>NC_064632.1:183307926-184655426 GCF_023864275.1 Schistocerca cancellata
GTGATAGACACATAAGAGAAGAGCAGTCATCAAGTCACTTCAGGGACAAGCATTAATGTTATTCAGCTGAATATCATGTTTGAAGAGTGTGGAAGACCAAGTGCAAGGACGAGAATTTTGCACTGTATGGACTCTGAGTAAAGCCGGATGACCACCGGTTGTGTGACTGATACGGCTGTATTTTCAAGACTATCATCTACTGAAAAATCAATGTCAGTATCCTCATAATAGCAAGATAAATTAAGCAATTACACTAATGGTCAAACTATTACAGGCTATCCATTTGTGACTGAGATGGGGAGGTGTGAGATGTGTGTAGAAGCAAAAAGCTGACTAAAAATGTGGTGCAAAGGTAAAAATTAACAGTGTAATAAGAGCAAAGTCACACAGAAATTTAACATGCTTCAAAGTGTACAAAACAGAAAAATATATAATGAAAACTTGCCACCTATGATTAATGTATATAAAACAAGCTTCATTATTAAATATTTTTATGCAAAATAATCAAGATGCTTTCTGGAAAAATTTCATTTACCCTTGACCATTTTTTCCTGTTTTCAAAAACAATGGTTTTTAAAAATTCACAACATATCAATTCAAGAAAAATGTAGTGCACAAGTTTTAAATTTGAAATGTACATTTTCCATTAATGTACAGGTCACTATTACACTAAAATCTTTCAAGAAGTTACGACTGCTTAGAATATGGCAAATATGGTCTTGTTTTTCAGCATGGTTTTTTTTGTTATACCTCAGAATTCGAAGTGTTGATGATACTTTGGGAAGAAATAGGAAGCAAACAATGGATATAAAATTTCATAAAGTATATGAAAGACCAAACTAATTAAAATCAGTGATTACTAAGGGGTAGTTAACAATTCATTGTGATGCTGTTAAAATCCAATTACAGAGCTGAAACACTCAACTGATGATAACAGTACTACTCCCAAAGATGGGGATGACATTCATAATTACACCTTCCACAATTGTACAACCCTGTGCTTATGAATGGTTTTCACATTGAAAGACAATGTACTCCTGCTGTAAGTCAAAATTCTTATCATATGTTGACAGTACTCTTTTCTAACGAGACACACTGAAAGCTTAGGTTTGTAAACCCTATTTAGTCAACCAAATGCATGTTTATTGTTTTCAATTGTTTGGCTTATGAAATTTTCATCGCATCTTCACACTTATTACTGACATGATTTCCAAATAGTTTTATTTAATTCAGGACATTATATCATGCTCTGATAATTCAACATACTTAGCTTACCCACTACAGAATTGTTCTTCAGCTTTTTCAGTAAAATCACCATCATCATCTTACTGTAGGATTTGCTGTCATTTAACAGCTTCTGTAGCTCTACCTTATTAAAGAGTGCAGTTTACTATGACTAAATAAAAGGTAATAGAATCATTAGGGTTTTAGGTCCTAAAATAAATATTATAGAAGCAATCATGTTTCTAAGTTCCTTCTTCTCATTTATTTATCAAACTTTGTGCAAAAAGGTGCATGGAAAAAGAAGCTAGATGTGTCTCATTATTGGAGTTCCTTCAATTCAGTTCTCCCCAAATATTTTCCTGGATCAGAATACCAAAGTCCCAGAGGAACTTGCACATGTTGGTAGATCCTCCAACAACCCTCCCCACAGTATACCAGCTATCCAGGCCTGAAGAGTTTGGGAAGGCTAAACTTTAGCAGAGCTATGTAAAAACCATTTTCACCTGAAACCTGAGTTCTTCTGAAAGTCAAATCCTGGGAAAAATATGGGCAGTTCACAGCTGAAAACATGCCAGCAGATACCTCAAGTCTGTAATCAGTGTCATAATTTGGCAATCAGCAAGTATTTGTATCATCAGTAAGATATTTAATCTCTAGTTTGTAGTATACCGTCTTTATACCAGTCACAAAGAAGTAGATGTAATGAGATAATTTTCAAGGGATACAAAGGTTAATAAGTTATTTAGAAATATAAAAGGTAGCAAGTAAAAAAAAAAAGTGGATGTAATGAGATAATTTTCAAGGGATACAAAGATTAATAAGTTATTTAGAAATATAAAAGATAGCAAGTAACAAACAAGTAATACAGACAAAATTAAGATGGACACTAAAGTGTCCAAAAGGAGAAGCAATCAAATGTTAGACACATAAGATGACAAAGCATTTACCTGCTTGTATAGTGTAACATTTTAAAACTTTGATAGTCACAAGGGAGAGTAGAGAACCTGGTAGATCTCATGCATGGCAAATACAATGAGCATGTTTCACTAAAATTACATAACTGTAGGAGGAATATCTGTCGAGCCCAACTATTGATGTACGATATACACTGGAAAAAAATCACTGTTACATTTGTGGTGGTTAAAGGCACAATTTAAGGTAAATCTACTCTGTCATCAATGAATGGAACAAAGTAGTTATACTGCAGAGCTAGAAATAATTCTATTGCGAAACTGATTTAAAGGTGAACTTATGTAAAACATGATATATCATAAAAAGAGCAAAGGAGCTCAGTGCAACAGATTATTCCTCAACTTACTGAACTTAATAAGTATTTACAAAATTGGGGGGGGGGGGTCATGTTTTTAAGTTTTAAGTACACCGATTTCTTATTGAATTAGATTTTTCTGTAGAGATGATATGTTCAGAAAAGAAAAAGAAAAACAGTATGGTTATAATTTAATGCCCGATTTCTTGATATGGAAAATATCTAAATAATTTACAGCAAAAGTTGAAGAATGGTGATGACATAGTACCCATTGTAGCAAAGCAAAATCCAACTGAGAAAACTAACAAATTATGAGACAGAATTGTTGGCCAGTATTTACAATCAGCAGGCAAAGTGTGTAGTACTGCCAATACATACACTTAAAAGTAAGTGTAGTGGCACCAATGTGGAATCTGACTAGGTGGTGCAACATTACCACTGACCACTGTGGCCCAGTACTGAGATTGTGCTTATCACAAGAGACCACCCTCCAATGGATCTTTCATATATGCTGGCCCAAGGCTGGCCACTGCCAGTTGAAATTCGACAGCTGGTGGTCTAGACACTGGGTTAATGATCAACAGCCACATTCAATTAAGAACAAACTCACAAATTGTGATTGAGGTTTGCATCAGCTGTAGAATATTTCAGAAGAAATTAAAACTTGTGCCAGACTGGGACTTGAACCCAGATTTCTCGTTTGTCACCAGCAGCTGCCTTAACCATTTCGGCTATCTGAGCATAAGTCCAGGAGTGGTCCAAATCTCCATTTGTCCTGCAGTGTCTTATACAGAGCACTGCAGTATTTCATGTCATTACAAGACAATTATGAGAGAAAACAGTTTCTCACCTTGCCCGGAAATCATGATAATACAGAGCGTGCAGGAGGGAAAGTAAACATCAGGGTACATGGCAGATTTGGGGCAATTGTTCATGACAAGCAGAAAATTTGGGATTGAGTCCCAGTCTGGCACAAATTTTCATTTGTTTTGAAATATTCTACAGCTGATGCAAAACCATAACCGCAATATGCGAGGCAATTTTTATATAGCAGAAATGCATGACTGTGGACTCTGTTAATAACTGGCTTTACTTTACGCTACATGGATTGCTCACTTTTAACAGTTTGCACTGCTTTGAGGAGCGTGGTGTAACATACCTGACAAACAAAATGAAGTGAGTCTCCTTTAGTTTTGTGTGTAGACTGCCTTTACAAAAGTGAGACACTCCCTAGCTTTCAGAATTAATAATTTCTTCCTCAAGAAAGAGATAGGAATTAGCTGGGGAAGGTCATACTCCAGTTAAAATAACTTTTTGATAGAGATTTCAGTGAGTCAAGTGGTAGCGGCCAGCCCCCAGCCAATGGTAGTTTTTTCACATGTTCACTGTGCTGCCTTTTCTGTAGGTACATACAGAGCCTTGTGAAGCATGGCTGGCTGTACACTGGTCACACTGCTCCAAGACACTGCAATCTGTCATTCACAAAGTTATTTTATTCCAGCTGTAAAAGGTAGGGCAGGTCACTTAGACCCCAGGGTGAATGGAATCCACTTGAACCTTTGCTGATCTATCCTTCTATCAACTCTGAGGAATGAACTATTACGTCTGAAAGCAGGGAAGTGTCCCACTTTCACTTTTATGTGTTTCTTATCAGCAGTACTACACATTTCTCATTCTGAAGACAAGTCCTGGCCAGCCGTTCTGTCTCCTAATTATTAATATAATTCCTACACTCTCAGTCACTACCGGCACAAATGGTTCAAATGGCTCTAAGCACTATGGGACTTAACATCTGAGGTCATCAGTCCCCACTAATGGCACAAAGAAGTACTTAACACGTTCTTGCATCAGCATTTGTAAGGACAGTCTTTAACAGCAGTAAGAATTATGTCCCACATGTAAATGCTACACCATCACTAAAATTTCTCAGTCACTCCAATGTCAAATTACTCAAACAATGGAAACTCCAGGTAGGAATATCAACAACGTAAGAAATGATAGATTGCTACTTACTGTAAAGAAAACATGTTTAGTTGCATACAGCCACGATTAAAAGACACTCACATACAGCTTTTGGGCACAGCCTTCCCCAGCAAAAATGCAAACACACACACACACACACACACACACACACACACACACACACACCAGCACCAGCACCACCACCACCAACTCCAGCATCTCAGGTGGAAATGCGACATTACGTGGGATACAATCAGCAATCTGGAGGGGGTGGCGAAGGGATAGTAGTGCACCGGTGGGAAGAGAGATGAACACAGTCTGGTGGCGTGTGCAGGGGCTATACTGCCAACATGTGCAGCGTCAGGAGATTGTGGGGCAGGGAGGTGGGAAAGAAAGGAACAAGAAAAGGAGACGAGCGAGGGAAGATGGGCAGCGGCAGAGGGTTGCAAGTAAACAGGGTGGGGAATGAGAATGGGGAGGAGATGATATGACAATGGGGGTGGAAACTGTTGGATGGAGGGTATGGGGACAGTATGTTACTGTAGGTTGAGGCCAGGATAATTACAGGAGCAGATAATGGGTTGTAAGGATAACTCCCATCGGCTCAGTTCAGAAAAGCTGGTGGTGGAGGAAGAATCCAGATGGCTCGGGTAGTGAAGCAGCCATTGAAATCAAGTGTGTTATGTTCAGCTGCATGTTGTGCCACAGGATGGTCTACTTTGCTCTTGGCCACAGTTTGGCAGTGGCCGTTCATCCTGGTGGGCAGCTGGTTGGTAGTCAAACCCATATAAAAAGCTGTGCAATGATTGCAACAGAGCTTGTAAATGACATGGCTGCTTACGCAGGTTTATCCTACCCTATCAGGGGCTAGGCCATCTGTGAAAGCAGCCATAGCATTTACCAGCGCTGCTGCAATCATTGCACAGCTTTTTATATTGGTGTGACTACCAACCAGCTGTCCACCTTGATGAATGGCCACCGCTAAACTGTGGCCAAGAGCGAAGTAGACCATCCTGTTGCACAACACGCAGTTGAACATAACACATTTGATTTCAATGGCAGCTTCACTACCCGAGCCATCTAGACTCTTCCCTCCACCACCAGCTTTTCTGGACTGCGCAGACAGGAGTTATCCTTACAACACATTCCTGCTCCTGTAATTATCCTGGCCTCAACCTACTGTCCCCACACCCTCCCATCCAACAGTTTCCATCCCCCCTGTCATATCATCTCCTCCCCATTCTCGTCTCCCACCCTGTTTACTTGTAGCCTTCTGTCAATGCATCCACCCATCTTTCACTGCTCCTCTCCTTTTCTTGATCCTTTTTTTCCCCAACTCCCTGCCCCACAATCTACTGACGCTACGGCTATTGGCAGTCTAGACCTGCACACTCCACCAGACAGCATTCATCCCTCTGTTGGGTGGCTCTGCAAGCTTAGTGATCTTATTCTGTTTACAATTCCACGGAATGAACAACCTGGCTGGTGCGGACAGATTCATTTGTATCTGTAATGGAAGGAGTACAGGCAACTACTTACCATATAGTTGAGGCGTGGAACAGTCTATGCACACATACACATGTCTGAAAACATTGCTAAGTTGCTGAGTAATATTGTTCTTCAGATCTAATACAGAAAAAATACACCACAAGTGCACATACGCGCGCACATGCACGCATGTGTGCTGAACGCGTGCATGCCCCACACACACGCATGCACGCAAACACACATACTCACTCACTCTGTCCTGGCTACTAGTTTTGTGTAGTCTGTATCTGTTATCTCTCAAAAAGGACACTGTCCAAAAGCTTAGCAATGTTTTCAGTATTGCCTACGGATCAATCTCACCTATACAGTGAGAAGTTACACCTTTAGAGCTTCTACTATTTGTATTCCACCTAGGGATTCCTATTATCTAAAACAAGTGTGACTTGTTAATAGAACCATAAATAAATTGTTATTAAATACTGTAATTGTGTCACAGTTATCATCAATGGCAAGAATAATCACATTTTCATTGCATTCAATTACAGATGGAACTTCAGTCCTCCTCCATCTGTTAGGTGATACACAAAGTTCCAGTCACATTACTCACCTATTGTCCTTGCCTGGGTGCGACTGTATAAGTTCAAGTCTGTAACGCTTGGCAAACAGCATAAATGCATTCATAGGACGTTTTGCCCGCTCTGTTTCTGGCCCAGCTGCAGGGGAGGGCACTGGAGTTGAGATTTCCACTGCTATGGAAGGTACTGGCACTGGCTTTAGAGACACTAGTTTGTGCCTACTTGTTGGTAACTCCTCAGGAGGAAAACTAAACCTGCAGAATTTAAATGCAGTTGTGTCCTGGAGCTGAATTTAAACTATTTTTAATCTAAATGTCTCAAACACAAAGCATAATTTTGTGATCAATAATATAGTGACTAATTACATTAATGAAACAATGAATTTTGGAATTTTTAGTTCATTATTCATAGAATATGGTTGAAAAATCAAGATATGTATATACTATTATGTTGAACACCTTCCTTTGCATTGCACATCTAGCTCATGAGACAAAGGTGAGAGGGAGTTGTCATCACTAGTTAATAAGAAATGGGAAAAGGCACAAAGTCACTTCTGACTTCAAGAATGGTCATTAAACAGATGCATATATAATTAAAGGCCAATATTACTAATACTGATCTGTTGTTGAATAACAGAAGACATTTTACGTAATGTATTATGACTGTTTCTGAGAATAAAAATTTCTTTCAGGATAAAACTGAATTTTGAAAGTATATATAATCCAAAACTGTGTTTACTCAATTTAGTCATTATATTTAGAAAACAGAAGATGTGGTTCACTGATTTACGTCATATCCCTTGCTATCTGGAAGATATTTAACACAATTCCACAGTGTTGTCTACTGTACAAAGTAGGACACTACAAATTGGACCAGTTTTGTGATTGCATTAGACTTCTTTGAAAATATAACACAGTACTTTGTTTTTAATGGGAGGAAACTGTGATATGTGAAAGTAATTTTCAACCTATCTTAAGGTAGTGTTATAGGACTGTTACTGTTCATCATAAATGACCTGTTGGATAATGTCAGAAGTTCCATGAGGCCATCTGCAGATGATGGTGTTGCTGACATGGATTGACATGGTACACAAACTGGCAGCTGAATTTTGTCATGAACAAATCTAGCACACTATGCATAAATAGCCTCACAGATCTATTACGTAAATGGTGATCAACCACTGGAACTATGGAATACATCTTACAAAACTGAAATGCATTTACATAAACACTTCTGTTGACTGCATTTTCAATGTTGTAGCTTCCCTGTGTAAATTTACTATTCATTCAGCTACCATTTTTCTGACTTCAAAATTGGGAAATGTGCAGGCCAAACTTGGCATATAAGTGTGTGTGTGTAAATGATGGACTCTGTAACTCAATACTATTTTGTAGAGCTTCAATATAATTATGAATGTTATCATACCTGCGAAAACTGTCACATATATCTGGAGATTTCACTGTTACTGCTGGCCAGCTACTGCCAACAGATGCGCAGCTGTTTCTTGGAGGTGGTAAACATATATCTCCTGGTTCTAATAGGTGACACGATACACTGTATGCATGCAATACTTCATCTGGGCATACAGCACACCAACCTAGTCAGAGATTTTTTTTTTTAATGTTTACAAGCACAATAATATCAGTTAAAATTATAATCCTTATTGCATACTGAATGAGGTTTCCTGTTAAAGAAAAACAACACCTTTTTTCCTTAACTGATGTGGCTGTGCTTTGGTTACCACCACCATTTAGTCTGATAAATATTTATGTACCTTTATTACTAATCAACTCAAAGAATAACAATATGGTACTTAGATTTTTAGTGTGTGAATCAACCAGCAAATGTAAGTTTAATACTAAGAAAAACATGTTTTAAGTGAAAATGCTGGTAAATGTGAAACCAGCCCTCATCATGTAGGTATTCACTATCATATGATATTTTAAGTAACCTCCGAGGACTGTAGTGAGCTGCATACCTTTAATGACTGACACTGTACATACACCATCCATCCAAAAAGTCCAGAGTCTGATTTTATAACCAGTGTGTAAACAACATCAGCACAGTAACTACCATGGTAGCTTAACTAACCATTGTAAACAACAGATACACATTCGACAAATCAGTTGTGAGTAGGCAATGTTAAGTAGTGGAAGGGCAACCGTAGTGTGTCGATGTTGGGTCACAAATCACAATCGGGCAACATCTCTGAATCACACATTCAAGAGATTCTCCAGAATGTTTTGAAAAAGAGAAAGGTGGGTGCAAAATCTGTCCCACAAATCTCGACTGTTGAACAAAACAATGGCAAGTGGAAAAAACGGTCACATTACGAGACTTGACATCAATAAGAAAATACCACAAGATGACACAGGACATAAATTTACATGAAGTGTCAACACTTTGACAAGAAAACTCACAGTCAAGCCAATGTGACATGCTAGTTGAACAACATCCAAAAGAAATACTTTTCTGACAGCTTCACAAGGTAGTACGAATGTTCTGTATGTTGTACTCAAGTGAGGAAAGACTACTTAGAACACATTGTAATGGTACTTGAATTACATAACCATTATGGTACCTCACCTGAACCTCTCGATACCAGTAATATTCTACTGTGTTTCTGTAAAGTAGTTGACATATTTCTGAGACAACATTCAGATTTGATTTCATTTGTGATACATCGATATGTTTATATTGCAATGATATTATTCTTATCTGTATTCTTTCTTTTGTCATTATGATCTTTGATGTACTTGTAACTCTGATTTTTGGGCACATAAGCGATTGTTAGTTAGTTGTTGACCTGTTAGAGAGTCGGACCTTGAGAAAGTCAAGTGTTGGACGTCACGTTGGAAAGACGCATAACGTAGTCAGCTTATAAAATGTGAACTTTAACAGTGACTGTGAGGAAGATGTTGTCAAGTATGTTATGTATTGTGAAGTGATGTTTGTGTGTCACATTATATTGCAATTAAAAGGAAGTGTAACTTAATTTCGGAGTGCTGATTATTTTTTTACATCACCATTGTCCAGCAAAAGTGTAATCTCCAAGAATGGTTTGAGAAGCGCACCTACAAAACTTTTGAATATAGCAGAATAAAACCTAGGCCTCTTTGCATCCGAGCTTGGAATCATAACCACCTACATTTTCAACGATTGAGCCATGATTTTACGATGAGACCAGTGTGGGAAACACAAAAAGATGAGTGCCTAGTTTTTTGATTATTACATTAAATGACTTTATTAACTGTGCTCTAATAACACCTGCCACATAATATGACTGTTGTTGCCAGAAAATGAAATATTTAGCAGCGTGAGCAACACCACAATCGTTATTAAATGCTGACCTTTGTTGTGGTAGGGTTGTTAGAACATGAAACATTAAAATCTCCATCTTAACATTTCTCTATTTTTTATTAATCCTGCATGGAAACATTTTGGACTGGGTAAAGTATAAAAGGGTATTTTTTTCACTAACAGCTTCATAGTTCCAAAAAGCTGTACATTTCAAATGGTTCAAATGGCTCTGAGCACTATGGGACTTAACATCTATGGTCATCAGGCCCCTAGAACTTAACTACTTAAACATAACTAACCTAAGGACATCACAGAACACCCAGTCATCACGAGGCAGAGAAAATCCCTGACCTCGCCAGGAATCGAACCCGGGAACCCGGGCGTGGGAAGCGAGAACGCTACCGCACGACCATGAGCTGCGGACTGTATATTTCTCTGGCAAAGTATTATTAGAAATAGTATTGTAACAATGATAAATATAATATTAATTTATACTAAGCAAATATCTTATTATGAAAGGGAAATAGGAGAGAAACAGTAAACCTCTACATTAAATTATATGGTGTCCATCACAAGAATAAACCTGATGTAAACATTACACAATGTATTCTACCATGTTCACTGGTATCTCATGGAGCAGAAGCCAAGCTGCCTCAACTACAGTCAAGTGTGATAATAAGGATGCATTTTATGCTGTGCATTACATGCACATTGACTAAACAATAGCACAGGACAACAGCTTTAATGGCACATTTAACTTGGACAGCACTAACCTGCAGCAATGTGAACAGTTGCAGTTAAGACATAAAAAGAGATGAGCAGAAAATAATATAGCTTTGAATGTCATTTAATTTTTAAAGAGAATGAAATAATATTCTGCAAATCTCCAGCAATACTGCACACTTCTTAGGGGACCAGAACAGAAAGCGCAACAGGCTCTCATTCTTAGCTAACGTAGTATTTTACCACAATTACAAACAAGAGTGATGAAAATTCCTTGAGTGAGCTATGTATGACGTAAAAGGATTTTGCGGGGATTTCACCATACAGTTAAACAATGAAGCTACTGAAGGTATTATTTAAGCTACTCGTTTGATAATCTCTGAACTCTTTCCATATCTGAATCTGAGAAATACATGTCAGTACCAGAACTGTCATCTGCTATGTTGATAACAACTCAATCAACAACAGAATACGTGGAGCCATCCAAGTGCACATTTTCTCCTTCATTTTGACTTGCCATTCTCCGCCCCGCTATAATTTGCCAGTGATATGTGACAAAACTTCATGCATTAGTTCGGTACATCTAGCAGCTTAAACGTCTTGCTATTTCTTGCTACAAATCCCTTAACTTGGCTCCAGATCAGTTCTGTAGCATTTATATTGCAATGGTGCAGTGGCAACTGCAAATGAAAAATTGTTTTTTATGTTTCTAAGATGCTTATCACTCTAGCATTTGTGAGACCATGTCTGTGATATAATACAGTAGAGATGGCCCAAATAAAGAGTACTAAATTTTTCATTTTTGTCCTAAAAATTTAATATGTAACTTTTTCTTAATTTAGACAATCTTCTTTAATAATCTTTTATAAAATACCAATAATTAATAATTCATATTTTCAATAAAAACTGGACTTTTACAAGCAATATGTAACTAGAAACAAGAAGACATGCATTTTTCATTAAAAATTATGATCAGATATGTACTAATTAGCATAAATTTGATGAATTTTAAGATGTATGTCTCCCAAACTGAATCATCATCATCATCATCATCATCATCATTTAAGACTGATTATGCCTTTCAGCGTTCAGTCTGGAGCATAGCCCCCCTTATACAGTTCCTCCATGATCCCCTATTCAGTGCTAACATTGGTGCGTCTTTTGATGTTAAACCTATTACTTCAAAATCATTCTTAACCGAATCCAGGTACCTTCTCCTCGGTCTGCCCCGACTCCTCCTACCCTCTATTGCTGAATCCATGAGTCTCTTGGGTAACCTTTCTTCTCTCATGCGTGTAACATGACCCCACTATCTAAGCCTGTTCGCCTTGACTGCTACATCTATAGAGTTCATTCCCAGTTTTTCTTTGATTTTCTCATTGTGGACACCCTCCTGCCATTGTTCCCATCTACTAGTACCTGCAATCATCCTAGCTACTTTCATATCCGTAACCTCAACCTTGTTGATAAGGTAACCCGAATCCACCCAGCTTTCGCTCCCATACAACAAAGTTGGTTGAAAGATCGAACGGTGCACAGATAACTTAGTCTTGGTACTGACTTCCTTCTTGCAGAAGAGAGTAGATCGTAGCTGAGCGCTCACTGCATTAGCTTTGCTACACCTCACTTCCAGTTCTTTCACTATGTTGCCGTCCTGTGAGAATATGCATCCTAAGTACTTGAAACCGTCCACCTGTTCTAACTTTGTTCCTCCTTTTTGGCACTCAATCCGTTTATATGAATGAAAAAGAAATACCAAAGCAAGGCTTTAAACTTCGATTAATGGACTAGATGAGATAACCATTCTAAAATGCTACTGATTCAGCTATGCATCCTGTTTTAGAAAACACCTTAACTGTAAAAATTACAATTCCTCAGAAAACTTCAAAACTGATTTTTTCTGTAAACTTGCGAAAAACTTTGAGAACAATTTGTTTCTTGCCACTTATTAACAGTGTTCTACATGTGTGTTTTACTATGGAGCAGGAAGCAGTTGGTTGTTTTGGGGGGGAGGAGACCAGAGAGCGAGGTCATCGGTCTCATTGGATTAGGAAAGGATGGGGAGGGAAGTCGGCTGTGCACTTTGAAAGGAACCATCCCGGCATTTGCCTGGAGCAGTTTTAAGGAAATCACGGAAAACCTAAATCAGGATGGCCAGATGCGGGATTGAAGCAGGAAGCAGTGTCAGCCTTTTTTGCAATGTATTAACAGTTCAATAATCAGAGCACAATAGTACAGAGACTGGGACTGTACACCATTTTTAAAACAAAAACCTCATAGCTAAAACATGATTACAGAAAACATTGATAGCCATCAATACATTAGAATATCATTTACCATTAAAGTTTCATTTATTGTAACTTAGTAATGAGATATCTAATACACCAGTAAGGCCTACTTCCAAGAGTATAACAACATCAGCATATGTATGGTGCAGATTCTTGTCTTTGTTTACATCAGGTTTATTCATATAATGAAGAAGGTATAGCCAAAGTTATTAAAACTAAAAATTTCACTGAATCTTTAATTTAAGATACAAAATTTAGTGATTTAATTCCTTATATCAATATTAGAATGTAAGGCAACTGCTTAGAGGAGAAGGCAGAGGGAGTACATAGGTACATCTTTGTTACGCAAAAAAATGTAAAGTCTGAAAGCACTTTTATATGTACAATATGAGAAATGTCAGATCAACAAAAAAAGTTATATTCTATAGGATACTTTTAACTTTTTATTCCTACAATAGCAGCCTATACTTTATAAGAATAATGAACTAATGGAAAATAAATAGTGGGATGCAAAAAATGGAATTAGTGAATTATAGCTCAGGGTTCCTACTTGCATGCTTCTTTAGTGTACACATATTTGTTCGCTTGTGTGTGTGTGTGTGTGTGTGTGTGTGTGTGTGAGACAGAGAGAGAGAGAGAGAGAGAGAGAGAGAGAGAGAGAGAGAGAGAGAGCACGTGCACATAAAACAAACAGAGAAAAAATGGAGATGGACAGAAAAGAGCATCACTGTTGTAATTGTCTACTTCTGACAATATCCTTAAATAGATCAAAATTTTAGACAATATGATTCAACCAACCTTTATGATGTGTGTAAAATGTCTGTAAACGAGAACATCGAGCAGTCAGATCACCTCGTTCCCAGCGGAATGCAAGTACAGTAGACACACCATCTTGTGTCCGTTCTTGTTCAGCTGCCATTTCTAGGCGTAGCCACTCACAGCGATAGCCCGAAATTTCCTCAGCCCGTCGCCATGTTGTATCACCACTAAAACGCACTAGTGTTCCTAGGACAACAAACTAGTATCATGTACAACCTATATAATGTGTCAAAATTTAGCACTGTTCAGTGCAAATGTCTGCAACAGCTAGATGCTGATTTTTGAAACTCCATTCCATACATTATGCTTGAGTGCTCCTTGTTTACTTATATACACTGCACTAAACAAAAAATCTTTGATCACAATAATAGTAATACAGGAGAAAGAGAATACAATCCAAACTATTATCTGCAGCAGACCAACCAACCCCCCCCCCCCCCCAAACCCCTCCAAAGAAATAAAAAGGGTCATGTGAAAGCTGTGACTGCTATCATACAAAGTGCAGTTCACTGGAGTCAGAGATATTCCTAGCTGATTGTTGCCTACAAAAATATTAAAGCCAACATAAAGAAACATTCAAGGAGTTCTGCTTTTCCCTTCCAGTCACCCACACCAAAGTACAGCGATTTGACAGTCAGAACTAAGAACTCAGTTCAGTAAATGAACAATCTTATGGTTCACTCAATAAAACACTGTACCTGAGGAATGTTGTTACTAACACATTCCATGTAACTCTTTACAACATATACCACACTGACTAAATTGCTGTTAAAATGTCAACACGGTAAAGTGTTGTTGTTGTTAACATGTGTTATGAACACAAAAAGTACTAAGAAACACTCTGAAAATTTTATTAAAACTACCAAATTAATAAAATAAAACTCCTTTGATTATTATTGTTAATTTTTATATGCTTTAATCTTCTAACAGATTAAGTTGCAGACAGGCACAATTAAAAAACACTTACACATTAGCTTACGGATACAGCCTTCGTCAGAAAAAGAAACATGCCATTCGTTTACACAAGTAGGCACACCTCGTGCACACATGAGTGCCATCTCTAGCAGCTTGGAGCAGAATGCCAGAGGTGGTGGTCATGCGTGTGTAAGATGAGCTTACTTGTGCGAATGAATGTTGTGTGTTTCCCATCTTTTTCTGGTGAAGGCTGAGGCCAAAAGCTAATGGGTAATTGCCTTAATTCTGCCATTCTGCTACTTGTGTTATCTTTACAGTAAGCATTAATCTATATTTTTCTTACATTCTTGACATTGCAATGAGGAGTTATGATTGTTTGTTTTATTTTTTAATGAGTGTATGTGTGTACGTATGATCTATCTCCTTATCAACCAATACACCAATGTTAACCAAACTTTGTACATGTAACACTTCTTGTCTGTAAAAAGGCACTATGAGGGTAAGAACCACTTAGCTCCCGTTTAGGTGAAGTGACAGAGAGAGGGGCTATGAGGAGATGGACTGAGAGAGGGGAAATAGAGAGATAGAGGTGGAGGACATAAGAGATGACAGGGAGAGGGGGGGGAGGAGATGGACAGAGAGAGTCATGGGAAGGAGGACACAGACAGAGAGAGGAGGGAGGAGGAGATGGACAGAGAGATGTGGGGAGGAGACAGAGAGAGAGAGAGACATAGAAGGAGGAGACTGACAGAGAGACACGGGGAGGAGGAGATTGACAGAGAGATGTTAGGAGGAGGAGATGGACATAGGGCGGAGGGAGGTGGATACAGACAGAGAGGGCAGAGGAGGAGGTGGACAGAGAGATGTGGGGAGGAGGTGGACAGAGAGATGTGGGGAGGAGATTGACAGAGAGACATAGGACGAGATTGACAGAGAGAGACATGGGGAGGAGGAGATGGAGAGAGAGATGTTAGGAGGAGGAGATGGACATAGGGTGGAGGGAGGCAGATACAGATACAGAGAGAACCAAGGAGGAGACAGACAGAGGGGGAAGGAGGATACGGTCAGAGGGGGCGGGCGAGGAGGATACAGTCAGTGCAGAGAGAGGATATGGGAAGAGAGAGTGGAGGAGGACACGGGCATTGAGGTGGGAGAAGGAGATAGAGAGGGGGTGGAGGAGGAGACATATCACATTCTCTGCCAGGGTTTCGACTACCTCTCGTCATGCTCTGAAATGAGGATGTCCTATCCACTATCCACTCCACCCCTCCCACAGTGGTATTTTGCCACCTACCAAACCTGCACAATATCCTCGTCCATTCCTACTCGTACCACACAGCCAAATAAACTCTAAGTCTACCTGAACAGGTCCAACTGACTGCTTTGTCATCCTCAGACAATAGGTGTCACTGGATGTGAATATGTAAGGGCATGTGATCAGCACACCACCTCTTGGCCACTGTCAGTTTTTGCGACCAGAGCCACTACTTCTCAATCAAGTTGCTCCTCTATTGGCCTCACAAGGGCTGAGTGCACCCCTGTTGCCAACAGTGCTTGGCAGATCTGAGACCTGGACAGCCACCCACCCAACTGCTAGCCAAGCCCGGTAGTGCTTAGCTTTGGTGACCTCACGGGAACTGGTGTTATCATTGTGGTAAGGCCTCTGGCCCGCACGGTCAAATACCACAGATAAATATAATGTCCTTTCTAGAGTTCTATGGAACAAAAAAAGCAGAGATACATATATACATGTGTGCAATAAGTGTGACATATGAGCACAGGGGTCCACAGAAATTTATCTAAGACAGGGCAAGAATCAAAAAGTGCCTTTACTTATAAAGCTTTGTTGACTTGCAGAACCTGTTGTGACCCAAGAAATAAATTTGACAGGAAGTCACAAAATTACTGTATCTTAAATGGTTGAAGGATACCTAGTCAATATTTTTTTGAAGATAGATTACAAAAGCCTGATTCACTAGTATATGCAAAGTACACATTTTTATATTATTATAATAAATGTGAATGGCGGAACTCTTTCAAAACAAGCATCAAATTAGTCAGTAGAAACAACTCTTCACAACTCAGGACTGAACCATAATCTTACAACACATTATTGTGTAGCCACTGCAACTGGACTGCATAACTCGTGCCTCTAAGGCTGCATGTCACGATGGACTGTGCACCATTAGTTTAAGTAGATTCCAACACTTTTTCAACAATGATATTATACAATTTTTTCATCTTCTCGCAAAGAAAATGGTAGTTATTCTCCATCTGGGATCATAGATGAAGTATAGGAGAATGCTCCTACAGTCTTCTCTCTACTCTACTACAGTCACACTGCTTTCTATAACTGAATGCAGTCACTTCATGCAAGACAAACACTAGCCTGAAGTCGAGATTAAATTGAGCAGCAAGCAAATAGGTTATCTCGTGGGAATTGAGGACAGATGCCCAGCATGTATACTGCAGCTGTGTTTGTAATGTGCTGGGTGTTAGAACAGGCTCTTTCTGTACTTTGCCAAGTTCTATACAAGAAAATGACAGAGAAAAGTTCTGTAAATGTTCATATCTGCCAAGATTGTGAAACAGTGCCAAGACAGTCGCCACAGCAGCCTGCCAACCAATGCCAGGGTATTTTTCCTTGGACTTTTAAAGCTAACTCTGTTGTTTAGTAGAAACACAGTGCCCCTCTTGGCCCCCTTGTGGATGCCTAAGCATATGGTTTTGGGTGGGTGAAGCCACAGGTAAAAAGCTCGTTGTAAGTAAAATTCACATTTAATCTCAAATCATACAGGTCAAGAGTGAATGGTTACATCACTATTTCAGAGGTTGCTACAAAAAATAGATGTTGAAGTTTCACAAGATACCTCTCCAAAACTACAATATTTTGATTTTCTGATGATTCATTAAAATGCTACAGACCTCTCTAAATGAGAGTAATTGTGAAAATGTCATAACAAAGGGGAAAATGTAAAAACTGTAATAAAGAAACAAAATGTGATAGAGATCTGACTTTATTTTCAATAAATACTTTGTTCCTAATATTAAGAGACATGATTAATATATAAACACTGCTCTCTCCTTCTTTTCTTCTTTTTTTTTTGGAAAAATAAACTGTGAAAACTTGTAAGTTTGTCAAATTTATGTTTTGAAAATATGAATAGTCACAGGATGTTAACTGTCTTGAGAAATGATAAAGTGGAATGACTGATAACTGTCAGCTATGACATTACTGCATGAAATTCTTAAATTGTCAAAAATATTTATACATAAAATAGAAAGGATCTAAAATTTTTTGTTTATTTAGAATTATTTTCTCCAAAACCCCTATCCTAAATGTTCCAAAAACTTCATGGTATGTTAGCTGGTCATTGTACTTGTGGAATGTACAATAAGAGAGGGCAATACTTTAATCTACAGAATGTGGGAAATTTTTAGATACACCTAGCTCTACTCTGAAGGTCAAAACATCATGGAAACTTAAATATTTAAATTGCTCACTGCTTTTGAGTAAATGTAATGCAAAACTGGTATTTCTTAATCAAAATAATTACATTACAGCATTATAAGTGAGTGGGAAAACAATTCATAATTTTGTTCGAAAGCATTTTATGACAAAAATGAGATACAAAATATTTATACTCATTTTCTTTTTATGATATTATTCACAAATTGTTATTGTCTTTTGTCATGATTTTACTTCTTCACAACTTTCCATGAATTAAAATTGCCTACAATGTAACAATCAACACTGCACAAAAAAGTTCATTTGTTTGTTTCATCTACTTCTCATTGAACTTGTGTAGCCCAGCCGAATTTGCATGCGGACAAGAATGATCCAACAAGAGCAGTACTTGGGAAAAGGGAACTGCACATTGATCTTTTGATGATGGCCATTTGAAAGCATTAGCAGGACCATGATGCATCATTAAGGAGACGGTTATTTCTGGCAGCTCATGAGATACACTTATTATGTGTCCTGCCCACCACTGATTGTCATACACATAAGGAATGAAGTGACTCATTACAAAGTCTTCTAATGCATACTGTGGTCTCTGAATTTAACACACAGTAACAGGCTGCATTTTGTGGAGGATTGTTCTGGCAATGTACATGGCACTACGGGATGCAACCCAGTAGTGACTTGATTGAATTCTTACCACAGGCTTCATAGCAGATCACTCCTCTCTCTTTTTTTTAAATGGAATTCCCCTAATGTACTTTCATTTCTCTTATAGCAACAAAGGATTCATGCTAGAGATTAAATCTTGTTGTAAGATGTTTACAGAGAGATCTCCTACACCATCATATGCACTTTTTCCATGATTTGTTGCTGAAAATATCCATTTTTTTGTCTTAATTCCTGTACTACAGTGTTGAATAAGCTCTTAAAGCTGAAAGCAGTTTTTAAAAAGAGATGCTGCACCATCAGTCACATGTTTAGGAAATGCATGGCCTCTAGATGCTATGTCATCAATTATCATGCTGACTGCTTAGAATGCATGTGCACTGTCACGAATGTGATCGTCACTGACAATAGGAAAACAGTGTGATGGTCCAAGGAAGGGAGCAACACATGTGAATATTGATACCTGTGATGTGTGCCAGTGGTAACTTAGAATTTTGTTCTTCAAAGTAACAGATCAGTTCTCAGCAAACTCTAAATGAAGAACTAATGTGTTAGTGTTCTGGGATGTGGTTGATTTTACTTCTACTATGACCTGTCTCTGAATCCTCCAGATACGATGGTGAGCTATTCCCTTTATGACTCAATGCCTAACCTCTGTAACAAACTTCTCTGGCTCTACTGTCTTCTTCATCAACTCTCCTCTCTCCCACAATGCATATGTTATGTCTTTGTCAGTATCCTGAAGGTGTAACGCTTCAACAGTCACCACTTCAGCACCAGGACACATCGCACACTCCTGCAACCACCATTTATCTTGCGGCTCTTGACATACAAACAAAAGCATCAGGTCCATCTCTGTTACTTCAAGTTTCAAATTAGTGCTGTAAATACATGTGCATACTTCATGCACTGGTTGGTATTTTAACCATTTTGGTCGTAAGGAGTAGAATTTTGTGAGACCAATTTTTAAATTTGGGTTCTCCTCTTTCATTAGGAGATATGCTTCTCTTATTGATGTACTCATATATCTTTTTACCTTTTTCATAATTCTCACTAACAGAGATAACATCACCCTGGTTAGGACTTTGCCTGCTGCAATCTTTGTCACCACATAGATAATATTCCAGAGCAACAGTAAGCGTATCATCTTGCAATAGATGCCCACAGTAAGAAGCTGGGCATGCCAAAACACTATTTAATGTCAGTACCTGTACCTTCTCAGTATAGGTGGCTGCTGAGATAGCAGTATTTAGGTTTTGAAACGACACATCAAATTTCGTGCACATATCACTATATTCAGGTTCTGAACCAAGTGCATCTACATTATACACTTCAGAGAGTTTTGAAGATGTTGCTTGTGTAAAATTTTTTTCAATTTCTTTCACTTTTCTATTTACACACTTCTTACCTTTCCTGGACATTTAAGGGGGGGGATATAGTAGGGGCTACAACAGAAATGCTAACATGCAATGCATCAACAACTTCACATCCAGGAATACAAACATCTGCAATGTCTTCTTCAGTTTCACATTCGGGTGATGGTGATGGTTCAGGTGTGTTGTCACTACATTTCTTCTTGTGGTGAGAGACCCACACTTCTGGGTGACTTTCCTGAAATCCACTCCTTTTCCTAGACCTCTTCGATCCTTTTCCTTCGACCTTCATCTTTCCCCTTCAACTCTTCTGCCTGCTTAAAAAGGAGCCACTGACTCTGAAAGCTTGCCTAATTATAACTTTCTTTTGTGTGTGTGTGTGTGTGTGTGTGTGTGTGTGTGTGTGTGTGTGTGTGTGTGTGTGTTCTGCCACCACTTGGTGAGTAGATCCTCAAGATGATTTGAATCATCCCTTTTCTTATATTGCTATTCCAGAGGACAGAGTTGGGCTGACTTATTGCTCACTTCCCTTAACGTATTTTGTTATTTAAGTTAACTATGCTTCTGCTACTGAATGACAGCAATCTGCTCAAGTATCTGAAAGGATAACATCATTTGAATTTTCTCAGTTCAGTGACTACATCTTCTACATTTCTTTTTCCTAACACTACACATTCAGTTTTCTGCATTTTTTCTTGGAATTCCTTGATTTCTTCAGTTTTTGCAGCATGTAGCTTGTACCACCAATATCTTCAGCAACAATAACCTGACTGTCAACAAGAGAAGGGTATACAAAGTTTTATCTTCTGGGCATATTCCCATTTTACAGCAATCTTTTCTCCATCTCTCAGGAGCTTCCTGCAAGTAGTTTGTAAATAACGTTGACAGAACAGAGACTATGATTGGCGGGGAAATTATGTTTCCTACTTTAATCCTAAAAATACAGCCTGTGTAGAATTTCTATATAGCTTTAACATGTTTGTGCAAAATGCTCCCATTTATCATACTAGTACAAAACTTATTTTTTTTTGGAAACAAACATCAGCAACACACCCTCACAAAGGAGTATCACAGGGCTTAGCTGTTGCTGAACTCAGCTACATGTAGTGGCACAGGACCAACAATAGCACACAGTCTGGTTGGAGTCCAGGCAGCGAGTATACACAACAGCCCAACTCACATGGAAACAACACGCAGATGAACACCCAGAAGCACACCATTAACATATGAAGTCTTTGAATGCGTGTAAAATTTTCTTCTTTAATGCTAGTTACTGTGCATCGCCGTGCCTTCACTGGTGGAATGTGGTGTCTACCAGATGAAAATTGGTTTTATTTTTCTTTATACTTTTATTGTTTCAATTTTCCTCTTGTACATTGAAATATTCTCTTGGAGACATGTCTACACAGTTTTCTTTAGTTCAGCATATTTCATAATGTGACTACTTTCATTTATTCAAGATATCATCATCTCTTTAACCGGCAAACCAGACAAAAAATTTTGTCAACTCAAGAATACATCAACTAATACAATGTAGCACAGTCTCTAGTCTTCATAATTGGCTCAGTTCAACAAGGAAGAGGGCCCACAAATTTCTTTAGGTATGCCATACCCATCTGAAGCCAATCAGTCATAATTAGATCCCAAATAGTTACAAATTGTAACAGGACTTTCTCATGTTGTCTCTGTATTTATAAACTGATCAATATTATGAGAACAATTAGTACAACACAAACCATATCATGACACAATTAATTAAAATATAGGCTACCCATTATATGTATGATGGTATGGTGCAATCTAGGAACAAAATTTAAGAGTAAATTGTAGTTCTACCTGGCTGGAAGCAGTGCCACACTGGAGCAGGCCATGGACAAGAATGGAGATCCTCACGACTGCTGGTGAGAGATGCTGGGCTCATGAGAACTGAGCTCTGGGCCTGCTGTGTACTTGGACTTGCAGGCGGCTCCACTTTTACTGTGGTGGCAGTAATGATGGCTTGTGCCGGCTGCTGTGGTGGAGTAGGTGGTGGGGTAACATCTGAATTCCATGAAAAGCTGTATGCCCTACAAAATAATTGTAAAAAATCTTCACAATAAAAATCTGTAAATAAAAAAATCTCTAAAATTATGTATCATTTCAGTGGCTTATGTTAACAATCACAATATAAGATTAATGTTTTGAGGTTATATTACACTGATGGAAAAAAATTTTAACACCAAGAAACAATTAATGTTATTTTGAGAATACTTTCATCTAGGTAACATATTTAAGTGATTAACAATGCAAGATGATAGGTCAATGTAAGCACGAGATGAATCAGTGAAAATGTGAAATGCTAGTACATTAATAACTGGTGTAACTGCCAGAACACTGAATGCAAGGAAACAAACGTGGATGCATTGTGTTGTACAGGTGCCAGATATCATTTTATGAGATGGAGTTCCATGCCTGTTGCACTTGTTTGGTCAATACAGGGATGGTCAATGTTGTTTGTGGATGACGCTGGAGCTGTTGCCTGATATGCTCGATTGGAGACAGATCTGGTGATTGAGCAGGTCAAGCCAACATGTCGACACACTGTCAGTCACATTGGGTTATAACAGCGGTATGTGGATGAGCCTTAACCTGTTGGAAAACACCCCCCAGAATGTTGTTCATAAATGACAGTACAACAGGATGAATCACTAGATGGATGTACAAATTTGCTGTCATACAAAATCACACTACAGACAAAAACTCCAAGTGTAGGTCCAGAGTGTGCAGTGTGCAGACTGGTTGGTTGCAGGCCTTCAACTGGCCTCCTCCTATCCAACACACGGCCATCAATGGCAATGAGGCATAACCAGTTTTCATCAGAAAACACAACAGAGCTCCACCCTGTCCTCCAAAGTGCTCTCGTTTGACACCACTGAAGCTACAAACGGCAGTGGTTTGGTATACGTGCTACAGGCTTGAATTTGTGATTAAGTAACCAAATTGTAACACTTGTGTCACTGTGGTACCAACTGCTGCTGCAGATGCAGTACGATGTGCCAGGGCCTCACTCTGAACATTATGGTTGTTCCTCTCGGTAGTGCCATGTGGCCACCCAGAGCCCGGCCTTCTTACGATCATACATTCTTGTGACCACTGCTGCCAGCAATCATATACAGTGGCTACGTTCCTGCAAAATCTGTCTGCAATACTACAGAAGGAACGTTCAGCTTCTCGTAGCCCTATTACATGACCTTGTTCAAACTCAGATGGCTACTGATAATGGCATTTTTATCACCTTAAAGGCATTCTTGACTAATATCAACTCACTACATCCAGTCTCAAAGATAACTAGTGCTCATGATTGTTACAGCATGTATTTAATGCAAACTCGATTTGCACCCTCATAGTGGCACAACTAGTGTCACTCTTATGCAAATGACATGAAATCTGAAAAGACATAATACTTCAGATTTAGTAAGATGCCTAGCAACTTCTGTTATGTGACACAACTCCTTCTCAATATTGCGATTTTTTCCATCAGTGTGTGTTTATAAATTAGTCAAAAAGTAGGTTGCATTACCAATTAAATGTTGTAAAAAATATTTAAGTGGTTTACTAGAGGACGAATCACAGGCGGAAAGTGTAATTTTTCATAATAGTTTGTTAGAAGTTAGATATAACCTTAACAGAAATTCATTTATGAGGGGAAAAAATACATCCTGCAGTACATCAGCAACACATTATGCTACAATTCAAGTAACAACAGAGATTATATGATAAATTTGTAATATATCTTTCATTCTGCATTTTAGTAAGCACACCTTGCCAGAGGTATTAAAAATAAATCTCCGTGGTGATGAGAGGAAAGTTAGAGTGTGAAACAAGGTGACAACACACAATCTCTTCCTCTCAAATATCACCAAGGAGGTCACCAAGTATTATGTCCCCTTTGACAAACAGACCACCAACAGTTTCACATGCTTCCATTCTGTGAAGGAGTTTGTAATTTAATCTGTAACAATAGCACAGATAATCATAAGGATTACATCTCTCCACCCTTTTGCCAGCCAAATACTGGAACTGCAATTTTTTTTTTGGTCTCCAGAATACACACTGATGAGCCAAAGAAACTGGTAAACCTGCCTAATATTGTGTAGGGCCCCCCGCAAGCATGCCGAACTGCTGCAACACGACATGGCATGGACTCATCTAATGGCTGAAGTAGTGCTGGAGGGAAATGACACCATGAATCCTACAAGTCTGTCCACATATCTGTAAGAATATGAGGGTGTGAAGATCTCTTCTGAACAGCATGTTGCAAGGCATCCCAGACATGCTCAATAATGTTCATGTCTGGGGAGTTTAGTGGCCAGTGGAAGTGTTAAAACTCAAAAGATTTTCCTGTAGCCACTCTGAAGCAATTCTGAATGTGTGGGGTATCGCACTGTCCAGCTGGAATTGCTCAAGTCCTTCGGAATGCACAATGGATGTGAATGAGCCTCCACCAGCTTGAACATGCCCCTGCTGACACACAGGGACCATGGATCCATGAGGTTGTCTCCATACCTGTACACGTCCATCCGCTCGATGCAATTTGAAAGCAGAATCATCTGACCAGGCAACATGTTTCCAGCCATCAACAGTCCAATGTTGGTTTTAGTGGGCCCAGGCGAGGCGCAAAAGCTTTGTGTCATGCATTCATCATGGGTACATGTGTGGGCCTTCGGCTCTGAAAGCCCATATCAATGATGTTTCATTAAATGGTTTGCACGCTGACACTTGTTGGTGGACCAGCACTGAAATCTGCAGCAATCTGCGGAAAGGTTGCACTTCTGTCGTAACATTGAATGATTCTCTTCAGTCATTGTTGGTCCTGTTCTTGCAGGATCTTATTCCAGCCACAGCGATGTTGGAGATTTGGCGTTTTACTGGATTCCTCATGTTCACAGTGCACTCATGAAATAGTTGTATGGGAAAATCACACTTCATCACTGCTTCGGAGATGCTGTATCCCATCACTTGTGTGCCGACTATAATCCCACATTCAAACTCGCTTAAATCTTCATAACCTGCCATTGTGGAAGCAGTAACCAATCTAACAACTGCACCAGCCACTTGTTGTCTTGTACAGGCGTTGACTATCATAGCTCCATATTATGCCTGCTTTTTAATATGCCTGCCTATACTAGTTTCTTTGGCACTTCAGTTTATAAGGATTGTCCCCATATTGAATGTCTTTGTAGAAGCAGGTGGTAGCAGCATTGGTTATGAATGTTAACAGAAAATGAAGTTATTACCAAGTACAGAACAAAGAATCTTGGAACTAACAATCAGCACAAATACAGAGATTTCCATAGCCTTCTATCACCCAACAATAGAAAGGAAAAAATGAAATAAATTAGAAGTATTCAAGGACTAGGCATTAAAGTCACTGAGATGCTCAGATCAATGAAAATACAGCAGGATAGGATGAAAAAGTAATCAATACATTTGTCTGCTGTCATCTAGTATGAGATCAGTCTTTCTATAATGACTGACAGGAACATTACATATGAGAACATAAGCCTTTGTGGCAACATTCTTGGATAAACTATCACAGATTTCATGTCACATCAGATTTACATGTGATCTCAAGCTTTTGATGACTTCCTCTGTTGTCACTGTTGGGTCTTACCTGTTACACCATGCAGTACTTTATTTAGTTCACTAAATTATGACATGGAGACTTCACAAAGTCGCAAAACTTCTATATGCTATGAGAAATAATGTCTTTCTTTTATGACTGAGGAATGTTAAGAGTGATGCCAATTTCTTTGGATAGTTGATAACTCAGTTTATTTCTCTGCACACTTTCAGCATTAACCACGTGTCTTCATGCTGCCGCATTCATAAGGGATTTTAATTGCAGAAAAATGAGACTACGACTGTCATTTACTTGATGCAACATGTTTTCAACTTTCTTTGATGGTCATAAAATATAATGAATGTTGTCCGCTCAGGCCTCTACCTATTTTGTTTGTTGTAGTTCTGAAGAAAGGAAATAGTGTTATAGACTGATCTTCCAGTGATGATTGATTACATCTGTGTATTTGTTTTGTAGAGATGGTTGACTTAATATATCTTTTCCTGTAGCCAGATCTCCGAGTTCAGTTGGTTTTTGAGCGAAACAGTTTTAGCTTTATCAGCATTTTTAAAACTGCTCTCTTTTAGGTTGGATGATGAAAGCTTTCGCACTAAGATATAGGTCAGTGAGTGTTGCCTTCCAGTAAACAGAGTTTCTAACCTACCCACCTGAGTTTCCTTCAAGAAAAACACCTACAAATTGCAACTGTTCTCTCACTCCACCTCTGTGGAGAACTTGAATCTAGTGTGCATACTTTTTACATTAACAGGTGAAAGCTTCAATACAATGTGTCCAGATTACAAAGGTGGTGTTAATATAAAGAAAGATGCAAGATGGATGAATAAGACCTCAAAGTCATGAAATATTTAACCAGGAAAATTACATGTAAATACAGAACCAAAATCTGGCACAAGCATACTTCACTTCATTAGACAGAGGGGAAAAAAAATACTGAAAACAAGTAATTTAATATTTTGGGGAAGTGACTCAGTTCATTGGCCTTAATAAGCTGATTGAAGTCAGATGAGAAACTGAATAAAAAGAACCAGTAGCAGAGACACAAAAATCAAAAGCCACGTAGCCTTAAAAAAGTAGTCATTACAAAAGAACTAGTGTTCTATGAAAGTAATAACAAATTTTGTCTGACAGAAGGTAGTGTGATTCAGTTCAGGCACTGAACCTGTGGAGGTGCTGTTGGTCAAGTCCAAACGAATAGTTATCAAACTATAGAAAAATATGTACCTGACAGAAAATTAATGAGAGTGATATCCCTTTTGGTATAGTCACAATAACACAAAATGTCTTAAGTAACAGTGCCTACAATACAATATGTACAATAAATAAGTAAGTAAGTAAGTAAATAAATTCACAGACAGACAAATGTTAAGTGAAAAAAATCTTATCACTGAAAATCCAGGATGGAATAATGACAATTACAAAAAGGATAGACTGCTAATTATCATACAGATAAGTAGCAGTCTTTTGTAGTGCCTGTCGCAGACATTCATGCTAGCAGAATTCACGCACATATGACCATTGTCTCTAGCTGCTGAGGCCAGACTCTGAGCCACAGGGTATGATGAGAGAAGCAAATGGTGGTGTGGGTAAGGACGGGGCTGGTGCAGGGAGGGGGAGGGAGAGAGGTGGGGGACAGTAAAATGGTGCCTGTGGGGGTGTACAGGACGAGGTGGAGAGAGGGGAGGGAAACTAGATGAGGTTGGGGGGGGGGGGGGCAGGCAGCAGAAAAAGAGAGAAGAGGATAGGTGGATGAGGGACAGTGAGTACCGAAGTTTGAGGCCAAGAGGGTTACAGGTATCTAGGATATACTGCAGGGAGAGTTCCCACCTTCGCAATTCGGAAAAGCTCATGATGGTAGGAAGGATCTAGATGGTTCAGGCTGTGAAGCAGTCACTGAAATGAGGAATGTTGTATAGGGCTGTGTGCTCAGCAACAGGGTGGTCCAGCTGTTTCCTGTCAATGGCCATTCATGCAGATAGACAGCTTGTGAGTTGTCATGCTCAAGCAGAATGCAGCACAGTGGCTGCAGCTTAGCTTGTAAATCATGTGACTGCTTTCACAAGTAGTCCTGCTTTTGATGGGATAAGTGATGTTCATGACCGGACTGGAGTAGGTGGTGGTGGTGGTGGGAGGATGTATGGCCAGGTTTTGCATCTAGCTATGTCACAGGGATGTGAGCCATGAGGCAAGGGGTTGGGAGATGGGGTTGAGCAGGGACAGACGAAGATATTGTGTAGGTTTGGTAGGTGGCAGAATACCACTGTGGGAGGGGTGGAGAGGATAGTGGATAGGACATTTCTCATTTCAGAGCACGACGAGAGGTAGTTGAAACCCTTGCGAGAATGTGATTCAGTTGCTACAATCCTTGGTGGTACTGAGTCACAAGGAAAATGCTCATCTGTGGCTAGCCAGTAGAATTTCATGAGGTGATGGGAGACTGGAAAGGTATGGCATGGGAGACCTGTTTCTGTACAAGGTTGTGGGAGGACAGGGGGAAGGGGAGGGGGTAATTGCTGTCTCTGAAGGCCTCAGTGAGAGCCATAGGGTATTATGAGAGGGACTGCTCGTCACTACAGATGTGATGCCCACAGGTGGCTAGGCTGTATGGAAGGGACTTCTTGCTTTGGAATGTGTGGCAGCTTTCAAAGTGGAGGTATTGCTAGTGGTTGGTAGGTTTGATATGTACAGAGGTACTGATGTAGCCATCTTGAGGTGTAGGTCAACATTGAGGAAAGTGGGATGTTGGGTTGAGGAGGATGAGGTGAAGCAAAAGGGGGAGAAGATGTTCAGGTTCTGGAGGAATGTGAATAGTGTGTCATCACCCTCGATTCAGACTACGAATGTCATCAATGAGCCCGAATCAGGTGAGAGGTTTCAGATTCTGTGCAGTTAAGAATTCCTCTAGATGGCTCATGGGTAGGTTGGCACTTGATGGTGCCAAGTGGGTGTCTATAGCCGTACCATGAGTTTGTTTGCATGTGACGCCTTCAAAGGAAAAGTAACTGTGGGTGAAAATACAGTTGGTCATGGTAACCAGGAAGGAGGTTGTAGGTTTGCAATCCTTTGGGTCTTGATAAAGGTAATGTAGCAATGTCATTGGCATTACGGAAGTTAGATTAAACTGAGGTGGCATCAACAATGATGAGCACGGCACCATGTGGAGAGTTGGGGGAAGAAATGGTTTGTATCTTTTATACTGGAGGGTAGGTTGCGGGTAACAGACTGAAGGTGTTGGTCTACAAGAGGAGAGATTTCTCAGTGGGGGCACAGTAAGCTACCACAATGGAGTCCTGGGTGGTTGGGTCTATGAACTTTAGGAAGTATGTAGACGGCAGCAGTGTAGGGAATGCTAGGGGTGAGGAGAGAGAGAGACTCTGGTAGGAGGTTCTGGGATGGGCCTAAGGACCTGAGGAGCGATTGGAGATCCCGTTGGATTTCTGGAATGGGGTCACTGTGGCAGGTTCATAGGTGTACGAATCTGACAACTGGCAAAGTCCTTCCACTAGGTAATCCTTGCAGTCCTAAACAACAATGGTGGAGCCTTTGTCAGCAAGTTAAGATTACAAGGTTGGGACCAGTTTTTAGGCATTGACTGCGGTTCTTTCTGCGGATGTGTAAGGTAGTTTGTGTATTGAGGGATTTGGGGAATGACAGGGAGGCAAGAAGTGAGGTTAATAAATTATGGAAAGTTAATGGGGGGGGGGGGGGTGATTTGGGAGCAGTGGGGATGGGTAATAGTTGGAAGGAGGATCGAACTGATTCAGGCGGGGCTCAACGCTGGTC
The DNA here is from genome assembly GCF_023864275.1 of Schistocerca cancellata. Lineage (NCBI taxonomy): Eukaryota > Metazoa > Arthropoda > Insecta > Orthoptera > Acrididae > Schistocerca > Schistocerca cancellata. The sequence continues at coordinate 183,337,396 of NC_064632.1, forward strand.
TTGAGTTTGACTGGTAGGGTTGAAGACGAAAAAGTGTTTCCAATGTTGGGACCAGGAGAAAGAGAGAAGGTCTTTAACAAATCCGAAAACGAGCTGAAATCAAAGTGAAAACACAATGGGATCAAAGATAAAAATAAATAAAAAGATTATAATGTGGATTGCAGGTAGGTGGGCGGATATATATGAAGAAGGGGGACACAGCATATTTGACTAGATTAGGTGAGGCTAGTAAGTGTGAACTGGGATAAGAGGAGAATCTCCTGTCATGTGCTGCTGCTTGCACTTTGGCATCGGCAGTGAGAGACCGTGGTCATGTGTATACGAGTTGTAAATGTGTGTGTGTGTGTGTGTGTGTGTGTGTGTGTGTGTGTGTGTGTGTGTGTGTGTGTGTGTGTGTTTTAAGAAGGCCTTTTGACCAAAGCTTGCTTACAGGTTCAATAGCGACCATAGCAAAATTTTATCACAAAACCTGTCCAAAACAGGTACAGATCACATGTACAGGTCTGCGCAAATGCGAGAAATGAGACCTGTAGCCTCACTGCACCCACAAGTCCCCTATATGTAAGTCTTTTATATGCATTAACAGATATTAAAGGTTTGTAAACCATTTTAAGGATTTGGTATGCTGCAGCTCTGATGGCAGTGTTGCTCTGGCCTAAATTTTCGTCTGCCGAAGTAGGATCTCATATTTTACATTGCACTGACTAAGAACTTAGATGTCGATTAAGTTCACATTTTAATACAGCATAACTCATCATATTCATTATACATTCTGTAAGTTACTACTTTCTGTCATATTAATGAAAGGGATCTTGTAAAATACTTTGTGGAGCATTTCCACAACATAGGGAAGTCAAATGAAGTGATGTTACAAGTTGTCATCACATATTTCATACTGTTTAACTCGTCAAATAGTTCATCTATCAAATGTAGGTTATTTCAACATAAAGCAAACAATGGAAAGTTTCTGATGGAATAACAATAATATGGAAAGGATAGACTGCTACTCATCGCCTAGAGGAGGCATTGGGTTGGAGACAGGCGCAGTGTATAAAGACTGTTAAAATATTAAGGTTTCAGGCAAAGTATCTCTTTTGTAATAGAAAATACATACACATTCACAGAAGGAAAACTCACACGCACTTGGCTAGAGCTTGGAGACACAGGCCATTTGTGTGTGATTTGCACTTATGTGAGTGGATGTGTGTTTTCTATTTTGAAAGAAGGAGTTCATCTGAAAGATTAATATTTTAGCAGTCTTTTACATTGTGCCTGTTTGCAACTCAATGTTTCCTCTATGTGGTGAGCAGCACTTAATTCAACCTACTGTTGAATCATATTAATGTGCTATGTTTATTTTCAAAAAGTAGCAGCAAACTATCAGTATTAAATGCAATTAACGCATCAGGCATTTGAAACTTCCGGAAAGTGAAGAGGACTGCTTTGAGAAAGTTCCAGCATATGTCAACAGAGGACGTCACAAGCTCAATAGCAAAGGCAGTTTAAACAAAATGGCAGTGCCCTACCTTTGTGCACCATAGAAGAACAGTGAGCAGTAATACAATTTTTGTGGTTAGAAGGTGTAAAACCTCAGCAAAACCACTGAAGGATGTTAGGCAGGTATGGAGATAGCTGCATTGATGAGAGAAGAGTGTAAGAGTGGGCAGATGCATTTAGACATGAATGTACGTCAGTCACAGATGACCAAGGCTCTGGTCGTCCCAGCATAGCCATTATTGGCGAGAATGTGGGATTTGCTGATGACATTATTTATGAGAACCGCTGTATTTCTGTAGAAGCTTTAGCCAGGAAACTGAGTATCAGTGGTAGATTCACTCTTACCAATATTAGTGAGGCTCTCAGGTACCATTTTTTGTGTGCAAGATGGGTGCTTAGGATGCTCACTGATGAACACAGGATAGGCTGCCACATCATACCTGGCATGATATAATGCTGAAGGACAACACTTTGCAACACGTATTGTCACAGGAGATGAAACCTGTCTGCATCACTATGAATCAGAAAGCAAAAGACAATCTTTGGAATGGTGAAACACATCTTCTCCAGATAAGAAGAAATTCAAGTTTACACCCTCTGTTGGAAAAGTCATTTTCATCCTATTCTGGGATATGAATGAGCTGATTTTGGAGCACTATCAACAAAGGGTTGAAACAGTGAACAGTGTCTAGCACAGTGCCATGTTGGGGAACGAGCTAAAGCCAGCAATACAAAGCTGTCGCAGAGAACTTCTGTCTAGAGGTGGCGTTCTCTGTCCCCCACACCGCCAATGTAACTCTTACTGCCATTCACAGATTGAGATTTTAGGTTGTACTGCATCCCCCTTGCTGCTCTGATCTCGCTCCCTTAGATTATCCGTGTTTGGACCACTGAAGGATGCTCTCAGAGGATGACGATTTGAAAGTGTTGATGAGGTTATAGAAATGGTGCGCTCTTGGTTGTGGGCACTACCGAAAGCCTTTAATTCGAATGGAATAGAAAAGTTGGTGCAATGGTATGAGAAGCGTATTGAAAAAGAAAGTGGTTATGTTGAAAAATGACATCTTGTCATATCTGTAAAAAACAGTTTGCTGTTACCTTTTGGATCATCCTCTACTTGTGTCATATGAGATACACTTATTACTTGTGTCATATGTGATACACAAACAGGATTTCGACCAAGAAGTGAAGATTCCAATGGAAGGAGTACCCTAGAAGGACCTTGCGGCACCTTTCGGTCATTGCACAAGTGACCTCTGTTACTGCAAACAAAACAGGAATGTGTAATTATGCAGAAAACTAGCAAGAAGAGCTTATAGCCATCTTGAACCCCTGTGGATATTAACAATCCATCTACCCTTTCCAAGATACTTCACATCCAAGCCAATGTCGCGGCATTCAGTGCCAAATGGAAAATAACAGTGATTTAAAATAATAATAATAATAATTATTATTATTATTATCCCCCCATGAACCATGGACCTTTGCGGTTGGTGGGGAGGCTTGCGTGCGTCAGTGATGCAGATGGCCGTACCGTAGGTGCAACCACAACGGAGGGGTATCTGTTGAGAGGCCAGACAAATGTGTGGTTCCTGAAGAGGGGCAGCAGCCTTTTCAGTAGTTGCAGGGGCAACAGTCTGGATGATTGATCTGGCCTTGTAACACTAACCAAAACGGCCTTGCTGTGCTGGTACTGCGAACAGCTGAAAGCAAGGGGAAAATACAGCCGTAATTTTTCCCGAGGGCATGCAAATTTACTGTATGGTTAAATGATGATGGCGTCCTCCTGGGTAAAATATTCCGGAGGTAAAATAGTCCCCCATTCGGATCTCCGGGCAGGGACTACTCTGGAGGACGTTGTTATCAGGAGAAAGAAAACTGGCGATCTACGGATCGGAGCGTGGAATGTCAGATCCCTTTATAGGGCATGTAGGTAAGATTCAAAAGGCTCTGAGCACTATGCGACTTAACTTCTGAGGTCATCAGTCATGTAGGTAAGAAAATTTAAGAAGGGAAATGGGTAGATTAAAGTTAGATATAAGGGAATTAGTGAAGTTCGGTGGCAGGAGGAACAGGACTTTTGGTCAGGTGAGTACAGGGTTATAAATACAAAATCAAATAGGGGTAATGCAGGAATAGGTTTAATAATGAATAGGAAAATAGGAATGCGGGTAAGCTACTACAAACAGCATAGTGAACGCATTACTGTGGCCAAGATAGATACGAAGCCCATGCCTACTACAGTAGTACAAGTTTATATGCCAACTAGCTCTGCAGATGATGAAGAAATTGATGAAATGTATGATGAGATAAAAGAAATTATTGAGGTAATTAAGGGAGATGAAAATTTAATAATCATGGGTGACTGGAATTCGAGAGTAGGAAAAGGGAGAGAAGGAAACATAGTAGGTGAATATGGATTGGGGGTAAGAAATGAAAGAGGAAGCCATCTGGTAGAATTTTGCACAGAGCATAACTTAATCATAGCTAACACTTGGTTCAAGAATCATAACAGAAGGTTTTATACATGGAAGAATCCTGGAGATACTAGAAGGTATCAGATAGATTATATAATGGTAAGACAGAGATTTAGGAACCAGGTTTTAAATTGTAAGACATTTCCAGGGGCAGATGTGGACTCTGACCACAATCTATTGGTTATGACCTGTAGATTAAAACTGAAGAAACTGCAAAAAGATGGGAATTTAAGGAGATGGAACCTGGATAAACTGACTAAACCAGAGGTTGTACAGAGTTTCAGGGAGAGCATAAGGGAACAATTGACAAGAATGGGGGAAAGAAATACAGCAGAAGAAGAATGGGTAGCTCTGAGGGATGAAGCAGTGAAGGCAGCAGAGGATCAAGTCGGTAAAAAGACGAGGGCTAGTAGAAATCCTTGGGTAACAGAAGAAATATTGAATTTAATTGATGAAAGGAGAAAATATAAAAAGGCAGTAAATGAAGCAGGCAAAAATGAATACAAACGTCTCAAAAATGAGATCGTCAAGAAGTGCAAAATGGCTAAGCAGGGATGGCTAGAGGATAAATGTAAGGATGTAGAGGCTTATCCCACTAGGGGTAAGATAGATACTGCCTACAAGAAAATTAAAGAGACCTTTGGAGAAAAGAGAGCCATTTGTATGAATATCAAGAGCTCAGATGGAAACCCAGTTCTAAGCAAAGAAGGGAAAGCAGAAAGGTGGAAGGAGTATACAGAGGGTCTATACAAGGGTGATGTACTTGAGGACAATATTATGGAAATGGAAGAGGATGTAGAGGAAGATGAAATGGGAGATACAATACTGTGTAAAGAGTTTGACAGAGCACTGAAAGACCTCAGTCGAAACAAGGCCCCGGTGTAGACAACATTCCATTAGAACTACTGACGGCCTTGGGAGAGCCAGTCCTAACAAAACTCTACCATCTAGTGAGAAAGATGTATGAGACAGGCGAAATACCCCCAGACTTCAAGAAGAATATAATAATTCCAATCCCAAAGAAAGTAAGTGTTGACAGACATGAAAATTACCAAACTATCAGTTTAATAAGTCACAGCTGCAAAATACTAACACGAATTCTTTACAGATGAATGGAAAAACTGATAGAAGCCGACCTAGGGAAAGGTCAGTTTGGATTCTGTAGAAATGTTGGAACATGTGAGGCAATACTGACCTTACGACTTATCTTAGAAGAAAGATTAAGGAAAGGCAAACCTACGTTTCGAGCATTTGTAGACGTAGAGAAACCTTTTGACAATGTTGACTGGAATACTCTCTTTCAAATTCTAAAGGTGGCAGGGGTAAAATACAGGGAGCAAAAGGCTATTTACAATGTGTACAGAAACCAGTTGGCACGTATAAGAGTAGAGGGGCATGAAAGGGAAGCAGTGGTTGGGAAGGGAGTGAGACAGGGTTGTAGCCTCTCCCCAATGTTACTCACTCTTTATATTGAGCAAGCAGTACAGGAAACAAAAGAAAAAATCGGTGTAGGTATTAAAATCCATGGAAAAGAAATAAAAACTTTGAAGTTTGCCGACAACATTGTAATTCTGTCAGAGACAGCAAAGGACTTGAAAGAGCAGTTGAACAGAATGGACAGTGTCTTTAAAGGAGGATATAAGATGAACATCAACAAAAGCAAAATGAGGATAATGGAATGTAGTCGAATTAAGTCGGGTGATGCTGAGGGAATTAGATTAGGAAATGAGACACTTAAAGTAGTAAAGGAGTTTTGCTATTTGGGGAGAAAAATAACTGATGATGGTCGATGTAGAGAGGATATAAAATGTAGACTGGCAATGGGAAGGAAAGCGTTTCTGAAGAAGAGAAATTTGTTAACATCGAGTATAGATTTAAGTGACAGAAAGCCGTTTCTGAAAGTATTTGTATGGAGTGTAGCCATGTATGGAAGTGAAACATGGATGATAAATAGTTTAGACAAGAAGAGAATAGAAGCTTTTGAAATGTGGTGCTACAGAAGAATGCTGAAGATTAGATGGGTAGATCACATAACTAATGAGGAGGTACTGAATAGAATTGGGGAGAAGAGGAATTTGTGGCACAACTTGACAAGAATAAGGGATCGGTTGGTAGGACGTGTTCTGAGGCATCAAGGAATCACCAATTTAGTATTGGAGGGCAGCGTGGAGGGTAAAAATCGTAGAGGGTGACCAAGAGATGGATACACTAAGCAGATTCAGAAGGATGTAGGTTGCAGTAAGTACTGGGAGATAAAGAAGCTTGCATAGGATAGAGTAGCATGGAGAGCTGCATCAAACCAGTCTCAGGAATGAAGACCACAACAACAACAACAACAACAATAACATTATTATTATTTCTGATATGCCTTACATGACTTGCTAGATATTTCAGAGATTTCTACTCTGGCTTTCAGCCAGCTCTCAGTCCCAAAAATAATTTGAGTGCAACAAATTTCCTGGAGGGCAGCAAATTTCGTAACTTTGTTATGAATACACTGGTGGGATAGACTAACAGCAGGTGGGCCTACTGGACCAGATTCATGCCCTCTTATGTTACACACACAAACATTCACTGATGCTCGGTTGAGGCATACAGTCGCATAGGCTGCGACCCTGCTCCCTCACTGCCTACAACTGAGCTGTTTACCCACCCCCATACATCTCTGCCTGGCTGCATGTAGAGTGGAATTCAAGCTGGTAGAATCTGAGATGGATATTGAAAAAATAACAGCCTGGTGTGAAGACTGGGAACTGAAACTTAGAGAGATGAAGAGAAACATGAAGTAGCACACTGTAAAGTAGGGTGCCCTCTGACAACAGGATTAACAAGCTACAGCTAGAGTGAATGCTGTCACACAAATATGTGAGAGTAACAGTGATTAGAGATTTCAAGTGCAATGATCATACAGGCCCAGTTGCAGGTTTCAATTCACTGATAGGATATCAGGAAACTGCAGTTCTCTACACAAAAACTGCCTACAAATTACTTGCATAGCCCATATTGTAATACCAGTAAAGTGCGTGGGACAGTACCAGATTGTGGGATGTCAAGGATATACAAAGATGGCTTACTGCAACAGGTTTGTTTTCCTGGTGAGAGAATGGAAAAGAAACAAAACATCTTAAATAGCAGGTACTTGAAGAAAGATAATAAATTCTCATGAGAAACTAAGGAGATAACTTAAAGAATTAGGTTTGACAGGCCGAACTTACGCTATGAATATTCTTCAGCACCCTTTGTATAGATTCTGTAGAGATCCTGCAGACAAATTTAGGCTAAAAACTTCTGGAGTTGAATACTGGAAAGTCATTCTGTGTGTGGTTGTGTGTTTTACCATAGCTCATCAAACTATAATTCCAAAAGTCAGCAAGTTTTCTTTCTTTTTTGTGTGCCTACTGATGACTCAACGCACATACTTTTCAGTGAGTGGTCTCCTTTCATTCAAAAGCATTCTCAATGTTATTATTTCTTATTCCATTTAATGTTCCACAAGAGCATCTACACGACTGATTTAAACTTTCTTCCTTAGGTGCTAGCCCTAAAGCTAAGATGAGCTCCTTGGTGGAGCCTGAAAAGTATGAGGTGACCCAAGTGGTAAGTTAACAGTTTGAGTCGATCCATGTGAACTACAATGTGTAACACGCTGATCATGAAAAGTGGAGATCTATATTAGATTCCTTGTATGGCATACATCAGAGAAGGATTTTCCAACACAAATATTTGTAGTTCACATGGGGCAAGGTGGATGGGGCTTAACCTTAGATAACCCCCACCCGTCTTTCTCACCAGCCTCATATTAGTGATGCTCTAGAACTGACTAATATCATATAGAAGGTATTTCTTGATTGAAGCTACTAACACTGCTGCCTCACTGTGGCTCATCCATGTCTCTTATATTATTCATTGTACTATAGTTCTGTGCACATATTTTATGACCCCATTTATTATTTTTTAACAAAAACTTGTCTGACGATGACCGTATAACTAAAACCAGTTATCACCGTATAACTAAAACCAGTTATCAATACAAATAAACAATGATTTGGACTATTTTAAGATTAGCTTTAATAATAATCAATTGCTACTGCTACTTGCACCAACAAGGTCACTGGCTGTCGTGGACAAGCAGTTATATAAGGCTTAACCAAGCAAGTGGGGCTTTGTATGGTTTTCTTTATCACCTACTGGTGCCTAAATAACATCTATTAATATTAAAATAAATACACATTCTAGGTGGTCTTGCAATTCATCTTGACAAAGGCAGAAATGATTTTAATTGACAAGTGTGAAAAGATATGGTTGAGAAGGTAGCACAATTTAATATAAAGAAAATTATTATATTTGATTACAGGAACACACAAAATGATTATCAGTTAGAGAAAAGACACTCCTTATAAAAATAGCTAATTACTGTCAGATCACAAAATGATTACATGCCAAATGTCTTGGCAAATGTTCAGCTGTGAGAGGTATGCGTAACACACTAGATTTATCAAAGGATTGTAAAGTGCAAGATTATAGTATTGATGGAGACAACCAATCAAAATAAAAGATCTTTAGTATCACTGATGTAATGTAGAAAGTGGCACTATTTTTGGTAACGTTCAACACTCCAGTTTTTTTAGTAAATCAGCACTGCTGGATTTTTACATTTCCTAAGGTAAATCCCTACAGAGCAAATCTTGTACCCTACTTCAAATGTCGGCATTTTAGCTATACTATGCTGGCACAAAGGTCTATGCAATGGATAGTTAAAGTAGTCAGGCTGTCCATGAGGTGACAACACCAGGCTTGTCTTTTAAAATTTGTGTCAGATGTAGTGGACCCTCAATAGAACAGGCAGTGGTCTGTTATTTAGAACAATAAAAAAATTAGGATTAAAAAGTGTCTATGTATATGTTGTAGTCGTAAGTGTGACGGGAGTACAAATTATTACCACATTTATGATTGCCTTTGAAGCAGCAATAAAAAAAAAATAAAATAAAATAAATAAATTGGACAGAGAACAATAGCACAGCAACAAGTACAAATAAGTGATGCAAGCAATACCATTAGCTGCAAATGTCACTGCAAAGCCAAACCATTCTGAAAGCTGATGATCCCTGTCAAATATTCATCTGCAGTGTTAGTGTACAATGTGTTTCATATCAATGACTCTTCTTGTAAGATCAACAAAAGTAAGGATGGCAGTACATTCTACAATACAATTAAAGCAACAAATACAATCAATTATCGACAAAATTATTTAATTGGATAGATAAAAAAATCTACTCACCAAGTCGCGACAGAACACACACATAAAAGACGGATGTAATTGGCAAGCTTTTGGAGCCAATGGTTCCTTCTCCAAGCAGAAGGGTTGATGGGGGCAGAAGATGGGTGAAGGAAAAGGACTGGAGAGGTCTAGGAAAAGGTGTAGATTTCGTGAAAGTCACCCAGAACCACAGATAAGAGGAGACTTACCGTACAGAGTATCCCCTGATCCACGGTTCTGGGTGACTTTCACGAAATCTACCCCTTTTTCTAGACCTCTCCAGTCCTTTTCCTTCACCCCTCTTCCTTCCCCTTCAATCCTTCTGCCTGAAGGAGGAGCCATTGGCTCTGAAAGCTTGCCAATTACAACTGTCTTATGTGTGCATTCTGCTGCAGCTTGATGAGTAGACATTTTATCTACAATACAATTAGTATGACAATTCCAATAAAATACTTTTTGTAAGTTGAACTCTGCCTCAGATAACTGAGAAGTCAATATATTTCTCCCTTAAAGCTTGTACACACTCCAGTGTGACACACAGTACAGAGATAACTATATATAAACCTCAATGCTAACATGGTTCTTGTGCAAACAATGAAATATTAATAGATTCAGTACACATGTATAGCAAATAGTATATTATCACAGGAAGGACTTTAGTACTTGTGTGAACATGAAACCCATTTTGAAGAATCTGACAGCCTTGTGCTAGGGTGTTACACCATCCACAATTACACTGAAGAGCCAAAGAAACTTGGTTGTTTTGGGGAAGGAGACCAGACAGCAAGGTCATCGGTCTCATTGGATTACAGAAGGACAGGGAAGGAAGTCGGCCATGCTCTTTGAAAGGAACCATTCCGGCATTTGCCTGGAGCGATTTAGGGAAATCACGGAAAACCTAAATCTGGATGGCCAGACGCGGGATTGAACCGTCATCCTCCCGAACGCGAGTCCAGTGTTTAACCACTGTGCCACCTCGCTCGATCAAAAGAAACTGGTACACCTGAATAATATTGTGTAGAGGCCCCATGAGCACGCAGAAGTGCTGCAACACAACATGGCACAGACACAACTAATATCTGAAGTAGTGCTGGAGGGAATAGACATCATGAATCCTGCAGGGCTGTCCATAAATCTGTAAGAGTATGAGGGGGTGGAGATCTCTTGGAACAGCACGTTGCACCGCATCCCAGATATGCTCAATAATGTTCATGTTTGGGGAGTTTGGTGGCCAGCAGAAATGTTTAAACTCAAAAGACTATTCCCGGTGCCCCTCTGTAGCAATTTTGGGTGTATGGGGTATCGCATTGTCCTGCTGCAATTGCTAAAGTCCATCTGAATGCACAATGGACGTGAATGGATGCAGGATGTTTATGTATGTGTCAACTGGCAGAGCTGTATCTAGGCGTATCAGGGGTCCCATATCACTCCAACTGCACATGCCCCACACCATCAAAGGGTCTCCACCAGCTTGAACAGTCCTCTGCTGACACGCAGGGTCAATGGATTCATGAGGTTATCTCCATACCAGTACATGTCCATTCGCTCGAAACAATTTGAAACGAGAGTCGTCCAACCAGAAAACATGATTCCAGTCTTCAACAGTCCAATGTCCATGTTGACAGGTCCTGGCAAGGCATAAAGCTTTGTGTCATGCAGTCATCAATGGTACACAAGGGGGCCTTTGGCTCCAAAAGCCCATATTGATGATGTTTCATTGAATGGTTTGCACGCTGAAACTTGATTGCCCAGCATTGAAATCTGCAGCACGTTGAATGATTCTCTTCAGTTGTCATTGGTCCCGTTCTTGCAGAACCTTTTTCCGGCTGTAGTGATATCAGAGATTTGTTGTTTTACTACATTCCTGATATTCACAGCACACTCGTGAAATGGTCATATGGGAAAATCCCCACTTCATTAGTACCTCGGAGATGCTCTGTGCTATTGCTCATGCATCAGCTATAACATCACATTCAAACTCCCTCAAATCTTGATAATCTGCCACTGTAGCAGCAGTATTCAATCTAACAACTGCACCTGACACTTGTTGTCTTATATAGGCATTGTTGACCGCAGCACCGTAATCTGCCTGTTCACATATCTTTGTATTTGAAGCTTCTTTGGAGATTCAGTGTAGAATGACAATACAAAGCAATCCAATGGTAAAATGTGCACTTTCATCAATGAGGAAGAACATTACACCTCTCTCTCTTAACACCATCTTAAAAGCAGCTATTGCAGTAGTGGCTATTCCATCTAGGATGATGAAAAAGTCCCTTTACCTGCACCCAAAGAAGAGTTAGACAATATGGTATTCTGCCAGTTAATCATACTGTAACCGCCTTGTGGAGAATACAAGGTGTTCTTTTATGTGGTATCAAACCAAGGAACTACCAGTCAGTACTCAGGTGAAGTAAAAGGAGCAGTAAAAAAAAAGAGGAATATAATAAAATACCTTTCAGTTAACTGAAGACATGTACAATAAGAGACCTCCTTTCACACAAAAATTACAGCTCTATGTTACAGTAATAAAACTGGCACATATATGAGAAGCTAAATGCCTGAATTTAACTAAGACTGCAGAAATAGAAAATGTTGAAAAGAAAGAGAGGACCATCCTGAGAAAAATATTGAGGCAATAAAACACAACAGTAGACACACGAAGAAAGTAATGAAGATATGTATAAGAAAACTAAACAACTAAAAGTAATGATAAGAAAACATGGACAGATATTCCACAGCCACCAGGGTTCGATCAATCAAGACAAAATATGGATGATAAATTTTGAACATGTAACTGGGAAAAATCTCCCTAGTGCAAGTGGCTCCAAAAAATTGGAAAGTATTATGAAGATTGAAGAACATGAAATTCTGGATGGATGTACATTTCAAAAGAATATTTCTTATTTCCAGAGAAAAATCAGGACAGAAAACTGAAGCAAAGTTGTCAGAATTTCAGAAATAACAGCAACCGTCCCTATATGCTCCCACGAGCAACATTGTACTGTCTGCCACCCCTAGCCTGCTATCTCTCCCCCTCCCTTCCCCAGCCTCCTCCTTACCCCCACCACCCAGATTGCTTCTCTCATCACGCACAGCTACCCGCAGTCTGGCCTCGGCAGCCAGAGACAGTGGTCACGTATGTGTGAGTTGCATATGGTACAATGGCAAGCCCTGAACCAGCTTTAGCTCACCAGTGATCAAGGCGTATGCATTTTTTTTGTCTAATTCAGAAAAAAACTTTTCAGCTGAAAGCTTACTTGTTTGACACTTTTTTACTGTGCATAGCTGCACCTCAACATCTCCGCTATACGGTGAGTATCCTTTTTATGACATTGTCACTATTCCATACTGGATTTTCTATGTGCAGTGTAATTACTTTTGCCAGTAGATCTACCACGGTGAATTTGGTTGTATTTTGTGTTTGGTCTGTTTGGACTTGCTATTCTGTTATTGCTTGCAGACTAGTTTGTAAAACATTGATTGTGGCTGTGGTTGTACTTTGTTCAGTACAGATGTTCAGGGTTAATGTATAATAATTACCGCAAACTTCAACATCAGAAGTAATTTCCTAGTTTCATCACCAACTTCAACTGGATTACATTAAATAAATTATATCAGTGGGAAAATTCATGGAAGGGCAGGTCACTCAGACACGGATGAATGAAGTCCAGCTGTTTTGAGTGTATGGAAAGACAAAGCTGAAAAAAAAGGAGGGGGGGGGGTCGTATTAGAGAATAGGTCAAATATGGTACAATGGCAAGCCCTGAACCAGCTTTAGCTCACCAGTGATCAAGGCAGAATGAAAAGTTAATGGATTAAGAGGCAGAGAAATAAAAAGGCAATTAAGAATAAGGGGAAAATGGGGTGTACGAGGGGAACGAAGACGAAAAAGTAAAAATAAAAGAAACAGCAAGAAGCAATAAAAATAATATATGTAAAATATAATATAATGAAAAGATGACAATAATGAAAAATAAGGGGGTCGGGGAAGTGTTACCCAAATTTAGGTCGAGGAGCGTGTTGGAATGTAAGGATGTATTGGAGGACCTCCGCAAGTCCAGTGCCAGTACCACCCTGACCTGGAATGCCAGACTGTATGTCAATTACATTCCTTTAAGAGTATGCTGATGCAATAGCTCCATAACAAGCAGCCGCTTACTTGATGAAAGGTCCATATGCAAAGACTGGAAACTTGCACAGGTCACATCAATATTCAAGAAAGGCAATAGTAGTAACCCACTAAATTACAGAACCATATCATTAATGGCAATATGCAGCAGGAGGTGGAACATATATTGTGTTCGGGCATTATAAATTACCTTGAAGAGAACAGTCTATTGACACATAGTCAACACAATTTAGAAAACATCATTCTTATGCGACACAGCTCTTTACTCACATGAAGTGTTGAGTGCTATTGACAGAAGATTTCAAACTGATTCCATATTTCTAGATTTCCAGAAGGCTCTTTACACTATCTCACAAGTGGCTTGTAATCAAATTGCTTGATTATGGAAATTATCTCAGTTATGTGACTGGATTCATGATTTCCTGTCAGATGGGTCACAGCTCATAGAAACTGATGGAAAGACATCGAGTAAAACAGAAATTATTTCTGGCGGTCCCCAAGGTACTGCTCTGCAGTGTGGGATCCTTACCAGATAGGGTTGAAGGAGTGTCGTGTCCTTGCCAGTGGACGCAACCAGAGCTGGCACAATGAGACAAGTTTTGGATTGATACCATAGGTGGCGCTTTGAAGTTTGCCATCAACCAAAAGTGCGGTCCAAACAGCAATCTCCGCGCTACCGCCACTGAGATGGACTTGCGCGATGTGATAAGCGGCAGTCACAGGCAGCAATGGACAGTCCGCATTTAGAATTTGTGTGTATGACAGTTCTAATACGGAGTACCAGGATTGCTGTTCGTAGCTACAGTTTGTAGTGGAGATCAGTCTGCGAGTCTCAGTCTACAAGCGGAGTCCGCTGTAGCCTTCGCATAGGGTCAAGTGTTTACTACAGTGAATGACAATGTAACGCCCCGAATGGAAATAGTCTTATCGACATTGTATTCCACTTAGTTGTATTTGTCCGCAAACACATCCAACTTACTGCTGTACAATTTAAGTTAAGTATTGCAGAGTAATAAAGTTTATAATTATGTGTCACTAATTTGTTTGCACTGTCACAGTTCCTCCAGACACCTCAGAGCACCTAAATCTAATATGACATGTACGAGCTATTCTACCCAGACAACCAGTACACATCATGGAGTACATTGAGAAAATCCAAAGAAGGGCATCACGTTTTTTATTATTGAGAAATAGAGAAGAGAGTCTCGTGGGCATGTACAGGACTTACGGTGAACATAATTAAAACAAAGGCATTTCTCATTGCAGCGGGATCTTCTCACAAAATTTCAGTCACCAACTTTCTCCTCTGAATGCAAAAATATTTTTTTGATGCCAACCTAAGTAAGGGGAAATGATCATCTTAATAAATTAAGGGAAGTCAAAGGTCACATGGAAAGATTTAGGTGTTACTTTTTTCCAGGTGCCATTTGAATGTGAATAACAGAAAAATATTGAGAAGGTTGTTTGATGAACCCTCTGCCAGCCATGAAAGTTTGATTTGCAGAGTAGCGATGTAGATGTAGAAGAAACATAGGACTATAACACGGCTATGACTTTCTCAAGCCCAGTCCTGACTTTAGATCATCTCCTTCTGACACTGCCCCTCACACCAACCACTGTGATGCACTTACTGGGGAAGACTGCCTGGTCTGCTGCCCATGGACTTCTAGGCCAATTTACATCTCTTCTACTACTTGAATTATACTGCATGATGGAGTTTGGTATTCTGCAGCTCTCTAAGCATTTGTAACAACTGGACCATTTCTGTTTGTATTTATCAACAATTAATTATTGGATGTTAAAAAAAATGTAAAACAGAAAAAAAGAAAAAAGAGATCTGTATTCTGGCCCTGATGGACCAATCAGGAATGACCCATTGCCATGTCATCATTGGATGCTGTATGAAGGAGTATGAGGGACAGCACAGCGCTTTCCCAGCCATTCTCATTATGTTTTGAGGTTGGAGGTGTTACTTCTTACTACAGTAGTTTCTTAGCTGGCATCACAAGGCTGAGTGCACCCCGTTTCAGTCCTCCCACCAAGGAAAAATAATCCTTGGCAGTATCTGAAATCGAACCTGCATCCCCTGTATGGCAGCCATGGCCTCATTTCCAGTGTGATCTTGTGGTCAGCAGTAGGTCTTAACCGATCTCAGGATTACAATTTGGGTTATCAGAATGCTGCTTCATCTGTTCTTCAAATTATACAAGTATATCACGACAGGAATTATCTCTTTACTCTGCTTCAGTCTAGTCTTTTAACAAATTTTGTTTTTAATTTTTACAGATATGGACAGTTAATTTTGTCACGTGTGTCATTATTCCAATTATATATAACAACAGAGAATACAACATTACACCTCCTCAACCACAAATATGTCAATCATTACCGTAGTTTTTATTGGGTGTTTTCTTGCAAATGTCAAATGTCTATATCTACATCCATATCCAGGTTTCGTCGGGTGATATTTTACAGGCGTGTTCAGTACACTGGATATGTAGGTGATAAGACTGCTATCTAGGGGTCATTTTCTGTTTCTTATAATATAACAGAATGGATGCAAATAGTAATGCTGAAGGGGTGAAACTTTATGAGGAGCCATCCACATTCTCACTTCATCTACTTTGAGTGGTCAGGGAAGTTATGATGGTGGAACAGCTGATTAATATAGACAATGATGTAACAATGTTTTTGTTTCACTCACAGGAGAAAGTAGTATAGTTATAGTAGTAGTAGTAGTAGTAGTAGTAGTAATTGTGTTGGTTTTTCCATCTCTGCATAGCTACTGCAACATATATACTTATAAACTTGTTTACTGTAGCAAAATCACACTCTACAAGATAGTTTGTAGAATGAATCTTTCACTCTGCAGTGCACATTAATACTCTGGCTACATACACAGGACAGCTTTTGTTAGCCTGAAAGATAAAATAGAGGCCCTGGAAGAAGTAAGGCTGTGAGGGTGGTTTGAGAGTTGTAAGTGGATAGTTCTCTTAGTAAGAGTATGACACACAAATGGCAAGTTTCTTGGTTCAAGTCCTGCTCCAGCTTATAATTGTAAAAGGAAAGGTAGGTCACTTGAAAGCCAGGATGACAGACACACACCTGTAGAGATGATGAGTATAGACAAACAAAAGGGGAGATAAGTCAGAGATTGTACACTGGTAAGCACTGTGCCAGCTTAAGAGAGATTAAGTCCAGGAGGGTGTCAGAACACGAATATGTGTGGAGGTGGTAAGTTCATATCTCTGGAGTTCAGGGTAACTAGTATCACGTGACAGTCTAAACAGCCTTTGGGCAGGGTTAATGGTTTTGAGTGTCATAAGTTTTGAGCAGATGTTACGGAGGTTTGGATGAGATCAGACAGAGAGGCTCTTGTATGAGTCATTTTGTAAAGCACATTCAGCAACTAGCAATGGATATCTCTGAGGTGGACAATACTTCTGTGCCTATTCCTGTGCTCAGTCAGTTTAGTGCTGGTCACATGTAAAAAAAAGGCCATACAGTGTGAACAAGTTGGTTATAAACAACCTGTACTGTTTCGTAAGTTGTTCAGCCTTTCATAGCGTAGAATTTACTGCATGGTACAGGTTTTACAGTGGGGACAATTGTGTGGGTAGGAACCTTGAGCAGGGATAATGGGTTGCGAATGTCAAAAGGTTTAACTAGGGTGTTCTGGAGGGCAATAGTAACTGGTTTGGGGAGGAGATCAGGGAGAAAAGATCTCATTTCAAGGCTCAATTGAGAAAGTCATAGCCCTGACAGGGTAAAGAGTTGAGGCATTCATGCCCTGGATGACACTGAGTCAAAAGGAGGAAGGGCAGGGGAGGGATCTGGAGTGGGGGGGGGGGGGGATTCAGAGTTTTCTTGGAAGTGAAAATTGGATTAATCAATGGGTGAGAGGAAGATACTGACTGCAAAGTTTCTTTTTGAATATGATCTGTGCGTAATTGTTGACAGGAAAGCTTGCGAGATGTTGTTGGTGTGCAGAGCAAGGTCAGACCTGCACAGTGTGGCTCTGTGGTGACAGCACACAGCAGGTGCAGCAAGAATTCTTCATAGCCAAACATATGAGATTATGTGCAATATGACTAAATTTATTTCACAAGAGTGTCTGTGTATATACTTCTGTTGTTGAGCAGCATTTTTCCTATCATATGGTAGGCACTCACAATGTAACTGCTGCTGCTTTATGCAGATAATGGACAAGTCATATCAGGTGCACTTTGTGTGACTTTAAACTGAACTTTGCACACCAGACAAAGAAATAGATGACTGGTCTAGCATACAGTAAAGTTTTTGTATAGAAATTCAGAAACAGCTAAAATGAGGAAATAGAATTTTATTGATGGTGATGACACACAACTTTAGAACATACCACAGCTAGATGAAACATTTAAGGATGCACTTTGTTAGCAAGCATTGACACAGGATATTATTCCAGTTGGAAGTTCTATGATGCTTTTGAAAGAGAATGAAGGTTATGGTTTAACATTCCATGAACAAAGTCATTTTGGCTTACAACCACTGCCACTGCCACTGCCACTGCCGCCGCCCCCCCCCCCCCCCCCCCCCCCCCCCCCGAACCGTCCAAATACTGCATAGATACATAATTCATAATTACAAGAAGTACAAAACTGGTCTGCCGAAAGCAAAATTTTATGAAACTTTTAGACAGGTATATGACTGTAACAAGTGAAACATGTAATGTAAACTCTACCTAAGCTTTAAATAATCAGAATATTGTGAATGCTGCAAGAACTATTTGTGCTTGTACTAACCACCATGGAGCAAATTTTCCTAAACAAGACATCAAATTTTCAGGTTCTCTTACGTTATATGATTTCCTTTTTCTCAGCTAAGTCATACTGAAAACTTGTAATAGCAGTTGACACTGCCTGATTACAGAAGACAAAAATTACTTTAAAGTGGGTAATGAATACCGTCCTGCATTTGTTAATGGCGAAGTTTTTTAAAACATTTCTCTAAAGATAATCATGCTGTTTATTTACTGAGCAACGTCTACTGTTAACAATATGTACATTTCGTTACTTAAAATAGAGTTAATTTAAAAAATTTTGCGTAAATTGACAAAAAGTACCTTTTACGAAATGGTAAACTCTTCTGCATCAGTGGGCTTTTTGGGCTCGTTGCAATTATAGCAAACTCCTTCAGCGCATTGGGTGGATGACCAGCCAGATCGAGGGGCGGTGGTATGGGCCGCAGTTTCTTGGACGGACACTTCAGACTCAGATCTGTAGGCTGCACAGGGGAGGTACAGCGGACGCATTTTCCTACCTCCCCGCTATTCCCGCAAGTGCAGTTGTCACTCATCATCTAAATGGAATTACAGAACATCAGCAACACTGCTGCCTGCTATAGGAGGATACATTATGAGTCACGTAAATTACAACTTAAATTTAGTCACTGACACAAACAAAAGGAAGCTTTTGTTACGACGTATTTACCATTTTGTACATGTATTTAAAGTTTACCGTTATTTTTTCTAGCCCATTGGTGCTCGACTTATCGTAAGCGTTGTCTTCACAACATTTTTGGTGGCTTCGTTTCCATGAATCTGTTTTTATTTTGTTTACGTTACTAACAAAACACTGAAAACCCCTTTGCTTACAGCGATCACGTTTCTGCAAAATCTTTCTCCTGTCATCTTGAGTGAGCTGGTGGAATATCTGTGACAATTAGCTTTGGAATGTGCGGTGATATTTTCATACAACAGTGGACTTTGCCGAGAAGTGGGAACAAGACTGAAGTAATTAGGTTATGTATCATACAGAATGACTACGACAATGGATATTCATGATGAATATATCTTGTATGTTTTTTAGCGACAAGTTTTATATTCAGCGTTTCCTGTACCCCAGTTTTTTTATCTTTTCAGTGAAAACTACACATTTCTTTTCACAGGTATATAACACCAGAAAAGTTTTACATCGAAGCAACTAACAGCAATGAACTGCTTGTCATCGACAGGGTCAGCCAAGATATGCTTCTTCAAGGTGAGACAATCGTCTTCGGAAAACTATGTTTGCTGGTGACCATCTGTGCCCTAAACGTGTTTTGCAATGAATTGCAAAGACTGATCAATTCTACGTGTCTTTGAGGCTGCTTAGGGGGAACGCTTAGTACAACTCAAGTCAAAATAGCGGCAGAAATACTGCTGTTGTCCGTAAGTTGCACGAAAACGTACGTACTGTCAAGCAATCGCAGATCCTCTGATAAAGCTTTCATTTCTCTTTTTCCAAGCATTACCCACTAGCTGCAATTCTCGGTTTTGTGTCGATACTGACACTATTGTTCCAGTGTCGGTGTAAGTTAATGATTTTGCTGTACAATCAGGATGTGATTGCTTACTATGACAAAGGTAAAGCTATCAACAACCTGATGGTTGGCTGGGAGACCACAGTGCTTTACAAGTCATGAACCTGTTGAAGGTGGTATGCCTTTGCAGTCCTCCTACTTTAGTTATAATATGTGACTGGATAAATAAATATTTGCAGAAAGTGCCTTAGCCTAGCTTTGTTGGCTTTCTGCTGTCATGTTTTATCTGAGTTCTCATCAGCAAACCATCATGTTTAATACTGCCAGAACAACATCATTAGATATAAAGAACAATGTTTAGTTTGATGAGGGCAGGTGATGCATCATACAGTTAATCAAATGTATTTGTTAGAGTCGACACAGGTGAATAAGTAATAATGGGTAAAACACATTTAGTGCCAGTAACTATATTGGCACTCCCAGATAAAATACATTGAACACAACAACCAAGGAACATTTCATTACATACGTAAAACTCAGAGCATACACTAGCATCAGCTAGGTCTATTATATTCCACTATTAAATTGGGTTATATTTCACATATTGATGTTCTTAGCCACAATGCTTCCTGTGTGGCGTAAGACAGCGCCATATACTTGGCCTCTACAGTACTCAATGCAACAGTTTTTTGCTTTTGACAGGACTATGAAATGAGTCCTCTCATTAATTTAAAACAGCAGCCAGCAGTGGAATGCCTATCTTCCAATTCACTGCCCCAATCTGCATCACTGTAGCCTTCTAGTTTCGCATTACCTTCCCTATGGTACCTTAATTTGTAGTATAAAGTTCCTCTTAGGTATTGGAATATCCTTTTCACAGCTTTCCAGTGCATTTCCTTTGGATCTCTGCAATACCTGCTCATTGCATTAGTGGCAAAAGCAATGTCGGGTCGTGACGTCCCAGACAAATATAACAGACTCCCTAATGCTTCTAAATATGAAACGTTCTTATCACATTCCACATCTGTCTCATTTATATTTAACTTCACTCCTACTTCCATTGGGTTAGTTATGGGTTCACAGTCAATCCTGCCAAATTTTTTTAAGATTTTTTTCTGTATATGATGATTGATTTATTCTCAATTCTGTCTCTCTTCATCCTTAGTAATCTGCATACCTAAATAATGTTTAACTTCTCCCAAATCATGTGCCTTAAACATGGTTTGCAGCTGTTTCTTAAAAATTCTCATTTGACTTTCACCTTCAGCCAGGATAAAGAAGTTGTCCACCCGTATTGCCATTATTATTATCCCTTCTCTTTCACTTTTATAGTATATACTGTGATCTGCCTTAGATTGCTTCATATTCATATATATTAGAGTTTTATGTAGAAATCAATTCCAGCAATGTCCACTCTGTTTAAGTCCATAAATACTTTTTTGCCAATTCCAAATCTTTTCCCTTTCCGATCTGGTTTTCATAGCCTCTCTTGGTGGAATGACATATATCTCCTCCTCCAATTTCCCATTTAAATACGCTGTTTTTACATCCATGTGATGAATTGCTAAATTTCGTTCTGATGCCAAGGCTAAAAGATATCTCAATGATGCATACTTGACTACGGGTGAAAAAGTTTCTTTGTAACCCATCCCCTGTTTTTGTGAATATCCTTTTATTATAAGTCGTGGTTTATATCTTGGTAATGAATTTTCGGAGCTCTTCATAGTGAATACCCCTCTTTCCTGTAATGGCTTGTTATCTGCTGGCATATTTACCCATTCAAAGGTTTTGTTCTGAGATAAAGATTCCGATTCTCTCTCCATCACTTCTTTCCATTCTTGAGAGTTTGGTCCGCTCATTGCTTCTTCAGCTCTTGCTGGCTCATCATTAAAAGACTGGGCTGCATACATTTGAAAATCCGGATATTCTTTCAGTTTTGGTACATGAGAAAAAACGCCTTACATTTCTCTTCATATTGTTTGTCCTCAAACTCATTGTCATCATAAATAGTCTCCATTTGCCTTTGACTGTCCTCTTCCTGTTCTTCACTTTCTCTTTCTTCACATAAAGTTTCATTCTTGGAACCAGGTGCAGTTAGCTTAGTAGTCTTAACCTCTTCAGAGTCCTTTCCATTTTCAAAGAATCCTACATTTCTGCTTGTAACAATCCTTTCATTCAATGTACCCATTAATCAGTAGCCCTTTGAATTCTCACAATAGCCTACAAAAATATACATTTTAGCTTTCGGGGCCCATTTTTCTCTTAGATGTTTTGGAATGTGCACCATTGCATCACACCCAAAACCCCTTATATTACTTTAGTCAGGTTTCCTTCCTACCTGTATCTCACAGGGGGTTTTATTCCTTAATGCTGTTGTAGGTGATCTATTGTTTGAATATACAGCCGTAGATACTGCCTCTGCCCAAAAATCTTTTGATAATCCAGCATCAGTTATGCTCCTTGCTTTTTCGACATTGGTTCTATTAGCCCTCTCAGCAACCCCATTTTGAGATGGGCTATACCTTATGGTAGTTTGATGCTGATCCCCATTTTTGCCAGAAGTGTCTTCAATTTCTGGTTAATATTGCCATGTAGAAGAAGATGCAGTTAGATGAATGACAAACAGTAACTTCACTTAATGAAGGTTTATTCAGCATGTGCACATACAAGAGCGTGGTGTGAACTGTCTCCTGCCAGAACACATACAGTATATATAAAGCTACAGAACATTCCAGTACAATGATACTTGACATTTGTGGATACTTCTGTAATGTACTCAAACGGGATATAGAAATTAAAATTGTACAGTCCAGATGAGTTTTGAACTCACAACCCTTCATGCAACAGTTTAGTATCATAACCACTACACCATGGTGCTACTCAGCTTCTTCTGTGACATTGCTCCCTCCTTAAGAGAACAGCATCTCGGTGTTACGTCGTCCTAGTCCGGGAATGCGTCATCGGTCCTGCATACTCTGACTCCCGATGACCGATTCTCGCCCTGGCAGTGATCTTCTTAGAACTTATTTTGCCGCTACGCTCTTCGTCACCTTTCCACTTGTTGCCTGTCGCTGCTGCTTCGAATTTACCCTGGGTTGCAGAATCCTTATAGGGCTTCATTTGAAGGATGTGGACTGTATCTCTGATCTTTCATCATCTTGTGTTGGGGTCAAAATCTTTCAACTTCATAAGTAACATCAAACAACTGTCTTACAACCTTATAAGGTCCCAAGTAGCACCTGAGGAGCTTTTCAGAGAGACCAACCTTCCGAACAGTAGTGAAGATCCAGACGAGGTCACCAGGCTGGTAGACAACAGGGCGGTGGCTCGCATCATATCTTCGGCGATCGTTTTCTTGAGCCTGCAGTGTGCGGAATCGAGCTAACTGCCAAGCTTCCTCAGCTGTGGTTAACACCTGGCCCATGTAGACGTCGTCCACGTCATCAGCATTTAACAGAAACACAGTGTCTATCATCGTAGTCTGCTCACGCCCATGCATCAGGAAAAATGGCGAAAATCCTGTGGTGTCTTGTTTGGCAGTGTCGTAGGCAAATGTCACGAAAAGTAGCACCTCATCCCAGTTGCTCTGCTCAACACTGACGAACATTGATAGCATGTCAGCCAAGGTCTTCTTAAGGTGTTCAGTCAGCCCGTTAGTTTGCGAATGGTAGATAGTCGTCGTATGATGAGTAATGTTGCACCAATGGTTTATCTCTGTCACAAGATGTGATTGAAAAACTTTCCCTCAAGCCATAATTAATCACCTTGGGGCACCGTGTTTTAATACAATGTCTTCACGATGAATTTGGCTACCTCGCATCCTTTGGCTGTTTTCACAGCTTTTGTAATGGCATAGCATGCCAGATAATGAGTGCAAACAATAATACATCTATTGCCACTAGCAGATGTTGGAAATTGTCCGAGGAGGTCAATCCCAACATGCTGGAAAGGCGTTTCGGCTAGTGGAATTGGTATGAGTCAGCCAGGTGATTTCCGAGGAACTGCCTTTCTCCTCTGGCATTCTCGACAGTGTGACACAGTGACGGACACTCCTAAATAAACCTGGCCAGAAAAATCTCTTGTGGATTCTACCGTATGTCTTAATAAATCCTAAATGCCCGGCCTCAGGTGTGTCATGGAATTTCTGTAGAACATGTAAGCGCATGTGTTAAGGAATCACTGGTAGCCACCTCTCCAAACAGATCAAAGTTTTTCTTGCAAAGTAATAAATTAACTACCTTAAATTGCCCTTTCACAGCCTCTGACCGATTTAAGGCAAGCATAATTTGAGATATCTTGGCATCCTCCTCCTGCTCAGCAGAGAGATCCTGGAGTGCAGCGAGACGATCACTATCTTCATCAAAGTCTTGATGGTCTTGCAGAGGATTTCTTGAGAGACAGTCGGCATCTTGGTGTTTTCTTCCACTTTTGTACACTGTGGTAATGTCATACTCATGAAGACATAGTGCCCACCTGGCACATCGTCCTGTTGGATCCGTAAGACCTGTCAACCAACAAAGTGAATGATGGTCTGTAACAACTGTGAATGGCCTTCCATAGAGATACTGTCGAAATCTGCACATGGCCTAGATCACAGCAAGACATTGTCTTTCTGTAGTTGAGTAGTTTCTCTCGGCTTTTGTAAGTGTCCTAGAAGCGTAGGCAATAACTTTCTTTTTTCCATCACAAATTTGCACCGGAACAGCACCGATCCCATACCCGCTGGCATCTGTGTGTAGTTCTGTAGGTGCTCTCTTATCATACAGACCAAGTACAGGGTCAGTCGTCAGAGCTTTTCACAGCACATCGAAAGAATCTTGTTGAGCACCACTCCAGGTAAATGTACATCAGCTTTTAACAACTCTTAGAGTGGCCTGGCTTTGATATGAAGTCTTTGACAAAACGACGGTAATTGGAACATAATCCGAGGAAGCTTCTCACATCTCTAATACTTTTAGGAATAGGAAATTCCGTTATAGATCTCACCTTTTCTGTGTTTGGCCACACACCTTTGTTTGATACAAGGTGTCCAAGTATTTTGATTTGTTTTGCTCCAAAGAGACACTTTCTTGAATTAAGTTTCAGTCCGCCTTGTTGGAGACACTTAATAACGGCCCTCTCAGTCTTTTTATATGTTCATCAAATGTCTCTGAGAACACTATAATGTCCTCTAAATAACAAAGACACATCGTCCACTTCAGGTGACTTAGAAGATTATCCATCATCTGTTCAAAAGTTGCTGGTGCATTCCACAAAGCAAACGGCATTACCTTAAACTCATACAGGCCCTCAGGGGTGATGAATGCAGTTTTCTCACGATCAGCCTCCTCTACTTCAATTTGCCAGTATCTCGAGTACATGTCCAAGGTTGAGAAAAACTTAGCCCCCTTCAGACAATCTAGTATATCGTCAATTCGTGGAAGAGGGTAAATGTCCTTTTTAGTTATCTTATTAAGCTTCCTGTAATCAACACAAAAGCACCAACTGCCATCCTCATTCCTGTAGAGGACCACTTGTGATGACCATGGGCTCTGCGAAGACTGGATGATGTCATTCTTCATCATTTTCTCTACCTTTTCGCGAATCATTCGACATTCGATTGTTGACACACGGTTTGCTCTCTGGCTTATTGGTTGCTGGTCTCCATTGCTAATCCGGTGCTTCACCGTCGATTTGTCTAATTTGCTCTTCACCTGTGGATTGAAGTATTCAGAGAACTCTTGAAGAATGGCAAGTAGCTTCTTCTGTTGTTCCTTAATGAGATCTGGTGATAGTTGAGCTAGAAGATCTTGTTTCGTAGTGGTAGTGCTAATTTCGCCCACAGCCTCGGCATTGGAGGTTTCTATGACGCTCAGCTGTAGTTCAATTAACGGCTCAGCATTTGCTACGCACATGCGTCTTGGAAGGATCTGCACTTCTCGATGACAGTTAACTGTCCACAATTCACCGAATCTTTTCTTAAATGAGACGAAAGAGAGTGGGATGACCAAGTTATTCTTCAGTGGTATGCTTCTCTTACATTCCACTACAAGATCCACGGGTTGATACCCTGTCCACAGTATCTCATCTCATCTAGCATAATCTTCGAGCGACCACTCAACAATTCCCTGAGAAGCTTTCAAAAAGTCCCATCCAAGAATGACACGACTACACTCTTGTTAAGACAATGAATTGCAATGGCTGTGTATGGCCACTTCTACCCACACAATGGTACATCTTCCTGTAGATTTTACATATTTCCCGTCAGTCACTTTCAGCAGAGATGTTTTGTTGTCAACAAATATGGTTTTCTGCAAATGGCGATGGTACTTCTCTGAAATGACTGAATATGATGCTCCAGAGTCCACAAGAGTTTGGGCTGGTTGGCCATCCATGAGGATATCGACATAGTTTCCTATCATTTTTGTAGTGATTGACGTCGGAGGATTTTTCTCTTCGGCGGCATCATCTCCAAGGAAGGTTGCACCCTTTAGTTTTCCAGGTTGCTAAGTGATCAGCTGGAGCTTCTAAACGGTGATGGAGACCTTGATCGGCATGTTGGGAAGCATCCTCTCCAGCAGCTAGCTTGCGGTGATGGTGACCTACGTCGTCCTGCACCCGCATCTTCTTGTTTATCTTTGTCATCCCGGAGTTGGCGTCGGCTAAGCTCGGTCTGCTGTCTTCTGGCATGGGCGTCATTAAATATCCGCTGCCTTTCTTGACAATAGCGCACCACATATCCCAGTCGTCCACAGTGGAAACATACTGGTTGATTATCCTGGGTCCTCCAGACGTCAGTCTTCCTTGGTGCCCAAACAGGTTCCTCTTGCTGTATTGTAGGAACGTAACTCCGCCTGGGTCTCGACTGTTTCACCATTTTAAAGGGAAATTAAGGACGAGAGATTGGGTTCAATGTCTGTTCCATTCCCTCCCTTATGACCTCTTGAAGCATCTATATGTTAGCCAAACACATGGTGTCATCCCATTTGTTAAATTTGGCTTGCTGGAAGGATATCTCATCTGGTGGCAGACAGTTGCTGTCATCGTAACGTCTTCTTCTTCTTCTGTCTCCGATAGATTGTGATCTGTTGAATATGGCTCAAACTCGGATTTCTTGCCATGTACATGGTGGCTCTATCGTGGCCTGATGGGAGCAACTGTGTCATCGATAATGTGCGCTATCCCAAGTTCCAATTCTCAGCGCCTCCACCAGAATAATGTAACGTAGAAGGAGGTGTAGTTAGATGAGTAACATACACTAACTTCACTTAACAAAAGTTTATTCAGCACTTTCACATACAAGAATTCGGAGCCAGCTGCGTCTGGCCAGAACACATACAGTATATATACAGCTACAGAACATTCCAGTACAATGATTCTTGACATTTGTGGAT
Source organism: Schistocerca cancellata (assembly GCF_023864275.1). NCBI lineage: Eukaryota > Metazoa > Arthropoda > Insecta > Orthoptera > Acrididae > Schistocerca > Schistocerca cancellata. The sequence goes on from NC_064632.1 coordinate 183,364,411, forward strand.
ACTTCTAGAATGTACTCGAACGGAATATAGAAATTAAAATTGTACAGTCCAGGTGAGTTTTGAACTCATGACCCTCCATGCAGCAGTTTAGTATCATAACCACTACACCACAGTGCTACTCAGCTTCTTTTGCGACCATGTATCCTCTCCTGTTATCAGACCTGATGATCTTAATCTTCTTTCCGTCCACCTTTCGACCATATTACAATATTCCTGAAAAAATGACGCTCACATGGTCTTTGGAACTAAGAAAATAAACATGAGTATATTGTGAATAATCATCAATAAACGTAAGAAAATAATGTCTCCCACTTATGGATTTGCACTCCATCGGGCCACATACATCTATATGGATTAACTGTAAGACATCTGTAGATTTACTTTTACTAGTCTTAAAAGGTAGTCTTGCTTGTTTTCCTTTTATGCAAATCTCACAAGGGTCCTTGGTTACATTATAATTCTGTATTCCCTTCACCATATCCCTCTTTAGACATTCTCTCTCTATTTAGGTGTCCAAGTTTGTGGTGCCATAAAAAAACCTTCCACTGAGTATACTGAATGACTAACATTTCTTTGTTTACTGTCAATGGTATCCAATTTAAAAATACCCCTTTCGTTTCTTGCTGTCGTTATAATTCACCATTTTCATTGATCACTCTTGCTCCATGCATGTCAAAAATGACAGTATTTCCCTTCTTGACAATTTTCCCTACAGACAGTAAGTTAGTCTCAACAATTTTTACATAATGAACATCATGTGCTGTAATCATATCGGGTTCACCATTTACACTTACATATAGGTCTGAAGCTTGCTGCCATCAACAGTAGATATTCCCATAGGAGTCTTATCTTTAACATCATAAAGAAGGAATTTGTCTTTAACAATATGCACAGATGCACCTAGTCTAAAATTCTTTCCAGTTGACAATTACCCACATCTCCAAAAGAATAAAAACATAAGAGTGCCTTACCTTTATTATTGGTCTCTCTCTGGGCTGTCAGCAACATACCTCTTTTGCTGCGTGTCTGACCTCGTGTTTACTTTTCCTCTGCACTGAGACGCAATATGCACCTTCTTCTGACATCTATAGCACCTCACTGATTTCTTCTTTTTGTTTTTTGAATAAAGAGCAGATGCAGTTTCTTTCTCCAATACATGACAGCTTAAAGTACTCTTTAGATCCTGTAGGATTTTCACTTTAACACAGTCACCCATGATCGGTATAGCTGAGCATTCCAGCCCCATAATCATAGGCGCATACCTTTCGGGCAGTCCCGCCAACAATAGTGCCCCTGTTCATTCGTCAGTGATCTCAAACCCAATGTTCCTCAGTCGGTTCAATGTGGCTATTATTTTGTTGACGTATTCGTCTACACTCTTGCATTTGTCCAGGTGAGTGGTAATTAACTCACGTAATAAACCTACTTTCCTTGTAAGACCTCCATCCTCAAGTGCATTTCGTAATTTCTCCCAGACTTCTTCCACCATCTCAGCTTTTTCAACATGAACATAATTCACTGGGTCAACTAGTAATATCAGCTTTGATTTTGCTTTCCTATCCTTACTTGAATAATTCTGATCAATGGATTTCATTGTCCCATCTACCACATCCCATAGGTCATCTAAACGTAAATATGCTTCTACTGCAAGTTTCCATGTTGCATAGTTTTCGTGACCCATAAGTCTTTCAGTCTGCGGAATTTGTACCGCACTCATTTTAATGGTAACTTTGATCTTTCTTGATGAAAATAATAACACCGAAGACTAATACAAAAAAGTTGCGTTCGTCTTGCAAGGATAACTCGTACTTCATGCAGTTGCACTACTTGTAGGGTGACCAGATGCAATTGATTAAAAAGGAGGACAAACCGCTTCAAAAAGGAGGACAATGGAAGAAAAAAAGAGGACGCATCAAACGGGTCAACTGCAGATGAGGATACCACCCGTCAGCTTTGGACAAGTCACGTGACTGCCGGGAATTACCGGTAAAACTAGTAGTTAATTGTTACTGATAGTCAGGTGGGGGTTAACTGAGCAATATATAAAAAAAAATTAAAAACATTGATTGTGGTGACTGTGTGGCTGTGGTGACTCTGTGGCGTCAATTGTTTTGTTATGTCAACAACACGGAATTGTTTACAAAGCAAAAAACGTAAGACCATTCACCTCCCTTCATTCGACGCACCGCTACCAACATGTACAATTCAAGCAGCACCTGACGACATGTAAACTGCACTTTAACCTTCCGAATACAAATAAATTGAATGACTATGAAACAATGAAATAAAACCAAGACAGTTAATCTGTTGAGTTATTTCTTACCTTTATTGGCCACTGAGATGTACGTTCCAGCTCCACATGTCTTACATTCTGCTTCAAATTCATTTCTCTCTCTCTTAAAGCCAGATGTTTGCGGGAAAGGACATCAGAAAATGTACACTTTCATTTAGGCATAGCCATATATTTTACGTAACTCACTCGGTTAAAAATTATACTCACAAATCACACGTGCGCTACAGGAAGCCAAGCCAATACAGAGGGAAGATAAGAAACAAAAATTATAAATAATCGATATTTGCATTCGCTTATAGGTAGATCAATGATAACATTGGCGATCTTGGTGCACCTACTAACACTGCCTTCGTGCGTGTTTATCACGAAGGCTGTGCCAGTAGTTAAAGTATTTAAGAAAAGAGCAAAAAAAAGGGGTGAATTGTAAATTTAACTGTATTACGCTCAACTTTGCAAAAAAGCCGGACACTGTAAAAATCCGCCCGGACCCCGGACAAAGAGCTAAAAAGGAGGACATGTCCGGATTAATCCGGACATCTGGTCACCCTAACTACTTGGAACGTTTCCAATACTTTCTCACTATTATATTATGTATATACTTATTCCAAATGCATCACTGGGCCCATAACCTGTTAGTCGACACAGATGAATAAGTAATAGTGAGTAAAACACATTTAGTGACAGTAACTATATTTGCACTTCCAGGTAAAATACGCTGAACACAACAACCAAGAAGCAATTAATTACATGCGTAAAACTCAGAGTGTACAGTAGCACCAGAGAGGTCTATTATATTCCTTATGATGCACGTGCCACCGTTTCACATGAAATATATTTTTCACACAATTCCAACAGTATCAACAGTTGCTTTAAGAGATTTGAGGGAATGCTAGGGCACCTAAATGAACAAAATCAAATCATATTTAAACAGATATCTTCCTCACATTACTGCTTCAAAGTTTCACATGAATAATTAATTAACCTTTAGTTTTCATGTAAAGGTTATAAAAGAAAAGTTGGTCAGTTGAATGTACAGATACCAAGTGTGGTTCATCATGTAACATCCTGTTACAACACCTCTTGTTGCCCTTTCATGGGGCTTAATGGAATCTTCCATGAGTGTGTTATCTCCAGAGTTTTTCTAGTTACATGGTCTGCATGATTACCTGATCCAAATGCATGCGACTTTGGCTCTGAGAATATCTGAAAGAACCCGTTTACCAGGAACATGTTCAGTCTCTAACTGATCTGAAGGCCAGTATACATGAACACATTGCTCAGATTCCACCACAGTTGCTCAGGAAACTGTTGATAATGTCATTTTATGGATGCAGCGTCTTGTTGACATCTCTGGCACTCATGCTGAACAAATTGTGAATGTGGTGGTTAAGAATAAACTCAAAATTATGCCGTTCTTACTTGTTTGACCTTTTCTGCCCACGTCACATTCCTGATTCATTACATGTGGAAACATTTCTGTACGCCTTCCTTACATTAACACTGCCAGGTTTGCACCTGGTGGCTAAAACTAGAACTAATTTTTATTCCTGTGTAAATCAGTTCCTCATTATTGCATTAGAAAATCTACCCTGTTTCCTCCCATACAGTAATTACAGCCCACACTGGACCTTTGTGAGTAGCTGCGCTTTAATTGTAACCAACCGGTATTATTAGTTCTACTCTTTGCTACTTGCATTTCAGTTCTGTAGCTTTTTGCTCTAAATCTGTGTTTCATAATGAGATGACCAAGTTTAGTAATGGTGTCTCTTAGTACATTCAAATAAGTCTACCATTTAATTTAGAATTTATGATTATGCCAAAGAGGAGATTAGAGTTTTACCTTGAATGTGAAAATTGAGTAAAAGTTCTAAGGTATAGATACAGAAGTGCCTAATATCATGTAGGACCCCCACGCAGAAGTGCCGCAATACAATGTGACATGGACTCAGCTAATGTCTGAAGTAGTGCTGGAGGGAATTGGCACTATGAATCCTGCAGGGCTGTCCATAAATCTGTTAGAGTATGAGGGGGTGGAGATCTCTTCTGAACAGCACCTTACATGGCATCCCAGATATGCTCAATAATGTCTGGGCAGTTTGGTGGCCAACGGAAGTGTTTAAACTCAGAAGACTGTTCCAGGAGCCACTCTGTATCAATTCTAGATATGTGGGGTGTTGCATTGTCCTGCTGGAATTGCTCAAGTCCATCAAAATGCTCAATGGACATGAATGTATCCAGGCCATCAGACAGGATGCTTATGTATGTGTCACTGACAGTCATATCTAGACGTATCAGGGGGTCCCATGTCACTCCAACTGCACATGCCCCACACCATCACAGAGCCTTCACCAGCTTGAATAGTCCTCTGCTGACATGCAGGGTCCATGGATTCATGAGGTTGTCTCCATACCTGCACATGTCCATCCACTCGATACAATTTGATACGAGAATCATCTGACCAGGCAACATGTTTCCAGCCATCAACAGTCTAATACTTGTGTTTATGGGCTCAGGTGAAGTGTAAAGCTTCATGTAGTGCAGTCATGAAGTGGGCCTTTGGCTCCGAAAGCCCGTATCGATGATGGTTCATTGAGTGGTTCGCACACTGACACTTGTTGATGGCCTAACATTGAAATCTGCAGCGATTTGCAGAAGGGTTGCACTTGTCATGTTGAACAATTCACTTTAGCTGTTGTAGGTCCCATTCTTGCATGATCTTTTTCTGGCCGTATTTACGTCGGAAATTTGATGTTTTACCGGATTCCTGATATTCACGATACACTCGAGAAATGGTTGTTTGTGAAAATCCCCACCTCTTCACTACCTTGGAGATGCTGTGTCCCATCACTCATGCATGGACTATAACACCACATTCAAACTCATTTAAATCTTGCTAACCTGCCATTGTACCAGCAGTAACCAATCTAACAACTGCACCAGACACTTGTCGTCTTATATAGACGTTGCTGATCACAGTGCTGTATTCTGCCCATGTACTTATCTCTGTATTTGAATATGCATTCCTATACCAGTTTCTTTTGGTGATTTAGTATATATATATATATATATATATAGTAGGTGTAATTTTATGATGAATTATTATTATTATTTAAGATTATTTCCTTCGCAATAGAACAATCCAAAACAAACAAATCTCTATTTTTTTCCAGGAAAACATGTTCAGATCCCGCAATCGTCTAGTAGCAAACCAATTTGTGGTATCGTTGGTATAATCCGTCTAATAGCAGGTCCTTACCTGATTGTAGTGACCCGGAAATGGAAAGTTGGTACTATCAATAACCAAGACATATGGCGTATTGATGAATGTGAAGTCATTCCATTTTCACGCACTCTTCTGCATTTGACTGAAAAACAGGTAAACAGACAAAATTTGCAGTTATCATAAAACTCTATAAATAGAGTTGACTATTTTTTCTTTAATAACACTAGAAAAAAAGATTAATAAGTCACAGTATTTGGTTGCTTTTTTCCAGATTTCACCATGTTTAGTCTTTTATTTGGCTTGTATGTTGGTGTTTTCTACTGGAGTGTTTAGTGATGTGGCAAATTGTTTCAGACAGCAGAGAATCAGCAATATGTCTCGATGGTGGATCATGTTCTCAAAACACCACATCTGTACTTCTCATACTCATACGACCTTACACACACACTCCAAAGGTTACACAACACAACACCAGAATTTCTTCAGGTAAGTTTTAATAATATGCGCACATATCTTTAAAAATGGCAAAATGAACTGAAACTTCAGGTTTCACCATCTACTTCAGTACCACATTTATTTAATTCATTAATTAAGATTAATAATGTGAAACTTTTTTTTTCTAGTTAAGATAGGTGTTACTTCCTACAACATACATTTTATGTAATCAACATATTGTAGTATTGACAGTCTTCCTTCCATGGTTGGGGCAGGGAAGGGTAATGACATGCTACACTGTATACCCTCCACCACACACTGTACAGTTTCATGCAGATTGAACTAGTACAGTATACTCATTTGGACTACTTTATTCCCTGTAAATTCTGCTAGAGTTCCTGACTTTGCTGTCAACTGACCCTAGTTCTCAGTAAATTTGAAAAATTATCCATTATGTATTCTGTAAGTATTATATTATGTATTTTCTTGCATATTTTTGTATTCTTCCCTTCAGATTTGTAAATGAGAGAAACGTCTGTCACTTCCCTTAAAAGTATCAAGAAAAGTTGTGTTAATAAAAATGAAACTCCTGCAAATATACTGAGTCTCCATTTATAATTTTGTGTCCTTTTTCCTAGACTTTCATTTCAACATTAATTTGAGTGTGATATGATTCATTTTACAACATTATGTATATCTTAGTTGCTCCTATTTGTTATTGTGCCAACTGTGAGTTTGTTGTTTGTTTAGCTTTAGACCTGGGTGGATATGTGAGAACTGGTTTAAATTTCTGCAGGACTGTGCTTTGTATACTTGGGGATCTTAATAGTGTTTCTCTCATTGTCTATCCATATGAAATTTCTTCTCATCCCACCTAGTAGTCTCCCTAGACTTGGGATTCTGGGTGACATTTCCAAAGTCTATTTCCTAAACCTCACCAGCCCTTTTGCTTCACCCCTCTTTCTTCTCTTTTCAACCCTTCTGCCAGGAGTAGGAGCCACTGGCTCTGAAAGCTTGCAGATTTAAATATCCCTGTCTGTGTGTTCTACTGCCACTGCTTGGTGAGTAGATTTTTTTATCTGTGTAGTTACATCACGTGGTATGATGTCTTATTTAGAGGTGGTGTGGGAATTAACCTCCTATTTACATTTGTTTATGACTTTATAAATAAGAAACCAATTTTCATGAAACAAAATCATTTTGTTCCATACAAGTTGTTATGCATTCCTAAAATTCCACTCAAACATGACCATTACCAATCAGTTTCTGCAAGTGATGTCTGCAACCGACTTTTGCAGATAATATGGATGAATGTCTCCCAGAACTTAATGAATTCACTCCTCCAGTTCATTAAGAGCGTTTGGTGTTATGCGATAAACTTCTTCATCCACCTCCAGAAGCAGAAGACGACACAGTATTTTAGGTCAGGACTCCTTGCTGGCTCTTCAAGGCAGCCCCTATATCCTAACCAGCATCCAGGAAACTGAGTGTGGAGCCACATGTGGATAGGCTTTGCAAAGTGAGATGGTGTCCCATCTTGCATAAAGATTAGGTAATTTTAATTGGGCCATTGGATACAATACTATGAACATGGACTTCAAGCAGGTACCATGCAATGTTTATTGTCCAGAATGAAATATCAATCCATAACTTCTGTGGATATCATGCCATGCCACACTGTGATGTTTGGGCGATTTTGCCTTTTTCTAACAACCATTTCTGGATCCTCTGTTGCCCAGTACTAACAGTTGTGCTGTTTGACAAACCCCCAACAGTTTTACCTGATGACAGGATGTTATCGAATATATTGGACAAGTCTTCATACGAAGCAAGCACCATCTTCCCTATATTCCAGTTGATGAACACAGTCTTCTCGCAATAATTTCTGGAAGTGGTATGATTTCCATGGACAAAAATTGAACTCATTCTTCAGAACAGTTGAAACTGTATGTCAGGTTAAACTGTGGTTATGTGATGCCTGTATTTGTGATTTCTGAGGAGTTGAGTGTACATTTCCTGAAGCATTTGTAAGTTTTCCTCCATTCTGGGTGTTACGGGGTGACTGCACCTCCTCAAATCTGATACAGAGGCTGTATCCATTAGCTTCAATTGTCAATTCTTTACAGGCGTTGCATTAAACAAGGCCTGAGATCCTTTAACATTTCACTGCCATGTGTATACTTGTACTATGGACTGCCTTAGTTGATACTGAAGTGCCAACTGAGCCCATTCCCACAGTGTTAGATGTTGTCATGCTTTCTGCCACTGATAGCTGCAGTGACATAAATAGGCAGTTATGTAATAAATTCTATCATTTTAAGCAACAAAAATTTTTGTTCCATGAAAACTGGTGAGGTATTAATAAAGCTATAAACAATTTTCAGTGTGGAGTTAATTCCCACCCATTTTGTCATTTTAAACACACAACATTGCAATATATTCTTTCTCTATTTTCACACTGTGTTGCCATTGTGTTTGTATTGTAGTGTGGTATTTTGAAGTGGGGGTCACATTTTGAATATATACGAGCATCAGTTAATGTGATTTTCTGCTGGTAAGTATCCGTCCTCTGAAAAACCACATAACTGCATGCCCATGAAAGTCCTTATTATCAGCAAAGTGAAGACATAAAGTTCAGAAATGTACCTGAATCATAGTATTATTGTTAGCGTGATGTGGTTTCAGTAACCAGTTGAGATGCATGCGTGGATTATTCCTTAAACAATGCCATGAGTGATTTCCTTTTCCAGTAATCTCCATTACAAGATTGTATACCATTTCCAACTTTGGCAACATAGACAAGACATTAAACTGTGTTCTGCACAGCTCCTATCCTGTGCTACATACAGCTTTTTCAGTTTTCCTCATCATTCATAATTGTATTGTTACATCAACCCTTTACTTCACCAAGCCAGCTCTCTGCATCTCGTGGTCTAGTGCCTAGCATTGCTCCCTCTGGATCACAGGGTTCTGGGTTCGATTCCTGACCGGGTTTGGGATTTTCTCCACCTGGGGACTAGGTGTTTGTGTTGTCCTCATCATTTCATCATCATTTATGGAAGTAGTGAGATTGGACTGAGTAAATATTGGGAATTTGTATGGGGGCTGATAACCACATAGTTAACACCCCACAAACCAATCATCATCACAATCATCCATGTTTTTCTCTCACATAAATCTCCTACTTCTCACTTCATCTGCTACTCACACTTTTTCAGCTACTTTGTAGAAGAGAATGTGTGTGTGTGTGTGTGTGTGTGTGTGTGTGTGTGTGTGTGTGTGTGTGTGTGTGTGTGTGTGTGGGGCGGGCGGGGTGGGGGGGGGGGGGGAGAGAAGAGAAGAGAGAATGGGAGGTGTAGTCTCAGCACTTCAAACAACACTTGTGCTGATGTTAAAAAAAATGCTCACTTTGTTAATCAAGTTCATGTGCTCACTTCCTCAGCATCCATAATAGAAATAGTAATTTAACAAGACTGTAATTCAATTAGTTTGTAACATAACTTTGTTAATTATGTTGCAGATGCCACTTCATGAGCGTGCTGATCCTAGGTTTGTCTGGAACAGCAACCTTTTACGAGAAATGGCAACACGTCAAGAACTACATCGCTTTTGCTTGCCAGTAGTTCATGGCTGTATCCTTTGACAGAAGTTATTTGATCCACAGTACCTTATGTAATTATACCTATGCAGTTCAAAATCTGCAATTTTAATGCAGATGCATTTAGTCTCAGGAAATGAGGAAATTCCTACCTACAATTCTTCACATGCCTCCCAAAGAGGTACTGCATTACACACCCAGACTACAAAATATTCTGATCCATCCTTATGCCATACCAAATCTCAGCCATTACCATGTAGGTGAGATCCATACGGAGTTCCCAGATGCAAGTCATGTCCTTTGCCCTGACATAGCACATCAGATTTCAGTCTTGTCACAGGCCTATCCTACCTCATCAGAGGCAGCTTTCATAACAACTCTGCTGTAATTTCTGCACATCCTTTCATGAGCATGACCAACAAACAGTTGTCCACGTGAAAGAAAGATCTGGTCAAGAATATAGTTGGCCACCCAGTGGCAAAACATATTTCTGTGGCTGCTTCACAACCTGTACCATTTGACTTTATCCCCCCACCATACCAGCTTCTCTGAATGGCATTAATGAGAATCATCCTTACAACACTTGTTTCCATCTCACAAGCCTGCTGGCCTAATCTCTGCTAGCCCTTGTCCTACACCCACCTCTACCCCTGTCCCCATCTCTCATTCATCTCCCTCCCTCCCCTCCCCCCAATCTCTCTCTCTCTCTCTCTCTCTCTCTCTCTCTCTCTCACACACACACACACACACACACACACACACACACACACACGTTCTTTGTTGTAACTCCCTCTCTGTACTACCCGCCCCCCCTCCTCTCTCTCTCTTCCTGCCCAGAGCAAACCTACTAGTGCCATATTCTTACCCCATATTCTTGCTGCTTTTTTCTCCCAGCCATCAGCCATCTTCCTTCAACCTTCCCCCCTCATTTCGATCCTTGCCCATTCCACTGGATAGAACCCCCATCCCAAGTCTGGCTGTAGTGTCAGTATAACAAAGTTGGATGGTGTGCATCATAGTCAGTGTTATTTAGGTGCTGTCAACCACATAATGATCCAGCTATACGGTGAGCTGTTACCTTTGACCTCTTCCATTATTTAAATCTCAAATAAATTTAAGTGTCTTGGTTTATAATATAATACATATTACTACTTGCATAACTTGTCTGTCTTTTGATGATTCAGTGTCACATGTTGGAGACTTCTTTTGATAGTTTCTATAGTATATGATTCATGTAGTTTAATGAAAATATAAAAGGCTCATCATCAATGACTTTCTTATCATTTATCTTTCAGAGGAGAATGATGAATACTTTCATATTCATTGACAAAATTACCATAGTTAAAAAATAGGAATTGGAAAAAAAAATGTTGTCTTGGGAGTAACAATGGCAAAGACATCCGAAGCCTGTATTAAAAAGAAAGAAAATCTGACTGGTCACTCCTGGTGCTACATTTTTGCTGATGGAGATATTCATCCATTTAATGAACCATTAGTGGTCCAATTTTGTCATCTTAATTGATTATTCTGTCACTGATAGTAGAACAACTTTGTAATCATAAATGAAGAGCACGCAAATAGTGGTTCTGCTGTAAAAAAAAAATCACACATCTGTGCCTTTCATTTATTAATAGTATGTACTGGACATAATTATTAACACTGTCATTTTCACTTGTTTTCCTAGAGAAAGAAGAATGTATTTGGGGGCAGGAGTGGGGGGGGGGGGGGGGGGGGCAGGGCAGCCAGTGACCTTGGTTGACCTCTCTAGAAGCCGAACTTTTATCTTCATAAGAATGAATGTTTAGCCGTCTGGCTACCTGTTTCTGACTATTTGTCTGCCTCCAACTTACCATTGGCTCTACACTGACAGCATTCACAAAGTTTTTCTCACCCACTAGCTTCTCTCATATATATGACACATATTGCTGTTTTGTTTTTTGATACTGAGTTCTCTGTTATGCATTGATTGAATAAGCATATTCCTGTGGCACTTTGCATATGGTTGTTTTTGTGGATCTCTACTGTAGTAACAATGTACTCAATTTGTCAACTGCTTTATATTTTCCAAAGTACTCGCTGGTTTGTGATTTTTCTGTAACTTATGTAACCAGGGTAATATTTTTAATGTGTCTTCAGATGACTCAGTGGCAAGTTAGGAGGGATTTTCATGTTTGTTGGGTTGCATCCTGTTTTATTATAGTGGAGCAGGATCATCTTAGAAAGTGGTGTCTGCACTTCCTCATTAGCATTCTGAACTGTATTTAACACAAATTGAAACAGCTGATCTAAGAAAAATAACTATAAAGTAAAATTGTAGCCTTCAAAGTTGTACTTCCTTTACCTTTTGTCAGTCATTTCCGTCAACCATTGTTCTCTGAATGGCAAACCATTTCTGTGGACCTTAGTGTCTCGCCGCAGTTGCTATCGTGCGGGGACACGGCTCTTCACACGTGGAGTTGATTTCCAAGGCAGTGTTGCAAATTTTGTTGAGACAGAACAGATAATTGAATATGGAGGTGACCGTAGTTCCTTTGTACAGGTATGTGAAAGTATTTATCTTTTATAGTGTATGAATGTACTGACTGTGATATGTGGTGTCAAGTTATTTAGATGCTAATGTATGTACAAATATTATCGAAAGATGAACATGGGTGAGTATTTTGCATTTACACATAAGTTTATTTATATTTATTTATTTATTTCATGTTCCACAGATCAAGGCACCAAGTAAATTGCAGGGATATGAAATGTGTCAAATGTACATATTTCAGATATAGCTTACATAAGTACGAGGCGTGCTTTTTAAGTAAGGTCCATTTTGAGCATAAGTACACAACGAAAGGTTACTTCAAAAAAGTAAATTTATTTTCAGAAAGTATATACTTCACTCTATTTTTCGACATAGCTGCCAAGTTTGTTGAAACACGTATCATACCTTTGAACCAATTTTAAAATACCCTCTTCATAAAAACTTGCCTACTGCTCCGATAACCAAGAGTTCACTGTTGTTTTCACGTCGTCATTGTAACGGTTGCCACTGAGGTGTGGTTTGAGGTGGAGGAACAGATGGTAATCGCTTGGCGCAAGATCTGGACTGTAGGGTGGGTGGTCTCAAACTTCCCAGCCAAAACTGTCCAATAAATCGCGGGTCTGACCTGCAGTGTGAGGTCTTGCATTGTCATGGAGAAGCACAATTCCCTTTGTCAGCACTCCGCGTCTTTTGTTTTGAATCGCCCTGCTTAGCTTTCTCAGTGTTTGGCAGTATGCTTCTGCATTGATAGTGGTTCAGAAGTCAACCAACAAAACACCATGCCTATCCCAAAACACCGACGCCATGATTTTGTGCTGGGACGGACTCTGTTTGGACTTCACCTTTACAGGCTAGTGTGTGTGTGTGTGTGTGTGTGTGTATGTGTGTGTGTGTGCGCGCGCGCGCATTTCATGCTCTGTTGCTTCAGTTCGGGTGTGATATGCGAAATCCATGTTTCGTCTCCAGTCATGATCTGACTCAAGAAGCTGTCACTTTCTTCGTGATAACAAGTCAAGAACTTCATCACACACTCAAATCTTTGGTTTTTGTGGTCCTCTGTTAGGAGTTTCGGGACCCAACAGGAGCACTTTTCCTAAACTTTAGGTGTTCGGAAATGATGTTGTAAAGCACTGATCTTGACACGTCAGGAAATTCCTGTGAGTGACCTGTTATTGTGAAGTGCCTGTTCTCACGAACTCTCGCTTCAACTGAAGCCACCAAATCGTCTGTAATCAAAGAAGGGCAACCGGAGTGGTCCTCATCATGGACGTTGTCATGGCCATCTTTGAATTCTCGTACCCATTTACACACTTTGCTTTCACTCATAACAGTATCACCATACACTTTGCAAATCTGTCAATGAATTTCTGCAGTAGACAGGTTCCTTGCTGATAAAAACCGTATCACTGAGCAAATCTCTCACATGGCAGGCGAGTTGATAGTCTTAAACATTTTGAAAGCACAGAACAGACCTGTACAGGTTAGCTACAGAGCTGAAACTGAGCACAGTTGTTCCCGAGGCATGCCGGTACATGACGCATGTGCTCGTTGCAATATGCGCGCGAACTACTAGTGTTTACAACAAAACGGACCTTACTTAAAAAACGTGCCTAGTACTATAAAGGTTACAATGTAAATAAGGTGTCAAATGAGGATCATATGTCCAATTAATAAAATATTGTGGTGCACTAATGCAGGATCAGATACAGGCTAATTTACATACATACAGTAAAAGATACAATGTAGATAAAATATCAACTAAAGAACCCATATATCCAATTAACAGAATATTGAGTTACACTTAAAAAGATCTGTAATATACAGAGGAAGCAGAAGTAAGCTAAATAGTATAATGAATACATACTTGAATACAGAAAACCAAATTATTATGAATCTCTGATAGTGAGATTAAAAGTATTTTTAAAACAATTGTGAATTTAGTGGTGGTTATTAATTTTCTCTCATCAGTTCACTGGCCATATAACAAGATTTATCTCTCTTTCAGGAGTTGGTTGAATTTTGTTAACTGTTTATGCAGACATTTGATATACGGTGGGAGTGCATTAATCAGGTTAATACTGGAGTAATACGCTCCTTTTTGCTCCAGATTTAGACTTTTCAATTCAGTGTGTCGACTATTTTTGGTTCTTGTGTTATAGTCATGATACTCACTGTTTTTATTTAGAGAGAAGTTTTTACAAAGTTCAACCAGGAAAAAATATCTGTGAGGAGGGGGGGAGTTAAGGATCCCCATCTTTCAAAACAATTTCCTATGTCTACAGTGGACACCACTCATTAATCGGATGACTTTTTTTGAGCAGTGAAATTTTTTTGCAGAGGCTGGTTCCCCCAGAATATCGTATAAGACATTGTTGAATGAAAGTAAGCAAAGTAGGAAGCCTTAACAGTACCCAATTCAGCCAAAGAAGCAATAATTCGTAGCATATATATTTCTGAGCTAAGTCTTTTTATAAAGATGAAGGATGTGGGTACATCAGTTACATTTGCTGTCTATGTATTCACCCAGAAATTTTGTATCCTCAACTTCTTGTGTTGATCTCTACACTGTGTGTTAATTTCTTAAAGATATCTTTTTGGCATGTGGAACATCATATAATGGATTTTATCTGCATTGAGTGAGAGACTATTTGCAGAAAACCAATTTAAAACTTCAGAGAAAACTTTATTTGTAGTTTGTTCAAGACTGTTGTCAGACAGTTCATCAACGAGAATTGATATATCATATGCAAAAAGAGTACAATTACTCATTGTATTGGAGTAAATAGGGAGAACATAAATGAAAAAAAGAAATAGTAGCGAACCTAAAATCAGGCCTTCTGGCTCAACACAACCTAAGGTACCCCACCCCGATGAGGAAGGTTCTCTGGAAGTGCGATTCAGCATTACCATCTGATTTTGGTCCTTTAGGTAGGACTGAATCCACAAACTAACGCTGTCACGTTGACCATAATATTCTGCCTTTTTAAAAAGAATTTTGTGGTTTACACAATTGAAGGCTTTCAAGAGATTACAAAGGATACGTACTAGAGACATTTATTTGTTAATTGCTTCCAAAACTTTGTCAAAGGAAAATATAGTTTGTACATTTCAAAAACCAGCACAAAACCCATATTGACTATTGTTGAGGATATTGTGGGAGTTGAGATGGTTGATGATCAATCTGTGCACAAGTTTTTCGAGAATTTTTGAAAAGATAGTTAAAAGTGAAATTGGATGATAGTGACACTGTTTTTGTCACCTTTTTTAAAGAGAGGTATTACTACAGCCAGTTTTAGTCTCCCAGGGACAATTCCTTCTTGCAATGATGCATTATCCATTGAATATGTTGCATAAGATTGAACTTCTATATTTTTAACAATATTTCAATATTTTATTAGAAATATTGTCCACACCAACAGACATTTTATTTTATAATGACTTGATTATACTTTCAGTATCATTTTATGTAAGCAGAGGTAAGGATATCTGTGGGGTTCTGTTGCAGATAGCTTTCTGTAGAAGAGCCATTGCTCCATCCATAGATCCTTTGCAGCCTGCCTTGTCTGCTATTGACAGAAAAAAATTTTTTTTCAATATTTCTGCAACTATTTCAGGTTTCTTTATAATATTGTCACTTTGTTTAATGTCTGTCTGTATCCTGTTCCCTGTTTTTCTGCCAGTTTATCTCTCTGTCGCATTTCAAATTGTTTTTATTTTGTTTTCTGATATCACAATTTCAGTTTTTATGCATGTACTCTTAGATTTATTTGTAACCCTCTGTAGACTGCTGCAGTAGAGTCTGTAGTGTTGCTGTTTCTTTTGGGTCATTACTAGTTTTGAAAGAACTATAACGCATCCTTTTTGTTCTGCAGGTTGTTTTTATTCCTGCAGTGAGCCACACGTTCATGTCAGTGGCTACATGGTTGTTTCTAATTATTTTTTTCTAGGAAAGCTAGCTTCAAAGTGAGACATAAATTCATTTAAAAATGTATTATCCTTTTTATTCTCATCCGTTTTACTGAAAACTGGACTCCAGTCTATCTCCTGGAGGCTGCATTTGAAATTTGTAAGGGATCGTAAAAGATTTCCAAGAATGGTCAGACATGTTGCACAGATTGACGTTGGTGACTGTAAGCAGTTGACCATCATGGTCAGAAAGGTCATTAACAATAGGACATGTATTGGTATTGTTGAGTCCTGACTCATCTACAAATATATTGTCAATCAGAGTTTGACAGTTATTGGTAATCCTAGTTGGAAAATCTCCTGTCATCAGGTTAAAAGACTCTACTAGGTGTTATAAATCTTCTTTACTGTTGCTCTCATTTAGAAAATTGTTATTAAAATTGTCTCCAGTTATTGAAGTCTTGAACTTTGAACACAGCTGGTTTAAGAGAGACTCTAGCTGCTACGGGAACACATTAATGTTCCCCGTAGAGGCTCTGTAAAGTGCTAACGCAACTGGCAGGTCATGTGTAGTAGGCCCCATTTCTATTCCAGATATTTCAATATCTTATTCTATACAGTGACACTTTAAATCTAATGCTCTGTAAGATATGTTATTTTTTACCTTAATTACACCACCACCTTTTTCCAATGTAGATCTGGATTAACATGTTGCTATACAATAACCACTCAACTGCAACATTTCAACATCTCTTGTATGATATTCACTAAAACATAATATATTAGCATCTTTTTCCTTGCACATCCTTTTGGAGAAAAGAAATGTCATTTGCTTTACTTGGTGAAAAACTGTCATTTGTTTTTATTGAAACTGCATACTTTCACCTAAAGAAGTATCTGAGGGAATTGAAATAACTGTTTCTTCTGCCTTGCTCATGTTACTTTTGTCGCTGTTGTCAGCAGGACATATCGGAAGCTGTTGTTTTATTTCTTGAAAGTTGATCTTTAATTATTTCATTGATGTGATCATACTCAAATAGTTTCCCTTCATAGTTCAAGTGCCTTCCATGTTTGGTGTACATGTTTCAATGCACCTTACTTATGTCTAGTACTTCGCATTGATCATATTCTGAACACAGTTTCTTTTTTGTAATGTTTGTCTTCTGAACTCCATTGTTTACACATGAGCTGTAAAGCAAATCATACTTTTAGCTACATAGTTCGATCCCATTATGCAAACGATAAATTGATGCAGGTGTGAAAGGTAGTTTCTTCTGATTTGCTTTCTAGAAACATACAGTTGAGAAAATTGTACAGCAGTTATAAGCACATTTGCTGATTGATATTCTAAAACCTACAAACTAACCAAATAGATGTGATGGTGGATTGAGCAACTGACTGCAGCACGTCCTTTCGTCAGTATTTCCATATGACGTCCAATGTTTTCAAGAGTTTGTATCCCCTCGCTACTCCCAGTACGGTCAGAATGATGCATTTCCTCAGTGTGATAACTCAACAATTTTTTTGTTCTTGAGAATGGGGCTGTAATTGTGTAACACAAGAGACACCACACAGAAAATAAACATTTAGGTGACTCAGTGTGTTGTTTTGTCTTTGGCCGTGTTCTTTCCCATGATAAATATCAGCTCTATCTTTAACTGTAGAAATTTGAAAGAACTGTGCCGACTCTACCTTAAACAATTTTTTTAAATTGGATGTAATGGTTTTATGCTAAATATAGCACAGTGTATCACAAGCATTATTTTTTGCTTTACGGAATACTTTTGGATTAAAAGTAGTGTAAATACTTTTCAATTAAAGGAAAAACTCATTGCAGAAATGTTGATTTGTTGCTAGACACATACAAACGTGCGTGCCTGTCGACAACTCGATGTGTCTGCTTTTCAGTGAGTGGTCTCCTTTAATCCACAAGTATTTAAACACTATTATTACTATTACTATTATTATTATTCTTTTTTTCTTTCTTTGTTTTCTCAGATGTTATGTCTAGTCAATTATTATTATTATTATTGACTTTTTTCCTCAGACTTAAGTCTGGTTAAAAATGGAACGTGACGCGGACCTCGGTCAAGCGTGACTTCCTTGTAACTGTATGGTATATGTTATATTGCATTTAGGAACTTTCGGGTAATTGAACATGTATCAATAATTACAGATTTTTGTAGTTGTATATATATGTTTGGATGTAGCTGTATTGCATTGATGTACTGGTGGATATTGTGAGGTATGACTCCTGTAGTTGATAGTATAATTGGGATAATGTCGACTTTATCCTGATGCCACATGTCCTTGACTTCCTCAGCCAGTTGGATGTATTTTTCAATTTTTTCTCCTGTTTTCTTCTGTATATTTGTTGTGTTGGGTATGGATATTTCAATTAGTTGTGTTAATTTCTTCTTTTTATTGGTGAGTATGATGTCAGGCTTGTTATGTGGTGTTGTTTTATCTGTTATAATCGTTCTGTTCCAGTATAATTTGTATTCATCATTCTCCAGTACATTTTGTGGTGTGTACTTGTATGTGGGAACGTGTTGTTTTATTAGTTTATGTTTTATGGCAAGTGGTTGATGTATTATTTTTGCTACATTGTCATGTCTTCTGGGGTATTCTGTATTTGCTAGTATTGTACATCCGCTTGTGATGTGATCTACTGTTTCTATTTGTTGTTTGCAAAGTCTGCATTTATCTGTTGTGGTATTGGGATCTTTAATAATATGCTTGCTGTAATATCTGGTGTTTATTGTTTGATCCTGTATTGCGATCATGAATCCTTCCGTCTCACTGTATATATTGCCATTTCTTAGCCATGTGTTGGATGCGTCTTGATCTATGTGTGGCTGTGTTAGATGATACGGGTGCTTGCCGTGTAGTGTTTTCTTTTTCCAATTTACTTTCTTTGTATCTGTTGATGTTATGTGATCTAAAGGGTTGTAGAAGTGGTTATGAAATTGCAATGGTGTAGCTGATGTATTTATATGAGTGATTGCTTTGTGTATTTTGCTAGTTTCTGCTCGTTCTAGAAAGAATTTTCTTAAATTGTCTACCTGTCCATAATGTAGGTTTTTTATATCTATAAATCCCCTTCCACCTTCCTTTCTGCTTAATGTGAATCTTTCTGTTGCTGAATGTATGTGATGTATTCTATATTTGTGGCATTGTGATCGTGTAAGTGTATTGAGTGCTTCTAGGTCTGTGTCACTCCATTTCACTACTCCAAATGAGTAGGTCAATACTGGTATAGCATAAGTATTTATAGCTTTTGTCTTGTTTCTTGCTGTCAATTCTGTTTTCAGTATTTTTGTTAGTCTTTGTCTATATTTTTCTTTTAGTTCTTCTTTAATATTTGTATGATCTATTCCTATTTTTTGTCTGTATCCTATGTATTTATAGGCATCTGTTTTTTCCATCACTTCTATGCAGTCGCTGTGGTTATCCAATATGTAATCTTCTTGTTTAGTGTGTTTGCCCTTGACTATGCTATTTTTCTTACATTTGTCTGTTCCAAAAGCCATATTTATATCATTGCTGAATACTTCTGTTATCTTTAGTAATTGGTTGAGTTGTTGATTTGTTGCTGCCAGTAGTTTTAGATCATCCATGTATAGCAAATGTGTGATTTTGTGTGGGTATGTTCCAGTAATATTGTATCCATAATTAGTATTATTTAGCATGTTGGATAGTGGGTTCAGAGCAAGACAGAACCAGAAAGGACTTAATGAGTCTCCTTGGTATATTCCACGCTTAATCTGTATTGGCTGTGATGTGATGTTATCTGAATTTGTTTGGATATTAAGTGTGGTTTTCCAGTTTTTCATTACTGTGTTTAGAAACTGTATCAATTTAGGATCTACTTTGTATATTTCCAGTATCTGTAGTAACCATGAGTGGGGTACACTATCAAAGGCTTTTTGGTAATCAATGTATGCGTAGTGTAGGGACCTTTGTTTAGTTTTCGCTTGATATGTCACCTCTGTATCTATTATCAGTTGCTCTTTACATCCTCGTGCTCCTTTGCAGCAGCCTTTTTGTTCTTCATTTATAGTTTTGTTCTGTGTTGTATGTGTCATTAATTTCTGTGTGATGACTGAAGTTAATATTTTGTATATTGTTGGTAGGCATGTTATGGGGCGATATTTAGCTGGGTTTGCTGTGTCTGCTTGATCTTTAGGTTTCAGATAGGTTATTCCATGTGCAAGTGTATCAGGGAATGTGTATGGGTCTGCAATGTAACTGTTAAATAAATAATTTAGTTAGATGTGAATGTGTTGAGGTGAACTTCTTTAGCCAGTAATTTGCTATTTTATCATTTCCAGGGGCTTTCCAATTGTGTGTAGAATTAATTGCTCGGGTGACTTCATGTTGCAAAATTATCACTTCAGGCATTTGTGGTATCATCTTGTATGTGTCTGTTTCTGCTTGTATCCACCGTGCATGCCTGTTATGTTGTACCGGGTTTGACCATATGCTGCTCCAGAAGTGTTCCATGTCTGTTATTATTATTATTATTATTATTATTATTATTATTATTATTATTATTGTCTGTTATGTTTGGTGGATTGTCTATTTTAATGTGTGTGTTATCTATTGTTTGGTAAAATCTCTTTTGGTTTGTGTTGAATGTTTGGTTTTGTTTCCTTCTATTTTCGCTTTTTTTGTATCTTCTAAGTCGTTTGGCCAATGCTTGTAATTTCTGCTTCTTTTCATCTAATTGCTCTAGTGTTGCTCTTCTTGTTGTGAGATTTTACCTAACCTTTTTCGTTTTTTGCCTGATATTTCATTTCTTATAAATTGTGTTAGCTGTCCGATGTCTTTTCTCAGTTTTTCTATTCTGATCTGTAGCCTGTGTTGCCATGCTGGTTTTGTGGGTTTCTTCTGTGTGTTGGTTTGTTCTGATCTCTGCCTAGTGTGTATATTTAGTGTAGTGAGTGCTCCTATATAAACCAGTAGTTGTAACTCTTCCATAGTTGTGTTTTCATTTATTTTGTTGTGTATGATTGTGTTGATAGTTTTTATTGTTTCGACTTGTGGGTTATTTGGCGGTCTATGCAGGAATGGTCTAATGTCTGTATTTGTGTCTTTGTATTCTGTATATGTCAGCTGAAATTTCTCTTCTATGTCTAACACATGTGTCTCTTCGTGTTCTATTTGTGCTTGTTCTGGTGGCTGTCTTAAGATTTCGTTTTCCTCTGATTGTTTAATTGATGCGTGTTGGTCTTTGTTTGTTTGCTCTGGGATGTTTGAGTCCATTACTGTGTTTTCTTCTTCTTCTGATTGCACATTATTTTGTTCCAGTATTTGTTGTACTTGTTGTTTGATGTTTTCTAATTCTGACTGGGGTATCCTGTTATTTTTGATTATTATTATTATTATTATTATTATTATTATTATTATTACACGGATCTGATCAGCTAGTCGTTGTTCTGTTAAAAATTTTAATTCCGGGTATCTGGTAATAAATGTTGTGTATACTTGTGATCTGTATCCAGTTGTGTTGGTTCCTAGGTTTGTTGCTTGGTAATAACAGAACATGAGGTGTCGATTGACTTCATCTGACCATCTCATCCTCTGTCTTTGTTTTCCTTCTAGGGTGGTTGCAGGAAGCATATCCTGCAAAACACCTCTATTTGGATTTAAATCATTTTCCAGTTGGCTAGCAGTGTCGTTACCATTGTGGGCGGGCATAGGGTTCAAGCGTCGTCCCCGACCATGACGGCGCTTGTCCGAGGCTATTACTACTACTATTATTATTATTAACGCTGAACTAATCTGGAGTGTTACGTTGTGATATACCATCAGTTTTCCAAAAATCTGTACTGAGAGACAATGTTGTTACGTTTTTTGCAGATAAGGGGGAGCATTCCCCTCTTCTGGACTCAGTTACCAAACTTAAAATATAAACCAAGGCCTCGACTTGTGCCCACTGAGAACCATGCAGAAGCCTTTGCACGCCATATCGAGACTCAGGTGTTCAATTATGGTCGTATTGTCCTTGTCAATCTGGTTAGTATTCTTCTGCTTCACTCAGTTAAGAGTAATTTATCACTGAGTGCTGTAGTTAGTTAAGGGTATTCAACCACTATAACTTTTGTGTATGATATGAAGTAATTTATCTAAAAAACAAAGATGATGTGACTTACCAAACGAAGGTGCTGGCAGGTCTATAGACACACAAACATACACGCAAAATTCAAGCTTTCGCAACCAATGGTTGCTTCATCAGGAAAGAGGGAAGGAGAGGGAAAGACGAAAGGATGTGGGTTTTAAGGGAGAGGGCAAGGGGTCATTCCAATCCTGGGAGCGGAAAGACTTAGCTTAGGGGGGTAAAAAGGACAGGTATACACTCGCACGCGCGCGCGCACACACACACACACACACACACACACACACACACACACACACACACACACACACACATTTGTAAAGGCAAAGAGTTTGGGCAGAGATGTCAGTCGAGGCGGAAGTACAGAGGCAAAGATGTTGAAAGACAGGTGAGGTATGAGCGGTGGCAAATTGAAATTAGAAATTAGCGGAGATTGAGGCCTGCCGGATAACGAGAAGAGAGGATATACTGAAGGGCAAGTTCCCATCTCCGGAGTTCTGACAGGTTGATGTTAGTGGGAAGTATCCAGATAACCTGGATGGTGTAACACTGTGCCAAGATGTGCTGGCCGTGCACCAAGGCATGTTTAGCCACAGGGTGATCCTCATTACCAACAAGCACTGTCTGCCTGTGTCCATTCATGCGAATGGGCAGTTTGTTGCTGGTCATTCCCACATAGAAAGCTTCACATTGTAGGCAGGTCAGTTGGTAAATCACGTGGGTGCTTTCACACATGGCTCTGCCTTTGATCGTGTACACCTTCTGGGTTACAGGACTGGAGTAGGTGGTGGTGGGAGGGTGCATGGGACAGGTTTTACACTGGGGGCGGTTACAAGGGTAGGAGCCAGAGGGTAGGGAAGGTGGTTTGGGGATTTCATAGGGATGAACTAAGAGGTTACGAAGGTTAGGTGGATGACGGAAAGACACTCTTGGTGGAGTGGGGAGGATTTCATGAAGGATGGATCTCATTTCAAATCACCTGTCTTTCAACAACATCTTTGCCTCTGTACTTCCGCCTCGACTGACATCTCTGCCCAAACTCTTTGCCTTTACAAATGTCTGCTTGTGTCTGTGTATGTGCGGATGGATATGTGTGTGTGTGCGAGTGTATACCTGTCCTTTTTTCCCCCTAAGGTAAGTCTTTCCGCTCCCGGGATTGGAATGACTCCTTACCCTCTCCCTTAAAACCCACATCCTTTCGTCTTTCCCTCTCCTTCCCTCTTTCCTGATGAAGCAACCGTTGGTTGCGAAAACTTGAATTTTGCGTGTATGTTTGTGTGTCTATCGACCTGCCAGCACCTTCATTTGGTAAGTCACATCATCTTTGTTTTTAGATATATTTTTCCCATGTGGAATGTTTCCCTCTATTATATGAAGTAATTTAACATACAGCATGTGTAGGTTACTATTTTAACCACATATTTTTTCAGCACACCAAAAAATCATGTGTTATACTTGCAGCTCTCTGTGCATATTTTAATTTGTAATATGTGAAAAGTCTTCAGAGAATAACAACACAAGAATCAGAAACTGCAGAGATGTTGATACTTTAATGCTAATTAGAACCTTTGTGTCTGTAATAGTCTGGGGGATTAAAATTGTTTCTTAGGCTACAGTCACAACATTGCTCTCTGAAAGTTTTATGTGATCCTATCAATAGATAAAGCAGTCATCCTGCAAACTCTTATTGCATATTCCACCTGAGTCTTCCAGCATTGAATATTATAAAATCTGATCATCTTAAAAATAGTAATTTCATTCTATTAACAGTATAACTGGAGATCCCCTTTCATTACTGACTTTTCTTCAAGCCTTGAATACTGTTCTTAATGTGTTCAGTCAATAAATAAAGTGATATTATTCCGCTCTAGTGTAACCCTCTCTGTATTACTAGTACAAGCCATAAGAATAAAATAACAAGCTTAATGTAGAACTACATTTCTAATTACAGTGTACTCAGAATCTGTGTGTGTGTGTGTGTGTGTGTGTGTGTGTGTGTGTGTGTGTGTGTGTGTTTTTTTACATACGTAAGTCCATTTTGATCCACCTAATCCTTACTATCGCACCAACTCCCACCATCCATTTATGATTGCTACTCACTCCCAAAAAGGACATAAAACAGAACACACACAAAATTAATGCATGATATTACAAAATTGCTGTGAAATGCCATTACTGGTTGAAACGAAAGTATTTCATTCATCAAATTCATCATTTTACAAACAAAAGTGTTCATCCACAAGCATTCTACCAAAACAGTTTAATCGCATTGTAGCATTCTGTTTCCTCTGCTGCTCAAAATGATTTTAAAAAGACTGTAGCAGCTGCTGGTGGCACTGACCAATATGTTGAAATACATTCAATCCAAAGACCTTATTTAATATCCTCAAATCAGTTTATCGTTAAAAATTGTAGTTAGTGAAGCATACAGGAACAGTTTGCTGTAGTTGCTTCTCACTCCCAGATATTGTCATCATCTTGAGACTGTGGAGAGTAGAGTGAGTGTACTATGGGTGATGTAGGAACCATGGGGACAGGGGTGGATGTTAGTGTGGGGTAGAGACTAGAGAAAACTGAGGCCAGAAAGATTGTGGGAACGAAAAGTGTGCAAAAGTTACAGCAGAGGTGGTATGTGATGTGACTGCTTTCACAGGTGACCTTGCCTCCAGTAGGACGGGTGGGACAAGATATGCAAGTAACAGGACTGGAATAGTGTGTATGGGGTAGGGCTTGCACCTGAGTCTTCCACGGGAGTGTGACACATATCACAGAGTGTGTGGGGTCATACCCTTGTGGAAAAGAAGGGTTCAAGTCCTGTTCTATCCACTCATGTAGCACATACTATATCTGTTCTGTTACTAACATATCCTACCCTATTAGATGCAGAACCACCTGTGAAAGCAGTCAGTGTGATTCTGCATAGAGTATGTGAAAGAAGTTGCCCTCTTCTAGCAACAGTGTACCATAGGTCTTTGGACGAGCGAAGTGTTCCTGATAATTGGAGAAAAGCACAGATCATTTCCATTTTCTAGAATGGTTGTAGAACAGATACATAAAACTTTAGGCCTGTATCTCTGAGGTCAGACGGTTGCAGACTTTTGGAACATGTTTTATGCTTGCGTATTATGACATTTCTGGAGACCATATATCTTCTCAGTAGGAATCAACATGGGTTCAGGAAATGATGATCGTATGAAACCCAGCTCGCTCTGTATATGAGACACAGGAGGCCAGACACATGCAGTGTTCCTTGACTTACAAAAGGCATTTGATACAATTCCACACTGCCGCCTAACAAACAAAATACGAGTGTACAGAATATCACACCAACTGTGAAATTGGATTAAAGAGTTTGCCGCAAACAGGATACAGCATGTCATTCTTGTTGTGTCCTGCGGTAAGCTGGGAAGAACTAATGATCAAGTTTGAACACACTACATTTAACTAAAATGCCATCTTGGCGTGCACTAATTGCCAACCTCAAGAACAACAAGAAACACAATAATTCTTGTGGTGGCCAAAGCCAAGATAAATGTTACAAGACAATGAAAAGAAATAATAGCAACCAAAATAGTATGCTACACAATTCCAAAGTGGCATTACGCCCAGCAAGGTACAAATTTCTACAGAGAGACTACGGTGAGTGTCCACTGGGCCAGAGCCAGCATAGGTATCAGCCGGAGCTGTCCTAGCTGTTGGTACCCACTGCTGGTCTGACTCAGCAGGCATGCTTATAACACCAGTTCTGTGGAGTGCTACACTTAATCACATTATTTCAAATTGGTGGATCTCTATCACATGGTTTTTCACAAAGTAATGCTGTGTTTATGCAGAAAGTTTGTTGATGTTTACATTCACTGGCAATGTTTTGACATGAGCTCTTGAAGGGAGGTCAGCAGCCCACCATGCTTGTCTGTAGTGCGGGCCCCCTAACTAATAAGGGGCTGCTACGACATTTCTCTCCCTGGAAAAAGAGCGCACAGCACCACAAATTTCCATAGAAGAGGGGGCATTGTGGCCGATGTCCATTGGTTTGTGGCCATCATGATCGATGTCCATAGGTTCATGACCATCAGGGACTGTAGGCGGTGACACAGCAGGGGCAGCTGGTGGCAGAGGCAGTGGCTGAGACAGAGGCGGAATCAGAGTTTCCATCACAGGGCGGCCATTGACAGGCACTGGCAGCTCCCCAGGGGTGTCTTGCTTCACCATACGGGGGCAGAGCTGGTTGAGGTGAGATGCTGGCGAGTGGTGGAGCCATTGACCCACTGGAGAGATGCCATCACCTGGCCGCAGAGCTTGGTGATGATGGCAGGTGTCCAGCGCATCTGTGGATATGAAAAGATAGCCAGCCAGACCTACCCGATGCAGAAGGAGGGCACCAGAGTGCTGGCGGGAGGGTAAGAAGTCTCAGGAACAAGGATAGATAAGGGAGAGCAGAATGCTCCACTGTGAAGTATCTCCACTGGACTCTTACCAGCATGCATGGCGGCGTGGTATGTAACCAAAAAAAGCAGCATGACCTCCTCCAGCGGGTGATGGCTCGGTAGTTTATCGAGTTGGGTTTTGAATGTCTGCACAAAACGGTCTGCCTGGCCGTTTGACGCAGGGTGAAACTGGGACGGTGTGGATGAGGGAAATCCCATTGGCAGCACAAAGTTGCTTAAACTCGGTCGAAATAAACTGGGGACCATAATCTGTAAAGATTGTTTTGGGGAGTCCCTCGACAGCAAAGAGATACCAGAGAATTTTGATAGTGTTCATCATGCAGAAGACGTAAGGGTATCCTGACTCAGATTCAATCAGGATGAACCATTGGGATCAATGAAGTGGAGACGTTCCCATGGAGCAGCTGCATCTGGCCATGAAAAATACTGGCACGGGTGTGCTGCCTGATGTGTGTGGCATGTGGTGCAGGCTGACACGAGAGAGGGAATGTCTTTATCCAATCCGCACCAATAAAGGTGTCAGTGGGCCAGCTGTTTGGTGAAGACGGTTCCCCAATGGCCAGCGTGGAGGAGCTCGAGGACGTGGCAACACAATGTGTGCAGTATCACCACCCGGGGAACATCCGAATCACTATGCAAAAGGATTACCCCCTCTGCAGAAAAAGAGACTGTGCTGATGATCCCAAAAAATGCTGGACTTCTGCATCATGGACGCTATGACGGCTGTTCAGCCAACCTGCAGTGATTTGGCAGTGAATGTCTGATCATGAGTGGTGACCCGCCGGACTGCATTGCCAACCAATGGAAGTGCATCTAGAGCTGCATCCACATTCGGTTTCACATAAAAACAAGGAGGAAGTGTCAAACTCGTGGTCCACTCTGGCAGGCAGCCTGGAAAGGATATCAGTGTTTGCATGCCTTCCAGAGGTGCAATAGACAATATCAAAGTCGAACGGCGCCAGGAAGAGTGCCCAACACGGCACCCTTGTGAAACAAAGAAACCAAAGGTTTGTGGTCAGTCTGCAGAGTTGAAATGATGACGATAAATGAAATCGTAGAATTTTGTTAGGGCAAAAACCAGCAACAAAGCTTCCTTTTCAATTTGACTGTATTTGGTTTGAGCATTGGTCAGTTTTTAGAATTCGAAGGCCACTGGCCTCTCGACGCCGTTTACCACTTGTGAGAGGACTGCACCCAGGCTCTAGTCCAGTGCTGCAGTGATGAGGGGCAGGAAAAGGTCGGAAGCGGCCAGACACGGAGGTCAGGAGAGAGCCGGCTTGAGACTTGTGAAAGCCTGCTCACGTGCCGCATCCCAAACCCAATGCACACCTTCATGCAACAAACTGGTCAAGAGCGCCAAAATCTTGGTGGCTTGGGGTATAAAATGCTGATAAAAGTTAATTTGACCTAGGACGGATTGCAGTTGCTTCATGTAGGTGGGAGGAGGCAAGTTTTGAACACCTCAACGTACTCCTTAGAGGCGTGTAGTCCGCAGGCATCAATCTTGAACCCAAGATAACTGACCTCGCATGCAGAAAAGTCATTCTTTTCTTTCTGGCAGCACAGGTTAGCCTCGGAAAAAACTGAAATAGCCTGTCCAGCTTGTCCGCGAAGTCCACCGTGGACGAGCCACTGACAATGACATTGTCCAGATAATTTGCCGCAGCTGGCACCTGTGTTGTGAGATGTTCGAATTTACATTGGAAAATGGTGAGGGCACTGGCTGTGCCAAATTGTTGTCGGTTGTACTGGAAAAGGCCAGATGACTAGGATCTGCTGCGATTCCACATCTAACAGCAGCTGCAAATATCATCGCGCAAATCAATTTTGGCGAAAATGGTTGATCCCACAAGATGTGTGAGTATGTCATGCACCAATGGGACAGGATAGGCATCAATGATGAACTGAGAATTTACTGTGACCTTAAAATTGCCACAGATGCTTAAAGCATCATTTAGCTTCTCGACTAACATGCTAGGCATTGCGTAATGACTGTGCACGGCAGGAGAAAGGATGCCTTTGACTTGTAAGTGTTGAAGCTCCACTTGTAGCCTATCTTGGAGAGCAAAGGGGACTGGGCAAGCCTTAAAAAAATGAGGGATGGCAGAGGGAAGAAGTTGTTGTTCTCATCCTCCACCCCAAGGGTGAAGAGTTTCACTGCACATTTTGTATTTGCTGAGCAACGGGGTGAGGAGGGTATCCGAGGAGGGGATCGAAACCGCCTGTACCTCATCCTGCACTGACAAACCGAGACAACCAAAAATGTCCAAACCCAGACGGTTAGTACCACCAGGGGAGCCGACCACCAAAAACTGAGTGGTGAAGGAACGACCGTTGCAGGAGATGTGTGTTAAAAACGCCATTGACTGATATATAGTGATTGCTGAAAATACGCAAGTCGCAAGTGTACGGAGACAAAGCTGGCGAGAACAAGCGTTGGTATGTGGCACCATCCACAATAGAAATGGAAGATGCCATGCCAATTTGGAAAACCACAGGAATATGCATGACTTCCACGGTAAGGAGGAAACGGACTCCCGACTGGTGAATGATGGAGAATACTTCTCTGTCAATGGAATGTCTTCCAGGTCCTACAGTGACAATTTGTGACAAGCCTGTGCGTCTGCAGGAAGTGTGACATCTGAGCAATGTTTTTGCGAAGCCCGACACACAAGGGCAATATGGCCCGTTCGGCTGCAAGCCATGCACCTTGCTTGCTGGTGGGGCACTCCAATCGTCATTGAGTCCATAAACAGTCCGGACATGATGGAAAATGAGCAAAAGACTTTCTGTCACGAAATGTATCGACGGACTGATGAGACTCACGCTCGGTGCCAGGCAACTGGTGAGTTATGAAAACAGCAGCATCGAGATGCGGCGGTTGTAGCCGGTGAGACTGTAAAAAGGCAGTCCTTAATATGGGTAAACGAGAGATCTTGAGGTGACTGCTCAAGGTTCAGTTGTTGAATTTGTGGACCAACTGTTGCTAGAAAAAAAGCCCAACCTTGATTTTTGCTGTGGATCCCATGTGCTAGTAAATGTTGTTCTAACCTTTCGACATAATTTGACCATGGTTTGATAGACCTATCGAAAGCCGGAAACATCGGTGGAGCCACATGCAAAGTGTGTAATTTACCCGTGATGGAATAAACTCTGTGAACTACAGCTTGCAATGCCGGGAGTGAGAGCAATGTTCTGACTTTGTGAGGCTGCCTGAATCCGTCAAGGACTGAAGAAATTCCTCTAAGATAGCCATTTTGACCAAAAATGAAAATCCCTCCCTTGTCGCTGATAACTGTTGTGTCCTGTGGTCGGCAGGATAAAACTAACGAAGTTTGAACACATTTTATTTAACTAAAATGCCTTTTTGGCATGCACTAATTGCCGAACTTGAGAACAACAAGAAACGCAATAATTCTTGTGGTGGAAAATGCCAGGCAACATTTACAAGACAATGAAAAGAAATAGCAGCAACCAAAATACTATGCTACACAATTCCAAAGTGACGTTATGCCCAATGAGATACAAATTTCTACTGAAAGACTACAGCAAGTGTCCACTAGGCTAGAGCCAGCGTAGTTATTGGCCGGATCTGTCCTAGCTGTAGTTACACACTGCCAGTCTCCCTCTGCTGGCATGCTTATAACACCGATTCTGCGGAGCGCTACACTTAAGTCAAATTAGTTCAAATTGGTGGATCTCTGTCTCATGGCTTTCCACAAAGTAGTGCCGTGTTTATGCAGAAAGTTTGTTGATGTTTACACTCACTGGCGACATTTTGATATGAGCTCTTGAAGGGAGGTCGGCAGCCCACCTTGCTTGTCTGTTGTGCGTGCCCTCTTACTGATAAGGGGCCACTACGACAATTCTCAATGGCGAGAACTATCACTAGAAGTAGTTGCTTCCATAAAATATCTAGGTGTATGCATACAGAGTGAGTTGAAGTGGAACAACAACATAAAACTAATTGCTGGAAAGGCATATGCCAGACTGAGATTCATTGGAAGGATCCTCAGAAATGTGGAGCATCAGCAAAGGATATAGGTTAAAAAACTCTTATTCAACTAATACTTGAATATTGCTCATTAGTATGAGATCCATACCAGATAAAATTGTTAGAGGGAATAGAGAAGGTACAAAGAAAAGAGATAGTCAATCAACTACAGTGGCAGATACTACAAGGGAAGTGTTCTGCAGTGTGATGTGGTTTCTTGTTAAAAGTTCTGAGAAGTATATTCTTAGAAGAGTCGACAATATATTACTTCCTCATACTTGTACCTCAAGAAAAGACCATGGAGATAAACTTAGAGAGATTTGAGCCCACACAGAGGATTGTCAGGAGCCGTTATTCCTGCGACTATTCACGAATGGAACAGGAAAAGTGGGAAGTGACTGTGGTTCACAAAGTGCCCTCTGCCACACATTATACAGAGTATAGATTTAGCTGTAGATGGATATCGTATGTCAGCTCTGCTGTTACTTTCTCAGTGTTTTATATGGGCATGTCCACCAGCTGGCTGTCCATCTGAATGGTTAGCCACTGACAAGAGTAGAGTTAACCACCCAGTGGCAGAACATGCTGCTTGCAGTACAGTGGCTACTTCCTGCTCCACAACTCATGCCATATGAATATACCCATCCCAAATCCATTTCCACCCAAGTCCCCATGCACGTACTTCAGTCATTCTACATTCACATTCTCCTCCATGCAGTGAGCTCTTCATCTATGCCATCTCCCCCTTCCAGTCCTCACCCACACGTCATTGTGGATGAAAAAAACTTTCACTGCCTGCCCCGAGTTAGCTCACCGGCACCACATTCCTATCTGTATGCTTGCTGTCTCTCCTTCCCAGCCATCGATTACTCCTCCCTCCAAAACTCTCTCCTTGTCCCTGCATCCTTTCTCCAGTCTCAGTTGACTCAGTACAATCCCCAACTGAGTTGTCCTGCAGTGTGAGGACAATGTATCCGGCTAGGGCAGTGTAGCTGCAGGAAGCTTGTCAAAACGTTGCGACAAGATGACACCATTACTCGGCTGATAAAACCAAGACTTTTTCAATTTTTCTATGTTCATATTGATAATTCAACAGCTCAACTATATGGTGACTTCTTCTCTTTACTGCTTCCATTAGGAATTAAATCTTTGATATAGCAATGCTACATGATGGACTTGAACCCAAAACATAGGTGATGTAAAATAAAAAGTATGACATTATATTCGACAAATTATCATGCCCACCAACTTCCATTACTTTCAGTGTGTCGGTTGCAGCTACTGAAAATCATATGTAACCAGTCAAACTATAACCCAACATCCACCTTGCTTCAGAGTAAAAAACCACACACGATAATACAGGGTGTACATAAAGTCTGGAAACACTTTCAATTATTTATTGCACAGGAACCAAACATTGTACAGATATCATACATAAGTCATTTTGAAGAGAAACCCTGAAAGTTTTTTTTTCATGTATACCGCCACAGCATAGTTTGGTAATTTGCCGACAGTCAGCGCTAGTCGCAAACACACCGAAGGATCAACCGTGCTACAGAAGGGGACAGCTGTTTCTTGAAATGGCCTCCCTGATTACCAGATCTCACTTTGTGTGACTTTTTTCTGTGGGGACACATTAAAGATCTGGTGTATGTACCACCTCTACCATGTGATGTAGCAGAACTCCAGGGAAGAATACGGGAAGCGACTGCCACAGTCGACGATGCCATGTTGGGACAAGTATGGTAAGAATTCGATTATCATATTGACATCTGCAGGGTCACTCATGATCCACATATGGGGGGGGGGGGGGGGGGGGGGGGAAGCTTTAAGAGTTTCTCTTCAAAATGCAGTATGTATGACACATGTACAATGTTTAGGTCTTGTGCAATAAATAATTGAAAGTGTCCCCGGACTTTATGTACACTCTGTACATTTACCCTGGTGTCCTCCATGCTTAAATGCATTCTGTGTTGGGATAGTGTGTGAAAATAGATCCATTAAACAGTATTACATTTTTCCATTGGGCATAAATCCAGGTCTCATGCTTATACCAGTTCTTGCAGCTCACCTAGGCTACAAAATGTTTGGCAGTGGCTGCTATTCCATGAATGTTTTATTCTCAATTTTCCTCTAACATGTTTTACTTATTGGGATTGTCTTGTCTAAATTAAGATCAGCTATTGCATTTGTGGCCATGGTGTTTTTAGTAGAGGTGTAACATATCTTTTCCAAATTATTCAGGCTGGGTTATCAGAGGAATAATCATTTAATGAGGATTTCAGTCCATAGAGCAATTTTACATGCAGTGTGGCAGACTGTCATAGACACTGAGGAGACCATAAACTTTCCTGAGATTCCTGCTTCTGGTCTGCACTGCAATTTTTCAGCATCCTTAAAGAAAAGAGAAACTTCCTTCCAAATTCAAATGTTGTGGTAATTTTTCTGGTTGTTGGTTTGCTAAATTCCGTTTAGAATTATCTCTGTGGCACAGCAGCACTAAATAGAAGGCTGTTATTAGCTCTAGAGATGACTGCACAAATGAGAGAGCCAATAGCTGAGAAACAAGCCAATCAATCCGCTTCACACTGGCTATTAGTTCAAATGTTAAACATGTTTCAGAAATTGCTCAGAACTCACAAAATCAGGGAACTGACAATGGAATGTCAGGGTTGGTGGAAGGTCGTCTACTGAGGTCAGGTTGCAGATTATCAGCAGTTCAGAGTTTTGATAAGTTTATTAAATAAAAAATGTTTTTACAGTAATCATTTTAATCCCTAGATCGCAATTTTCCTATCACAATTAAAAGATGGTAACTAGTCTCAGTTGCTGTCTGCAACAATCTTCATATCTGTAACACATGGAGGAAACATAGCATAAGAAAATTATGTATAATCAAGTAGAATACAACAACACTATACAAAAGCTGAACAAAGAAGCCAATTTTAAAAGTAAAAGTGAACATTTGACAGACCCATTAACAGTGTAGTACAAAATATGTTAACTCTTATAAGATAGCATACCGTTCGAAATGCGTAAAAGTGGTGAACATGCATTGGAAAGCATCATTGGCAGTAGTCATGCAATAACATGCATTCATATGTACAAAGACAATAACAGTACATGTTCTAAAAACATCACCATCAGCACGCCAATTTGTAGACATGCCGAAAGAATTTTATACCAGAATCTTCCAAAAACTTCTCTCTACATCCAAATGAATTTTAAAATTATAAAGATAACAGTGCATAAAGTAAAAGTTACGTGGCAGAGATCTGTATTACATCATTAACTGGCAACATGCCATTTTTAGGAGGGAAATCGCATCAATTCAGGAATAAAATCCAAGAAAGTTGTACCCAAGTCCAGCTTTTTTAAAAACTATAAAATAACTGGGGAATGAAGTTAAAAACTACAAGACAGGAAAGCTCCCTTATATAGCTAACTAGCAATTTGCCATATTTAAAAGGCAGATCAAGCATGAGAATCAAATGACAAAAACATCAAAGTACAGTGTAGTGCTAGAAATGTGAATAACATACTGTAAACTCACAGGATGATGGTAATATAGGTAACTGTTGAGTTGCATGGGTGAAAGGTGCATCAGAAAGTCATTATTTGCAGTAGTACAGCCGGTATTATCATGAGAACAGTATATGATGTGGTTCCAAAAATTGTCAGTGTTCTGTAGCTGTAAACATACAAGCAAAACAGTCCATAGTAATTTTATAATAAAGCTATGTGATCAACAGTCATAAAATAAGAAGGAAATACCATACCCTGGCATGATCCTGCATGGCATATGTAGTAGTCATCTTTAGAAAATGTGCATACGTCGAAGAATGAAAAATACTGCAAGCCCACCAGCCTGACAAGATACATCAAAATCAACAATATTATGAAAAGGAAAGTTGCTACTCACCATATAGCAGATATGCTGAGTTGCAGATAGGCACAACAAAAAGACTGTCACAAATAAAGCTTTCGGCCATTAAGGCCTTTGTCAGTAATAAATCACACAACACACGATTGCAGTCTCAGGCAACTGAAATCACACTGCAAGCAGCAGTACCAGTGCATGATGGGAGTAGCGATTTGGTGGGGGTAAGGAGCAGCCTGGGGCAGAGAGGGGGAGGGATAGTATGGAGTATGGTGGGGGTGGCAGACAGTGAAATGCTGCAGGCTAGATGGTGGGCAGGGGAGTGGTGCGGGGGGGGGGGGGGGGGGGGAGTTAGCAGGAAAGGAGAGAAATAAAAGACTGGATGTGATGGTGGACTGACAGCTGTGTAGTGCTGGAGTGGGAACAGGGAAAGGGCTGGATGGGTGAGGACAGTCACTCTGGGAGGTTGAGGCCAGGAGGGTTACAGGAATGTAGGATGTATTGCAGGGAAAGTTCCCACCTGCGCAATTCAGAAAAGCTGGTGTTGGTGGGTAGGATCCATATGGCATAGGCTGTGTAGCAGTCATTGAAATGAAGGGTGTGTCATATGGAGCCTGTGCCATACGAATCCTTCCCACTAACACAAGCTTTTCTGAATTGCACAGGTGGGAACTTTCCCTGCAATACATCCTATGTTCCCATAACCCTCCTGGCCTCAACCTCACCCATCCAGCCCCCTCCGTGTTCCCACTCCAGCACTACACAATTGTCAGTCCACCATCACACCCAGTCTTTTTATTTCTCTCCTTTCTCATCCCCCCCCCCCCCCCTCTCCTTCTGGCCAACCTGCAGCTCTTCTATCACCCCTACCATACTGTCCCCCTCCCTGCCCCAGCCTCCTCCTTACCCCCACACAGTTGCCTCTCCCATCATGCACTGGTGCTGCCGCTCGCAATGTGTATTACATTCCATCCTGGATTTTACATCAAAACAAACTGATTTAGGCAAGGGCTTGTACTGGTAAGTTATTGTGGCCATTTGGCAAGGATTTTTACCCAATGATAGCTGACTGACAGTTGGAAGTTTTGAAGTTGTGTGTATGGTGATGTAGCCAAAGAGGGCGGTGTTATTTTGTGGTAGTTTTGTATTGGATCAGGAAGCTGATAGTGAGGTTGAGGGAATGTTGGATGAAGAAAGAGACTTAACCAGATGTATTAAAATCTAAATAAACCACATTGTTTCCATGGAACAGTTTCATTTTGTTGTGACAGTATCTTTGAACCATTTTATTGAATTCATTTTTTGTTGGTGCTTCTGGGCTAGAACTGTCTGCAGATCCACCATTCCTAGGGAACATTCATGTGTCATAATTTTAACTCCTTTTGGGGAGGCTCTTTCCAATTTTCTGCAAAGGTTTCCAAAACTCTGATCACTGGGGCTGGTGCCTGAAGGACCACATAGTATGGAATGCAATCTGTGCGAATACAAACCTAAAACTATGTAGTATCCATCACACAGAAATAAACAACATTGAGATCATTTCCCTAAAGCCCAGCAACAATATAATCATAACTCCTTATTTCTAACTTTGTCTAACAGTTCAAATTGCAGTAAAATTGAGAATCATTGAAGTTACAGAAACGCATCTAGTGGAGCATAGGAAGGAGAAATGAAATATTCATCACAATATTACAAAGAAGACAGAATATAAACTTTGCAAGTAAGGTATTTTTTGTCTAATTGTTCATATTATTTTGTCCATCTCATATTCCCTAGATTTGTCCCACATTTCTGAAGCTTCCTATTTGTACTGAGATCTGTGAGGTTCTATGTAAGCATGAGTGATGATATGAATGAGTGGCTGAATAAATTTGTATTTGAAGGGAATATAATTTTGCTGTAAGATAAATTGATTGTTAAATGCAGACAGGGAAGTAAAAGCACGGCATAACAATGGCAGACAATTCTCTCTAGAATACTCATGAAAATATGGGAAGGAAATGCTGTGCTCAAATTGTAAAAGATAGTTCTGGATCCATATTAATGTAAAGCATATGTATAAAATGAGAGGTATTGCTGGCGATAATCAGGAAAACCCTAGTATTACATTTTTGTCTTCAAAACAGTTAATTATGATGAGCAAATAGTACAGTTAGTACATCCCAATGTTTTAGATCGACCATAGAGGAGCAGAGGATGTTTTGGAGAAAGCATTTCGTGAACATGTCACAAGACTTGGAAACTCAAATGTTAGGTAAGAATTTATCCAATTTGTTTCTCTTAGACTATGTTAATATCTGTTAATAATGCTTATGTATAATAATCGCAAAAATTTCATTTCATTCGGCACACTTATTTTTCTGATGATTTCATATTTTCCTTGAGAGTATATGAAGAAGTGGTATATGAATGAATAGTATTCAGCAGAAAAACATGAATAGGTAGCCAGTAAGTGCGTCAGCAAAAGAAAATACTTATTTTCAACTTGTGGTTTTATCTTCATTAACCCTGCTGTTCTTTTCAGATCTATATGACCTGAAAGGGTTATAAATTTTGTTTCTTATTATTTAA
The DNA here is from genome assembly GCF_023864275.1 of Schistocerca cancellata. Lineage (NCBI taxonomy): Eukaryota > Metazoa > Arthropoda > Insecta > Orthoptera > Acrididae > Schistocerca > Schistocerca cancellata. The sequence continues at coordinate 183,401,410 of NC_064632.1, forward strand.
ATGTCGTGATGAAATTTGGTGACTTTGTCTGAAAATCCAAGGGCAGCATGTGGTAAAAAAAATTTAAAATATTTTAAGTCATCTGGTCCTAAACCTTAAGGGTTATGTACATAATCTTCAGGTCAATGTGACCCAACATTTATATCATTAGAGTCAACGTCACATACTTTCTGGTTGTCTCATATTTTATAGTAGTAATGACTTTTATTGTTCGTACTTACTCTCAGTATTCAACAAGTCCACAAAGTCGCTGCATTTACAACAATGAACTTATCATTACAACTTGTCAACTGTTCGAATTACACATTGTTTCTGGTCAGTTTGTGTTCTCTATTGTTTGTGAACAGTCTGGATTGTGACATCATGGCAATTACATCATTGACAGATGCTGAGTTGAGTTGAAAGAATTTGTAAATATCTCAATAGATGAAGGATAACTTTCTGAGTTTGAAGATCATGTCAGTAATGCACCTGAAAGTGAGTGTTCTGATAACATTGATGACAGTCCACAGACTGTTCAAAGTATTGTACAAACTTTGTCCCACAAAAACTATCCTGTTTGCCGATGACACCAGCATATTGCTCACTGGATCCAGTCCAGAAACTTTATGGTCCACAACAGAAAGTTCTATGAAAAGACACTCTGAGTGGTTCACAAAAAACAAACTCATTATAAATACTGAAAAAACTGTGTGTGTTGATTTTCATTTAATTCCTCCAACTAATCAAATGTCTATTCAAGCCCAATTAAAAAATGATCCCCTAGAAAATGTGTCACAAAATTCTTGGGTCTTTGGGTTCAGCAAGACTTAAAGTGGGCCACACATATAAATAACTTGTGTAGAAAACAATCTTCTGTGTGCTATGGCCTAAGAATTTTAAAGGCTACAACAAGCAAAACAACAGTACTGCAGGCATACTATGCACAGTTCCATTCACTAATCCGATATGGGATCATTTTCTGGGGATACTCAACTCACTGTGTAAAGGGTTTTAGAATGCAAAAAAGAGCTTTAAGAATAATTTGTGGCCTTAAAAAGATGGAGTCCTGTAAATCCCATTTTACTGAGCTTGGTGTTCTAAATGTTCCAAGTTTATTCATTTATGAAACTATCTTGTTCACTAGGGACTACCTCTTGAAAACAGGCAAACTGCTACAGAACAAAAGTGTACACAACTATAATACCAGAAGGGAATCAAATATACATCGAAAATATCACAGAACAACCACCTATCAGAGGAGCATAATTAACATTGGTGTAATACTACACAATAAGATACCAGAGGAAATAAAAAATACTACTCATCCAATATTTAAAGCTAAACTAAAGGCATTTCTAATAAAGCACTGTTGCTATTCTGTCAGAGAATTTCTGAATAAGTAACAAAATTAATTGTAGTAGGTACCTAATTTTAATTGCTAATACTATGTATTATTGTAACTTATCTTTGACCTGTCCAATATCAGTTGTACAATTTGTGCTATATGATAAAACTGGACCAATAAAAAATCAAATCAAAACAGGGACATAGAATGGTAGTTGCAACCACCATCACAACACACCCGCCTAACTGCTTCGAAAGTCATCAGTAGTACCCCAGGAGTTACCAGGTATGGAAGCAGTAGAATAAGTGATGTAAAAAGTTCATTTGAAGTATTACTTTCTACAGCACTTCATAATGAAATAATAGGGATGTCAAATATTGAGGGGCAATGAATTTATGGTACACAATGGACAAACATTAGAGCCTCATTTTCACGCATACTTAGGACTTCTATTCCTTGCGGGTGTATATCGTTCACATCTCTACAAAAAGTTCGTGGGATGAGGGTGCTGGGCGGAACATATTTCAAGCAACCGTGTCCCTAGAAACATTCTGTACAATATAGCGTGTTGCGATTTGATAAGAAATCCACAAGAGAGAAATGACAATATACCAATAAACTCACCGCAGCTCGCAGTATCTGGGAGAAGTGGTTAGAAGTCAGTTCTAACCTGTGTAATCCAGGGGAAAATGTGACCATCGACAAGCAGCTAGTAGCATTTAGAGGCCACTGTCCATTCAAAAAGTACCGGCAAAATATGGGTGTGACAGCAAATCTTCATATGTACTGAAAGCCCAAGTTTATACAGGAAAGGAGAGTGTAGTGGCACCAGAAAAAAAATTAGAGAATGAGAGTAGTTGCTGATCTTAACTTTTTGTGAGGTCAGAACATAACATATGACAACTTTTTTATGTCATACAATTTGGGACAGCTGCTCCTGAAAAGGAATGGTGCGTAAAAATAAGCCAGAGTTTCCAGAAAGTATGACCAACAAGGAAGTGCATAGCCTTCATTTTACTTCACATCCCGACCCTGAAGGAGCGGCAGTTGTGGCTAAATCAGTAACAAGAAAAAACTGTACTACATGTACATGCTGTAAGTTCTGTCCTTCAAGCAATGACAATAAAGCAAACATGTTGTGTGGAAAGTGTAATAAACGTGTATGCAGAACACAGGTAACCTACTTGTGTCCAAACTGTAGTGAGTAAGAAAAAAAGAAAATTATATGGGCAGACGGACAGATGATTGTTGAGAATGACTTTTTGGTGGAAATGTCTGTTGTTCCTAATATACCGGGCTTCAATATTAAAACAATAAATTTTCTTTGGCGCAGTTCTGTGTATTATTATTATTATTATTATTATTGTCACTGTGATCATTAACAACATACTGTAATGTAACAACAGTGTCGATGGCCTACAAATGTACAAAAAATATGTGTTAGTGGCAGTGTGTCCCCCCCCCCCCCCCCCTCAGTATTTTATTATGTTGGGTCATATTGACCCAAACAGTACATTTGTATAGTTAAAGTGAGCAGAACAGCAGGGTTAAGGAATGAAGGCTGAGAAAAGTGTAACAGAAGGGAAAAGTTACTCATTGTTAATTAAAAAATTTTAGTCCGACGGGAAGAAAAATCAAACAGTGCAGGCAACAAATAATGGCATCAAATCTTTCATAAGAGAAGACACTTGACATGTCATAGCAGACCAATAAAAGAAAGTACTGGGAAAGTAACAGACTGTGAAAGACTATTAAGGAAGGTACCAATGAGTAAGAGAGGAAAAAAGCAAGAAAAGTGTTTGCATAGTAAAGTTATGGATGGTTATGGACTCAACTCATATACTCTAGATCAGTTTTGCATTTGTGAAGTTCTGACATCTGTGTTGGAGAGTATGTCATGTTGGTAATGCTCTTGCTGTTACATCTTTTAATATGTTGCAGTTGTGTACTGGTTCATGTGTCCACACAGTGTTACAAAAAGATTGATGAGGTTTGTCCCACTGTTTATCTATCTGTATTCAGATGCTACACATTGAAACAGACACGCAATATAGTTGGTAATTGTTTAAAAAGAAATTCATTTGTCACTAAAATCACAAGGAGGCAGAACGGCTAGCCAGTACTTACAGAGTCAAAATTCCAGTACTTACCACACAATCTAGTTTCAGAACACTATAATGGTCTAATGACAGCTTGGTTCATCACTTGAGTCACTTAATAGTCCATTGCCACATGAGTACCTCAGAACTTCTTTGGTGGAAACTTTCCATATGTGATCATCTTAACTCTCATTAGATTCATGGACTTAATTTTTACTTTTCTCATGTCTTATACTTCCGCTGCTTCTATTCTCAGTATCCAATTCTTTCTTTTACTTTTCTCCTTTTTCCCTACATTCTCCTCCTCCTCCTCCTCCCCTCCCCCATCCTCCTCGTTCTCTTCATTTATATCCATTCTTACTGCTTTTCTGAGTTTTTGATCCTTGCACCATTAATTCTCGTACTTATTGATTGCATTCTTTTCAGCATGTATCTTCTCAGTACCTCAGGTAGTATCTGCTGCATACATTGTAGGATTTTCATTTATGTAGTCTGAAATCTCTCTCTTAATTCTAGATGCGCTCTTTTCTCAAGCTATTTGTGTGTTACTATTCCTTTCATTTTTGTCCCATCATCTGTTGATCTATGAAACTGGAAACTTAACTCTAATTTTCGCACTTTTTCTCATTTTTTAATTCTTATGTTCTTTACCCTTTCAAATATCGATTGATTGATTGGTTGATTAATGGGAAGGAGTAGATTCCAGAGTCATATTCCTATTTTAAATTAGCAACACTATTAATTGTGTTTTTAATGGATGATATTAGGATAGACTATGTGGGTTACATTGTCAGTTCTTTGTTCACTTCCTCTTACTGTTAGGTACGAAGCATTCGACTTCCATGCAGAGTGCCGTGCACTTCGTTGGGACCGTCTCAGCATTCTGCTGGATCGATTGTCTCATGAACAAGATGAATTTGGGGTTTTTCTCCTGACTCGTGATGGAACCTTGGTGTCACAACAGGATGGTGTTTTTCGCACTAACTGTGTTGACTGCCTGGACAGAACAAATGTAGTGCAGAGCATGCTTGCACGTCGCTCACTTACACAAGTATTGCAGGTCAGTATTACAACACTCAGAAAATTACTTTTCACAGTATGTTACTAGTGAGACGTGTTATTTAACAAGCTACGTATAAATAGCATTCTGTAATTTTTTTGGATATCACATGTTGTGTGTAGGCTGTGTTGGATTGTAATTACTGCATGTATCAATCATGTACACTTCTCTGTACAAACACCTGTCGTGAAGAACCTTGTTATGATAGCCATATTTTTTATTTCTGGCAATGTGTGCTTCTCAGTGACCTGCTAGGGCAAAATTGGCCAAATGCAAGTGTAATAATGTTTAAATAATGCCTATGCAAGAAACAAGTTCTCTTGGTTTACTCTGGCTATGCAGTCAAATCTGGCTTTCCATACTTCAGCCCCTATATTTTATAGTGGGCCAAGAGTCTTGTCATCTCTGCATTCATTATTCATTTATTGGGTTTCATGAAGCCCATGTAGATGTAGAACATTCTGAGATGTAGGCTGAGTCTGGGCATACATCAATGAAATAGAAGCAACTAAATCTGTGTCAAAAGAAGAATTCATTTGAGGAAACTATAAAACTGAGGCGGAACGAGTGATCAATACTTAGCACCTTCAAGAGGAAAATTCTTATTACTGCCAGTGGACACACACAAAAGTACAATAAACTTTTCCTCCTAGTTCTAAATTGCTGTATTCATTTTATCTCTCTCCCTCTTAAACCATCTGTCATATTGTCTCTGGACTCAGGCTGGCACAGTGCTTGCCACCGATCTTTGGCCTGTACTCTCACAACAGGTGGATTCGTGTCTTCCTGGGGTCAGTGATCTGTCTCTCCTCTCAAATTTTCTCTAACCTATCCCTCTTGCCTCTTCAAGAAAGGAAGTAATATTTCCAGAACCTAGAATAGTTTCTTGTATTTTTGTGTGTCTACTAGCAGTACTAAAAGTTTCACCTCCTGCATGCAAGTACCTCCCAGTCATTCTGTCTTGTAATCACAAATTAAATATTTGCACTGTATTAACAATACACCATCAGATTACTGCTTTATACAATTTGTCCTTATGGTAATAAACTGCTGCTGCATCCTTATTTATATTAAATGATGCAGCTGCTAGTTATCTCTTATAGGTAACTTAATATTTACAAGATTGATTTGATTTGAACAAGGAGATACAAAAAACATGGCCCCCTCCCACTGCAGCCCACACCAAAACAGGGTTTATTGTGCAGATTCACTACCCGAGTCTAAAGCCAACCAGTACTCTTGAAGAATAGTAGGAGGTTCTTTACTAGTCCCTTATGAGACACAATTTCTTCAGGACTTAATGACCAAATGTTCTGTGTCTTTTGATCTCCAGCATTTCACATTGGAAGATGAGGTGTGTGCGATTTCATCACTGTCATCACACAGGCTACACCTAGGACCTTCTTTCTCTTTACCTGCCAAGTGTAGGTGTGTCTTAAAGTTTTAACGGCCTGTCAGTGCCCTACCAAGAGGTCAGTCTGTCTCCCATTTAAGCCAAAGATTACAGAACTTCTCTTAAAACATGGCTTTGTCATCGTTAGTGTGCCATGTTTTAGTTTTTGGATCATAGTCCAATATTCTACATGCTGCCTTCCGGTCCAGTTTCATAGTTTTAAGTTTACCACCTGCTTAGTGATGGTGAGGATGGGTTCCAGTCCAGTAAATGGAATTGTCAAACCTGTCCTGGACAGTCTTATCAGCTTGTTCAATTTCACTGATTCCTGAGTGACCAGGCACCCACAGCAGGTTTATTCTGTTGCTTTCACCTAGTCTCACAAGGGCTTTGTGGCATTCTACAACAATCTTTGATCTCACTGCTGGGGCTGATGGAGATTTCAGAGCTGCTTGGCTGTCATAAAATGTAGGTGCTACGATCCTCGTAGTACCTATGCAAATTCTCCTCCATCGGCACTCTGATAGCGGATATTCCTGCTTTGAATACCGTCACCAGCTTCCCTAGAGAGATTGCACTCTCTAGTCTAGGGTGAACCCCATACTCTGTGGCTCCAGTCTGTCTGTTTTTGACCACACTGACTTCTGCATGCTGTCATGGTTCATTCTTCCACTGCCCCCTACTTCCAACTGTTTTGTTGGAAGGTTTATTGAAGCAGCTGGTAGTTATTGTATGTCAGTGAGCATTTCCCTGATCATTCCTGTACTTATCTCATTCCCTATTTTGCTGTGGCATTTGGGATATTCTAAAGATGTCGAATTATTTTCAGTTTTTAGCATTTACACTCCTGACGCTGCATCCATTTTGACCCACTGGGTGTAATGCGAGCATGGCCAGCAGTAGGGGTTCTGCTTATTTCATCTGTAATTGCATTACATGAATATATTGGTATTTTTCAAACAAATAGTTACCTTCATCCATAACAACCTAATTCTGTTCTCAATACACTGCTGTCATGCAGCTTTACAATAAACAGTGTACTTGCCATGTAGCTAATAGGAATTTCCTGATCTTGAAGCTAAATGATCAATTAATTTGTAGAAATAGTGGATAATGAGGTATATTTTTAAATATTATTTTGAGTTGATATACATTATTTATAAGAATAAAAATACCGAACAGAGCTTCCTGATTAATTTTCGACATGTTGGTTCTGTTTTGTCTTGATACCTAGGAGGAAATGTAGGTATTTTACTTACAGTGTAGCATTTAGTGTCTGACTATTAATGTCTAGCAAGTCATTGTTGCTTATTTGAAATTGAATAATATGAGTATCTGTGAGATTAAGACAAACTGTTTGCTGTGAACCAGTTGTAGGCCTTTTCAGCTGTCACTTGGGCTGTGTTAAATGACATTGAATTTCTCTTGTTAAGCATGCTTTTGTCACTATCAAATATAAGTTTTTAAAGTCATTGGAGAAAATTCTGGCCATTTGTTCAGGCAGCAAAGTTAGTGTCCAGGCACTCAGAAACCGAAATTAAGGGTAACAGGGAAAAACCAGAAATGTTGAACTCCATTTTCAAATGTTCCTTTACTAAGAAAGGTTCAAGAATACAGCCCCATTCTATTCTCACACCACAGCAGAGATGACTAATATACAAATTAAACAATGGAAAATCAAGGATGGAATAATGTAATATCATGAAACGGACAGATTGTTACTCACTATATAGTGGAAATGCTGACTTGCGACAGGCACAACAAGTGTGCAAAAAAAAAAAAGTAAGATTTCAACCAAAAGGTTGTCTTTTGTGTATGTATGCAATCTAATTCAGAAGGTCTTTTGGATGGAAGCTAATTTTTTGAGCAGTCTTTTTGTTGTGCCTGTCTGAGATTCAGCAACACCACTATACGGTGATACATATATTAGTGTCAGCTGTACTGCAAAACAGCTGAAATCATTAAAATTGAAAAAACCTGTAGAATCTGATGGAATCCCTCAATTTTGTAAGGTCCATTGGGATATCTTGGGACCAGTGGCTAACTGGGCCTAGTTTCTTTCTTCCACAAAACGTATGAGGCTAATATCAATTCAGGCAGTTGGCAGTGCTGAAAGATGATGGAATCACTCTTCAACAAGCAGTCTAATGATTATAATTGTTGTGATTTACTTGAAACAATTATGTAGTGCAAAATTTTCATAGAAATATGATGACATATTGAGCTCATGAATTAATTACAGGTTCACTGCAAATATTAAGAAAATTACTGTGATCATAGCATAAATTAGAATCATAATGGAACCTGGAAATGTTACTGCCAGCATGTGTCTCTCTTTTAGGCTATAAGCTTTGATGGATGGCCCAGTTACCCTATAAAGCTTTCAAAAATGGGGTAAATGGGCCATGTTCTTGGGTTATCTGAGCCCAGCTTGCATATCAAGAACCAAATATCATTATGTGGAAGTGATGGGAATAACGATTTAATGAGACATTCTGAAGGCTGAAGTTCATAAAAAGGTGAAGAAGTAATTATCGAAGTATTGCAGTTTATAAGAGCATCATGCCTGTCAAATTGTGATGATGGGTTGTTTCTAAAAAGTGATATTGTTGACATATTTACAGTGAATGAACGTTAAATAATGTTTGTTATGTTTTAAATCAAAAGAATTGCTATAATGGTGACCTGTGTTTCTTAGATATATTTTGCAATTTTTCATTAATTTATTATTTTTCGTCATTTGCTGTACAGAAGCTTGGCCTCCTACAACAAAGTCAGGCTGTTCAACAGCAACCACTCCTCGAGTACCTCTTCAAGCAGGTGTGGGCCGACAATGCAGATGTCCTCAGCATACAGTACTCGGGGACTGGTGCTCTGAAGACTGATTTCACACGCACTGGAAAAAGGACTCGCATTGGTCTTCTGCGAGATCTTGTCAATTCTCTGACCCGCTACTGCAAGAACAATTTTGCTGATGGTTTCAGGCAGGTTAGGAATCCCATAATGCTCATTTCTCTCTCTCTCTCTCTCTCTCTCTCTCTCTCTCTCTCTCTCTGTCTCTCTGTGTGTGTGTGTGTGTGTGTGTGTGTGTGTGTGTGCGCACCGGTCAGAGTGGCCGAGCAGTTCTAGGTGCTACAGGCTGGAATCGCCCGACCGCTGCGGTCACAGGTTCGAATCCTGTCTCAGACATGGATGTGTGTGATGTCCTTAGGTTATTTAGGTTTAAGTAGTTCTATGTTCTAGGGGACTGATGACCTCAGAAGTTAAGTCCCATAGTGCTCAATAGTGCTCAGACCCATTTGAACCATTTGTGTGTGTGTGTGTGTGTGTGTGTGTGTGTGTGTGTGTGTGTGTGTGTGTGTGGATGAAATGTAATTCGTAGAAGAGAAACATTTTATTCATTCTTCTTCTACTGGCTGACCTTCCTGCCTCTATTTAATTTTTGTTATGAAAGCCCCTAGCCCCCCAAGCCTCTTCATTCCTTTCCCCCACCACCCACCCCCACCCCACCCTTCTAGAATACCTCCTTTCACTATTCCTAATGATCGTCCCCTATCCCCACTGCTTGAACCCACCTTCTCCACAATCACTTCACAGACCCCTCCCCCTCTTAACAGAATGGAACTTTAACTCATGTAGATAACAATGGGGTAGGTTAGTGTAGGAGTTTGTAAATGTAAGATTCTGAGTGGATGGGAATACTGTGATTACATGTGACGATAAAACGCATGACATAGGAGAAAGAAAGTGGCAACTGGCTGGACAAGTCAATTGTAACATGAAGCAGCTACTTTTATGCAGAATACTCTATTTTTCGCATGGGAGATAAAGTGAAATTAGCAAAATGATGCAATTCCAAACTTAGAAGAGGCAGTGGATTCTGTTTCAGTGTGTGAGAAAAGTCATATAAAACTGAGCTGGGAGATGTCTGAAAAGATTGTGCAATGATATCAGTTGTATAGGTGCTGGTTACCTTTATCCCATCCATTATCAGTATTTAGTTAATTAGTTTATACGCTGATTTGTAAGTTGGATCTGGGTACCTAACATACTGAGACACGCTCACAGTGGATTCCTTACTTTACAGGATGCCATTGACTTGTTTTTGGGTCGCTATCAAGTACAGGATGGTGAGGGTGCTGCTCAGCCATGTCCTCTGGAGACTGAAAAGGGATGGAAATACATCACTGTGAGTACTGTTCATTTTCTCTGTGTATTTGTTGATCATTTCCTGTTGTAATTAATGGTTTTCTCCTTTGTGACTGTTGCTTTGCAATCTGAAAGGACTTTGCTCAGATGGGTCTTTCCAATTGTGTATTCCCTAGACCATCTCTTGTATTTGTTTATTGCTTGAGATAAGTGAATACAAGAGTAGTATGTAGAAGAAAATTATGGATTACAAGCAGATGACAAGAGAGCCAAATACAAGCTCCACAATTATGTTTTCTTAGTACGTAGAAAGATATGCTGCTACAGTTAACAATAATAGGCTGTTACATTTTCTGCATCTTGTTCACTGTAGTTAGTTGAGCATTTCACACTGATAAGGCTTGAACTTTTTAACACTTTCCTCTTTCCATGAAATTTCTATTAAAGGCGAGTCCACACACTATACACATTTAAATAAAAAAAGAAAGAAACTGATACACGTGCCTGCCAGTTCCTTCTGTTTGTTTACACAACTTGTATTGCACTCAATTGCAATCATCAACATTTATCTTTCAGTTTTTATTATTATTTATTTTCATTATATATTACAGTAGCTTATGCAAATGGAAGATCCTAAATGACCTTGTAGTGCCTCAAGAATTTTGGTGAAAATTCTAGAAACACTCGGCCTTCAACCGTCTCGAACACCCGATATTTTTGGTACGAGTGCGGGAGAGTGAGAATGTTTCTACCGATCCACCTGTTTCTATGTGCAGGTCGGAAGTTTGTTATTAGAATACTGTAAGAGGGGCGAGTCACTGATGATGACAAGTGTTTGCTGCCAGCGCAACAGAAGACATGAGGAGAACTCAATGAATAATTATGTCGCATTCTTTGATGTATTAGTGTCTGTGGTGATTGCAAAACAGACTATTGAACAGTTGAAGATAGATTGCTATGCACATTCATGTATTGGACTCACTTAAGACTATGAACAAAACAAGACACATGTATGCTATTTGAATGTGTTAAATGAGTCTAATGTGTAAGAAATAAGTTAGCTTGCAGAAGTTATTATCTGTGAAAGTTGAAAATATAAAATTATGGAACTGAAAAGTATTATATGAGTACCAAAATTATTTCAAGGATAGAGAATTATTTTAATAAATTCCCTTAACCAGCTATAGCCTTCAGAGAAGAAGCTTGTAGGAAATCGACATAGCTGATTACCCAGAGAAGAGGATCGGCTACACCGAACGTACAAGTTAACTGAATTGAGAGATGTGTGTGCCTTGCAACCCAATACCACACTGTCTCTTGTTGTCCGAAAATTATTTATTCATTTGGACAACTTGCACCACATTTTTGTGCAGTGATTTTCTCTGTTAACTGATTAAAAAATGTGTGCCATATTTTGTTGACTTAACAGTATTTTCAAATAGGCTACTAAGTGTGCTACTGAAGTAGTTGAGTATCTGAACTGATGTCTTCTGTGGTGTGTCATTTATCTGTTATACAATGTCAAAGAAGGAAAGGCCAAAATACTCCACATAAGATTAACATACTCTGGTTGAATTATGAGATCAGAACACTCACTAGAAAAAGCTGGACTGCTTGGAAGAACAGAAAGTTAAAGATATAGAAGAAAACCGAGGAGAAAGTTAATAGAGGGTGTCAAAGAAAGCACTGGAATGTCTCTGGAAAAATTGATGGCCAAAACAACATCCAGGCGTGCCTGGAGGGAGATCTTTCATCATATCACAAGGATTTGGAGATGATGGAACATAACAGCAGCAGCGGCTAACTCTTGGACTGTAGTTTTAGTAGAGCATCAACACAGCCTGGCAATGACAGCAGAGCAGCTCAGGCTGAACAAGCCACTGCTACTGTATGTATACAAGTGATTGAAAGCACAGCAGGGCAAAAGAGTGGCTGAGAGGGACATTGAAGGGATTGATATTGTTTGTATAGCCGGGACCGGCATTATTAGAATTTGCGGCATGGTCCAGTTATTTTCAAGTGACAGGTAGCAGCAAGAGGGTCATCTTTCAATATTGGGAGTAACTATATGATATGGCTCATACTGTTCATTTGCAGGGACAGGAAAATTTCACAAATATGACAGGAAGTCGGCAGTTTTTGGTGAAATAATGCAGAATCGGTGGTTTTTACAAATCACTATCATATTGTTACTTTTTAAGAAATATTGTGGAGTTTGCTGTTTGCCATACAAAGAAATGTGTTTGTAACTTATAGTTATTGATGAGAAAAAAAAAACAAATTTGATGTAAAAAAATAACTTACAGTTATTGATGAAAAATACCAAATTTGATGAAAAATACACTGAATTTGAAGAAAAACACTAACTTCAAATTTGGCATGAAAGTAACTTTAAATTTGGCATGAAAATTTCAGATTTAACAGGGAAACAACCCTGAATTTGGTGGAAACAGTTATTCCAAATTGAGATAAAAGAGTAACTACAAATTCAGCCAGAAGAGTAGCCCTGAATTTGGCAAGAAGAGGAGCATGGAATTTGGCGAGAAAATAACACCAAATTCATTGAATTTTTCATAAACAGTAACTCCAAATTTGGCATAAACTGTGGCACTGAATTTGGCAGATGTATTAATACTGAATTTTCAAGGATATATTTTTCAAACACAATAACACGGAATTTTTCAAACATATTAACACTGAATTTTCCAAACACGTTAACACTGAATTTTCCAAACACGTTAACACTGGATTTTCCAAACACGTTAACACTGGATTTTCCGAACACGTTAACACAGGATTTTCCGAACACGTTAACACTGAATTTTCCGAACACGTTAACACTGAATTTTCCAAACACGTTAACGCTGAATTTTCCAAACACGTTAACGCTGAATTTTCCAAACACGTTAACACTGAATTTTCCGAACACGTTAACACTGAATTTTCCGAACACGTTAACACTGAATTTTCCGAACATGTTAACACTGGATATTCCGAACACGTTAACACTGGATTTTCCGAACACGTTAACACTGGATTTTCCGAACACGTTAACACTGGATTTTCCGAACACGTTAACACTGGATTTTCCGAACACGTTAACACTGGATTTTCCGAACACGTTAACACTGGATTTTCCGAACACGTTAACACTGGATTTTCCGAACACGTTAACACTGGATTTTCCGAACACGTTAACACTGGATTTTCCGAACACGTTGACACTGGATTTTCCGAACACGTTGACACTGGATTTTCCGAACAAGTTGACACTGAATTTTCCGAACACGTTGACACTGAATTTTCCAAACACGTTGACACTGAATTTTCCAAACACGTTGACACTGAATTTTCCAAACACGTTGACACTGAATTTTCCAAACACGTTGACACTGAATTTTCCAAACACGTTGACACTGAATTTTCCAAACACGTTGACACTGAATTTTCCAAACACGTTGACACTGAATTTTCCAAACACGTTAACACTGAATTTTCCAAACACGTTAACACTGAATTTTCCAAACACGTTAACACTGAATTTTCCAAACACGTTAACACTGAATTTTCCAAACACGTTAACACTGAATTTTCCAAACACGTTAACACTGAATTTTCCAAACACGTTAACACTGAATTTTCCAAACACGTTAACACTGAATTTTCCAAACACGTTAACGCTGAATTTTCCAAACACGTTAACGCTGAATTTTCCAAACACGTTAACGCTGAATTTTCCAAACACGTTAACGCTGAATTTTCCAAACACGTTAACGCTGAATTTTCCAAACACGTTAACGCTGAATTTTCCAAACACGTTAACGCTGAATTTTCCAAACACGTTAACGCTGAATTTTCCAAACACGTTAACGCTGAATTTTCCAAACACGTTAACGCTGAATTTTCCAAACACGTTAACGCTGAATTTTCCAAACACGTTAACGCTGAATTTTCCAAACACGTTAACGCTGAATTTTCCAAACACGTTAACGCTGAATTTTCCAAACACGTTAACGCTGAATTTTCCAAACACGTTAACGCTGAATTTTCCAAACACGTTAACGCTGAATTTTCCAAACACGTTAACACCGCATTTTCCAAACATGTTAACACCAAATATACAATAAAACTGAAAATTTGCAAAAAATATATCTGACTTTGGCAAAAAGTATCACCGAAGTTGGCAAAAACAGTAACTTCAAATACGGTAGAAACATTATCACTGAATTTGGCATAAATATTAACATTGAATGTTGTAAAGACATTAACACTGGATTTGGCAAGGAAATAAAAACCAAATTGGCAACAATATTAAACAGCAATATTGGAAAAAATATTAACACATAAGTTGGCAAAAAGAGTAACGTCAAATTTGGTAAGAAATTAACATTGAATTTGGCAAGAAGAAACACAAAATTTGTCAAGAAAATAACACCAAATTTGGCAATAAATGTCGTTGAGCTCGCCAATAAATATCGGCGAGCTTGGCAAAAAATATCGCCAAGCTTCACAAAAAATACTGGTGAGCGTGGCAAAAAATAGCACTGAAATTGGCCTCAAAATAAAACAATTTTTCCCATCCTTATTTATAGGTCACTTAGCTATATATGTCATTTAATGCTATCTTTATTACACTGTGGATGTGAAGCACCTCTGCAGTGACTAACCAGATGTCTTCATTTTCCCCCTCACTCTGGGCAGCATGCCACTATTGTAGTGGGCTTATCAACCTGAATAGTATAGGAGTGCCAATGTTTGTTGGGGACTGATGACCTCAGATGTTAAGTCCCATAGTGCTCAAAGCCATTTGAACCAATGTTTGTTGCTGGAATCAGTCTTGTATTGTTATTTGATCTTGCCTCTTACATGGTAATGGTAATTTTATTATTATTATTATTATTATTATTATTATTATTATTATCTTTGATTTTCCACATGTTCACTTTCTCTTTGAAGATTAGACTACTTGCTTCTTGTACTCTGCCCAGTACTTTTTCATTCGTTCCGAACACAGTTTTCTTAACTCATCTGAAATCTCTAATGGTCTTCAGTGTGTCATTTCTGCAGAAAATTTATGATTCATAAGGAGAGTGTTAATTTTGTTTTTGTTCTCTGCATCAGTAATTCTAAGTTCGACTGCTTCAAGATCTTGCAGAATTTCTTTGACTCGCCGTCCTCCTGTATTCTTTCCGAGACTTCTCATAACTAGTTGTTTTAAAATCCTGCTGTCAGGCAATCGTAAGACGTGATAGAAATATGAGATTCTTTTCTTCTTCATTGTGCTGGTGATTGGGTCAACTCACAGTAGATAGTTTCATCAGGGGGGATTCTCCAGACTCCACGAACCTGGTATTTTTTATTGATGCATGTTCTGATAATTCTTTGTACAGTCTTGAGGAGTTGATCGGTTCTTCTTTCATTTTTAATTTGAAACAAAGTTTCACAGACATAAGTTGCTTTTGGGAGAGTTACAGTTTTGTAATGTTGGATTTTAGTGTCTGTTGACAGGCATGTATTATTATATGTTGACCAGGTTAGAAATTGTGCATTTTTTCATTTTGTTGATTCTATTTATCCATGTTGCTTTTTCATCCAAGTTGTGCAAAATAATTTCTCCAAGATATTTAAATTGTAGAACTATGTTAATTGCTTGATCATTTATGAAGACTTTTTCTCTGCAAAGAGGCTTCATAAGCGTGATTTCATTTTTCTCAAAGGATATTAGTAATTCATCTAAAAACAAAGATGATGTAACTTACCAAACGAAAGCATTGGTATGTTGATACACACACACACACACACACACACACACACACACACACACACACACACACACACAAAATTCAAGCTTTCGCAACCAACGGTTGCTTCATCAGGAAAGAGAGTAGGAGAGGGAAAGACGAAAGGATGTGGGTTTTTAAGGGAGAGGGTAAGGAGTCATTCCAATCCTGAGAGTGGAAAGACTTACCTTAGGGGGAAAAAAGGACAGGTATACACTCGCGCACGCGCGCACACACACATATCCATCCGCACATGCACTTGTAATCTGAGCATGAACTACTTTCATGTCGAGGTCCAAGAGAGCTAAATCGTCGGCAAACCCAAGGCAGTTTGCTCTTATTGCTGGTTTTCCTCAAATTTTGATTGGTTTTACATGGATTTTCTTTTTGCCAGATTGTCATGATGTAATCGAGGGCCACATTGACAAGCAAAGGGGACAATCCTCACCTTGTCTGAGACCTGTTTTTATTGTGAAAGCTTTTGACATTTTTTCTCTAAACTTGACCTTTGAATTTATGTTAGTTAAAGTTAGCTGAATGAGTCTTACAAATTTGGGATGGAAGCCATATGCTCTAAGGATTTTTAGAAGTGTGGGTCTGTGAACATTATCATATTTTTTTTTTAAATCTATGAATGAGATGAATATCTATTGTTTCTATACTTGTAATACTCCATTATTAGTTTCAGGCTAATAAGTTGGCCTGAGCAGCTTCTGTATGGTCAATCCTCCTTGATACTCTCCAAGTTGTGGTTCCATAATGTTTTGATCCTATTGTAAATTATGCAGGAGAAAATTTTGTATATGCAGTCCAGAAGGGTTATTCCTCTGTAATTACCGTATTTACTCGAATCTAAGCCACACTTTTTTTCCGGTTTTTGTAATCCAAAAAACCGCCTGCGGCTTAGAATCGAGTGCAAAGCAAGCGGAAGTTCTGAAAAATGTTGGTAGGTGCCGCCACAACTAACTTCTGCCGTCGAATATATGTAGCGCTACAAGGGGATGCTTTGTAGGCACAGAGATAAATACTGGCGCCAAAATCTCTGCGTCAGTAAATAAATTAAAAAAAAAAAAGGTGTAAGACGAGCTTTTTTCTCCGCCCCGAGTTTCGACCACTGCAATTTCGTACATTATCCAACGAAGTAAATACAAATTCCGTATTGTTCATCTTCGAATGTAGCAGAATTTCAATGTACTACGAAAAAATCCGACTGGCCAGACTGTTTGGGATGTTTGTCAATATGGCCAACTCTGTTGTTGTTGTTGTTGTTGTTGTTGTTGTTGTGGTCTTCAGTCCTGAGACTGGTTTGATGCAGCTCTCCATGCTACTCTATCCTGTGCAAGCTTCTTCATCTCCCAGTATCTACTGCAACCTACATCCTTCTGAATCTGCTTAGTGTATTCATCTCTTGGTCTCCCTCTACGATTTTTACCCTCCACACTGCCCTCCAATGCTAAATTTGTGATCCCTTGATGCCTCAAAACATGTCCTACCAACCGATCCCTTCTTCTAGTCAAGTTGTGCCACAAACTTCTCTTCTCCCCAATCCTATTCAATACCTCCTCATTAGTTACGTGATCTACCCACCTGATCTTCAGCATTCTTCTGTAGCACCACATTTCGAAAGCTTCTATTCTCTTCTTGTCCAAACTAGTTATCGTCCATGTTTCACTTCCATACATGGCTACACTCCATACAAATACTTTCAGAAACGACTTCCTGATACTTAAATCTATACTCGATGTTAACAAATTCCTCTTCTTCAGAAACGCTTTCCTTGCCATTGCCAGTCTACATTTTATATCCTCTCTACTTCGACCATCATCAGTTATTTTGCTCCCCAAATAGCTAAACTCCTTTACTACTTTAAGTGTTTCATTTCCTAATCTAATTCCCTCAGCATCACCCAACTTAATTAGACTACATTCCATTATCCTCGTTTTGCTTTTGTTGATGTTCATCTTATATCCTCCTTTCAAGACACTGTCCATTCCGTTCAACTGCTCTTCCAAGTCCTTTGCTGTCTCTGACAGAATTACAATGTCATCGGCGAACCTCAAAGTTTTTACTTCTTCTCCATGAATTTTAATACCTACTCCGAATTTTTCTTTTGTTTCCTTTACTGCTTGCTCAATATACAGATTGAATAACATCGGGGAGAGGCTACAACCCTGTCTTACTCCTTTCCCAACCACTGCTTCCCTTTCATGCCCCTCGACTCTTATAACTGCCATCTGGTTTCTGTACAAACTGTAAATAGCCTTTCGCTCCCTGTATTTTACCCCTGCCACCTTCAGAATTTGAAAGAGAGTATTCCAGTTAACATTGTCAAAAGCTTTCTCTAAGTCTACAAATGCTAGAAACGTAGATTTGCCTTTTCTTAATCTTTCTTCCAAGATAAGTCGTAAGGTCAGTATTGCCTCACGTGTTCCAACATTTCTACGGAATCCGAACTGATCTTCCCCGAGGTCGGCTTCTACCAGTTATTCCATTCGTCTGTAAAGAATTCGCGTTAGTATTTTGCAGCTGTGACTTATTAAACTGACAGTTCGGTAATTTTCACATCTGTCAACACCTGCTTTCTTTGGGATTGGAATTATTATATTCTTCTTGAAGTCTGAGGGTATTTCGCCTGTCTCATACATCGTGCTCACCAGATGGTAGAGTTTTGTCATGACTGGCTCTCCCGAGGCCATCAGTAGTTCAAATGGAATGTTGTCTACTCCCGGGGCCTTGTTTCGACTCAGGTCTTTCAGTGCTCTGTCAAACTCTTCACGCAGTATCTTATCTCCCATTTCGTCTTCATCTACATCCTCTTCTATTTCCATAATATTGTCCTCAAGTACATCGCCCTTGTATAAACCCTCTATATACTCCTTCCACCTTTCTGCCTTCCCTTCTTTGCTTAGAACTGGGTTGCCATCTGAGCTCTTGATATTCATACAAGTGGTTCTCTTCTCTCCAAAGGTCTCTTTAATTTTCCTGTAGGCAGTATCTATCTTACCCCTAGTGAGACAAGCCTCTACATCCTTACATTTGTCCTCTAGCCATCCCTGCTTAGCCATTTTGCACTTCCTGTCGATATCATTTTTGAGACGTCTGTATTCCTTTTTGCCTGCTTCATTTACTGCATTTTTGTATTTTCTCCTTTCATCAATTAAATTCAATATTTCTTCTGTTACCCAAGGATTTCTATTAGCCCTCGTCTTTTTACCTACTTGATCCTCTGCTGCCTTCACTACTTCATCTCTCAGAGCTACCCATTCTTCTTCTACTGTATTTCTTTCCCCCATTCCTGTCAATTGTTCCCTTATGCTCTCCCTGAAACTCTCTACAACCTCTGGTTCTTTCAGTTTATCCAGGTCCCATCTCCTTAAATTTCCACCTTTTTGCAGTTTCTTCAGTTTCAATCTGCAGTTCATAACCAATAGATTGTGGTCAGAATCCACATCTGCCCCAGGAAATGTCTTACAATTTAAAACCTGGTTCCTAAATCTCTGTCTTACCATCATATAATCTATCTGATACCTACTAGTATCTCCAGGATTCTTCCACGTATACAACCTTCTTTTATGATTCTTGAACCAAGTGTTGGCTATGATTAAGTTATGCTCTGTGCAAAATTCTACAAGGCGGCTTCCTCTTTCATTCCTTCCCCCCAATCCATATTCACCTACTATGTTTCCTTCTCTCCCTTTTCCTACTGACGAATTCCAGTCACCCATGACTATTAAATTTTCGTCTCCTTTCACTACCTGAATAATTTCTTTTATCTCGTCATACATTTCATCTATTTCTTCATCATCTGCAGAGGTAGTTGGCATATAAACTTGTACTACTGTAGTAGGCATGGGCTTTGTGTCTATCTTGGCCACAATAATGCGTTCACTATGCTGTTTGTAGTAGCTAACCCGCACTCCTATTTTTTTATTCATTATTAAACCTACTCCTGCATTACCCCTATTTGATTTTGTATTTATAAGCCTGTAATCACCTGACCAAAAGTCTTGTTCCTCCTGCCATCGGACTTCACTAATTCCCACTATATCTAACTTTAACCTATCCATTTCCCTTTTTAAATTTTCTAACCTACCTGCCCGATTAAGGGATCTGACATTCCACGCTCCGATCCGTAGAACGCCAGTTTTCTTTCTCCTGATAACGACGTCCTCCTGAGTAGTCCCCGCCCGGAGATCCAAATGGGGGACTATTTTACCTCCGGAATATTTTACCCAAGAGGACGCCATCATCATTTAATCATACAGTAGAGCTGCATGTCCTCGGGAAAAATTACGGCTGTAGTTTCCCCTTGCTTTCAGCCGTTCGCACTACCAGCACAGCAAGGCCGTTTTGGTTAATGTTACAAGGCCAGATCAGTCAATCATGCAGACTGTTGCCCTTGTAACTACTGAAAAGGCTGCTGCCCCTCTTCAGGAACCACACGTTTGTCTGGCCTCTCAACAGATACCCCTCCGTTGTGGTTGTACCTACGGTACGGCTATCTGTATCGCTGAGGCACGCAAGCCTCCCCACCAACGGCAAGGTCCATGGTTCAACTCTACGTGTTGAATTTTTTCCTACCTGTGAGAAGAGGTGGTTGCTAATAGGAACCTGACGAAATGTGTATCACATGCAGTATTCTCTTCACCATAAGAATAATATGAATGTAAACATTATGCCACGTATTCTTTCGTGTTTGCTGCTATTTCATTTAAATCCTATCTGCCTAATAAACTACGAAACTAGAGTGAGACAACAGCAAACACTGAAGAATATACGTATCGTGTCATGTTTACATTCGTATTTTTCTTATGCCTAATAGTGATACAGTCAGAAATTAAGCACGGCAACTGATTAGATTTTTAAATCTAAGATGACTAATTCCTGTGCAGAATTTGACGTACTAGAGAAGCGGCCGCAAAGATTTTCAAATGGAGAAAAATTTTCGCCTAACTCTCGTTCAGAACATATTCTATCATATGCAGTCTATTATTTGGTTCTTGTTGATCATTATCAAAGAAAGCGGTGTAAGTAACAACAAATAGCAGTCTCTTGCCATTGTTTCGCTAGTGAGACGATTCCTCTCTTTTCTTTTTTTTTAATTGTAAGCGGCGGTAGCGCGCACAAAAGCAAGCCATGCCGCGCGCTGCGACAGGCCGTAAACACGCACTATCAGAATGAGACAAACAATGCATTACACAGTACAGTAATGCATTTTCAGCTCAGAGTGACGTTAACACCTATAACAAAGAAAACGGCACTTATCAGATCAAAGCAAAATAAGCAATCGATTCAAACCAGACGAAGCACGTGAAAAGGAAGGGTACCCGTATAAATACGGACGGAGCGCCTGACGTATAGCAATGGCTACCTGGTAAAGCTTAACTGCTAAGCTTACGACTCGAACCAAACTCCTGTAGCTGTATCGTCATTCATTCGACCTAAATTGTGTCTCGTATTACAATGGACCAATTTTGTTTTGATTTGGAGGTGCAGCCTAAAACTTTTCTCTCCCCTTGAATTTCGAGTCTCAAGTTTCAGGTGCGGCTTAGATTCGGGAAAATTTTTTTCCTCGATTTCGAGTCTCATTTTTCGGGTGCGGCTTAGATTCGAGTGCGTCTTAGATTCGAGTAAATACGGTATATGAGTTGGTTCTACCTCCTTTTTTAAATAATGGGTGTATTATTCCTGAGATCCAGTGCTCTGGAATTTTCTCTGTGATCCACATTTCAATTAGATGTTGGTGGAGATTTATGACTGCAGGTTTTCCAGCATTCTTCCAGATTTCTGCAAATACGTGGTCTTCACCTCATGACTTGTAATTTTTTAGTTCCTGAATTGTGACCTCTACCTCATTGATAGTTGGAGGATATATAAGGTCTGGGGTGGTTAAAATTGGTGCTTCAGTGTCTACTTGAAATGTTTCCAGTGGGTCATCACAATTTAAAAGTTTGTTGAAAGTCTCTGCAAGGACCCCTGTATTTTCTTGATTACTATGCACCAACTTTCCTGACTTATCTCTCAGCATTAATGTTGGGGACTCATACTTTTTAAGATATCTCCCAAAGGTTGTGTAATAATGTCTTGACTGTTTCTTCTGGAAGTTCTCTTCTATCTTTTCTAAGGTATTTGTGTGTCTTATGGGTTGACTTTCTTTGCTTAATTCTTCAGACTTTTGGGCTTGATGCTTTATCCAAGCTTGGTGTCTCCTTTCTAATGCCTGGTCACATTCTTCATTCCACCACTCATGTCTCTTCCTGGGATTTATTAGAGCCAATTCTTCTGTTATGGATTTTTATTTGGTGGTTAATTCTTCGGGCTTATTATATTTGATAGACCCTTCACCTGATTTTCCTAGTGTATTCATAATTTTTTGTTAAGATGGTTGGGTCAAATTTTCTTCTAGTTTTTCCGAGATCTTTTCTTTACCATTGGTGTTAATTTTACTTTGATCTTCACAACATAGTGGTCTGACCCTGAGTCTTCACCCCTCAAAACTTTGACATTGTAGATTTCATGATGGAGAAATTTATCCATGCATACATGTTCCAGTTGCCATTCATCCTTTCGTAAATCAGGGTGTTTCCAGGTTTTTAATTTGTGAGGTTCCCTTGTAAAACATGTTGATTTTGAGACCAGGTTATGGTTTCTACAAGTTTCAATTACCGTATTTACTCAAATCTAAGCCGCACTCGAATCTAAGCCGCACCTGAAAAATGAGACTCGAAATAAAGGGAAAAAAAATTTCCCGAATCTAAGCCGCACCTGAAATTTGAGACTCGAAATTCAAGAGGAGAGAAAAATTTTAGGCCGCACCTCCAAATCGAAACAAAGTTGGTCCATTGTAATATGAGAGACAATTTAGATCGAATGAATGACGATACAGCTACAGCAGTTTGGTTCGAGTCGTAAGCTTAGCAGTTAAGCTTTACCAGTAGCCATTGCTGTGCGTCAGGCACTCCGTCCGTATTTATACAGGTACCCTTCCTTTTTCATGTGCTTCGTCTGGTTTGAATTGATTGCTTATTTTGCTTTGATCTGATAAGTGCCGTTTTCTTTGATATAGGTGTTTATGTCACTCTAAACTGAAAATGCATTACTGTACTGTGTCATGCATTGTTTGCCGCATTCTGATAGTGCGTGTTTACGGCCTGTCGCCGCTCGCAGCATGGCTTGCTTTTGTGCACGCTACTGCCGCTTACAATTTAAAAAAAAGGGAGGAATCATCTCATTAGCGAAACAATGGCAAGAGACTGCTATTTGTTGTTACTTACACTGCTGCTTTCTTTGATAATGATCAACAAGAACCAAATAATAGACTGCGTATATAGAACATGTTCTGAACAAGAATTAGGCGAAAGTTTTTCTCCATTTGGAAACCTTTGCGGCCGCTTCTTTAGTGCATCAAATTCTGCACAGAAATTAGTCATCTTAGATTTAAAAATCTAGTCAATTGCCGTGCTTCATTTCTGACTGTATCACTATTAGGCATAAGAATAATACGAATATAAACATGACACAATACGTATATTCTTCCGCGTTTGCTTTTGTGTCACCCTAGTTTCGTAGTTTATTAGGCAGACAGGATTTAAATGAGATAGCAACAAACATGAAAGAATTCATAGCAAAATGTTTATATTCATATTATTCTTATGGTGAAGAGAATACTGCATGTGATTCACATTTCATCAGGTTCCTATTAGCAACCATCTATTCTCACAGGTAGGAAAAAATTCAGAATGTAGAGTTTGCCATATTGACAAACATCCCAAACAGTGTTGCCAGTCAAATTTTCGGAGTACATTGAAATTCTGCTACATTCGAAGATGAACAATACGGAATTTGTATTTACTTCGTTGGATAATGTATGGAAATGCAGTGGTTGAAACTCGGGCAGAGAAAAAAAAGCTCGTCTTCTACCGTTTTTTAAAAATTTATTTACTGATGCAGAGGTTTTGGCGCCAGTATTTATCTTTGTGCCTACAAAGCATGCCTGTGTAGCGCTACATATATTCGACGGCAGAAGTTAGTTGTGGCAGCACCTACCAACATTTTTCAGAACTTACGCGTGCATTGCACTCGATTCTAAGCCGCAGATGGTTTTTTTGATTACAAAAACCAGAAAAAAGTGCGGCTTAGATTCGAGTAAATACGGTAACCTTGTTGGTCCATTTATGTGCTGGCTATTTTCCAATGATACCTCTATATCTTTTTTCTTGCCCCAGTTGAGCATTGAAGTCATCAAGGAGAATTTTTATGTTTGTTGGAGGAATGTTGATTAAGACTTGATCTAGGATATCGCAAAATTTCTGTGTTTCTTCTTTGCCCTTCAGAGTATTATTTTTATGATTGGTGGGAGCATGTGCATTGATAATTGTGTATGTCTTATTTGCAATTTCAAAGATAGACTTGTAAGTCTGGGGGTCTGAGATTTGGATTCTATGATAGAGTTGATAATTTTGTAGGGTCTTGATCACTGTTTCTGATTTCTTGATGAGCCACGATTACTATTTTGTGTTTCTTCATGATATCAGTGACGATTTTTAATTTTCCAGAATTCCCATCTCGCCATCCAAATTTATGGTTTTCATGGTTTACTGAAAATCAGTTCCACTGAATACCAGAATGTTTCCTTTAAGCAAGCCATGGCTGATTTCCTTTCGTACCCATGTCTATTAAGTTCTGTATAATGAATTCAACATTGATTGGAAGCAAAACTCTAACTTCTCCTATTAATGCTATTGTAGTCATCATTTTTCTCTATTGTGTTAATTTTTGCTTTCCTTCGTCAGTTTTATTTTTTAAACTTATTGAGCTCTCCTCTTCCTGGTTCATGTTTTTTTCCCCAAATACTGATGAAAGTAAGGGTAGCTGTAACTTAATTTTTCTTAGTACTTGTTCTTGAAGAAAGTGACTGATTACAGTGGTGTCAGCATTAAGATGCTGAACTTGCTTTTGGGAGGAGTGGGTCTAAAATCTACAGCTGTCTCCTAGATTTACGTTTTTCATGGTTTCTCAAATGTGATATAGGTGAATGGAAAAATGGTTCCTTTGAAAAGGGCATGGTCGATTTCTAGAATGTTTTTAAACTTGTCATCAACAGTGTTAAACTCTAAGCAACCTTTTGTGTTCCTTTGAAATATAATTCTCACTATATCATTCTTAAAAACTGTAATGGAAAATATTTTATAAATAATGGAAGGAGCAAAGATAACAACTCACCCTTTAGCTGAGGCATCAAGTGGTAAATAAACACAAGGAATACTGGAAATGTTACTAAGTTTGCTGATGATGCCGTCCTTCAGGGCTGAATAGTATAAAATATAAATACACTTGATCAGCTACATTGCTCAGGTCAACAATATTGTATCAGCACTGCACCTCAACCCAATGTAGTTGACCAGGACAGTGTAGCCATGCAGGTGTGTGTGTGTGTGTGTGTGTGTGTGTGTGTGTGTGTGTGTGTGTCTTTGTTGTTGTTTGTTTGCGTGTTTTCCACACTACTTAGCTCTGTGGAAGGACATCAGTGGAAAGCTTAGCACTGTTTAAAGACTTATTTATGTGCCTCCTGACCATTCAATGTCTCAACTGTACACTGAGTTTTGCCTTCTCTTCTTCCTTTATTTACATTATAAGAGCATGTATGCATCAAGTTTGTCATTGAAATCAAAATAATTGCAGCTTATAAACGTTTTACTTGTATTACCACCACTGTTGTGTATTCTGGTAAGAAATGGTTGTTTATTCTTACATTACATTCTATGTTGTTGTGTATGTGAAGCTATTGCTACATATATTACTCATATAAGGTTGTAATAGTGCTACTATGTTTGGAAAATTTACTGGTTGTATTGATTCACCAGCTGTATTGTGTTTTAAGTATGTCATGTTTCATTTTTTACTGCAATGTGAGCACTTCCTGTTCTTACTATGAAGTATGTACAGAAAACTCATGCTTTTATAATCTTCTGTGCCCGCAACTTGTACTTTGAAATGAAGTGGAGAGAAATAAATGAAGAAATGTAATACAATGGATATGTTTATTTGAACAAATCAGATTAGAGAAAGTGGGAAGTAGCACTATTTTCCCTTCCTTTCCCATCCCTCTTCTTACCAACTCCCTCCTCTCTCTCTCTCTCTCCCCCCCCCCCCCCCGCCTCCCCCTTTCCACCTCCTCTTCCCTCTTCCTCATCCTCCCCATTGCTAGTCAACTTTTCTTTCTACAGACTGCATTCTGATAGAAAATTCTTGTAAGAAGTATGTTGTTAAAAACTGTGCTACCTATTTCTTTCAACAAGTATATGTTCTAGTTCTTGTTGTGTAACTGAACTGCATGTATCTTCTGTTACAGTTCCCAGTAGTACTGATGGTGGCAATAGCAATGTTCTTCGCGAACATTATAACGCCAACAGGTGAGTAACCTACACTGCCAAGACTGTCATTGTACATTATTAAGTGATTAACTTTTTTTCCTTCAATAATTGCATCATATATCGTCAAAAAGAAGGCAAATCTGAGACAGGACTTCATGTATTCAATATTAGTTCACACATTGCAGAAGGGGAACAATAGAGGGATGTAAAAGCCTTGACTCAGTATTTGATGTGTGCCAGGTGTTAAAATATTAACTTTGATTTTGCAAGTCCTTTTAATAGATTTTATCTTGAATTAATGTTTCGTCTTTTTTTAAATGCACAAAAAGATATTTTTTTATAAAAAATAGTATTTAATGGAGATGTCTCTAAGACAAAGAACTTAATAACCATACCCATTTATGTGCATCACTTTGAAAGTTTCTCAAAAATTTGGTTCTCTCTCACTACTGCTGCATTAAATTGTTACAAAAATTTAATGCATTTTTGAGATTTTCACTACAGGTTACCTATTATCCCTCCCTCCCTTGTATATTATAAGCATCTGCAGTATTTTGCCTTATGTCTGCCAAAAGAAAATTTGCACCCCTCCCTCCTCTCTCTCTCTTTCTTTCTTTCTTTTTTTCTTTCTCTCATAAGCTATCAGGCCTAATAACAGCATCTTTCAAAACTCCACTAACTTGCAACTCGTACCATAAATTGCACAACATGCCTGCTATCTCACATGCGGAAAAATCTGTTGTTCACATTTAGTTTCCACAATGAATTTTCATTCTACAGCAGAAAGTGGAATGATTTGAGGCTTCCTGGGATATTAAAACTATATCTATAAAAACATTCAAAATTACTGCTTTTCATCTCATTCTCCATTTGAATCTTAGTTATAAGCTTCCTCTGCGGGAAACTGACTATTTACAAATCTGATTTTGCCTTCAGGTGCTCATATGAGAGTTGACTCCATCTTAGTACACTTAGTACTCTTCACTATATCCATTCTCCAAAAGTGTGGTAGTCCTACAGCATTTTGGGAGAATATTCGTGAAGTTTAGAAGGTATTGAGAGGAACTAGAGACAAGTTAAAGCTTTTGGTCTGAGAGGCTTGTTCAGACAGCCTAGTAGATACCACTATGCAAACAAAAGACTGAGATCTACATTTGTGTCCCAGTGTGATAAACAATTTTGTCTTGGATCAAATGTTCAGTATAGAATGCACTATGCCAAAGAGAAAATATAAGTTACCTAATAGAAAATAAACGAAGAAACTCATTAAATAGAAATTAGCATGTTATTACTCGGTGAAACGAACTGCAGACCACTGTTGTGGGAACTAAATTGATCAGGTTTGGTTTTCAAAGTTACCAGCCACCATATACATGAACAAGATGGCATCGGTTAAAAAAAAAAAAGGCATACTATGTTAAATTTTTTATCGAAAAAGTGAAGTATCAGGACTAATTTGACAAGTTGTTTGCTCATATGAAACATGGATCCATACTCATTATGTCAAGAGTATATGAAGAGTACTGTTGAACAAAAGTGCCACTAAATGTTTAATTGTTGTTGTATTCTAGTCATTGGCTTATAGATATGTAGCATTGACATGTTGTGTAAATCTCCCCATCCCCACTTGTTCATATATCTTGAGTGTAAATTTGAGTTTGCTGGCACCCTGGCTTCAGTGAGTAATAAAATTTATTTTCAGTATAGCTACCGTGTATCACATATTGTGCACTCAGTCAGTGTAAGGCATTTTTGGCTATTTACACACTTTAAAGTCCATTTGCTTTTTTGAGGATCAGCTGTCAGTTTTTGTACCAGGCACTGATAGTTCAGAAGCAGCTCAGCGTCTTGCAGTATTATTACACTGGCACCAACTTTTTGGATATAATTTTATCTTCCATGAAAACTCTTATGTTTGTTGTTGTTGTTGTTGTTGTTGTTGTTGTGGTCCTCAGTCCTGAGACTGGTTTGATGCAGCTCTCCATGCTACTCTATCCTGCGCAAGCTCCTTCATCTCCCAGTACCTACTGCAGCCTACGTCCTTCCGAATCTGCTTAGTGTATCCATCTCTTGGTCTCCCTCTGTGATTTTTACCCTCCACGCTGCCCTCCAATGCTAAATTTCTGATCCCTTGATGCCTCAGAACATGTCCTACCAACCGATCCCTTCTTCTAGTCAAGTTGTGCCACAAACTTCTCTTCTCCCCAATCCTATTCAATACCTCCTCATTAGTTACGTGATCTACCCACCTAATCTTCAACATTCTTCTGTAGCACCACATTTCGAAAGCTTCTATTCTCTTCTTGTCCAAACTATTTATCGTCCATGTTTCACTTCCATACATGGCTACACTCCATACAAATACTTTCAGAAATGACTTCCTGACACTTAAATCTATATTCAATGTTAACAAATTTCTCTTCTTCAGAAACTCTTTCCTTGCCATTGCCAGTCTACATTTTATATCCTCTCTACTTCGACCATCATCAGTTATTTTGCTCCCCAAATAGCTAAACTCCTTTACTACTTTCAGTGTTTCATTTCCTAATCTAATTCCCTCAGCATCACCCGACTTAATTAGACTACATTCCATTATCCTCGTTTTGCTTTTGTTGATGTTCGTCTTATATCCTCCTTTCAAGACACTGTCCATTCCGTTCAACTGCTCTTCCAAGTCCTTTGTCATCTCTGACAGAATTACAATGTCATCGGCGAACGCAAAGTTTTTATTTCTTCTCCCTGGTTTTAATACCTACTCCAAATTTTTCTTTTCTTTCCTTTACTGCTTGCTCAATATACAGATTGAATAACATCGGGGAGAGGCTACAAACCTGTCTCGCTCCCTTCCCAACCACTGCTTCCCTTTCATGCCCCTTGACTCTTATAACTGCCATCTGGTTTCTGTACAAATTGTAAATAGCCTTTCGCTCCCTGTATTTTACCCCTGCCACCTTTAATATTTGAAACAGAGTATTCTACAAATGCTAGAAATGTAGGTTTGCCTTTCCTTAATCTTCTAAGATAAGTCGTAGGGTCAGTATTGCCTCACGTGCTCCAACATTTCTACGGAATCCAAACTGATCTTCCCCGAGGTCGGCTTCTACCAGTTTTTCCATTCGTCTGTAAAGAATTCGTGTTAGTATTTTGCAGCTGTGACTTATTAAACTGATAGTTCGGTAATTTTCACATCTGTCAACACCTGCTTTCTTTGGGATTGGAATTATTATATTCTTCTTGAAGTCTGAGGGTATTTCGCCTGTCTCATACATCTTGCTCGCCAGATGGTAGAGTTTTGTCAGGACTGGCTCTCCCAAGGCCATCAATAGTTCTAATGGAATGTTGTCTACTCCCGGGGCCTTGTTTCGACTCAGGTCTTTCAGTGCTCTGTCAAACTCTTCACGCAGTATCGTATCTCCCATTTCATCTTCATCTACATCCTCTTCCATTTCCATAATATTGTCCTCAAGTACATCGCCCTTGTATAGACCCTCTATATACTCCTTCCACCTTTCTGATTTCCCTTCTTTGCTTAGAACTGGGTTTCCATTTGAGCTCTTGATATTCATACAAGTGACACTCTTTTCTCCAAAGGTCTCATTAATATTCCTGTAGGCAGTATCTATCTTACCCCTAGTGAGATAAGCCTCTACATCCTTACATTTGTCCTCTAGCGATGCCTGCTTAGCCATTTTGCACCTCCTGTTGATCTTATTTTTGAGACTTTGTATTCCTTTTTGCCTCCTTCATTTACTGCCTTTTTATATTTTCTCCTTTCATCAGTTAAATTCAATATTTCTTCTGTTACCCAAGGATTTCTACTAGCCCTCGTCATTTTACCTACTTGTTCCTCTGCTGCCTTCACTACGTCATCCCTCAGAGCTACCCATTCTTCTTCTACTGTATTTCTTTGCCCCATTCCTGTCAATTGTTCCCTTATGCTCTCCCTGAAACTCTGTACAACCTCTGGTTTAGTCAGTTTATCCAGGTCCCATCTCCTTAAATTCCCATCTTTTTGCAGTTTCTTCAGTTTTAATCTACAGTTCATAACCAATAGATTGTGGTCATTGTCCACATCTGCCCCTGGAAATGTCTTAGAATTTAAAACCTGGATCCTAAATCTCTTGTCTTACCATTATATAATCTATCTGATACCTTTTAGTATCTCCAGGATTCTTCCATGTATACAGCCTTCTTTTATGATTCTTGAACCAAGTGTTAGCTATGATTAAGTTATGCTCTGTGCAAAATTCTACCAGATAGCTTCCTCTTCCATTTCTTACCCCCAATCCATATTCACCTACTATGTTTCCTTCTCTCCCTTTTCCTACGCTCGAATTCCAGTCACCCATGACTATTAAATTTTCGTCTCCCTTTGCTACCTGAATAATTTCTTTTAGAAACTCTTATAGAGTTATGGAAATCATTTGTGTGTGTGTGTGTGTGTGTGTGTGTGTGTGTGTGTGTGTGTGTGTGTCATGTATACTACAGTTCCTGTTGCACCTCATGAAGATATGCCTGATGCTGCTTTTCACCTCCAAGAATGAAGAGTAGTATTGTAGACTCCGTGGTCTTTCATTTCCATCAATGTCTTCTTGAAGGTGACATATTGGGATCTCTCTTTCAGTGAGTCCTCAAGCCAGCTGTATATTTGTTCCAACAACTAGCAACATATTTAGTTTACTAACATGGGACTGTATCAAAAGTTTTTCAGAATGCAATAAATTTGATACCAACCTAAGAATCACTGTCTTCAGCTTTCTAAATATTGTGAACAGCAGATGCTCCTGTTGGAGAACAAAAAAGCAAATATACTTCTGTTTAAAAGACTCTGACTGAAAAGTGGGGTACCAGGCTGCCTCATTTACCTTCCTCAGCATGTTTAAAATTTTTCCCAGAAGTGTTTGTTTGTGAAGATATTCATGCTCTTTTCACATGCAGCTCACCTCTCACTCCCACAAGCTCCCCCAACTGTAACTCATGCACACTCACTAGTCCATCACTGTACGTCACTCATATCCATCCTCTCCTACTTGTCTATCCTCTCTCTAGCTCATTGAGCCCAGCTCATTGTCATTATCTCATTGTCTGTGTCACACACTCCTGCCTTATAGCAATTTTCCATTGTTTGTCCTACTATTACTGTCACTGACTGCCTCTTGTTCTCTGATACTGCTACTATCATTCATTCCTTCCCAGTGCTGGCATCTCTTCTGTCATTATCTCTCTTTTCCTTGTTATCATTGTCATAGAGTCTATCTCTTATCATCACTGGCTCTTACCCACTTTCACATTTTCCTTCTCTTTATTTCTCTCCCATTGGCACTATCTCCTTCACTCTTTACCTTGCATTGTTCTGTCACTTTCAACTATATTCCACTGCCACTGTGTGCCTCTCTTTCTCTCACACTGCAACTGTCTCCTTCACTCTTTCTCCGTGACAACCACTATCTGGTATCTTCTAGTATTTATTACTTTTCATCTATTTTCTACTGCCACTGCCTCCTTCTCCGTCAACATAAAGAATCATCAATATATTCACATGCTAAAAATTTTAAAAAGGTGCTGATGAAGGTAGACTGAGGCAGCTGGTACCCCACTTTCCAGTCAGTCTTTTTAACAGTACCATATTCACCTTTTTTGTGCTGCAATAGGAGCATGTTTTCATTGGTTCCCTTCTTTCCATGATACAGCAGGGCATGACACTCAATTAAAAGAACATTATGGGTCAGTAAAATTTTGGTAGTCTACTTACGTAAAACTGAAATAATGCAAAACTAACTTTACACCTCAGACTAGATTTTACATGCACAGTAATTTTGCATGTGCTTCAGTACAACAACTTTGGGTTCCCAGAACTCTTCTGACGATAATGGAGACACTTTACAGCATATTTCTACGTCACTTTGTTTTTACCTCACACCAGTTTTTACGTGTGTACATTGTGTGTACAAGTGGGGTAACTTTGGAGCTCTGTCTCAGAATGGATAAAGGTGTCAAATAAATTGTGTAGGTTGCTTGAGATCAGGATCTTACGAATTCATCATAAAAATTTCAGCCATTTGCTGTACATAGCCGTCTTGAAATCCATGGCTCGGTTTTTGTGCCCAAAAACCATGTTTCTGAGGTGTTTCTCGATAACAGATTAAGATTTCTGAAAAAGGGAAGATGATGCTTCTGGATAAATTCCTAAAGAATATACCACAAAAATTTACACAATTTGCAGCTATTGGTTATTTAGATGTCCACTGCTGTCAAGGAAAAAGGTGAAAAACACTTTTTTTTTTTCACTTTTTCTCAGGAACCGCCCAAGAACTAAGTGACGCCTCCATAAGCCCCTTAAGGTGGAATGAAGCCTACATCTAAGGAAGGGAAAAAATACTAACCAATTTTCTCCATATGCCTAAGCTGGGGAGGGTGTGTGTAATGTTCCAGCTTTGACCCTGTACTATAGGATAGTTCTGTTGGGTATACAAATGGTTCCTAGCCCAAGGGCTATCCAAAACATTTGAGCCTACCTTTCTGTCATACCCAAGGTAGGAGCCCCGAAAAATCCCATTTTTGTGCCTACTGTTTTGGAACACATTGGTAGCACATGCTGCTGTATGCATACCGATACAGGATCAGTTGAGTTTTTACTAGCATAGCTTTGAAAATTCCTGCTTACAAAGCAGTTGTTCAGTTAAAAAAACTGACCCTACAAAATATGTCCCTAATTGAATAGAAGATTGATGTCAGCAATGTGTGTATACAATTATTCTTATTCATCTAGTGGTGTTCCATATAAATTGGAGCAGCCTTTCTCTCTCACCTAATGGGCCATTTTTCCATCAATTTACAATAAACAATTGCTAGAAGAATAGATTAATAATGTGCTTCTGGGTGTTCTGCTGAGTAGTTGTTTCCATTTTATGCAGACAGCACAGATGTTCCTGTTCTGTAATCGAGATAGAATAGCTATTATTTACTTATAGTGGTTTTTAATTTGAATTATCAGTGAATTTATTTGCTGTTAAGTCACACAGTCACATCTCTATGGGTTACAATTCTTATTTGAAATATTTTAGGAAGATAATCTAAAATTAATACTTTCATTTTACAGTGTGTTTCTCTAGTTCCAAAAATGCTAGGCTAGGACTATATTAGATCAATTCCAATTATTATTACTTCTATTGTTTACATTTCCTCCCTCATCCTTACATATTTTTGTGTTTTATTTTCCACGCCTACCCATGCCACACAGACTTGTGCCTGGCAGTCTTTTTATGCCTCCATCTAGTCCTTGCATACCCCACCCATACCTCCTGAATTTCCTCCTTACTTGCCCCACTTCAGACTACCACTTAATGTGATAGTTGCTTTCTGGCCAGAGCTGTCAGACATGGCTGTCATGAGTGAGTGAGGTGCTTGTGTGAATGTGAAGGAGGCTTTGGCTGAAAGATAATTATGTAACACTGTGCCTGTTTGCAATCAGCATGTCATCTTTAGTGGGTAACAACCTATCCTTTTCCTAATATTGATGATAACTGTGTTAATGTATATGGACAGAAACTTTAGTTTATCTAAAACATGGTAATTCAGTGCTCAGTTTGCTTAAGTCATCTCAAATTGTGTAAGTCTGATTCATAATGGAACACCATTGCCAACAAAGGGAAAACAGTTGTTGCCATAAAAGATGGTGTGTGGCTTGTTCAGTTCAAGTTTGCTCACTGCCTGGACTCCAACCAACCAAAATCTTCACTTGATCCATCTGTTGAAATATTAAGGAAGCTGATAACATAAACTCAGTTACAATCATGAAAATTTGGAGATTACAAAGAAATTACCATGCTCACATAAGTCATGTGAAATTTGGACTACTTATATGCTGGCAAATGTTTTCACGATAATCAGAACATAACAGAAATGAGAAAGCATTACATTAATCATTGAAATAATTACAGGAATATCTTGAGCATGTCATCCAGCATGCCAGGACAGTAGAAATAAAGAAGACACACAAAGTACATTGACAATACCAAGAAACGTTCTGGCAAAATAAATGTATGTGGTGGACTAGTACTCGAACCTGAGATCTTTACCTTTCATGGGCAAGTGCTCAACCAGCTGAGCTACCCAACATGACTCGTGACACATCCTTACAGCTCCATGCCAGTACCCCTCTCCTGCCTTCTAGAGTTCTTTATTCCAGGAGTGCTAGTCCCACAAGGTAAGCAGGAGAGTCTAAGAAGTTTGGAAAGTAGGTGATAAGTTACTGGTGCAAATGAAGCTGTGAAGGTGGGCCCGGAGTTGGCTTGGACAGCGCAGCTGGTAGAGCTCTTCCTAATAAAAGGCAGTGGTTCCAGTTCCGGTCCAATGCACAATTTCAATCTGCCAAGAATTCTCATATCAGTGCTCACTCTGCTGTGGAGTAAAAATTCATTTTGCAAATAGCAAGAAAATTTTTGCTGGAAAAGAAAAATATTTTGACAATGGATATAAGTTTAAGTGCTAAGAAGTCTTTCTCTGGAAGTATTTTCTGACGCCTTATATGGAAGTGAAACATAGACAATAAATGGTAGAGCTAAGAAGAGAAAGGAAACTTTCGATATATTGCACCACAATAGAAAGTTGGAGGTTAGATGGCTAGATTGAGTAACTGTTGAGAAGGTGTAGAATCATATCACAAAGAAAAGTGCTTTATAGCACAATTTGAATAAAGGAAATGATTGGTTGATAGGCTGCAGTCTGAGATATAGATATTGTGGAGTAGTAAATTTGGTTATGGAGGTGTGAAATATTTGGGTTGAAAGAGAGATTGTAGAGCGAGAGTGAAGTTTGAAGACGAAAAGCAGGTTGAAATAGAGATAGTTATGCATGCAGAGAGAGAGAGAGAGAGAGAGAGAGAGAGAGAGAGAGAGAGAGAGCTGTGCATCTGTAATAAACCCAAGCAGTAGCCCTCTTACGTTTTATTATCCACAATATTTTAAGCATTCACTGGTACCAACTACCTCAAAAGCATCCTTTCTCGCACCATTGCAATTGTCTGCTTCACACCTGTAAAGGAAAACGCTCCAGACAAAGATCTATATTTCAAATTTTTTGTTGATGTTTGTGGTCCTTTTTGTTTAAAGTTTTCCTAACCAGATTTACTCTGCATATAAGGTGTTTCAGATTGCACCTATTTGCTGATATGTTAGTTCTGAAAAATGCAGAATTGTCCACATTGTGTATCTGTTATCTGTCCGACCACATCTACTTAAAATCCTCTGGCAGGACATTGTTTTCATAACTTTTTACACAAGTCAGTGCAGTGCCTCCAATAACATTGACCCCAGAAAAGTACCTTGAGTGTTTCTATTGGGAATCTCCAACTCCAAGTGGTTTTTTATTCTCCATGGTCCTAACAGCCTCCAAACTTATGTTCTCAGAATATAATCTCTGAGATCTGGACCCACCAACAATTAATCTTTTAACACTTGTGCCATGTAGTGCCACTATGTAATTTCTTACAGTAGTCCCTCCAACTTGAAGCCACATTCTTGTGCTTGTATTGCCTTCAGTTATCAAGTGAA
Organism: Schistocerca cancellata; assembly: GCF_023864275.1. NCBI lineage: Eukaryota > Metazoa > Arthropoda > Insecta > Orthoptera > Acrididae > Schistocerca > Schistocerca cancellata. The sequence continues at coordinate 183,437,142 of NC_064632.1, forward strand.
TAATGTGGTGCAGAGGTAACACACTGGACTTACATACCAAGTATTAATGCTCTGTGTGGCCATCCAGATTTAGGTTTCCTGTTATTCTCTAATTCACTTAAGGCAATGGCTGGGTTGTTCCTCTAAAAAGGGTTCTGGTGATTTCTGCTGCTCCGTCACTATCCAGTCAGAGCTATTGTTGCATTTTTAATGACCTCATCATCAGTTGGATGTTGAACCCTTTCCGTCCTTCAGTTATCGGTTCATTGCAAACGTTCTTTCATGCCTGAAAAACTATTATACTTAACTGCAAGGTGTTTCTAGATTATGTGATGTAATTAGTTCAATTATTTTTTATTTTCTGTGTATAAATTTTTCATTTGCTGTTTTTTATTTCTTGTTAATCAAGTATCTTTTGTGGGATCTTTCTGAACTACCCCTCTCATTATGTTCTTTAGCCCTGGTCTGTGCTTACTTAAGTGAATTAGTCCATGTTTAAGTTTCATTTATTTTCCACGTCTGTTATTTGCTTTGTTATATTTGTCATTTTTTTTTTCCTCTAGATTTATTTCCAGTCCATTTAACCTCGTCTAAAGCTTTTACTTGCTTATTATTGTAGTATTTTCCATGTCAATATTATGATTTCAATATCAGTATTTCAGTATTTAAAGTTGATTTCTAAATCTGTTCCTATTAAAATATAGTCTCTCTCATGGATTATTTACATGGATAACCCAAAAAGAATATACTTATTCCTGAAATTACTGTGTCATGACTTAACAAGCCAAAGCCTTTTTATTTTTATTTGTTATCATCATTTGTTGTTGCAAAAATTTGATCCCATGAATTCTGTTTCTCTTAGACAAAGAAAATCAACTGAGCTAGAATGTATGAAAGTATTTGTATTTAACAAAAATACTTTTCATAAAAACAAAGGTTATTCAGTTCCGATCTCATTCTGCACACATTCTCAGAGATTTTTAGAACTATAAACAGCATTCTAAAAAGTTACTTCTATCAAAGGGATAGATTGCTATTCACCATATAGAGGAGACGTTAAGTCACGAACAGACACAACAAAAGACTGCTATACATTTATTCTTTCGACCAAAAGGCCTTCTTCTAAAATCAAGTGCGCACACACACACACACACACACACACACACACACACACACACAGAGAGAGAGAGAGAGAGAGAGAGAGAGAGAGAGAGAGAGAGATATATTCACTCGGGCACAACTGACATATACTTGATTACTGTCTCTGGCCACTGAGACCAGACTGTGAGAAAGTGTGCCTGATGGTAGAGGCAGTCTGTAGATACTGGGGATAAGGAAGAGGCTGGGGCAGTGAGGGGGAGGATGCAGTGCCGCTTTTGGGAGCATGGAGGGATGTGGCGCGGTTGCTGGGTACAATTGGGAAATTTTAGGAGGGGGTGGGCAGAAAAGGTGAGAAGTAGAGGCGGCGGCAAGAGATTAGTGGGTGTGCTGGTAGAATAGAAGGCTGTTTAATGCTGGAGTGGAAGCAGGGAAGGGGCCAGGTGGGTGAAAGACAATGGCTAGTGAAAGTTGAGACCAGGAGGGTTACAGGAACATAGGATATATGGCCGGAAGAGTTCACACCTGTGCAGTTCAGAAAACAGGTGTTGGTAGGTAGTGTATAGATGGTGCAAGCTGTTAAGCAGTCACTGAAGTGAAGCAATGGTGTTGGACAGCATGTTCAGCAACTGGGTGATCCAGCTCTCTTTTTGTCACAGTTTGTCAGCCTGTGACTTGGACAGACAACATGTTGGTTGTCATGCCCACAGAAAGCAGTGCAGTGGTTGTAATTTAGTTAGTAAATCATACTACTGCTTTCACAGATAGCCCTGCCTTTGATAGGATTGATGGTGCCTGTGACTGAACTGGAGTAGGGGGATGGTGGTGGTGGTGGTGGTGGTGGTGGTAGGATGTGTGGGACAAGTCATGCATCTAGATCTACTGTGAGGATATGAGCCATGAAGCAAGAGGAAGGGAGCAGAAGTGGAGGAGGAGGAGGAGATTAGTGTTTTAACATCCCCTTGACAGTAAGGTCATTAGAGATGGAGCACAAACTCGGATTAGGGAAGGATGGGGAAGGAAATCAACCATGCCCATTCAAAGGAACCATCCCAACACTTACGTGAAGTGGTTCAGGGAAATCGCGGAAAACCTAAATCAGGATGTCCGGAAGTAGGTTCAAATCATCGTCCTCCCGAATGCGAGTCCAGTGTGCTAACCACAGACATGGGTAATACTTAGGTTCTGTGAGCAGCAGAACACCACTATGGGAGGAGTGGGAAGGATACTGGGTAGGACATTCCTCATTCCGTGGAACGATGAGAGATAGTCAAAATCCTGGCGTAGAATGTGATTCACATGATCCAGACATGGGTAGTACTGAGTCATGAGGGGACTGCTTCTTTGTGGCCAGATGGTGGGAGTGTGGAATGTAGAGGGTGGTAGGTGACTGGTAGAGACAAGCATAGTAGATCTGTATTCTTACAAGGCTGAGATTCACTTAATATATTTGAAGAGAGACTGCTCATCAGTACAAATGTGACGACCATGGGTAACTAGGCTGTCTTGATATGGAATAGGTTACAGCTGTAGAAGTGGAGGTATTGCTGGTAGGTTTGATATGGACGGAGGTACTGATGTCGCCATCTTAGAGGGGGACATCAACATGCAGCTCGTTGGGATGAGGAGGACCAGGTGAAGTGAATGGAGGAGAAGGTGTTGAGGTTCTTCTGCAGGAATGTGGATAGGGTTGCCCTCAGCCTCAGTCATGAAGGTGTCATCAGTGAATCTGAACAATTATTCCAGCCTGGATTTTCCATTGTTTGATGATTTTACTTTTATCAAAGGAAGAACAATAACATTTTGGAAAAAAATCATGTTACGATGTTTTTTTTTTCCCATGTACAGCTTCTGACTTCAGTATTTAAGATTAAACAATATTAAAGTTGTACTTTGATTTATCTACCTTACTGTTCCCAGTATTAATAAAAAAATGTTCTTTTTTCTTTTTTCAGAATATAACACAGAGAGTCTTCTGTACTTACTGTTCTGGGCATCAATGGTATCTGTGACCTCAATGATAATTATGATCTATGGCACTGAGTTTGTGGATTATCCAAAGCTGTGTGAACTTAGAGGATCCTCAGCACTTTCTTTAGAATAGCAGTAAATAATTCTATTGCTACTTCCAGTTATTCTTGTCACTCCTAAGTACCATTTCCATAACAGTGATAGATTCTAGAAAACATTTTTTTTTTTTTTTACATGGAGCAGCATAATTTTACCTTGCCACTTCAAGTACTACTACATGAATGTATTTACATTCAGTCTAACATATCTTCTGAAAAGCATGGTAGTAAACAAAAGAACAGAACTACATGTTTCTGTTTAAGCAGATTATAGATAGACTGTGAAGAGGCAGTCCACATAACTTTTTAGACTTTTAACTAAATAGAAAGATTTACTTTTAAAAAATGAGGTTAGCATTTATTTCAGGAAATATAGTCTGTGGTTTCCTGTAGTCTTTCGTTTAGGTGATATGAATAAGAGATCTGCAGAAATATTTTTCTGCAATCTCATTTTGTTCAAAAAATGAATAATATTCCATATTCTTGTACTAAGTACAATTTTAATGCATAACCTCTTTAATTGTACATTAGGTACTATTTCCTGATAAAACTAAAACTGCAATTTTTATGACTTAACTTTTGGTACTGAGCAAATTAGAAAGTAGAATTTTTTAGTTATTTTGCCAGATTTGATTCTGGCAGCTCACAGATAGTCCATGTGCATTTGTTATACAATATATTGCTTTTTGTTATACAATATATTGCTTGTTGCATGAATTGTTAGGGTTGTATCCAACTGTCAGTTTTCTGTTCACCTCTTTCTGTGTTTATCACAGGTAATCATGAAGCTCCTTCTGTATATACATGTACATATGCACAGAGGTTAAGATAGCGTAGTAGTAGAGGATATACCAACCAGCCCCCCCCCCCTCTCTCTCTCTCTCTTCTCTCTCTCTCTCTCTCTCACTCACTCACTCACACACACACACACACACACACACACACACACACACACACACACACAGAGAGAGAGAGAGAGAGAGAGAGAGAGAGAGAGAGAGAGAGAGATTCAGTTCTTCATTTGGAAGCTAAATAGGAAAGGAGAATAATGAATATGTATTGTAAGATCCCAAAGTTTCTCTAAACGACTTGTTATTCAAGAATGGGAAAATAAAGACCAGTTGTTCCACACATTATCATGTCACTGCCTGCACTTGCATTTACTTTTATGTTGCTGTCTGTTGCTCCTTGGTTCTGCATAACTTTTCATCCTATGATTTTTCACAGATACTTGAGGAAAAAACTTTGATTTTGAAAGTTTCTTCTTTTGGAAGCATCCATTAACCATGCCATGAATTTCATTTCTGTAATACAGCTTTCATCCTTGTTTGCAGCTTTAATATTTATGTTCTCTAATTCCTCTCCATCCCTGCACCTTTAGGTCGAGAAATATCCAACTCAAAGTAGCTGCCTGTGGTTATAGCTCTGCCATCCTTCACAAAGGGGCTGTTACACTACAGGAGATAAGGAGTAGAAGCAGATAAAAAAAATACTGTTACAATACTGTTGTGGTCAGCAAGTGAATCACAATTAACAGCTGCCCAAATACATTATATCAGACACATTAACAACTGTGAAAAGATTTGATGATTGTAGATGAAAATATTTTATGAATGGCGAGCTTTCGGAAGTGGTTCTTGTCAGAGAAAAGGTTGCACCAGAATACCAAATAACTGTGGTAATTGAAAAGATAGAATGTAAAAAGCTAAAGAAGCAGAGTAAGGAGAACTGTCATCCATCAACTTACTGGGCAGCAAGCTAGATTCACAGGGTGATTTTAAATTTTGTTATTGCACTGTGAAATTATTAAGAGTGCCAATTTATGCAGCTGTTGACAACAAGGATGTGCGTGGCAGTGTGATAAACGGTTGCATATCATTTGTGGCATGCTTTCTAATGGAAAGTTATCTCTGCACATGAGACCAAGCCACGAATTTCATTTCTGCCTAATCAGTCTTGCATCAAGTTCACTTAATACTATGTTTCTTAATCCATCCACTAATCAGGCCTGTCCCATAAGCTATGGCCAGAAATGCTTTGTTTAACATTTAGTGACTTTCTTTTATTGGTAATAGCCTTTTACTTTTCATTTACTAACAGTTTTGGCTTTCATTCTTTCAAACATATTTTTCTCCTTCTCCCTACAGCTTTTAAATTGCGATAGTGCCACCACTCCCTGCTTTTTGTTTTCTGTGTTGAGAGCTTCCACATCTTAATTCTGTTCATACATCCACTGAGAATATTTTCTTCCATATCCATTTCAGTGATTCATATATGAAGTGAATGAGGTGTATACCTTTCTTTATAATAGTGTACTTTTTTGTATATATGTACATACTGAGAATTGTAAATCTTCCATAATATTGTACAAACAATGCTCAGGAGGCACAAGTAAAGTGTCATGCTAAGCAAAAATATAATGTAATTTAACAAGATATATCATGGTGATATATTTATATTCTTCCAAATCATGTGTTGGAAGAATTCGAATTTTGTTCTGTGAAACAAAAAAAGGGAAGATGCAAATATTTTGCATCCCTGATATCATATTTTTAAGTTTCAACTATTAAAGTAATTTAATTGGATGGATAATTTAGAGTTTCCATTGTTTAATCCTTGTATTATAACTGTAGTAATTCTAAGTCCTATCTGGCAAAGCAGGAAGAAATTAGCCTATCATTTTATAGGGCGAGCCATTATTATCTGCACTTTTTTTGTGATACTAGTTATTGGCTTTTTTTATTGCTGTGTCATAATCTCAAATTTCTCTGCAAAATTATACAGGTACTTTATTATCATAGTGTATTTTTAAATATTGGACTCTGTAAATAATCTTGCTGTACCTGATAGTTAGTATGATTTTCTGGCAAATGTGGCATTTTCAAATAAACATTATTATTCATTCACGTGGGCTTATGTATTATATTATGACAAGTGTTAAACAATTGTCATGTAAATAATAGTGAATTGAATTAACTGTAGTTTGTATTTCTATGGGTGCTGCAGAAGAGGGAAAATAGTGCGTTATCAGAAGGCATGTATTTAGTAAGCAGTCATTTAATTCAGCAGTAGTAAGAAATCTGAAATAGATTAAGTTTTTGCAATGTGCGATTACAGTAGGTACACATACTTCCGACATTGAGGTGCAGATGTTGACGACTTCAAGCGAGTTTTCATACTCGCAGTTTAATGTGTGTGAATACTGTTTTACACATTTTGAAGGTCCTTTAAAAACATTACAGACAGAGAGTGCATAGCTAAAAGGCAAAAATCACTCATTCAGTTTTAGAGCTGCACTTGCCAATATTTACCTACTTTCCCAGGTGATGATCCATACAAACAATAAACTTTAATGATTTTCTATTAAGTTAAAATGTGGTAAAAACTGAGATATGGCAGCAGCCGAGTTTTATAGTAGCGTTAGGCAATAAAAATGTTATTCTTTTTGCATGTAAGTGAAACTTACTTGAAAAATGATGTTTGATATCTTTGTGATAGAACATCATGTACCAGTGATTCTGTCCATGACTAAACATTCCATTAACTTAATTATATAGTACAGATTTATTTCACTCATTCGTAAGCAGCAGTTCCTTCTGTGGTGCTGCTGCTTCTCACATGCATATACTCATTTTGCTGGCATAATTTAATGTGCAGTGGGAAGTATAAATTTTTTTCCGCTCAAATGTAGAATTAAAATGTGGTTTAGCCACTCCATTTCTGTACAAATTAGTGGATAGAACTGTAATCCACACAACTTAAAAAATACATCGAAATATGATCTTCAGATTAAAACAACAATTACCAGAGATCATAGTGAAATGTAATGCATGTATCTGCAAATACATACAGCATCTGATTGACCATCAGTGGTATTGCCCTTGAGAGTATTGACAACACACCTGTCACCAAGTTTCTTCATAATTGCTGAACTGAAACTGTCCCAAGAGGTAAATATTTCAAACAAAGGCAGCCTTGTTAATTTCCAGGTCACTGCATTCAATTAATTTACACATTTATAATTTTGTACAGATAACATATTGTTGCACATTACATCACTTGCTTGGAATTTTACAGTATCTTAATCGTTCAATAATTTGTCTTTTCTTTCACATTGCACCACTTTCTTTCTCTCACCTATTTAGAGAAGAATACAACAGTATTTGCTAAGACTATGATCTTCCATTTGTAGCAGGAGTGTAGGTAAACTAGTCCAAGTTCTTGATTCTTAGTAGTTTGTGTCATTTTGTTCTATCACAAATGACTGTTAAAGTTTTTTAAAATGTATATGTTGTAAGTTATTTAGAAACAGTATATTTTTGTATTTGTGAGTGTACAGTTTTGGTGCTTTTTTAATGAAGCCGGTGTAAATCTCTCCTCAGATGACATTATTCAAAGTAACAGTATATATTAGCTATTGTATACCAAAAATTATGTTGTAACTTTGAAACAGAATAAAATATTTTCAAGAAAGTATATTTTGCAGTGTGCTTTTGTACTAGAGATTTGGTTCTATCACACCTGCTTGGCCCAATACATTATTTTCTTTCATTTTTAGGTGAGTAATGCTTGCTATGCCCATGGCATTCAATAAGGCACAAGATTTAGGTCATGCAAAATGGTGATCACCTCAGGGGAACTCTGTCTTTACAGGGGATGGGTCTGTCAAATCTGAGTTACCTGAGACAGCTCAGGCACTGCCAATCCTCTATAGCCGTAAGCTCTGTGCTTGCTTCAGCAACCACCATACAATGTCGCTGTGGAACATTGTGTGTCACACAGTGCAAGAACCTTAGCTTAACCTTAGGTATCAAAGAGGATAGCAAAACCCATCAACATCTCTGTTAACTATGAGTGTGTATGAGGTGAATGGTCAGTGAGGTGAAACAGTTGTTAGTGAGCAATCTCTGATGCAACTCATGAATCCTAGTTATATAGTGTTTATCCTTGCAAATGGGGTCTATCTGAGGGGATCTTTATTTACTTAGCTGTTTGTGAGATGCCAATGGATCCTATATCATTTACGAATGCTCTCTCTGGTTTGGGTGGCCACTGAATGTTGTTAACACCCAGACAGAAGAGAGACCTCACATGGCTAGTATATCTACGAAGCCTGTTAACAGTTGAGAAAACTACTGCAGATAATGGATCATTGCGACTTTACTATTGGTAAATAATAATATATTGCTGTAATGATGTTAGCTCGGTGAATCACCTCTAAAATAATGAGAGCAAAGTTTGTAATATTTCTGGCTCTGTTTAGGCGTCAGTGGAAGCTAGTCGTTGTATTCATATTTTCTTTATACCATTACAATATATTTCTAAAAACAATGTCAGTGGATATGACAGTATTTCCCAATTGACAAACATTAGTTACTCCTGAACTTGGTCATTCATTGCTTGTTCTACCTTATCCAATGTTTTGCATATGCAAAAAAGTCAAGTTGCTTCATGATTTGGATTCCAAAACTTTGGGGCCCTTTATAATTGGCTGGATAAGTCTGTCTGTAAGCCTGGGGAATGTAAGGATCTACTACCTATTATATGATGATTTGTGGTAAAGTACTGTGATGTTCCACCTAACTTTGGGTTAAGGAAAGCTCCTTTTCCCCTTCTCTCTTCTGTCCACATCACCTCCAATCAGATCATGCACTGTTTTCCCTCACCGTTCTTCTTCCCTCACTGCCCCCGTGATGTGACCATTCCCTCCTGTCCCCCTCCATTTCTTCCTCTACATCCTTACATTTCTCCATCTACATCTTTACATTTCTCTCCCTCCCTCCCCCCCCCCCCTCCCCCAAACTCTTTTTGCTATTTCCTCTATACTCTTTCCCACTGTCCCACTGCCCCTCTCGCTGTGTCCTTCCCTACCCCCTACCCACCTCCATCAGGTGAGGCAACTGCTTTTAATAATCAAGCATCAATAATCACTCTTGCTGTGACTGCAGGAGTGTCCGTTTGGAGGTCTGTGTGATTGTGTTTGTGAAAGTGTGTGCTTTTACTAGAAAAAGAGCTATTTGCTCAAAAGCTATTGGGAATGCTGTTTTCTGTTACACGTTTCTGAGCTCCACGCATCAATCCACTATAGGTGAGTGGTTGCGTTTCATTACTTTACGTACACTACTGGCCATTAAAATTGCTACACCAAGAAGGAATGCAGATGATAAACAGGTATTCATTGGACAAATATATTATACTAGAACTGACATGTGCTTACATTTTCACACAATTTGTGCGCATACATCCTGAGAAATCAGTACCCAGAACAACCACCTCTTGCCGTAATAATGGCCTCGATACACCTGGGCATTGAGTCAAACAGAGCTTGGATGGTGTGTACAGGTACAGCTGCCCATGCAGTATTGTGATGAGCCAGTTGCTTGGCCACCATTGACCAGACGTTTTCAATTGGTGAGAGATCTGGAGAACGTGCTGGCCAGGGCAGCAGTCGAACATTTTCTGTATCCAGAAAGGCCCGTACAATACCTGCAACATGCTGTTGTGCGTTATCCTGCTGAAATGAAGGGTTTTGTAGGGATTGAATGAAGGGTAGAGCCACGGGTTGTAACACATCTGAAATGTAACATCCACTGTTCCAAGTGCCATCAATGCGAACAAGAGGTGACAGAGACGTGTAACCAATGGCACCCCACACCATCATGCCAGATGATACGCCAATATGGTGATGATGAATACACGCTTCCAATGTGCGTTCACTGCATTGTCGCCAAACACGGATGCGACCATCATGATGCTGTAAACAGAACCTGGATTCATCCGAAAAAATGACGTTTTGCCATTCATGCACCCAAGTTCATCGTTGAGTACACCATCGCAGGCGCTTCTGTCTGTGATGCAGTGTCAAGGGTAACCGCAGCCATGGTCTCCGAGCTGATAGTCCATGCTGCTGCAAACGTGGTCGAACTGTTCGTGCAGATAGTTGTCGTCTTGCAAACGTCCCCATCTGTTGACTCACGCATCGAGACGTGGCTGCACAATCCGTTACAGCCATGTGGATAAGATGCCTGTCATCTCAATTGCTAGTGATATGAGGCTGTTGGTATCCAGCATGGCGTTCCATATTACCCTCCTGAACCCACCAATTCCATATTCTGTTAACAGTCATTGGATCTCGACCAACGTGAGCAGCAATGTCGTGATACGATAAACCGCAATTGCGATAGGCTACAATCTGACCTTTATCAAAGTCGGAAACGTGATGGTAGGCATTTCTCCTCCTTACACAAGGCACCACAACAATGTTTCACCAGGCAACGCCGGTCAACTGCTGTTTGTGTATGAGAAATCGGTTGGAAACTTTCCTCATGTCAGCACATTGTAGGTGTCGCCAATGTTGTATGAATGCTCTGAAAAGCTAATCATTTGCATATCACAGCATCATCTTCCTGTCGGTTAAATTTCGCGTCTGTAGCATGTTATCTTTGTGGTGTAGCAATTGGCCAGTAGTGTATTTATACAGTCAGGAACTTTTATGGAGCCACTGGAGATGTGAAAGTCAATGTCCCAGAAAACAGCATGCCGATATGATGAGGAGAAATGGACAGGAAACAAGGTGTTAAAGGTATGGGGGCATGACTTGGCCCTGGGTCCAGATCATGAACCACTTAAACAATTTATCATCATTTCTGTGTGCTTGTTTGTTATTATGTCCCTCTTCTGTTTAGTGAGTATGAGCTATCCCCACATACGTAAATAAATAAATTTGATTTTTGCAGTCATATCCAAAAAATGCTCATATTTAAAGAAATGAATTAGGTAAATAGTGTGTCATAAATCATACATGTCACATTAAGGGCAGTGATGTAGCCAAGATTTTTTTTACCTTTCTGCAGTAAATAAAAGATTTTTTCCTGAGGAGGTTTATTTGACTTTGTAAAATTTTACAGAAAATAGGGATTGATGCCATCAGCAAAATTTGAAACACCACAGTACAGTCTTATATAAAACCACATTACAAAATCTTTTACACTACTGTGGCATCCTTATGGTAATATATAATCAGTCTCTTTCCCAACAAATTACAGTACTTAATTCCACTATAAGAAAATCCAAATAACAAATATTTTATGAAGTATTTATACAGAAAATACCAAACGAGATCATAGATGTCATGTTATTTTCCGTTATTTCAATATGTCATGGTGTCATAAAAACACTCATTTGATACTTAACACCTGTGTAATTGGAGACTTTAGTCTTATAAATGTAAACTTGTTATTCTTAAAGTATAAAAGCAAGGAATCAATCATTTTTTAGACTAAGCAAACAGTGCGGTGTAGTACTATTGTTCTTAATGTGAACGATCAGCAAGCAAAGCATAAAAAATGCAATATACACAGACACATAGTGCCAACATAGCTCCAACCATGATGCTCACCTCCTGAAACACATTATCAGCAAGTTATTACAAGAAACAAAGAAATATGAGTAGCATTAAATGAACGTGAACTCTTTTTGTTTCATAAATGTTAAGGCAATATGATTACAAAACGTTCTATCAAACACAATAAATATACCAAGAAAAACAAGATACTGGGTACACAAGAGCAATAACTGCTTTATTTTCTGAATAGAATTTTACAAATGTACACCAACATTTGTGAAAATTACAACACCCAGGAAGAATCACCCAAATTAATCTTAATTTTGTGGCTGTGTAAAAGAGTGCACCAGAAATCGAGTGATTCGGGTTGCATCTTCTCTTGTGTGATTAGAAAGGTGCTACACAAAGCTCATTACATGAAAAACTGTCTACTTGGGTGCAAACATGAATCAGTGTGTACACATGGCAGACAAGGGGGTAGGGGGGGGGGGGGGGGGGGGAAGTTTCAGAAAGATCTTTGATGTACCTTGCATACTTTCGTATTAAGAAAGTATAAATTTGAATTCCGCCCAAAACAGCATGTTAGTTTCCTAAGCATTGAAATCGAGATTGTGGCGCACTTTTGTAAGCCAATCATGCCTCATGTCACCTGATCTCACCAGGCATGACAGCAGAAATTCAATGGTAGATTAAAACTGTGTACCGGACCGAGACTCGAACTCGGGACCTTTGCCATTTGTCGGCAAGTGCTCAACCACCTGAGCTACCCAAGCAAAAGTCCCGAGTTTGAGTCTCGGTCCAGCATACAGTTTTAAGCTGTCAAGAAATTTCAGATCAGCACACACTCCGCTGCAGAGTGAAAATTTCATTCAGGAAAAGTTAATGGTTTAAATTAATATACATAGCATAGCTACAAGAGAAGCTAAGCTTTCACATATATTATTGCTCTTTTTGGTGCGTGTTACACTTTGAGATACATCACACAAAGGTGTCAGTAAAATTTTTACTAATGACGTAAATGTTTATAATTTGTTCATCATAAGAAAACACCTGATGTAAACCTTGCCCTATGTATTCTTTCATGTTTGCTGGAACCTTATCGGATTTCCGTTTCACATAGGACTGCAGCCAAGCTGTCTCGAGTAGTATCAAGTGCAATAATAAGGGTACGGTTTGTGATGTGGGTTACATGCACATCGACTTAGTGATAATGTGGGAAAACAGCTTTACTGGCACATTTAACTTGGACAGCACTGGCCTGTCAGCTGGTACACCTAGCTTGCAGTGACGTGGCCAGCTGCAGTTCACATGTAAAAAGAGTCGAGCAGAGGAGCAATACAGCTTCAAATGTCATTTAATTCTTAAGCAGAATGAAATAATATGTTGCAAATCTCCCACAATACGCTCCTTAGATGACTAGACAAAAACTGCAACATGTTGTTGTTTTAACTCGTAGCCAACGTACTATTTTATTAAGAACAAGACTGATGAAAATTCGTGACTTAACCACTGGGTAATTTTTCTGCATAAGCTGTGTTTAACATAAGAGAGTACTGAAGGATTTTGTTGTATAGTTAAAATATTGAAGCCACTGAAGGTATTACTTACAGTTAGTCATCTGGTAATCTCTTAGCTGCTCCTGATCCGAATGCGAGAAATACATTTCAGTTCTGGAAGTGTCACCTGGTACGTTGATAACGAGCTTATCATTAACAGAATCTACGAAGCCAAGAGGCGCAGCATTTTTTCTTCTTTTATGACGAGCTGTTCTACATCTCACCAGCGTTCAGCAGTGACATGTGAAAAAGCTTCGTGTTTTAGTTCCAGTACGTATGGCAGCTTTAACAATCTTACTTCTCTGGCCAAATCCCACAACTTGGCTCCAGATCATTTCTGTTGGGTTCATATTGTAATGGTACAGTAGCAAATTTAAAAATACAGTATTTGTACGATGTTCTCAATGCTGTGAAAATGATTGTTTTCATGTTTTACAATACTTATCTACCTCTGTGGTATAAAACAATGGGCATAGTCCACAAAATGAGGATTTGGTTTTTCATTTTTGCCTTATAAAATTAAATTGTTATGTTTTCTTAATTTAAGCAACTCATATGAACAGTCTTTTATAAAACATCAATAATTAAGAATTTGTATTTGAAATGGAAACAGGAATTTTGCATCCAATATGTAATTAGAAACAAGAAGACGTATACGTGTGTTATTCATAAAAAATGATGAGTTTTATAATTACGAGACAAAGGTATTTCAAACTGAACGAGATAAAAAAATACTATTACACTACTGACTGCACTACACATTCGATTTTGGCTTTTATATCTACTACGTTACACACAGCGCTGGAAAGACTTTAATGCTGACTATCTCCGTAAATGTATGAAAAACACAATAACAGCCTATGTCTTGCCAGTTTTTAACAGTGGTCCACACACGTGTTTCACTACGGAGCAGAAAGCAGCCACAGCCATTTTCATACTGTGCTTCAACAGTGCGACAGTCAGAGCACAACGCTGCAGAGGCCGTGACTGTAACCGATTTTTGAAATAAAAACTATGTAGCTAAAGCATGATTAAGAAAAATGTTGATGGCTGTTAATACATTTGAATATCTTATAGTTTCGTTTAAGTAACCTAGTAATATATTTAAAAAGAAAGATGATGAGACTTACCAAACAAAAGCGCTGGCAGGTCGATAGACACACAAACAAACACAAACATACACACAAAATTCTAGCTTTCGCAACCAACGGTTGCCTCGTCAGGAAAGAGGGAAGGAGAAGGAAAGACAAAAGGATATGGGTTTTAAGGGAGAGGGTAAGGAGTCATTCCAATCCCGGGAGCGAAAAGACTTACCTTAGGGGGAAAAAAGGACAGGTATACACTCGCACACACACACATATCCATCCGCATATACACAGACGCAAGCAGACATTTGTAAAGGCAAAGAGTTTGGGCAGAGATGTCAGTCGGGACGGAAGTACAGAGGCAAAGATGATGTTGAAAGACAGGTGAGGTATGAGCGGCGGCAGATTGAAATTAGAAATTAGCGGAGATTGAGGCCTGGCGGATAGCGAGAAGAGAGGATATGCTGAAGGGCGAGTTCCCATCTCCGGAGTTCTGACAGGTTGGTGTTAGTGGGAAGTATCCAGATAACCTGGACGGTGTAACACTGTGCCAAGATGTGCTGGCCGTGCACCAAGGCATGTTTAGCCACAGGGTGATCCTCATTACCAACAAACACTGTCTGTCTGTGTCCATTCATGCGAATGGACAGTTTGTTGCTGGTCATTCCCACATAGAACGCTTCACAGTGTAGGCAGGTACTGTTAATGGCCTCCAGGTGTAGAGAAAGCAGCTTTTGGACGATCCACTGGAGCCACCTCTAACTGATGATAACCACTTGTCAAATCCATTGTAGAAAAGTACTGGTACTGTTCTAAGTGATCCAAAGTCTCCGATATGTTTGGAATGGGGTATGCGTCCATTACTGTCTTATTACTGAGGTATCAGTAATTGCAACAAACCTGTATTTCTTAGTTCCATCCGTAGATTTTTTAGGCACAACGACAATGTCCGCTCCCCAGCAACTATTACTATGCTCTATAATACCGTCCGCAAGCTGCTTATCAATGAAATCCTCCACAATCGGCTGCAAATACCTCAGTACTCTGTATGGTTTACAGTAAACAGGTGCTTCATTCCCTGTTGGTATCCTATGTTGAGCTAATGGAGTTGCTGGTAACGGCCCTTGTGGAAAAAACAAATCCTTAAATTCCCACAATAATTCTGCCATCTGCTCTCTTTCTCCTCCTTTAAATGATTAATTTTGTCACGCAATGCAATTCTATCGGCAGTTAATGGTTGATTGCTTCACCTACCTCTCAAACACCAGCCTTTGTCATCTGCCACATTCAAATTTGCTACTAAAACTCCTTTCCTCAAATTTGCGTCTACAGTGCTAAAATTATCCACGTTCACGGGAACTACTTGCCTGCTGTTCCCCTCCTGTACACATACAACACTATGTTTCACGAAACAACCCAGTGAACCCAAAACTTCATTATCCTCCAATGGTTCAATAACACATACTGTACCCACAGGCAGATTTGACCCCACACTTACCCAAAGCAACTTCCCGGTGCCACTCGACACACACTCATGCGAATTAAGCCTTAATGCTAATGTACATGGTTCCATTGGTTTGTTCATTACGTTGAACGCCCCTCGCGACAGCTCTGCATTGACAACAGTTTCCCCTAGCAGAAATAACATTCCACCAAGTTCCACAGTTCGTTGTCCAAGGTCAATTTTGGCATGATGTTGATGCAAGAAATCTACTCCTAGGATAATGATGTAGCCCTCACTTACTACCCCCATGCATCCATGCATTAAATCGGACTTTCCCTATGCGAAAGTCAACTGTCACTGACCCCAAAGGTGTGGCGATCTTATCCCCCACTCCATGCAACCTATAACGTGGTGGGTCTAACTTCCTTCGTCCCATTATATTCTTAGTAGCCACTGACACTTGTGCCCCTGTGTCCAACAAAATCTTAAACTTCTTAGTTCCTATGGATCCTACCACCAAACATTCCACCTCTGCATATTATTTATAGCATTGAAGTTAACGGGAGCTCCCTTAGGTGGGTCTTTGGCCCCCTCTTCCATTTAATGTTTGTCCACCTCTCCTATCTCCACTTCTCCATCCTCAATGCTGCTGATTTCTAGCCCTTCCTCTATTCCTTGATGACTGAGTACATTGCCTCTGCACATGTCCCGTACGACCACACTTATAACATTTCACACCCACTGTAAACACTGTTTGCCTCTCGCGTACCCCTGTTGCCACGTCTATTTCCCCACATTTAATTGCCAGCTGAATGGCTGAATACAAATCTTTCAGAGTCCCTTCACGCACTTTCTGTGACATATGCGCTGGTGTAACCCTCTAAAAATACATCAAGTGTCCTTTTCTTGGCCTCCTGCAACAGAACACTATTCGCTTCATTGTTCTGACCCAACTTGTAGGTATACTCATTAATTTCCCTCATCCTGTCCGCAAATTTCTCCATTGTCTCCCCCTGTCTCTTTTTCGTCGTACTTAACCTCTCTCTAAAGTACCGAGCGCTATTCTAATATTGTGTACCTTTGTAAAAGCCCTTCCTTTAGCTGCTTAAACTGTCCTGCCTTCCTTACGGCCTCAAAACATCTTACATATGTTTTCGCATCACCCGTTAATCTGATCTTGGCTATATGTAACAACTGCTCATCAGACCAACCATTCATCACCGCTGAAGTCGCCAAGACATCCACAAACAAACGCACATCCTCAGATGCCTTGCCAGAAAATGGAATAATCAAACTCGCAGCAGCTGGATCAATCTCCTGTTGCGGCTTCCTAGTTAACAACAACTGATCCAATGTGGTTTCCTGCACACTTCTAGATGTTAATTCACTTCTCAACTGCATATTGTCTGTTGTCAATTGTGCTACTTTTTCCAACAAAATCTGAACGACTTCTGGTTCCGACACACCTCGCGTTGCTGACTCTGCCATTGTGTTGCTTTCGTTCCCAGTTAGTCCCGAAACAAAATATTTAAGTTCAAGAATAACCCGACTCCCAACACCTCAACATCATCATACTCGGTAGCATCATATACAAACCAATACAAAAGTAATTAAATGCCACACAAAAAAAAAAAATCTTACTGCCCCAAATACACTAACACTTTCTCTGACAACAAAAAATACTATGCCCACGCAAAATACCTAAAATGTGGTTTGCCAGGAGCCATAATAGAAAAAACAAACAAACGAAAAAAGGGCAAGAAAACGTCCAATACTCAAAAGAAAACTGGTCAAAACTCACCACATCTTGTGGCCGTAATGCAGGCGGTGGGCTCGAATATTGTACTGTACAGATGACATCTGCTATATTCTGACACCAAATGTAGTGGGATGAGGTAGAAGGCACCATATTAACTCGGCGAGAACTTTCCAAGTGATTTATTATTTCCAACTACAGTGCCCTCGTTCCTCTCGGTCTGCATCACAGGGGCCCGCAATACTGAGGAAGCACCCCAGCAGCCCGTGCAGTACAATGCTGTGTCATGCCAGCCTTGGACAGCCACGGAATTGTGACGGCATCAGGATGCGCCGACAGTTGGCTCAGTGGTCTGCGTCCCTGCCGAATCAGCGCTGCTCAGAGTGAACCGCAGGGGGCCAGCTGCTGCTTCTTCTCGCCGGTGTGGCTGAGATCAAGGCAATGACAAGCGCCCATGATCCGGCATCCGTATCTGCGGCCCTAGCCTCGGGATGCCTCCGGCGTGTGTTGGAAGCCAGGACAACTGCCCGCGGTAGCGAGCCTTGGAGTGGCCTGCCGCTGGCTGGCTATGGACCCCACATTGGCCTCGCGGTTGAACCAACGATCCACCATGGGCTGGAGCACTGGTGCCCCATCTGCTGCTGTGTGTAGCCGGTGGTGTGACACGCCCCGCCGTCCAGGAGAGCTGCCACACTTGAATTAATCTCCTTACAAAACGGCACCTATTTATACTCGGCAGTGCGCCTCTGTTTTGTAAAGTGCGCAGCTTCGCATCACGTACTCATAACACGCTAGGTTGCTCAGTGGGACTCTTCTGCCTGTGACTTGCGATATGCAAAACAGCTACGTATACTTTTTCAGCAATTTGATGGCCCTGTGGCCTCTACTCTACTTCGCAACTGTTGGTATGTAAGTCACTGCAACCTGGCCTGCACCTGGCTGTAACTTGTGCTCAGAATATTGCACAAAACTAACCTTCCCTATCCTAAATGGTGGTGCCGCTACAGTACGTATGCTACAGCTTCTGACCAATCATCACGTTTGTGTTTGTTTACATCAGGTTTATTCTTATGATAAACCGATTATAGTCATCTGGGCTCGAAATGCTTCTAAGTGGCTGGTCCTCACGCTATTAAGTTTTAAATGAAAGTCAAATGCTCTGTGATTTAAGAAATTAATCGCACATGCTCACACGTAACATAACTCATCTTGCGTAAAAAGAAATTCACTTTGAAACGATTTTAAAACCACCACTCACAATATTTTCTCACAACCTGTTAGAAATAGTTTCATTTCAGCAGTCGTCAGTGAGCACCAGGAAACACGCGTTACTGCACATGCGCAGCTACGATAACAAAGCAAGCCCGTATGTTTGAACATATACAGGAGAAACAAAAAACTAATTATAGAAATCACATGGGGAACTGATTAGTCAAATGTAGTGGTTTTTGCTACACAATATGGATCCGGTCATTGGTACATAAGACTTTATTAGGTACTTCAAATTGTCCGCCGGTTTTTGGAGTTATGAGGTTTTCACAGTTATTTTTTTGGTAGTGATGGAGATAAGAAGCATGTAACGAGTGCACGGTAAAGAATTGAAATGAATGAATGTTTAATTTGTTTTTAAAAAAACTTACTTAAACTTTGCATTATTTGTGTATTATGAAACATCTGTAAGGATACATTGTTACACATATAAAGTGAAATGAATAATTTCACATTGATCAAAATATTGGAATCTGGACGTTAATAAATTACAGTGTTTAAAAAACATAGAAACAATGTCGTTAGCTTTAATTAAACTTTTATTACTGTAAACATTTGTGCAATTTATTAACATTTATTATTGTTACTATTACTGCTACTATCACAGTCATAGGCGGCTGTAAACAAGTTTATTTTCGGCTGCATTTTTTTAGACACGGACATGTTCTCTCATTACAACTGTGAGGCAGTGTGTCATAAAATGAATGCAAATCCTTAGGAAGGACCAGCTTTAGTTGTTGCAAATGCGTAAACTTTTCTGCGCTGATCTTTAGTGGTGAACTGTAGAGAGGGGCCACTGTAAATGAGCTGGGTATGTTTGACATCCTTCTTGGAAGTGGTTCCCACGTATCGCTGAATTTCGATTTATATTTCATTTTTCCGGAGGGATCATACTTGAGACACCGGATATCAGTCACTGTAGGATCCCCAATTTTGGATCCTGGCTGAATAGACGAATACAATGAGCGTTTATCATAGGACTTGAAAAACGTGTGGTCCAAATAATTGACAACATAAGGTCTAGGACTTTGTCTTGCAGTAGCACAAACTTCTATATAGCCAGCAGGAGTATAAATGTGTCTGTTTTTTAACTTCATTTCTATGGTGGAGTGCATAGAATTACACTCCATTTGAGTGTGACCTTCCTCCAGAAATTTTTGCACTATTGTAATGCCTTTCTGATTGGCGAGATGTGCCAGTGCATTACTCATGACTGAGTTTCGATACTGGTAGTGCATCCGTCGCTATAGAAAATAGCTTCTGAATCATTTTGGACGTACGTTTCTATAAAATGCACGAGTATACTGGAAAATTCCAAAGCTGCTAGTCCACCTTCACCCTAGTGCTAAAGATAACAATAACCATCGTTACTTTTTAAATCATAGATGGTAAAGTTGTGGACCTTCAGTTTGCTTTTATAGTACAGTGCAGATGCTTTTAGTCTGGGAGAAAGCAGAAGTGCTTGAAGGTCCATTGTAAGCACTCTAGTTCATCCTAATTTATCACTATTTTTCGCTTCCCTTGCCTCAGTTTTTCGGGCCATATGCAAAGAGTATTCATTGTCTGAGAGACTGCCTGTCTGGTGAGAACAAAGATTGCACTGGTCCTTTTTAGGCAAAAATAAGTTAAGATTATTTTCATCGAATACCTCGCAGAACTGTTAGTAAGCAGCTGAGATTTGTCCTCTTTTTCTTGCAAGATTGTATATATTCCCTATATAGTTCTGATTTACTCTGCCAGTTAGGTTCCAAGTAGAGTTTTGTGAAAGAACGATGGCAGTAATGCGAGTCCAGTTTCGGCAACTCTGCAAAAAAATCTGATGCTCATTGTCGTCCACCTGAAACTTTCGTTGGTCTCTCCTGCATTTGAGGCTCTTCTGCAAGTGTTCTTCCTGATGTACTAGATGCCCATGTTCTGACACTCCATTCGCCTAAGCACAAAATATTCAGAAACATAGTCTTGCAGACTGTGTTCCTCTCTCCTATTACAAAATTGTAATATAGTGTATTAGAACGGTGAGATTTATTAGATTCTGAATTATTTCTGCATCTTAACTGGAACGTAGTAGACATGGCTTCTAACAAAAATTTTTCTTTCACCCCAAGACATATCCCGCCAGAAATGATTAAATATTAGCTGTCTCTGCTCTTCTGTAATAGCCTTGCAATTCCTGTTCCAATTTAAGGAAGAATGTTTACAAGTACATCGTGGTTTCATTTCCCTCCAACTTCTGCTCATTGTTGGTCTCTTTTTGCCAAATTCATCTTTTTGCATTCCTAAATAATCCTGTCCCCTCATACGTTTTTCTTTCTGCAAACTTTGAAGTGATTGATTGCTTTTCCTTTTACGGCGCTCCTTAGTACTTTTTACTCCCACATCATCGTCGTCTTCCATGCTGCTGTTACTGCTATGGCCATGCCACTGGAGATATCATCCTCGCTGCTGTGTTCGAAAAGAATTTCAAACTCAGAAGTGGAATTCGCCTCTGTATTGGCTTCTTTTTCTGCGTTATCTGTAGTGTAAACAATAGTATCAATAATATTTAAATAATTTAATCACCTCAACTTCCAAACAAGGATCTTACTTGAAGTTACAACAATATGAACGATGGTTTACCCTCATTTTGTAGGTCTACTCTTTCCTTTGGTGCAGGACAAGGAGGAACCTGGCTAGAATCTTGTTCCGGTGATTTTATATGATATGACCGGTTGTCGGCTCGTTTCACAAGGTGAAGAGAGAATTTACTCTTTTTACCCATAGCTGAAAACAAAGTAGTTACTGTAGAATGTATAGGATTCTGTTCAGTTCTAAAATTAGAACCTCGTATGTACTGAGTGCAGTCTGCTTTACGCGCGATGAAAAACTTGTAAGTCAACGTTGTATTTAACGAGGTCATTATTAATTCTGTATATTAAAATACAATACATAAATACCTAGAAATACTAACACGTACCTGTGGCAATAAAGCAGTGTTGGGACTGTCAGTCAAAAAGGTTACTATCACATCAAAAAACGTTTTAATCTCGGAGCATGTGTCCGCCCTGCACTCTAACAATGGCGATTACCGGAGATGCGAGGTTTACAGCACAAACTACAGGGTGTCCAGAAAAAGAGCTCCCTGATTTCAAAATTAAATATCTCGAAAACAAGGATCGATAGAGGAATGCAGTAAACGGTATGTTTATTGTGAAAGCTGTAAGAAGTTTATACAGCAGTTTGAAATAATAGTTACAAAATCTGCTAGCAGATTGCGCTGTACAGCTCATATCAGCATACATAAGTGAAATAATCGTATGAAAACAATCTTTGCAAACAATCACATCACAATGTTTTCAAAATGTTCACCATTGGCACCACAGAGGTAGCGCAAACGAAGAATGAAATTCGCCATCACATTTCGTAGTGTCTCAACCGAAATGGATTCACATGCCACAGAGATCGCCGATTCAAGTTCGTCCAGCGTGGCGGGATGCTTCGGGTAGACCATGTCTTTCACTGTGCCCCACAAACAAAAGTCACAGGGAGTCAAATCCGGTGAATATGGAGGCCAATCCATGCCTGCACCAGTAAATTTGGGATATTCCAAAGCAATGACTCGATTCCCGAAGTATTCCTCAAGAAAGCGAAACACTTGCTCGGTCCGATGTGGTCGGGCTCCATCTTGCATAAACCATTCAGTACCTGGTCGATCCTCTAATGCTTGCTGTGTGGCAACAAATTGTTCCAAAATTGCATCGTAACGTGCACCAGTGACCGTTTCTCGAATGAAAAAAGGGCCAATAATGCCTCTGCTGCATACTGCAGCCCACACAGTAACTTTAGCAGAATATAGGGGTTTCGCTTCACACCAATATGGCTTTTCGGAACCCCAAAATCGCCAGTTCTGCTTAGTCACGAATCCATTCAGGTGGAAGTGTGCTTCATCTGTAAACCAGATGCAGCCAACATAAAATCCTTCACATTAAATCATTGTGAGCATCTGATTAGCAAAGGCCACCCTTTGTTGCACAGCTCGTACGGATATGGCCTGGTGCATTTGAATTTTGAATGGAAACATGTGTAGGCTATTTCTCAGTATTTTCTGCATGCTGGAACGCTTCATACCAGTCTCAGATGCAATTCTACAGACGGATGACATTGGATTTCGCTGAATAATTCCAGAAACTGTGGCAATATTTTCAGGCGTAACTGCGGTTTGCTTGCGGCCAACATGCCCCACTAGATCAATCAGTTACGCTGCCTGTTCGTTGAAATTTTGCGAAGAGCATACGAATGGTTTTCGCATCGAGTCCTTTTGGAACATTAAATCGTGCTTGAAAACTTCGCCTTGTTGCCGTAGGACTCTCTTCTAACCTGTGGTACTCTAGCACCAGAAAAACGCGTTGTTCAATGGAGTACATGGTTTTAATCTCTTCCTTCGGTACACTAACCTCCTTTCACGTTTCAATAGTGGAACTAATCGCTCTCGCGTGGATCTGCACGGAGATAACTTGTCCTCCGATGTGTGATGGAGTTCGCAGCAGTTATTGCTTTGCCTCCCATGAATGCTGATGTAATGCGTCTTCACATGTGGATTGTCTTCTTGGGTGTCTCCTCAGCACAGTTCTGCAGAGCTAGCTATGCAGCGAGCTGGTGTGGCCAGTGGGTGGCGACGCTGCGCGGCAGTTTGCGGCCCAGCGTCCGGATTTGGGCGTTGTGTGACCAGCCAGCACGTTCGTAAAAGGTGCGGGCAGTCGTCTGGAAGAGGTCACGGAGCAGAGGTACTTCCGCGACGTCGTGAAGATGAGCGGTGGGGAAATCGTAAGGCAGATGTAAGGCCAGCCGAAGGATGCAATTCTGCAGTGTCTCCAGCTTCTTCAGGTTCGTGTCGGCAGCGTTCCCCCAGACAACAGCGGCATATTGGAGTACAGGGCGGAGCAGCGCCTTGTACAGGGTGATGCCCAGCTGCGGTGGGAGGTGGGAGCCGGGGTTCAGCACCGGGTACAGGATGCGGAGCCTGTTCCGTACTTTGGTCTTCACTTCGCGTATGTGCGGAACCCACGTGAGTCGGCGGCCGATGGTGACGCCGAGGTAATGCGCCGTTGGACGCCACGGGACAGGGCTTCCACCGACGGTGAGCGGTTGCAGACCTGCAGGAACGAGTCGCCTGGTGACGATCAGGAACTGGGTCTTGGCACCATTGAATTGTAGACACCACTTGACTGCCCAGGCCACCAGGTGTCAATGGCGAGCTGCAGACGGCGGCGCATGACAGCGGCATTGAGGCTCCTCGTATATAGAGCCGTGTCATCCGCGTACAGGGCGAGCCGCACACGGTCGATCTTCGGCGCATCATACAAGTACAGCGAGTACAGGAGTGGCCCCAAGACCGAGCCCTGTGGCACACCGGCGTTGATGCGGCGGATGGAGGACAAGTCATGCGCGGCCCGCACGTGGAAGGTCCTATCGGCAAGATAGGAATGGATGAGACGGACGTGCGACGTCGGGACCCCAAGGTCAAAAAGTTTGAATAAGAGGCCGCGGTGCCACTCACTGTCGAAAGCACGCGACACGTCCAGGAACACCGTGCCGAAGAAATCGCGCTGCTCGAGGGCGACGAACGCATCTTCCACGAGCCGAAGGAGTTGGTGAACCAAAGCCGAACTGCGAAAGCCGAACTGCTCTTCGGGCAGGAGGCCTTCCTTGTCAACGTGGCGCTGCAGCTGCCTGATGTGTACCCTTTCAAAGACCTTGGAGACGGCCGGCAGTAAACTAATACGTCTGTAGTTCACGGGCTGACGCAGATCTTTCCCCATCTTCGGAATCGCCACGATCTCCGCATGCTTCCAGGACTGAGGAAAACTGCAGGACCAGATGATTACATTAAAGACGTCGGCAAGATGAGTGACAGCCACCGGCGGCAACTTCTGGAGTAGGGCGTTGGAAACTTCGTCTGGGCCCGCAACTTTCTTGGGGTTCAGGGCACGCAGGATGGATGACACCTCCTCCGCCGTCGTCTTTTCAATGACGTCATCGTCGGCGCGTGCCTCCAAGTAGCGTGGGAGCCGGTCAGCAACCAGGTCGTCGTGGACAGCATAGGTCGGGTCTTCGATCGGCGTAAATGCAGCCTCAAAGACGTCTGCGAGGGCATCAGCCTTCGCAGCTGGTTCGCAGACAGCCTGACCATGGACCAGCAGCGGAGGGATACGATGCATGCGGCGTAGGAAACACTTCATCGTCTGCCAGGCTGTGCCGTCGTCAAGACAGAGGGTGGCGACCTTGTTAGTCCAGTCGCGATTGCGATGGTTGTCAATGGCGGCCCGGATGTCCCGACGCATCCTGTTGAGGAGGCGCTTGGTGTCGGCATTTCTTGTTCTCTGCCACTCCCGGTAGGCCCGGTTCTTCTCAGTGATGGCCGCAAGGATGTCCAGCGGCAGCTGTCGGGAGTAGTCAGGCGGAGGGCAAAATCGGGGCGGCGTTGCTATAGTGGCAGCATCAATCGTGGTTGCCGCGAAGTGCAAAAGTGCTGTGTCCGCTCCAGCTTCCGCAGGGGGCAGCACGGCGGCGAGTGAGTGCGTCACAGCTGCTTGAAACCTGTCCCAGTCGATGCCAGCAAGTGAGATGCCTCTCCTGGGCTGTTGGAGGGTGTCTAGGTCGATATAAAAAACCACTGGGACATGATCAGAAGACAGTGCCGTCCTCGTCGTGGCGGTGATCTGATGAGGGATGCCCTTTACGACCGCGATGTCGATTATATCCGGGAGGCCACGGGCAGGGAAGATTGTCAGGTCGTACAGCCCCACCACAAGCGCATGGTGACGTTCCGCTACCCGGAGCAGGCAGCGGCCAGCGGCATTGGTGATCCTGGAGTTCCAGGAGACATGTTTACTATTGAAGTCCCCGGCGACGAGCACCTGCCCCCTCAAGGAGAGCAGAGCATTGATGTCAGCAGGGTCCAGGGGACGAGACGGCGGCCGATAGGCAGTGACGAACGTGATGGCGCCCGCCGAGGTGTGAACGACGACACCAGTGGCCTCCAGCATTGCCATTGGTGAAGTTGTATCACGTGATGACGAATGCTATTGCGGACGTAAAGGGCTGTCCCACCACCCGCCGTCAGTCGATCGGTGCGATAGCTGGAGTAGTTTGCCGCCCTGACGTCGACCCCAGGCTTAAGGTGGGTTTCGTTGATAAGGCAGACGTCGACGGCTTCATCTCGAAGAAATTGGCGAAGTTCGCCAGCTTGAGTGCGGATGCCGTTGGCATTCCACGTGACGACCGTGAGCCCCCTAACGCTGCCCATGGTGCAGCTGGTGAGTGTTGACAGTGGTCGGGACCGGAGAGGCCATCGACACTGCAACGGTGAGTTGCTGCGACAGGACTTCAATCAACTTCGTAGCACTGATCACCAGGGCAGTGAGCTGTGCGACGAGGTTGGCCAGGTCAGCAGTGGAGGCAGCTGGCGCAGCCCCGTCGCTGGAAGGGGGAGGCATGGCTGCTTCGCTGTGAGAGTCCACCTGGGGCTGCTCGACTGACAGTGCTGAGCGCTGGGTAACCACAGGGCGGTGACCCCTGCGACGGCGGTTGGCGGGGCGCGGTCCGGCCGACGTCCCGGGAGAGGCAGTACCCGGGTCCGCCACTAGCAGCTATGGTGGAGGCGCAGGAGCCTCAGGTGTCGGCACGGACTCGGATGCGGCAGGAGCAGGAGCAGCCGACGCAGCCAGGACGGCGGAGGGCGCCCCTGACGTTGCCGTCGCGAAAGAGACGCTGGGCCGTCTCTTTGCTGGCTTCTTCGGACGTGGCACTGGTGTTTGGCCACGTTGGCGAGTGATGGCACGCTTCCACACCCATGATAACTGGCCACGTGAGCACTGCCACAGAGTGCACATGTCGGCTTCTCGGTGGGCGGACGGGGGCATGCACGTCCTGCGTGGGTGCCGGCGCATTTAACACATCTGTCCGGCATAGAGCAGTGGCACGCGGTGTGATTGATCCCCTGCCAGCGAAAGCACTGCACAGGGCCTCTCCAAGAGCGAACATCTTCAGTCTGAACCAGAACGTCGGCGACCCGCGTCAACTGGTAGAGTTTGCGGTTCTCCATGGTGTCAGAGCAGATGACCAGGAAGAGCGGCATATCATCGCATGATTTTGGCGACTTCATCTTCATGACTGCCCGGATGTAGAAGCCCAGGTCAGCGAGTTCACGATGCAGGTGATCGGCTTCCATGTTGAACGGGAGGTCACGGATTACAATCTTCAAGACCTTGTCAGGTACGGAAGCATGGGTATAGAATGGGATGCCACGCTCAGACGCCTCCTGAGTGACCCGGCGATAATCGTCAGCAGTGCGGAGTGTGACCCTGTACAGGTCACGCCTGGCAGGCTTCATGGTGTACACGGCTGTTGTCCAGCTGCGCAACAACTTCTGCAGTTCCCCATAGGGCGGCCGAAACTGGAGGACCACCGGCGGAAGATGGGAGTCTTTCTTCGGCGCAGGATCGCGCAGCAGCTGGTCTGGCGCGTCAGTGAGCGCGTCGAATGAGTTGGCGACGGCAGTTGGAAGCGTCGTCGATGACTGCATGCGTCTTGAGTTCGCCGGGCTAGGACAAAACCGTCGGTATCAGGGGCAAAATCTTGCTTGGCCCTCTTCTCGATCGGCGAGCCGCGAACAGCGGACGTCGCGGCTATTGCCCTCCTCTTCTGTTTCCCGTTTCGTCCGCGTGGTTGAGGGGCGGTAGAGCTCTCATCTTCAGAATTGGGGAGTGGAGCAAACAGCCCTGTCTTCAAGGTTTCCGGAGCTGTGTCCATCAAATCCATAGCCATAGCATGGTCGTCATAAGTGAGGGGCCAGATGGAGCCGCCGACGGTGCAAGCGCGACCGGACGGCGATCTACCACACCCTTCGCGTCACTAGCAAGCGCAGGTACGTCCTTCTCGCGGCTGGACATCTCAGCAACTCGTCGTCTTTCGCGTGTACTAATCACTATTTATACTAGGCATTACGTATGGCGATTACAGCGCCATCTGTTAGCAGCTTTTGTAACTATTATTTCAAACTGCTGTATAAACTTCTTACAGCTTTCACAATAAACATACCGTTTACTGCATTCCTCTATCGATCTTTGTTTTTGAGATATTTAATTTTGAAATCAGGGAGCCCTTTTCTGTACACCCTGTACATATCGCTGGAGATGTGAGTTTTTCATTATTGCCGCTAGATGGCGACACCGTTCAACTCAAAGAAGGAAGGCTTCAACAGGCTATGTGGCATAATTGTCTACATTTGGTAATGGAGTTACGTGTATTTCATTGTCAGATGGAGTTACGAGGTTTTCATTGCCTAGCGACGATATAAAGCATTAAAACCTTACAACACGATGATCGGACAGAAGCCGCAGCACACGTACACTAGTGTTATTACGCTCTTGAAACTATAAGATATTCAAATGTATTAACAGCCATCGACGTTTTTCTTACTCACGCTTAGCTACGTAGTTTTTATTTCAAAAATCGTGTAGTCACAGTTTCCGTAACGTTGTGCTCTGATTGTCGCGCTGTTAATGCGCAGTACGAAATGGCTGAGACTGAGCATGGAACACGGTTAAAAATTGCCGAGAAATGGGCTGTTCTTAATGTTTTTCATAAATTTACAGAGGTAGTGGGCTCTGAAGGTTTCCCAGTGGTGTACAAACAGCAGTTGATTGATTTTCTCATTGAACGTGTAGCGCAGTCCGTAGCGTAAAGGAATGTGAAAATAATGTGGTTATACGAGCGTAGGTTTAAGTATCCCTAATATCGTTTTTCTTTTTTTCGTTCAATTTTGAAATACTTACATCTCGTAATTATAAAACTCATCGTCATTTTTTTTTTTAATAATGCACGTCTTCTTGTTTCTAATTACATATTGGACGCAAAATTCTTGTTTCCATTTCAAATACAAATTCTTAGTTATCGATGTTTTATGAAAGACTGCTCGTAAAAGTTTTTTAAATTAAGAAAAGTTTAATTTTTTAAGGCAAAAATGAAAAACCAAATCCTGTTTATTTGGACTATGTCCATCGTTTGTACCACAGAGGTAGATAAGTATCGTAGAAAAGTGAAAAACAATCATTTTCACAGCATCGAGCACATCATACAAATGATACATTTTTACATTTGCTACTGTAACATTACAATATGTACCCAACAGATCTGATCTGGAACAAAGCTGCGGGATATGGCCCGAAAAGTAACAAGGCTTAAGCTGCAAGATGTACTGGAACTAATGCACGTAGCTTTTACACACGCCACTGCCGAACGCTGGCGGGATATAAAACGGCTCACCATAAAAGAAGAAAAAATGCTACGCCTGTTGGCTTCGTGAATTCTGTTGTTTGTTAATAGGATCGTTATCAAAGGAGCAGGTGACACTTCCAGAACTGAAATGTATTTCTCGCATTCGGATAAGGAAGGTGCTATGAGATTACCAGATAGATTGTAATATCTTCAGTGGCTTCAATATCATATACGGTGAAATCCTTCAATAATTTCTTACGTTAAACAAAGCTTATGAAAAAAATATTACCCTGCAGTTAAGTCATGAATTTTCATCATTCTTGTTTTTAATTACAATAGCACGTTAGCTAAAAACGATAACGTGTTGTGGTTTTCGTCTAGTACTGTATTATGTCATTCTGCTTAAAAATGAAATGACATTCGAAGCTGTGTTGCTCCTCTGCTTGTCCTTTTTACGTGTGAACTGCAGCTGGCCACGTCACAATGAAGTAGGCACCAACCTGATATTGAGCTTTTTGGGACGTAAATTTTCTTTGAGTGCCAGTACTGTATTATCTCATGTTTGGTTCTTTATCATGGCATAATGACATACGTGTCACAAGATGAAAACGTGCATTTGAAATTCAGGGAACAGTTGAAACTAGCCCATAGTGTGGAACAAACACTTCTTTTCAAATAAATTGCGTGCCTCTGCGAAAAAGTTTAATAAAAGCCAAATTTCTTTAGCACACAGACAAAAATAACTTCATTGTTCTGCAAGGCGACTCATATCTGACTCCCAAAAATGCGGAAATAAAACAAAATCAGAAAACTGAAATTAATAACATACTTTAGCCTTCCGTAATTATGTGAATAAATTATAATTCACTTGGTAATTCCTGGCCACAGAAATCCGTTTTGTTTTCATTTGACACGAGACCTGTAATCTTAGAGGACAACACAATCACTGAACTTAAACATGTATTGTATCACGTGGCGTGCCAGTAAAAAGATTTCCGGGTAGCATCTAACTGCCTGTTGCTAATGCCGATACGTCTAACAATAGCCAGAAGCGTGAAAAGGTACCGCTCATACGCGACTCAATTGCTCGAACG
Organism: Schistocerca cancellata; assembly: GCF_023864275.1. NCBI lineage: Eukaryota > Metazoa > Arthropoda > Insecta > Orthoptera > Acrididae > Schistocerca > Schistocerca cancellata. The sequence goes on from NC_064632.1 coordinate 183,467,090, forward strand.
AACCTAATGTAAAGTTGTAACATCACGCTCACTGGAAGCAGTCTGTACTTACCAAGTATTGCATAGTCTTCGTCCTAAAGCCTTTCACACATTTTGCAGTTGGCAGACACTTGTGTGTGCACTACATTTTGTTGTAAATGGCGCATTTCCTTTGCAACTTAAGTTTTATTTTTTCTCTCGTGTGTTTTATTGCTGTGATATTATTCTGCAGTAGCAGGATACAATTACCAGTATATTCTTTGTTATAAGTTCTTACCAGAGAAAATTACAAAAATTTAACTGAAAACTACAACATTAAAACATTCCTGTGTTTTTTTCGATTTTCTCCTGGATGAAAAAAATCCCGGGCCTTTACCACTTAGCCGGCCGGGGTGGCCGAGCGGTTCTAGGCACTACAGTCTGGAACCGCGCGACCGCTGGTTCGAATCCTGCCTCAGGCATGGGTGTGTGTGATGTCCTTAGGTTAGTTAGGTTTAAGTAGTTCTAAGTTCTAGGGGACTGATGACTTCAGACGTTAAGTCCCATAGTGCTCAGAGCCATTTGAACCTTTACCGGTTGTCCCGGGACGATAACACCCTGGATTTATGCAAGTGTCACTATTCAGTGTCAGTATCAAACAGTGCAATATCAACATACGAAAAAGTTTGGATGGGATCATAATGAAGATTCTTCAAGCTGTGTCAGATCCTAACATTTGAGCTTAAAAAAGTAGGTTGCTACAATATATACAACTTTGCTTCGGCCGTTTTTTACCCAGCATCTGAGGCTTTAATAAAACAAATTGGTTACACATGTATCATTCAAAGTCACAACTTTCTCCCATCTTTCGTGCAGTGTACGAATCACATGTCGAAAAAATTGTTCATCTTTTGAAGCGATCCACGAATCGATCCAATTCGTGACTTCTTCATGAGATCGGAAGTGTTGATCAGCCAGGCCATGCGCCTTTGATCTAAACAGGTGATAATCAGAGTGAGCAATGTTTGGAGAATACGGCGGGTGGGGTAGGACTTCCCATTTTAACATTTCCAAGAACATTTTGAACTCTTTTGCAACATGGGTTCGAGCGCTGTCGTGCTGCAAAATCACTTTATTGTGCCTCTCGCTGTATTGCGACCGTTTGTCTTTTAATGTTCTGCTCAGACGCATTAATTGCTTTTGATAACGAGCACCTACGATTGTTTCACTTGGTTTTAACACCTCACAGTACATGACGCTGAGCAGGTCCCACCAAATGCAGAGCATGATCTTGGAGCTGTGTATATTCAGCTTGGCTGTCGATGTGGAAGCATGGCTGCATGTTTTTTTGCATTTAGGGTTATGGTAATGAACCCATTTTTCGTCCCCAGTCACAATGCGATGCAGAAATCCCTTCCGTTTTTGCCCGAAGCAAGTTCCTTCTTTCTGAATCATGCCCATAGCTTTGAGACGTTTTGAAATGGATTGCTGTGTCACTCCCACTAATCGTACCAATTCTTCTTGACTTTAACGTGAGTCTTCACACAGCAAAGTCTCCAATTCTGCATCTTCGAAAACATACTCTCTTCCACCACCATGCCTGTCTACGACGTTAAAATCGCCGTTCTTGAAGTGTTGAAACCACTCACGACACGTTCTTTCACTAATAGCATACTTACCATGCATACTTGAGAGCATTTGATGAGACTCGGCCACTGTTTTCTTCATACTGAAACAAAGCAGTAACACCTCCCGCAAATGACGAGAATTAGGCCCGTAAACTGACATTTTCAATCAAGAACAACTTTTGATGCAGACACAAGTCGACTAATGTTTGAATGAGGTTATGTTGACCGAGGTCCAAGCTAACTGCCTGACATCTGCAATCTGTTTCTTTCAACCTTGTACAACAGAAAGTCCACGAGGAATCAGCAGCAATGTAGAAAGGATAGGCTGCTACTCACCATATAGGAACAGCACTGAGCAACACACACAGGCACAATGGAATGGATTGCTGAAATATTAAAGGCTTTTGGACAAAGTTCTTCTTCTGCAACAGAAAACACACATTCACACAAGCACAGCTCGCACACACATGGCCACAATCTCAGAACCTAAAGCCTGCTGTGTGAAACTCTGCTGCAGAGTGAAACTTTCTTTGTGAAACATCCCCCAGGCAATGGCTAAGCCAAGTCTCTGAAATATCCTTTCTTCCATGAGTGCTAGTTCGGCAAGTTTTGCAGAAGAGCTTCTGAAACATTTGGAAGGCAGGAGGTGAAGTACCTCCAGAAGTGAAGCTGTGAGGATGGATCATGACTTACGCTTGGGTAGCTCAGTTGGTAGGGGGCACTTGCTCACGAAAGGCAAAGGTATCAAGTTCGAGTCTCAGTGTGGTACACAGTTTTAAGCTGCCACGAAGTTTCATATCAGTGCACATTCCACTGCAGAGTGAAAATTTCATACTGGAAACAACTTGCCTATAAGCTGAATAAATGTGTCCAGTGCATGTTGAACTTATTGGTAACAATCACAAATATTTTTCAAATGACAGTTCTGCTTTAAAAAAAAAAATGTGTGCAAACTTAATAATATGTCTAGCAAAGGCTGTCTGTCAGGGACCTGCTGAAGAATTTGCTGACAAACCATTAGTTGCGATTGTTTAATGATCAAAATCAAAAGAGTATGCAGATGACGAGAAATGCAGAATGGTCGTTTTTAAGTCCAAACGACTTAGGAAGTGACATCGCAAGCCACAGCAGGTTTGGTGCGGATAAAATGCCAGCATAACCATACAGTGCCAACGAGCAGCAGTAACAGTCCACACCGCATCGCGAGAAACCCTGCAAATTGCTGCATCAACTGGGTGGCAGTGACAGCGGCACAGCAACTCACTGGCTCCACCATAAATCTTTTGGGAAGCAGTAGAACTTAAACAGATGAGTATAAATGATACACAATGAACTGTCTTAGGCAGAAGTGTGGTTTCGTGTCTTGTGTTGTGTTTAGTGAGGATTTAAAAACAAATGAACAGGGGAAAATTGTGTTAATGAAGTTGTCATTGTCTGTAAATTTTCAGATACTGAAATCGGTGAAGGTGCACTAATAGTTCTGAAACGAATATGGATCCTGTAAATTTAATTCTGCAAGCTTTGGTGAAAATGAATGGTAAATGAAATGAAATTAAACTGAATATAAAAGATCAAGAAACTGAAGTTCAGAAAAACATCCAATCAATGGGAAGTACTTTGTGTATGGTAGGAAGTGACAAAAACAAGCTGAAGTCAGCGAGAGAAAGTAACTCAAGCAAATGCGTAAGATTGAACGGCGAGATAGGGGTAAGATCAAGAGGACAGCTAGCAAGTCAAGTTCCATGTTAGAGCAAGGTAAAGATGCATATTTGCAGCAGCCAAGTAATTTGAATGTATGCTTGAGAGTGAAAGTATCAGGGATTAATGCGCATACTTAATGGTAAAGTTGACAGCGATTCATGTGAAGATGTAGCAGATTTTTTTTCTTTAATAATGTAGAAAATGATGAAATCTTTCCTAGCGAAATCAGATGCAACAATTGGGAACAGTGAGGATGATGTGAAACCAGGAGATTTAGATCAACTGCCGTCTAGCTACATCTAATGAGAGACAGTCAACAAGTAAAAATAACAATACACTGTAATATTGCATGCAACTGAGGAAGAAAGGACTACAAAAGCTGAAGATGTTACTACTTATAATATCACTTTATTTCTTGTTTCAACATTACTTATATTATGGGCAGCACCCATCTGTTAAAATATTACTATTCATTTTATTCACATCAAAATTTCAGGATGGGGGGGGATTAACAGTGACAGAAAAAGTCAGAGCTACCATTAAAACACAGTTCAGTATATGGTCAGACATACGTTGAGATGACAAAAGTCATGGAATAGCGATATGCACATATACAGATGACAGTTGTACCAAACAATGTAAAATCCAAGATGAAATGTAACAATATAATGAGAAGGATAGTTGCTACTCACCATGTAGCATAGCAGAGATGCTGAGTCACAGAAAGGCACAACAATAGGACTGTCAGAAAGTTCGCTTTCCGCCAACAAGGTCTTTGCCAAAAGTAGACCCCACACCCACACACCCACACAGTCTCTGGCAGCTGGAGCCAGGGACTTCAGTCATGTGTGTGTGTGTGTGTGTGTGTGTGTGTGTGTGTGTGTGTGTGTCCGTTGTCTACTTTTGACAAAGGCCTTGTGGGCCGAAAACTAAATTTATTGTTGTGCCTTTCTGCGACTCAGCATCTCCACTATATGATGGCAGTAGTATCACGCACACAAGGTACAAAAGGGCAGTGAATTGGCATGCAGTCATTTTTACTCAGATGATTCATGTGAAAACATTTTTGATGTGATTATGGTCGCACGACGGGAGTTAACAGACTCTGAATATGGAATGGCAGTTGGTGCTAGACACACGGGATATTCCATTTCGGAAATCGTTAGTGAATTTTATATTCTGAGATCCACAGTGTCAAGAGTGTGCCAAGAATACCACATTTCAAGCATTACCTCTTACCACAGGCAATGCAGTGACCGACAGCCTTCAGTTAACGATCGAGAGCAGCGGTGTGTAGACGTGTCAGTGGTAACAGTCAAGCAACACTGCATGAAATACCCACTGAAATCAACTTGTGATGTACAAGGAGTGTATGTGTTAGGACAGTGCGACAAAATTTGGCATCAGTGGGCTATGGCATCAGACAACTGATACAAGTGCCTTTGCTAACAGTACAAGACCACCTGCAGCACCTCCCCTGAGCTCGTGACCATATCAGTTGGACCCTAAACACCTGCAAAACTGTGGCCTGTTCAAACAACTCCCGATTTCAGTTGGTAAGTGGTGATGATAGGGTTTGAGTGTGGCACAGACCCCACGAAGCCATAGACCCAAGTTGTCAACAAAGAACTGAAAGCTGGCAGTGGCTCCATAAAGGTGCAGGCTGTGTTTCCATGGAAAGGACTGGGTTCTGGTTATGTTCGGCTACTTGGAGACAATTTGCAGCCATTCATGGACTTCATGTTCCCACAAAGACGGACTTTTCATGGATGACAATATGCCACGTCACCAGGCACAATTACTCGCAGTTGGTTTGAAGAACATTCTGGACAATTCGAGCAAATGATTTGATTTGGCTTCCCATGTCACCCAATATGAATCCCATCAAACATAATCGAGATCAGTTCATGCATAAAACCCTGCATGGGCAACACTTTTACTATTATGGGCAGCTATTGAGGCAGCATCACTCAATATTTCCCTGCAGGGGCGTCCAGTGACTTGTTGAGTCCATGCCGAGTCAAGTTACTGCACCCCACCAAGCAAAAAGAGGTCTGACACACTATTACAAGGTATCCCATTACTTTTGTCACCTCAGTGTATATTTTATTGTATATGGTGTAAAGAACACACCCCCAGGTACCTGGTAGATGTGAACTAAGGCAGGGAGTTAGGAAGGGGCTTCAAGAGCAAGTAGTGCTCACTTTGTGTTTGGCTGCCATAAGGGCAACATCTGTTCTACAAGATCATACCTATGAGTTACATAGATGAGTACAAGTTCAATGCATATGGAACATTTATTTCATCCAATCTATGCACAACAGCTGTGATGCAATGGAGTGCATCGTTGGCTGTAGTGTTCTTAGAGCTCGTTTAGTATCATACAGCTGCTGTGGACATACCAATTGTTGTGGTGCAGTTTGTTTACTCTGCCTGCCGATTCCATCTGTTGTTTCTCTCATGTCTCTGACTGCCAGCATTTCTCGTTCAACTTGCAATCTGTCACACCTAATCCAGATCACATTAGTCATCTGCTAGGTGACTAGTTTTGTGCATTTTGATGCAGCTGGACTGAAATGCTTGTAGTATCAGAAAATACTATTAATGTTGTCCCCATATCATCAGTAATCTTGGTGGTATAGGACTGCATTGTGTTGAGATCATAGCTGATCGCTATGTTCTCCCCGTGCTGCAGCGCTCGAAGATATCTGCCCAGCATCTCAACTGCAGTGTATGAATTCCGGATCTCTTTAGAAAAGCTTGAAGGTGGTGGGGCATGATGGTTGCACAGTCCAGTGTTGTCTCTTCGGGTGAGTTCAGCTTCACCTAGTGGGGTCAGCTGGCATATCATCTGCCAAAAATGTCATAGCAACTTTTACTGGCAACTCTAATTTTGTGTATATTCTATTGGCCAGTCTTAGAAACGTGTCTGTTGATTAATCACCAGGCACTACCAATGCTATTTTCAATTGTTACGGCAGCTACTATGCCAAATATGCTATAGCAAATTGTCCAAAACTGTAATTGTGTCTATCGTGCCTTGTAGCTGCCACCAAAATCCAGAATGGTTTTTGTCACTGTTTTTTTCTTCTTTATAAACCACTTCTCTCAGCCTTTGGTCTGACAATTTGGTGCAGCGAGAAATTAATTCAATTTCTAAACCATGGTAAAGTTGATGATATGGTAAGTGCACAATAGTGTTTGACACCAATGCTGTTGCCTGCTGATGTAAATTGCTGATCACTAGCATAAATTGTTCATGATTGGTTTTTGAAAATATTTCCTGTGATCACAAACCAGATTCATGGATGGTCGAGCATAAGCAGTGGGGTCATAACTGCAAATGTGGTACAGAAGAACTGACTGACAGGCAGATTATTGATCCTGAGGGCAGTCACAACCCGGAAGAAAACACTGGAATAATCAATATTTTCAGATCTGGCTTAACATCACTTCTTGGCATAGTGAAAAGATCAAACACATGGTGGTGCACATTGGAACTGTTCCCTGCATTCACAGAACTGATGTGGGGTCGAGATCTGTTTTAGGATTCAGCTCTTTGCACCAGAGTGCATTCACTTTTTTTCCACTGTAGGAATGAAGAGCTCAAAAACCTGGATTTTGTTGCAAATATCTTCAGTCTCATCATTAATGATGCACAACTTCTTGTGAGTATCTGTTATTGTTGCAGTGATCTATTTAACTATCCACAAAATAAACTGTTCACACTTATACTTGTTTCTCTACTGTCAGGGTCACATATTGTATGCATAATGCATACATTTGACATAAAACAATGTTCACAAAACTAAAGTGTACAGAATTACTTTTTATTTCTAGTAATGGAACTACACATTCATAAACAAACACAGATAACTCAAGACTGAGAGTAATCCAAAGATAACCCTTGTACCAGAGGTAACATAGACCACAGTCAGTTGCTGTACTAAATGGTTCAAATGGCTCTGAGCACTATGCGACTTAACTTCTGAGGTCATCAGTCACCTAGAACTTAGAACTAATTAAACCTAACTAACCTAAGGACATCACACACATCCAAGCCCGGGGCAGGATTCGAACCTGCGACCGGAGCGGTCACGCGGTTCCAGACTGAAGCACCTTTAATCGCACGGCCACACCGGCCGGCCAGTTGCTGTACTGACAGATATATAATCACCATATTCTTAGGGTTTTAGCCCTTACATCTAGAGTGCAGAGTGAATGTGATCTGCAGTTATATTATTATGCATTAAAAAAAAATACAGAATTAAACTGGATTGAAGCAGTTTTCTACTGTTTGATGATGATGATGATGATGATGATGATGATGATGACTATTACAATGATGGAGGAGGAGAGATAGACCAGCAACTTAGAATATTTCTTTTTGAATTGACAATAAAGGCTGAGATTTGTACAACTCTGACTTTAGTAAACATCCTGCTCCTATGTATAAACACTGATGGCTCTCTTACCTTATACTGTGCAGGAGCATTTTCCTTCTTTTCTGCCCTGTGCTTTGTCTCTCTCATTATCTCCTTGCTCTTTTTGGAGTCTTGTCTTGCTGAAAAACAAAGTATTGTTCTATAGTTGTGCATCTGCTGTATTAATGGTGAAAGTAGCCCAAAGTTATCTATTCTCACAAGTAAAGCTTCATACCTAATAGACACATTCTGGTGTAACCACACCACTACTATCTAAAATGCTGTATTTTATTGTCTCATCCCCAATGAAATCTTTAAATGTTAGATCTCTGCATGATATCACTTCTGCAGTCATTTGTAACAGTAAGCTTGTCTAATTATAATGGATTTTCTGTTATCTGACCCTAACATAAATCCAAGAAAGTAATATATTGCTAATGACATCACACTTTACTCAGCTAATAACATGGAGTGAGGCAACACAGGGGTAAGACACTGGACCTGTACTCAGGAGGATTTTTATTCACACTCCTGAGTGACCACACATATTTAGATTTTCTGTGGTTTCCTTAAATTGCTTAAGGCAATCACAGAATAGTTCCTTTGAAAAACACACAGCCAGTATACTTCCCCAATCCAAACTTGTGCTTCATCTCTAATGATCTTATCATTGGGACAAAAATCCTAATTGTCCTACCTTCTTTAACTAATAATACTGTTATAACCTTTAATCCCCAATAGTTGTGTGGATATTCAAACACACTCACTTAGAAACAATAGCTGGTTACATGATAACAACTCGGTATCTCTCATTCGACTGCCGTGCCGTGGCATGCGGCCGGCACTGTTCGTAGCTAGGTTGCGGAGCGCCTCTCTCGCCGTTTGCGCGTACTGTCGTGGCGGCACTGTTAAATGTCGTGGCACTGTCACAACATTTTTCCCCCTTGAAAAAAAAAAAACATTCACTTCCTTGGAGACATGGACAGTGCGGAGACATCCATGGCCTCTTGTGAGGCCCCGAGAAGATCCCACGGAGAGACACAAGAGTATGGTCGAAAATGTCCAGGATGGAAGCTCGTGCGTGGAACGTGCCTCCCGGACGAGATGATGGGGGAAAACTCCGGAGCAGCATCCATAGGTGTCGTGGACCTGGGGGTGTGCTCCAGCGAGATGGGTCCCGGAGAAGGCAGCGTCGCGACTGGGGCCGGGTCCGGCGTACTCGGAAGCGGTAGCGACGTCGGCTGCATCAACACGTATGGTAGATCGGCAGCAGCGATAGGACTGGCGTCTCGGGCTGGTGGAGGCGAAGGAAGGGGCGGTGGCACCGGCGTTGCCACCACTCGTGGGCGCATCTGGTCGTAATGGCAAACAACCATGCCGTCGTCCGTCCATATTTCACAAAGTCAGCGGCCGCGAAGAGCCTTGACCACCCCTGGAATCCATTTAGGGCGAGATCCATAACCTCGTGCCCACACATCGGCACCCACCGAGTATTTTCCCGCACTAGGGGACACAGCACAAGGCCTGACAGGGTGAAGCAGGTGCAGTAGAGTGCGCGGTTGGTGGCCATGCAAGAGTTCAGCAGGGCTGCGATCACCCAGAGGCGTGAAACAATAAGAACTCAGAAATTGCAGCAGAGCGTCATCTGTGGAAAAATCACAAAGGAATTTTTTCATCTGGCTTTTGAAAGTGCGGACAAGGCGCTCGACCTCCCCATTTGATTGCGGATGGAAGGGCGGTGCTGTAACATGATGAATCCCTTGTCCAGTACAATAATCATGGAAGGCCTGCGAAGAGAACTGAGGGCCATTGTCCGTGACGATCGTGGATGGAAGACCTTCTAGCACAAAGATTTTGGACAAAGCCAGTGTCGTCGCTGCAGTGGTGGGCGACGGACATCGAACAACAAACGGAAACTTCGAGAAGGCGTCAGTCAACAGTAGCCAATAAGTACCGAGGAAGGGGCCGGCAAAGTCAGCGTGCACCCGTTCCCATGGCTGCGCCAGATTAGGCCACGGAGAGGGCATTGTACGAGCTGCAGCCAGTTGTTGAGCACACTGACCACACGCAGCAACCATGTGGGCGATGTCCGAATCAATACTGGGCCAATAAACGTGCCTGCGGGCCAGGGACTTAGTCCGAGAAATCCCCCAATGGCCTTCATGCAACAGTTTGAGAACATCTTTGCAAAGAGAGGCTGGCACCACGACTCGTGGAGATGCGCCATCCGTGGCCAGAAGAACAACACCATCACGAACAGACAGACGAAGGCGCAAGGCATGGTAGTTGCGAGTGGGATCCGATGCCCGGCCAACCCCGTTGAACAAAACCGATCACCTGACGCAGGACCGGGTCCCGCGCAGTACCCGACGCGACCTGCGTACCTGTAAGTGGAAAACCCTCGACCACACGACATTCTTCCTCATCAATGTGGAAACAGAGTAGTTCATCACGATCGAAAACCGGGTCGGGGCCCATCGGCAATCGCGACAATGCGTCAGCGTTGGCATGCTGTGCCGTGGGGTGATAGTGAATCTCAAAGTGAAAACGAGACAAGTATAAGGCCCAACGTTGCAGGCGGTGAGCTGCCTTATCTGGAAGAGACGCCGATGGGCTGAACAGAGAGACCAGCGGCTTGTGGTCGGCGATGAGGTGAAACTTAGAACCATACAACAAAACGCTGAACTTTTTTAGAGCATAAATGATAGCGAGCGCCTCCTTTTTTATTTGAGAGTAACGCCGTTGCGCATCGTTGAGGGTCTTGGAAGCATAGGCGATGGGTCGTTCCGACCCATCCTCATACCGATGGGCGAGAACAGCCCCTAGGCCATACTGTGATGCGTCAGTCGCCAGAACCAAGTGCTGACCCGGACGGAATGTGGCAAGACAAGGCGCCGACTGCAAATGAGCCTTCAGGTGGACAAAAGCCTGCTCACACTCGTCGGACCAACAGAAAGGGACGTTCTTGCGTAACAGCTGATGCAGAGGATGAGCTACCGCCGCCGCGGATGGAATGAATTTGTGATAATAAGCAATCTTGCCTAGAAACGCCTGAAGTTCTTTGACCATAGACGGCCAGGGTAGAGCGGTAATGGCCGCAACGTGCTGACGTAGAGGACGTATACCCTCACGGGACAAGTGGAAACCAAGATACACAATGGAGGGTTGGAAGAACTGTGACTTGTCCAGATTGCACTTCAACCCAGCTGAATGCAAAACCCGAAACAGTGAACGCAAATTGCGAAGATGCTCCTCAGTGGAGGCCCCCGTGACAACAATGTCATCCAGATAGTTAGTTTATGCAGCCGGGAATGGAAGCCGTGAGCTATTCCAAAAACCGCTGAAAAATGGCCGGCGCACTAGCGACGCCAAATGGTAACCGCTGGTACTGATACAACCCACAAGGAGTGTTGATGACGAGAAATTCCTTGGAAGAAGCATCCAACGGCACCTGATGGTACGCCTCCGATAAGTCAAGTTTGGAAAAGAACTGGCCCCCAGCGAGCTTGGTAAATAACTCCTCAGGACGGGGAAGAGGATAAGTGTCAATGAGGCTCTGAGTGTTGACGGTAGCTTTAAAATCACCACACAATCGCAGACTCCCGTTTGGTTTAGAAACCACCACGATTGGCAATGCCCATTTGCTGGAGGTAACAGGAAGGAGAATCCCTGAAGCTGTTAACCTGTCTATCTCAGCCTTGACAGGTGCACGCAACGCCACTGGAATAGGGTGTGCCCGGAAAAACTGAGGGCGAGCTGTAGGTTTAAGAGTAATGTGGGCTTCAAAATCCTTGGCACGACCCAGACCAGCAGAGAACACGGACAAAAATTCAGAACACAATCCATCCAGCTGTTGATACGGAATATCCTCAGATATGAGGTGCACATCATCATCAATGGAAAACCCGAACAACTGGAAAGCATCATAACCGAAGAGGTTGTCAGTGCCCGCATGATCCACCACATAAAACGTGAGGGGCCTAACAACAGACTTGTAGGCAGTGGAAGCATCAAACTGGCCAATGATAGGAATTTTCTGTTTATTATAAGGTCTCAGATTTCGCGTAACTGGAGACAAGGGAGGGGAGCCCAACTCCAAATACGTGCGAGAATTAATGAGAGTTACTGCAGAGCCAGTGTCCACTTGCATGCAAATGTCTTTATCCAGAACACGAACAGTAACAAACAACTTCTTTGTTTGAGAAAGCACACAGTTAACATCCATGTCCGATGCCTCGTCCTCGTCGACAGGAACTTTAGGGTACTGACACACAGAAGCAATGTGGCCTTTTTTCCTACATGAATTACACATGGCCCAACGTTTAGGACACGCGGCCCTGTCATGCTGTACGAAACAACGTGGACAAGAAGGAAGTGCGGAACGAACCTTTTTCTGTGGTTGCTGTTTTCGCTGCGAGCGTTGCGGCCCAACACGACGTTGTTTACGTTAGTGAAACGCCGCCACATCTTCATTCTCCTGTGAAACAGGCAAATTGTCCGTGTCGAAAGTTGACTGTACAGTGCCTACATCACACCACGCGTCTCTTTGCGCGCCAGCAGCGCGAGACCCTTTAAAGGATTGAGCAATGCTTAGAACTTCTGACAACGACGGGTTTGGCTGTCGTAGGGCACGTTGCCGTACTTCTTTATCAGGAGCAAGCTGTAGAATAGCATCCCTAACCATTGAATCAGCATAAGACTCATGATGAGTGTCCATGACAAACTGACATTTCCTACTCAGACTGTGTAGTTCCGCCGCCCAAGCCTGGTAAGATTGATGGGGCTGTTTACGACACTGGTAGAACGCCACGCGGGCAGCAACATCGTGGGTGTTTATGCGGTAATAGTTAGACTATAAGTCACACATTTCTTGGAAGGACAGGGAAGCAGGTTCCCGCAGAGGGGCTAACTGAGATAGCAGCTGATAGATCCGTGGGGAAATCCAAGATAGAAATAACAACTTACACATAGGAGCGTCGACAACGCTGAAAGCCAAGAAGTGTTGCCGCAAACGCTTCTCATAATCCTCCCAGTCTTCAGCGGCCTCGTCGTAAGGAGGGAACGGAGGCAGAGAAGAGGAAGACAGACGATGAGTAAGCGACGTCAACAACGCCTGAATAGCAGCCGTCAGTTGTGTTTGTTGTGCCTGAATAGCAGCCGTCAGCTGTGTTTGTTGTTCAATGAGCGCTTGCATAAGCTGTTCCATGTCTGCCCCGTCATGAACACACAAATCCACAACGCAGTGAAAATATCCGACCTCGTCGCCAAAAAGTGTTATAACCTTTAATCCCCAATAATTGCGTGGATATTCAAACACACTCACTTAGAAACAATAGCTGGTTACATGATAACAACTCAGTATCTCTCATTCAACTGCCGTGCCGTGACATGCGGCCGGCACTGTTCGTAGCTAGGTTGCGGAGCGCCTCTCTCGCCGATTGCGCGTACTGTCGTGGCGGCACTGTTAAATGTCGTGGCACTGTCACAACATTTTCCCCCCTTGAAAAAAAAAAAAAACAACAACAACAACAACATTCACTTCCTTGGAGACATGGACAGTGCGGAGACATCCATGGCCTCTTGTGAGGCCCCGAGAAGATCCCGCGGAGAGACACAAGAGTATGGTCGAAAATGTCCAGGACGGAAGCTCGTGCGTAGAACGTGCCTCCCAGATGAGATGATGGGGGAAAACTCCGGAGCAGCATCCATAGGTGTCGTGGACCTGGGGGTGTGCTCCAGCGAGATGGGTCCTGGAGAAGGCGGCGTCGTGACTGGGGCCGGGTCCGGCGTACTCGGAAGCGGTAGCGACGTCGGCTGCATCAACACGTATGGTAGATCGGCAGCAGTGACAGGACTGGCGTCTCGGGCTGGTGGAGGCGAAGGAAGGGGCGGTGGCACCGGCGTTGCCACCACTCGTGGGCACATCTGGTCGTAATGGCAAACAACCATGCCGTCGTCCGTACATATTTCACAAAGCCGGCGGCCGCGAAGAGCCTTGACCACCCCTGGAATCCATTTAGGGCGAGATCCATACCCTCGTGCCCACACATCGGCACCCACCGAGTATTTTCCCGCACTAGGGGACACAGCACAAGGCCTGACAGGGTGAAGCAGGTGCAGTAGAGTGCGCGGTTGGTGGCCATGCAAGAGTTCGTAGCTAGGTGGCGCTCCCGTGCTCAGCCGAGTTGCGGAGCGCCTCTATTGCCGTTTGCGCGTACTGTTGTGGCGGCACTGTTAAATGTCATGGCACTGTCACAACAAATACTCTATCATGTTTCTACTTTGCTTATGGGATGAAAGTGTAAAACTGTAGCCATAGAAACTTGTTAACAAGTATGCTTCATTGGAGAATGTAGGTTCCCGCATACCCCACATGAGAACCCTGGTACTAGTGTTTGGGGATCATAGGTGGAAACATCAATGACAACAAAACTTTGAGTTAGAACTGACAGCATTTTAGGTAGCCTCAGATGACTACTTATGAGAAGCAGGAAATCTAGGCTCCATTTCTGGTTTAGCATAAATTTTCAATTATCATTACATATTTATATTCTCGACACTGCAGGTTCAGCGTATCTGTGTGTTTTGTACCGATATTATTTCATGTTATTGGATCTTCACTGATTTCATCCCAATTTATTCTTTCATTTTATTTCAGAGCATTTTATTGGTATCATATAATTGACATGATTGTTTACAAATTCTGCAAAAAGTTAGCACAGTAGTAGAATCATTCAAGACCAGCAGGTGTACAAGACAATGTACGGAAAAACATAGGAAAAGAGGAAGGGATAAAGTGACAGGGAGCAAGATTTCTTAGCAGTAATATCAAACTCACACCTCATAAAATCCAACACTAGTACCCAAAATATACCCCAGCCACAAATGAAATCATCATATACCATCACTGGCTGGGAGACCCCATACGGGGTTGTTCAGCTGCCTTGTGTAAGTCTTTCTATTTGACTCCACTTTGATGACTTGCTCACCTTTATGAAGAGAATGCAATGAAATCATTAGGACAACACAACACCCAGACCCTGAATGAAGAAAATCTTCAACCCAGCCAGGAATCAAATCTGGAAACCCATTATCTTCAGCCAGCAATGCTAACCTGTAACTATGAGCTGTGGACACCCAATCACAAGTCAAATAGCGATATTTTATGACTACTAATCAAACACTCCTGGGAACTATTCATCTGCAACCACAGTGAAAGACTTCTGGTATTCCTCATTCTGCCAACAGAGATTCGGGGCATGCCCAAGCTTTGGATTGGGAAACTGCCACTAAGGATGGAAGAATCAGTTATGATCAGCAGCAACAGCATAAATAAGGCAATGGAAACTACTATTTAAAAACACACAATATGTAGCCACATGAATTATGGTCTTTAAGTGAAACAGTGTCATGCTCTTTAAATTTGCAAAAGATTCCAGGATATATTACCCCTTATCAATCTACGGGAGGGGCTGAAAAGGGGTATGGCATGGGGAGGGGGCTGCTTGAAGTCAGGAGTCTGAATGTGGTACAGCAGTTAGAACATCTGAAAAGGGAAATGCAAATGCTCAATCTAAATAGTAGGAGTCTGTGAAGTAGGTGTAATAAAAGCCACAATTTTTTATTATTTACTCTATTTGTTTTATTTCTTTCCTGTCTCTTATCTGATTGCAGTAGTTCCATTTCTATAGCTATTACGAGATAAGGGAAATGAATTTGGGCATGTACGCTGATTCAGTATGTACAAATCAGTCACATAAGAGCTTAAATCCCCAGTTCTTTTTTATATATCTCTAACTTTGTAGTTGTGATTCTTTTATCCAGAAGTTCTCTCCTAACTGCTGTGTTTCAGAACCATGCAGGAACATGAATATCACTGTAACCTGCACTTATTATTATGTATACTGAAGAGCCAAAGACACTGGTTCACCTGCCTAATATCGTGTAGGACACCCACGAGCATGCAGAAGTTCTGCAACATGACATGGCATGGACTCAACTAATGTCTGAAGTAGTGCTGGAGGGAATTGACACCTAGAATCCTGCAGGGCTGTCCATAAATCCATAAGAGTACGAGGAGAGTGGAAATTTCTTCTGAATAGCACATTGTAAGGCATCCCAGATATGCTCAGTAATGTTCATGTCTGGGGGGTTCGGTGCCAGCAGAAGCGTTTAAACTAAGAAGACTGTTCCTGGAGCCACTATGAAGCAATTCAGGGTATCTGGGCTGCCACATTGTCCTGCTGGAATTGCCCAAGTCAGTCAGAATGCACAATGGACATGAATGGATGCAGGTGATCAGACAGGATGCTTACGTACATGTCACCTGTCAGAGTCATATCTAGACTTATCAGAGGTCCGATATCACTTCAACTTCACATGCCCCACAACATTGCAGAGCTTCTACCAGCTTGAACAGTCCCTGCTGACATGCAGGGTCCATGGACTCATGAGGTTTTCTCCATACCCATACACATCCACTCGGTACAATCTGAAGCAAGAATCGTCTCACCAGGCAACATGTTTCCCGTAATCAACAGTCCAATGTCAGTGTTGACGAGCCCAGGCAAGGCATAAAGCTTTGTGCCATGCAGTCATCAGGGTACGCGAGTGGGCCTTCGCTCCGAAAGCCCATATTGAAAATGTTCCATTGAATGGTTCGCATGCTGACACTTGTTGATGGCCCAGCATTGAAATCTGCAGCAATTTATGGAAGGGTTGCACTTCTGTCACAGTGAACGATTCTCTTCACTTGTTGTTGGTCCCGTTCTTGCAGTATCTTTTTCAGGGTGCAGCAATGTCAGAGATTTGATGTTTTACCAGATTCCCGATATTCAGTACACTCATGAAATGTCTGTATGGGAAAATCCCCACTTCTCCACCACCTCGGAGATGCTGTGTCCCATCGCTCATGCGCTGACAATAACACCACATTCAAACTCACTTAAATCTTGATAACCTACCACTGTAGCAACAGTAACCGATCCAACAATTGCACTAGACACTTGTTGTCTTATATAGGAGTTGCCAACAGCAGCACTGTATTCTGCCTGTTTACTTATCCCTGTATTTGAATACCCAGCCTATACCAGTGTCTCTGGCGCTTCAGTGTACAATGTTAAACTCAAATGTTATGAAAACAATGTCATGTGTAGATACGTTTTTTATCATTTTATGCTAATGTCATTTTATGTTGATGTTCCTAATGTCTCTGTTTTATGAAGGAAGGTGGCAATCTTTACAGTGTCTTATTTCATTTTATTGTTGCAAACTGCATGTAATAATTATCACAAAAATGGTATTACTGGAACAACTTATATCTCAATAGTATCAGTTTTAATCCTTGTCCACAAAATAAGATAAAATTCATATTAATATCTTAAATTTTTACATCAGCTCCCGATACAAATGTGTATCTGTAAACAATGCCAAGTTCATTATAAATGGTACTCGGAAGGAACACCAATAATGATATCTACAAACTCAACAGTCCACAGCGGGTTAGGTATACATAAAGTAGCTATGTGTGAAAGATAGTTTACTAATAAAAAGTACTATTTATGATTGAGTCATTGCTGCTTTCTCATTCCATTGCTGTGAGCAGCTGAGCCCATGTAACACAACTCTTGCAGTGGATAAATAGATAACATGGACCACACATAGAATGTACCTGGTAACACATGTTTATCTTTGACTTGTTTGCAACAATGTGCCACTGTCCACAGTTCGGTGCTTCCTCCCACTAGTAAATGGCTTGGCTGTGTGCCACTGTTTGTACTGAACTAAATATCATGGCTACTGCTCTCGAGCCTGGTAATGTGGTAAACCATTTTATTACACAACATTTTCATCTACTGCCTACTTACTATTTTCAACTGTACTTCATAGTGTTTAATTTTCATTGTATATCAAACCAGCTATGGACTGTCCATGGAATTATAGGACTGTAAACCAGAACATATGTAGTTAGTGGGTTAAACACTGCAAGTTCTCTTTTTATTCTTTGGTCTGATTTTGTTCTGGTGACTATAACCAATAGTTGTCATATACTTTGTATTCTAATTATGTTATTTTTTTCTGATAGGCACACAGTTGCTTGAGAATAGCTACACAGCTAAAATGTCACAGTACACAAAATAAAAATAAAATGGGAATGGTAAGCAGCTGACACAGGAAACTTATTTCTTTCAAGAAATTCATTATGGCTGTGGAACATGTTTGAACCAAATTATCGTACTGCATATAGACAGACTACATAAACAAGTGGTTTCTGAAATCACAGGTCAAAACTGCATCCCTGAACTCATCAGCTACTAGTTCTTTATTAGATAAAACGCCAAAACTGTTTCTGTAAAGCATCAACTGGCAATTTTCCACCCATTTATTAGAAGCCATGTATGGAAGTGAAAAATGGACGATAAATAGTTTAGACAAGAAGAGAATAGAAGCTTTCAAAATGTGGTGCTACAGAAGAATGCTGAAGATTAGATGGGTAGATCACGTAACTAATGAGGAGGTACTGAATAGAACTGGGGAGAAGAGGAATTTGTGGTGCAACTTGACTAGAAGAAAGGATCAGTTGGTAGGACATGTTCTGAGGCATCATGGGATCACCAGTTTAGTACTGGAGGGCAGCATGGAAGATAAAAACCATAGAGGGAGACCAAGAGATGAATACACTAAGCAAGTTCAGAAGGATGTAGGTTGCAGTAGTTACTTCGAGATAAAGAAGCTTGCGCAGGATAGAGTAGTATGGAGGGCTGCATCAAACCAATCTCTGGACTGAAGACCACAACAACAACATATTACAGTTCCGTGTAACAGGCTAAATGAACTCACAATCAATGTGCACAACTGTGGGAGCATCTTTTCTGCTCTGGAATGGAAAGACTTTTAATACCAGATTACAATCTGACATCATCATGCTGCAGAAAACAAAGGGAATGAGGTGGTTTTGCAATTTTTCATAAGAACTGTGCCAAGTGTAAGGCTACTGATGTACACAATTTTTGTCTAGAGCAACATTTTGAAGCATGTGCCACTGAACTTACTGTAAATAATTCTACCTTTTTAACTGTAGATATATAGAGAACCTTTGGAAAATCTGCCTCTTTTTTAAGCAGCTTGCATCACTTCTACTGCACCTATTTAAATGCAAAACAGGTGTCAAAGTACTTGGGGATTTCAATGTAAATTTCCTAACACAGTGGTGGGGAGATAGATCTGGAATAACTGATGTACAACTACAATTTTGCTTCACTGGTCAATTTTCCCATTAGAGTAACTCCACACTCAAGTAGCCTAATCCACAACATTTTCATAAAACAGAGGGAAGGTGGGCAATAACATTATTAGTAAAACACTGAAGTGTCTCTCTGACCATGGTGGTCAGATTTACTATTCATAATTCGAATATTTGCCAGAATAAAACTGAGCACCAATGGGAAGTAGTCAGACCAATAAATGAAGAAACAATGAAGGCCTTTAAAACATGCCCGAGCATAGATCACAAAGGGACTAAAAATATCTTGCAAATGAAAATGAAAACTGTCAGTGGTAATGGAGTGGTGACAGGAAGGGAACCATGCCACATCCATTCCTAACCACGCTGGTCCTGTGCTGATGTGGGACAGAGGCACAAGCAAGAGAAGAAGATTATGACATATTAAGCAAAGTAATCACACAACAACAAAAAATTACATTTTAGCTCCAATATCAACCAATCCTTTAATAAAATCAAAAGCAATCTGGCATATATTAAGGAGTGACACATGTGCCAACTCTGCCACTAAAACCAAAGACATTATTGTAAATACTGATAAAAACATATAAGCAACTGAGAACTAATTGCAAAAATCTCCAGTGCCTATTTTTTAAGTACTGCTCAGCAAATAGGCTGCAGACGCCTCTTAGAAAGTGCACTGAAAATACTTATGAGAGATAAGCCTATTCCTCAAATTAGAAATGAAGTAAAGAAAACCACTGCCACTTCTAGAAGCTTGCTCAGATCAATTATGGAAAGTTGTGGCCCCACATTTATAATGCTTCTATGAATCAGTGTCTTCTTGCTCATGCTGATGCTTGCTGTAATGAAGCCTCTCCACAAAAGGGAGAGACAAGTCACAAACTATTGCCCCATCTCTCAATTGACCATGCTCACGAAAATTATCAAGAAAGAACTGTATTCTAGAATTATGAGGTAGCTTGAAAACTTTGACAACATTTTGGATGAGAGCTGCAGAGCAGTGAGGTGGTGGAGTCTGACTGCAGCACTGTACTCCACGGAGTCCATCAGGTATCTGTCTTTGGTCTGCTGGTGTTTATCATGTCTAACAATGACTTAGCTTTGTCACACAAAACAAACAAGATTATGATTTTTGCTCACTATACTAGTGTTGTGATAAATAACAGATCTCCCAATCTGGTTCAAAGTAAATTCACTGTCAATAAACCTGAGCAAAACTTATACTACCAAGTTCAGCTCCGATTACAATTTCTTGCAAGAGACAGCTACTGCACACAACAGTCAGGAAATACAAAGGGTATACTATGCAAAATTCTTAGGCCTTAGGGTTCACTGTGAACATCATGTCCTCCACATCATAAAGAAGTTGTTCCTCATTAGGACAGCCTCACATATTGGAGACATCAGTGTTAAAACGTCTACTTACTTTAGGTACATCCACTCTATCACGTGCTCTGGAATTGGAGCAATTCACACATAAAAGAAAATTCTTTACACAGAAAACTGTTGTCTCAATTATGTGCAGAATTCCTCCAGTAACCTCTGCTGTATTTTTTTCTAAAAAACTTGGGATACTTACTATAACTTACCAACACATTTATTTTATTATGAGCTTCATTGTTAACAATCCTATGCAATGCACTATGAAACCAATGAAATATACTATGATTACAATATAAGAAGGAAGGCTGACTCCCATTGTGATTTCAAAAATTTAACTTGGATGTAGAAAGGTGTATAGTATTCTAAAATTGAAACATTTAATTCACTGCCAAATAACATCAAATGTCTACATAGTAACAACAAATTATTTAAAAATAAAATAAAGATATATTTTCTTGATGAAATATTTTATCCATTAGATAGTTTTTAAACTGACATACAGACTTTTTATGCATACATTTTCATTGTTTTTTTGTTATGTATTGCTGTACAACATGTGATAAGTCGTGTACAGGATGCACAAAACAGAACTGACCCAGAAAATATTTATAAGACAGAAATGGGATTGACCCTTGTTAATGAACAGGAGAACTGCCTGTCACATAAAATGCTGGAAACCCTGATTATGGTGCATTATGATGCACATCTCCCACATGCTCTGTTCTGAATACTTCACCCTGTCATTACATTTTAGTGAGTGAGAGGAGCAGAAGTGTTTAGTGACTAGTTGATTGTGGCACAAAATGGTTTTCATGATAAAAAACCATTCATTCACAGCCGAGTGCTATGGGAAGTACAATTCTTGGAAAACATGTAGAGAGCTTTTTCCACAAGAATTCAAGACTAAATCTCCAGTAAACTCTGCAATGCAAAAGTTAGTGACGAAGTGGCATGAAAGACGCTCTGCAGAGAATGAAAACAATAACTATCCAAAACGAGTTTGAACACCAGAAAAGGTTGCGCCAGTGAAGGAAAGGCTGGAACAAAGTGCAATGAAATTGTAGTGGCATTTGTCTGTGCAAGGGGGAATTAAAGAGATCATGGAGTCAAGACATTATCAATCTCTTTCCTTACAAATTTACTGTTGCGCATGAGCTATAGTGTCCAGACAAAATTTTAGTTGTTGAATTTTGCTGGTGGTGTCTGAGTGAAGTGGAATCATGACTTTCAGATCCTGTTCTTCATTTCTTCAGATGAGACCTGATTCAGAATCAGATCACAGAACATGTGCCATTATGCGCCACCAGAGGCAGTGCAAACTCCTGGCCATCTCAATCATTTGATCTCTCTCCCTCTGATTTTTACCTGTGTGACAAACTGAAGAATCAGATGTACTCAAATAATCTTTTCACAATGGAACAGCTACAGGAGAACATCAAAAAAGATATTGCTGCTATCCCGCAGGCAGAGCTGCTGTGCATGTCTCACAGTTTGATAAATTGGTCTCAGCAGTACCATCAGCGTCAATGGTGGAAATTTCCAGCATCTTCTGTGACGTGCCTTAACAAGGGTCAATCCTACAGCAGTTGCATTGTAAATATTTTCTGGGCTAGTTTTATTTTGTCTTTTCAAATCTGATATAGCTTTTTTTTCAGTTTCATGTTTTTACTTTCCTTGCAACTGTTTTTGTAAATTAACTGTCTTTCCATTGCCAAATGTTCTTTACATTTACATATTCTGTGTCTTGTTACACATCCTGATGTCTCACACACATTAAAGGATCAGTGAAGTATGTGTATAAATAAATAAAATAAGAACTGCTAACAGTTCCAAGATACAGTTAGTCACATTAGAATCAACAGTACATCATGCCCAACAATAATTGTTCACACATACATGCCTATTTTAGACACAGAAGATCAAGAGAAAGAGAGAAAATGCAAAAGTCGCCTTTTCAGTTTTTACAAATGACCTCTAGCTGGTGCTATGGTGCGATGTGACATTACTACTGTTTTAAAATTTATCATCTGTGATTGTTAAAATAATACAAGGTCAAAAATTGGCTGTTTAGTTTGCATACAATAAGCATTCACAGAAACAGTGTCACAAAAAATGAAAAGCTTTTGTTGCATGACTTTTTATAGTTCTTGTGATGGACTAACACAACTCCAAAATCTCAAACTGCTTTTTCAATTTCAGTATCTCTTGCCTTCAGAAAAAAGACTATTTACAATTTGGTTCCAGAATTACACCACGGTCGGACTCCCCTTAGCGATGAATTTCGTGAATGTCTACCAAAATCAGTTGTTAGTAAAAAAAGGGGGGGGTGGGTGGGGGAGTGGAGGGGGAGAGAGATCTATGACATGCACAAGACAACTGAAGAGAACTGGTAAGTGACAAGTGACATAATGTGAGGCAGAACCGCTCTTGATATAGGAAAGACTGCAGTGCCTTTGATTTTGCATGAATACTAAAGCTGTGAAATAATGAGTTCCCTATGGATTCTGCATGACTTTACTTAAGCTCAAAAACAGATTTGCATTAATTGGTATTGTGACAAAGCAGATGGATTATTTTTCATCTGTTATTCTTTTCTCCCCCTCCCCTCCCCTTATTGTCATTTTCTTCTATATTGCCCTTTATATAGCTTGTCGACAGTACCTAAAGCTCTCAAATATAAACCTAGGGCTCCTTTTGGTTATTCTGAATTGATTGGTATAATTAGTTTAACTAATAACCATACCAATTATGAAATGTCAGTAATTTAAAGTTTTGTTGTCATTGTTTATATGTAAACATGGACAAGATTAATGACTTCCTGATAAAATAGATGAAAAGACTGTACATATGTCTACAGTATTCAAACAATCAGTGACAAAATATGTTAGCAACACGTACCCTCATTTAATTTTGAAGTAATTAAGATATTTAGTTAAAACACTGCTACTGAAATAGAATCACATATTTAGGCAAATTAACTAGCGTAATTCAATACAAATTATTACTGTATCTGAAAATTCATGTTCCAACGAAACTCCATCTGCTATTCAGTTATTCAGAAATGTTAATCTTTAATTGTAAGTAGTGAACATCTGGTAAACAATAATAGATAAATTCAGTTTTAAATATTATAAACGTATATAAGGAGCTGGATGGAAGCCTTATTAGTTCAGCTGAAAGTCATGCTCCAGTGATTTTGAATAGAGCAACATCTCTGTCTGCCAGTATGAGGAAATGTACTATGGTTGATTGTAGTACAGATCACAAGTGGGAAAATTACCATGTTTTATCTACATTTTGCATTCTGGAGTTGGTTCAATGATTTAGCGACTGTCTTAAGAGATTAATTGGACCATGAATGTGTAATTATTCTAATGGGCTGCATTAAACTTTAATAATGGTTATAACCAACTGTGACAGGCCAAGAACAGTGTTATTTTCAAAATTGATACCTACTGTGTGCATTTTATTCATTCTGAAATGATTATCTGTTTGAAAGGACTGTAATGAGTGACTTGTGCATTGACTGTGTTAATTATTTACTTGCCATATGTGAATAATTGTGCTTAATTACAACATTATTAGGTTACTGTACTTGAACAATACTGCCGAACATCAACTGCATGTAGTATATAGTTACATGTGACAAGCTTTGAACTGGTGATAAACAGTAGTTAATTCATCATCGAATTGCAGTTAAGGTATATGAACCGCGATTTTTGATGTGGACTACATTATTGGTAGAAAACTGTTCTCATCATCAATATTTCAGCCAGTTTCAATAGAGGCACTGCTACCAACATTAATTGTGCAGATAAAAAAGCATAATCTATAGTATTAGGAAATGCTGAATCTAAAAAGATATGTTATATGTGTGTAGAATATTCTAAAAGGATGAGGAGCAAGATGAACTAAAACCAACAACACTGTGTTTGTTCAAGAAGCACTTCCAAGAAAACAATTGCCTATTTCTTTGGTTACCCTGAACATGTCATACAGTTGTTTAAGAGGATCAAAGAACAGTTAATGCTAATTGTGTTGTATCATACATTTTGGCACAAGTTATCAACAACACAAGAAAACGTAGCCGAAAACAACAATGCCAGCTGTGACACAGCATGCCAGAGACTTGATTATTTTATGGAGAAAACATCAAATGAGCATTGCTGTATTTACTTGATTTATTACCTAATAACTTCATATTATGTCAATCAGAAAATGTGTGGATGGTGATTTTCATCATCTTGGGAAGATTTAGATTCCTTGTAAAACCATGTTTATGAGGTACCAACATAACACTGAAGACAGTGATTGCAGAACTGGTTCGAATGCATGCAAAAATGTATAAATTTTCAAAATGAATGTTACCCGCCTATGAACCACAGACATAACTGTGGTGAGGTGTCTTGTGTGCCTCATAGATACAGACAGCCATACTGTAGCTGCAACTCAATCAGGGGGATACTGTGGAGAGACAAACTAACACATGGTTTCTGAAAACGGGCAGCATCTTTTTCAGTGGTTGCAAGGGCTACAGTCTGTATGACTGACTGATGTGGCCTTGTAGCCAATCCGGTGATTTTCATCATCTTGGGAAGATTTAGACTCAAAGTCTCAAAGCAAGATGAAACTCAAGCTGTTATATTTCCCAAATACTAAACAATGATGATATCATCTTGGATAAAATATTCCGGAGATAAAATAGTTCTCATTTGGATCTCCAGGAGGCAACACTGCACAAAGATGTTGTGGCCAGGAAAAACTATACAGACTTCCTGGAGGTCAGAGCATGGAATGCTACAGCCCTTAATTAGGTGGGTAGGCTAGATAATTAAAATACAGGAAGTGTGAGGTTGAAGTTTGATATAGTAGCAATTACTTAAGTGTGGTGATAGGAAGAACAGGTCTTCAGGTCAGGTGAGAACAGCGTTTAAATACACAATCTAATATGGGTGCAGATGTAAGTCTAACAATGAATAACAAAATAAGAGTGTGAGTAAGCAAGATACCATGAACTGCATAGTGAACATGTCGTCATTGCCAAGACGGACACGAAGCCAACACCCACAACAATAGTAAAGGTTTATATGCTTACTAGCTCCATACACGATGAAGAGATCAAAACAATATGTGATGAAATACACAATCTTGAATATGGCTGTCAATAGCAACTTTGAATATCTTCAGTTGATAAAATAAATAGCCAACCGGCTGCCAGAAGTTTGTGTATTTAAACTTGACTTAGATTTTGATACTACTAAGAGTATCTTCTTCATAGGTATATGCTGTTATATTGTTTACATTAAAACACATTACAAAATCATGAGCTAAGCATGCAGTAACTAGAATTAAAATGTCCATTGAAAATGGAAAGCTGAGACAGGTATGGCTGTTGAATAGAGCCAAACATTCATGTTATTTGGGTCTTACACTAACACTTCCAGGTCCCCTACAGCTATCATTATCTGGACTGGATGGAGAGGCAAGTTAAAAAAAGAATCTTAGGTGCATCTCACACAGAGTAAGCTACCTGGGTAGCTCACACAGAGTAAGCTACCTGGGTAGCTCACACAGAGTAAGCTACCTGGGTAGCAGACTTTGATACGTAGTGCACCTCTGACCCATTTAGGAGAACCATGCAGTTCTCAACCCTACTAGGAAGTCACAACCTTGTTTGTCACAGAACCTTTGAAGTCACTGGTTCAGGACTTCTTCTCAGCTCAGAACTAGGTAGCCTGCGGACTATGCTGCAGAGAGCTTTTTTGATACACCACAAGCAAAGTTGGTCTACTCTACTTTTCTCTGCCAGTCACTGGAATGATCCAAATATGACCTCTCACATCCTCTGATTTTGACAAAGCTTTGGAAGGCTTATGATGAAACAAGGCAGAAGGAACAGGAAACATTCATTTAGAAATTACACAATCACTAAAGAAAGTGGCAGTCATTCAATTCTTTATGTTAATGTGTAGAATCTATGTGTTTGGAGACATACCACTGAACTTTTGGAAATAATCATCTATGCAATCCTGTAGATAGCCAAGGCAAATTAATGTGAGAACTATCACACTATAAGTTTTTAACAACTCATGCAACAAGTCATTGACAAAAAGAATATACAGAGAAGTAATAAGAAAATAGAGAATTAATTTGTCTTTGGGAAGCTTAAAGATACCAGAGAGGCATTTATGACATTGTGCTTGACAATGTAAGCAAAATTTAAGAAAAAAACAAGACACTTCATACCATTTATCGGCCTAAAAAAAGGCACTCAGTAATGTAAAATGCCATATGTTTTAAATTCACAGAAAATTAGTTATAAGCTATAGGGAAAGATGGATAATACACAATATGTACAAGAGAGGACAATAAGGATGAATGACCAGGAGAAATGGAAATGAGCATTTGGCATCATTGGCCGGGAGGCCCCTTGCGCGGCAGGTCCAGCTGTCTTGGTGCACGTCTTGTTACATTTGACGCCACATTGGGCGACCTGCGTGCCACATGGGGATGAAATGATGATGAAGACAATACAATACCCAGTCCCTGAGCGGAGAAAGTCTCCGACTCAGCCGGGAATCGAATCCAGACCTGGAGGACGGCAATCCGTCACGCTGACCACTCAGCTATCGGGGAGGGGGGCAGACAATGACCAGGAAAGAAGTGCTCAGATTAAAATGCGGCCAAAGGTAGCGTGCAGTCTCCCCCCCTCCCCCCACTGTTCAACCTGAAAGTGAGGAGAAACTACATTACCTGTTGAATGGAATGAATGGCCTAATGAACACAGAATATGGATTGAGAGTGAACCAAAGAAACACAAAAGCAGTAAGTAGCAAATATGAGATTACAATAAACTTACCATGAAAATTGAGACTAACCAGTAGACAAAGCAAAGGAATTCTGCTGCCTTGGAAGCAAAATAATGCACATTGGAGAAAGCAAGGAGGACATAACAATCAGTCTAGAACATGGATATAAGGAATTTATCGCTACGAGAAGTCTACTAACATCAAATATAGGACTTACCTGGAGGAAGACTTTTTGTACACTTGTGTCCAAAATTAAAGCAACAAACCGCTATTTCCCTGTCTTGTGTCTAATTCATGATATAATCATAGAAAAAAATATCAACAGATGGCTGTGCCATCATGTTCTGCACAGAAGATGGCATTCTAGTTAATGGACAACAATGTCAACGATGACGTCAGAGCACCTATCAAACGGGGTAGTGTTTGTCAGGTAGTCCCACATCCACAATCGCTGTGTATACATTCACAGACGGTGCTGTATGGCACAAAGAAGATGCCTACCAGACTCTCTGTCTCTACAGGGTCATAAGAAGAGTGTAAGCAGGGCAGTTAGATTAGATTTGAGATTAGATTAGTACTTGTTCCATAGATCATGAATATGACATTTCGTAATGATGTGGAATGTGTCAGGTTAATAAAAGGTGTCTATACAAGATTTTACATAACACGAAATATTACATGGCACTTAATACCTTTGTTTTTATTTATTTATTTATTTATTTTTTTTGTGTGTGTGTGTGGGGGGGGTTGGGGAAATTACCCACTTACTATAGCCAAAAATTCATCTAATGAGTCGAAGGAGTCGCCATTAAGAAATGCTTTTAATTTCCTCTTAAATGCTATATGGCTATCTGTCAGACTTTTGATGTTATTGGGTAAGTGGCAAAAGACTTTTGTGGAAGCATAATTTACCCCCTTCTGAGCCAAAGTTAGATTTAACCTTGAGTAATGAAGATCATCCTTTCTCCTAGTGTTGTAGCCATGTACACTGCTATTTCTTTTGATTTCGTTCGGATTGTTAATAACAAATTTCATAAGTGAATATATATATATATATATATATTGTGAGGCTACAGTGAAGATCTCTAGCTCTTTAAATAAGTGTCTGCAGGATGATCTTGGATGAGCTCCAGTAATTATTCTGATTACACACTTTTGTGCAATGAACACTCTTTTACTCAATGATGAGTTACCCCAGAATATGATGCCATATGAAAGCAGAAAATGAAAACAGGCATGGTAAGCTAATTTACTGAGCTGTATATCACCAAAATTTGCTATGACCCTAATAGCATAAGTAGCTGAACTCAAACGTTTCAGCAGATCTTCAGTGTGTTTTTTCCAGTTCAACCACTCATCAATGCATACACCTAGAAATTTTGAATATTCTACCTTAGCTACCGATTTCTGATCGAAGTCTACATTTATTAATGGTGTCATTCCATTTACTGTGTTGAACTGTATGTACTGTGTTTTGTCAAAGTTTAATGAGAGCCCATATGCAGAGAACCACTTAATGATTTTCTGAAAAACATCGTTTACAATTTCACCAGTTAATTCTTGTCTATTGGGTGTGATAGCTATACTTGTATTATCGGCAAAAAGTACCAGCTTTGCATCTTCGTGAATATAGAATGGCAAGTCATTAATATATATTAAGAGCAGCAGAGGACCCAAGACTGAACCTTGCAGCACTCCATTCTTGATTGTTCCCCAGTTTGAGAAATCACCAGTTTTTTGCGTATTATGTGAACTGCTTATTTCAACTTCCTGCACTCTTCCAGTTAGGTATGATTTAAACAATTTGAGCACTGTCCCATTCATACCATAGTGCTTGAGCTTATCTAGAAGAATCACAAACTGATGTGGTCCAAAGACTTAATGTGAATCGTTCTGTTGTTTCTCGGGCGTGGCAAGAATTTATGGAGACCAAAACAGTATCTCGAATAGGGCCAACTGCATGTGATATCAAAAAGAGAGGACCGTTATTTGGTTCTAATGGCACAACAGTACCACCTTAGTACTGCACGGCAACTGGCATCTGCCCTCACAGACTTCACTGGACATGTTGTATCGAGACAAAAGGTGTACAGAAGATTCAGCAGAGTAGCCTGTATTGTAAGAGACCTAATTCACAGTATAATCATACAAAATGTCAATAGATGGCTGTACAATCATGTTCATCACAGAAGATGGCATTCCACTTAATGCGTCTTCACAGGATGAAACATCTACATTGGAGTCATCAAAATGCCACCTGGATAGTCAAACAGTGGGCCAATGTTCTACTCGCAGATGAGTCCCGATTTGGTCTGGGGAGTAATTATCAACACATTCACATCAGGAGCGAATGTGGAACACGATTTAAGATTCCAAACATTGTGGAAAGAGACCAATATAGAGTAGGATCCTAAATAGCATGGTCAGGGGTTATGTTGACTACTCGAACATCTCTCCATGCAATTGTACGAGTGAATGGAAAAGGTTTAACTATTGTCATGTATCACAACAAGATCTTGGGACCTCATGAGCAGTTGTCACGAGGTGGTGTGAGCCCAGAATTTGTAGCGATGGACGATAATGCTCGACCTCATAGAGTACAGGGTGGTTGATATTTTCTTGGAATGGAAGATACTGCATGCATGGCATGACCTGCTAGTTCTCCCAATTTTAATCCCATAGAGCATGTCTGAAATACACTAGGGATACAGTTTGCATCACTTCTGCATCCACCAACCATTCTCCAAGATTTGTGAGCACTCTGCAGGAAGAATGGGCATTATTGCCTCAACATGAGACTGATGACATCACTCACGGCATGCCCTGTCATTGTCAGGCCTGTATTGCTGCCAAAGGTGATCACGCTCCATGCTGAGCACATTAACCAGTTGCTGGAATGTGTGTGTGTAAATCGGTTAAATTGGAAAAAACGAAGAACATTTTTGTCTAACATTATGCAAGTTGCAGTTGTTTAAGTTCTGTGTTCTTTACATTATTCTACTTTACTATCACCTTTTTATGCTGTTTTGTGGCAACCTTACACAATTTCTGCTTGTTGCTTTAATTTTGGGCACCAGCATATGGGAGTGGAACATGGGCTTTGGGATTAATGGCAAGGATGCAAGTTCAAGCAATGATATGTGGTGGAGTAGAAATATGCTGAAAAGTAAGTGGTCTGATAAGACAAAAAATTGGGAGTTTCTCCACAGAATTAATGAGGAATGGACTATGTGGAAAAGACCTGACTTATAGAAGGGACAGAATAAAATTACAGAGGGGGAAAAAGCTGTGGGGGGAGGCTGAGATTGGAATATATTCAATAAATATGAAACTGACTCTAAATTATGAAAAGTGTGATGTCATCCACATGAGTTCTAAAAGGAATTCATTAAATTTCAGTCACAAGATAAGTCACACAAATCTAAAGGATGTCAATTCAACTAAATATGTAGGAATGACAATTACAAATTACTTAAATTGTAACAGTCACACAGATATTGTTGTCGGCAAGGCAACTGAAAACTGCATTTTATTGGCAGAACACTTAGAAAATGCAATAAATCAACTGAAGGACTGCCTACAATACAAAATAGCAGAGAACAGAGCTCACACAAAGTGATTTAAGTGTATTTATTTCTCCTGCATGCTGTTCAAGAGTGGAGTGGTAGAGAAACAGTCCGTCCTCTGCTAGAGTATTGCTGTGCAGCATGGGATTCTTACAATATAAGATTGATAGATGACATCAAAAAAATAAAAAGAAAGGCAGCTTGTTTTGTCCTATCTTGAAATAGGGGAGAGAGTGTTTGATACACGAGTTGGGGTGGCAATCATTAAAACAAAGGTATTTTTCAATGTGGCAAGATCTTTCCACAAAATTTAGATCACCAACTTACAAATGTGAAAATATTTTGTTGATGCCAACCTACATACAAGAAATAATCATTGTAATAAAATAGTAGCAATCAGAGCTCTCAGGAGAGATTTAAGTATTTGTTTCTCCAGCATGCTGTTTGAGAGTGGATAGCAGATAAATAGTGAGAAAGTGGTTTGATGAACCCTCTGCCAGGCTCTTAAGTGTGAATTGCATACCAGTCATGTGGGTATAGATTAACTGAGGATGTCATGTGAAACTAGTCATCTGTGTTGAAGAGGTTGGTACAGGAGAGGAAGTCATAGTAGGCTCCAACAAACTATTCAGAAAAAAAATATGTATCACACCCTTGGCTCACATGCAAAGTACATTGAAATGTTTCAAGTAATCAGCTTTGATTCCATCTTTACACATAAAAATTCAGCCTGTGTATGTTTGTGCTCGCAAAACTCAAAGAATAGTTGGTTGATGGCTTTGAAGTTTTCACATTGCATGTGAATAAGCACATATTTTATGTGCTTATTTTGGAAATATATGTGATATATAAATAGATATGTAATATACAAAGGGGAAACATTGTTACAAAAAATTTCGAAAAGTTCTTCACTGATTAAATTCAAATATTTACATGAGACAGAAAACAGGAAAGTTGTATTCTGGCTTATCGGCTTGTGATTAAAATACTACTACAGAACGTGATTCTACAATAACAATAAATAAGGTGTGATGGGGATAGGGGGGAGAGAGTGGAAAGGTGGAGACAGACAGAGAGAGGGGAGGGGCAAGAGAAAATGTCTAGGGGAAATGCAGATGGATGGAGAGAGGGGACAAGGTGATAGAGATGGATATGGCTTAAGGGGGGAGAAGGAGATTATGATGTATATTCAAGTCACACACATTTTAGAAATGTTTGCTTTCTCTTTTCTTCCTTTTCCATTTAACCACACTAAGCCACAGCAATGCATGGATGGGTACAGCTACTGTATGCATAAAAAACTAGGGTTTTAGAAAACGTACAATACCATTTATAAAATTTAAGACTAAACTAATACTCTGACTGAAGATAAGATGAATATGGCAGTGAGAACTTCACAGGTGTTCAGTAATTTATAAGTGATAGACAAGTATTCAACAACAAAACTGATGTGTGCAACAATATAAGGAACAGATAGATTGATACTTACCATAAAGATAACATAATCACTTGCAGACAGGCATAATGAGAAGACTCTTAAACATTAGCTTTTCGCCAAAGTGCTCATCAGGAAAACACACACACACACACACACACACACACACACACACACACACACACATTCATTCACACAAGCGAGCACATCTCACATACACGACTGCCATCTGCAGCAGCTTGGACCACAATATAACTGTCACACTGAATGGCAGCAGCAGTCTGGAGGGGGCAGAGAAGGGGAAGGGATAGCAGGGTAAGGGGGCGGAAGGGGGAAGAGAGAAGAGCATTCTGATCCGAGCTGCGGTCATCTATCTGTGTGTGTGTGTGTGTGTGTGTGTGTGTGTGTGTGTGTGTGTGTGTGTGCGTGCGTGCGTGCGTGTGTTTTCATTTACGATGAATGCATTCGGCCGAAAGCTAATGCACACGTCTTTTTGTTGTGCCTGTCTGCAAGTTAAGATGTCATCTTTACAGAAAATAGCAATCTATCTTTTCCTTATATTATTTGTTGATATTCAGACCTGGAGATTCCATTGCTTGAAAACTGGTGTGTTCTATTGATGACCTGTAGTCTTCAAACTGGTCAGTTATTCAGCATGAATTCTGAATATATTGTGCATGTCCTTGACCACTATATGACTTACCTATCTGCTTACGGTACTGTTCCACAGGCGTGGACCCAGTACTATCATGTCTCGAGCGCGCCATGGATATGGTACCTGCAACACTACAAAAAATATTATTGTTTAGCGTAGAACATGAGTGTAGAAGTTATGCAGTGAAATTTAACAAGAACAAGCCTTCCTTCTCCCAACCTCTCCCTCTCTCTTTCATTCATCCTTTCACTTATTAATCACTTTGCATAGACCTTATCAGGAAAAAAACCTTCAAGGACGTGGAAAAAAAAAATCAGATTTAGATATTAGCAATTGGAATGTACATAGTTAACTACCCACACGCATTTACTCAGGCAAAATTTAATACTTTGATAACTCCTCCTACTCCTAACATTATATATGTATGTACATGAATGTGTGTGTGTGTGTGTGTGTGTGCGTGTGTGTGTTTGTTTGATACAGAGAGAGAGAGAGAGAGAGAGAGAGAGAGAGAGAGAGAGAGAGGGGGGGGGGGGGGGGGAGCAATGTGAGCATATGTAATTAAATTAAGTATAAATCATTACGTGTAAGAAAGATTAATGAGAAAACAATCATGTACGTGGTCAGCATGATGCCATTGGTTTCCTGATATGTTGTATTACAGCTGACAAGTAACTGATCCATATATAAATTACACATACTGCCTGCAGAGAACACAGTAACTGTCACATAAACAAAATTCTTTTATGGTTTTCCCAGGATTGAGTCACACAAATGGTAACATGACCAGTTTTGACATCTTAGAAAGTCATCATCAAATGATATGAATACTGATTCACTCCACATTATACTGAGAGATCACAATCATAATTCATGGAATACGCAAATAAAAACAGTATGTTTTCCAGCCTCTCAGTAATTTCCAGTGTGCATCTGTCCATGGTTCACTGTGCAACCCTGAGGGTTTGAAAGGCTTTCTTATTAAAAGTTTATGTCTCACTGCCATAAGTTAAAATTGGCAATGCACACTGATAATAATCTTCCTCTTTCAGAAACATTGGAAGTTTCGTTTTGAAAACCTTACACAGTTTACCAAAAACATTTCAGACCATTTTTATTCTTCTGTTTATTTATTTTGCTGGCCATAAGCTCACTGTTTTCAATTGTTTTAAGTGCAGAAACACATCACTAACAAAATATGAACTATTTTCTATTTGATATACTAGTCAAGCATTATTTGACTCTTACTATAATTGATTTCCAGGCCCCTTTCCCCATTTAGTTGTAATTCATTTTTGAAGGACGTGTACACTAAAAGCAAACATATGATATCATTAAAATTCAGGTGAGCCAGATACGTTCAGTTGCAACAATACTTCATCATTTTCCCAGTTTAAGGAACTGAAAATTTCTTCTGTACAGTTTTGGTGACAATATATCTCCTTTCCTGGCTCCTCTTTCAAGTTTGACTTTTGCACTACCATTGTGGAATCTAATACAAGTTGTATATGTTCTTCAGTGTAGGTATGCACATGTCCGCAGTCCGCAGCTTGTGGTCTTGCGGTAGCGTTCTCGCTTCCTGTGCATGGGATCCCGGGTTTGATTCCCGGCAGGGTCAGGGATTTTCCCTGTCTCGATATGACTGGGTGTTGTATCGTCTTCATCATCATCATCATTAATCCTCATTACAGTCGGAGGGAGGCAATAGCAAACCACCTCCGCTAGGACCTTGCCTAGTAGGGCAGTGCGGTTCTCCCACATCGTCCCCTACGCACCTCGGAGTATGGGACCTCATCATAGGTATGCACATATGCTGAATAAGTGACTTATTTCTAAAACATAGTTGGGACATACAAGGTGGAATCCAAAATTTTAGGGACTGGTGCTGCCATCAGCAAAGTAGGAGTAGTAGATCTTTGCAACGCTAGGTGGTGAAAGCTGCATATCTGATGAGTCAAGGTGGGGAGTGGCATTCAGCTGGGAGGACGTGTTGTGTGTCCACAGTGATTTCTGTAATACTCTGTGTTTGGTGTGTGGTGATTTTACGATGGATCCACGAACAGAACAGCGCGTGTGTATCAAATTCTGTGCAAATCTCAGGAAAAGTGCTATGGAGACCCTGGCAATGATTCAACAAGTGTTTGGGGGACACAGCATGAGCCGCACACGTATGTTTGAGTGGCATGCTCGGTTCAGGGCCAGCCGTACAGACGTCGAAGATGATGCTCACACTGGAAGACCCGTTAGCCGCACGCCACCATACATTGTTTCCAAAGTTCAACAATTGGTTTGTGTGGATCGATGTCGAACCATTCAAGACCTTGCGGATGAAGTGGGTATTGGTTATGGGAAATGTCAACGAATGTTGATTGATGAACTGGGTATGCATCGTGTCGCCACAAAATTTGTGCCAAGGATCTTGACTGCTGATAAGAAGGTACAGCATGTTGAAGTGTGCACGGGCATTCGTTAGACCGCATCTGATGATCCAACCTTCTTGTCAGGGGTTATCACCGGCAACGAGAGCTCGATTTATGGTTATGACCCAGCGACAAAGCGACAATCGTCCCAGTGGAAAAGCCTGGGCTCTCCAAGACCCAAAAAAGAGTGACAGGTGAAGAGCAGAGTGACGAACATGATAATCGTTTTCTTTGATACCAAGGGAATTGTGCACAAAGAATTTGTCCCACCCAACCAAACAGTGAATCCACGTACTACTGTGACATTTTGCAACGGCTCCGTGAAAACCTGCACTGACAATGGCCCGCGTCAAGGGAACTGGCTGCTGCATCACGACAACGTGCCCCGTCACACGTCCTTGCTCACCAGGATCTTTTTGGCAAAAAACAACATGGCATTTGTACC
Organism: Schistocerca cancellata; assembly: GCF_023864275.1. NCBI lineage: Eukaryota > Metazoa > Arthropoda > Insecta > Orthoptera > Acrididae > Schistocerca > Schistocerca cancellata. Next base: position 183,502,759 of record NC_064632.1, read on the forward strand.
CCACCCACTGTACTCGCCAGATTTGGCACCTTGTGACTTCGTGCTATTCCCAAAACTGAAACTCAAATTGAAAGGCCATCAGTTTGACACTCTAGAGAGGATTCAAGAAGCATTGCTGGTAGTGCTAAACACCCTCAAAGAACAGGACTTCCAGAAAACGTTTGACCAGTGGCAGAAGCACTGGGACCGATGTGTACATGTGGATGGGAACTACTTCGAGGGTGATGGTGACCATTAGTCCAAAGGCAAGGTTTTCTACAGGTGGCAGCACCAGTCCTGAAAATTTTGGATAGCCTTGTATTTGGTTGAAACTATGTTGAAAGCTATGAATTCCAGGCAATACGTACTGTTCTGTTCCATAATTTTGTTCCTGACTTGAAAATGGTTCATTATGTTACATCTACTACTAAAGCCAACCAGTTCTTTTGCTCTGCTAAAGTCTAATGTTTTTTCTACAGGGTGAGTGAATATCCTATGTTTCACAAAGAGGAGGGTGAAAAGTCTATAGTTTTGTTTGTCTAGTCTGTCACCATTCTTGTGAAGCAGAATAGTTACAGCATTACTTTAATTGAGGAACATTCTTTCACAAGCATTCTGAGAATAATTTTACACATTTCAAATTATTTCTACTGAAATACCATCACATCCTGGCACCTTCACTTTCTTCCTACCTCAAAGGGCTTCATATAACTTATCTGCCAATACCATGTCATTGTTTCATTGTTTTGACTGTTAACTATCTTGCGTTTCCGATCCATTTCTTGAACTACACAAACCTTTAAGGAAATGTTGGTATCATAATACAACTTTCTGTTGTTTGTTACTGCAGCATCTGTCATCTTAACTTACAGAATTTGGTACCACCCAATGCATGTTACTGTTCTGTTTTCTTTGTACTCTTCTTTCAATTGATGCACCTGTAAATTTTTGTTGTATCTTCTCACATTCTCTTGAAAATATCTCCAAATAGTATTTAATTCAACTTTTGCTATCATGTTTCTATTATTATTTGTCTGAAACTTTCTTTTTTTCTTTTTCTTATAGCTGCATCATTCCATTTGAGATTTTCCTTTCTTTTACTTTCTTCATCATAAGTAACTTTATTAAGTATTTCATCCTTTTGTCCATGTTTTGGTTATTCACCCAGGTTCACTTTCATGCTCTCTAGTAGGCTTTCAAAGTCATCAGGGCTCGTTACCAGATCCCGCCCACCTGAGATGGGTGAATATGACCAGAAACGACCTGGAAAATGTTTTAGAAAGTGGACAGCTGGCACAGTTGGTGGGCAGGCACTTCAGCCCACTGGTTGGTGTGAGGAACTATGGACGTCCAGCAGTATGCTGAGATATGGCAATGTGGGCATTGTTTGTTGGTTGTGGCAGCGGAGGCTGTGTTCAGAGACCCATCTTCATGTCTGTGTGCAATGAAACTATCACTGGTTTTTGTGGGCAAAAGTTATATTGGTGAGGATGTGGGTTTTTTAGTTCTGGTCATATGATAGTACAACTGATGGTGGTGCAGTTGGTAGGCATGCGCAGAGTTGGTTTGTATGACAGCACTCCAAACTCTTTAGAGAGTCAATTGCAGTAATACACTGCCCACAGATGGTAACCGCTGTTGCTGGAGTCCATGTGGCTTTCGCTCTGTATGAGTATATGCACACTGCTGTGACTGGTGGGCATCATTCTGAATGCTGGATCCAGGGTTCCCAGAGATGGTAGAGTGCCCACAGTTGTCTTACATGGAGGAGCTCTGCTAAGCTTCTGCCTTGGACAGAAGTGATCCAGTACGTGTTCAGGAATACTGCGAGCACTGCTGTTGTGGCGGACATTCCCACTGCTTTCAACATTTTCCACTTACACATCTACACTATAAGCTTCACTTTGTCATTGGAAAATTGGTCAAATGGTGGAGTAAAAAGATGTTTTATGCCATCTGATGGTAGAATTGTTAGAAAGCCATGCCCATGAATTGGGGCCCACTGTCAAGTCTGATAATTCAGGGAAGCCCTTCGATGTCCATAGTCTGAGTTAGCACATTTGATGTGACTTCTGTTGCTGTGTACACCATACTTATCACATACAGGTATTCTGAGCAGGCATCCATAACTACTAGCCACATGGAACCCAGAAATGGGCTTGCAAAGTCCAAATGAATGCTGTGGTCAGTGTGGGGGTGGGGGGTGTGAGGGGGGGGGGGGCAGCAAAGGATTTGGATGGTGCTGCCTGGTACCGGAGATTAGCTGAATTGCTGCACAACACGGCTTCCACTTATTTGTGTAAGCCTGACCAGAAAGTGTGTCACCTCACTAGAGCTTGCATCCACAATATTCTCCAGTAATCACGAAGTGGCTTGGTAAAACCTGAGGCTGTAGGGTGGCCAGGATGACAAAACGATGTGTGTCTGCCTCAGTGTCTATGAGAAGGATGTCATCCATGACTGACATTGTGCCCTTACTTTGCTTGCATTGATCGTGAAACTCTTCCCCAGCACATAGTCCCAAGCGACTGGAAAAAAGTGCAGGTATCTCCTGTACATAAGAAGGGTAAAAGAACAGACCAATATCCTTAACACCGGTTTGCTGCAGAATTCTTGAATATATTCTTAGTTCAAATATAATAAATTTCCTTGAGACTGAGAAGCTTATTTCCACGAATCAGCACGGTTTTGGAAAGAACTGCTTGTGTGAAACTCAGTTTGCTCTTATCTCACATGGTATACTGCAAACTAGGATAAAAGGCAACAGGCAGATTCCATATTTCTAGATTTCCAAAAAGCATTTGACATAGTGCCCCACTGCAGACTGTTAATGAAGGTTCAAGCATATGGAACAGGTTCCTAGATATGTGAATAGCTCAAGAGCTTCCTAAGTAATAGAACACAGTATGTTTTCCTCGATGGCGAGTGCTCTTCAGAGGCAAGGGTATCATAAGGAGTTCCCCAGGTAAGTGTGATAGAACTGCTATTGTTTTCTATACACATAAATGATATGGTGGGCAGCAATCTGTGTCTGTTTGCTGATGCTGTGGTGTACAGGAGGGTGTCAAAGTTGAGTGACTGTAGGAAGATACAAGTTGACTTAGGAAAAATTTCAGTTACTGTGATGAATGGCAGCTACCTCTAAATGTAAGTTAATGTAGATGAGTATGAAAAACAAACCCGTAATGTTTGGATACAGCATTTGTAGTGTCCTGTTTGACACAGTTACATTGTTTACATATCTGGGTATAAAATTGCAAAGAAATATGAAATGTGGGCACTGTGGTAGGGATGGTGGACTTCAGTTTATTGGGAGAATTTTGGGAAAGTGTGATTCATCTGTAAAGAGGACCACATATAGGACACTGGTGAAACCTATTCTTGAGTGCTGCTTGACTGTTTGGGATCCACACCAGGTCAGATTAAAGGAAGACATCACAACAAATTCATAGGCAGGGTGCTAGATTTGTTAGTGGTATGTTAGACCAACATGCAGGTGTTACAGAGATGCTTTGGGAACTCAAATGGGAATTCCTGGATGGAAGGCAACATCCTTCTCGAGAAACACTATTGAGAAAATTTATAGAATGAGCATTTGAAAGTGACTGCAGAACAATTCTACTGCCGTCAACATACATTTTGTGTAAGCCAATGAAGATAAGATACAAGAAATTAGGGCTCATACGGAGGCATATAGATAGTCATTTTTCCCCTCACTGTATCTGTGAGTGGAACAGGAAAGGAAGTGACTAGTAATGGTACAGTGTACCTTCCACCATGCACCATTAGTGGCTTGCAGAGTATGTATGTAGATGTAGACAGATGGTGATAGATGGGACAAGGCCTGGAACTCTAGATTGTGTTCTTGTAAATGTATGTGGGTTACCCATGGAGCAAAAAGTGCACTACTTGTCATACGATCTGATAGCAGTGGATGTCTGCAGTGACTCATGCACACGTCATGGAAAATCCTTTCAAGGAAAGTCTTCATTTCATCTGTGTGGAAACAAGAGACTTCCTGCTGGCCAAAGGCTCGATCTGCCCATACAGGAAGACAAGACAAGACAAGAGCTTCTACATTTGCATGTTGTGCTGTTGATTTGCACTTAATGGCATATTTGTAAGAACTGAGGAAAAAGGCCCAATATTAGAGCCATTCTGCTGTCTGCTCTGGAGAACTAGAGTACAGCCCAAACAGTACCATCAGTGGTTTGTGTGTGTGTGTGTGTGTGTGTGTGTGTGTGTGTGTGTGTGTGTGTGTGTGTGTGTGTGTTTGAAGTTTACGGGCGCTAAACAGCGTGGTCATCAGCGCCCAAACGCATAAAAACAGGAACACATGCAGCGAAGGGACTAAGACAAACAGCGAACAAGGAGAACGGCTAAAACACACAGACCTGACGCAGTTACAAATCCTCACACACAGAGGTAAAAGGAGAGGAGAAGGGACACACTAAAAAGGAAAGGAAACACAAGGGAAAGAGAACAGAAACCGAAGGGAAACAAGGAGGTAATCGTGACTGGCTGACCTCTTACCTAAAACCCGGGTGAGCCAGTCACCCAGCAGCACATTAAAACCCTCTCCCTAAAATCCGAGGCAACAAATGGGACAGGACACAAAACCGTAAGACCTTAACTACAGTCGTTGCGTCATCTTGTAAAATAGAGGGCAAATCCGGTGGCAAGGAAACCACCGCCCTCTGGTTAGAGAATAAAAGACAGTCAAGTAAAATGTGGCGGACAGTAATCTGGACGCCACAAGAACTGCAGATTGGGGGGTCCTCCCGCCGGAGTAAAAAACCATGTGTTAATGGACTGTGCCCGATGCGGAGGCGAGTGAGGAGAACCTCATCCCGCCTGCATGACTGGTAGGACGTACGCCATGGCCGCGTGGTAGCCTTGACCAGACGCAGCTTATTGTCACCGACTGCCAGCCACTCCTCTTCCCACTGACGCATAACACGAAAACGCAGGAGGGAGGTAACAGCATGGAGGGGGACGGCACATTCAACAACATGAGGGAGGGAACATGCATCTTTGGCAGCCACATCCGCCAGTTCGTTTCCCCTAATACCCACGTGCCCCGGCACCCAGCAGAAGGACACCTCCTTCCCCTGCCGTTGTAGGTGGAGGAGGGCATCATGGATGTTCTGGACGACCGTATCCGCTGGGTACAAGTGTTGCATGGTCTGAAGGGCACTCAGGGAGTCAGAACAGATGAGGAACTTAAGACTGGGAACACACCTCATCTGCTCCAATGCCCGCAAGATCGCAAACAATTCGGCATCAAAGATGGTAAACGCCGCAGGAAGCCGTAACTGCACGACTCGATCAGGGAAAACAACAGCACAACCAACAGAGTCCCCCTGTTTAGAGCCATCCGTAAATACTGGTACATGGTCGGGATGCTGGTTTAAAATATCATAAAACAAGGAGATAAAAACAAACGCAGGAGTGCAACTCCTCCGGTACTCCGACAAGTCTAAAAGGACGCTGGGCCTCTGGAGCAACCAGGGAGGCAGGCGAGTAAAACCTTGTCGTTGGGGGGCCACACGCTCCACACCAAGGGACTCAAGCAAATGCTTGGCGCGAATCCCAAATGGTCTCGTTGCCCTGGGACGACTGGAAAAGAGACGTTCCATAGGCGGTCGGGCAACGGTAGGGTACGCAGGGGAGGTAGGACAGGCAAGGAATTGACACACCCGTCGCACCATGAGGAGTTTCCGCCGGATGGCGAGCGGCGGTTCCCCTGCCTCAGCACACAGGCTGGGGATGGGACTGGTACGGAAGGCACCAGTGGCCAGCCTGATACCCTCATGGTGTACTGCATCAAGAATCTTCAGATACGAAGGCCTTGCTGACCCATACACGGTGCAACCATAGTCAAGACGCGACCGGACGAAAGCCCTATAGAACTGCAGCAAACGCGCCCGATCTGCTCCCCAGGACCGATGGCTCAGACACTTCAAAATATTCAGTGCCTTCAGGGCCCGCACCTTGAGGTCTTTAAGGTGAGGCAACCACGACAACTTGGAATCAAAAGTGAGGCCCAGGAACCGCACAGTGTCGCTAAAAGGAAGAATGGTGTCCCTCAGACGCAATTCAGGGGAGGTAAAAAGACGTCGAGAACGATTAAAATGAACACACACACATTTTTCTGCAGAAAAGGTAAAACCCGTCTTCGCAGTCCATGCCTCTAATCGCTGTATCGTAAGCTGCAACTGCCGACTAGCAGTGACAAGACTGGAGGAAGAACAGAAAACAGCAAAATCGTCCACAAACAAGGAGCATTGGACAGGACTCCGGATAGTGGACGTGATACTGTTAATGGCGACAGCAAAGAGGGTGACACTTAAAACGCTTCCCTGAGGAACACCATTCTCCTGCACAAACAAATCAGATAGCACATTACCAACCCTATAACGAAAGAGGCGGTGGGAAAGAAAGGACCGAATGAAGATGGGGAGACGGCCACGAAAGCCCCACTCATGGAGTTGATTGAGGATATGGCGGCGCCAAGTAGTGTCATACGCCTTATGAATGTCAAAGAAGACACCAAGACAATGCTGGTTACGTAGGAAGGCCTGCTGGATGGCCGCCTCAAGCAGGGTCAAATTGTCGATAGTGGAACGACATCGCCGAAAGCCACACTGAGAGGGGCTAAGGAGCTGCCTGGTCTCGAGCAGCCAAACCAGGCGACGGTTGACCATGCGTTCCAACGTCTTCCCGACACAGCTCGTCAAAGCAATACTGCGATAACTGCTGGGATGCGTTCGGTCCTTCCCCGGTTGGAGGAGAGGAATCAAAACCGCCTCCCTCCATGAGTCAGGGTATGTGCCGGATAACCATATCATATTTAAACAACTCAGGAGAACTTCCTTGGATGGCAGCAACAAGTGCTGCAGCATGCTGTACCGGATTTGATCATGACCAGGCGCAGTATCATGAGCCACAGACAGCGCCGAATCCAGTTCCCACATTGTGAAGGGGCAGTTGTAGGGTTCAGAATTTGGAGACCGGAAGTCCAAGTGACCCCTCTCGATGGCAGTTCGGTAGTGGCAGAAATCTGGATCACAGTTAATTGTGGCGGTAGATTCCGCAAAATGCATGGCCAGTGTCTGGGCAATGTCTCTCGGCGCCGTGAGGAGACATCCCTGATGCAGCAATGCCGTGACAGGTAGTGGGCTGCGTTGCCCAGAAATCCTCCTGATGGCTTCCCATACTTTCGTAGAATTAGTGGAGCGGGAGATGGAGTTCAAGAACAATTGCCATGACCGTCGTTTGCTCTCTTTAATCACTCGCCGCGCTTTGGCCCTTGCCACCCGAAAGGCCGCAAGATTGTCAGCTGAGGGACGGCACTTGAAGCAGCGCAGAGCTGCACGGCGGGCTCGGATGGCGGAGCGGCACTCAGTGGTCCACCAGGGGACAGGACGCCTCTTGGGATTACCGGATGACCGTGGAATGGACAATTCAGCAGCATGGGAGATCACGGCTGTAACATGGTCTACCCATTCGTGGACGCTGGCACGGTGTTCCAAAACAGCCAGTTGGCTGAAAAGCGTCCAGTCAGCTCTGCAGAGGCGCCACTGAGGCGGCACTGAAAATGCCACAGCCTCATCCAGGACGCGAATCCAAAGGGGGAAGTGGTCACTAGAATGGAGGTCAGCAACAACCTCCCACAGAGCAGAAGCCGCGAGTGCTGGAGAGCAAAAGGAAAGGTCAATAGCCGACGACGACCCGGAAGCAGTACAAAAATGAGTGGGGGCACCAGAGTTGAGGATGCACAGTTCTTCAGACATCATGAGGCTTTCCAGAATGCGACCCCTGGGGCAAGTAGTCGGAGAGCCCCATAAGACATTATGAGCATTGAAGTCCCCCAGCAGAAGAAATGGGCGGGGGAGTTGGCTAATAAGGTCTGTGAGAGCCTCAGAGTCTATCACATCCTGAGGAGGTAAGTAGACTGAACAGACTGTGAGCCTCCGACCCACAAGAAGGTCAACTGCAACTGCTTGCAAGTCTGTAACGAGAGGGAGCTCAGATGAGGGGTGCAGGTCATGGACAAAAACCGCAACACCACCCTTTGCCCTTTGCCCCGTCAGATCATCTTTCCGATATACGGTATAGCCCCGTAAAGAAGGAGCATCAGTGGCCCGAAAATGTGTCTCTTGGAGACATAAGCACAAAGGGCCCTCTCGTACAAGGAGTTGTAATTCGGCCACATGCGTCCTGAACCCATTCAGGTTCCACTGTAATATGGGAGCCAGTGATTAGGGTGGCTGAACTTTCACCCTTCCTCTGGGCTTCGGAGGAGAGCCCGTACCCGCTGGAGATTTATTCCTGGGACGAGAAGATCGCCCCCGGTCGACATCGATGTCCATCAGCTCCGATGACGACCCACGGGAGATGTCAGACAGTATGATGGCCTCGTCATCGGACCGACCCTGACTAGTCTCCTCAGGTGGCAAAACCTTCACCTTCGGCGTCTTTGTCTTGGAGGGCTTAGAATGCACAGCCTTGTCAACAGGTGGAACTTTACTCGCCTGGGCAGAAGGCGCCATAGGGGGAGGGGCAGGAAGTACCCCAATGTCAGCAACCACAGCCTTGTCCGATGTTGCAGGGAGAGCCGCAGGTTGCAAAACAACCGCAGCAGCACAAGTGCACTGGCAAACGCAGGTATTAGTGCTAACACTAGCAACCTCCGTTTGCGTAGCAACAGTGGCCATTTGTACCGGTTTCTTCAGAGCGGAAGCGAAAGACGTTGTAAACACAGGAGGTTGCATGGCCTTAAAGAGCTTCTTGGCCTCACCATAGGGGATGCGCTTAGATGTTTTAATCTCCTGTATCTTCCGTTCTTCGAGATAGATGGGGCAGACCCGGCTCCAGACAGGGTGACTCCCAGAGCAATTCACGCACTTCACAGGCGATGAACAATCGGCTCCTTCATGGGCAGGCTGACCACATTTACCACAAGTGGCTATCCCATTGCACCCCAACGTAGTATGCCCAAAGCGCTGACATTTAAAACAGCGCATGGGGTTGGGGAAATATGGCCTTACTGGCAACCGTAAGAACCCCGCTTTAACATGCTCTGGGAGTCTCGGGCAACTGAACGTGAGAATAAACGAGTCGGATTTGACTAGGTTCCCATCGACTCGTTTCATAATATGCTGCACGTCAACAATACCGTCATCAGCCCATTCAGATTTTAACTCATCTGTGGGGATATCCACCAAATCCCTACATGTCACAACACCCTTACTATAGTTCAGAGTGGAGTGGAGCTCGGTCTCGATAGCGTACTCTCCAAGACAGGTTGCCTTCCGAAGAGAAGCGACTTGACGGGAACTAGAAGTCTCAACTAACAGAGTCCCATTGCGAAGTCGCTTCACAGATTTAAGTGTTCCTGCAATCCCCTCAAGACCCTTGTGGATGTAAAAGGGAGAAACCCTCTCAAAGCTACCCTCCTTCCGTTTAATAATCAAAAACACATTCTGATTATCAGCATATGCTCTGTTACGACAGTCTGATAAATCTCGATCAACACCAGGCGCTGGAGGACTCCCAGCACGAAGTCGCTTTTTCGATTGGGTGTGTGTACCTACCAGTGGCCCACCCAATCCACTGGTAGGGGGAAACGTAGAGGTCGAAGGGTCCATTGTGGTCCCACGAGCAGCTAGGGAACTAAAGGTCTGCTCAGACAGAGCCCCGCGTGCCTGAGTAAGCCTGATACAACTGGGGTGCGGCAGGTGCCCCAGAGGTTGCCCGCTTGCGACTGTTCCACCCCAACAGCCATGCATCTCATAGGCGCGGAGCACACCGGAAGATTGAGGGGTTTTTATAGAGGTTGTCCTTCCTCGCAATCCAGGCGGTCAAGCCAAGATTACCATTCCCCGCAGCACACAACATTCCACCGCCGCGCCATACAGTAGTGGTTTGTGGTCCATAATTACAGTGAACTCAGTCCATAGGTAAACATGGAACTTCTTAATTGAAAATGCAATTGCTGACACTTCCCTTTCTATTTGGGAGTAGTTCTTTTGAGTGGATGTCAATCTCTTTGAGACCTAGGAAATAGGTCACTCAGTACTTTCATCATTCCTATGTGGTAGCAACACACAACTGCCATACAGAGGGACGTCCATGGCCAAGATAGTGGATGTAATGGTGAAAATGGTCTAAGGCAGGGTGCTAAGTGCAGCATATGCTTCAACTGTGTGAATGTGCACTCACAATTAGCTATCTACCTATACTGAATGCCTTTTCTTCGGCAACTGGTTTGCAGATGCATGATATGGGCCACTTGTGGGAGTAACTTTGAATAATAATTCACCCTTCCCGAAAACCCCTGCAACTCCAGTAAGTTTTGGGGATGGCACTGAAGCTCTATAGCTGTGACATAGTGATCAATGGGCTGGATCCCTTCCTGAGATAATCCACTTACTCTTGGAAAAACTGGAATTTGTCTAAGTGGCACTGTATCCCTGCATCAAGCAATGACATAATTAGAGTACAAAAGTTTCAGAGATTCTTGATGTGTAGCACCTGTGACAATTAAGTCATCAAAGAAGGTTAATGTAAGCAGGTATGGACATGAATAACTGTTCATGGTATCTTTAGAAGGTTATAGGAGCAGAAGAGATCCCCAAAAGCTAAGTGCCTGTATTTATATGAGTGGAAGACAATGTTGATAAGCACAATGTTTTGTGACTCCTCATACAAGAATATTTCCAAATATGCATAGGCAAGGTCAATCTTAGAAAAATATTCGATTTCGAACCGCATGCAATGTAGTAGGTTCCCCTTTTGCCTGGGCATTGATTTAAAATTGCCATATGTTTGGAGGGAGCCATTTACCAACATATAGGTGGGTGAACCAATCTAGACAAGCCTACGTTTGGAGGTTTACAAAGGATGGTCGCTTTTGTGTCCACCTAGAGACGAACGTCTGTGGTTGGAGCTGTGAGGTTTATAAATAACTTAATAGCAAAAAGAAAACCCTGGCCAGCTATTACTTCATGCACTGTTCTTTGATGCACGCAGGGAACTGGATACGGCTGTGCAGATAGTTTATTGCAAACTGTTCAGAGATGTCCAACTTTACCACACTGGATGCAATGTGCCCAGCAATCCAGATATACCCTACAAACATGTGCCATGAAGCAGTCTGGACATGACAGAAGGCCCTGTAGCACATGCCTCTAGGGTTTGACAGGCTGTTCAGAGGCCATTGACACATCTATCAGACATCTAAAGAGGAATCACGATACCACTATCTTGGACATGATTTGTAGGTATCTTCCTGATGATTGGACCATTGCTACTTGCAGCTGGGTCATGAGGTGCTCATTTGTTGCCTGCACAATTTCCAAAGAGTGCACAATTGTCAAAATATGTCCCACTAGTGGACTGACTGGTTTAAGGGGCAACATGTGGACTTCCAAATTGGGAATCAATTGGACAAGTATGTCCTTAATTAAAGAGGCTGCTTATGAGATTTTTCATGATGGATTCGCACAAGTAAATGTAAATGTCACATGACTAGGGCCTCCAATCAGGTAGATCGTTCACCAGGTGCAAGTCTTTTGATTTTATGCCACTTCGGCAACTTGCACATCTATGAAACTGCATCACTGACTTAATCCTTGAAAATCAGTCATCCAGGAGCGATCTGACTGGCCACAATTTTTATAGTATTGATGAAATTTGAGTAATGATGTGACTCGTGGAATCAGTGTGAATAATAATTTCAAAGTAACTTGCACATCTCCTCAAAAGCAAGGGTGATTGAGAGGGAGGAGCCAATTTCTTAAACAATAAAAAAGTTCCCAGGCAAGCACACAACATGAAGAGTGACCTTTGGTGACTGTCTTCAGTGATCTGAAAGGAAGTAAAGCACTCTTTCAGATGCTATAAATATGTGTCCCAATCCACTTTGGCATCATTAAATGGCAGAAATGCAGGTGGGCAGCCCTCCACTCAGGAAGTGACTGCTGCTGTAGTGGATGAATACCCTGTACCAGCAGCTGATCCTTCAGAGGATGAATTTCTTGATGGAGCAACACATTTTGCTGTTGCTGTTGAAACTGTTGCTGGGAACTATTGTTGCAATTGCTACTGCAATAGCAGCAGTTGCTGTTGTTGTGGGCTGACTGGCTGGTGGCAACCAACAACAGACCATGAGAAGAAAGGGAAACAATGAGGAAGATGAACAAACAGATATGGTGCTACAAATAAACAAAGTTCAACAAGTAACCTGGAGGTAGAAAACCTGAAATGCAGCAAACAACAGAGACCAAGAACAAACAGTGTGTTATGAAAAGGAGACTATAGTGAAGCGAGTATATCAGTGAGTCCAGTGTCACTGTGCAGTGGAACTAATGAGCAGCTGTAAGCTCTGACTGACTGACAGAATGATGTGTGGTGCTGTGTCAGCCATGTGAGTGCTCACAGGTAGAACAGCTCCCACTAATGGCCGAGGTGTAGTTCCAGACACTCTAGCCAGCTTTCAAAGTCACCAGGCCAGGATACCAGAGTTTCCTTTACTGCTTGTTCAATGTACAGACTGAATAACATAAGAGCAGCCTATAAGAGTGTCTCACATCCTTCTAGCTACTGCCTTCCTTTATGTCCTTCTACTTTTATAACTGCAGTTTGGCTTCTCTGCTCTTTTACTACTAGCTTAATGTGCAGACTGGATAACACTGAAGAGATGCTATAAGTGTGTCTCACATCCTCCTCAGCTACTGTCTCCTTTCATGTCCTTCTGCTCTTACAACTGCAGTTTGGTTGCTCTACAAGTTATAGATAACTTTTTGCTCTCTGTATTTCACCCATGCAATCTAAAAATTTCAGAGTGTATTCATGTCAACATTATCAAAAACTTTCACTAAATCTACAAGTGCTGTAAATGTAGGTATGCCTTTCAGAATTCTGTCTCCTAGAATATGTAGGGTCAGTACTGTGTCACGTGTTCCAAACTTCCTCTGGAGCCCAAATCAATCTTCCCTGAGGTTGGTTTCTACCAGTCTTTCTATTGTTCTGTAAAAAAATTGTGACAATATTTCACAACTACAATTTATTAAACAGATGGTTCTGCAATATTCACACCTGTCATTACCTGCCTTCTTTGAACCTGTATGCAGACATGAGCACATACCAAATGACCACCCAAATGAATGTTCATCAGTGTATGGTGGCAATGAGCAGAGTTGACCACCCAGTGCTAGAACACACTGCTGAACACAATGTGCTCAGTTTCAGTGGCAGCTTCAGAATCCATGCCATCTGGGTTGTTCCCCCAGCACCAGCTTTTCTAAACTACATAGATGGGTGTTCAGACCACATCCTTCATTTCCTTAATCCTCCTGGCCTAAATCTCCCCTAACTTCCCACACCAAACTCCACACTGCCACAGGACCTTAACTTCACTAATCCTGCATCCATACCTTGTTCGCCACAATCTCTCCTTCTTCTGTTGTGTCAGTCTCTCCCAGTCCCTTCTTGTAACTGTTATCATGCTCTGCATGAATTCATCGGTACCAGTCTTTTGCATTCCTATCCCATGCAGCTTCTGCCTCTCCCTTCCGTATTCTTATTCTATGAACTTGCTGTCTCCCTCTGAGCTATTAGGCACCCTCCACCAACCCTCCCTCACTCCCTCCCTCTTCTCATCTCCTTTCTCCCCTCATCAACTTCACCAGACAGAATCCCTTATCCCAATCTACCTGCAGAACTCTGTATGTGCATGCAGGGGGGGGGAGGGGGGGGGGGGAGGCACCCACGCACTTGCATGTGTGTTACAATCTCAGATTCAAAATTGCAGAATGCTGCAACAATTGCAGAGATCTTGGAGAGGTCTTTTATGGCAACACTGGCTGTGAACCAACAGATCAAGTAGAGGATATGGAAGAAGATGAAGAAAGAGAAGATAAGCAAAGAAGGAAGAAATAGATGAAGATCAGTGATACATAGAAAATGAATAAAGAAACAAGGGAAATGAATAAAGGAACAGGAGAGAACAAATAAAAGGGAAAGAAGAATTAATGTGCAGATGAGAGGAAGGATGAAACAGATGAGAAGAAAAGAGAAAGAAAATAGAGAGTTACAGAAGAAGTGAATGTGTGGGCAGAATATAAAACCAAATGAAGAGACAACATCACACACAACATCGGCAACACATGACTTTTCAAATTATGCACAATGTAGTATTGAGAATAACAGAAATTACAGAGAAATATGTCTTTAGCGTGTAAATCCTGTAACAAATCCATAAAGAGGCCACTTTAAATTCCACTGACAGGCTTTGTTGTCAATCCAAAATAATATCCACACCAATCTCTGACTGGATTATCTTACCAATGTAACAAAGCGATGAAAAACACTTTCAGATGCACTGGGTTCATGAATCTATTTTAACAGTGATTTTCTCAAAATCTTCAGCAACAATGGTGCTCAGATTTCTATCTGAGCTATTGTTCTAGGCTATCTGTTCTAAAAATTTTTGATTCTAAGAAAGTTACATTTTTTTCTGAACATTTTTCCTCGAAAGTTGTGCTGTTTCCCAGTTTATTGATCTTTCTTATCGCTTGTTATACAGCATATGTCATCTTATGATTAGCATGTTAATCTGCAATATGAATTGGACATGATTTAATAATGAGCACATATTATGATCTAGTAAATAGCCGAATCTATGAGTACAGCATAATGATACATAGAGTTACAATCGACAAAAATAATCAAGTGGTTGAACGGGGCAGTGTATTCCCAAAAAGCAGTTTAAACAGCGCTACACGTCGTTTCTTGGTAATAGGGGAGTGGGAAAAAAAAGGCAAGACAAAACGTCGAACTGTGCTGTGCAGTTCCTGAGCGTTGTTAGGACACATTTTACTGTCTCAAGAGTTCATAATCGCCAAATAAATGTTATACGAATTACACACAATAAAGAGCTACGTGGTACTTTTTAGCAACTTGACCACATAACAACATACAAAAATAACCAAAGACTCAAACACACAACTAAAGTAGTTAAAATGTGTTTAATACACGGTTACCGTAACTTCGTCCTCGAGTATACCTTGAATTCAAAACAGTTTGTTATTCCAGCGCTCCTTTGAAAATAGTGGTTAATGCCTGAAGAAAGGAATAACTTTTTTTATTCAACTTTCATTCAGGACTGCGCCCCGATACTAATAATGTATAATCTAAAACGATTTATTGCAGCAGAATAGCCATTATAGTTTTACATTAGATTACAATCATTTGAGAGTGAATTACAAGGATGTATTGAGTGTCTGCATAATTCTTAGTAGATTACATTCAGTGCAGGTATTATATTCAAGGTGTGACTCCTTCATCAGTCATAAACCGTGTGGCAGACAAGAGGAAAGAGAAAAAATAATGATGTACCAGAAAAACTATGTAATGATCAAGGCTCTAATGCTTTGCCTGCCACCATACAAAAATCCTCAGGGTGCAACACATTGCTTCACTGAACCAATAGATATGGAAGCATTGGTTAAGAATAAAGTACCATGCTTGTCTCCACTCTATCTCAACAATTATCTTGTTAACAATCCTCCACCAGATGCTGATTCATATGTCCTTCCAGAATATAGCCGTATAATGCAACAGTTGGACAGATGATAGTTGTTGCTGCATTTCTGTGACCAACTGCTTTAGCTTTAATGTGATGTGGAGCTCTTTATGACATATGACTGTACAGTTTTTTAATAAATATGTGCATGTGTTGTTTTTATATATTTCTCTTAAAGTTGTAACTATTTCACGATATCAGGCCATGTGTACAGGACATTTGACATGGCAGTGCCATAACAAGAAACAATGTATAATCAAACTCGATGTATGTTTCACGAAAAATAATTACTTTATGTTACAAACACCAAATTCACTGACCGACAATAAACGGCAAACCGTATTAATATACTGCACTACACATCCTCTCGCTGTAGACGTCAGATTCCGCTTTTTGCACTTAACTGGTATCAAACTATCATTGCTGTCATAGCACTGTTTACAAAACAGCCATGCTGTGAAAGCTTGCAAAAACAACAGGCTGTTATCTTCTGAAGATGTGATGCAATAAATTGTGTACTGACTACTTGAATCGTGAAGTTTTCGGTTTCCATTAGTCCTTCTGTGATAGCAGCATGCATCGGCTTTCAGTAGTTAGCCCTGATATCACGGCCACACAGCTGTCCCAGCTTAAAAAAAGCATTTTATTGGTTGGCAGTTGTGGCAACGCCTACTGAAATAACAACAGCACTGATTGTTAGAACGGCAGTTTTCGTGTGTCGATGCGTTACTTCGAGTGGATACATTCCCGGCAGGGTAATGTTAATCGCATTACGATTTCGATAACGAACAGCAGCACTTAAGTGCTAACGTAACTCGCGATAAGTAGACCACTTTTGGTAGCCCATCACGAATTATATAGGTACCGGTAGATTCCTTCACCTCAAGGTTAGCAGCTATTTTCGTTTTCTTTGCATTTCTGTAATCGAATTTAGTTATTAAGAAACTGTTGCTCTTGCAAAAGACGCAATGCACCTTAGAATTTACAAAGTATTGTAATTTCAAAATAAAGCTAGCAAAAGTCGAGTTAAAAAATACTTGTATTTAGCTGTAGAGCATGTGATGCTACACACAAAATGAGCGTACATGATTTTAGCATTAAAAATGTGCACACACCCTTGCATACGTTTGTAGTAAAATGCAGAAAACTGGTATAGTCAACGTAGCAAGTTATTTGAAACTTCATGTACAGTTACGTACACTGGCATTCAATGATTATACGAACTAGTTCACCTTGTTAACAATGTAAAGTGTAAACAATTGTTCGTAAATACTGCACTTTCGCTATTTCATTGTGTTGTGGTTCATACACATCTAAAACTACGCGTATGATAAAAGAATACTGCATGAACCAGAATCCAAGCCGTTTTATGTAACCTGTCGAGGTTTGGTAGTATGTATTTGTTCAGTACACGTTTGTATGTGGTTGTAATTTATATGTGCTGAATGTCAGTTACGCGGTAAGCGATTATTTAATTGAATTTTAAATCTTGAACACCGTGCATATCGATGTGTATTGTAGTGAAATATACCGTTGTTAAATCCCCATCACCGCTCCTATAAGAAAGGTGATACAAGAGATGACAATAACTATTGACCTCTTTCAATGCTGACATTATTTTCCAAAATGTAGTAATGAAGTAATATTTCATCAGAAAAGTTGCTCTACTGAGAATGCCATTTACACTTTCACTCACAAAATTTTACATCCATTAAATAACAAAATAGATCTGATTGGTAGTTTCTGCGACCTATTGAAGGCATTTGACTATGTGAATCACAATATGTTTCTAGATAAACTGAGGTTTTCATGGTAATGATGGTGTAGCCAACCAAGGAATAATGTCATACCCACCAGAAGGATGCAGAAAGTTTTACTTTATCATTCACACCGACGGGTTAGAAATCATGTATGGTGTTCCCCAAGGCTCACTCTTAATCCTTTGGGTAACAGTTGTTTCTGCCTGAAACCACCACTTTAATTTTTCTGCAGTTAAAGCCTCACTAAGTAAAAATAGCGTGTTAATGTTGGTATCTGTGGCATTGCAAAAGAACTATGAGAAATTTGAGAGTTAGTATAATACCCTGCCCAGGTGTGTTACACTTTATTGCTGAGAACATATGTTAGAACTAAGACTTAGTATCTTCTAGACAATCCATTGTATGGCATGATTCAGTGAAAGTAAGAAAACTGGAGAAGCTTAGAAGTATTGAATGCATTGGCTGAATAACTTCCGTGTGGAGTCACACATTGGTTGCCAGTCAGCTAGCTTTTTCAAGGCCCATGTGCAACGATATTTTTGCCGAGGAAACACTGTACCAATTTTTAAAATTAGTTCTATATGAGTGTCTAAAAATTTGATGAAGTGGCTGGGAAGTTAGCTGATGCAAAGAAAAGTGAAGACAGTGCTGATACTGGGAAAGTCGGGTGAAGGGGGAAATGCCGATTCAGAGCGTCTTCACAATAAAGTAAAGCAGAGATGTACTGGACCTGCTTAGTTGTATGCGACTTATCTGAGGTGATCGTACAGTTACATATAAGCAAAAGAAAATGGAAGACTACATGTTGTCAACATGATCAAAAAGATGGATCTGCCAGAAGAAACTGAAATACATATGCACAGAATAAGTCATCCAATAACTGTTTACTGGATGGAAAAGAAAATTATCAAAAGTGTCATTTAGAACTTTAAGATGTTTCACTTTCAAAGAATAAATAATGTACATAGATCCAGTCCCCATCTTCTACCAAAATCAAAAGGTATTTGACTATTACAGTTACAGATGGAAGGGGGCAACAAAAGGACATTGAAACAAGCAAATAGTCTAAGTAAACATAGATCATTAAGCCAATAATTTCCCTGACACAACTTGCTGGTTGTATTATTTATTTATTTACATGTCAATTTCCTTAGGACCAAATTGAGGAGCAAATCTCCAAGGGCATGGAACATGTCAGTACATGAAGTTATAACATAAAAGTAATAATAGATAAAAATAAAATGTTTATAAACCCAAAAAACGTCAAGCCATATGTTTAAGTAAATGCAATCAACAATATAATATAAGAATCAGCTTAAGTTTTCAAGGAACTCCTCAACAGAATAGGAGGAGCGACCCATGAGGGAACTCTTCAGTTTCGATTTGAAAGTGCGTGGATTACTGCTAAGATTTTTGAATTCTTGTGGTAGCTATTGAAAATGGTTGCAGCAGTATACTGCACACCTTTCTGCACAAGAGTTAAGGCAGTCTAATCCAAATGCAGGTTGGATTTCTGCTGAGTATTAACTAAGTGAAAGGTGCATATTCTTGGGAATAAGCTGATATTTTTTAACAAGGAATGACAGTAAAGAATATATATATTGAGAGGCCAGTGTCAAAATACCCATACTAGTGAACAGAGGTAGACATGAGGTTCACGAACTTATTGCCACTTATTGCTCGAACTGCCTGTTTCTGAGCCAAAAATATCTTTTTAGAATGGAAAAAGTTACCCCAAAATATAATACTATATAACATCAGTGAATGAAAACAAGCAAAGTAGACTAATTTTTGTGTAAAACGATCACTTAACTTCAGATACTATTTGAATAGTAAAAATGGTAGCCTTAAGTCTTTGAACAAGAACCTGAACGTGGGCTTTCCACGACAGTTTACTATCTATCAGAACACCTAGAAATTTGAACTGATCAGTTTCACTAATTATATTCCCATTCTGTGAAATTAAAACATCAGGTTTTGTTGAATTGTATGTTATAAACTGTAAAAACTGAGTCTTACTGTGATTTAGCATTAGTTTATTTTCTACAAGCCATGAACTTACGTCATGAACTGCAGTATTTGAAACCGAACCAATGTTGCCTCCTTTACCATTGTGTGTACCTTCATTTCCTGTGAAATAAGGTAATCGACTTGGATGATATTTATTATGGTGAAGGAATATGCATGTGGCACGATGGTGCATTGGCATGTGGCAGTTCGGAAATACGTAGCACGAATCTTCAACAAGAAGATTGGTTGTGGCTTGCCAACACCATGGATGACCTCCCAGGTTCTCTGATTTGAACAGTTGGTTTTTTTGAACTATTTGAAAGCTTTGATGGTGTCAATGAACTCTGTGAACACACTGGATAGGGATACAGCATTGGTAGTGTCCTGCTTGAACGGTCACATTGTTTAAATTTCTGGGGGTAATGTTGCAAAGCAATATGAAATGGAATGAGCATGTGAGGATTATTGGAGGGGAGGCGAATGGTAGACTTCAGTTTATTGGGAGAATTTTAGGAGAAAGTGTGGTTCATCTGTAAAGAGACTGCATATTGAATGTTAGTGTGACCTGTTATTGAGTATTGCTCAAGTGTTTGGGATCAGCACCAGGTCAGATTGACAGAAGACATGGGAATCCCTGGAGGGACAAAGACATTCATTTTTAAGAATGGTACTGAGAAACTTTAGAGAACTGGCATTTGAAGCTAATTGTAGAATGATGCTACTGCTGCCAATGTACATTTCGTGTAGGGACCACAAAGATAAGATACTGGAAACTAGGACTTATACAGAGGCACATGGACAGTCATTTTTCCCTAACTCTATCTCTGAGTGGAACAGGAAAGGAAATGACTAGTTGTGGTAGAGGGTACACTCTGCTACACACCGTACGGTGGGTTGCAGAGTATCTGTGTAGGTGTAGAACAAAAACTGTGCACATTTACGGGAAAGGATAGTAAAATACACACATCAACAAAAATTTTGCTTCATCCCAATGTGTCATACAAGCGTGTTGCTATTTTAAGTGTTCCTGTACAGATCGGAAGGTCAAGTAGCCCATATAAATTTGACAGGTGCAAAGAATGATCAATATCTATGACTTTTGAGCCAAAGGAACTGTTGTGTGCTTCAGAACTGGATTTGGCATTCAAAGAGACTGGAGGACATCATGTACCACATCAAACTGTTGAGAGACAGTTGCATGATGTGAGGCTCCGTTCCCGATGATCATGGGGAGAACCATGTCGTACACAACAACAACGCAGGCTCTGTTACAGATGGGCAAGAAATCGTGCAGAATGGGCTCTCAGGATGGGCGTCAGGTGTTGTTTACGGATGAAACTTGTATCTGTTTGTACCCCAATAATTGCAAACAATGTGTTTGAAGACAAATTCATCCCACCTTCTGTCCACATGTGCAACAACGTAATGTGTTCTGGAATGACATTGCGTTGGACCACCATACACCTCTGATAGTTGTTGAAGGCAATCTCAGTGCTCTGTGGTACAGGGTGACAAAAATAATGGGAATGGAACTTTATAATAACGGGAATGTTTGAAATGACTAGATGATTAGTGGCAGCCATGGGCTGGTGGCAGCTCTGCAGATTCATGACAGCGAATAAACAGTCCGCCATTTCAGTAATCATGGATCAGGGGAATAGACAACAGTGGCATAGCCATAAAAATGTTTTATAAAAACAATGGTTGTTTGGTAGCGGCGCAGAGGGAGTTTTGACATTTTTATAATTTAGGACCTCATGATGCTGTTCCGTCGAAACACGTGATGACTTTGAAGAGACTGGATCTGCCCTCAGGAAGAACAGAACGACCAACAAGTGTGCATTCTCTAGCGAGCATTGATGTTGTATGTGAGTCTGTCTTACAGAGTCCACAGCGTTCAATTCGTAAGCAAGCAGCAGTGGTTGTAACGTCCCAGGAGAGAGTTTGCAGAATTCATCTTGATTTAAAATTTCACCCGTACAAACTACAGATAGTGCAACAATTGAAGGACAACGATCACCAGTTACGATTAGGATTCTGTCAACAAATGATTTCAAAAATAAGCAATGACGATGAATTTCTAAACAAGTTGTGGATGTCAGATGAGGCACATTTTCATCTTGCAGGTTATGTGAATAAACAGAACTACCATTACTGGGCAAAACACAAAACCTAATGACGTTCATGAGCACCCTTTACACGATAGTAAAGTGACAATATGGTGTGGTGTTTCATCAAGTGGGAGTATCTGACTGTATTTTTTCGCAAATGAACAGGGAAACATATGAAGATGTTACAAACTTTCGTTACACCTGCATTGAACAACTTTCCAAATGTTCAAGAAGCCTGGTTTCAAGAGGATGGAGCAACATCAAGCTCTGCATGGTAATCAATGGCATATGTGTGAGAATTATTTGGCAACTGTATGATCTCAGGATTTGGTAACATTCCCTGGCCCCCTATATCGCCAGATTTATCCGTTTGTAATTTTTTTTCTTTTGGGGCAAGTCTAGGTGGAGTGGGGAGGATTTCATGAAGGATGGATCTCATTTCAGGGCAGGATTTGAGGAAGTCGTATCCCTTCTGGAGAGCCACATTCAGAGTCTGATCCAGTCCCGGAAAGTATCCTGTCACAAGTGGGGCACTTTTGAGGTTCTTCTGTGGGGTTTGAGGAGATGAGGAAGTGGCTCTGGTTATTTGCTTCTGTACCAGGTCGGGAGGGTAGTTACGGGATGCGAAAGCTGTTTTCAGGTTTTTGGTGTAATGGTTCAAGGATTCTGTGCCATAAATTTTTAAATAATTGGGTAATACAAAACTTTGTTGATGTGTGTGCATTTGATAACAAAGGCACTGGTTGCTGCAATTCTCTCCCCATGAAGTTATGACACAGACATTTTTTTCATTAACACTTTATGGAAAAAAATCACCCTTTTGTTGAAAGTGATACCGTGGCAGGAAAGCTGTGATGATGCAGATGCTGCTGCGTTTGGAATATATCTGACCTGCAGTGGAGTGCTGCATCTCTGCATCATTGTGATGATTAACAAATTGCTTGGTTATAGAAGTGTGCTGTTTGTGTTTATCTCATAATGGCCCATGTGTCTGAAAATCACAAGTGCTGAGTAGCTATTAAGTCAGCCACATTCATATTAAAAACCAGACTATGTCAAGGCAGCTGAGTTGCAATTTCTGTTGACCAACTTAGCATTTTTTAAACTTTCATCTTTATCTTATGTGTTACTTTTGTCTATGGAACTTTATGACCTTTCATCAAATTTCTATTGTGCTATCATTCATTTTGTGTGCAGAACCATCATCTCATGGTATTTGATTTATGACAAATTATAGTTCTTAAGGTTATAATTTATTTATTGTGGCCCCTGTTCTTAAATAAGTCCTCACCAAATTTAAATTTACTGCTCTGTGGAAAATATTTTTCATTCTGTTTAATCGATCTACACCTTTCTGAAGTGTTCACTAACTTCACTGTTGGTTTCGAATAGGGTGTATGATGTTATTTCCATGGTTACAATATTGAGTCAAATTTATAAAGAACTCGGCAATAAGAGCCAACTTACCAGTAGGACGTTGCAACCATTCTGGCCTGGATATTGCACCAAACTGGTTTGGGAGTGTATCATACAGCAGTTGTATCCTCTTCTGAGGCAAGCTGTACTATGACCATTATAACTGATTCTCAGCATCTTGGACACTGGCACTGGGATGGAGTTAACATAAGAGCAGGTCCCACACATGCTCTGTAGGGGACAGGTCTTGGGATCTTGCTGGCCACGCAAAAGGTTCAGAGATATGCTTGCCATGTGTGAACAAGCAGTGTCCTGTTGCAAATTAGCACCAAAATACTGTCACATTAGAAGTAACACACGAGGATGTAATATGTGTGTGGCATACCACTGTGTCATCACAGTTCCCTTAGTTACTTAACAGCAATGAACTGAATTTGTACTCGATGGCTTCCCATACTATGACCCAGGAGTAACACTGCTGTGGCTCTCCAAAACACTGGAAGAATGAGACGTCTCCCCATGTCACCACTGTAACCTCCAATTAATGTCATCTGGCATAGTACTAAACCTCTGTTCATCGTTGAACACAATGCAGTGTCATTCGTCAGCAGTCCATGCTTCACAATCACAGCACCACTTCAGAGACAGCTGTTTGTATTGTTGTGTTAATGGCAGCATATGCATGGGATGGTAATTCCCTGGTTCAGCTGCTGCTAGTATCCAGCCAATGGTGCAGGATGACACAGAATGTTGCGAGAAGTCCATTACTTGTTCTTGAATGGCAGGCTCAGATGTGAAAGAGCTACAATGTTCGTGATGCATGGTATGGTGATCTTCCCTTGTGATTGTCCGACATGTTTGACAGAAACCATGACTATGAGCACACCTGCTGTCACATTCTCAAGTGGTCTAACATCAGATCTGAATGCCGCACAAATTGGGATATTGCCTGACTGCCAGCTGGCCAAATTGAAACCCACAATGAGGCCCCTTTCAAACTTTGTCAGCTGCTGATAACATTGTCTCACAGAGTTTGCAATGTCTTCGTGTAATTCATGTTGTTCACTCAACATTTGACATTGCTCTTGCCCCTTATATACCGTTGTCTGAGGAAAGAGAAACAGCAATATGTATATCGAGCTCAGAGGGAAAACCAGTTCCAAGCAAAAAAGGGAAAGCTGAAAGGTGGAAGCAGTATGTAGAGGATGTATCCAAGGGAAATGAACTTGAAAGCAATATTACAGAAATGGAAGAAGACATTCATGAAGATGAGATTGGGGATATTGTATTGTGGGAAGAATTTGAAAGAACACTAGAAGACATAAGTCAAAATAAGGCCCAGGGGGTAGAAGACATTCTGTCAGAAATGCTGATAGCCTTGGGAAAGCCAGCCATGACAGAATTCTGCCATCTGGTATGCAACATTATGAGACTGGCAAAATACCCTCAGACTTCAGGTGAATGTAATAATTTCAATTGCAAAGAAAACAGTTGCTGATAGGTTTGAGAATTAGTGAACTTTCAATTTAATAAGTCATGGTTGCAAAATGCTAACATGAATTCCTTACAGAAGAGTGGAAAAATTGCTATAAGCTGCCCTTGGGGAATACCAGTTTGGATTCCGGAAAAGTGTAGGAACACTTGAGGCACTGCTGACCCTATGACTTCTCTTAGAAGGTAGGTTAAGGAAAGTCAAACCTACATTTATAGCATTTACAGACTTGAGAAAGCTTTTGACAGTTTTAACAGAAACACTCTCTTTCAAATTGTGAAGGTAGCAGGAGTAAAATACAGGGAACGAAAGGATGTTTACCACTTGCACAGAAACCAGATGACAGTATTGTGAGTCGAAGGGTATGAAAGGTAAGTTGTTGAGAAGGAAGTGAGACAAGGTTATAGCCTATCCCTGATGTTATTCAATCTGTACATTGAGCAAGCAGTGAAGGAAACCAAATAAAAATTCGGAGTAGGCGTTAAAAGTTCAGGTAGAAAAAATAACTTTGAAGTTTGCTGATTACATTTTTATTCTGTTAGACAGCAAAGGACTTACAAGAGCAGTTGAACTGAGTGGACAGTGTCTTGAAAGTAGGAAATAAGATGAATAACAACTAAAACAAAACAAGGATAATGGAATGTAGTCAAATTAAATCACATGATGCTGAGGGAATTAGATTAGGAAAAGAGATACGTAAAAGTAGTAGATAAGTTTTGTTATTTGGGCAGTAAAATAACTGATGACGGTTGATATAGAGAGAATATAACATGTAGGCTGGCAGGGCCAAGAAAAGTGTTTCTGAAGAAGAGAAATTTGTTAACATCAAATATAGACTTAACTACTGGGAGTCTTTTCTGAAGGTATTTGTCTGGAGAGTAGTCACATATGGAAATGAAACATGGACAATAAGCAGTTTAGACAAGAAGAGAATAGAAACTTTTGCAATGTAATGCTACAGAAGAATGCTGAAGGTTATATGAGTAGGTGCGCAATTAATGAGGAGGTCCTGAGTAAAATTGGGGAGACTAGAAATTTATGGCATAACTTGATTAAAAGAAAGGATTGGTTGATAGGTCGTATTCCGAGACATAAAGGAGATCACCAATTTATTGTTGGAGGGATGAGAGAGAGGGAGGAGGAGGAGGAGGCGGGGGTGTGATTAAAAATCATAGAGAGAGATCAAGAGATGAATAAAGTAAGCGGATTCATAAGGGTGTAGGTTTCAGTGGTTATTCGAAGATGAAGTGGCTCGCACAGGATAGAGTAGTATGGGGAGCTGCATCAAACCAGTCTTCAAACTGAAGACCACAACAACAACATGTATCCTATCAGGCCTCATAACAACACTAAACACAAATAACTCTAATACACCCTGGTGGGGCACTCTACCTGTCACAAAGAATTTAAGCTCTGAATGATTCCAATATCTGCCAATGGTCTGTACTTTTACAAAGTTACATTGACTGACATCCAATCGTAGTGCTCCACACTTTTTTGCCAGGCATAGAGAGAGAGAGAGAGAGAGAGAGAGAGAGAGAGAGAGAGAGAGAGAGTACATTATCTTAGAGTGTTTGAATGAATTTATTTCATACTTTTTGGAGAGCATCCATGTAGCGAGATGCCCCAATAATTGTCATTTTGTGGCTGCACGTTGTTTCCACACAATCTGCCAAATGACTGCTGGAAGTTAGATGACACTGCAGCATACACTGGATAACTGTCACCATTACAAGTATCAACATCTACTACTGTAGTTGCAGTAGTAATTAAAAAGACAGGTGAGTTAGGAAGGAGATTTGACTTGGTGCCAAAGAAGCCTTTTTAGCCTTTATATCTGGATAGACTATAAAAGTTTCTCTTGTGTAAAAAAAAATAATAATCAAAAGAGGATGGATAGATTTAAATTTATTTTGAACACAGTATGTATATATAGTTATGAGGAAGCAAGACGTTGTAATTAAAACATTTGAAATTACAAAGACACAGAATGTCTGTCCAGTACTTACCTTCAAGAGACAAATTTCCAAGTACTGTGAATAAACACTTAAATAAGTTAAAAAAACTATTCCTAACTTTCAGAACTATTTGTCACTTATTCAGGGAGGGAAACGGATAGGTTTGACAAGGTTAAGGAGAGTATTGGTCACATAGACCTCAAGCTGCGGGAGTCCCACATGTTTGAGGATGAGGGAAGAACTGCAAGTAAATTAGTTCAGTAGATAACTTTTGCCACAGTAGTGAATTAAATTTGGAATGGATGTGTGTGTAGTTCAGATATTATGTGCATCACTTTATAGACCATAGATCAGAAAAGCTCAGATTCTTATACATTGACTTAAACAAACCATTTTGTTTTATTTCAAAAGTTTTGTGGCCATTTCTTCACCTGAGCTATACAAAATTGATTATCATGCCCAACTTTTTGTAGTGCTTGTGAACAGTCATTTGTGGCATGAACAGTTTCAAAAATTGTATCAATGACAGTAGCCCCATAAGAGTCTCAAATGAAAATATTGAACATGTGTGTGGTCATGCACTGCTGCGTTAATGGCAGACTGATGAGAATTCTTGTCACTGTAAAGGTAAATATTGAAAGTTTATCAGTGTGCTTTATGTTGCAGGATGTCTGTTTTACTGCGACAGTCATTGTCCCGCTTAACTCCATTGTCTGCTGTGAGCTGTACGCACCTTCAGCAGCTGCACTCTCAGCAGCCAAGTGTGGACCTGTGCACTCTCACTAAAACCTCTGCAGAGCAGCAAGGTCGTCTTCCAGTGGTACCTGTTTTCAGGCAAGCACTGTCTTTCCCTGCTGAATCAATCGCTCTGAGGGATGCCTACGGAGAGTACACATACCGTGGATTATTCCTCAGCAGCCGACAGTTAGCTGATCAGCTTACAGACTCATTTGCCGGAAGACGTGGTGAACGAGTTGCATTCCTGGCTGGCAATGAAGCAACTTATCTGATTATTCAGTGGGCATGTTGGATGAGTGGTCAAACAGGTGTGTACACTACATATTTTCACAGAGCTAGTGGTACTCAATACTGGAAACAGCTCATGTTTAATTTATGATTTTCCATGGTTTGTTGTTTTGCATCTGTTTGTTTTCTGTGTTAATCAAGTTTACTTAATCTTATTATGGTGCTCAAAAGATTCACTCCTACCCATTTAATAAGCAATACACTGACAGTGATGTTACTCATGATACTGGGCTTCATATATTTTGCATAAAATTTGTATATGATAATCCTGTATTTAATGATTGTTTAGATTTTGTAGCATCATCACCATCTCATGCTGCTGCTCCTCCTCCACATCCCAACAGTTGGTGGTCTCTTTCTTACTTTCTCTCTTTCGAAACAGTTCCCTTGATGCTCTTGTATTTTCTGCCAGCTTTAATCCCATCCATGCATTCCTGTCATTGTCCTCATCCTTCCCCTGTTCCTTCAGTCAACTGCAAATCAGTATGGGGGAGGAGTTACCCAGATTTTCAAATCTGGATTGAAGGGTTTCTGTGTGGCACATTCCTTTTATTCTGTGCAGCAGTTTCTCACAGTAACTTAGTGTTTTTTGTCTCAATGTTACTTATTTGCATGGGTTACCTCAAACTTTGTTTTGTATTCATAGGTTTTATTTTTTGTTGGAGTCACTCCCCCTCCCTCAACCCCCAGTAAGAATAATTCTGGCTTACCTGTCCTCCCAGAAATATCAGGGGAAGGTTTTTATTTTGCCTAGCAGTGGATGTTCAGGTTAGGTTTCTTGTTTCTCCTGTTCTACACAGCTCCTCAATCCTGCCTTTTTTATTGGGGGGGGGTCTTCTGACATCCCATGACAGGTTTAATATTTGTATCCAGTGTCTCATTTCAAAAGCATACTACCTTTTCTTTTTCACCTTTTTGACTCAAGTTTATAATCAATACATGCACATATTTAATATACAAATCTTTAAGAACTGTTTCTTACAAATTACTGGGAATGATATTTGATGTCAGTGGTGGTCTATTTCTGGAATTTATTCTTGTGCCCTGACTAATGTTGCTTTCACGCCCATTGTATTTCTGCTATCCAGTTTTGTGTGCTTCTAAATTATCTGAAGGCGTTCCTGTGAGGCTCAATATTCCTGGTTACAAACTTTTACACCAGAGAAAAATTTGAGGGTCTCACTGGAAACAATCGTATCACTAGTAAGGGAGTCTAACCACAAAACTACACAGGCAGTCATGCAAAAGACTTATTATTATTATTGACAGATACTACTACTTTCCAGAAATCATGTGTGTCTCCGTTGTTCCACAGATAATGTGGAGTGAGTTCTAGAAATAGCAAAATAATACTTTCATGTAATTAGTCAGTTAATAAATAACATTAACCAGCCCCACCAAATAAATAAATAAATACCACTTATTTTGGTTAAGTGAGTGGGTGGCCTGATGACCAAATGCCACAAACATGTTTCGCTAAGTCCACTCAGTATGTATATAAACAATGGTTTGGAATGAGACCGTGGTGAGCACAAGATTCCGCATTAGTTTCCGATCAGTCGCTAAATAAAAGTTATAATGCCAATAGATCAGGCTCATCTGAAAAGAGAACAATATTAGCCTTTCACAATACTACAATTTTCTTTTCTTTTAGACACTTTATATTACTTGGGAGTGCATTAAAGATTTTTGTACTTGTGTACTTTACCCCTTTTTGTACCAGAGAGAGATTTTTCCATTCACAGTGCATATCACCCTTCCGTCTTGTGTTATAATGACGGTATGCCTCATTTGTTTCATATTCAGAGAAATTGAGAAGAGTGAAAGCCATGAGTGAGTGGAGATATTGTGAGGTAGTGGTTAATATACCTAACTGCTTAAAAAGATTTCGACATGAGGTTCTTGAAGGGACACTACATATAACTCGGACTACTTTTTTCTGACTTACAAAAATTTTTTTTGAAAGTGGTGAGTTGCCCCAAAAGATTATTCCATAGCACATCACTGAATGAAAGTAGCCAAAATATGCAGACTTTGATACATTGATGTCTCCAATTTTGGAGATTGTTCGGATGGCAAATGTTGCTGAGCTAAACTTTTTTAGTCTTTGCTGTATGTGGAATTCCCAGTTGAGCCAGTTATCTATGTGAACGCCTAGGAACTTTCTGCACTGAACGTTCTGTAACTGTATTTGGTGGGCAGTACATACCAATAACTTTATGTTTAGCTAAGCTGCTTGAATGGGTGTTTATGTGGACCACAACACCAGCCATTTCAGTTGTTCCTTCTTTGCAGAATTGTTCAACAAATGAGATTTTCTTAAAGGTTCTGTAATTACTAACAGGTGTGGTGAATTCTCATCCACAAATACTTGCAGCAAATTGAGTTTATTCCTAAAATACTCCACATTTAGATGCATTATTCTAAAGGGTACTGATATTTTACAACACTTTGTGACATGGTATTTGAATCAGTTGAATTATTACACAGGTCTTTAACACTGCACTGTAATGACAATGGATGGTGGCCTCATACATACATTAATCCTTGTTCCATAGATCATGAATACGACATTTCGTAATGATGTGGAACATGTCACCTTAACATAAGTTTTCATTAATGATATGAATATAATAGAGGGAAACATTCCACGTGGGAAAAATGTATCAATGATATGAATATAATAAGTCACATCATCTTTGTTTTTAGATATATAACATAAGTTTTCTTTACACAAAATAATTAATCAAATAATTAATTTTTTTATTTTTATTTATTTATTTATTACAGTTACTACTTCATATCTAAGAATTCATCTATTGAGAAGAAGGAGTTGTCATTCAGAAATTCTTTTAATTTGCTTTTAAATGTCAGTTGGCTATCTATCAGACTTTTAATACCATTTGGCAAATGACCAAAGATTTTTGTGGCAGCATAATTCACCCCTTTCTGTGCCAAAGTGAGATTTAATCCAGAGTAGTGAATAGCATCCTCATAAAGATTAACAGATAATTTTAGCAGCACTCCCAATTTCTTAGCAGTAATATTCACTAAAATTGTGATTATTTACAGCACAGTATCATTGAACTAATTAAATCTCATCAGTATTGAAAGTCTGAAAATCTATGCAAGTCCTCTTGTTAACCATACCTCTAAGTTCACAAAATCGAAGTCCAAAATTTGTTGAATTTGTGGGACACACGTGGGCCAAACGACAACCTACCAAGACAAGGACCAAAGACCACGTGCTCTGCTGAGCATGCTTACTTGTAAACTTGGTCACATGACCATCATTGGAGTAAATGTAGCTGCTTTACTTCTGACCATCGTCCAAGTTTTATACTGCAGTTTTCATACAAATTTATAATCATTTCTGAGTTCGTCTAATTACTTTACAATAAAATATAATTTAAAGAAACTTTTTCAGCACTTCACATTATAGGAAATACTTGTAGCGTCACAATACAAATACAGGACTATTTAGCCACATCACATAACCTATATGTTGATTTACAACCTATTGATTACAATTACCTTTTACTGTCATGCTGTGAAACATGCAATAATGATAAGTATTATTTGCACAAAACATATTGACATCAATCTCTGCTCTGTGTATGTCAAGTTGAATGGTGACTTCCTTCTTGTCTCCCAGTCTCCCCCACAATTTTTTAAATATAAATAAGAGACAGAAGTGAAACATATTAGCTACAAAAGGTAGCAGGGAGTATGCTGTCATCCTGACCAAAGTGTTAGTACAACAAAATGTCTGATCCATAGCTTCCATGAGACTTCGAACAGGATCTTTCAGAATAATAAGATTGTGTCGCTAGACCCATTATTCTGTGTTGTAGATCTAATTTATAAGTCATTTAAAGCACAAAAATCAACAAGGAAGTGAATGTTACAAATATCAGTTTTTTTTAATTGGTTTACTTCTATCTTTTCAGACCCCAGCAGATAGTGGCTTGCACCATGATCATAAATTTTGTTCTAAAAAGCACATCTAGGAATTTTTAAGTGATTTTTAATGAGAAATTAGTGGTTTTTAGTCTGCCACTTGAAATTTTCCAGTATTTTATCTAACATTCTCATGAGAGTATGAGGGTGTGCTGAAAAGTAATGTCTCCAAATTTTTAAGCGAAAAATCTTAAATCCTTTTAAATAGAACAAATTTTATTAACATTGTACACCTTCATACATCACATCCACATATTTGCAGCCCTCTGCTTCTAAAGAGCTCCAAATTGTAGCATTTAACATGGCAGTTTGTAAAATAGCTATATTGGTGAATGGGAAACAGCTTGCTTTAGTCAAGTTTTGTATTCGAAGAGTTTGTTCACTCATGGAGCATCCTCTCCTTCATCATGACAATGCCAGACCACACACGAGCACTGTGCCATCTACAACAGTCTGATGCCGTAGGCTAAATGTCATCAGTTATCGTCCATACAATCCTGACTTGGCTCCAGCCAATTTTCATCTGTTTCCAAAACTTAAACAACACCTTCAAAGATTTCATTTTAATAGTGATGAAACAGTGCAAGCAGATGTGAGTTGCATAACTGTTAGGGAAAGTCAGACACTCAACAGTGATGGTATCAGTAAACTGGTCTCTCGTTGGGAGGAATGTGTTTGGCACCAGGGTGACTATGTTGAGGAATAAATAAAATCAATCAATGGAAAATCCAGGATAAAAAATGACGGTATTATGAAAGGACAGATTGCAACTCACCATATAGTGGAGATATTGGTCACAGACAGGCACAACAAAAAGACTGCTAAACAAGTAAGCTTTCAGCCAAAAAGCCTTCTTCTGAATTAGACAACACACACACACACACACACACACACACACACACACACACACACACACACGACCACTGTCTGTGGCTGCCAAGAAATAAATATGTAGACATGAAGAATAAAGGTATAGACTGTTAATAACATTTATTTTATTTAAAAAGTGTTAAGAGTTTTCACATAAAATTGGAGGCATTACTTTTCAGCACACCCTCTTAAACTCTTAATGTCTCCCATTAATTTCACAGTATTTTAACCCCACACATGGACGTCTTATTTTAATATGGGGTGCAAGCAGTCTTTTTGCAGATAAAAAAATAAAAAAAATATTAAAAAATAAATTTTTCTGGATCCTTCCAATGAATTAGAGCCTGCCGTTTGTATTATCTGCAAGTGAGCTTGCTCTGTTTCTCCATGAGAGAATGGTGCACGCTCTGCCACTTGACCCTGAACATAAATATGTGTAATGTATTATGCATACATGGGAAAACAAAAGTACTACTGTACAAGTACAATGTTGATGATAAACTGTGGGAACAGTACATACTGTAAAAAATGTACAGTAGGTGTAACTATCGAGAGCAACCTTAGGTGGAATGGTCACATAAAACAAACAGTAAGAAAAGCAGACACCTGACAGATTCATAGGAAAATCTTAAGAAATGTAACACATCCACAGAGAAAGTAGCTTATGTGATGCTGCTGCTTGTTTGACTGATTCTTGAATATTGTTCATCAGTAAGGGATCCTTACCAAGTAGAACTGATAGAAAAGATCCAGTGAGGGGTGGTGTGTTTCATCTCAAAATTGTTTGGTTGGTATGAGAGTGTTACCAAGATGCTAAATAACTACATTGGCAGTTGTTAAAAGATAGACATTATGTATCACAGAGAGGTTTACTGTCGAAACTTCGACAGAGCACTCTGTAAGAGTCAGAAAACATATTGCTTCCTGCCACATACATTGTGCATAATGACGACAGTGAGAAAATTTGATAAATTAGAACCAATACAGAGGTTTGCTGACAATCATCCTTCACACAGCCCATTCGCGAATGGAACAGGGAAGGGTAAATCAGTTAGTAGTACCGGAAGTGCCCTCTACCACACACCATTAGGTGACTGCGGAGTATGATGTAGATGTAGGTAGATGAGTTGATGTGATGATTACAATTCATGTCACCTCTTGTTTTCACAACTAGATATTTATATGACATAATTCATTGTATTAACATCTGTTACATTTTTAAGTTTAATGAACTGGAAAATTTCTCATTGTAAAGATCTCGTTGTCTGTATTTGCTCTTGATTCATGTTAAGTCATTATAACTAGTTAATGCTAAACTTTTCTATCATTAATAATTTCTCTTAGATAATAGTCTCACCTTCAAAGAGTATGAGATAATATCCAATACCATCAGTTGTCATTAATGTACTGTATAACCCGAACAGCTAGCTCTGTTGCGTTTTCCTTGGGTATGCCAGAAATTACGTCTGTGCCCATCGATGACATTCAGTCCAGTGTACTGTGCTGTGTTCTGCACATTAGGAAGCTATCAGCACAGTTGTGACATTCCCTTTACCTGTATTGCAACTGATACCAAGTGCCTTTAAGTCTCATATCTTGATTTTATGAAGTAATATGCTGAGTGTAGTACTGACTTTAGAAAGGCTAGTGCCAAGTAATGTGCTTTAGACAGCAATTAAATTTGAGTAGTGTTTCCCACTTTATTTGCACTTTACAGTTTTTGATGGCCCGTTCCAGTCTTACAGTACACAGTTCCTATGGTTAAAAGAATCAAACCTCTCCTTCCATGAACTTGTCCACACTATAGTAACTTGGCTACAGTGCACTGACACACTACTTGTTGAACACCAGAGGGGCATAAGATGCAGAGTTATAAATATGAAATTAATAGTACACATTATAGTTTTCAATAAATTCACCAAAATAGATCACTGCATCCAGTGTGTAACATTTCTGTAACATTATCACTTAATGCCAGCATGTATGTTAACCGGGTGTGATATTTTACCTGCGAAGTTGTACAGTTATTAGCTTGTACGAGACTTTCTCATACCAGTAGACGTAGTTGTTTCGTGTTTAATTTCCAGCTGCAGATTTTCACAGTTAAGTTAAACACAGATGTTATGCGATTCACATCCGGAGCCAGATTGACACTAAATGCCATAAAGATGTTAGCATCGTGCTAACTAGGTACATACTTTGACACGGGGTGTTAATGTTACAAGTGGACCCTGCAGATTTGCGATTCCTGGGTGGGGTGGGCTATTTAAAGACTAGCGTACAGATATTTGTTAATCTCGGAAACTACGGAATATTTTGAAAATCGGCTGGATTAGATTTCACTGTTCTAAATGGACTATAAGACTTTACTGCTTCCTGGTTTACGAAAAACATTGAAGGTTAATAAGATATAATGGTATGTAGAACCATCTTATGCTTCCTCGTTGGAAATACCTACTTAAGAGTTGGGCAACCATCTAGAAATTATTTTACCTTATGCAAGATTGTAATTAGTGGCTTAATCAATTAATGAGAGGTATCATCTGATTTAGAAAAAGTATGTTCTCAGAAAGAGAGGGATGACTGCTTTTGAATGAACAGTAACAGTATTTCAGATTCCGCCGATTAGTGTGGAAGGTTTTCCCCATTATGTGTTGTAAAACTTTCAGTTAGTCATAACATTCAATTAATCAAACAGCTAGCAAAACTAATTGCATCACTGAAATGAGAATGTTCAATATAACCAACTGGATAATAAATTTAAATGGAACTTTGCCTAAATAACACTTTGAAATATTTATGAACATATTACATATTTTATGTGCAGCTGTATTAAAAATTGAATGAAAAATCAGGAAAAAATTTGGTTATCGATGACCATAGAAGACATACCAGATGGAGGGTTTCCAACATGCTACATCTCACAGTCTATAACATTTACAAGTCTACCCAGAACTGTGTGTCCAACCTAGCATCTGAACCTGTGATGGCACTACTTGTGTAGTAAATGTTAGGGTTCACTGGCAGTTTTATTATTGATCGGTCTTTACACAATCTTAATACGCTACTACCAGTGTTCACAGGCATCTTGCCTTCTTCTAATATCACTGTCCCTTTTGCATAGAGTCCATTGCAGCTTCTTCACTACTTAGAATGCAGAGTGCTTGGGATGAAGCTATGGTACGGCATAGTCGAAGTTACAAATATTAGTAAACAATGTGCTTTTTATTGTTCCACATTGAGGAAAAAAGAACAAAAAATGTAATATTGTGATGGTAATTAATTTTGTCATATAGGTACTTAAAGTTTGAATAAATGCCATAGAAAACTGGATTACAACACTGCACTAGATTGAGAGCTACATATGTGTTACCTCACTGTCAGTTTGCATAAAGTCTAAAATTAAATATCTAAATTTATTTGAAGAGCAGTGATTGTTCCCAGCTGTTCCTCTGAGCAGTGTGCACCCTCCACAACTGTTGGAATACTTCATCTCTGACAGTGATGCAGGAGTAGTTGTTGCAACAACTGAACATGCTGATACTCTACAGAAAGCCGCTGGAGACAAGCGCAAATTTATTGTCCTTGACTCGACACTACGCACTCTTTCATCCAGGAAAGCAGATCAGGTACGTGCACCATGAACTCGTAGTAGGATTATATGGTACAACTTTTTGTTAAGAATATTTATCAGGAGAGATTATAATTTTCAAATATGAATTAAATTAAAAATAGATTTATATTATTTTCTCTCACTGCATTATACATGAAGCAGGTTTCACACTATTTCGTAGGTGATCAGTTCATTGCACTCTTTGCAATGTCAGGAAATCTTGTTTTACTGTTAGGGAAAAGAAAAATAATTCCAAACCAATTGTACTATACCCATTGAGTTTGTCATTCTTTGAGACTTCACGGAGCTGTTTCAAAACTTATCATCGACATCAAACTCTGGAGTAATTAGTTCTGAAAACCATACTTATGATCATAACATTCCAAGTTTGAATTGAAAATGTGGTTTGTTCTAAGTTTTGCAACTATTAGCAATGATTTTTCAATAGGTTTACAATAGTTTGTGGTTTGGCATTCTGACAACAGTTCAGCTGCAAAGTTGGCCAACTCCTGTAGTAAGAAAGCTACCTAACAACAATACTTTCCTTCTCTTTACTGTTTCACTTACATGCCTACTTCACTGATTACTACTTAGCTTCTTGTGCTATGTATAAAACTATATTCAAACCCTGCAAATCACTGAAGTGCATGGCGGAGGGTACTTCCCATTGTACCCGTAATTAGGTTCCCTTCATGTATGGAATGCTGGAAGAACAATTGTTTGAACACCTCTATGCAGACCGTAACAAGTCTAATCTTGTTTTCATGGGAGATTGCTCAGTTTGCAGTTTGCTATAGTTTGGCGGTGGCCATTCACATGTGCAGTCAGCTGGTTCAATGTCATACCCGTATAGAATTGGAGCATGTATGATATATAACATGGTTGCTTTCACATGTAACCCTGCCCTTTATAGGGTAGGAAGTTCCTGTGACTGGATTTCGGTATGAAGTGGTGGGTAGGTATATGGGGCAGGTCTTCCACCTCAGTTGGCCACAAGGAAATGATCCACGGGGTGCCGAATTGAAGTAGGGATGAGCAAGGATATTCTGTATGTTGTGTGAGTGGCTGAATACTACTTTGGGTGACGTGAGTAGGATTTTTTGTAGGATATTCCTCATCATCAAGAGGTAGTCAGAGCCCTGGTGAAGGAAGTTGTTGAGCTTTTCAAGGCCGGGGTGGTATGGATGATCAGAGGACTGCTCGTCAGTGGATGGTTAACAGGTTTACTGGTGCAAATGGAGGAGATCACATGGGATATTTGTAGGTGAGTTGGTTAGCATACTGCTGTGAATAAAGACTCTGGAAAGGTTATTGGTATATTTCAACAGTGCCGGCTTACCACTGCAGATGTGATTTATGGGTAGTGAGGCTTTAAGGAGGGGACTTATAGAACAGGTGACAGCTGTCAAATGGAGGTACAGTTGGTGACTGATACGCTTGATAACAGTTGTATTTATGTAGCCATTTGAGAGGTGGAATTCAAAATCTAGAAAGGTGACTCATTGAGTTGAGAAGGTGAGGAAGATTTGGAATTAAGTGTTGAAGTTATGGAGGAAACAGCAAAGGTTGTCCCTACAATGAGTCCAGATCATGAAAACATTGTCAGTGAATCTAAACCAGACAAGGGGTTTTAATATATGACTGTATAGGAAGGATTACATCAGATGCGCCATAAATAATTTTACATGGGATGATGCTATGTGAGTACTGAGATGCTGTACCCTTGTACTAGAAACTTTAAAAACAGACTACAGCTGAGGGCGTGTAGAGGACTAACCAAGCAGAGCTCTGCAGCTACTCGGGTCTCATGGTGTCATAGTAGATGGCAGCACACTTTGAGTCTGTGCAATAGGCAGATGCCCTGAATGTGAGAATTACCAAAACCACAGGTCAGGTAAACGCATACTCTAGCCACAAGGTTGGGGAAATCCACATCCGGCCATTTACGTGAAACATGGAGGGGTAGCTGCCATGGCTGAATTGAGTGTCCAGAACAAATAGCAAATAAGACTAAATCTAATAAAAGCCTAAACGCAAATAGTTACAGAGAAACAAGTAACATGTTTTCAAAGACAAAATTAAGATAAATGAGTGGGTGGAAATACGCCCACAATTCGAAGTGTAATTTTTAAGCTATTCCATGTTAAATATTTTATGTGTAAAATGAACTTTAAAAATTAATATCTTGACAATGCCTTAAATGATTTTTCATAAACGAAGTGTCTATGGATAGGTCTCATTGAGCACTATCAGACCACCACAGTAGATTTTTTTGTAAACATTACCTATTTCGAATTACAGGCCAGAATGTACATTCTGCATGTAAAAACAAGAGATTTACATAAATAATGAATAAAACATTAAAAGTAGTGGCAACATTATGAAGTAGACATAGATAAAGAAGTATGAATTATTTAGTTTTAATTGTTTATATTTATTAGCAACAGAACAATGCTTAGTAGTGTATACCCAAACAAAATCATTATTTATGTACAATCTACTTTAAGTTAGAGAAAAACTGAGAACAGCACTAGAAAGATGATGAAATGTATATCTAATTGGTGTATGATACTTCTGTATAGTTTTTAAATATTTTGTGGAAATAAAAAATGTGTTTGCTTGACCCACATCATGGTGAGGGCTTAAATAAGCAGCAGCCATCTTTCAAAGGTGTAATGTATCGAAATTATTTTGAGTGTTGAGTCGTAGGCTTGTGATATTAGTGTTTGTTGCTAATGAATACTGCGAAATATATTCAAGTTGGAGACTTTAAAATATGTTTTGTTAGGCAATCTAATGTGAACTCTAAAGCTTTACTGTGGTAATGTTGTGGACTTTAGTTAGTTTGTAAGTGTGGGGCTTTAAACTCGGGCTAAAGTGACTTTGATTATTTTCCAGAAATTTATGTGAACATGAGATACTCTTTCATTTCATTTAATCCCTCACTCAGATGTTAATTAATTCAGTGTTAAACTAATATTAACAACAGCAACATTGGAAAATATAGATTGTTTCTTACTATGAATATATGTTAAGTTGCAGACAGGGTTAAAAGATGCTTACACATAATCTTTCAGCCACAGCCTTCATCAGAAAAAGAAAGAGATACGCATACCATTCATTCACACAAGCAAGCACACCTCATCCACACATTACCACCAAGTCCGGCGGCTCAGACCAGAATGCAACTATCACGAGGAATGGAAGCAGCAGTCTGGAAGGGGTGGGTAAGGGATAAGTGTCTAGATGGAGAGAGAGGAGTGCTGTCTGATGGGATGTGCAGGCACTAGACTACCAACAGGTGCAGTATCCGGAGCTTCTGGGGCAGGAAGATGGGGAAAACAGAGTGAAAAAGGAGAGGGCAGCAAGGAGGGTGGGAGACAATGGGGAAGAGGTGATATGACGGAAGGGGTGGAAACTGTTGGGTGGAGGGTGTGGGGGCAGCGTGTTACCCTAGGCTGAGGCTGGGATAATTGTGGGAGCAGAGAATGTGTTGTAATGATAACTGTCATCTGCACATTTCAGAAAATCTGATTGTGGGTGGGAGGATCCAGATGACTCAGGAAGGGAAGCAGCCATTGAAAGCAAGTGTGTTATGTTCAGCTGCATGTTGTGCCACAGGGTGCTCTACTTTGCTCTTGGCCACAGTCTTGTGGTGGCCATTCATCCTTGGTGGACAGCTACCTGGTGGTCATGCCAACATAAAAAGCTGTGCAGTGATGGCAGTAGAGCTGGTATATGACATGGCTGCTTTGACAGGTGGCCCAGCCCCTGATGTTGAGGCTGGTTAAACCTGTGATCCTATGTTCCTGTAACCCACCTGGCCTCACTCTTAGTGACTGTCTTTCATTCACCCATCCTCTTGCCTGTTTCCATTCCAGCACTACGCAGAGCCTTCTATTCCGCCGGCAAACCCACAGTCTTTTTACTTTCCCCTTTTCTGCTCTCGATGCCCTCCGTCTATCCCTCCCCCTCCCTGACCCAGCCTCCTCGTTACCCCACCACTGGACTGCTTCCCCATTATATGCTGTTGTATGCAGTGTGGCCTCAGCAGCCTGAAGCAGTGGTCAGGTGGTGGGTGAGTTGCAATTGCGTGGATGTTTGTGTTTGTTAGTTCAGAAGAAGGTCTTTCGGCTAGAAGCTTACTTGTCTTGCAGTCCTTTTGGTGTACTTGTCTGCGACTCACTATCTCTACTATATGATAATTAGAAATCTATTCTTTACATAATACCATATTGGCATTATTCCATCCTGGATTTTCCGTTGTTTAAACTAATATTAACATGTAGTTAATGTGACAGTGAAGGAATAAACTGAGTTTCGTTAAAATTTAAAATGCTGTGAGTAATGGATGTTATTATTCGCCACAAATGCCTGCTTGCTTTTATTTGAATTTTGTGACTGGATTTTTTTATTTTACTATATAATTTTTTTAAGGGTTAATGTTACAGGTGGGTTGGTTGGCTCCTAGACTGTTTTGTAGCCAACACTTAAAAATCCAGTCACGCATTCAGAGGCACTATAAACAGTGACTTTCTAATTTACAATTTATTTTTTGTGCAGATGCACTTGGGGACTCATGAGCTAGAAGTTTATTGAACAGTATTTTGTGGAATTGACATGAAGGCCACCGCTTTAGCATCACTCATTTATTGTCTGTTACATTGCAGTACCCATGGCAGTGCAATGGATTTGTTTATAGCTTTGATCTTTGAAAGTGAAATATTTGTGGGTGAGGATGTGATTGGTTAGGAAAGGTATCAGGATGATATTGGGAAAAGTAGGGTTCTGTGGCTGAAAGACCATGGGCATGGGGGATGTTGGTGTATAATGATGTCATATCGACAGTGACCAAAAAGGAGTCTGGAGTTAACAGGACAGGGACTGTGGAAAGACGATGAAGGAAATGAGCAGTTTCTTGAATGTTGGTGGAAGGTTACGGACAATAATTTAGAAGACTATGTGGGCATATTCCTCTCTGCCTCCCCCCCTCCCCTTCCTGCTCAGTCCCCAAGGAATAATTTAGTAAGTTAGGTAGTTGACAAAGAATTCACATTAAGAAACAGGGAACATTATTAAGTATTGATATAAGATAAAGGACACTTAAAATAACGAAAGAAATTGGACTAGGTTGCACCTTCACCATACTCCCTCAAAACGTAAACCAGTTTTGCTATGGACAGGACATCACTTCAGAAGGAAAAAAAAAATTCACTTGACAAATTAAAAAATAGGAAATCCTTGCTAAATGTGCATTCTGTTCCTAGACAAATCTTTGATAAGTAAGTCCAAGAACAGGAAGATGTGGAATGTGTGTTTTGAAGCTTTTGTCCGGTGTGTGACGCTTAATGGAAGTGAATGCTGAACAGTGGAAGGAGTCTCAGCAAGAACAAATTTGAAAGTCATGAACGAAATCAATGAATTAAAAAACTCAAGAATAGAAAGAGCAAATATAAATTTGAGAGCTGTTTACCGGGGCATAACATGCCATGAAAGTATTTTTAAGGTATAAGTCACAGAGGTGAACGCAAGAAACATTTCACCAAAGACCCAAACAGAACACTAGAATAACAAAAATGCCAAGGTATGAACAATGAGAAAGTGGTTGCATCTTTGAAACTTTGCTATTAGAATATGAAGATGATCATTGAAATGTTCATTAAGTATGTCAATTATTTTCTGTTGTAGGGCACATGCTGCCAAACAAACTTTTATCCTCTATATTTTTAATTTTTATAATAATAATGATGATGATGATAATGATGATCATGATCAATCATTCTTTCCCAGTTGCTACTTCAGTTATGTTTATCAGTCAGACAACCACATGATAAACATAATTTTATCCACTACTTTCACCATTCTTTGTTATTGCCATGCCTTCACTAAAAGTAAAGTCTTGTTTATATATGTATGATGGAGCAATCTAAAAGTTTCTACCATTTGAAAACATTGTGTGATCCTGTGGATTACTATAATTTCCTTCAAAAAACCTCAACTGCATTTTGAAGTTTCTAGTTCTGTGATAAATGGCTCATTGGTTTGCACATAAAAGGAGCTGCTGTTTTTAAATCCATTCTTCTTTGTTTAACCACAAACATCCTTTAAAGTGCTACAAATATTAACTATTTGCAAGATATGGGGAAGATAGGTACTCATCTACAGTGGATCAATGCTTGGAGCACAGGAACATGTAAGGAAAACAGCATTCACATTAGCTAGCGATCCCTAGCTCTTTTTCTAGCTGTAGTACACACTCTCTCACACACAACCACACATACACTGAAACAGACATTCCCATGGCCATGGCAGATTAATTATTGATACTTGATTATTGAAAGCTGATGAAGGTGGGTAGGGGGTAGGGAAGAACACAAGGACCGGGTAGAGGGAAAGAGGAAAGTCTTTGGACTGCACAATAAGATGAATAGAGTATGGAGGTTACAACAAAAATAGATGTAAGAAGAGGGAGAGGGGGAAGCTGAGAGGGGAAATGGACAGGGTGAATGAGAAGAAAAAGGTGAACGTGAAGATGAAGTGGGTGAAACG
The DNA here is from genome assembly GCF_023864275.1 of Schistocerca cancellata. Classification (NCBI taxonomy): domain Eukaryota; kingdom Metazoa; phylum Arthropoda; class Insecta; order Orthoptera; family Acrididae; genus Schistocerca; species Schistocerca cancellata. Next base: position 183,545,095 of record NC_064632.1, read on the forward strand.
GAGGGGGGAAAGAAGGGTGAGGGGTTGAAAAAGGGGGAGAGGAAAGAAGAGAGGGGGCAGAGGGTGAGGGAGAGTGCCCACATTGGGCGGCAGGGGGGGGGGGGAGGAAGAGTGGTGGGAGAAGGCGGTGCATAATCTGGACAGAGGAGGGGTGGTGTGGATGGCCACAAAGTCATCTGTCCAAAGACCTGCTTCGTTTCCACTAACCCACCTTTGCATCCTTTGCTGTCTCCTCCCCACTTCCATCAGGACAGGCAGCTGCTTTCAGTTATCAAGTATAAATAATTGGTCTTGCTGTGGTCTCAGGAGTATGTGTTTCAGTATTTGTCTAGTTTTGTGTGTACTATTGCTAGGAAAGATCTGGTGCTTGAAAGTTAGCGTGAATGCTGGTTTTTTGCGCGCGCGTGTGTGTGTGTGATGATGATGTTTGGTTTGTGGGGCGCTCAACTGCGTGGTTATCAGCGCCCTTACAATTAACTAATCTTTGCTCAGCCCAATTTCGCCACTTTCCTGGATGATGATGAAATGATGAGGACAACACAAACACCCAGTCATCTCGAGGCAGGTGAAAATCCCTGACCCCGCCGGGAATCGAACCCGGGACCCCGTGCCCGGGAAGCGAGAACGCTACCGCGAGACCACGAGCGGCGGACATTTGTGTGTGTGTGTGTGTGTGTGTGTGTGTGTGTGGGTTGCCTTTCCCTTATTTAGCATATTGCTCCATTCAGGAATTTCCATTATTGTTAAAGATACTAATTATATTTTTTTAATTTCTGAGCATATGAAAATGAAATGAGTAGTACAGTATAGTGTACAAAAGGTGTCATAATTTATCTACATTTAAGCTTAATCTTAGATTATAACTAAACAGTCTTTTACACTCAGTTGAAAAGGATGTTGGAGGAAATGTATAATAAAGGAAGTTATCATTTCCCAAACTGTAGTCATGAACAAAAAATGAAAAATCATCCTCACTTATTCTTCTGACATGGATATGAAAATCATGTCTGTGGCTCTAACAGTTGCTAGATGAGGCATAATGAACTTGTGGCACAATTACATTTGATACAATAATGCTTAATGAAAATGTATGCTTGGCTGTCATTCATGTTATGAAAACAACAGTTGCTTTGTATGTGTGGTATTGAAATGAATTTGGTTTTTCTTTTGTAGTTGGGAAGTGAGAATGTAACCCTACCTGAGGAAGCCCATGAACTTAAAGGAGGTGGACAAGAACCAGAGTTTTATGATGACAATGATGCACTTTTCATCTACACGTCTGGAACAACAGGACCTCCAAAAGGTAATTGGGAAAAACATACTTCAGAACAAAATAATGTAAAACTGCTAACATTGAATGGCATAAACACTGGTAGTGTACATAACAAAATAAATGTAGCTTGTTTGTACTAGGGTTTGGCAAAGTAATATGAACACCTGAATAATTTGATATACCCAAATAAGTCTAAATGGATTGATGATCTTCAAACTCAGTAGTTATAGAACACCAAAGACATTTTATTTCATCCTCTTGCACATCAACCCAGTGTTGGAATATTTTCAGGTGAGTGGGTGGGGTCAGGCACTACCTCCTCAGAAGATGTGATCTTGTATTGGGAACAATTCCTGTACCACTAAATGAACAAGGCCATTTAAACATGATTTCTCCTCTGGTGTTGTGTTAGGCACACAAAGATTCTCCAGGAAGGTTGCGGGAGAGGACGACGTGCTGTAAGGATAGCTCCCATCTTTGCAGCTCAGAAAAGCTGGTGGCGGTGGGGAGGAACCAGATGACATGGTTTGTGAAGCAGCTATTGAATACTCACATGTTGTGCTGTGCTGCATGTTATGCCATTGGTTGGTCCACCTTGTTTTTGACAAATGTTTGGCTGTGGCCATTCATTCTTCATTGACAGCAAGTTGGTTGTCATACCAATGTAAAACACTGTGCAGCAGTTGCAGCACAGCTGGTATATAACAGGGTTGCTTCCACAATGATCCAGCCTCTGATGGGGTAGGATAAACCTGTGACAGGACTGAAGTAGGTGTTGCTTGATGGGTGGATTGGGCAGGTCTTACATCTGGTTCTTGCACAGGGATATGATCCTTGTGGCAAAGGATTGGGGATGAGAATGGCATTGGGATGGACTAGGATGTTATGGAGGTTGTGTGGGTGGCGGAACACCACCCTGGGAGGTGTTGAAGTATCTTGGGTAGATTGTCCCTCATTTCAGAGCATGATGATAAATAATCAAAGCCCTGATGGATGCCGTGGTTCAGTCATTCCAGTCTGGACTGGTATTGGGTGATAAGAGGACACTTCCTTGTGATTGGTTCTTGGGATGCCCCGCAGCTTCCAAACCCACCACTTCATTCCCTGTACACCTAACCAACTACATCCTAACACACAACTATTTCACCTTTGAAGGAGAGATATACTAACAAGTTTGCAGCACAGCTATGGGCACACGTATGGCACCTTCCTGTGCCTACCTCTTCGTGGGCCACCTAGAGGAAACATTACTAGCTACCCCAATCCTCAAACCCCTGGTCTGTTTCAGGTTTATTGATCACATCTCTATAATCTGGACCCAAGACCAGGACACCTTATCCTCATTCCTCCACAACCTCAATACCTACCGCTTCACCTGGTCCTTCTCCACCCATCTTGACGCCTTCCTAGATGTTGATCTTCTCCTCTCCGATGCCTCCATCCATGGTCCACATCAAACCTACCAATACCAACTGTACCTGCACTTTGCCAAGCTGCCACCCCTTCCTCACCAAAATATCCCCCCCATACAGCCTGGCCACCCACATTAGATGCGTCTGCAGTGATGAGAATTTCCTTGCCCAGTATGCTGAAGGCCTCAGAAGGGCCTTCACAGACACGTAATACCATCCAGACCTAATTCACAAACAGATCTTCCATACCATACCCTCACAGACGTGTGATCCTCACATCCATCCCAAGAACCAACCTCAAAGAATCACCCCCCCCCCCTCCCTCCCTTCCTTGTTACCCAATACCACCCTAGGCTGAAATGACTGAACCACATCCTTCATCAGAGCTTTGATTATCTATCATCATGCCCTGAAATGATGGTCATCCTACCCAAGTCACTTCCAATCCCCCACAGAGTGGTGTTCTGCCGCCCATCCAACCTCCACAACACCCCAGTCGATCCCTACACCACTCCGATCCCCAATCCCCTGCCACACAGATCATGCATCTACATCTTCATAAATAATCAGCAAGCCACCGTATGGTGCATGGCAGAGGGTACCCTTACCACTACTTGTCATTTCCTTTCCTGTTCCACTCACAGATAGAGTGAGGGAAAAACGACTGCCTGCGAGCCTCCATATGAGCCTTGATTTCTCGTATCTTATCATCAGGGTCCTTACGTGCAGTGTATGTTGGCAGCTGTAGGATCATTCAGTAGTCAGCTTCAAATACCTTCTCAAAATTTTCTCAATAGTGTTTCTCGAAAAGAATGTCATCCTCAATGATTCCCATTAGAGTTCCTGAAGCATCTACGTAACACGTATGTGTTGTTCGAACCAATTGGTAACAAATCTAGCAGCCTGTCTCCGAATTGTTTCAATGTATTTCTTCAATCCTACTTGTCATGGATCCCAAACCCTAGAGCAGTACTCAAGAATGAGTCTCACCAGCATCCTACATGCAGACTCCTTTATAGATGAACTATTCTTTTTTTTAAATTCTCCCAATAAACCAAAGTGGACCATTCACCTTCCCTACCATAGTTCTCACATGCTTGATCCACCTCATATCACTTTGCAACGTTATGCCCAGATATTTAAATGACTTAACTGTGTCATTTTGCTTTCTTCAACTTTCATACCAGACTGGCCAACAAGGGACTGAATGGAAGCCTTAAACCTGCTGAATGATTTCACATAGCCGGCCAAAGTGGCCGTGCGGTTCTAGGCGCTGCAGTCTGGAACCGCGAGACCGCTACGGTTGCAGGTTCGAATCCTGCCTCGGGCATGGATGTGTGTAATGTCCTTAGGTTAGTTAGGTTTAACTAGTTCTAAGTTCTAGGGGACTAATGACCTCAGAAGTTGAGTCCCATAGTGCTCAGAGCCATTTGAACCATTTTGATTTCACATATGACCAGAATTTTCTTGTTCTCTCTGCCAGATCTTTTGCTAAGGTGTGACATTGGTAGTTGTTGTAAGCTTCATACATAGATTTTTTCACAGAAGTGCGAGTTTCTACTAACCTTCGCTTGTCATCATTTTTGCTTTTCCTTTTGAAACTAGAGTGCAATAGCCTCTGCTTATTCAGCATCCACCGAATTTCGTTATTAAATCATGGTGGTTTTTTTCCATCCTTTATCCACTTACTAGAGACATAACTGTCCAGACCATGATTTACAATCTGCTTAAACTTTGCCCATAATTCCTTTACACCCATCTTGCTGGAGCTAAGTGATGTGTGTTCACTGTCGAAGTGAGATGCTAATAACTGCTTATAAACTCTCTCTAGCAGAAACACTGTCCTAGCCTTCTTGACTGATTCATTAACATCCCCCCTCCCCCATGAACCGTAGACCTTACTGTTGGAGAGGAGGCTTGCGTGCCTCAGCGATACAGATAATTGTATCGTAGGTGCAACCACAACAGATGGGTATCTGTTGAGAGGCCAGACAAACATGTGGTTCCTGAAGAGGGGCAGCAGCCTTTTCAGTAGTTGCAGGGGCAACAGTCTGGATGATTGACTGATCTGGCCTTGCAAAATTAATCAAAATGTCCTTGCTGTGCTGGTACTGCAAACGGCTGTAAGCAAGGGGAAACTACACCCATAATTTTTCCTGAGGGCAAGCAGCTGTACTGTATGGTTAAATAATGATGGCGTCCTCTTTGGTAAAATATTCCGGAGGTAAGATAGTCCCCCATTCGGATCTCCAGGCAGGGACTACTCAGGAGAATGTCGTAATCAGAAGAAAGAAAACTGGTGTTCTATGGATCGGAGTGTGGAATGTTAGATCCCTTAATCAGGCAGGTAGGTTAGAAAATTTAAAAAGGGAAAAGGATAGGTTAAAGTTAGATATTGGGTATTAGTGAAGTTCGGTGGCAGGAGGAACAAGACTTCTGGCCAGGTGAATACAGGGCTTTAAATATGAAATCAAATAGGGGTAATGCAGGAGTAGGTTTAATAATGAGTTTAAAAAAATAGGAGTGCAGTTAAGCTACTACGAACAGCATAGTGAATGCATAATTGTAGCCAAGATAGACACGAAGCTCACACCTACTATAGTAGCGCAAGTTTGTATGCCAACTAGCCCCACAGATGACGAAGAGATTGATGAAATGTATGATGGGATAAAAGAAATTATTCAGATAGTGAAGGGAGATGAAAATTTAATAGTCATGGGGGACTGGAATTCTATAGTAGGGAAAGGAAGAGAATGAAAAGTGGTAAGTGAATATGAAATGGGGATAAAGGATGAAAGAGGAAGCCGCCTGGCAGAATTTTGCACAGAGCACAACGTAATCATAGCTAACAATTGGTTCAAGAATCATGAAAGAAGGCGGTATATGTGGAAGAGGCCTGGAGACACTGGAAGGTTTCAGATAGATTGTATGATGGTAAGACAGAGATTTAGGAACCATTTTTTAAATTGTAAGACATTTCTAGGGGCAGATTTGGTCTCTTGACCACAATCTATTGGTTATGAACTGTAGATTAAAACTGAAGAAACTACAAAAAGTTGGGAATTTAAGGAGGTGGTAAAACTGAAGAAACCGCAAAAAGGTGGGAATTTAAGGAGATGGGACATGGATAAACTGAAAGAACCAGACATTGTAGAGTGTTTCAGAGAGAGCATTAGGGAATGATTGACAAAAATGGGGGAAAGAAATACTGTAGAAGAAGAATGGGTAGCTTTGATAGATCAAATAGTGAAGGCAGCAGAGGATCAAGTAGGTAAAAAGGGGAGGGCTAGTAGAAATCATTGGGTAACGTAAGAAGTACTGAATTTAATTGATGAAAGGAGAAAATATAAAAAAGCAGTAAATGAAACAGGCAAAAAGGAATACAAACGCCTCAAAAGTGCAATATGGCTAAGCAGGGATGGGTAGGGGACAAATGTAAGGATGTAGAGGCATATATCACTAGGAGTAAGAAAGATACGCCTATAGGAAAAATAAAGAGACCTTTGGAGAAAAGAGAATCACTTGTATGAAAATCAAGAACTCCGATGGAAAACCAGTTCTGAGCAAAGAAGGTAAAGGAGAAAAGTGGAAGCAGTATATAAAGGGTCAATACAAGGGTGATGTACTTGAGGACAATATTATTTAAATGGAAGAGGATGTAGATGAAGATGAAATGGGAGATATGATACTGCATGAAGAGTTTGACAAAGCATGAAAGACCTAAGTCGAAACAAGGCCCCAGAAGTAGACAATATTCCATTAGAACTACTGATAGCCTTGGGAGAGGCAACCCTGAGAAAATTCTACCATCTGGTGAGCAAGATGCATGAGACAGGCAAAATACCCTCAGACTTCAAGTAGAATATAATAATTCCAATCCCAAAGAAAGCAGATGTTGACAGGTTTAAAAATTACCGAACTATCAATTTTATAAGTCACAGCTGCAAAATACTAACACGAATTCTTTACAGATGACTGGAAAAACTAGTAGAAGCCGACCTCAGGGAAGATCAGTTTGGATTCCTTAGAAACAATGGAACACGTGAGGCAATACTGACACGACGACTTACCTTAGAAGATAGATTAAGGAAAGGCAAACCTAATTTTCTAGAATTTGTGGACTTAGAGAAAGCTTTTGACAATGTCTACTGGAGTACTCTCTTTCAAATTCTGAAGGTGTCAGGGGTAAGATACAGGGGGCAAAAGGCTATTTACAATTTGTACAAAAAGCAGATGGCAGTTATAAGAGTCGAGGGGTATGAGATGGAAGCAGTGGTTGGGGTAAGACAGGGTTGTACCCTATCCCTGATGTTATTCAATCTGTATATTGAGCAAGCAGTATAGGAAACAAAAGAAAAATTCAGAGTAGAAATTAAAATCCATGGTGAAAAAATAAAAACTTTTGAGTTTTGCTGATGACATTGTAATTCTGTCAGAGACAGCAAAGGATCTGGAAGAGCAGTTGAATGGAATGGACAGTATCTTGAAAGGAGGATATAAGATGGACATCAACAAAAGCAAAATGAGGATAATGGAATGTAAGTCGAACTAAATCAGGTGACGCTGAGGGAGTTAGATTAGGAAATTACACACTTAAAGTAGTAGATGAGCTTTGGTATTTGGGGAGCAAAATAACTGATGATGGTCGAAGTAGAGAGGATATAAAATGCAGACTGGCAATGGAAAGGAAAGTGCTTCTGAAGAAGAGAAATTTGTTAACATTGAGTATAGATTTAAGTTCAGGAAGTCGTTTCTGGAAGTATTTGCGTGGAGAGTAGCCATGTATTGAAGTGAAACGTGGCGACTATAAGAAGGGATCGTTTGGTAGGACATGTTCTGAGGCATCAAGGGGTCACCAATTTAGTATTGGAGGGTAAAAATCATAGAGCGAGACCAAGTGATGAATACACTAAGCAGATTCAGAAGGATGTAAACTGCAGTAGGTACTTGGAGATGAAGAAGCTTGCACAGGATAGAGCAGCATGTAGAGCTGCATCAAACCAGTCTCTGGTCTGAATACCACAACAACAGCAACAACCATCATAGTTGCTATAATGACATCATGATTGCTAATCCCTGTTTGTATACTGAAATCGTCGATAAGGTCCAGCCTATTTGTAGCTACAAGGTCTAATGTATTTCCGTGGCACGTGGGCTGCTGTGCTAGATGTTCAAGACAATTTTCAGAAAACGTGTTCAGAAGTATTTCGCATCGCTGTCTGTCTGCACCCCCCTTTTCCCCACAGTGAATCCACAGACATCCCAGTCTGTACTCAGCAAGTTAAAGTCGCCTCCAACCAGTATTACATAATCTGGGTGTTTATGCGTTATTCTGCATAGACTTCCAATGAAAGACTCCAGAACTGTCACAGCTGAATTGGGTGGCCGGTTAAAACATCCAACAATTAACTTGGTTTCACCTACACCTGTTACAAGTGACCAGATGACTTTACTGTCACACTTAACTTTGACCCCATTAGAGACAATATTTTGTCAACTGCAATGAACATTTCTCCTCCTATGGACTCTAATCTGTCTTTCCGATATATGTTCCATGACTCACTAAATATTTCGGAGCTTTTCCACTTTAGGTTTCAGCCAGCTCTCAGTCCCAAGAATAATTTGAGCACGAGAACTTTCCTGGAGGGCAGTTAGTTCGGGAACTTTATTATGAATACTTCGACAGTTTACTGATAAAATTGCGATCGTCAAAGTGTCTTTATTCTGAGTCCCGTTTGACTTCCCTTGCTGCGTATTAATTGGCGAGGGTGCATCAGAGCACCTAAAACTCCAGCCTAGCTGAAACAATCCTCATGTGCACTCCACAAGAACTCTACTACCCAAGTAGCTGCTTCCTTTGTGTAGGGCACCGCTAACCTATCAAGGGCAGTCCTACAAATCTCCACATGATAACATAGGACTAGAAATCTGCAGCCAAGACTGGGACAGAGTCTACGAGGACTTTGGTTGAGACACTCCACTAGGCTCCAAACCAAAGGACCGTGGTCAACTAGGAATAGTGCTGCAAATTGCGAGCTGTGCTTGTACCCCGCACTCGAGGCCAGCTGTCTTCAACAGCTCCACCAGTCACCTGTACATACCGAGGATTGCCGCAGAACCCACGCCGCAGGCATCGTTGGTGCTGACGTGAGACACGTCATCCAGATGAATGCACTCTGCATGCTCGATAGTCACAGGCAAGATCACCTCCACGTCAGATGAGGCCCTCAGGTAGACATACCGAGTCCACGTTGACTTTCTTTCCAGCCCTGAACGCTATCTGCCTAAGGGGATCCATAACATGCCTAACATTGGAACTCTCAATAACTAGTAAAGCCCTCCCCCTTTGTGCCTGCTCGAACCCTGTTGAAGGAGTGGCCACCTATCCACTCTTAAGGTGAATTGGCGAGGCCAGGTGACTACTCCACATTGGCCCTCTGCCTTGAGCGAAGCGAGTGCGTTACCACCCGCCACTCACCCTGCTGTGAGGGCAGATCCACCGCATTAGGTGCACTAGAAGGTGCCTCAAAGGCAGAGCCTGTAGGCAAAACAAGTGACACATGAGGTGTCCCATGCGATGCGCCAGTCTCGTCCACTGCTACACTCCGAGGCAGCAGGCTGAAGGTGACTGACTGTAGCCAAAAACACATCCAGCTGCTCGCAAACTGCAACCAGCTCCTCCTGCGTACACACACAGCATGCACACATCATGGCCATCCTAACAAGACTAACTGAAGAATTGAACTATAAAAGCAGACAATCTTAGATATGCAACTTGCTAACCTCCTGATGTGTCACGTGTTAATGAGCTACGTAGCTGGCTGTTCAGTGAGCACCTATTACACTACAGAATGGATGAATTTACACTTACAAAAACAAGAGATTAAAGCTCTTAAACAAAGAAAAACATATACACAAAATTTAATAAATATATTATGTGGAAAGCAGAGAAAAGATAAACACTTAACGTGCCGCTCTGTAGATGTATATCAGCTGAGAGCTGGAGTCTTTGGAAGACCCATATGCAAGACCTGTCCAATCCATCCATCCACCCAGCACCACCTACTCCAGTTGCATCACAGGCTTATCATACCCCATCAGAGGCATCCATGTTATATACTAGCTCTGCTGCAATCACTGCACATCATTTTACACTGGTATGACAACCAGCCAGATGTCAACTAGAATGAATGGCCATCACCAAACAGTTTACCAAAAACAAGGTGGATCACCCTGTGGCACAACATGCAGCAGAGCACAACATGCAAGATTTCAATGGTTGCATCACAACCCATGCCATCTGGATCCTCCCCACCACCACCACCACCACCACCACCAGCTTTTCTGAGCTGCACAGTGAGAGCTATCTTACAGCACATCCTTCTCTCCCGCAACCTTTCTGGTCTAAACCTAAGGTACCTGTATCCCCGCTGAATCTGTGTCCCCACATCAGCAAGTCGTGTGCTGTTGTGTCATTTCCTAGTCTATGAAATTGCTTGCCCAGCCATCTGCCACCTGCCCCCTCTACCTGCAGCCCTAGTATAGCATCGCTTCTTGAAAAAAGTAAAAAAAGTAATGTAAATCACTTTATCGATATGTGACTTCAATGGAACTGCTATATGTGCTCAGAGAATTGTAATTACTATTATCTCTGTATTGTAGTATATAAGAAAAGATTTCATTGCCTTCTCTTGTCTTCTTCTTCTTTGTCTTCTGTGCCTGGTTGATTCTGATGTCGCATTTAGATTAAGGTCTGTAAAGAATTATTTCTGCTGTATGTAGTGTATTTAGAATTTCTGCTAAATATTTATGAGTATTTAATGCAGTATGTGTTTTTGTTAGTAGCAAGAAAGTACCTTCCCTGTCCCCTTTATTTAATTAATTATGTAACAGTTAATGTTACACTGGCCATTTGTAATTGCATTGTTGAAGCAACGCCATTGCTGTTAAAATTTGTAAAAATTTCTTCATAGCTATTTAATTCAGAAAGTATTGAAAAGATTTAATCCCAGTAAATGTAAAACGGCGTCTCATAATTTCCATTTAATTTTAGGCCAGAGGTACAGTTATATTGAAAGGAATTATTTTAATTCTTTACACTGCCACTGGTTAGATCACAAAACTAATGAGGAGGTGTTGAATAGGATTGGGGAGAAGAGAAGTTTGTGGCACAACTTGACTAGAAGAAGGGATCAGTTGGTAGGATGTGTTCTGAGGCATCAAGGGATCACCAATTTAGTATTGCAGGGCAGCGTGGAGGGTAAAAATTGTAGAGGGAGACCAAGCGATGAATACACCAAGCAGATTTAGAAGGATGTAGGTTGCAGTAGGTACTGGGAGATGAAGAAGCTTGCACAGGCTAGAGTAGCATGGAGAGCTGCATCAAAGCAGTCTCAGGACTGAAGACCAGAACAACAACAACACTGCCATTGCACGTAGGCATCTGTACTGGATTATCGAGCCTCACAGAGAAAAATAATTGTTTGAATATTATATTAAATTTGCTTATCATGTAACAGTAATGAAAGATAATTTTTTTTATCCATTGTGAGTAAGACAGGTGTCTTCTCATTGGAATACGCATGATATTTCTGGCCATAGCGCCCTGAGAAAATTTAGCTGTGGTTTTAATGAACATAAAAGAGATTTTCTTTAATCAAACATTTTCATTCCAAATTAATGGACCATTTTTTTCTCTCTTTTCAAAAAAAGTAAGTTACGCGATACTATAGTTCAATTCTTTTATTTTGGCGGTTCACGCATGCCCGCCCAGATGCGGGAGATTGCCGAGTTGCCAGTTGCACGCGCCAAGAGAAGCAGCGCCATGGTATAATTCGCAAACTTATGTTTAGGGGGGAGCGCGTAGTTTATGAAGTAAAGCCACCACGGCTGCATTAACCCTTTTGCTGCTACAGAGACGTGCTCCCAGCATTCCGCACTGTGCGCGATTTTGTCATCACTGCACTGCTCGCCTGTGCAGACACGTGGTGTTTCGACTGCTTTGACACACTTTATCATTCGATTTCACAAAAACTATTTGCCCCGAAAATTTGATTTTTACACATCTTCTTGACTGATACCTTCCTCCCATAAATGACTTAATTTTGTTTCGATGTTCAACGCAGTTATTGTGCAGCACGAACTTTTGAGGAGTTTGCAAAGGTAAAAGTCCATAGCGTATACTTTCCGTATGGTCGATTTTAGTTGCAACTAGAAATTTCAAAAAATTACATTCAAACGAATAAAATTCAGGAAGTAAGACACTTCAATATTGTTTTTAAATAAAGAAAAATTAAGAACCGAACAAGGTTGGAACTCGGAACTTTTCACTCAGCAGCCAAACACTTTAACCATTACGCTAATGCAGCTCATCATTCAGTAGCCCTCCTGGAGGACTTTAAAATGTCACGCAAAATACCTACAAACACTGTTGGTATGACTATGAATTACTCACGTTTCGTCGAAGTACAATAGGAAATAAACAATTACTGCTGTCCTTTATTGCGAAAAAGCGGTTGGTGAGAATGATACAAACACCTTTCCTTGCTGTTGCTCGAATTTGGAGGCTTAATGCTTGTTTGGTTTAATTAATTAATAGAATTATTTATGACTTAACTTTTCTAAAACTGAAGACACTCGTCCGTGCTCTGCGCTGCAGTCGAGCTCTGGCAACATCGTTCTCTGTTCATTGGCTCACTGTGTTTGAGGCGTTAAATGCGCAGAACGAATCTAAACTCAGTCACCATCGCAAATGGCGCGCACTTTAGACGACACCTCACTCTTGTACGAACTGCTAGACGCTCCCCCTCCCCTAACCCCCTCCCTCCCTCCTGCCTCTCCATCCCTCACCTCACATCACCTCAGCCTGCCCGACTCTCCCTCCTCACCCCAGTACTCTCACTGTGGGGCAGGAGTGAGGTGGCAGTCGACATAATGTAGGGAAACAGGTGTGTGTGTGTGTGTGTGTGTGTGTGTGTGTGTGTGAGTGAGAGAGAGAGAGAGAGAGAGAGAGAGAGAGAGTATGCGCGTGCGTGTTTTGCCTACAAACTTAAAAAAGGAATTGCATTCCAAAAGCTAGCAAAGCTCTGTACCTTTTGTTTGTGTATCTGTCGACAACGCGATGCTTCTGCCTATTGGTGAGTCGTCTCCGTATTCCTAAATAATTCCTAAGTCTCAATCGGAACTTTCCAGGGCTTTACGTGCATTGTTAAAATCTTTGTCTTAGAGAAAACTCAAAAAGCAGTCACAGAATTCAGTTCATTGTGTTTATTTTGTCCAACTCTTGTGTCTGTTTCAACCATTCTGTTAAGATTTCCGTGCTTGTGCAATTTTACATGGTATGCCATTTAATTCATGACAAACTGAAGCTTTATCTTTTAAAACAAATATTTTTTACCATACCAGAATTATATGTAATTTCACATGATAGGCAGTATATTCATGCTACACATACATGACATGCTGCTATAACAGAATTGGATAAAATATTTTTTAACATGTGTAAGAAATATTACTGTCAGTCTTGCCTTCACACTGTCCACTCTTGCATTTATAACTGCAGAGTGTAAGTGACGAAAACTGTAAGTTCAGATGCTTTACATCAAGCTATGGTGTGCATACAACTGGAAGAAACCAGAAGAATCTTTCTTTTGTGTCACATAAGATCATCATCATCTATCATTATTTCATTGTTTGTCATTAAAGTGTAAGAGCTGTTGGATTTTTCGTTCTGTTTTCAGGAGTTGTGTTGACTTACCGCAACCTGGATGCACAGGCACAGTCACTAATAAAGGCATGGGAGTGGTCATCTAAAGACAGCATTCTGCATACACTACCTTTACATCACATTCATGGTGTTGTCAATGCCCTGCTTTGCCCACTCCTCGTTGGTGCCAGGTATCTTAACCTCAGACAATCTCAATGCAAATCTATAATTTAGTTCGAAGAAAAAAGTTAAAGCATAGTTACTTATTTATCCAGATTTTGCTGAAATCATACACAAATATGCTATCAATATTGTCAGTGTTGCTATTGGCATCACTGTAATTCTTTCCCCATCTTCATTTCTCATCCTGTCTCCTTCCTCTTTCCACCCTTTTGCTTTTAATATTTTTAAGAAACATAATATATGTGAAAAAACTGGTGACAGGTATTTGCATCTTAATTTTAGAGTTGTTATGCTACCAAAATTTGATGCTCCAACTGTATGGGCGAAGCTTCTGGCATTGAATACAGTGGCTGCAGAAAGAGTCAACATTTTCATGGGTGTGCCAACTATGTATGTCAAGCTAATTCAGGAGTATGACCATGCATTTGGCAATAATGAACGCATGAAAGAGTACATTCATTCTGTTTGCTCCCAAAAGATAAGGTAATTATTTTTCTGTGTATTAAATTTCAGCAAAAAGTATTATTTATGGATTAATATTTCATAATAAATTAGCTTCTATGCTTGGTTTAGGTTACTGAAACTTACGATGTGAATTATAGATCTTCCAATTAGGGTACTCCCAATACTTGCAACATTACAGTTAACTCTCAAAATTCAACAAATTGCATTTCAATATATTTGCTGCACTATATTAAATTTTGTTTTTTCCAAACTCTGAAGAAATTCCATTGTGTTCATGCTTAATCTCTTGACGGCTGAAAATCAAGCAGTGCTGCAGTTGCGAGAAAGTTCAAAGGTCTCTCTGGAAGTATAAAGCTTTTTATCATAACATTGGTACATCATGAGGTCTTTATTACATACAGAAGTTCATGTTTCTGAGGAACAAGTTGGCCTATTACGTGGACAGGAGCCGGCCGAAGTGGCCGTGCAGTTAAAGGCGCTGCAGTCTGGAACCGCAAGACCGGTATGGTCGCAGGTTCGAATCCTGCCTCGGGCATGGATGTTTGTGATGTCCTTAGGTTAGTTAGGTTTAACTAGTTCTAAGTTCTAGGGGACTAATGATGACGTGGACAGAGTAATGTGTTTTAGATGCACATGGTAAGTTTTCCTGACTTGCCAAGTTTCTTGGGGCATATTCTAAACTGGAACATAACAATCCTTGACAAAAATAAGCTTCTTTCAAAGAACAGAAAATTCAGAAAACAGTGCTTGCTCTTTTAAAACATGATAGGTCGACTTTGGTATCGGAACTAGTGTGAAAGTGCAAGCTATATTTAGTAGCTCAGTACAGTGATAAAACCTCAAAAAATTGAGCATTGCTCCATGATTGTTGCTGCGTGGGGTAGCCGCTCCCCCCCTCCCCTTGGGAGGTGCGAGTCCTCCCATTGCCATGGGTGTGTATGTTGTCCTTAGTGTAAGTTAGATTAAGTAGTGCGTAAGCATAGGGATCGATGACCTCAGCAGTTTGGTCTCATATGAACTTACCACAAATTTCCAAAATTTTCCATGGATGTTTCAAAATAACATTTTCACAGTCACATTTGGCTTATACTGCCAGTGTAGTACTACTTGTGTTTATTGTTGTCTAACACTGTAAGAACTAGTGCCATTCCCTTGCTGATACATTGTTTGGTAGTTTAGTGATGCATGGTTATACTATACCATGTCATTATATGTTGTGAGTAGAGAACAATTTTAGGGTTTTGTGGTGACTGCCGTACTCACTGCCAAAATTATTATTTTACTGAGCAATAAAAAGTTACATTCAGCACTAACATTGTTCACTCACAGGTAGCACAATTATCTCTGCTGTGAGATTTGCTTGTTAAACATAGAAGAATGGTCCTCATTCTTTTTAAAGCATTGGCAGAGTAACAGAATCAACTTGTAGGCCTCCACAAACCCAGTATTTGATTATGTACTAGCACTCTCACTTGCTTCTGTATCATGATATTCTTGCAAATGATATGATTCCGTACCTTACTTGTATTACGTTAATAAAACTTTGTGTCATATAAAGTCATTTGCCTCCAGTGTTTTGTTGGTATTTGTGCTGCAGCTGTTTTGTTGATATTTGTGCTACAGCTGTACAACTAGACTTCAGGTGAGTGTAGTAATTGTTACATATAATAAAGAATTATTTCTCTCACTTTTCTATTCTTGCATTGTAAATATTGTTATAATGAAACTATCATACAGTGAGAGTGATATTCTTTCTTAGGTTAATGGTGAGTGGTTCAGCACCATTGCCAGCACCTATAATGGAACGTTGGGAAGAAATAACTGGCCATCGTCTTCTGGAACGATATGGAATGAGTGAGACAGGCATGATCCTATCAAACCCCCTTCATGGAGAAAGAAAGCCTGGTTTGTGTGTATAGAAATATTTATCTTATGTAGCCCGTAGAGTAATTCTGGTGACATTTCTTCTCTTTCTGTGTGTTATTAATGTAAGCACACGTGAAACTGCATTTCTAACTCTGGCATGGGGAATAGCATCAAAAGACGTTAGAAACCTGACAACTTAAAATATTATGTATGGATTAAGTCCTGTATACTTTGTAAGAAGTTTTGGAGATAACTCTATAATATGTGCATAAATTAATGGCACAAATGGAAAGATGAAGCAGAGGTAACATTACTCATATTTTGATATTACATTGACCTTTCAGTTAAAAGCCACACAAATGCTTTCCTGCTGGTAGAAAGAGGGGCATAGTTTTTTCACAGTTGTATCTTTCTTTTTATTCCATTTATATCAAAAGTAAAATTCACTTGAGAAAACTATAAAATTAAAAAGCTATTACTTACTTACCTTCAAGAGGGGAAATTGCAGTGCTACTGATAAAAACTTAAAAAATTACAAAAATTGTGTAGCTTTCAGAAGTATTAGTTCCTACTTCACGGAGGAAAGAGTGAAGTACTGGGTACAGTGAGAAGGGTGGGTCAGGTTACTCAGACCTAGGGATGTCAGGGACCCATCACAGTGAAACAGTGAAATTGTCCCTAGCAATTGTCAAGTCATGATGATGTTCATTGAACACAACTGGTAGTAATTTTAATGTACATTAAAAATGCAGAGTATGCATAAAATTATATAATAGTGAGATGCTTAAAGAGAGTAACATAACTGGTAATCTGATTCCCAAATCCTAATACAGGTAGAAATTGGCAGAGGGGTTGCACTTGGACTTCAGCCCCAGTGACACTTAGAGTACATCTTTTTCCTTTGGGTGGGGGAGTTGAAGTATATACCATGTGTTCAGAAAGTTCCAGAACTGATTTTATTCCTTGCGTATAAGCAACATCAGCACAGTAATTATGATAGCCGCTTGAACTAACAGCTGTAAACTACATATGTTCATTCAACTAGGCAGTTGTCAGCAGGGTGTGTTAGTAGTGGACATGTGGCTGTGGTGTGTCAGATAGTTGTATCGCAAATTACAATTCAACATCTCATAAACATGTTCAAAACATTCTCCAGAATGTTTTGAAGAGAAGGAAGGCATGTGCAAAGTTTGTTGTGCACACCTTGTCTCTTGAACAAAAACAATGGTACATGGATATTGTCTTTGACTTGACTGAAATGCATAATGTGGACAATTCTGGTCTGGAAAAATTCGTCATGGATGATGAGACTTGGTGTTACCAATCTGAACAGTAACGAAGTGCAGAAATTAGTGTACCGGGCCAGTGCTTCGGTGACATCAAGCATGACAGTCGAGTGGAACAATATCCCAAAGGAGGACTTTCTGACAGTTTCACGTGGTTGTGTGAAAGTTTTGTACATTGTACTCAAATGGGGAGGAAGTCTGCCCCATTAGCTGAGTGGTCAGTGTCTCTGAGTGCCATGCAGTGGGCCTGGCCGGGTCAGAGATTTTCTCTGCCCAGGGACTGGCTGTTGTACTCGCTTCCTCATCATTTCATCATTAGCTCACCCAATGTGGCGTCAACTGAAAAGACTTGTAACTTGGCGGCCAAACTTACCCAGGCAGAGACTCCCACAGCCAGCAGTACTATATGATCATATTGTTGGGGGGGGGGGGGGGGGGGGCTCTGTTGTTTTATATTAATCCAGTCTCAAAACTTTTTGGGTTATTGTGAGTACTTTATATGTGCCTCACAGCAGTACGAAATCAGAGGCAGAAAGTACACCACAATATGTTACACAATCAAACTGTGATCTGAGGGAAAATATTCTGATTCCTCGAGACAAGCAATACTGATCCCCTTCCTCAAACTAGGAAAGATTGAACAGACCAAAGTAATTATTGCAGTAGAACAAATAATCAATAAATAACATGTAATTATGAAGTCCAAAATAAAGAAAACTTGTCTAATATTTTTTGTGATTTCATAAGCTATCACTATACACTACATTACTTGATTCTTATTCATATAATAGTATAGAGGATTTTTGGTGCAGGCAACACTTAGCAGGATTATTTGATACCTAATAGGCCTATGACACCACATTCCAGTCTTGTCCAACAATGTGAAATCTCTCTTAAAGGGTTTGTCTTCCATTATACAAAATTCTTTCTTTTTGAATAACGGTAACCGGTGGACTGCTGCCCCTCCTAATGAACTCCACACTATCAAGCAATTACTGCTGTAACGTGCGCCACCTCCTGTTCCTTCCAGAAGGAATCCACCATCCTGTGTTGCCTCCACACCCGTCATACCAGGTTAACCCATAGTTAGATTTTGTGTAACAAGCCACCATATGTTGTGGTTGTGCAGCCTTGCAGATAGTGGAATCTTGATGGAATGCCCCTCTTTCCAGCTCTCCGTGCTGAGCATGGTTTTTTTGGATTCTTTGCCTAACATTCACAGACAACTTACGAACAGTTGAACTGCTTCTGCATTTTCTCTTTGAATTGTTTTTATTGATAGACATTACATTTTAAACTACTTTCAGGGGGAGGGAGTGAAATTGAACTATTCGTTGCGGTGCCAGCACTTTTTTCCACTTATGTTGTCTGTTCCTAATTAGGAATGATGTCAATTTGACTGTGAGGTATCAAACAGTAGCAATTGCATGTAGTAGTTACTTGAAATGCCATACAGTAACATGTGCCATACGCTAATATAGTGAGTGCAAACTCCTACACTTATGAAAATTGTATCAAAAGAACAGTTTGGAGGGGGGGGGGGGGGGGGGGGGGCTGGCAAGTCACTACTTGCATCATAACCCTCACACCAACAAGAGATATCTTGGGATGTGGAGAAATAACATGCAGATAACTATTGCAGTAAACCGATGTTGAATAAAAACGTGTCACTGAAATTTAAGTTTTGAGCCATGAATAATTTGATTTGGACACTTGGAACTGACAATAATACCTTGATTGCAATTAGCTTCATCACAACGCATACTCTGATTGCTTATTAATGGGAACAGTTACCTGTAATAGTAGGAACTGTTATATTATTAAGTTGCACATCATACATGCATTAACAGGAAGTTGGTTTTGGATGTGTTTGATCAAATACTGACTAATATTGCTTGTCACTTTATAACTAGATTAGCATGTAGAACTGTGAAATGTGAACTGATTTGAGGATATGATCAAATACTGACTAATATTGCTTGTCACTTTATAACTAGATTAGCATGTAGAACTGTGAAATGTGAACTGATTTGAGGATAAGGAATAGACATAGGGGCAGAATTGATTCACTGGTTTAAGAATATGTCATGGCAATTGCACTTTTTACACAAATGATAATTGATTAGTATCACACATGCATGCTTTCCAACTCAGAAATACTTAACTATAAATAGTAACATCTGTTGATAACTTTCGCCGTTCAACACTACACTTGTTCTAAAAATACTCAAGTCAGATTATCTAGTTATCTTGTAGTCTCACGACTCTATAACCTCCCAGCCACTGCTGCAACTTCAACATGTAGTACCGTCCATTAGTTATGATTCCAGACAAGTCCTTGCTTGTTTTGTGCTGTCAACTGTTACCCATAACAAGCCAACCTGTAGTGTCCGTTTCAGCATTGAAGGGCAACTTGGCCATTGTTATACATAGTGATGGTTTAATTCTGCAGCATTTTAGGCGGTACCAAAGAAGCATTTCCACATGACAGTGTATCAAAGGCTGCCTCCACGAATTATCTCCATGAATGTTTGCCACAAACTAAAAAAGAATTAGAAAAGGCAAGCCAGCAACATGCATCGTATCTTTGGGGATTCCCCTAACTGTTATACATCTTTGGTCTCCCTACCCAACTATCAGCACTGCTCCCTCTCTAAAATACATTTAGTTCTCTTTACAATAACATTTGATTCCACTATACATACTACTAAATACTAAATAGTCTCACAGTTAATAAATATGGTTTTAAGCACAATGGTCAGTATGAAATGACATTAAATTCACCATTTACACATAGAAATGAGATCGGACGTTAGTAAACTACAGCAATCATCTATGATCAACACCAGTTCACAAGAGCTCATGCCTTGTGTGCTTCCCAGCTCAATTAGTTAATGTGACTGTTCATAGATTGTGTGAGCTTCCTTAATTCACACACAGCATCTGGCTTGTGATGTAGTAACTTCCTGATTCAGCATGTTAAATACAAAAAGTAAATTTGAGTTATTGTTAAGGTGGTAATAAGTGTCTTGTTATAGTGTCTCTCACTGTATGCTGGGTCTGGGGGACCCTCATCCATCACTTCTTTGCCAGGTGCCTTGGTCGTCCCTCTGTTACTATGTACCAACTATTTTTATGTCTGGCTAGCCCTATTTTCTGTTTTAGGGGTAGCACTCTGACGAACAGTGAGTGCTGTTCCCTTCTCTATTCGTGGACTATAATGGATTGGGGGTGGGATGGCTGTGGGAGGGTTGCCCCTGTTGCATGCAGAGTACCAGGAACCACTTGCCTGGTCCCACCCACCTGCTGATCTGAAGCATTCTTCACTCTGTTGCTGTTTTTGCTCTCAATCGGGTTGGCAGGAGACCAGATGCAGGCGAGGTTTCTCTCACCACAGATAAGTCCTGACAGACCCCTCGTCTGCTATGACCTAAGTACTGGCCCAAGAAATCCTAACATGTGTAACATGCACTTCACATTGGTTCACAGGGTATAGGTGTAAATTTAATCTCATGTGAAATAAAAGTTAGACAGTGAATATAAAACCCAAGTTTTTCAGAGTTTGCATTGCTAATCAATGCAGTGAGATTTATTTTCTGTAACAAGTTTCGTTAAAAACTTCACTGCTACCTGTGTCACTCAAGGCACTCACTGTTCAAGTAACATTAGGAAAAGAACATGTCTACTGCAAGATGATAGTGTATCTGATTGTCAAGTTTTGTGTTCATGTAACCAGTTTCTTAACAACTTCAACATCTCTTGTGAATTACATTGTCTTGGAGATTTGAATGGTAATTTCCTCTCCTAATTAATCACGTAGTGAGAGTTGACCTGCTAGACCATGTTGCAGGTTTTATGTATATGCACTCCACAGTAATTTTTATGAAACTGCCACAGCTGCTTTGTTTTAAATTTATTAATCTTGTTACTTCATTTGTTAGTAAACTATCTATGTTTTCAAATATGTGTTTCAGGATCTGTTGGACACCCACTTCCTGGTGTCACTGTACGACTAAGTGATAGTGGTGAAGTGCAGGTGAAAGGGGACAATGTTTTTTCCAGATACTGGAACAGGCCACAAGCCACAGCAAAAGAATTCACAGAGGATGGATGGTTCAAGACAGGTCTGTAGACTTACTGTGAAGAGTGATTTTAACTTCAAGATATCTCCTCTTATCTTCTCTTTCCCAAAACTTTCTTAGCATAAGTTCATACGTAACACACACCTTTACAATGAACACCATTACTCCGAGACCTGATTCCCTCCTGGCATATGCAATGTTAAAATAACTGCAGCCAGGTTGTGTCGACAACTGCTGATATTTTGACAGGAGCACACCCTGCCATTTTCAGGGCACAGCAATTCAATCCAGTGTAAGGGAATTTAAAACCTCAGTTTTCAGAGAAATTCCAAAAAGATAAAACACAAGCACCATCATAAACTAAAGAAGAGCGATGTCGAGGGCTATCGATAGTGAAAGTAAACTTAAAGTGGGCGAGAGAGCATTAACTCTGTTCCTCTTTTTTTTTTTTTTTTTTTTTCTGACAAAGGGGAAAGCAGGATTCCATGCAGATTTTAAACAAAAACCGCCATCTCTATTTATAAGGTTACTTGCTAACTTGATTTCAAGAGCTTCCTTAATAACACCATCTCAGTAGCTGGAAGTGCATGCCATAACCTCCATGTTGCTATATTCCAAAGGATGACCAGTGCCAAGGCAGTGTTTTGCAATGGCGGATTAGCTTGGCTGTTGTAAGCCTGTGTGATACTTACGCTCAATACACTGCTCCTTCACAGTCCCTCAGCTGCACCTGGCTTTGCAAACCGAAATCATCCTTTATGGAACCTAAAAGGTTGGTGGTTGAAAAACACACTTCACATCACATATCTGCAAAATACGATCAATCCTCTTTGAAATATTCTCTACGTAAGGCAAAAAGGCTGTAGACTTTGGTGCCATAATGATAGTATCACCACTTAAGTGGTGCATAGTTAGTCAATAGTGCAATGCACAGCTAATTTGCCTTTCACTATAACCAATCCGACAGAAGGTGAGTTGGAGATGGGCTGGTTGGTTGGTTGGTTGGTTGGTTGGTTGGTTGGTTGGTTGGTTGGCTGGCTGGTTGGTGTGTGGGGATTGAAGGGACCAGAGGAGGTGGGTGAACTTGACTGACAAACTCTCAGGGTCCAAGATGACATTGACCCTGTGAACCTGGACACAAAGTTACCTTTCACAATGGGCCGGATGATGACAACGATCAGCCTGCAGATGCAGTTCAGTGTGATTATGCTTCCTATAAACGGCTTGTCCCAATTTACCATCAACCTTCGCTTATGTCATCTTGGTTTTAAATTCCCTTGCACTGTGCTGACCTGCTGCAGTTATGCCTTGAAAATGGCAGGATGTGCTGCTGTCAAAATATTGGTGGTTGTCAATGACGTGACCTGGCTGCATTCCCATAAGTTATATGAACATCAATGTTGCTAACCATGCAGCTAACAGAACTTTTCACACCTTGAATCTGCATATTCAGATAATTTGTAGAAAGAATAGGAAATGAAAAATGTTTTTTCTTTTTTTAAATTTTCTTTTTAATTGGTTGGCATTCCTAAATTTTATATTGTGTTAGATGAGAGGTGTCAAATACATTTACACCCCAGTACATACCACACCTATGAACCCTCAACAGAAGGCAAAGTCTACATTAAACTTATTTCTTTGTCCAGTGTTACAGTTATATATAATACAGCTCAGATGAAACTGAGGAACTACAGAATCAGTCAAATTGGCTGTTTTGAAAACTTGCCTATCTGTTATGACAATATTTTTGTTTGTGGAACTTTGATATTTTGTTGCTTAATTCTTATCAACAACAACTGCACTTTAGGAATTGTAGAGATGTAGCCATACTCATTGCTTTTAATTCTCACTATATACCTATAACAACACCAGCAGCCATTTTGGTTGCTTTACATATTTTTATCCACCTAGGTTGTCAAAGAGTACTACAAATGTTCCCTTGACCTTTTCTGCCTATGGTTGACATGATATTACAAAGCAAACTGAAGCTACTGACCTGATTATTCCATCTCATTACACCTAAAGTGCTTGGTCATGTGTAAATCATAATATGGTTATTGAAACTAGCTCATAAGTTGTTAGACAAGGGTGTTATGGTATTGGAAGAGGAAGAGGTAGGCATCAGTTATCTTTAGCAATTTTTGTGGCGTGTTCAAAAATCGGAAAAAGAAGTAGCAGAATGGAACATTTTAGATCATACCTTAAAGCATCTGGAAGACTACCACAGCAAAATGTTGTACACCAGATTGCAACACAAATGCCGCTTGTAGTGAGAAATAAAAAGTCACAGTGCCACTTCTTAGACGATGATCTTAACTCGCACTATGCACAGAGGCAGAAGCTCACAAGCAACTTGGAAATAACAGTTGCTGTATTCCTCTTTCTGAGTTGAAATGTGATCTTCCCTCCTCCCTTTTCCATGCTCACAATATGTACAAGGCCCATAAACATTAATATTTAATGTGAGTCAGTGTACCCACTGCAGCTTTTGTCCCCTGATCAATAATGTAAAGAAATCTTTGCAATTATGTACTTAACATGTCTCAAAAGATAAGGAACTTCATGCATTTTCAGGTGACACAGCTGTTATAGAGGATGGCTACTACAGACTGCTCGGTCGGACATCAGTTGATGTCATTAAGACTGGTGGATATAAGGTGGGTGCAGTTGACATAGAAGCCAAGCTGTTGGCGCATCCAGCATTGGCAGATGTTGCTGTACTTGGTGTTGAGGACCCCACCTGGGGACAAAGGGTAAGTGTTATTATCTAGTGGGTTCCTGTGAGTCATTACAGCCTAAATTCCTTAAAGAGTTCAGGGAATTTGTGGTCAGAAGTTGTAAGATATTATCTAATGATAACCCAAATGAACACATCCACAGCCTCATTGACACTGATTGCTTATCAGTGGCTGCTGAAGCCAAACCAGTGTTGTTGCTTCACCGCTTCAGCCATTGAGCTCTATTATTGAAATACACGATACTATTTTTCTAGATTAAAACAGAAATAAACTGAAATTTATGCATATCACAACTATAATAAGTCTGTCACCTTTCCATGTTATATATAAATTATGAGTTTTACAGAGTATTAGTGAGCCATGTGCTGAACAGTCACCTTTTTGTGGCCTTTCTAGGCGTATGAAAAAGGGACGGACCAAAAACTTATGCATAACACTATGTTGTCCCATATTATTGTGAATATGAAGCTGACGGTTGCATGCAGTATCACTTCTAAGATTTTAGACGATGCAGTCTTTGTCTTGGAAGCAGCAACAAATTTTAGTTGGAATATTGTTACTTCACCCCTTCAGCAATTGAGCACTGTTATTTAAGTACGCTGTATTGCTTTCTAGATTAAAACAGAGATAAACCAAAATATATGCATATTATAACTATATTGAGTGCCTGTCTCTACCACGGATCATTCTCCCTCAAGTAATGAAACCGTAGTTGTTTTTACGTGTGCCAAATGGTATTGTTAATCAGAATTTTTTCTGAAATCCTTATGACCTGTGTGGAAGAGTGCATATACCACAGCAACAATTTCAAATGGAGATAGACATTTCTTGCTGCAAGCATGTCTCAGCCGTAAGCATGTGGTGTGTTCTGGACAATTCATCATGATGAAAACCCCAAATATCTGAGACATGACTAAACAAATGAGGATGATCACAGGATTGATCTGCCAATCTTGTCAGAGATTTATAAAATCTTTTATTTTATCTGTCCTATTTTTTTACCACTGTTAAGGAGATGATGTTACTTTTGCTTCTGTCCTTTTTAAAATAGAGATCTGCACTACTTCATTGACTCGGATAGATTAAAATTAATGACAGAAGTGAAATGCTGACTACTTAAACAGAAAACAGACATCATCTGGTTTATTCCATCATGTCACCAAGTATAAAATAATAATAATAATAATAATAATAATAATAATAATAGTAAATACTAATTGTAGCATCTTATCAGTATAAATTAAAGAAATCAGTCATGCCCCCATCCACACATTCCTTCTGCTCATACAAGTGAATAAATTTTCGTCTCTCCTTTCACATTTTTGTGTTGTGGTAACATCTAAATGTTATGCCAACAGCCAAATTAATACTTCAAATGAGATCATGTTGTTGTTTTTGTTGTTGATGATGATGATAGGGGTGTAGGGCTTTCATCTGAAGACTGATGTGATGCAGCTTTCCATGTTTGTCTGTCCTGTGAAAACCTCTTCAGCTCTGTTTTCAGTGCTGCCACCTCTAGCCATCTGAAACTGCTTGCTGTAGTCAAACCTTCAATTTTTACATCCCACACTTTGTTCCATTTCCAAACTGGCAATTCCTTAATGCCTCAGGATGTTTTCCTATAAACAGACCCATCTTCTTATCACGTTGTGCCACATATTTCCCGTCTATCCAGTTCTATCAGTACCTCCTTGTTAGTATTCCACCCATCTGATATTCAGCATTTTTGTGTTGTACCCTATTTTGAAAGTTTCTATTCTCTTCTTGTCTGAACTGTTTGTTGTCCACATTTCACTTCCATATAATGCTATATTCCAAACAAATACCTTGAGAACTAATGCTGTGAGAATGGTTGTGAGTCATACTTGGGTAGCTCAGTTGGGAGACCATTTGCCCACGAAAGACTAAGGTCCCAAGTTTGAGTCTTGGTCCGGCACAGAGTTTCAATCTGGCAGGAAGTTTCATATCAGTGCACACTGTGCTGCAGAGAGAAAAATTTGTTCTGGACCTTGAGAAAATCATTCTTAACATTCTACCCGACGGGAGGCCCCCGTCACACGCCATTATTATTAACTTATATTTGTTCCCAAAAAATTTCTCTTTTACAGATGCTTTCCTTGCTGTTCCCCTGCAATTTATATCCTCTCAACTTTAGACGTCATCATTATTTTGCTTTTCAAATAGTAAAACTTATCAGCTACTTTTAGTGTCTTTATTTCCTAATCTAAGAGTGCGCACACAAAGAAAGCAGGTTACCTGCATATCAGGGGCCAGCTTGAGGCTGCTTGAAGTAGCGTTAAGAAAATCACCATTTTATCTAGTGGTACAGGTGGGTGACAGCACTGACTGCTGCGAACTATCACTGACTGCTGCGAACTCGCATTGTCTGCCTAGTCTGGATGAATGAAACAGTCATTGCCTAAGCTGTAGACAGGCACAATTAAGACACTTCTACATAAACTTTCTGCCATAGCCCTTGTCAGATGAAAGCTGTGGCTGAAAGCTTATGTTAAGTCTTTTAATTGTGCCTGTCTCTAACTTAACACGAGCAAACTATATTTTCCTGCTCTGTTAACATACTGAAATTTTCTTTAGACTTGGGAGGAGACCTGTATCTGTCTGCAGACCCATGAAAATTGGATTGTACATAGTGCATTCACTTCTGTTCTTGTGTGCAAGTGATACAGCAAAAATGAGATATTCATAACATCTGGGGTACCTTAAAACAGTTTGAGATATCAAAACTAATTTTTGGCAAATGATGGCATGTAAAAAGGAGAGTATTTTGCCGCATTGTTAACAAGTAGCTGTGTGTGTGTGTGTGTGTGTGTGTGTGTGTGTGTGTGTGTGTGTGTGTGTGTGTACTGTGCTAGAGAAAGAGCAAGAGCTTGAAAGCTAATGTGAATTCTGTTTCCTAATGCATGTTTCTGTTTACCACACATCAATCCCCTATAGGTGAATGGTTGCATTTCCCTATTTGTACGTACTATTTCTTTGGATTTGTAGGTGTTCTAATTCTTAGGTGAGCCTCTCCTTGTGTGAAAGTGTTTGAGCTCTATGGCCAGAGTTTTTTTCTTTTCTGAATTTCTTTGTGACATATGTTGCTGGCTTGAGGTGTGGAGACACAGAAGTCAGTGTGCGTACACTATGACCAAGCTATCCATCCATTCTCCCCTTAACTAACACATCCTCTTTTTCGAGTTACATCATGAATTTTATATTACTGTGCCTAGTATTTAAACATTTCAGGACTCTTCAAATTTTTCTGCTCCATGTGACCACACTACAGATGGGTCACCCAAGTAGTGATAGAAACACTCTGGTATCAATGTAGCACATTCTAGTGTCTTTGGTTAGGACACTGGACTCGCATTCAGGAGGACGATGGTTCAATCCCGCGTCCGGTCATCCTGATTTAGGTTTTCTGTGCTTTTCCTGAATCGCTCCAGGCAAATGCTGGTATGGTTCCTTTGAAGGGGCACGGCCGACTTCCTTCCCCGTCCTTCCCTAATCCAATGAGACTGATGACCTCGCTGTTTGGTCTCTTCCCCCAAACAACCCAACCCCTAGTGCCAAAGTTTTCCACGTATAGAGAACTGGTGAGAACAGGCTAGCCATTGCCAAACCTTCAGTTTGTTCATAATATTTTCCATCAAACAGAAAATTTCCGTCAAACATGCTTAAATGTTCTGTGAAATAATCATTGAACTTTCCCAAGGAGTCAGAAAGTGGGATTCTTGTAAAGAGGGAGACTACATCAAAACTGACCATAATATCTATTTCCCGGAGTCACAGTTGTCTGAGATGGTACACATAGTCAACAGAGTTATGGTTATGGTGTTCACGCTTCCCCACATATTTGCTGAGAATGCGTTCCAGAAATTTTGTCGGCTGGTATGTAGGTGCACCGGTATTTCTAACTGTGAGTATTAGAAGAATTATGCGTGACTTAAGGCTGAAATACACAGTTAAAAAAAGAAAAATGTTCTTCTTTTCTTTTCTGTGGCCACATGGACTTTAATGAAGTAGGAACTGATACTCGAGCAGGTGAAGCTGGACTTGCTGGCCATGTTTTGTTATTGGTGGAAATGCCTCAAACCTATTAATCACATGTAGGCAAGTAGCTTTTGGTATTTCCCACAAAGTACTTGTTCTGTGAAAACTGTTATAGATTTGTGCATGAACTGCAAGCTACAATCAGTTGACCAGTTGTTGCCAACTGACGACTCATGCCCCGTTCTCACAGCTTTACTTCTGCCAGTATCTCGTCTCCTACCTTCTAGCTTCTGTAAAGTTTGGAAGGTAGGAGTTTTAATCTGTCAGGAAGTTTTAATAGAAGACTGTGTTTCTCTTGTACTACTGATAAAGTAAACAATGGCCATATGGAGCTGGTTGATAGTTGCCATGCAAACGGTAGACCACTCCTCCTTACAGATCATGCAGTAACCACAGCCCTAGTAGTATATTGCTTCTTAATTATGATTACGGCAATGAATAGTGACTAACATATTGACTAGTAAGAATATACTGTTTTCACTTCTGTCAAATTTCCCTTTATATTGCTTCTCAAATTTCTAAATAAGTGTGGTTCATGTGAGGTGCAATGAATAGATTGTAGAATAGTGTGAATATACTCACATGAAATGAGTATTATCATTAATTGCAAACAGAAGGTCAATTACGTTTCAGCAGTAATATAATATGAATATCGTTGTTTCCAGCAGCAAGTTCAAATTATTAAGTTAATGTGTCTCCAATGAGTTTCCCTCCCTGCGGGGCTGGGGGTAAGAGTAGGCCTGCGGTATTCCTGCCTGTTGTAAGAGACGACTAAAAAGAGTGTTGTAAGAGGCGACTTAAAGGAGTCTCACACGTTTCGGCTTTTACGTGATGGTCCCCTGTTGGGTTTGACCTCTGTATTTCCAAATTTTCCCAAAGAGCGAGCCAATTGGGGAAGGGCTTACATGGTGTGTCATGTCCATTGTGCATGGAGATCTTTAGCACACTCTCTCATCATCGCATTGCCGTCCTGATCACTCTCCATCTCTTGGGTGAGGATACATTCCGGTGTGCAGTTTCTGCCATGCACTATGCAGTGTCGCTTTCTGCCCCGACAACGACCATGGACTTCTTTGCACTTGATATCCAACACGGTAGCCAGTCTGTTGTGGTTGAGCCGCCGTGTACCCTGTTGGGTGTAGCCCCCTGACAACACAGGGATCGCTCTGCTGATGCCTGCGCCATTAACTCCCCACGTATGCCAAGGAGTAGATGCCTATCTCCCTGGGACATCAGGAATCCTGGCAGTGGCCATCCTGCCAGGTGGCCCTTGCTGCAGCTGGGTGGCGCCTGTGGGGAGGGCCCTTGGTCGGAATGAGTGGCATCAGGGCGGACGACATGCAGTGAAGCATGGCACATCTTCTCTTGCTGGTGGCCAGCTGCCAGCAGTCTCTAAGGGTTCCAGGGCTCAATTTAATGCAAACATTTATGACCCCAAATTGTTTCTCTCCCTGGCCACACCATGGGAGGAACGAAAGGCTAAGGATGGCAGCAAAGCTTATTCGCCTCGGTACCTAGTATGTAAGAGAGCTGATGGGGAATCCTTTGTGTCTATGAAGCCTCCGTTCTTTGTAGAGCATTTAGAGGACAAGTTTGGGGAGGTGGAGGGCTTGTACAAAAAGCGGTCTGGGTCAGTCTTGATAAAAACACTATCCTCTGCCCAGTCACGGGTATTACTCGCTTGTGACAAGCTGGGAGATGCTTCTGTTACTATCATCTAAAATCTTAAATATGGTCCAGGGTATTATCTTTTACAGAGATCTTCTTTTACAGTCTGATGATGAGCTGCACACTAACTTAGAGTGATGAGGTGTCCATTTTGTCTGGTGCATCCACCAGGGTCCGAGGGATAATCAGGTTGCCATCGGTGCCTTCATCTTGGCCTTCGAGGGTGACACATTACCCGAGAAGCTGAAGGTGATGGTCTACTGCTGTGTTGTCAAGCCGTATATCCCTCCCCCAATGCGGTGCTTTAAGTGTTGGAAGTTCGGCCATATGTCTTCCCACTGTGCTTCCAGCCTCGTATGTTGAGGTTGTGGTCGTCCATCCCATCCCAATACTCCATTTTCCCCGCCTCTCATCTGTGTCAGTTGCGGAGAGCACCATTCCCCTTGCTCAACGGACTGTAGGATTCTGTAGAAGGAAAGGAAAATATGCGCATGACAACATCTTATGCTTCCACCGTCACTACTGTTACCGCCCCATCCATTGCCCCAATTCCAGTCAGCTCTCAGAGCCGTAAGACTACACCTGCCCCCTTGCTCCTGCACCACCTACCTCGGGAGCAGCACCCCTCGAACCATCGCGAAGAAGCCACAGGCAGCTGGTCGTAGAGCTTTGCGGTCCTCCTCTGTCCTGGAGACTGAATCAAAGAAGCCCTCCCAGTTAGAGCACCACAAGGAACAGTGCGAGAAATTGAAACCAATTGAAACCGAAGACACCTAAGATCAAGGAAATTGTGGTGGGACCCACACCACCGCTACCTACAAGCTCTGCGTCTGAGGATGAGGTGGAGATTCTGGTGTCCGCTGAGGACCTAGATCGCGCTGGACCCTCAGACACTATGGATGTCACTCCCACAGGTACTCAATCGGTGGCAGCAGGTGACAGTGGCGTAATCTGCGTCCTTGGTCCCTTCACGCCTTTTTTGGCCGCGGACAATGTCATTCTCCAGTGAAACTGTAGTGGTTTTTTCCACCACCTTGCTGAGCTCCGCCAACTTATCAGCCTTCACCCTTCCTTCTGTATTGCTCTCCAGGTTTCCGGCTATGCGAACCCCTGCCCTCTGGCTATTGGGGTGGTTATAAGAATTGGGCAGCTTATGCGAGGATATCTGGCGGAGTCTGCGTCTACATCCTTGACTCTCTTTACAGCAAGTGTGTACCTCTTCAAACACCTTTAGAGGTTGTCGCTGTTCGGGTGTGGACGCCTCAGGCTGTTACTGTGTGCAGTATCTACCTTCCACTGGATGGTAATGTCCCACAGCATGTATTGGCTGCACTGATAGCCCAACTGCCACCCCCATTTCTGTTACTGGGCAACTTTAATGCCCATAACCCTTTGTGGGGTGGATTGGTGGCAACAGGCTGAGGCACTGTTGTTGAGCAAGTGTTGGCACAGCTCGATCATTCCCTCTTAAATAATGATGCCCCCTGAACATTTCAGTGTTCATGGCACGTACTCAGCCATCGACCTTTCGGTCTGCAGCCCTAGCTTTCTACCATCTGTCCAATGGAGCATTCATGACGACTTGTGTGGTAGTGACCACTTTCCGATCTTTCTGTCACTGCCGCAACGTCACTCACCTGGGTGCCTGCCCAGATGGGTTTTGAATAGGGCTGACTGGGACTTGTTCACCTCCATTGCCATTATTGAGACTCTTTTTCATGACGCCATTGATATGGTGGTTTAAACGATCACCACCGGCATCGTTTCTGCAGCGGAATCGGCAATTCCTGTTCTTCCGGGTCCCCTCGGCAGAGGAATGTGACTTTGTGGTCACCGGAGATCACTCAGGCAATTAGAGATTGCAGGCGGGTCCTCCAGCATTATAAGTGGCACCCGTCAGTGGGACACCTCATTACCTTTAAGCGGATCCGTGCCTGAGCCCGACGCCTTATTCGCCAATGGAAGCAGGAGTGCTGGGAATGGTATGTCTCCACTGTTGGCATCCATACCTCTCCATCACAGGTTTGGAGCAAGATTAGGCGACTCTATGGGTATCGGACACGCGTCAGCGTGCCTGGGCTTTCCCTGAATGGAGCAGTCTGTACTGAATCAGACACAATTGCAGAACTCTTAGCAGAGCATTATGCTCAGAGTTCCGCTTCTATGAATTACCCACTGGCCTTCCACTCCCTGAAAGAGCAGTTGGAACATCGGAGACTTTCATTCAATACGCGCCACCTCGAATCGTACAAAGCTCCATTCAGTGAGTGGGAATTCCGAAGTGCCCAAGCCGCTTGCCCTGATACGGCTTCCAGGCCAGATCACATCCACTATCAGATGTTCAAACATCTCTTGGTGGACTGCCAGCTACACCTCCTCGACCTTTTCAACCGTATCTGGGTTGAGGGTGAGTTCCTATCCCAAAGGCGGGAAAGCATCATCATCCCCATGTTGAAACCTGGCAACAACCCACTGTAAGTGGACAGCTACTGCCCCATTAGCTTCACCAATGTTCCCTGGAAGTTGCTCGAACGCACAGTGAGCCGGAGGTTGAGTTGGCTACTTGAGTCTCGGGGCCTTCTGGCTCCGTCCCAGGATGGGTTCCATAAGGGCCGCGCTGCTACCGATAATGTGGTCTGCCTGGAGTCTGCCATCCGAACGGCATTTGCCCGCCATCAGCATCTGGTTGCCGTCTTTTTTGACATGCGGAAGGCGTACGATACAACGTGGTGACATCACATCCTCGCCATGCTTCATGGGTGGGGTCTTAGGGGCCTGCTCCTGATTTTTATTCAGAATTTTCTGTCCCTTCATTCCTTCCGCGTGCAAGTTGGTTCCTCCCAAGTCCAGGAGAATGGGGTCTCGCAAGGCTCTGTCTTGAGTGTCTGTTTCTTTTTAGTTGCTATCAATGGGCTAGCTGCAGCTTTGGGAACGTCCGTATTGGCTTCTTTGTATGCTGATGACTTTTGCCTGTACTACAGCTCCCCTGCCATTGCGGTTGCTGAATGGCGGCTACAGGGCGCAGTCTTGGGCCATCGTGCACGGCTTCCAGTTCTCAGCCACCAAGACCTGCGTCATACATTTCTGCTGGCATTGCACTGTTCACCCTGAGCCATGGCTTTCTCTTGCCATGTTGGAGACACATTGGTTTTTGGGCTTGCTTTTTGATACCTGGTTGACTTGGCTCCCTCATATTCAGCAGCTTAAACAAACATGCTGGCACCATCTTAAAGCTCTTCATTGCTTGAGTCACACCAGCTGAAAGTTAGCCAGAGCAAGAGGGGTAGCCCCAGCGCAAGGTCCAGGCCGACCACGTGGCTGAGGATTCCATGTTGACGCTGTGTCGAGGACTGTGCTTTGTTTTGATGAAGGAGATTTGTATCCCGGAAGTGCCAAAGATGGCGGACTTTGTGAAACCATAATGGCAGACATTTCACAAGCTCATGTAGAAATTAATAAGAGACAGAGGAATCATGATACCTTACAAAGAAACATGTATATTACCATTATTTGCACAATGATTCTGATGGTGTAATCAGTTTTTCAATATCTTTATTAGTTTAAAGTTTAGTATCTGACTGTAAATTATACAAGTAACACCCAGCAACGAATTTCCAAAATCTAATCGGTTCATCTTATTTTGTCGATTGACATGTCTTTAGAATGTTGTTAGTGTAAACCTAAATTGGTATGAATTACAGGCATGTAACTTGAATAGTACATGAGTTATTGGAGGTCAAAGTGACCGATTACTATTAATCATGTCAGGCCATAAGTACTCCACAGTTACACGAAAAAACAGTAGCAGCATGCTTATAAATATATTTATTCGTCTATGTCTTTGTTTATATCCGATATATACTATTCATGATGAAATTGGTCAAATATTTACTGTGTTTTAGAATGCACTGACACATTAGGCTACTGGCCTGCTTTTGTTTCTATTCCTTTGATATATGTTTATTTGATTTGTATATGTATTTAATAATGTGTGTTAGAGTGTGTTTATGGTCCAGCCATAGGAATACTTATTTAATTTCAAGTTATTTAAATGTAAATCCAGTATTTCTTATGTGTTTCAATATGTTTTTGATTGTGTGTTGGCTTGGAGAAATGGCAAGAGCGCTCTAGCCAATCACAGCGCTCGTTAATGGGGAGACTGTATGGATGTGGGGGAGGAGCATCTGGTTGCACTGGACATGAGGAGTGCTGGATGTGGAGGCGTGACGGGCGGTCACAGGAAATACTTGGAGAGTGCAGCAGTTTACAGGAGATAGAAATATTTCGTAGTGCCGACTTGTGCACTTGAGAGGTTTCATTGGCTTCTGCAGTGAAGACGTAGTATGCGTTTAGAAGTGAATATCTCGCAAGCTGTGTTGTTGTTCGTAATTAATTACGTGAAGTAGGAATCTATTGTTTCCCTGTTATTCAACTTATATTTTATTTAATTGCTGGACCATCGACACCAATAAGTGTTTTGCAGTAACAAACGGCATTCTTAAAAGTACTCATACTATTGAGCTCATTGTTTAAAGTCATTAAAATAGTACCTGCGGATTTTATTTAATTACAATCTTTCATTTATAAATTTCTGTGTTACATTCACAATTCGCAATTACCGAGTGATAGGAACCTTCGACCATTCGATTCATGTGTGTGTTCATGTTGTATATTGAAGACTCAGCATATTTGGCTTGTAATGCGGCAGTTACATATCCCAGCCCCTAGACAGTGAAACCAGCCAAAACTTTTAATATTTCAACTCTGTGTCTGAGGGTACATAGCTGAGGGCCACACCATCATTTTTATTATCAATTAGCTCTTCTCTGTCATGAAACCAAATTAAAAAGATATTCACGTTCTAATATGTGACTTACTTTTGATAATCACTGTAAATTATGGCAGATAAAACTTATGAGTGAAAATAATCAATTTTTGATAATATCTCATCTGGTAAGTCTCCCCTGATCCGGGCTTCTGGGTGATTTTTCCGAACTCTACCCCATTTTTATACCTCACCAGTCATTTTCCTTCACACCTCTTTCTTCCACTTCAATCCTTGTGCCAGAAGAAGAAGCCACTTGCACCAGAAGGTTGCAAACTGTAATATCTTTTATATGTGTGTTCTCCTGCCACCGCTTGGTAGGTAAGAAAACTTGTAACACAATATTGGTTAAAACACTAAAGTTGGCCGTCTTCATAAACAGAGAACCGTAGACATGAAATCTACAGTTTGTTGCCAACAAGGAAGTCGTTTGTTTTAGAGATATCTTGAGTGAGAAAGAGTGTGGATATTGCCATCGTGTTACAGAGCATCTTGAGGAGGAATGTTTACATCTGACATCATGTCATAGCAAACTAAGACCACACGCCTAGTACAGATTAGTGTATTTCATGCAGAAATAACAAGAAGTCATGAAAGCCATTATAGAGATGGCCATCCTCAAAAGTTAGGTTAGACTGTGAAATTAAATTAAAGCTATTGTAACACAACAAAATGAGCAAAAGGAAGGTTGCTACTACAGTCATTATCATCAGATCCCGATTATCATTAAGGCAGTGACTCGGCATACTTTCCCACCCTTCCAAACACCACGCACCTATAATACATGCAGACGTGACCCAACACGCTGACAATGAAGATCTTTGTTAACATGCTAATGCTACGTTACATGATCAATAACACATATAGTGTGCTTTTTCTGCTTTGTTCCAAAGCTGACTTTTAGCAGGAATACAGTGCCGTCCTTGCAGAAATCTGTTTAAAATTAATATCAAAGTTTGTGATAACGTTAAATAAAACGTAAGATGCAGGAAATGTTGTAACATGAAATTATTGATAATGGGAAAGCATTGTATTGAGGGAATATTACTACTGTTGCGACTGGAAAGATGATCATAAAATGTGAGAATGCAAAAACAGTGCCGTCCTTGCAGAAATCTGTTTAAAATTAATATCAAAGTTTGTGATAACGTTAAATAAAACGTAAGATGCAGGAAATGTTGTAACATGAAATTATTGATAATGGGAAAGCATTGTATTGAGGGAATATTACTACTGTTGCGACTGGAAAGATGATCATAAAATGTGAGAATGCAAAAACAGCATTCTACTGTAATTCTAATAGTTTATTATTCAGCTGTTTCAAAATTTCAAATATTACCCACATAACTCAGGTATTATTACATTTATTACAGGTTGTTGCTGTAGTGGTCCCAGAAGAAAATAAGACTGTACCAACAATAGCAGAGCTACGTGAGTGGGCAAAAGGACATATGGCACCTTATGCTATTCCTACCCAATTAAAAGTGGTAGAACAGCTGCCACGCAATGCCATGGGCAAGGTCAATAAGAAAGATCTTATCAAGCAGCTGTTTCCTTCCAAAAGTACTGGAACAGCAGCGGCTGCTAAATAGGTAAGAACTGTACTTGAATTAATTGTAAAGCAGGTTTTGTCTATCTTCCACATACACTAACACTAAATTTAGTGTCAACAGAAGGAAAATTTGTTGCGTGTACATAGTGTTGTGTGTATCATCAAGTAGTAATTAATAATTCAAACCTGAGTGTCGTAACATTCACAGCCAGGATTGTGAAAATATCTTTAGTTCCAACAAAGGTTTCAAAGTTGAGAAGTCGCCCTTAGTCTGTTGACAGTGGATTCCTGTAAACTTTCAGTCCACATTACAATTCATTTTTAAGAAGATTCTTATTCCCTTTTTATGTTAGAGACAACCTTAAACAGGGGTTTTTCTTGAATAGGGGTTTTGTCAGAGTACATTTAAGGAGTGACCCTGAAGCATCATTCAAATGTGTTTGGCTTCTGCACAACTGCTACTATATACAATGTGTGTTATATCCAGATCCAGAGGCTGCAGATGACTTTTATTGTTTGGAGGTACAATCTTGACCTTTGTATTCTTCAGAAATTGTTTCCTTGGGATTTATGGGGCTCCGTCAGTAACAAGTATAAATTCCCATTCTTCTGTACCCTTCTTGGCAGCTAAATGCTTGAGAAAAATCTCATAAAGATTTCTGACATTGTCCAGGCACTGCTGTACACTCAAAGTAGCGTGTGTTCCCCCTCCCCCCCCCCCCCCCCCAAACAGCTGGGACTTTTAAATTTTTATATTATTAGTGGAGGCAGTTTTTTGCTTCCATCACTATTTGCACATAATGACACTGACAACTTTTCTTTACTTTTTGTACCTCCTTAACATACTCTTCCCTTAATGGAATATGATATTGTAGGAAGTAAATGATAGAAGACGCCAGTTTCATTGACGTTGAAAATGTCTGTGGGCTGATAATGCATCAGTCATGGCAGTGTAATGTTCTGCCAACAGTTTACACTTTCTATGACCACAGCCACACTTTACATTTTCTCCACTTAACGATTTTAAATGACAGATTGACTTTTTTCAAAATTGTAAGATTGATAACTTTGATACGTCAATGAACAAGCTACACTTTCCACCCTTCATACACTTTGACTGTGATGGCAGATCACATGATGTACATCGTATATTACGGTCCCCATACACGATCACAAATTTTACTCTGATTGCCAAATATCTGATTGTTTGTGGTGCTGATTGATGTATTTGTCAAACATAGTGTGTTAGAAAACTTGAAGGAATGCCTGACATTGTTTTGTTTTGTTGTTTCACTGCATACGTTTAGTGAAAAATGGTTTTATTACAATTTATTTAACTATTTTGTGAGTCCACAGAATTATGCAGACTACTTTTTAAGGGTAAAAACAAAATAGCTCTGGCAATTACCAAGGTGGTAGATATATCACATCTTTCCCTGCCGTATATCATACAGGAAGAGATAAAGAAGAAAACCAGTATTCCATGTGCAACATAAAGAAAATCAGTATTCCACGTACAACATACGAGTGGGAGTGCAGTTCTCCAGTTCTTCCATGGATGCTGTAATCCATATAACCAGCAATAAATAAACCAACAACTAGATTTTCCTTTCTTGATTTATTCAGAAGGCTGTGACTGTGAGATTGAAATCCATCGATTGGAACCTTGCTCTGAAGTCTATGTTCCCTCATAATAATTAGTTACTCTTGGAATAATTACAAAAAAATGCATTTCTCACAAACAAGACATTTATTAAACAGATAGTGAGATTTAACCTAGCCTTTATAATAGTCTGATTATATGCTTGCTACTCAAAAACTGATCAATGACCACCCTTGCTTCTTTAGAGATCCCATTCATCCCAGAGAAGCTCTTCATTCATGGAAAGCCCAATACCACAGAAGTTCCCACAGGAGGAACTCCATGGCACAGCAGTCGATGCAACAGACTTAAAGACATATACTTCCAGTGACGTAAGCACGTTGGGTGGAAGTTTCACATCGCCGCATGACAGCCTTGGACCACTACAAACATTCAAAACACACAAACAAAATGCAGAATAGTATTCAGTACCTAACTAATTTCTTTTAACAAATCCTGCGTGTCACTGAGAACAATTACTCAGTTATTTTAAAATATCAGTACTACAGATTTTCTACCTGTCCACTTCAAAATTATAAAATAATGCCCTACCATTACATCTGCTGCCCCCTATAATTGAGTAATCGTGTCAGTGTTCATAATACTTTTACTTTCTCAAACCCCCTTACTACAGCAAAATCATAAGTTGTTTCTTATTCTACACTGAGTCTTAATAATACAATATATATTCTGAAAGTGCTACATATACCTTATACAAATTGTTCTTCATCATCGCTTTGCCCTGACTAACACTAGTAACCTCCCTGTACTAGTAGGTTGCGTCTGCTTCATCTGAGCTATGATATTCTTATATGGTCCCTTGTGCTTTTGTAGCCAAAACTTAGCTTCTAACCAAAATATTGTCCACCTCTACAGCTAACAAATACTCAAAACACCACTCTTGAGTACACAAGCTACTCAGCTGTTATTACTCCATATTGTGAAACTGCTTGTTATCCTGTCTCAGACACTTCACTAGTCATGCAGCTACAATGTATAGAGTTGTGTCAGTTTAAATAACTATAGATACGTAAGATCCAGTGGTTCATCATTATCAAATAATAGTACTTTAGCTCTAGGTAATTCACAGTTTACAAAATGCTTCATCAAACTGCAACTGTAATCAAGGAGGATTCAGAAGACGGTAGTCTCTGATACAAACATCGTGACACTACTACTAACACATTTCACTCATTGTTTTTTAGCAGACAGTCTCAGCTTAACATGTCTCCAAAAAATTGTCCAAACGTACACAAGCGCAGCCATTGCATGTCTTTGTAGTGCATTGATTACATTGTTTCACAGCAAATATTTTTGAATGGCAGAACCCATACGCTCGCAGCTAAAGTACCAACAATACAGTCTGCCAAGTTGTGATTGTTGATTTTCAGTTTGGTTGAGCGCAGTGCCTAGCACGTTCATAGTGTGCATGCGTGGAAGTTTTTTTGCATGTTCTTCAATGACTCTGTCATAGATGTGTTCTTCTGTGAAGACTGGCCCAATTCCAAGGCGGTTATCCGGTGCCCAGAGAAACCACTAGAACAGGAAGTGTGGCCAAACATGAGCCGCTGCCAGAGTCACCTCTCGAGCAGCAGCCCCATCTCCCTTACCATTCAGTCAACATGCCCATCCATAAAAATTCAACACTTGTTTCATTTTCCAAACTGCATTAACTAAATGTACTTTAGTAGTTGGCAGTCATCATTCATGGGTCTTAAGTCAATTTTAAGTCAATTTTAATAAAGTGATACATTGTTACTTACAGTATTCACAGAAAAATGTAAACTACTAATATTTATGCAAGGGAACATAAGTAATATTTTGCTGTACATCCTCACAAATATGGTTTTAGTTTCTTAACTGTGAAGAAAGCATACTCTCTCACCAGCAGCAATCGTTTGTATCCTATATAATATCATGTCAGAATACTTCTCTCTCTGACTAGCTTGTCTGTCAAGGTAATTAGTGTTTGTCACACCCCTGCATTCCTTGGAATCTGAGTGAGTAACTTTACCCATACATTTTTCTTTTCCTTCCTGAGCATTAACTCGATTCGAGCACAAATTGCTGATGTTTGTTGAAGGTTAGTCATAATCTGTTGAAATGATTGACATAATTGATCCACATTATTTGCTTGTTATGACAGTACACCCTTAAGAAATTATTTAACTCACTGAACATCTGTTCAACAGGGTTTGCTTCTGCATTGTACTT
This sequence comes from Schistocerca cancellata, assembly GCF_023864275.1. Lineage (NCBI taxonomy): Eukaryota > Metazoa > Arthropoda > Insecta > Orthoptera > Acrididae > Schistocerca > Schistocerca cancellata. Next base: position 183,585,062 of record NC_064632.1, read on the forward strand.
TGGTGCTGCAGAAAAGTTCTCTAGTGATAGCTAGTGAAATTTGTGGCACTATCAGAGAGTAAACCAAGTGGCTTTCCTACTTTGGGGATATAATTGTCCACTAGCTTCTTTGTTATATGTGAACTTGTAACATTTTCTGTGGAATACAGTCTTAGATATTTTGTTAACAAATTTTAGAAAAGGTACTTATCATATGAACATGCTCTGGGAATTAGGTCACAAGACATCCATTGGTACTGTCTGCAATGGTTGACAGCACCTTTTCGATGGTTTTGTCTTTTGGCAGATGTGCAGGTTCTCAGTAATTTTTGCATTTTCCTATGCATGTACAGAAAATGACAATCAGTCCCGATTTTGCTGGCACATTTTATATCATCAGAGTGAGTATACCATATCAGTTTTTTTTTCTCCTCCTCAATCTGTAGGGATGCTAACGCACCACTGATCGGATTCTGGATTATGGCAGTAGAGAAAAACTACATTTTTTTTATTGTATGATGCTTGGTAAGTATTTAATTCTGGTTTTACAGCAGTTATTGTTTTACATGGTCCCACTGGGATCTTCATTTTTTAGCCTTGCCATATTTCTGCATAAATCTAAGTAATATTACCTATGAACTTCGTCCATCATTAGTAATACCCTAAAGTATGAAGACTGCTTCTGCATATTGTTGTTGTCATGCAAACATTAAGGCTCAGGCATTGGCCATTATATTGTCCCTACCTTTGAGACGATAATCTAAAGCTATACTCCAGGAGTATTAGAGACCATCTAGTTAGGCATGCATGCAATAATTTGCAATTTAGTAGGAAGCATAGTGCCTGGTGATCTCAGTAAACTTTTTTTATGGGCTACAGCTAGGTAATAATGGAACTTTCTAAATAATCATATAACTGCGAGCGTCTCTAACTTGGTGGTTGATTATGCGGTCTCGCAGATAGATAGGATCTGATCCATGAAAGCGATAATACAGAATGCAGGAACTCTATCTACACCCCTGACTTGGAAGAGACAAGCATCAGTCAATAATAATAAAAAAGGAAACAACTTACATGTCTGGGTGTCTTGGAGCTAACAGGTGCTTGTCTCGTGTTTTCAAATGCCATTTGGCAATCATAAGACCAATGCCACTGTACTTTTTTTCTCAATAAGTTTAAAAGTTTTCTGAATTTAGCTAATGGTAGTAAGATCCGAGACCAATGAAGCCTTTCAATTACTTCCTTGTGTGAGGGGTGAGGAAATTTGCTCTTGCACCGAATTTTGCACTGTCAGACAATATACTATTGGATGTAATTAGATAATCCAGAAACTTAATTTGCTCCTGTCTGAACTTTCATTTCTGCAGGTTGACAGTTACTCCAGCCTGCTAGAATTTAACATTTTCTCTGTCTGAGCAATTTGATCTGATTCCATTTGTGTTGCTATTAGCAAATCGTCCACAAACTGTCACCTAGTCTAGGATCTCAGGTTCTAGGGCAGAGTCAATTGCTGCTATGAATGCACATGAATTCACATAAAGACAAAAAAGCAATGTGTTAAATTGGTCTCTTTCTCTGCATGTATAAACAATGTACAGCTACCGCATGGAACTCATCTATGTTATTTGGTCACACAATAATCAATATCAGGCACAATAATTAGATTAATAACTCTTGCATCTAATCTAATGTAACATGTCCACCAGGTCTCGCTGTCGCAAGAAGCAAGCTAAGTATGGACAGTCTTAGGGTTCTGTTGTGTACAATTCAAGCACTTTCTTAATCTCTGTGTACAGCACATCTTTTCGACCATGGAACGGAATATAAACTGTGTCAGAATGCTGTGTTTGGCACGACATTTAGGCGGTGCTGATAGAGGGATTGCTCCAGACTTCTCCTCAAACACATACGTGTACCTAAGTAACATCTCCAACAGCTGAGAGCACTGGTCTCCAGTTAAAGAGATTGACTGTGTAACTTTTGATTCAGTGTGCTCCTTTGTGCAAGGAACGGCAGTAGCTTCAAGCTGTTATCTATGTATTTTGTGTGTCTCATTACTGATCCACTTTACCCTGATATCCTGGCAGTGTTTCCAATGGGCATCGTTAATTTTCAGTAAATTCTCTGAAATCTGAGTGCTATCTAACATAAATAGCACTTTCCTAAAGGGAAGTTGAGCTTTGCATCCTTTTATGTAAGGAACTTGGTGCTGATAATGCAGTATACAATTAGACTGTCCACCAATAGGAATATGCATCCTACTGTTGCATTATCTAGCATAACATTGAGGTTGGTCTGTACTTTCAGATTCTTAGTTCTGGTACCAACTGCTCCCAGAAGATATCTCACTGGTCGGACATCTCATACACAGCCTAGCCTGTGTCTGATGTTATTGAGACAGGTAAATTCGTTATCCACATGTTGGTTGAGGATTGGTCAAATACACTGAACTCGCATTCAGGAGGACGACGGTTCAAACCCGTGTCCAGCCATCCTGATTGAGGTTTTCTGTGATTTCTCTAAATCACGTCAGGAAAATGCCAGGATGCTTCCTTTGAAAGGGCACGGCTGACTTCCTTCCCCATTCTTCCCTAATCCAATGGGACTGATGACTTCACTGTTTGATCCCCTCTCAAAAATCACCCAACCAACTGGTTGAACAGTCAGTACTACTGTTGTTGATATCAGTGTATAGCTCCTGCATAATGTCTACACCATTGTTATAATAAAGAAAATTAATCCTTCCATCACAGACTCCTACTCCAGGCCACAACTGACATGTCGGAGCTAGAAGTGGTCATGTCCAGTTTTCCTGTTTGTTGTTTGCTGGACAACTCATCATCAATGACCTCAGTGGCCTCTGATGGTTGATTCCCCTACACCTGATTATTCTGGCTTTCCTGCTATCCGTTGTACCAGATATTGCTGTTTTTTGACATATAGCTACGATTGTTTCTGCACTCCTTTGTCTTTCGCTTATTGTGGTTGTGGTTGTTGTTGTAACCATTGTTACATTGCTCACACTGAGCATTCTGTTGCTGCTCGTGTCAGGCCACATGCTAGCCTCCCAATATGTTATGCCTGCGACTGTTGCCAGTGATAGCAACAGCCAGTTGATTTACTGATTTACCTGCCCTAGCCTTAGTATCCTCAGGTGGTAGATCTGTGGATCCGAGAACCAACATAAATTCCTCTAACTTTCCCATGGATACATGGATCAACTTCTCTTGAACATCATAGGTAGTTTTGTCTTTATGATTCTCAGAATATCACGATGTCACATTGACCCATCTCAGTGTCTTGTCTTATTAATGTACTTCTCAAAGCAACGTCTTAAGCTACCCTGTCAGGAGTTGAATGGTTCCAGGGTGAGCACTTCATTCCCGATTTGTTCTGTATGTCATTTGACCAATAATTGGAAAGAAGTGATCATTCAAATTCGTCTTATGTAAAACAGTACTCTGCTACTTCCATAGTCCAGAGTCTAACATCACTGGTTTTTTTTAGTATCCATAGACAAAACCTATTTTGTGGATATCATTTCACAAATGAGGCTCATCTCGGCAACATGTCTTATTAATGTACTACTGCATTTAAATACACAGATTTTGTTCTCATGAAATATTGTCTTCTACAGATTTTAATCATTTTCTTGATGTGGAGAAAAAAGAAGAAAGGTTGTCTTAGTAGAAATAAGAAGCAAGATTCATTTAGTAAAAGAGAAATGTAACAGTAGAGGACAATATAAAGAAGTCATGAGAAATTGCTGTAATCATTTGGAAGTTAGAAGAAAAGAAAGCAGATGTTATGAAGGAGTACTTTATCTCATTATGTAAGAAAGAAGCACAACAATAAACAAAACATATGAGAAAGAAAGTAGAGTGATCATTTATGAAATAAATAAACGAAGTAGAAAAAGTGGAGTACTTGTTAAAAAATGGAAAAAAAATTATGAAGAAAGATTTGGTAATGTAGAAAGATGAAACTAATCTTTTGCCAAAAGACTGCTAAATATAAGAAAAAGAGATAACAAGCTGAATCATAAATTTGAAAGCTATTATAAAAGGAGGAGGAATTGTCTAGCAACAGGATAGAAAAGAAGAAAAGTGTATCATCAGTGTAGGAAAAGATAGATTGCTGCTTACCATAAAGATTAAAGGGTAAGTTGCAGACAGGCACAATTAAGTCACTTACACATAAAGCTTTCAGGCACAGCCTTCATCAGGAAAAGAGAAACACACACCATTCATCCACATAAGTAATCACACCTTACGCACACATGACTCCAACTCTGGCAGCTCAGGCCAGAATGCACCTATCATGTGGAATGGAAACAGCAATTTGGAGAGATAGGGAAGGAGAAGGGATAGTAGTGTACGGACGGGGAAAAAGGAGCACTGTCTGGTGGAGTGTGCAAGGAGTAGAATGCCAACAAGCACACTGTAAGGAAGTTGTGAGCCAGGGAGGTGGGGAAAATGGAACGAAAAAGAGAGGAGTGGTAAAAGGTGGGCAGGTGCATTGGCAGAGGGCAGAAAACAAAGAGGATAGGAGAAGATAGAGGTGGTGATAGGCCAGAGGGGGTGTAAACTGTTGGGTGGAGGATGTGGGACAGTGTGTTATCATTGGTTGAGGCCAGGATAATTATGAGAGTGGGGAATGTGTTGTAAGGATACAGGAATGGGGAATGTGTTGTAAGGATTATTCCCATCTACGCAGTTCAGAAAAGCTGGTGGTGAAGAGGAGGATCCAGATGGCTCAGGTAGCAAAGCAACTGTTGAAATCAAACTTATATTCAGCTGTATGTTGTGCCACAGATTACTTTGCTCTTGGCTGCAGTTTAGTGATGGCCTGTCAGACTTGTGGACAGCTGGTTGGTAGTCATGCCAGTGTAAAATGCTGTGCAGTGCTTGCAACAAAGCTGGTAAATGACGTGGCTTCTTTCACAGGTGATCCTCCCCCTGATGGGATAGGATAAACCTGAACAGAACTGGACTAGGAAGTGCTGGGTGCGTGGTTTGGACAGGTCTTGCATGTGGGTCTTTCACAGTTATATTCTCCTTGTGGCAAGGGGTTGGGAGTGGTAATGGCATAGGAGTGGACTAGGATGTTGTGGAAATTGGGTAGTTGATGGAATACCACTTTAGGAGGGTTGGGAAGCATTTCAGGTAGGATGTCCCTCATTTTAGGGCAAGATGATAGGTAATCAATGCCCTGGCGAAGGACGTGGTTCAGTTGTTCCACTCCGGGGTGGTACTGGTTGGCAAAGGGAGCACTTCTTTGTGGCTGTTTCTTGGGAGTGGTGGGAGGATTGGCAGTGGGGAAATGGTACAGGAGATCTGTTTGGGGACTAGGTCTGGGGGATAGTACCTGTCTGTGAAAGTCTTGGCGACATCCTCAGCATACTGGGCATGGGAGTTCTTGTCACTTGCATATAGGCGTACTGTCCCCATACCCTCCACCCGACAGTTTCCACCCTGTCTGCCCTATCACCTCCTCCCCATTCTCATCTCCCACCCTCTTTATTTGCTATGCTTAACCAATGCACCTGCCCATCTTTTCCCACTCCTCTCCTTCTTGTTGCTGCTTTCCCCATCTTCTTCGCCCACAACCTTCTGACACTGCACCTGCTGGCATTCTAGTCCGTGCAAACTCTGCTGGACAGCGCTCCTTCCTCCCCCACCTGTACAATGCTATCCCTTTGCTTTCTCTGCCCTCTGTAGATTGCCGCTTCCATCCTACATGATAGGTGCATTCTGGCCTGAGCTGCTAGAGTTGGCATTCGTGTGTGCGAGATGTGCTTGCTTATGTTGATGAATGGCACGTGTTTCTCTTTTTCTGATGCAGGCTGTGTCCAAAAGCTTTAAGTCTAAGTGTTTTGTTAACTTGTGCTGTCTACAACTTCACGTATAATGTTTATGGTAAGTAGCAATCTGTCTTTTCATACATTGTTGATATTTGTACCTGGAGTTTCCATTGTTTGAAAAAAATGTATCTTAGAAAAAGAGTGAGAGAGACTGTGTCTTGGTAGAAATAGGGAGTGATATCTGAATATGACACAGCATTAAAAGATTTAGGTTCCAACAAGACCTGGCAAATTTTTGACGGTACCAGGTGTCACTTTGAGATGTTTGAATGTAATGTTTTGCTTATTGGTCCATCACACACCGATCTCTTATTCAAATTGTATGCCAGACTGATACACAAACAAGGATCCTCAGCTTACTATAATTGATACTTATTCTATTGCGCCATCTCAACTTACCTTTTAGCTTCAGTTTGTTACTGCATAGTTTCTACAAATTGACCTAGTTATAACAACCACCTTCATTAGAAAGTATAGAAAAAAAAATGACTTGAACGCAGTGTTGTTATTATGTGGATATGAACTTTAGTGACCACTTACAACTTTTTACTGCCTTAACCAGTATTCTCACTTTTCTCTGGCAGTTTTCGTCCAGTTGAGATGTCTGATTAAGTGAAGTAGCTGAATAGTCACATCATCAACTAATTTCTGGTGGCTTGAGAGGTTTAAAAGAAAGTTACATACATAGGCCAAACAAAGGTCAATCAAAACAGCATTTTGGCCCTTAAAAAAGAAAGCCACCGTCAACAGAAAAAAGCTGCGTGTGTCAGTTATGGATGTGGGTCTTAGAAATTTATGCTCTACAAATGTACACGTGTGTAACAGAGAAGAGAAGAATCTAGATATAATTGGAATAGACAAGTAGAGTAGGAAATAAACCAATACTAGGGTGCCATATATAAGAAAATACCTCGTACCTAGAGGGAAGCCTGGTAGGGCATGTTAGGATTTTATGAGTAAAAAAACAAAGATGATGTGACTTACCAAACAAAAGCTCTGGCAGGTCGATAGACACACAAACAAACACAAACATACACACAAAATTCAAGCTTTCGCAACCGACGGTTGCTTCATTGGGAAAGAGGGAAGGAGAGGGAAAGACGAAAGGATGTGGGTTTTAAGGGAGAGGGTAAGGAGTCATTCCAATTCCGGGAGCGGAAAGACTTACCTTAGGGGGAAAAATGGACAGGTATACACTCGCGCGCACCCACACACATCAATAAATCTGACCCAACTTTGGGTTGGCAGGCCTGGGTAACCAAGAAGGCTTCCTCTAAGTGGCCCATGAATGACATCTTCATGATCTGGACTCACAGTGAAGAAGAACTCCAGAATTTCCTCTCCAACCTCAACTCCTTTGGTTCCATCAGATTCACCTGGTCCTACTCCAAAACCCATGCCACTTTCCTTGACGTTGACCTCCATCTGTCCAATGGCCAGCTTCACACTCCGTCCACATCAAACCCACCAACAAGCAACAGTACCTCCATTATGACAGCTGCCACCCATTCCACATCAAACGGTCCCTTCCCTACAGCCTAGGTCTTCATAGCGAACGAATCTGCTCTAGTCCGGAATCCCTGAACCATTACACCAACAACCTGAAAACAACTTTGCATCCTGCAACTACACTCCCGACCTGGTACAGAAGCAAATAACCAGAGCCACTTCCTCATCCCCTCAAACCCAGAACCTCCCACAGAAGAACCACAAAAGTGCCCCACTTGTGACAGGATACTTTCCGGGACTGGCTCAGACTCTGAATGTGGCTCTCCAGCAGGGATACGACTTCCTCAAATCCTGCCCTGAAATGAGATCCATCCTTCATGAAATCTTCCCCACTCCACCAAGAGTGTCTTTCCGCCGTCCACCTAACCTTCGTAACCTCTTAGTTCATCCCTATGAAATCCCCAAACCACCTTTCCTACCCTCTGGCTCCTACCCTTGTAACTGCCCCCGGTGTAAAACCTGTCCCATGCACCCTCCCACCACCACCTACTCCAGTCCTGTAACCCGGAAGGTGTACACCATCAAAGGCAGAGCCACGTATGAAAGCACCCACGTGATTTACCAACTGACCTGCCTACACTGTGAAGCTTTCTATGTGGGAATGACCAGCAACAAACTGTCCATTCACATGAATGGACACAGGCAGACAGTGTTTGTTGGTAATGAGGATCACCCTGTGGCTAAACATGCCTTGGTGCACGGCCAGCACATCTTGGCACAGTGTTACACCGTCCGAGTTATCTGGATACTTCCCACTAACACCAACCTGTCAGAACTCCGGAGATGGGAACTTGCCCTTCAGTACTCCAGAGATGGGAACTTGCCCTTCAGTATATCCTCTCTTCTCGTTATCCGCCAGGCCTCAATCTCCGCTAATTTCTAATTTCAATTTGCCACCCCTCATACCTCAACTGTCTTTCAACAACATCTTTGCCTCTGTACTTCTGCCTCGACTGACACCTCTGCCCAAACTCTTTGCCTTTACAAATGTCTGCTTGTGTCTGTGTATGTGCGGATGGATATGTGTGTGTGTGCGAGTGTATACCTGACCTTTTTTCCCCCTAAGGTAAGTCTTTCCGCTCCCGGGATTGGAATGACTCCTTACCCTCTCCCTTAAAACCCACATCCTCTTGTCTTTCCCTCTCCTTCCCTGTTTCCTGATGAAGCAACCGTCGGTTGCGAAAGCTTGAATTTTGTTTGTATGTTTGTGTTTGTTTGTGTGTCTATCGACCTGCCAGCGCTTTTGTTTGGTAAGTCACATCATCTTTGTTTTTAGATATATTTTTCCCACGTGGAAGTTTCCCTCTATTATATTCAAAATGGAAACTTATGTATGTATCACTGGTAACTTTTGTACAAATACCTAAAATAACTATTTCAAAGTATCTCTCTGCAGTTTCATAGATTTTTAATTTTAAGTGAGCATACCGTATTTACTCGAATCTAAGCCGCACTCGAATCTAAGCCGCACCTGAAAAATGAGACTCGAAATAAAGGAAAAAATAATTTCCCGAATCTAAGCCGCAGCTGAAATTTGAGATTCGAAATTCAAGGGGAGAGAAAAGTTTTAGGCCGCACCTCCAAATCGAAACAAAGTTGGTCCATTGCAATATGAGACACAATTCAGGTCGAATGAATGACGATACAGCTACAGTAGTTTGGTTCGAGCCGTAAGCTTAGCAGCTTTACCATGTAGCCATTGCTATGCGTCAGGCGCTCCGTCCTTATTTATGCGGGTACCCTTCGTTTTTCACGTGCTTCGTCTGGTTTTAATTGATTACTTATTTTTCTTTGATCTGATAATTGCCGTTCTTTTTGTTATAGGTGTTTTCGTCACTCTAAGCTGAAAATGCATTACTGTTCTGTGTCATGCATTGTTTGTCGCATTCCGATAATGAATGTTCACGACCTGTCGCTGCTCGCGGCATGGTTTGCTTTTGTGCGTGCTACCGCCGCTTACAATTAAAAAAAAAAAAAAAAAAAAGGAGAGTAATTGTCTCAGTAGCGAAACAATGGCAAGAGACTGCTATTTGTTGTTATTTACACTGCTGCTTTCTTTGATAATGATCATCAAGAACCAAATAATAAAGTGCGTATGATAGAAGATGTTCTGAACGAGAGTTTAGCGAAAATTTTTCTCCGTTTGAAAATCTTTGCAGACGCCTCTTTAGTACATGATTTTCTGCACAGAAATTAGACTCATCTTAGATTTAAAAATCTAGTCAATTGCCGTGCTTCATTTCTGACTGTATCACTATTAGGCATAAGAATAATACGAATATGAACATGACATATGTGTATACTTCCGCGTTTGTGTTGTCTCACTCTAGTTTCGTAGTTTATTAGGCAGACAGGATTTAACACGAAATACGAAAGAATACGTGGCAAAATGTTTATATTCGTATTATTCTTATGGTGAAGAGAATACTGCACGTAATTCAGAATTCACAAAAGTTCCCATTAGCAACCATCTCTTCTAAGTTATTGTGGCGGCACCTACCAACATATTTGAGAACTTCCGCTTACTTTGCACCCGATTCTAAGCCGCAGGTGGTTTTTTGGATTACAAAAACCGGAAAAAAAGTGCGGCTTAGATTCGAGTAAATACGGTATATTGTATTGATATATGGTGAACATAAAATTAATTTGTATGCTGTGGAATCCAGAATTTTGCTAATTTTTTTTCTGTTTGCAGGAATATATGACAGTAAAAAGTATTGTCTGCTGAAACAATGCACACAGAAGACTGAAATGTTGAAGAAGTACATAGGAATTACAAATTAGCAAAAAAGTGTTTTTGGGAATAATAAAACAGTGTACAGTAGTCTTTAAATAAAACCTTTGAAGTAAGAAAATCGAAATATTTTGAAGGAAGCTTATACATGATAGTGACTAAAACACATGGAATTAAAAGTTTACTAAAGATGCATTTCATCATATTGGTGTGCCTTTCAGAAAATTATTTTTATGAGCTGTTGGAAGACATACAAATCTTATATAGACCATAATGCCAGTTTGTTGAGAAATTCAAATTACATCATTGTTACACAGGTACAAATAGGTTGTAATCAAAAAATTAGAGGTTATGATACTGTCATTTTGCGAATTTATTTATTCATACATGTGCTTTCTGGTATGCCAGAAAGTCTTGTTTATGGTGAAATTTGATCAGTTTTGTTGGTAACTGATTAATTATATGTTTCTATGCAGTTTGCTAGGGCCAAAGTATCAGTGATGTACAAGACGAATGAAGCTATGCTGCACATAACTTTAACAAGAAGGAATTTAACATAAATTAATACTGCTCAGGGAAAGTAGAGATTAAAGTAGAAAAGTAAGTTGTTGTTACTTTGGGATTGCTTTAACAACTTTCTAATGTTTATTTATTATGGTACCATAATTTAATATGTCACTGTAGTCTTAATTAATTGCTTTAAAAATGTTATAATTCCATATTTTAAAGACTGAAAATATGTAAGCATTGGGTGTGAGATGTGAATACGTAAGCTTGAAGGAAACATTGTCTCATAGTGATTTTTATGGAACATCATTCTGTATGTTTTGTGGTGTGGCTAATGTCCTAATGCAGCATTTTTTCCCCCAATGTTAAACTTCCTTTTTCTTTTCTTTCTACTTTCTTCCTTCAACATTCATTAATTGTTGGTCATATTAGTGCAAGTAATACAGTGTGTGGGGGGTATTATTTCTTACTATAGGTGGTATTCATTTGTTCCAGTTCATTACTATTAATATTAGTGCTTTAGTTATGATAAATGGAAGCGATTAGTGGGATATAAATTATGTTTTAGAGAACAGACTAAAACATACCTATAAGATGAAAGTTTTGAGAAGTAGAGAGAAATGTGTAGGATGAACACATACGAGATGTAAAGAGGGACATGTGTAGGATGAAAAAAAAACACACACACACATTTTTGTGGAACAATCTAACACTTGGTACTTCACCTTAAAGATGTGTTTATTAATTGTTAGTTGTCCAATTATCTATTATTTACGTCCCTCTACTGCCCATTTTAACGTGCTTTACATATTTTATTGTGTTAAAAATCATTTATGTTAACTTATTCTGCCAAAATAAACATTGCACTTTTGAAAAATGCTCCAATGTAGCAGACAGTTTTTCCATGTGTGTTCTGTTTTCTTTCATATCACAACTTACTTTGGATTATTTTAAATTATGAGCTTCAAATGTCTTACAAAGACATATGTAGTGTGCTGTGTGTACATAGGTTTTTGCACAATACTCTGACACAAAACAGAGATAAAGTAACTGTCCACGTTTTGGTGAGAGTGGATTCTTGTTGACTTTTCCCAGTGCAAAGCGCTAATAAGAAAATTATAAGTCAACATTCTGTTCTGGTTAGAGTAATTTGTTTGTGTGCAGTTTCTTGTCTATCAAGTTGTCTCCATGACATCTATGTCTTCCCATGACTTTTCTCAGAACTTGAAAGGTACTTTTCATTTGCTGTTTTTTGGTGCTCTAAATTAGAATGAGAGTTTCCTTTGTAGATGTCAAGCACCTTTGAATATTCTTGTTTATATACATTATTGCATCTTAACATCCAAAAGCTTCCATCAAATATATCAGAACCTTAAAAGTAATTTTATTTATATTGCAGGAACTTTTAGGCTGAAAACTGACTCTTGAGTAGGGCTTGTCCCACTCCCCCCCCATAAAAGATTTTATTTTTACGAAAATGATAAGGAGCATTACTCCTCAAGTAATGAGTGTCTGTATTCTTGGTTTCTGCATGTCCTGTCACATTCTGGATCCTACATGTCTGACACATTGTTTTTATTGTTCCAATATTTTTAATACTTTTCTTCTTATTCCCCAGGTGTTTCTGAGACATTTTTCTGAACCACTTGTCATTAAAAAATAAAAAAAATAAAAACATTGAACTTTCCTATGTTGAAGCTAGTTGAACCATACTGTCAGTGAAACAGTGACCAATACAATACTGAAAAAAATATATGTTTTAGTCTAAAGGCACAATTTATTTATTTTGCCTAGTGACTAACAGTTTTAGTTCACAGTACCATTCTCAGGCCATCCCCTAGGATGCAGTCGTCACATTCACTTCCCAAGTGGGTGTGCCAGTTACTTATTTGACACACCTAACTGGAAAGCAAGCATGATGATGATTGCATGTCAGGGGCTGGCCTGAGGATGGTACTGTGTACTAAAATGGGTTGCCAGCAGGCAAAATAAATAAATAATTTGTCATTATAGAGTAAAACATATGTTCTTTTTAGTACATCCTTTATCTATCAACACATTTTATTTCAATATTGTAAAAGCAGTATTGTAATATCGTGCCACAGAGAAAAGTATGCATTTATTTGTTTGTATGCAAGTAATGTGTACACACAGCCTCTAAGAGTGGAATTAACAAACTGGTCAAAATAATTTACCAACAGATATGTTTGATGCATTCTGTGCAATAGTCTTACATAATTGTTAGTTTAAATGTAACTCAGAGTGATAAGAACCAACTGAAGTAAATCACCACAAAAATTTATTTCCTGTGGAATATGGTCATAATTTCTATGTGTGACTTAAAATTTTTGTTGACATAAATTGTACTTAAGAAAAATAACTCCTGCCTCTGTGAGCAAAAAAACATTTGGAACCATGGAGACAGATTGTTTGCAAATAGTTTGTCTACAAAGTCTATATCCTCTCATTTTATGGGATTGTAGATGTATATTATATTGAGTACACTAAAACAAATCGGGCCTCTTCGATACAGAGTTGGCCAATTGTTGTCAAGACTGGACAACTGAGGTGCAATAAGTTGCAATTGAAGCGTGAACCAATGTGTTTACATAAGCATGCTAGTTTGATATTTTGTTCTGGGTTGTTCTGTGCCATGATATGTTAAGTAACCGGGGGGGGGGGGGGGGGGGGATGATCAGAATGGATGCTAATACTTCTGCCCTACATTTGTTCTAGCAGCTATGTACAGAGTTGCTCGTAATAGTGTTGCCAAAGGAAATGGGTATGCCTTGACAAACATTAATGATTGTTCAGCCTTATGGGCCGTGTGTACACACAATTCATAGTTGCTGAAGTATTGCTGCCTGTGAACTTATGGCAGCTGACTGAATCCAGAAGGCAACTATGGCTTTAGTTCCCTCCAGTACTGACTTCATGTGACATGAGTTATAGATAATTATTCATATTTCTTGATTCACATTTACTGAGACTTTATTTTATATAATAAAAATATGATTTCTGAATGTTGCTTGAAAATCCATTGGGTAATTCAGTATGAAAGTTCTATAATAATATATGCATAAAAAAGACAGTAATTCAGATGTTGGTAATCAAAATCTGCAGTAAATTTGACAGAATATTTTGATTTGATGTTGAGTGGAATAAAATTGAAATGTACTGTATGTTTTTAGAAATAAACTGGCACCTGTTCAAAGTTTTACTATATGTGTCACTTATTCCCAGTGTTGTATCACTGCATGTGTAAAACCTGCTGTGTTTAGATTCTTGAGAAGATATTGTTAGTAACTGTATAAAAATTGAAGAACTGATTTGAAAAGTTTGTTATAATTAAAGAGAAATGAAAAGTTGGTCATGACTTACCTACAGGAGGCACAATTCACTGTGATCTTGATAGAAACCTTTAAATTAGCAAGATATAATATAGTTGGGCAGATAATAAAATCTACTCACTAAGCAGCAACAGGAGAAAATATGTATAAAAGTTAAGGACATGTGCAAGCTTTCGGAGCCATTGGCTCCTCCTCCTCGCAGAAGGGCCTAAGGGGAAGGAAGAGGGACTGGTGAGGTTTAGGAAATGAGGAGAGTTATGGAAATGTCACCGAGAATCCTGGGTCAGAAGAGACTTTCCAAACAGGATAAGAAGGAAAGACTGTTGGGTACTGCACCAGACAAGATTTGAAAACCTGAAAGCTTAATTGTAGGAGATAGCTACTGCCTCTGAAAACTTGCTCATTTTCGTAACAAACTTGCTCATTTTCGTAACCTTCATATGTGTTTCCACTTGAAAATATTGTGTTCATTGTCACACTAGCTAATTCTAACTTTACGTATAGCTTTTTCAGTGTTTTGGACCAGCCCTAAAAACAAATCAGGTAATAGGAAGCAGAATGCCCCTGTGGTAAGTCAACCTTTTAATGGGCTTTGTGGGAGAGCCATTCCTCGACTTCTAAAACCACAATTACTTTGTGGTCTGGACTCTTCCATTTACAAAGGGCATTCAAAAAGTTTTGCACAGTCGTCTATAATTTATTTATTTATTTTTTTTTTTTTTTTTTTTTTTTTTTTTTTTTTTTTTTTTTTTTTTTTTTTCAGGGGGAGAACGAAATCTTTTGTAACATACTGGGAACATTTAGCTATATATTGAGCATAGTCAATATAGCCTCCGTCAGCTGTGATGCATCTGTCCCAACGTTCTTTCCATGATGTAAATACACTTTGGTAAAATTCTGAGGATTGACTTTTACACTATCGCTGGACACGGGAAATAAGGTCTTTCTCCCTATCAAATGTTTTACCGCGCAGGTGGGCCTTCAGATGACTAAAGAGGAAAAAATCAGATGGAGCCAATTCCGGACTATTGGGAGGATGAGGAACAATTTTCCAACCCATTTTCCTGATTTTCTACTATGTCACAAGGACTGTGTGGGGTTTGGCATTGTCATGGTGTAGTCTGATGAGCTGACCATGAAGCTGTGGTCTGTGGGTCTTGATGGCATGTTACAGCTTGTCCAATGACAAACAGTAACAGTCCCTGTTAATTGTGGAGTCGGGTTCCAAAAAGTCAATGAAAATGACACCACACTGGTCCCAGAAGAAGGAGGCCATCACCTTTTGGACTGCTGTTTGTGAAAGTCTTGGTTTCTCCTTCTGAGGGGATCCCGGATGATGCCACTCCATGGATTGGATTTTGCTCTCAGGTTCCATCTTGGGTAATGACGCCATCAAAACACTGTTTCCACTCTTCAGTAAAGGTCTTCATGAAACCCTCGCACATATTCTTCCCCATCGTCTTCATTACTCTTGTCAATAATCTAGGCACCCAATGTGCACGGATTTTTCTGTACTGTAGTGACTGTACCACTGATACCACACCATCCAATGACAAATGAGTCATTTCAGCAATCTGTCACGTCATCACAAATCTGTCATTTTGGATGATTTGATCAATGGTCTCCTTATTCACATCGCTCACTGCCGTCGGTGATCTGCCACGTTGTGGATTGTCCAGTAGAGAGAAATCACCTTCTTTAAACCTCTGCAACCACTGCTAGATACTGCTGCAATCCACTGTGCCCCCCCCCCCCCCCCCCCCCCAATAACCAGGGAGCAACTTCCTGTGAATCAGCGTGGCAGAGTCATCGCCAGTTTTGAAGAGGAACTCCATCACCGACTGTTGTCACAACCTGACATCTACTTCATGGTCCGTTATGGCTCACCTGTAAATAAAAGAAAATACTTTTATATACTAACTTACAGCTAAATGTCCAAAGGATGTTTACAAAAAATTTCATTCTCTTCCTGCAAAAAATAAAAAAAAATTAGAGATGGTTGTGCAAGACTTTTTGGACGGCCTTTGTACTGCATCATGTTACCTCCTTTCCCAACGGAAATTCCCTTGGTTCTTCTCAAAACCTAAAACCTCCTCCCAAGATGTTGTCCACTTCATTAGGCTTCCATCCAAATCTTAGTCCACATCAAACAATTGGGGGGGGGGGGGGGGGGGGGGGCAGCAGCCCTGTCCTGTGGCCTAGATATCAGTGAGAAGCATATCTGGTCTAATATTGATTATCTCAAAACTATATCAGTAACCTATTGTAGGCTTTTTCTTCATGTAACTACCACACTGACCTTGTCTACAGATAAATGTCCCTGGCAGTCTTCTCCTCCATCCAGCTGGTCAATATAGCTCCTGCTTCCAAATAAGTTAGCAGCACAAATCACCTAATACCATCCAGTGTCTGAATAGATTACTTTACCATGGCCTTGACTATCCCACCATGAGATCTACTCCATCCAATATTCTCCACTATTGCTCATGACAACTTTTCTATCATGAAAAAGGATGTATTGTTTCCAGATGAAATTCACATGTAAATAGCATGAAGCATTGAAACTGTGACAATATCTAATTTTGTTTAAAGATGTCTGGCAGTACCAACAACAAAGAGCTTCTAATAACAACTGCAACATTAAAGGAATGGAAACTCGAGGTTGGAATATCAACATTATAAGGAAAAGATGGTGTGCAACTTACGGTAAAGATGGCATGTTAAGTTGCAAACAGGCAAAAGACGTTTGAAATATCAGCTTTCCACCAAAGCCTTCATCAGAGAAGGAAACACACACACACACACACACATTCATTCACAAAAGCACATGCACCACATGCACAATTTGACCAGCACCTCAGATCGGAAATGTTGTTAATCATCACCATTTTTTGCATTAGTGGGCTTTTGTGTCCTACAGCAGAAAATGAGAGAAAAAACTATAGTACATAAGGAAAATAAAAAAAGTGCACATTATAAAAAAAGAAACACATTACAAAAAGCACAGTAATAAATGGAAGTCAGTCAGTCAAAACAGAGGTGCTGTAGATCATAGCCAATCATTGCCAGTCTCTAGCGTCATCTTCTGTGGTATCGATAACAATGATGCCATAGCGTATTAAAGTTATTAGGTTGGCACTACGACAGACGACGATGACAGTGCCCTCTAGTTGGTGCTGTGCAGATCTACGAGCTCCGCTCCAGATTCTCCCATTTCATCAAGGGCAGACAGCTGGGATACTTTGCACCTCATTGCAAAGTTATGTATTCTTCTTGCTAGAGTAAAGGTGATTTAAATTCATACTGCAGTACCAACATGTTTTACCTCACCTGCTCCTACTCACTTCCTTCATTCGGCCAACCTTTCAGTTTTCAGGAGCAGACCCACGCGCCGCCTTCCAGGCGGGATACAAAATTTTCCACTGCTGTCGTATCCATTTGTTTAAGGATTGTTAGTACTCAATGCTTCCATCACATCCCTGGACATCACCATGGGCTTTTTCCAGAAGGTTGAGAATAAAGGACTGTTAGGCAGGGATCCATCAGCACAAAAAATGTGGCCAAGTCACTATAGCCTCTTCTGTCCTAATATTTGTTCTGTGTATGGCTTTCCAAACTGCTGGTACAGGCCTTTCTTCATTCTTCACTCTTATTTACCTACTGTAGTACTGTAGACAGGACCATAGGTGTTTCAAAGTATCATATTCTCAAAGGCACAGATTGCTTCTGCAGTTGTTGCTGATGTCACCCAAGCTCCATGATAATACAAAAACACCAACCATAATAGTGTCATGTACAGCTGCATCTTATTCTTCTGTGATATAAGTTATGACAATACATTGTTCTGAATAAGGAAAATGGAATTAGCATTTATCATCTGTTGACGCATTTCTTTTACCAGCTCACTTTTATTAGTCAGTATGGATCCCAGGTCCTCAAATTATAAACCTTGTTCAAAGTTGTGCCTGTCAATGATGGAAGGAAGGAGAGCTTGATAGCATGATACAATAATATATTTTGTTTTATCATCTTTCATCACCTCCCCACTTTTCTTCACATTGTGGAGAAATCGGGAAGTATCAGCAAATACTTGCGCTAGATTGTTGCCAATGAATCACACCATCATCAGCAAATGCCAGGATTGTGTCTGCTGACATCTCCATTCCTGTGATCTGAGAAGTGGCACAGATTGCTTTTTCCAAAGCCAAGTTGAATAGTATTGGTGCCAGTGAATCTGCTTGTCTCAGTCCATTTTCAATACTGTATGGTGGCAATAGTTGGTTGTCGAAGCATGCTTGACAAGTTGATTGATAGATGTTTGTTGTTGAGGTCTGCAGTCCAAAGACTGATTTGATGCAGCTCCCCATGCTTCTCTATCCTGTGCAA
Source organism: Schistocerca cancellata (assembly GCF_023864275.1). Lineage (NCBI taxonomy): Eukaryota > Metazoa > Arthropoda > Insecta > Orthoptera > Acrididae > Schistocerca > Schistocerca cancellata. The sequence goes on from NC_064632.1 coordinate 183,603,390, forward strand.
GGTCTTCATCTCCAAATAACTACTGCAACTTACATCCTTCTGAATCTGCTTATTGTATTCATCTCTTGGTCTGCCTCTATAATTTTACTTTCCACACTTCCCTCCAGTACTAAGTTGGTGATCTCTTGGTGTCTCAGAATGTGTCCTAGCAACTGATCCCTTCTTCTGGTCCGGTTGCACCACAAATTTTTCTGCCCAATTATATCCAATACCTCCTCATTAGCTAAATGCTCTACCCATCTAATCTTCAACATTCTTTAGTAGTACCACATTTCAAAATCTTCTATTCCCTTCTTTTCTAAACTGTTCATTGCCCGCATTTCGTTTCCATACATGGCTCCGCTCTATACAAATACTTTCAGAAAAGACTTCCTAACACTGAAATCTGTATTCGCCATTAACAAATTTCTCTTCTTCAGAAATGCTTTTCTTGCAGTTGCCAGTCTACATTTTATATCCTCTGTATTTTGGCCATTGTCCATTATTTTGCCACCCAAATATCAAAACTCATCTACTACTTTAAGTGTGTATTTTCTTAATCTAATTCTCTCAGCTTCATCTGATTTAAGTTGACTGCATTCCATTATCCTTGTTTTGCTGCTGTTATGTTAACCTTATAAGCATCTTTCAAGACACTGTCCATTCCATTTGGATGCTGTTCCAAGTCTGAACTCTAATTATTCTCCAAATTTTTCTTTGGGTTTCTTCACTGCTTGCGCGCTGTCCAGACTGAATAATGACAGGAATTGGCTAAAATCTTGTCTCACTCCCTTCTCAATCACTGCTTCCTTTTCATGCCACTCAACTCTTATAACTGCTCTCTGGTTTCTGTATAAGCTGTAAATAGTCTTTTACTCCCAGTATTTTACCCCTGCTACCTTCAGAATTGCAGAAAGAATATATGTTCCAGTGAACATTGTCAGAAGCTTTCTCTAAGTCTACAAATGTTATAAATGTGGGCTTGCCTTTCCTTAACCTATGTTCTAAGATAAGTGTAGTGTCAGTATTACTTTGTGAGCACCTGCATTTCTCTGGATTCCAAACTGATCTTCCGCAAGGTCAGCTTCTATTTTTTCCATTCTTTTGTAAACAATTCGTATTAGTATTTTGCAACTGAGACATATTAAACTGATAGTTTGTTAACATTCACACTTGTCAGTGCCAGCTTTCGTTGATAGTAGCAAGCTGCAATTATTTGGGTGTATTTCGATGGGATGTTAAATTCGTCCAACATCGTCCATAACATGGAGTGACCAATGTTGTCATAAGCTTGTTGAAGTTCAATAAAAGTGAGATGTAATTCTCATTCAAACTAGTAAAATTTTTCTGTTGGCTGGCTCGAGGTAAATATGTGATTGAGTGTCGACCATCCAGGGACAAGGCCACATTGGAGGGGCCTAGATTTCCTTCAGCCAGTGGTTTTGTGCTGTTTAGCAACAGCGTTGTGAAGACTTTATAGACATTCAGGAAATGAAATCCTTCGGTAGTGTGATACTTATGTAGCATCATCCTTTTTGAAGATGAGACGTAAAGTCTAGTAGCACTTGACCAGTCGCATTCTTTATAACCAATGTAAGTTGTCGGCAGATACGCCTAGCAAATCTTGAGGCCTGGAAAAAGGAGTTTGAAGACTTTGATTTTTCATCTGCTGTCAACAGACTTTTATGATGTCCCTCTTTCTTCATCCTTGTGAGCTGATCTGTGTTAAGCCTCACCTTGTAATAAGCTATCCTTCTATCTTCCGAAAGTTTTTCTAGCCATTTTAGCCTCTTTGCTGATCTGGTCTCTAGAGATTCTTGATATTCTTCTTCGAGCCAGGGTTTACTTCTGCACTTTGGGTGGCAAAAAACCCCTACATTTGTTGTTGTAATGCATAATAAAACTGGAAACTGCGGGTACATTGCTAAAAACATCAGTCAAAGGGAAAGAAAAAATAGGAGAGACAGAATACACACAGATGCCCAGCAAGCTAAAACAAGGTAGCTATGAGTCACAGTGTATCTCCAAATATACAGAGCATATTTGCAAGCAAATGAATGAAACTACGTGGTTCTAGAGGCCTTTCCAAGTCGTAAAGCATGTATCATGTATGTATGCAGAGTGAAGCGATTAATGAAAATTTGTACTGAAGCCAGGATTTGAACCTTTATCTCCTGCTCACTAGGTAGATACTCAACCACTACCCCACCCTCCTTGGTCACTATGCCAGGTTGGCGCAGTGGTTAGCACATCTGTCTAGTGAGCAGGAGACTCAGGTTCAAATCCCGGCCTTTGTACACATTTTCATTTGTCGCTGTGGTCTGCATATATATGTCATAGATGCCTGAGACTTGAAAAGGTCTCTGGAACCATATAGTTTCATTTGATTAAGCACGTATGCTTGGGTTTCAGGCAGGATCCCCCATTTTGTTTGTTGCTGAGATGCTATTTCAATACATTAAGAGAGCCTCTGCAATGCTGTTCAGGTTTAATGGGAACACTAAGTGGGCTGATGTGAATGTGAATTTGGACTGAGGAGGGAGGTGTGCTGGGGTGATCTGTGTAGTTGTGCAAAGCCACTGTGCCAGGGTGGCATAATGGTTAATGCATCTACCTAGAGAACAGGAGATGAATCCTGGCCTCGGTACAAATTTTCATTCATTGCTTCAATCTGCATATTTGCAAAATGGAATTCTGGTGAAAAATTAATAAGAAAATTTAGGGAGGGCCCCATGACAAGTTAATGCTTCATGTGGACACCTGAGGTCTGCTTTTATGATGTAATTTGTAGAGTACTGCTTGTGGTGGCAGGGATCTGGGCTTGAATCACTGGCCACATAATTTTTCCACATAGTGGTAACTGAATAAAGTACTGTCCAATATCCTTGACATCCATTTGTTATAGAATTTTGAGGATAAATGTAAGGACGTATCTCACACATGATGACCACCTCCATACCAGCCAGCATGGATTCTGAAAACATGGATCATGTGAAATCCAACTCTCACTTTTCTCACGTGACATCCTGAAAGCCATGGATCGAGGCAGTCAGGTAGCATTTGACTCAGTACAACACCTATGCTTATTATCAAATGTATGAATATATGGGGCATCAAGCAAAATTTGTGACTGGATTGAGGATTCCTTGGTAAGAAGGTTGCAACATGTTATCTTGGATGAAGAGTTGTTGACTGATGTGGACATAACTTAAGTTGTAGCACAAGGAAACATGTTGGGACCCATGCTCACATTGTTTATTAATGACGTTGCAGGCAGTATTAAGACAAATGTCTGTCTGTAAAAATTTGTAGAGATGTGAAATCACATACGCTTAGTCGTAGGTAAATTAGGTGGCACAGTTCAGTTTGTTGGCAGAATATCAAAGAAATGCAATCAGCTGACAAAGGAGATTGCCTACAAAACATGCATGCAACATGTCTTGGAATATTGCTCACTTGTGGGACTAACGGAAGTTATTTAGTGTATACAGAGAAGGGCATCACAAATGGTTACAGATATGATCGACCCAGGGGATAAAGAGAACTAAAATGGAACAGGCAGACATTCAAAGATACAGTGGATGTATGCTATTCCAAGAAAGCCTCTTTACAGAGTTTCAAAGGATTGGCTTTAAATGCTGAATCTAGAAATAGAGAGTGAGTCAAAAAATCACAGTACACCTTGTTATGTCAAAAACCCTGCAGGATTGGAGAAATCTGAATGTTACAGTAAAGTATGACTGAGGTGGTGTATCTTTTATGGTATGTACCAAAGATGGGTACCATCTTGAAATTGGCTATCTTCAATCTAAGTCTTTTTTTTAATGAAAGAGCAACCATGTGATGTATCAAACAACATCAGCATTTTCTGACAAGTTCATTACCTGTAAAAACGTGCGAAGTAGCAGTTATGGTTCAAAAGTTATAACTCCTTTTTTTGTTACTACTAACTGAAGACAGCTTTGACCAAGGAGAAGAGAATTGACATCATTTTGATGGTTGGAGAACGGAATTTCCATGTCAAAATGGCAGATTTTAACAACTGGCATCCTGAAACACCTCCAGTTTCACACGACACTGTCAGGTATTCATTTCCAAATACTGAGAAGCTGGGACTGTGGCTGACAAGGTATATAGTAGCCATCCGAAAAGTGCTACTGATGAGGCGACTTCAACAATGGTTTTGTCATTCCATGCTGCAGCACATGACATTTGTCAGCAGAATGTGGACTCAGCCATTCATTGATTTTATACATGCTTATCAGCGGCATCTGTTCAAGATTCAGCTACTACAGCACCTAGCAGAGGATGACCCAGACAGACATAAGCAGTTTTGCATTTGGACCCTAGAGCAAGTTCAACGAGATCCCTCTTTTGCGCAAAGCATTTTGCTCCGCGATGAGGCAAACTTTTTTTGTCAGTGGTAATGTCATCCATCACAACCACGGATACTGGAGTGGCTGACACTGGATGGAACCTTCCAAGGTAGTTGGTGATGTAAAAGTAATGGCGTGGTCTGGAACTGGGGTACCCATGTAATTGGACTCATTTTCATTGACCAGAACCTAAATGCTCAACACTACCTGAAAATGCTGCAAGAAGTGGTGTTTCTCTTAGTTCTGACCAAAGATGGCATATTTCCACTTATTTTCAATAGGATGGGGCTCCACCACACTACGGAGCAGTATTCGTCAGTATTTAAGATCGTCAATTTCCTGGGTATTGGACTGCCCAACGTGGTTTCGTGTAATTGCCACCCAGATCATCTGACATACCAAATGACTTTCATCTGTGGGGTCATTCCTCATACCACATGACTTTCATCTGTGGAGTCATTTAAAGCAACTCATATATGCAGAAAAAAATAAGAAACACCCACCAAGCAACGCATTGAAGAAGTGCAAGAGGGACACCATATTGAACACATTAAATGACTGTGCTTTATCAAAAACAGTCTAGCCTGTAATTCTAACCAAAATGTGTTTTAACTTCTGAACCATAACTGCTACTTAAAATCCATTTACAAGAATGAACATTTGAGAAAATGCTGATGTTATTTGATACATCACATGATCCCTTTCCCATGTAAGATAACTGACTTAGACTCAAGATGGCGCCTATGTTCAGTTCATACCACAAAAGATAGACCACCTCAGCCATACCTTACCGGAATATTCAGGTTTCCCAATTCCTGCAGGGTTTTTGACTTAACAGATGACTCTCCCTGTATACTGCGGCTCCATACATGGTACTCCCACAGGGATCATGATAACAAGATTAGACTAATTACAGCGCACGCAGAATTGTTTATACAGTCGTTCTTCCAGTGCTCCATGCATGAATGGAACAGGAAGATTAACTGTGCCATGCGTTTCACAGTGGTTTTTATTTTAAATTCTTTTTTTCCTTTTGAGAACAGAAATTGTAATACTTGAAATCCTAAAAATCCATCGCCAATACCATGAATAATTTTAATATTTACCATGACTTAACTTAGAAGTCCAATTTAGACTGTGTGTCTTTTTTTCCCAAAATTTAGTTTCAATTCTCGTGTATTTCCAAGCTCTTTGTTTTTCTAAATAGCAAGCCCACCACCTGAGGTTGCTAAAGTAAATATAATTACATTGTCACCAGTGAGCTTGATCTTGTACTATAGTACAAAATTTAGATAGGTGTTCCTGTATTTGTTGTCATGTACAACAATTAAATTTGGGAAGTAATTTATTCTTAGGCTTTTCTTAAACATGGCTGCAAAAGCTTGTGCTGTAGAATTTTGTACAAATGAAAAATTTATCAACCAGTAGTACCTTCAGGAGGCAAAATTCTTAATACTGCCATATGCTTCCTGCTTAGTATTCATATTAAGGTATTATTTTAGCTTTTGGCACTATCAGTTCCTTCCTCAGGGAGGAAAGGGGGATAGGTTTGGGAAACTTAGAAAGGAAGGGATAGGTCAATCTGATCGCAGGACAAGGGGGATAAGAATGAAGTGGGAGCCATCAGAGAGAGTAGGAGGTCAACAATAGTATATTGGCAAGATTGTGCTGACCTTAAGGCAGCTAAGAGAGGCCACTAATATACTGTATAAATCCAGAATAAATACATATACTGAAGTACAGTTTTTGATAAATTATAGTAGTGTACAGATGGGCACAAAAAAAACCTTATCCCTTCAAAATACTCCCCATTACAACGAATACATTTGCCCTACTGGTGCTTCCACAGTTCGAAACATTTATTGTAGTCATCTTTAGAAATGGCTGACAGCTCCTCTTTCATTTGTTCTAGATTTCTTCAATGTTGTCAAATTTGTGTCCTTTCATGCCTCTTTTCATGTGTGAAAATAAGAAAAAAATGCATGAAGCCAGGTCAGCTAAGTAAGGTGTGCGGAGCAGTGGAACCATGCCATTTTTAGCAAAAAATTGTCTAACAGAGATGGCTGTGTCTGCAGCTGTGTTGTCTTGGTGGAAGAAACAGTCTCCTGTCTGCCACAAATCAGGATTGAACCGAGCTCCAAGATAACCCACTAATCTCTGGCAGTTGATCAGTTGTCTGTCGACAGTCTTTGAGTGCCAGCTTTCAGATTTTTTCAGTATTTTTGTCAATATGGGCAACTGATGGACATCAGTTGACATTTTGCCATTTTTAAATCAAGCAAACGACTCGTCTACTTGAGTTTTCTCCATAGTGTCATCTTGGTAAGCTGTTTTCATCATTAAAACAGTTTCAGCAACATATTTACCAAGTAAAAACAAAATTTTACAGTTGCGTATTGTTCACTTAAACTTGCCATCATAAAAAACGAAACAAGAACAAAATAATGCTAGTTAAAACAGTCACTGCAGTGGAAGAGAACAAGCCAGTCGACAACACAGGCAGCACTGAACTGGAAATGAGTTGTGCTATACACACCTAGTAGCAAAATGTGTACTACACAAGCTCTGCCCACAGCAATGTTATTCCAGTTTTTTTTGAGTACCCCTCGTAACTAATTTTCTGTCAGATTCAAGTATTTTTTATGTTTATAGTTGCCGAATTATGATACTGACTTTTTTTAAAGGAAACTACATACTTTTTTCAGTGTCAATGGTTAGAGCCTCTGAAGGTAGCTTAAGCAATGTAACAAATGTGGAACTTGATCAAATAGCAATGAGATAACAGTGGTGCAACCAATTGGGCTGCCTTCAGGAGAAGAGATTCCATAGTCATCTACTCTATTTCACCAGAGGCAAGCAAATATGTAAGTGAGGTATAGTTTGTGTTTTTGTAATAATTATTGTCATGTTTGAGCATATATTGTCATATATGCTCAAAGTGTTGACTCTGGGCACTGACACACACTATAAACTGATTCCGGCCAAAAAATATTGCATGTTGATTTCATATGGACATATTGCAACACAGTCCATGTTATATGACATGTCATCAGGAACTGTAATTCTTTTCTTGCAGTCCTCTTGTTTCAATTTTCCCCACATATAAAAGTCCAGAGGTGTGTGAGCGTGAAGACAATTTTCTGTTTCCCACATCCACCATGTTGGTACCACAAGGTTGTCTTATGTCTTCCACTAACTGCAACCTTACATCTATTAAGAACTATTAGTAGGTACCTTTGACTACTTAGAGTTCCATTAGTAAAACTGGAACCAATGATCTGATTCTCAAAAAGCTCACACTTTGCATTGGCAGTCCGAGGGCATTGTTTATTCATTTCTGTTGACCAGAATGGATTTTCATCTAATCAGTAAAACATATAGTGAAGATTGATTTCCCCATGGTGCAGTTTTTGTATACACTGTTTGGAAAACTGAAACTGATTTTGAAACTCATTGCCAAGAAAATTTTGATGGAGCAAAGTGTGGAAAGCATGAATACATTGGAATGTAGTATTCATAATACTCTCCTTGGCCTGACACCTGCACATTCAAGCTGCCTCTTAATGACTTGTGGATTGTGTGTTACCACTGGAAAAATGCTGGTTGCATTTTCCTCATCAATTACTTTTCTTTTTCATTGGCGTATTTTATTCCTTACATTTTGAATTTTTGAAACATTTTTATGTTTGAAAAGATAACTTGTGAGGCCTTACCGCTATCAATATACCTTTCAGCATGCAACACACCACTATTCTAAGAGTTTGGTGACATTCACCACAAATGAAGACCATATCCACTTTTTTGACTTTTAATACTACACCAGTGAGAGTTCAAACCGATGGGCTTCACATGACAGTACACACACAAACAGTACTTGAGTTACATGTTTACTTGCATTTGCTACATTAGGGCAAATGTTTATGGGATCTCTTGACACCAGGACTGTGGTTTGTGTCACTGTTATCAAGATCCATACTTGTTATTTCATTGAAGTCCTTTTCAAAAGCCCTTTTAAAAATATTGCCATATTGATGTATTCACCCAGTCTGGATATACACTGCTGAAAAAAAAGAACAAAAAAATCCAGACCAAACAAATCACATGTTAGAGTCAAGGGAGCACAAACAGTCACTTCAATATACGGTGCACAGCCTCCTGATGCCAATGCAAGTGCGAATTCCCACATCATGCAAACAGTCATAAAGGTACTGAATGGCATCCTGTGATAGACTGTCCCAATACCATGCACCTTTTGTTGCAATTTGGCAATGGTTCTTGCAGGCTCTGGAGAATGCGTAATTTCCAGTTGCACACTGGCAAGAGATCCGGTGATCTGGCTAGCCAGGACAATTGTACACCATGAAGAACACACTGTGTCAGAGCAGCCACATGTGGACATGCATTGTTCTGCTGAAAAAGCACATCACCTTGTTGTAGAAATTGTAGTAGCACAGAAGTAACAACCTGTGCAATTAGAGGACTCTAGATAATTTACCTTGCAGAAACACCAAATGTGACCATGAGATGTAACTTACGGTCCCCCACGCCATGAACCCTGGGGTTGGACCTGTGTGACTGCATGACTGAGTGAACTCTGGAATATGCTGCTCATCAGGTCTACTCTGTACACATGTACATCCATCACTCACATACAATTAGAATGTACATCACTGAAGATAGCAAAATGCCTTTGCACTCTCCAGTTGACACTTTGAGGGCACCAGAGTAGCTGTGTTTGGCAGTTTAATGGTGTCATTAGTAGCCTGGCGAAAGGAACACATGATCTTAACTGCAAGCAGACATTCCCAGTGTTCCTTAGTGACACATCAGGCTCAATATGGGCCCAGATTTCTTACCTGGAAGATGTTCAGTCAGCCACTACTGTTATCACAATGTGTTGATCCCAATGTACATCTGTACTATGCAGATGTCGAGATGTCTACGGATGTGAGAATGTTCCACAGGCCACTATTGAAAGCAGTGACACAGCACCAATACATTGTGCACAACATGTGCAGCTACTTGTCGATACATCCCTCCAGCTTCCCGCAGCCCAACAATGCGACTCTGTTCAAATGACTGAAGATGTTCCACAGGAGTTTACATTCATCGCTGGGGCATGGTTGTACCCTAGAATGAATGTTGCACACACTGTTCACCTCTAAACACAGCATAGCTACTGCCTGCAGAGCCAAAACAGAGGGCATGCAGACAGACCTCCTCAGTGTCACCTGATCACTGATGACTGTGACAAATGAATCAGTGATTCATACTGTGCCACTGAACCTAGTCCTTGGGGATGCTGAATTTTTTTTCTGGTAGCATATTTGTGGGTGGGGGCTAGCTTAGCTGCCTTATCCTGTGTGTGTGTGTGTGTGTGTGTGTGTGTGTGTGTGTGTGTGTGAACCAAACATTTTGCTGAGGATTCTTGAAAGATCTTGGAGTTCTTGCACTATTTTATCCTGTACATTTACACAATCATAATAAAAGCAGAAAGAGTATTTCCCTGCAGTCTTCACTGTTTTTGTAGGATTCTGAATGAGGTTGTTGCAAAAAAATTTTAATCTTCTTCCATCTGATCGAAGTAAGAAATTGTGACTCATTATTAATTCAAAAGAGAATAGAAAACTTCTTATTTAATCAGTGCTTCTGCAAAGTATTTCATTATTTACACAGGAATTGAAGGTTTCTTTTGGCTGTATGGCAGGTATGAATACTCTCTGCAAAAGGCTCTATCTTAAAAAACAGACAGATAATTATTGTCCTATCATAAATGTCAGTGTCGTCGTGCTGATTTTAAGTTACCAGTGGGAGATAACAGCATCTGTTTAATGTAACTAAAGAAGCAGCAGTTTCTTTTTCTAAGTAACAGCTTTCTTATTGTAAAGTTAGCTAGAGTAAGCACTAATAGTTTATAGGAATTTAAAAACAATTAATCATCAGACCAGTTTTTAACAGCTGTTTAAATTTGTTAAGCTTAACTTATTCCGTATTCCTGAGTGTCGTCCTTCATTATGGTATCCGTGCAAAATGAATGAGTGTTAAATAAAATGAAAAAAAAAGACAACATCAAGAAAATTATATGCAAGATGGCTAGCAGAACTGACTACGTCTATACAAAAAGTTAATATATGATAGTTCATGTAGACTCTCTGTTTTACCTTTCTCCTCTATTGACAGCATAGTGCATATTATACTGACATATAATACTGAATGGTAGTTTATATCAGCTCATATATATTACTCAAATCATTTCATGGGCAACTGTGCCTTTGATGTTGTAGCCCATGACATTGATGTAGTGCAATAATATATGATAGAAGTTCTCACATGACATGTTTTGCAGCTGGAACACCTTAAAGAAAATTAATCATACTGCAGGTAAAATGTTATAAGGAAAAGCATAGCTTCCAGCTGATATGTTGTTTAATTTGAAAAGGTGAAAATAGTTTCTCGGGAAGTCCTGAGAATAAAAATAGACACACTACTGATGGATTAAGTGGCCATACAGTTACAATTTCTTCTTTCTTTGTTCATGTCTGTGACAGCTTTCAATCTGTAAGTAGAAGTTATTTACCTTCATTTGATTGTGGACTAGTTTTTGAAATAATTTTCTTTGTAGTTCATCTAATGATTCATCAAAGAATGTGCATTCACTCATGGCACATGTATGTGTGTGTGAGGGAGATATTAATGTATCACCATAAATATGATGACATAAATAATTAACAAGAAACCTGTAGCTAGATATATATTAGCTACAATACTGTGAATGTGAAGAGAGCTTCTTAAGGCATTGTACCAAAATGCAAGAAACATATAATTTTAGTAACACAGATAATTAATAAGTAATGAATTCTGGATACTAATATACCACAGTTGTCTCAAGTTAAAGAGCAAAAAGTGACAAATGAGTATGTAGCAGTCTTTGATTCCTGCATCTTCCAAATTATTTCACAGAGTTTATTCAGTGACATTTCATGCCAAACCATAAGTAAGTATATTTATAGTTTTAAGCATCACTTCACTCCTTAACAGGTGTATTAGCAAACTTTGTCAAGAAAAATTGTGATCTCTAGATGGTGCTGCCTCTAGTGGCTTGATCTAAAGTTACCCACTCTTTGATAGCTGTGGCTGCTCCCTCAGCTGTCAGTGTGAAGGTGTGCGTGGTTGTGTTTCAATCATAGTGGCATGGGCTGTTTAAAGTGTTGTTTGGCCCTAGTATTTGTTGTGTTAGCATGTGTCTTTGCATCAAGTAAGTAATAAAAATATGGTATTTTTTCTTAAATGATAGTCCATAATTTCACAAACAAATTATGTTGTATAGTTGTACATAATAATATTTTTGAGCAATGTGCCTAGTCTAAAATATACTGTACACAAATTGCAGAGAAGATTTGAAAATCAAACTGGCAACAGTTTTTGACCCAAACATTTTAGTGGGGTTAATTTAGCAACAGCTTTCATTTCTTTTTGCAGTACTTTTTAGCTCCATTAGTGCAAAGTAGTTCAGGAAGCTCTCAACATAAATGTATTTGAGGACTTTTATAATGAACAATGAACCTTCCAGTCATAAAGTTTTCATCTACTTCAAAATACACAGAATAGGAAAGAAAGCTGGATAAGAGCAGTGTAGATATAAGAAATACTTTTAAAACAAATTGTTATAAGACTTTGTTTACTCAGTGTAAAGTTAGATGATTCCTTCTTGTAAAAGGTCAGAATAATTGATGTCATACTATTTGGAGAAAATGTATCAACGTATGAAAAAATCGAACAATGGAAAATCCAGGATGGAGTGTAACAATACTGAGAAGGAAAGTTGCTACTCACCATGTAGCAGAGATGCTGAGTTGCAGATAGGCACAATAAAACTCCAAAATATGAAAAAAATTATATAGCTGTGTAGTTGAGTACAAGAGGACACTTATAGCTAACTAATAGTTGCAACACTCCTTGCAACTGCCAACAGTCAGTAAAAAATAGAGATTGCCCTATTTTGTTGATTATATTTTTTCTCTCTTCATATTGTCCCTTGCATCATTGTTCTGAAGTAACTGCTGAGGCAACCTGGATTTTCTCTCAAAAGCACTGTTGTATGTGAGATTTTCGTCAAACATTTTATTGTCATCAATGAATCAAACTCCTTTCTTCAGATCTATGGACTCGTCTGTCTATGTATTGTGTTATTCAAATTTTGCAAGCAAGATTTCATATATGTGGTTACTTGCATTTTATTTTTTCTATTTCTAAGGAAAGAAAGTAGTCTGTTGACTGAAGAAAATACTCAGATATCACTATATAAAACTGCAATCTAACATATGGCATCAGATGCACATAAAAATAGGAAGTGAAAACTGTTAGTTCTTAGAACCAGAGGTTTCTCCATCTGCCAAGAGAAGAAATGATTTGGAGGAAAAGGGGCTGTGTAGGGATTAAGGAAGCACTTTGGTCAGGAGTATGAGGCAGTGAACTCATATTAAAACAGGATAAAAAGTCAAATGTCAGAGAGATGCCAGCAGTAAGGGGTATAAGGATGAAAGTGAAATTACAAATACATTTTGCTGAGTGTGTGTCTCATAATGTCTGGTAAGCATGGTTTTTTCTGTTCCACTTTGGTTGAGGTTGTATTTTGCTCCTCTATTTCCTTAAGCTTAGCATTTCAAAAATTACTCACACTTTGTCCATAAGAATCATTCTGAACAGAATAGTGTCACATAACTTTAGAGCTATGTGTTTAAAAGTATTTGCCTTAAAGGACTTTTACCTCAGTCCATCAATGACATTTTTAGCAAATCTTTCAATGAATTAAAGAAGGATCTCATGAATATGAAAGTAGATACTCGAATAGCGTCCACTTAACCATGTTCTAAGAAGTGAATGGGAGTAAATAGAAAGAGAGTAGAAAACTTGAACTGAATTACACTTAAAAGTTCCTTTTCTAATCTTCATAGGCTTAGAATACAAGCAGCTACAGATTATTTTTGATTCTTGTCTAATTCTTTGCCAGTACCACTCACTTTATTTCTTTGCACAACACGTACTGACAATAAAATAAACTTATCACTAATAATATACTTAATAACTGGCTTGTTAGTCATTACTGAAGATGGTAACACACAACCTTATTAAAAATAAACAGATTGTCACATTAACAGATAATTTCTCCATTTTTTGTTGATAAGATGGGTGATTTTTACTTTACTTATAATTACTTAGAAATCTTTAATGGGATTATGTAGAAAAGGTGATAGATATTGCTTTTACAAGAAAAAATGAGCTTTTTAATTAACTGTAGCTGGCCATCTCCTGAACCAACATGTTTTTGTACACCTTTCATCAATAGTACAAGATGATCTTCTTTAGCCAATTTTGTTTGACATTCTTAAAAATATTTAATGACACAGTGTGAGCTTGCGAAGGTATTGCACTGAAAAGTTCAAAGCCTAGGAGTTTGTAGCTATTCTGTTTTGCTAAATCTTGCTAGTGGGTTGGTCCCTTGTGGCATGTGTTCTGTTGATGAACTGGCTGCCTTAGTTTGTAGTTCATTTATTTGATTTTCTGAGTAGTAGGTAACTGAGTATAATAAACAAGAGAACTGTCCTAATACTTAGTTTCTTTCACACGTTGGCCTCTAGACTTCACTGCTTTCTGAGACACCAGTAACACATCTGACAACCTTCTTTTGCCATAGCAGTGTGCATTATACTATATGGGTATGAAAATATGCATAGTAAGTGTTGCAGCCAATCTTCAGTTTCTCTTACAGTGTAGTGCAGAGTTGTGGCATGTGCGTGTGAATGTATACATGTCGTTACAGTGCAGCTGTCAATCAGTGTTAGCTGTCAGAAGTGCTGATATCAATAGTGAATTTTTCTGAGCTGTCAGAGAGTTTTATAATTTTTATATCTTCTTGTGTTTTTCTTATCTTAGTAACAAGAATTTTTTTTAGTTCATATACATTTCATCTGTACAAAGACTGTGCATTGTCAAAGCACGAACTTTCTATTTCTTTGTTGAACATTCAACTCCATAGGTAAATGTAATACAGAGACAATTCATATGCAATGATAAGTCATTTCATGCACCTACAGGTTGGATGACAAACTGGTTGGCAAATCTAACAATACGTCTATAGTGGTGACCCTGATATGATCTAAGACTGCAACAACAGAAGGTGCAACTACTCCGGATCTGTTACGAGGGATTCATCAGAGCTGACGATTCTGTCAGTTTCACAGCTTGTGGTGCCCTTGCCCCCTTGTGGCTACACAACCCAGCATTACAGTTTATGCAAATGGAAGCCAGTTTCCTCTATGTTACAGCTGACTCAATTAAATTCATGTTGGCCATTAGTCAGCTAGAGCACCATTGAATATGTGATCACCACACCAATTGAAACCAGTGCATATGAAAAGCTGAAATTGGAGTTCATACCACATGTTTCCACATCACAGGAGAAACACCTCTGGCAAGAGTTAACCTAAGACGATATAGGGGACCGAGAAATTTCCTAATATTTACGCCATTTTCACAACAGGGTGGACACTGGAATTGTGCTGGGCAACCTGCTGCGCACATTGTGGAGCAGATGTTGTCACCACAGGCAGATGGAGACTCCTTCGGACATGGTGGCCATCTTGGTTGACAGGACAGTGGACACTATATTTACTGCCTTGATTGGTGCATCGATTGCTGTGCATAACAGTATGCCGACAGCGTCGAGTAATCCAGTACTGTTGACGATGTTCTCTGCCTCAACTGGTGTACCCACTGTGATGTGTCATGGCCTAGCATCAACAAGGGTCACATGGGCAGATCACAAAAATCTGACAGCTAAGGTCCAGGTCCCCACCAAGTGAATTTAGGAACAACTATCCCAGTGTGACATCAGCAGTGATAGAAACCAGTACTGCAGGAGGTCTAGAAGTCATTCCTCAGCTGCCTCATCACCATACAGATAAGAAAAGTCCCCGGTCTGCTGGTATCTTATCTTACTGTACCTCAGAGGATCAGGGAACCAGGCACACACATGAAAATCTCTATGCACATACCAAAATGCCAGTGGCCATCAGACATAGTTTCTCTGATTGCCAAGCGTTGTCCCAGCCTCTTTTTATCAGTGATCGGAAGTCAAGCTACAAGTATCTAGTGGATACCAGGTCAGACTTGTGTGTCTTTTCCTGGAGATTACTATGTTGTTGTAGACCAGGAACCTTGTCTGCTGCAAACAACTCTTCAGTACTGACCTACGTCACCCAGTGTATGAAATTAGACTTGGGGCTGCGCTGAGCACTCGTGAGATTTTATGATCATGAATGTCGCTGAGTCCCGCATCAGCACTGATCTGTTGGTGCATTACCACGTGTTATCAGACCTGGCGAATGCGCACTTGGTGGACTTCCGTCACTGTGCAGTGGTGCTCTCAGCCAAAGTTGTGCAGGCAGATGCTGGGGAGTATGCATGCTTATTACAATGGTTTCTGACCTTTACATGGCCCCCAGGAGCACCAAAAGAGGTGTCTCATGATATTGTTCGTTATATCAAGACCACAAATGGCCTGCCATTTTCCTGTTGACCATGATGTCTGGCCCCAGAGTGGTTAGTTATTGCAAAGGCAGAATTTAATGCCATGCAGAGAGAAAGGATTATACATCCAGTCAGTAGTCTGTGGTCCTTTCCCTTACATCTGGTACCAAAGAAAGATGTTGCACGGTGCTGTGCAGGGATCACCATTCCTCTAACACGAGATTACATATGTGACATGACAATTTTCAGTCTACAAGAATGTGCTAAGGTGTATACACAGATACCTGTAATGGAAGAAGACATTCTGAAAACCACAATCATCACCCTCTTTGGATAGTTCGAGAGTCTGTATATATCGATCGGACATTCGACTTGTGAAATGCCTCACAAACATGGCGGCAGTTTATTGATGTGATACTACAAGGACTGTCCTTCTGTTTTGCATACTTAGACAAGATTCTCATCTTCTCGTCAACCACGGAACAACATGAGCAACACCTGATACCAGTCTTGGAAAGTCTAAATAAATGTTGTTTCTGATGACAGCCAAGAGTGTTTTTTGGACAGCCACATATTGATTTTTTAGGGTATAAGATTTCGTCCAAGGACTCAGTTTCTCTGCCTGAAAAGATGGAAGTCATTTTTCAGATCGCGTGCCCGTGCACAAAGTTTTCTCAGCATGATGAGCTTCTATCACAAACATCTGTCACACTCAGTGGCATTACAAGAACCTCTTACCAAGCACTCACTGGTCCATAAATCAAGCAGATTTGTCTGGCCCAGTAGACTGATGCTATGAGTTTGGCCTCTAAAGCAGAGGAGTGTAGCATAGCAGATGAGTGCTTCTCGCTCATCTAGAATTAGTAGTACCTGTTGCACTGGTAGTTGACACGAGTCAAGTAGCATAGATGACCTCAGGTTTGTTTCACACATGGGAGAGCATCACAGAAATATTAAAAAAACTGTATTGTCAGATGCCTGAAGATAGACCACAATTATTATGCAAAATACTACTTACAGTGAGTTCTTTGTGAATCAGTATTAAGTGAGGAATTTAGGCATGAACTACAGCTCCCTGGCACATTGTTCCTGTAGAGGCCAATAACACAAGACTGGACTAATTGTAGTTCACACACACAGGTATTTATGCACTTAACTGTAATGTATGATACAGTGGGAAATACCCTCAGCTATGCACTTAACAGTGGTTTTCAGAGTACGGTATGGATGTAACTGTAAAAAGAACCTTAGGGAACACCTCTTGAAAAATTGTGAAATCCTAAGCTGTTGTTAAAGTTTACTCTTTATTTCCTACTTACTAAGATAGGATTCCAAAGCTGAAAATCAAAATCTTGAATGGCATTAAACCACAGATTATCTATTAGAATTTGATCTATGATGAAAATATATGGCATCTGCAGTATTACTCATTTGAAAATACATTTATTTGTTTATTTATTTATCCAAGGATCATATTACAGTTGTATAATATTTGTCTTCACAATACAATGAAAATAGATAGCTCCAGTACATATACACACATGATACATAAGTATGCTTTATGAGGGTTGGACCGTGGATGGCTGTAGCCTTACTGAAGGAACCATCCTCGCATTTTCCTGAAACAATTCAGGAAAATCTAACAATATTATGAAAAGGAAAGTTGCTCTCACATTTTGCAGAGATGTTGACTTGCAGATAGGCACAACAAAAAGTCTTTCACAATATAAGCTTTCGGCCATCAAAGGCCTTTGTCAAAAACAGACCACCCCCCCCCCCCCCTTCCTCCACACACGACTACAGTCTCTGGCAGCTGAAGCCACATTGCTGTTGCTTGCAGAGTTGCAGAGAGAGAGAGAGAGAGAGAGAGAGAGAGAGTGTGTGTGTGTGTGTGTGTGTGTGTGTGTGTGTGTGTGTGTGTGTCCTGGATTTCATGAAAACCTAAGTCAGATGGCCAGACAGAGCAAACTACGTCCACCCAACCATGAAGTCAATGTCTTTACAACTGTACTGCCTCATTGGTCTCTATCCTGCACCACTTGACACACTGGATTCCTGCTGATGACTCCAGGACCACAAACATGCAGATTTCCATGTCCTACCATCAGTCCCTCTTAAAAACTGATTCACCATTCTCCTTGATGAGTGAGATGATGAGCTAAGGACGATGACACGATATTTCTGTCGTGAACTATATAGCTAAGTGCATTTGCCCGTAAAAGGATCACATTGTGATTGTATATTGTATGTGACAGGGCGATGTAGTTGTCACCTGTTATTACTAACCTACACTCTGAGTCATTTACGTAATCGTGGACTGTGTAGAAGGAAGGAAGATTGGGTTTAATGTCCCATTGACACTGAGGTCATTAGAGATGGAGCACAACCTCGGATTGAGTCAGGTGGGGAAGGAAATTGGCCATAATCTTTCAAAGGAACCATTCTGGCATTTGCCTGGAACAATTTAGGCAAACCATGGGAAACCTAAATTTGCATGAGTGGCCGCGGGTTTGAACTGTTGTCCTCCCAAATGCAAGTCCAGTGAGCTAACCACTGTGTCACCTTACTCGGTTTAACTGTCGTGTAGCTTCCTTTTGTAAGTGGAAGTATTTTAATCATCTTTTTCATCTAATTGGGCAATTTATTATATAATATTATTCCCTAATGGAAAATGCTGTTTTGAGGCCTTTCTTTGTAGATAAAGGATACCCTAATTTTTAATCAGTTCTTTACAATGAGAATGACTACTACTTTTAGTTATTTATACTTATGGCCCTTTTCTCCAGTCTAAAAGTTGTGTTTCTGTTTTGTGCTTTTGATTCCCAAAAAAGAAAGCCACAGCTAAGAGTTGAGTGTACATAGGAATAGGATGTCACCATGAGACCTTAATTGTTACAAAATGACACTAGAAGCTAAGAGCATAAAATGCTGATGATATTCTTTTTGTTCGTATGTTTGTGTGTTTATACCATGTTAACTGACAATCAACATTTATCCCTAAAACATTGAGTTTGTCACACAGATGTGCTTGGCAATCATTCCTACAGCACATCTTTTCAATTTTATGCATATATTGAGGACTTTTTATTGGAAGAGCTGAAGAAAAGTTTACTTTAGACACACAGACAACTTAAATTATGTACCAAAGTTTAATACAAGAGGAAATACTAAGTTAGCATTGTTTCTCTACAGCTAACAGAAAAAAAAATTAAAGAAAAAAAAGAATATGTCATTAAAAATGAAGAGACCATCTGTCATAACCATATAACAACAATTGTAATTTGGTGCTGATTGGACAGAATTTGGCACAATATCCTTCAGGAGGACATCCAACAACTCTACCCACCAATCCATTAATGCCGAGCCTAATAACTATTTGAATAAGGGCCAACAGTGGATCAATGCATTATTGACTTATGCATTTTGTGAAGCTCTTTCTCTTGAATAAACCACACAATTTTTCTAAAATTGTAATCATATCATTTGTTTGTCTGTACATCATATCCACCAATTTCTGTATGATTCAGGTAATTCCATCATGGTGGTTTTCTTTTGTCTTAGAGTGCGTATTATCTCCCCCCCCCCCCCCCCCCCCCCACACACACACACACATATATGCACAAGCACCAAACATCATGTGCCCCTCACTCTCTCTTGAAAGACTTTTAGGCAGGTCACTGTGCAATTTTAAGTATTGTCTAACATTGTACATCATTTACAAATTGTAAGTGACCCAAATATACAAGAAAATTCAATACAACAATGGAAAATCCAGAATGGAATGTAACAATATTATGGAAAGGATAGTTGCTACTCACCATATAGCGTTGATCCTGAGTCGCAGATAGGCACAACAAGTGTGTGTGTGTGTGGCTTCAGCAACCAGAGACTGCAGTCGTGTGTGTGAATTGCATTTGCGCAAGTCTGTGTGTGTATGTTCTATCCCAGATGAATTCCTTGTTGGCCAAAACCTCATTTCCTGATGGTCTTTGTTTGGCCTATCTGTGACTCAGCATCTTCACTATATGATGAGTAGCAACTTTTCATAATATTGTTACAAGCAAACTCAATGTAATTTATGTTCCATTTTGAGTAGTTGAGGGGTAATTGATACAGTAGATCTAAAGAAAGGAAGGGAGATTAGATGTAAATGTCCTGTCGACAACAAGGTTATTAGAGAGGTAGCACAAGCGTGGATCAAGGGAGGCTGGGGAAGGAAATCGGCTGTGTCCTTTCAAAGGTACCGTACTGTTATTTGCCTTAAGTGATTTAGCAAAATCATGGAAAACCTATAATCTTGATGGTCAGATGGGGATTTGAAGCATCAACCTCTTGAATCCACGTCCAGTGTGCTAACCACTGTGTCATCTCATTCGTCAGAAGACCTAAAACAGCATAGGCAACTTGGTTTAGAAACAGGCTTGTGTCAATAAGCAAACAAAAATATGAAATTGGCACATATAATCACAGAGTTTAAACATGTCCGCAGTATAAATTTAAGAAAAAAATATTGAAATAAATTTGCTGACTTTTGACTTAATGTTTTTCTTCATTGTTTTTCTATTCTGAAATAGATGTGATGTGTTTCTTAATATTTCTTATCTATAAAGCTTAACAATGTATGGTTGTTTTACAACTAATGCCCATAATCCTACATACCACTGCTGTCTGATTAATTTAGTCATCAGGAATATTTACTGAAGGCTATTGACTCAACTTTCATGCACGTGTGACTATTGAATTACACATACTATCTCCCATGTTGAAGAGCTAGTATTCCCACCAGTATTCCTAATCCTATCAGTAGTTGACAGAGATAGCATGTGAGGTGCAGTACTACCAGAAATGACTTCTTGCTATGTTGCACATAAGCCATAATTATGAGTTAATACCTGTGTGTACCATGTCTCACATGGCACATGCATTTATGATTAACTGAATTAGCAGCAGTTGAAATGGGTGCAAGAACACAACCTTTGAAGGTTTGATGTATGATAAACAGGTTAGGGTGATGAACTGCAATACATATTATCTCAATAGCATCAAGAAGCACATAAGGTCACAGATCATGGTAGTTGACAGATTAGTCTTGGCTATTGATAATATCCTCATGTGTGTAATGTATGTTTCCAAAGCATAAAATGGAACTAGTGATTTGTCTTCCAGCATCCCTCATAGAACAACAAACAGGCAGACCTGGTGAACCTAAACCACCACTTGAAGCTTGAAATTAGTGTCCCCAACAAATAAAATTAACCACTTCATTGCTCTAGTATCAGAGTGATCTAATGAACAGCCTCAGCGGTGAAGAACACTGGCTGCTTCTGCCTGACACATTCAACCAACCTAAGTCCTATTTAGCACATCTGGGATGCTGTTGAGAGTCATTAATTTGTTTTAGAAGTTAATATTACAAATCTACATGAGTTTCTGGCAGCTACTGGAAGAGGTAGGACGGTACAGCTCCCTAGCAGTTTCAGATTCCATGTTGCAATGAATTGGTATCATAATGAAGGCAAAAAAAAAAAAAAAATTACAGCTAGTTCAAGCCCTTTGTTATTTAACATGCATCTTGTACAGTTATTTAAATGGTGAAACAATGATATGGGTTCACTCTCCAAAGTGACACTGAAAAATGAACTGACAAAATCATATTCAATTACATAATATAGCTGGTACTTCTTTCTCAATATGATCGCCTCTTTTTCCAATTTATACTGGACATCTGTCTTCCTGTAAGAGTACATGAGGACCATTCTGATAATAACAAGCAGTGCAGTCTCAAAATAGATTATTGAGAATGTATCTGACTTGCTCATATCTTGATATTACAGCAGAGGAGCTCTAATGATCTATATTCAAAATTGTATCTACGAGGGACATTCTGAATATTACTTTTGTCATTGTTTTTGAAAGAGAAGATGGTACATAAGGTGGTGCAAACAAATGCCATATGAGCCCACAACCACTGTTCGTTAACTATGGAAGAGGTGTCAGAGGAGAAGTAATGACACATGCATATAGTGCCAAAGAAGAGAGAGAAGCAGCAGACCATTGTACCCAAAGTTATTTGAGTATGCATCATGATGGCAGATGGATTTGTACTGACAATATGGTCACCAATAGAAGTGCAAGCTGTTACCTGGTACGAATGGGAATGTGGGACTAGTGTCTCTGTCATCCATGAACATCTACAGACTGTGTGTGGTGAAGAGGTCATGTCTCATCAAATGGTTGGTCACTGGTATTGCTTGCTCAGAGAAGGAAGGCAGAGTGTGGAGGATAAAAGTCGAAGTGAGTGCCCCTACACATTCATGAATGAAAACAACATTGCTAGAGGCTATGTGACAATTCATTGCTTCGCAGGGCACCGAATTTTATCAGATTGGCTTCTTCAACCTGGCTGCATGCTGTGACAAATGTCTCCTTGTTAGTGGTCACTATGTCAAAAAATAATGGAAGGTGAATAGTTTGTGATGCCAGGGTGTATTTGTTTTTGGCGATTATGTTTCAAGGTAAAAAACAATGATGAAGCTTACTTTTGGAATGTTCCTCATATAAATATTCTTCAGTTACATAAAATACATCTCTTAAACCAAACTTCCTTTTATCAAATTCTCCATTGATCTGGATTTGATTTTCATAAGTGCTTTGGATGCTCTTTTCAATATAATGACAATTCATCATTTATGTACACATTTTCCGGTTGTGCCATTATGTCACCTACGCATTCAGATATTTCTGGGTAAGCCAATTAGAAAAAGTGTAGTATACACAAGATTCATTTATGCATTCAGCATGTTCCAAATAACTCATTTTCAAAGAGCAGCTTTTGGAATAAGAAATAAGGTATAATATATACACTACTGGTCAAAATAGTGAAACATGCAGAAGGAGAGTAGGAAACTAAATGAAAATTCATGGCTTAAGGGAAGGGTTTTGTAACATTAACTCAGCATGACTGATGTGTTGTTATTGTCTTTCCAGATTATAGAATGGGTTTCTCAGTTTTTCATTTTTTTCTAACAGTCGGTCAGAACTTTATACCTGTTAGCTGAATCTGTAAAAAGTACATAAAGTTCCTCCAAAAATAAATGAGAACCATTATATTGCTAATGTTCTACAGGATTAATTTATTGAGTCAACTAGTTTTTGGTGTACAAGGTCATCATTAGACTTTAACTGACTATCATTATCAAAGAAGAAAAAATATCTTTCGCCAGTGTGAAAGCACTTAGCAGCTGTCTGTAATACAAGACTGAGTGAATGTCCAGAGCAATGCACCCATTGTATTGTATGTTAACCGGGAGCCTAGAAACGATGGAGAGGCTCCTCCGTCCCTGCCGCAGGCGCAGTGGTCCACAACCCCACGATGACTACCACAGTCCACTTCACCCCTCCGCTTCGTCATACAGAACCACTCTTTCAGGCTTATTGTGGGGTTTGGCCCCCGGTGGAACCCCCCCCTCCCACAAGGAATGTCTCACACCAGATGAGTGTAACCCCTATGTTTGCGTGGTAGAGTAATGGTGGTGTACGCATACATGAAGAACTTGTTTGTGCAGCAATTGCCAACATAATGTAGCTGAGGCAGAATAAGGGGAACCAGCCCGCATTCGCCGAGGCAGATGGATAACCACCTAAAAACCATCCACAGACCGGCCGGCTCACTGGACCTCAACACAAGTCTGCCGGGCAGTTTCGTGCCGGGGACCAGGTGCTCCGTCCCACTCCAGAAAGCTGTGCGTTAGACCGCACGGCTAACCGGGCAGACAAGTCACCCACACTTGCATACTTTTTCTGCCATTATCAACACTTGATGGCCCTTCATTCATTAGAGAAGCAATGACATATGTTTGACTGTGGTGGTTTTTAATATCCAAATCACTCTCTTTTGTACACTTGCTCAAGTCTTGAAACATATCTGAGCTTTGTGGCCCTGGTTAGGCATAAATGATTTAAATCTTTCAATAGGGATGTGTTCCTCTAAATACCTGATTATTAAAGCAAGCTGTTTAATGGAACTACATTTGGAATTGAGTCTAATGATATGGAGTGGTGTTTTGACTGCTTGATGAGAGAGATAACTTCATTGAAGCAAAGAGGATCCCAGTAATTATCGACCCATTGCACTGCTTTCAACTTTTAGTAAAGTATTTGAATATATAATGGCCACCAGAATCATGTCCTTTCTAGACAAAGAAAATATCCTGTCACCTGCTCAGTTCAGCTTCCAAAGTAAGAAAGCTACAACAGATGCAATACAAGAATTTCTAGATCATGCACTGGAGCTTGTGGACAAAAAACTCCCAGCCATAGGTATATTCCTAGATCTAACAAAGGCATTCAACATGGTTAACCATAGTATACTTCTGCAAAAGATGCATTCCTATGGAATAAGAGGAAATGCCTATGACTGGTTTAAAAGCTATCTGGAAGATCGACAGCAGTATGTCGAATTAAATGAAACTAAGCTCTCAGGTACAGCTAGCACAGTACATTCCTCCATACATACCATAAAGCAAGGCGTTCCCCAAGGCTCCATCCTGGGCCCTTTGCTGTTCTTACTTTACATAAATGACCTTCCTCACAGCCTACCAAACACAAAAACCCTTTTATTTGCTGACGACACCTCTATACTCATATCTGCGCCCGAACAAATTCTCCAATCCAATATAGATAGAACCACAGATCAAATAAGTCGATGGCTCCAAAGTAATAGGCTGCTGATTAATGCAAAAAAGACAATTGGAATAACCTTTCACACTGCCCAAAACAGAAATCCATTACAACCAACTATATCACTGGAAAAAAATAATGTTAAACTTGAAAATGAAATAAAATTTTTGGGGGTCACTATTACTGATACGCTCACATGGAAAAGGCACATTGACGTTACCAGCACAAAACTTAGTAAAGTATGCTTCATGATTAGATCAATAAGGAACGTCACTAACACAAGTACCCTAACCACAATGTACCATGCACTCTTTCACTCCGTACTTAACTACGGAATCATCTTCTGGGGCCAAAATTCTGAATCAATTAAGATATTCAAACTGCAAAAGAAGGTAGTCAGAACAATTATGTTCAAAAAACAAAGAGACACTAGTAAACCATTATTTAAGAAACTAAATATTTTGCCCCTCCCATGCCAATACATACTAGAATTATTATTCTTTACCAAAAAAAGTATCAACAAAATTAGCAAAAATATGGACTACCACGATTATGACACAAGATCAAAAACCTCTCTAATAATACTTCCCCACTCAACAAAACTGTACAGTGATGGTGTCAAGTGCATGGGAATAAAATTATATAATCATCTTCCAACTTTTATACAAGAAATCCAAGAAATAAATAAATTCAAACAGACAGTGAAATCTCTTTTATTAAAAGAATGCTTTTATACCATCCAGGAATATTTGGAATCAAAATTGTCTTAGTGCATGATAAAGTATCAAAGCTGAATGTTGTTAAGTCAGTCTTGTCACATCATGTAACAATTCTCTGTAAAGCTGTAACTTTAAGTAACATAATTTTGTAGGTAATGTAAAATAATCTTTCCTCTGTATTCATGTTTACTATTTTAGACTCCTGTAAACTGTATATTTGTATTGACTTATCCCATATCAGTTGTACAAGCCATTGTACTGATTTGATCCACGGGACAAATAATAAATAAATAAATAAATTGAGAGTTCATTTGGTAAATAGTTACACAACTTACTAATTGTTAATGAAAAGTAGTTTATATGACTGCTTCCACAAATTGCATAGTTTTTAATTTTATATTTAGAAAAGTCATCATGCTCTGCTATGAGCTGTAGTAGTCTCAGGGTTGTATTTAGACTGCTTAACACACTGGAAATTTGGTCACGTAACTTGCCTGCACTGCTGAGTCATGTTCCTTATTTAACACACAGCTCCCACAAGGCGTACACTTTGTTGATTTGACTGTGTGACCTGCCATATACCCACTGGTCACTGCGACTTGTCACAGTAACACAGCCGTGTTTGATCCTTTCACTTTCACTTGTGATCTAGCAGTGCAGCTGGAGAGGATGGGGATAAAAAATGCCGCTCACCAAGTTGTGATGCATTAATTGTTTGTTGGCACTTTATGAATTTTGAATAATGTGCTTTCTCAGTGTCATTTCAAAGATTTTTGTGGTGTTATTTCATGCTACAAAAGTGACTTTTGGTGTCACACTAAAACAGTCAATTAACTAAGTTTGATCAGTGAAGCACCTTTTGTACATATGGGCTATCTTTGTTCTCTTTTTTGAGTGTTGACATTGTGTATTTTGTCTATGATAAAAAAGAGTGGTCTTAAGTACATCTGAAATACGTGTACATGTTTCGTATGTAGTTGATAATGGCCTTACATGATTGGTGACCTTGAAGAAAAATTAGCTTTATTGTGGACAGGTTATTTCCTGTGATTCCTGTACATTGTGATTTTGTCATGGAGGATGTGGGTAATCTAATGCACACTATTAGCGATAAAATCCAGCACACCCATCAGGAAATCAAGATTTTGAAGCTCTCCTTGCTTGTCGATCAAAGCTGTGTCGTACAGAGATATGACACTGAAAATATGCTGTATCCACACTGAGTGATCACTTGACACTTAGAGCTATTTATACAAGACAATATTTCATATTATTATGGACCAAGAGTCTTAACACCAGAACCAACACTGGAGGAAGTGATACAAGCTATTAAGACCTTAAAAACAATAAAGCACCTGGAGAAGATCAGACCCAGGCAGAACTTCTAAAAGTGGTGGGGAAACACTGTGGAAAGTAATATATGAAGTAATATTAGCATCTGGCAGGATGAGAGCGTGCCAATGGACTGGAAAATTGGTATTATGTCCCCCGTACATAAAAAAGGAGATAAATTAAACTGCCAGAACTATCGAGGAATCTCCATGCTAAATATTACATATAAAGTGTTCTCCAAGATCCTAACTAGGAGGCTTACTCCCTATGTGGTCAAGAGAATTGGAGACTATCAGAGTGGCTTTAGAAGGAATAGATCAACAAGTGACCAAGTATTCATGTTATGCATACTACTTGAAAAATGCTGTGAACATCCAATAAACATACACCAGCTTTATATTGATTTTAAACAAGCCTTTCATAGCATCTTAAGAGTGGTATTGTGAAATGTATTGGAAGAGGCTGGAGTACCTAAGAAGCTTTTAAACTTACTATGATGATCCTCAGTGAAACCAACTGTAAAGTAGAAATACAGGGCAAAATCTCCAGAGAAGTTGAAGTGAAGAAGGGACTGAGACAGGGTAAAAATATTTCCTCATTGCTATTCAACCTCTGCCTAGAAAAAGTCATAAGTCAGATAGAGTTAAATAGAGGAGGAACCAGTTTTAATTGTTCACTGCAGTACCTAGTCTACACAGATGATGTGGCATTACTCGCATAAAACCCTGCTGTGCTGGCCAGTGCTTATCAACAACTGGAGAGAGATACAAGGGAACTTGGCCTGGTAGTCAATGTTGAAACAACCAAATATATCACAGTGACCAACCAGCAAAACCTATCAAATCTCAGTTTAGCTGACAAGACTTCAGTACCTTAGATCAACTATCAGAGAGACAAATGACATCAGCTGCGAGGTGAAAGCTAGAATAGCAGCAGGCAACAGATGCTACTTTGCTGTACTGCCAATGCTTAGGAGCTCACTTGTATCACGAAAATCTAAAATTCTCATTTACAAAACAATTATAAGACCAGTTCTTGTTTATGGTGCCAAGACATTGACCATGACTGCAAATGAGGAAAGGATCCTTAGGATTTGTGAAAGAAAGGTTCTGCATAAAATATGGCTCAATATACAATCAAGAAGGTTGGCACATCCATACAAATGCAGAATTAGAACAACTTTTTGAAGAACCTGACATTGTCACTTCCATTAAAATAAGATGACTGTGGTGAGTAGAACTATGGTCAGAATGGAGGAAGAGAGAACATGTAATAAGATTTTTGATGGCAAGACTGGAGGCAGATGATGGAAGGGACATCCCAGAAAGAGATGGGTGGACAGAATTGAAGTGGACATGAAAAAGCTGGGTATCAGAGGATCGAGATGGAAAGCCATGGACAGATAGAATGGCAGGATATTGTGGTGCAAGCCAAGGCCTTTCAAGGGCTGTAGAGCTGAGAAGTAAGTAAGTAATATTTCATACATCCCCACTATGGCAGGATGGGACATTAAAAGTAATATAGATATGTTGCTGGTTCCATTGTTTTCATCCACATCGTAACTGCATTCCAGAGCAATAGATTTTCCACCCATTAACTCTGTTGGTTCTACCACACCCTGTTTACAATTACAGACTCCACTATTTGTGCCTGCCCATCTAGAACTATGGTTTGCAATTGGGGAAAAGTTTGCCAATCAGTGCATTATGAAGACCATGAAAATTTACAATGGTTATCAGTACCCAGCACCAGAAAGCAGTGTCATTAGTGTCAGACATTATTCTACACCCACCACAGCAAACAAGTCTACCTCACCCTCAAGATGGCTCTCATTTCTTGTTGCACAACACTGCCAGACCAGAAGGTCATGCAAGTGTTAGATCATGAAAAGTGGGGGACAAAATTCTGTTGGAGTTCTGGTGACATTGGTACACCAGGCAACAACAAATACTTCCTCAGGTATGAGTGGCTTTAATCGTACACAAGAGATGGCCATTACACAAGTTGCTCCAGGTGGCTGACAGAGTGCACACTACACTCGAGTCAACCACCATGGTGGCTGCAACATCAACCATCAATTCAGCTGAGAATGGCTGACAGCCACTGAGTCTGCCAGATGATGCAATGTCTCACTCTGCCACCACTACATCCCACAACTTATCGACTATCTCTGATGAGCTATGAAATCTCTGTGCTGTAGTTGAGAAGATGACAAGAAAGCTACAAATGTTACAACTACAAACTAATCTTGATGACTACACTCACCCACAATGAATTTGGCTCTGCAGTCCCAAAATTACAAACTACCCAAAGCTACCACAACAGGCATTTGTTGGTTTCACTGATGCTTTGGAGTTAAAGCTACAAAGTGCCCGAAGCCCTGTTCCCACACAAACAGCAACCATGATCTGCAATAGGCATGATAGATCGTCACAACTACCAACAACACCACCTAACAGAGTTTCATCGCCACACAACGGAGGACAGGTTACAAAACACCGTCAGTGTTATAATGACACTGTGCTCCTTTCTGATGTGCGTCTTTTCAGGGAAGCATTCAGCCGTGACTTCACTTTTATAGATGACAATGAGTGACCACATTGAGCTGCACAGGTGCAGGAACTCTTGGAATGACAGGATATTCAGTTAATTGACTGGCCTGCCCTTTCTCCTACTTAAAACCCATCGAGCATATATGGCATGAATGGGGGAGATGTGGTGCAGCATGCCTAGATGTGCCACCAACCATCCAGCAGTTGACAACTGCGCTATTGGAGGAATGGAATGCTCTACTGCAAGAACTTCTTACCGACCTTGTAGCTTGTGTGGGAGCACGTTCAGAGTATGCTTTGCTGACAAACACCTTATTAAGAACCATGTGCTACATTTTGTAATATGGGGGAACCATCATAAATCGTGGCGACTGCGGTGTAACTTTTGTCTTTGAATAAAAGTGTCATTTCAGTCCTTCTTGCATTTTTTTCAGTTTCTTCTATAGTATACAGTAGCAGTTCTTTCTATGTATGGTCCAAGTTTCACCGAGCTATGTTACTTGGCAGTGACACAACATGTGGAAGTAACTTTCGTCCTTGCCTTTTACACACCAGTGTACTTTCCCATTCAGAGGAGGAATTTGGTGGTTGAAATACCATGAAAAGATCTCACTGCAACGAGACTCGCCTTTGTTTCAAAGCCACTCCAATTCACGTATCGTATATGCCATTGCACTCTCTCCTCCATGTCACGATAATAAAAAACAAGCTACTCTTCTTTGAACTTTTTCAGTGTTCTTCGTCAATCCCATCTGGTAAGAATCCCATACCACACAGCAAAATTCCAGAAGAGGATAGACAAGTGTAGTGTAGATCTTGACATCAATTTGTTGTAGACTGTTAGAACATAATCTGAGGTATATTGCACAGAGTGGCCTCCTTCATGCCAACCAGCATGGATTCCCAGAACATCGATCACATGAAGCCCAAGTCACACTTTTGTCTCATGACATACTGAAAACTTTGGATCAAGACAGTCAAGTAGATGCAGCATTTCTCGATTTCTGAAAACCGTTTGTCTCAATACCACATGTATACTTATTATCAAGAGCAACGTGTGGGATACCAAACAAATTTGTGACTGGACTGAGGATTTTTCAGTAGGGGGAACACAGCAAATTATCTCGGGTGGAAAGTCATCGACAGATGTAGGAGGAACTTCGGGTGTGCCCAAGGGAAGTGCTTTGGATCTTTCCTGTTCATGTTGTACAAGGTGTCCACAATTTAAATTCCAAATCCAAAATGCTGTTGAAAGAGAACCACTGCTCAGAATGACGCAGGGGGGAATGTAATGGACCAAAAATATTAACGAACATTTCACCAATAGATGGCACTGTAGACGTCATAATGTAAATGAAAGCGACCATACAATGGCTCTGGTTTGAGTTGCACATTACACTTTCTGTACTCTTTAAAGTGCATGATTGCATAAGTTCGGCAGCTAACAGTTGTAGTACTATTAGTTAGGTAAGCCCATCCACCACAGGAATGTCGTACCACATCGGAAGTGAAAAATCAATTTGTAACTGTCCTGAGGGGAAAAACCGCATAAAAAGCAAAATGACATTGGTTCCTAATTGTCGTCAGATTGGCGCAAGATGTGTTCAATACGCTGTCCACCGTTTCCTGTCACAAGTCATAATTGGCAAACAGAATGTTCCACAATATATCAAAGTGTGACGGGGGTCACATTCAGAATGCATTGCACAATGTGTGCCTTCAGTTCAGCTGTTTGTCACTGGAGCACTGAACACATATTTGAGATAACCACGTAGCCAGTAGTCACACATGCTGTAGGGAAATGACAGCCGATAATTCTAGTATTTCTGAAATGACTCTGCAGCAGCCGATTCAGTGGCTGTGCAATGTGCAGAAGAGCACCATGTTGTTGTTGTTGTGGTCTTCAGTCCTGAGACTGGTTTGATGCAGCTCTCCATGCTACTCTATCCTGTGCAAGCTTCTTCATCTCCCAGTACTTACTGAAACCTACATCCTTCTGAATCTGTGTAGTGTATTCATCTCTTGGTCTCCCTCTATGATTTTTACCCTCCAAGCTGCCCTCCAATGCTAAATTTGTGATCCCTTGATGCCTCAAAACATGTTCCACCACCCGGTCCCTTCTTCTTGTCAAGGTGTGTGTGTGTGTGGTTTGAGATTTTCGGGCGCTAAACAGCGTGGTCATCAGCACCCAAACGCATAGAAACAGGAACACATGCAGTGAAGGGTTGAAGACGGACACCGAACAAGGAGAACGGCTAAAAGACACAGACCTGACGCAGTTCCAAATTCTCACATACAGAGGCAAAACAAGACGAGCAGAAACGCACTAAAAGAGGAAAGGAAACACAAGGAAAAGAGAACAGAAATCGAAGTGAAACAAGTAGGTAATCTTGACTAGCTGACCTCTTACCTAAAGCCTGGGTGAGCCAGTCACCCAGCAGCACATTAAAATCCTCTCCCTAAAATCCGAGGCAACAAATTGGACAGGACACAAAACCGTAAGACCTTAACCACTGTCGTTGCGTCGTCTTGCAAAATAGAGGGCAAATCCGGTGGCAAGGAAACCACCGCCCTCTGGTCGTTGTGCCACAAACTCCTCTTCTCCCCAATTCTATTCAATACCTCCTCATTAGTTATGTGATCTACCCATCTAATCTTCAGCATTCTTCTGTAGCCATGTTGCATAAAAATGATCCTACACATACACCTATGCTATTGAAGTGTTATTATTTTATTTTATTTATTGCGGGGTCCGTTGATCCTGATAGCAATGGAGTTGCAAGGATATGGAATGAGTCAGTATTTTTACAATGTTAACAATGCAGCAGCACACAATATGGTTAATTCATGACAAGACTCATAGTAACAACATGGGACACTAGAAGAAATAAAAACATATTACATACTTCAGAATTAACACTTATGTGTTCAAATTCATATTAACAATATCAAAGTATTTGAGCAACAATATAACATTACAGCAACAAATAGTTTACATTTATGCTTATACTGCATGGCTAACTCGGTTGTATAATGAAAACTTGCTCCTATGCACTAAAAAATTCACTAATTGAATAGAATGACTTTTGTATTAGGTATTCCTTCAGTTTTCTCTTGAACTTTGGTGTTTCAGGAGCAAGACTTTTGATGACACTGGTTAGAGCATTGTCAATTTAGATGCCTGTATAATTTACTCCTTTCTGTGCAAGGGTATAGTTTGACTGGTTACTATGAAAGTGCTGTTTTGACCTTGTGTTGTGACCATGATATTTACTATTGGTTTTCAAGAGAGAGTGGTTTTTATTAATGAAACATACAAGGGAGTATATGTATTGAGATTTAACTGTAAACACCCGTAGTTCCCTAAACAGACTCCTGCATGAGTGTCTTGGTTACACAAATCAAACAATGGAAAATCCAGGATGGAATGTAATTATATAACAATACGAGAGAATGAAAGTTGCTACTCACCATATAGCGGAGGTGCTGAGTCATGATAGGCATGTATGTGTGTCTACTGCCAGCAAAGGCTTCAATAGCCAAAACTATGATTGTGTGAATCTTTTTATTGTGCCTATTGCGACTCAGCACCTCTCGTATTGTCTTGGTTGCACACCACTCATGATACGTATATACACTGCTGGAAATGGAAAAAATAACACATTGACACCGGTGTGTCAGACCCACCATACTTGCTCCGGACACTGCGAGAGGGCTGTACAAGCAATGATCACACGCACGGCACAGCGGACACACCAGGAACCGCGGTGTTGGCCGTCGAATGGCGCTAGCTGCGCAGCATTTGTGCATCGCTGCCGTCAGTGTCAGCCGGTTTGCCGTGGCATACGGAGCTCCATCGCAGTATTTAACACTGGTAGCATGCCGCGACAGCGTGGGCGTGAACCGTATGTGCAGTTGACGGACTTTGAGCGAGGGCGTATAGTGGGCATGCGGGAGGCCGGGTGGACGTACCGCCGAATTGCTCAACACATGGGGCGTGAGGTCTCCACAGTACATCGATGTTGTCGCCAGTGGTCGGCGGAAGGTGCACGTGCCCGTCGACCGGGGACCGGACCGCAGCGACGCACGGATGCACGCCAAGACCGTAGGATCCTACGCAGTGCCGTAGGGGACCGCACCGCCACTTCCCAGCAAATTAGGGACACTGTTGCTCCTGGGGTATCGGCGAGGACCATTCGCAACCATCTCCATGAAGCTGGGCTATGGTCCCGCACACTGTTAGGCCGTCTCACGCCCCAACATCGTGCAGCCCGCCTCCAGTGGTGTCGCGACAAGCGTGAATGGAGGGACGAATTCATTGTCCCAGGAAGGGGAAACTTTATTGACACATTCCTGGGGTCAGATACATCACATGATCACACTGACAGAACCACAGGCACATAGACACAGGCAACAGAGCATGCACAATGTCGGCACTAGTACAGTGTATATCCACCTTTCGCAGCAATGCAGGCTGCTATTCTCCCATGGAGACGATCGTAGAGATGCTGGATGTAGTCCTGTGGAACGACTTGCCATGCCATTTCCACCTGGCGTCTCAGTTGGACCAGCGTTCGTGCTGGACGTGCAGACCGCGTGAGACGACGCTTAATCCAGTCCCAAACATGCTCAATGGGGGACAGATCCGGAGATCTTGCTGGCCAGGGTAGTTGACTTACACCTTCTAGAGCACGTTGGGTGGCACGGGATACATGCGGACGTGCATTGTCCTGTTGGAACAGCAAGTTCCCTTGCCGGTCTAGGAATGGTAGAACGATGGGTTCGATCATGGTTTGGATGTACCGTGCACTATTCAGTGTCCCCTCGACGATCACCAGTGGTGTACGGCCAGTGTAGGAGATCGCTCCCCACACCATGATGCCGGGTGTTGGCCCTGTGTGCCTCGGTCGTATGCAGTTCTGATTGTGGCGCTCACCTGCACGGCGCCAAACACGCATACGACCATCATTGGCACCAAGGCAGAAGCGACTCTCATCGCTGAAGACGACACGTCTCCATTCGTCCCTCCATTCACGCCTGTCGCGACACCACTGGAGGCGGGCTGCACGATGTTGGGGCGTGAGCGGAAGACGGCCTAACGGTGTGCGGGACCGTAGCCCAGCTTCATGGAGACGGTTGCGAATGGTCCTCGCCGATACCCCAGGAGCAACAGTGTCCCTAATTTGCTGGGAAGTGGCGGTGCGGTCCCCTACGGCACTGCGTAGGATCCTACGGTGTTGGCGTGCATCCGTGCGTCGCTGCGGTCCGCTCCCAGGTCGACGGGCACGTACACCTTCCGCCGACCACTGGCGACAACATCGATGTAATGTGGAGACCTCACGCCCCACGTGTTGAGCAATTCGGCGGTACGTCCACCCGGCCTCCCGCATGCCCACTATACGCCCTCGCTCAAAGTCCGTCAACTGCACATACGGTTCACGTCCACGCTGTCGGGGCATGCTACCAGTGTTAAAGACTGCGATGGAGCTCCGTATGCCACGGCAAACTGGCTGACACTGACGGCGGCGGTGCACAACTGCTGCGCAGCTAGCGCCATTCGACGGCCAACACCGTGGTTCCTGGTGTGTCCGCTGTGCCGTGCGTGTGATCATTGCTTGTACAGCCCTCTCGCAGTGTCCGGAGCAAGTATGGTGGGTCTGACACACCGGTGTCAATGTGTTCTTTTTTCCATTTCCAGGAGTGTATAATAAACAGTAAGGGTCCCAGTACCGAGACTTCAGGCACTCCCCACTTAGATAAAGCTGGGATTCCATTACTGTCAGTAATTATTACCCTTTGTTTCCCATCTGTAAGGTAGGATTTAATCCATGTTCTCATTATTCTACTTAACCCATAGTAGTCTCCATTATTTAGCAGAATTTCTTGGTTGACACAGTCAAAAGCTTTGGATGGGTCACATAGGATTCCAATTGGTGCTAATTTTCTTTTAAGAGATTCGAGAATTTGAACAGCAAAAGAGAAAATAGCATCATCAATTGATAGGCCTTGCCGAAACCAAACTGACATTGACTGAGTATGTTATGGCTGTTCTGATGATTAACAATTCTCCTGTATACCAGTTTCTCAAGAACCTTTGAGAAACTTGTTAGCTGGGATATTGGGCGGTAGTTTGTTACATCAATTTTTTCACCATTCTTGAAAAGTAGTTTCACACAGGCATATTTTAAACTAAGTGGAACAATACCTTGTTTTAGGGATTCATTAAAAATGTGACACAAGACTGTATTTATGACAGTGCTTGAGCATCTTAATTGAAATATTATCAACCCCACGAGAGTTTTTTGACTTCATCTCTCTGATTGTCTTATTGATTTCACTAATTGTTATGGGGGTTATCTGCATCTGGCAAACTCTGGCTTTGTTAGCTTTATGCAGAAGGGTTATCGCATCATCCACTGAGCCTTCATAGCTAATTTTTTCTGCAGCTGTTAAAAGACTCTCATAGCATTTACCAGTGACAGTACAGGTACAGAATATGCAGGACTCACCTCCTCAAAAAAATACAGGCCTACGATAAACGATGCTGTCAGCCCGCAGCTCACAGTTACCTTTGCAGAATGGAGTGGTACAGGTTGATGGGTGTGTGGATTTTCTGTTGCCTATATTGTGCAGTTCTGCATGTTGACACATCTTTAGAAATGGAAATGAGCTTCGTACCATTCACTGTCCACTTCGAAGAGGACAAGAAATTCCAGAGTAACGTTTGTCTTGCAAGTCAGCAGGAAGCAACTCATGAATATGGGTGATTTTATATGGATAGTAATGCAGGATATTTAGTAGGATTTTATGCAATACACTCGCAGGCATATCCAATGTTCCCGTGCTCTGTACGGTTGCACAGACCGCTCAATCTCTCAAGCAATGCTGCGGCCACATCATCGACAGACATCGGGTCGACAGTTTTCCTTCCTCTGCCATATTCCACTTCATAAAAGACTGTCCTTTCAAATTTTGCAATCATTTTCTCCAGACTCTTAGCAGACATCAGACCAATGCCTTTTTTCATATCCCTTCTGTAGGGCTACTGGCGCCCAGCCATCATCCTTGTGAAAGAACTTTTACCAGCAGTGCGATTCGTCATGGAAACAGTCATGTTGGGCGCCTCGGCTGCAAACTGAGGTACAGCTGTGTGCTGCACGTCTGTTTGTATACTGTTCAAATTTGACTTTATTTTGAGCAGTGGTTCTCTTTCTACAGCATTTTGAGACCCGAACTTTAATTATGTACTCCCTGTATATTAACGACCTTATGGACGATATTAATAATAACCTCAGACTTTTTGCAGATGATACAGTTATCTATAATGAAGCATTGTCTGGAAGAAGCTGCATAAATATTCTCAGCTCTTGATAAAATTTCAATGTGGTGCAGAAATTGTCAAATTGCAGTAAATGTTCAGAAATGTACAATTTTGCACTTCACAAGATGATAAAACGTAGTATCCTATGACTATAATACCAATGAGTCACTGCTGGAATAAGCCAACTCATACAAATGCTTGGGTGTAACACACTGTAGGTCTAGGTAATGGAATGATCACATAGGTTCAGTCATGAGTGAAGCTGGTGGCAGACATCAGTTTATTGGTAGTACACAGGGGAAATGCCATCAGTCTAAAAAGGAGAAAGCTTGCAAATCTTCGTGTTACCCAATCTAGAATACTGCTCAAGTGTTTAGGACCCATCCATGTAGGACTAATGGGGGATATTGAATATATTCAGAGAAGGGCACAAGTTTGTTTGATTTGTGAGAGAGGGTCATAGGGATGCTGGAGAAACTGAACTGACAAACCTATGTAGATAAATGTAAACTATCTAGAGAAAGCCTACTTATCAAGTTTCAAGAAACAGCTTAAATGATGCCTCCAGGAATATATTGATGATGACGAAGTCCCATACTTCTTTACAGAGCGTAGGGGAACGACACGGGAGACCCGCGCCGCCTTACTAGACAAGGTCCTAGTGGAGGGGGTTTGCCATTGCCTTCTTCCAACTGTAATGGGGATGAATGATGATGATGATGATGACACAACAACACCCAGTCACCTTGAGGCAGGAAAAATCCCTGACCCTGCCAGGAATCGAACCCGGGACCCCGTGCTCGGGAAGCGAGAACGCTACCGCGAGACCACGAGGTGCTGACACAGGAATATATTACAACCCCCTATATGTCACTCCCAGAAAGATCTTGAGGAGTAGATTAATTACAGCACAGAGGCATTTAAACGATCAGTCTCCCACACTTCGTACGTGAATGGAATGGGAAAACGTCCTAATAACAAGTACGATGGGATGTACTGTGTGCCATACACTTGACAGATGTTTACATTTTCCATTTCTTTCTTTTGAGAAAGGAAATCTTAATGCCAGAAATTCTAAAAATTTAGTACCAATATCGTGAATAGTTATAACAGTTACCATGTACATGACTGGGCCCATCCGCATGTTGCCAGAGTTGTACACTACAGGAGTTTCGCTGAGAAGTCCTTACACATCCTCCAGTCCCAATCTGACTGAGTCAGGCGGCACAGTGGTTAGCACACTGGACTCTCATTCGGGAGGACATTGGTTCAAATCCGTGATTTCCCCAAATCACTTCAAGCAAATGCTGGGATGATTGTTTTGGAAAGGGCACAGCCAACTTCCTTCCCAGTCCTTCCCTAATCCAATGGACTGATGACTGTGCTATATGGTCCCTTCTCACAAATCAACCAACCAGTCCCAATCTCTCCCTGTGCGATAACACCTGTGTACACTCATGGTTCCATCACGCAACAGGACATCCTCCTCTAGCATTACTTTTCGTCAACAGTAGTTGTCAATAGCAGTATTATTTTTTGAATTTTGGACAGGTGGATATTATCTCAACTGCTTTTCTGAAAACCTTCATATAATTTTATGCACAGTATGTTACACACTATGTGATCAAAAGTATTCGGACACCTAGCTGAAAACGACTTACAAGTTCGTGGTGCCATCCATCAGTAATACTGGAATTCAGTAGGGTGTTGGCCCACCCTTAGTGTTGATAACACCTTCCACTCTCGGAGGCATATGTTCAGTCAGGTGCTGGAAGGTTTCTTGGGGAGTCGCAGCCCATTCTTTACAGAGTGCTGCACTGAGGAGAGATATTGAATTCAGTCGATGAGGCCTGGCATGAAGTCAATGTTCCAAAACATGCCAAAGGTGTTCTATAGGATTCAGGTCAGGACTCTGTGCAGGCCTGTCCATTACAGGGGCGTTATTGTCGTGTAACCACTCCGCCACAGCCCGTGCATTATGCACAGGTGCTCAATTGTGTTGAAAGATGCAGTCGCCATCCCCGAATTTCTCTTCAACTGTGGGAAGCAAGAAGGTGCTGTGATATTGGCTCCGCGAAAAACAGGACCACACCATAACACCACGGCCTCCAAATTTTACTGTTGGTACTACACAAGCCATACCCACACTGTGCCATCAGATTGACACATTGTGTATCTTGATTCGTCGCTCCATACAACGTTACTCTCCTTACACCAAGTGAGGCATTGTGTGGTATATACTGGCACAATGTGTGGCTTATGACCAGCCGCTCAACCATGAAATCCAAGTTTTCTCACCTCCCGCCTAACTGTCAGAGTACTTGCAGTGGACCCTGATGCATTTTGGAAATCCTGTGTGATGGTCTGAACAGGTGTCTGCCTATTACACATCACGACCCTCTTCCACTAGTGGCAGTCTCTGTCACTCAACAGATGAGGTCTGCCTGTACGTTTTTGTGCTGTACGTGTCCCTTCACGTTTCTACTTTGCTATCACATTGGAAACATTGGACCTAGGGATGTTTAGCAGTGTGGAAATCTCATGTACAGACATATGACACAAGTGACAGCCAATCACCTGACCACGTTTGAAGTCCATGAGTTCAACAGGGCGCCCCATTCTGTTCTCTCACGATTTCTAATGACTACTGAGGTCGCTGGTATGGAGTACATGGCAGTAGGTGGCAGCACAATGCACCTAATATGAAAAACATTATGTTTCAGGGGGCGTCTGGATACTTTTGATCACATAGGGTATTTCAAGCTAAAATTTATGGAAAGGAATTTTTTTTTTAAAAACATTTGAAACCAAGAATTGTTTGCACACTTTAAATTTCTATTATTAATTATGCATTCCGGTACTGTTTACTATGTTTATTTCTGGATTCATTTATGAAACAATAATCAAAATTAATAATGTAACGAAAGCTAGTATGTATTCATTTGTTAAGAAAAATTGCAATCCCTCTGGAATGTTGTTATTTCCGCAGAGTGTGGGAGTCGTAAGTTTGCCTCTGATGTGATCAGACTTATTTTTGTATAATAGGTGAGAACAATGTAATTTCGACTTTGTTAATGTGAAAAATCAAAATACTGTATGATGTACCAAAATGTGAAAAAATCACTGGAAAATATTTTTACTTGAAAAATTCTACAACAACAATCTTCCAGTCTATTTGGTTCAAACCAATTGTGAGGACCTGATGTTAGATTTTCAGCTTCAAGACTCAGACCCCTAGACAAGAACTGGAGCCATCTCAACATGACAAGCTAAGTAAACTTGGAAGTGTATTGTAATCTTTGCTACTCTCAAATCTTCATAAAAGACTTTGCTTATTAATTACTTGGACTGGGCATGTTTAATGTGGACAATAGATGGAAGATGGAAGATGGAAGGAGGTGGAAGATTACAATAGGTAACAACAAATATTTTTGCAAGAAAACACTGATCACCTTGTTTCACACTGGGATCAGTGTTTTGACAGTTACAACGATTGTTTTTGAAATAATAAACAGTCTACTTACTTTTTTCCATGTGGCTCATTTTTATTCAACATATACACCAATCAAAAACAAAAATTCTGCATCACCCCAATTCCCAGTACTCCTGAAGATAGATGTTGACTGTGGATATTGTATACTGACACAGTCCCTTTGACTGTTCAGAGATGTCACGAAAACCGCCCAATGATGTAAACAACCATCCATCCCCAATTCCCAGTACTCCTGAAGATAGATGTTGACTGTGGATATTGTTTACTGACACAGTCCCTTTGACTGTTCAGAGATGTCACTAAAACCGCCCAATGATGTAAACAACCATCCATGAGCAGTGCATGTTAGACGGAGGGAGTCCGACAGCCTATCAGTTCTAGTCATTCCATCAGGAAGGAGGTACAAGGCTAGTTTTGTCTATAGTTCAACCATGCCTAGACGGTTGGCAGTGCGGTTCAATCGCAACTGCATTGTTACTTTGTGCCAGGAAGGGCTCTCAGCAAGAGAAGTGTCCAGGTGCCTCAGAGTGAACCAAATTGATGTTGTTCGGACATGGAGGAGATACAGAGAGACAGGAACTGTCAATGACATGCCTCGTTCAGGTTGCCCTAGTGCTACTACTGCAGTAGGTGACCACTACCTATGGATTATGGCTCAGAGGAACCCTGACCGCAACGTCACCATGTTGAATAATGCTTTTCGTGCAGCCACAGGATGTTGTGTTACG
Source organism: Schistocerca cancellata (assembly GCF_023864275.1). NCBI lineage: Eukaryota > Metazoa > Arthropoda > Insecta > Orthoptera > Acrididae > Schistocerca > Schistocerca cancellata. The sequence continues at coordinate 183,644,098 of NC_064632.1, forward strand.
ACTCAAACTGTGCGCAATAGGCTGCATGATGCGCAACTTTGCTCCTGACGTCCATGGTGAGGTCCATCTTTGCAACCACAACACCATGCAGCGCAGTACAGAGGGGCCCAACAACATGCCGAATGGACTCTCCTCGCCGATGAGTGTCGCATTTGCCTTCAACCAGACAACCGTTGGAGACGTGTTTGAAGGCAACTCAGTCAGGCTGAACGCCTTAGACACATTGTCCAGCGAGTGCACCAAGGTGGAGGTTCCTGCTGTTTTGGGGTGGCATTATGTGGGGCTGACATACCCCTCTGATGGTCATGGAAGGTGCTGTAATGGCTGTACGATAAGTGAATGCCATCCTCTGACACATAGTGCAACCATATCAGCAGCATATTGATGAGGCATTCGTCTTCATGGAAGACAATTGACGCGCCCATCGCGCGTATCTTGTGAATGACTTCCTTCAGGGTAACGACGTCGCTCGACTAGAGTGGCCAGCATGTTCCCCAGACATAAACCCTATCGAACATGCCTGGGATAGATTGAAAAGGGCTGTTTATGGACGATGTAACCCACCAACCACTCTGAGGGATCTACGCCGAATCGCCATTGAGGAATGGAACAATCTGGACCAACAATGCTTTGATGAACTTGTGGATAGTATGCCATGACGAATACAGGCATGCATCAATCGAAAAGGAAGGACGTGCTACTGGTTATTAGAGGTACCGGTGTGTACAGCAGTCTGGATCAACACTTCTGGAGGTCGCACTTTATGGTGTTACAACATGCAATGTGTGGTTTTTATGAGCAATAAAGAGGGCGGAAATGATGTTTATGTTGACCTCTGTTCCGATTTTCTGTACAGGTTCCGGAACTCTCGAAACCGAGGTGATGCAAAACGTTTTTGTTGTGTGTGGATGTAGGTAAGTGTTCTAGCAATAAAAGGCAATCTTTGCTTCACCTTCCCCACAACGTCATCTGTGTGAAGTTCCAATTTAAGTTCTTCGTAATTATAAAGCCTAGGTATTTAGTTGAATTTACAGCCTTTATATTCGTGTGATTTATCGTGTAACCGAAATTTAACGTATTCCTTTTGCTACTCATGTAAACGTCCTCACACTTTTCCTTATTTATAGTTAAAAAAAAATGGTTCAAATGGCTCTGAGCACTAAGGGACTTAACTACTGAGGTCATCAGTCCCCTAGAACTTAGAACTACTTAAACCTAACTAACCTACGGACATCACACATAACCATGCCCGAGGCAGGATTCGAACCTGCGACCATAGCGGTCACGCGGTTCCAAACTGACGCGCTTAGAACCGCACGGCCACAACGGCCGGCTTATTTATAGTCAATTACCACTTTTCGCACCATACATACACCATGTATAAATCATTTTACAATTGGTTTTCATCATCTGATGACTTTCCTAGACGGTAAACGACAGTATCATCTGCATACATTCTAAGATTGCTGCTCAGATTGTCTTTTAAGTCGTCTACATAGATGAGGAATAGCGGAGGGCCTATAACACTTTCTTGGGGAATGTCAGATATCACTTTCGTTAGGTTACTGTGAATTTTGGACTTTCTGACAGGAGATCACGATCGCAGTCGCACAACTGAGGCGATACTTTATAGTCACATAGTTTGACTGGAAGTCCCTTGTGAGGAACGGTGTCAAAAGCCTTCTGCGAATCCAGAAATATGGAATGAATTTGCGATCCCCTGTAGACAGCAGTCATTACTTCGCGTGAATAAAGAGCTAGTAGTGTTTCACAATAAATATATTCTCTGAATCAGTGCCGACTGTTTGACATTAGATCGTTTTATTAGAGGTAATTCATAATATTCGAGCACAATATATGTTCCAAAATCTTACAGCATATCGACGTTAGTGATATGGGTCTGTAATTAGACAGGTTCCTCCTATTTCCTTTCTTGAATATTGGTGTGTCCTGTACAACTTTCCAGTTTTCAGGTACGGATATTTCGTCGAGCGAGCTGTTATGTATGGTTGCTAAATACGGGGCTATTATGTTAGCATAGCCCGTCCGGTTACCTGTGCGGACTAACGCACAGCTTTCCGGATTGGTTGGTTGGTTGGTTTAAAGATTAAAGGGACCAAACTGCAAAGGTCATCGGTCCCTTGCTTCATAAAAACCCAGAGCACAGTGAAACCATCCACCAGTCAGGCGAAGCACTAAAATAAAAATTCCGGGGGAAGAAAAGCCCCATGGTCAATGGTAAGACAACACGGAAAACGGAGCACAGCAACGAAAACTACATAGAGAACAAAGGCAGAAGGAATTAAAACTGCACAGCAGAGGACTGTGGCTGGCTGATCACGAAAATAATAGGATGAGCCAGCCACTCTGTAACACGTTAAAACGTCCAGCCTAAAAGATTAGGGTGGAGTCGAATTACAACACAAAACAAAGTAAAAGATACAGCACAAAAGAGGGTGATGTAATAAAATTAAATGGACCTATAAAAGCCGCTTGCGCAAATAAAACTTAAAACACGATCTGCCAGAGAGACATTGTCACCTAAAAGAGATGATAAATCACCCTGGTGATTAAATGCACGCCTGAGAGCGGTTAAAAGAGGACATTCCAACAACAGATGGGCCACCGTCATGCTTGCACCACAGCGACAATGGGGGGGTCCACTCGACGCAGCAGATGACCATGCGTCAGATAAGAGTGACCAATGCTGAGCCTACAGAGAATAACAGAATCCCTGCGAGAGGCCCGCATGGAAGAACCCCACACGGTCGTGGTCTCCTTTACACGCCGCAGCTTGTTGGGTACAGACAGAGTGCGCCATTCGTCTGCCCACATCCCAAAGACCCGACGGCGTAACACCGATCGAAGATCAATGGCCGGGAGGCCAATCTCCAACGGCAGTTTGCGGGTGGCTTCTTTAGCTAACTTGTCGGCGTGTTCGTTTCCCGCTATCCCAACATGTCCCGGGGTCCATATGAACACCACTGAACGTCCACGCTGTTCAAGAGCATGAACGGACTCCTGGATGGCAACGACAATGGGATGGCGTGGGTAGCACTGGTCAAGAGCCTGCAGACTACTGAGAGAGTCACTGCAAATGACAAAAGACTCTCCAGTGCTGGTACGAATGCGCTCAAGGGCACGAAAAATGGCTGTTAGCTCTGCGGTGTAAACACTGCAGCCGTCCGGCAAGGAGCGCTGGTCTACATAGTCCGCATGAGCATAAGCGTACCCCACACGGCCATCAACCATCGAGCCATCTGTATAGATAGCCTCCGAGTCGCGGGATGCGTCGAGGAGAGCAAGAATGGAAGGAGCGCATGGTCCCCGACACGAATCCGCCCGGCGGACTTGTGTCGAGGTCCGGTGAGCCGACCAGTCTGTAGATGGTTTTGAGGCGGTTTTTCATCTGCCTCGGTGAATGCTGGCTGGTTCCCCTTATTCCGCCTCAGCTACACTATGTCGGCAGTTGCTGTGCAAACAAGTTCCCCACGTACGTGTACACCACCATTACTCTACCACACAAACATAAGGGTTACACTCGGCTGGTGTGAGACGTTCCCTGTGGGGAGATGGGAGGGGGGGGAGGGTCCATCGGAGGCAGAACCGCACAATAACCCTGAAAGAGTCGTTTGGCGTGGGGCGGCGGAGCGGTGAAGTGGACTGCGGTAGTCGTCGAGGGGTTGTGGACCACTGCGGCTGCGGTGGGGACGGAGCCTCTCCGTCGTTTCTAGTCCCCTGGTTAACAGACAATACAACACAATGTTAGCATACTCTTAATGGAGCCTAATTGGTATACGAGTACAATGAGAGCCGGAAGACTTGCCTTTATTAAGTGATTAAAGTTGCTTCGCCGCGCCGTGTAGCCGCGCGGTCTTAGGCGCCTAGCCACGTTTCGCGCTGCTCCCCCCGTCAGAGGTTAGAGTCCTCCATCGGGCATGTGTGTGTGTTGTCATTTGCGTGAGTTAGGTTACGTTAGATTAAGTAGTGTGTAAGCCTAGGGGCCGATGACCGCATCACTTTGGTCACATAGGAACTTACCACAAATTTAAAGTTGCTTCGCTGCACCAAGGAAATCTACTTCTAAGTTATTCACGTTGGCAGCTGTGCTTGATTCGAATTCTGAAATGTTTACTTCGTCCTCTTTGGTGAAGGAATTTCGGAAAATCATATTTGGTAACTCCGCTCAGTGACACTGTCATCAGTAACATTACCATTCCTAGCAGTGAAGGTATTGATCGGGCCTTGCACGTGGTGAACTTTACATACGACCAGAATCTCTTTAGATTTACTGACACATTTCCAGACAGAGTTTCGTTGTGGAAATGATTAAGAACCTCTCGCAAGCGCTTAATTTCGATCTTCTGTAAAACATCATCTGTCTCGAAGATTTTGCATTCTTTTAAATTTAGCATGCAATTTTTGTTGCTTCTGTAACAGTATTCTAACCTGGTTTGTGTGCCATGGACGATCATTTCCGTCTGGTATTAGTTCATGTAGTGTAAATCTCTCAGTTGCTATAGACACTATTTCTCTGAATTTAAGTCACATCTTGTCTGTGCTTATATAGTAAGTTCGGAAAGAGTGGAAACTGTCAGTTAGCAACGCGTCAAGCGTGTTTTGTGTTTATTTTTGGTGGGTTTGAATTTTACAGTATTCAGTCCCGCTACAACGACCTTATGGTCACTAATCCGTGTATCCGTCGATACGCTCCCTATTGTTCAGTATTATTTGTTGCTATGTGATCAGATGTCCTTGTGAGGCAAACTGAGGAGCTACTTGATTGAGAAGTAGCGGTCCCGGTCTCGTAAACTGACATACGGCCGGGAGAGCGGTGTGTTGACCACATGCCCCGCCATATTGTATTGTAATAATAAAATTATTATTACTAAATATTATTGAATATTCATATGATTGCACATTTTTGTAGGATATAATACGATTGCGTTATTAGAAAAGTTCTGTGCTTACTTGAATTTTTCTTTGCTATCGTACTTCGCTTACATTTCAATTGTAGGTCAGGCAGTGGACTCCGAGAACACCGGCGCTTGTCATAATCAAGAAAATCCTCCTTATATGGTTATCACTTCAATAAATAAAAAAATACTTGATATTGTGTTCAATACACTATTATTCATGCACACATATGATACAAAGAACTCTTAACACTTCAATTTAAAATCGCACACCTTCGTTGTCCTTCAACCTACGATAGTGTGTGTAAAAACAAAAAAACTGTACAAATAATCCAATGAATGGTTTTTCGTTTGTCTGCGCCTTACCGCGCATTCATAACTAACGTCTTTGCCAACTCTTCTAGTCGGGGTTTCATTTTTTTGTTTTTTAATAAATATTAACTTTACGATATCCTGCGAGCCTTTCATCATGTATCTATACAATATCGGCATCCAGTGACGCCTGTGGGTTGAGGACGACACGTCGGTCAATCGCTACCGTGCGGCTTTCATTGCCTGTTCTGGCGGAGTTTAGTTTTTTTTATGTTTTCTCAACCGTTTAAAGTTCGCAAGGTCTCCTGAACTAACTGCACAAAATTATTTTCGGAGCAAGGATTTAATACAATTTCGGACGATGTTTTGTGCCTACCAACGACTTCAAACATCTAATTTCGCCAGGACATCAAACTGGTAATACATTGAAATAAATCTGATCTAAACATCTTGAATTGTAAACATGTAAACGTTGACCTGACGTCGTCCAGGCGGAAAAGCCATAATTGTTACCCTCTGTATTTGTAACACTACACATTATCAATCAGAACAACGGCGGTGCTTCAGACTTCGAGGCACACACTACGGTCCATTTTTAAATTTTCAATGACCTTTAGCCTGTATTGTTATTTTTACGGTCTCATTTTAAAGGCAATCTGCAAGCACTGCATGCAGGGAAGCTTTAAAAAAGCAGGAAGACAGAACAGAACCCACAATATAGGTTTTTTAAGTGGTCAGTGTCTGTCAGCAGTGTCAAACGTTGTCAACAACATAGGTCAGTTGCACATAGCACTTCAAACTGATGTTTTCGACTGCGAAATGTGTGTACAAGAACACCCCAAGAGAGGCTGTGACTTCATTGACGCCGTTTATGTAGGGTGACCCAAGACCACCTACAATATTGTAGGTGGTCTTGGGTGACCAGACGTCCAGATTAATCCGGACATGTCCTCCTTTTTAGCTCTTTTTCCGGGGTCCGGGCGGATTTTTACAGTGTCCGGCTTTTTCGCAAAGCTGGGCATAATACAGTTAAATTTACAATTCGTCCCGTTCTATTGCTCTTTTCTTAAATACTTTAACTATTGGCACAGCCTTCGTGATAAACACTCACGAAGGCGGTGTTAGTAGGTGGCCCCAGCATCGTCGATGTTATCGTTGATCGATCTTTAAGGGAATGCAAATATCGATTATTTAAAATTTTCGTTTCGTATCTTCGTTTTGTATTGGCGTAGTGTACGTGTGATTTGTGAGTCTAATTTTTAACAGAGTGAGTTACGTAAAATATTTGGCTATGCCTAAGCGAAAGTCTACATTTTCTGATGTCCTTTCCTGCAAATATCCGGCTTTCAAGAAAGGGAGAAATGAATTTGAAGCGGAATGTAAGATATGTGGAGCTGGAACGTGCGTCTCAGTGGCCAATAAAGGTAAGAAATAACTCGACAGATTAACTGTCATGGTTTTATTTCATTGTTTCTTGATTTGTATTCGGAAGGTTAAAGTGCAGCTGCTGCTTGAATTGTAGATGTTGGTAGTAGTGCATCGAATGAAGGGAGGTGAATGGTCTTACGAAAAACGCTTTGTAAACAATTCCGTGTTGTTTACATAACAAAACAGTTGGTGCCACACTATCACCACAATAAATGTTTTTAATTTTTTTTATATTGCTCAGTTCACGACCACCTGACCATCAGTAACAATTAACTACTAGTTTTACCGGTAATTCCCGGCAGTCACATGACTTGTCCAAAGCTGACGGGTGGTATCCTCATCTGCAGTTGACCCGTTTCATGTGTCCTCTTTTTTCTTCCTTTGTCCTCTTTTTTGAAGCTGTTTGTCCTCCTTTTTAAACAATTGCATCTGGTCACCCTACGTTTATGCCACCCGCTGATGCCTTTTCGTGACGATTCGTAGCGGCAGTGTGCCTGAAATGTTTCCCTCGGCCACGCATGAGAGCGCATCATTTTAACGCTGGATGTTGTGTGTGATTCTGACGTCTTTTGCAGAGGCATCAAGAGAATGGGTAAGATGTCTGATATACCGCTCCTAATAATTGCGAGCGCTGCTGTCGCCGCCTCAGCGCTAGAAGTGAGCCAAGCTTCACGCGTCAGCCTATCGGTTCACGTTGACGCGCTCTAAAACTCGTAGCCAGGGGCCTGGACCTCAGCCATGTTCCGTTGGGGACTACTTAAGCAGTGGTCAACACTTGGGACTTATTTCATCGAGAGTGTCGATGTATTTGAACTTCTCGTGTTTAGTGTTGATCTGAACATTGTTACCGCTTATTTTAAATATATAATGAGTTTACAAACCACTATATTGGCTATTTTAGATTCGCTTAGCAGCTGTGAAGATTACTCACCAGTCTGCTACTTAGTTCGTGAAAAAGTTGAATAAAATGTTACATTTTAACTTAAAAACTTACAATTGGCGAACATTATTCAGCATACTCCGCCTATTTATAAAAAACGATTATTTATTCTGATGTATACGTCGTGGACAAATGATTATTTTTATTATAGCGCCAGGTATGATAACAGCATCCCTTTTGACGACGACGGCGACAGAGCCATTTTTCTATTAACGAAATCCAACCTTCGAGACGTATAATCCATTGTTAGCTGCGAGGGTAGCCTACCTGGTGGGCCAGCCCGAACGCGTTCGCATTTGATTCCATTTGAAAAGTGTGTAGATATTAGTGGCCGTATTTATTTAGAAATCGCTGTCATAGTTGATGGCATCATCAGATAACCGAATTTAGGTCGCTGCTTTAATGATGGAACTGCTGAAGACCTATTGAAATACTACTTGCTGTAATTTGTTTTATGGTTCAGAGATATGCAGTTCTCTTCAACTACGTCTTAGTTAGCTGTATAATATCATTGATGTTTAAACCAGCAGTTCATAATGATTCGGAAGCTCTGTCCTGTATATTCCATATCAATTCACAGTACTCCAGTGTTTCACTTGCTTTTCGTACCTCTTTATCGACTGGATATATGAGGGTGGACGAAACACTCGTTCTACTTCCCACTTCTACTTTATGCTTGCTGTTTTTAACCAGATACTGACCACATAAAAAACCTATACTGTGGGTTTTGTTCTGTCGTCCTGCTTTTTTAAAGCTTCCCTGCATGCAGCGCATGCAGATTGCCATTAAAAAGAGACCTTAAAAATGGGAATACAGACTAAAGACCATCGACATTTACAAATGGACCGTGGTGTGTTCCTCGAAGTCTGAAGCACCGCCATTGTTCTGATGGATAATGTGTAGTGTTACAAATTCTAAGGGTAACAATTATGGCTATAAAGTATCATCTCAGTTGTGCGACTGCATTCGTGATCTCCTGTCAGAAAGTTCAAAATTCTTAGTAACTGAACGAAAGTGATATATGACATTCTCTAAGGAAGTGTTATAGGCCGCTGTTCCTGATGTATATTGACGACTTAAAGACAATCTGAGCGGCCCTCTTAGATTGTAGGCAGATGATACTGTCGTTTACCGTCTAGTAACGTCATCAGACGATCAAAACTAACTGCAAAATGATTTATACAAGGTATCTGTATGGCGCGAAAAGTGGTAATTGACTGTAAATAACGAAAAATATGAGGCCATCTTCATGAGTAGTAAAAGGAATAAGATAAATTTCGGTTACACGCTAAATTATAGAAATATAAAGGCAGTCAATGTAACTAAATACCTACGCTTTACAATTATGAAGAACTTAAATTAGAACGATCACACAGATAATGTTGTGGGATAGGCGAACTAAAGACTGCGTTTTATAGATAGAACAGTTACCTACATCTACATCCACATCTATAAGGGGTAGTCAAATGAAAATGAGACACACGGAAAAAGTAAGTAAACTGTTTATTATTTCAAAAGCAGTCGCCATAACTATAAACACATTTAACCCAGTATGAGTCGAGGTGGTCAATGCTTTCTTGGTACAATGCGGTTGCCTGCAGAAACATGATTGTACCCAGGCGTAATCACATGGGGAGAGATCGGGACTGTATGGAGGACGTGTAACAACTTCTCGGCGGAACTCCTGGCGCTGAATTTTTAGAATTTCTCGTATTCAGATATCTGTTTTCAAAAGGAAAGAAATTGAAAACCCAAACCCCTGTCAAGCGTATGGCACACAGTACTAGTTGTTACGGTTTTTTCCCATTCCATTCACATATGGAGCCTGGGAAGATTGATTGTTTAAATGCCTCTGTGCTGTAATTAATCTTCTCCTCAAGATACTTATGGGAGCGACACATAGGGGGTTGTAGTATATTCCTAGAGTCATCATTTAAAGCTGGTTCTTGAAACTTCCTAGCAGATCAAAACTGTGAGCCGGACCGAGACTCGAACTCGGGACCTTTGCCTTTCGCGAGCAAATGCTCTACCAACTAAGCTACCCAAGCACGACTCACGCCTCGTCCTCACAGCTTTACTTCTGCCAATACCTCGTCTCCTATCTTCCAAACTTTACAAAAGCTCTCCCGCGAACCTTGCAGAACTAGCACTCCTGAAAGAAAGGATATTGCGGAGACATGGCTTAGCCACCGTCTGGGGGATGTTTCCAGAATGAGATTTGCCCGCGAAAGGCAAAGGTCCCGAGTTCGAGTCTCGGTCCGGCACACAGTTTTAATCTTCCAGGAAGTTTCATATCAGCGCACACTCCGCTGCAGAGTGAAAATCTCATCCTGCTTCTTGAAACTTGATAAGTAGGCTTTCTCTAAATAGTTTACATTTATCTTCATGAGTTTGTCAGTTCAGTTTCTTCAGCATCCCTATGACACTCTCTCATGGATCAAACAAACTTGTGCCTTGTCTGAACACCTTCAGTTTCCCCCGTTGGTCCTATTTGGTATGGGTCCTACACACTTTAGCAATATTCTAGATTAGGTAACACGAGAGCTTTTTCCTTTGTAGACTGATGGCATTTCCACAGTATTATACCAATAAACCGATGTCTACCACCTACTTTACGAATAATTGAACCTATGTGATCATTCCATTACATACGTAGCCCTGCAAAATGTTACACCCAAGCCATTGTATGAGTGGCTGATTCCAGCAGTGACTCATTGATATTATAGTCATAGGATACTATGTTTTATCGTTTTGGGAAAGGCAAAATTGTACATTTCTGAACATTTATAGCGGCTGCCTATCTCTGCACCACTTGTTATCAACATCTGACTGTATATTTATGCACTTCTTTCAGACAGTGCTTCATTGCAGATAACTGCATCATCAATTCCTCATTACTTAACTTTAAGGGCCGTTCATATTCAGAGATTTCCTCGATCACAAATATAAAGATAACGACGCTTTCTCTGCTCGGCACTCCCATGCTTTCTATTTTTGCTGCTGGTACCAGTTCTCTCGTTTGTCCCTTGGGAGAATTTTCGTTCTTACCAGCTTGAATATATGATTTTGAACTCCATAAATCTCACACTTGCTGACTCAATGAACCTTTATTGTTTCCTGTTCTCAGTGCCATCGGTATTTGTTCTTCAAATAGTCTCGCGATTCCGAGCACATTCCACCTCCAGAACTTCGTATTACTTCAAAGTATTGCACACACCGCCTGTATTGGCCTCACCTTCTACAGTTTCGTGCGCTCTCTTCTTTTATTTAGCGGTGACCCCCATCAAAGTTACCTCTTCCTACTTCTTTCCCAAAGTCGCTCACGTGGCCTGCTGACCGCTTCAGCACACTGGCTGCTGTACCTACTACCCACACCCAAGGCTGAGCCTCAGGGTCGAAATTACGTGCGGTCTCCGCTGGCTGAAATGTGAACACTCGCCCTCCGTACGATTCCTTGCCCAATTCTCGTTACATAATACACTGAAGAGCCAAAAAAACTGGTGCACCTAAAATTGTGAAGGCCCCCGTGAGCTCGCAGAAGTGCTGCAACACGACATGGCATGGACTCGACTAATGTCTGAAGTACTGATGGAGGGAACTGACACCACGAATCCTGCAGGGCTGTCCAAAATTCGTAAGAGTACGAGGCGGCGGAGATCTCTTCTGAACAGGACATTGCAAGGCGTCCCAGATGTGCTCAATAATGTTCATGTCTGGGGAGTTTGGTGGCAAGCGGAAGTGTTTAAACTCAGAAGTGTGTTCCTGGAGCCACTCTGTGGCAATTCTGGACGTGTGGGGTGTCGCATTATCCTGCTGAAATTGCCCAAGTCCATGGGAATACATAATGGACATGAATGGATGCAGGTGATCAGACAGGATGATTACATACGTGTCATCTGTCAGAGTCGTGTCTAGACGTATCAGGGGCCTCATATCACTCCAACTGCACACGCCTCACGCCATTACAGAGCCTCCACCAGCTTGAACAGTCCCCTGCTGACATGGAGCGTCCATGGATTCATGAAATTGTCTCAATTCCCGTACCCGTCCATCTGCGTGATACAATGTGAAACGAGACTCGTCCGACCAGGCAACATGTTTCCAGTCATCAACAGACCAATGTTGGTGTTGACAGGCCTAGATAACGCATAAAGTTTTGTGTCGTGCAGTCATAAAGCGTACACGAGTTAGCCCTCGGCTCCGAAAGCCCATATCAATGATGATTCGTTGACACTTGTTGATGGCTCAGCATTGAAATCTGCAGCAGTTTACGGAAGGGTTGAACTTCTGTCATGTTGAACGATTCTCTTCGGTTGTGGTTGATACCGTTCTTTTAGAAATTTTTCCGGCCTCAGCAATGTCGGAGATTTGATGTTTTACCAAATTCCTGACATTCACAGTACATTCGTGAAACAGTCATACGGAAAATTCCCGCATCATCACTACCTCGGAGATGCTGTGTCCCATTGCTCGTGCTCCGAATATAACACCACATTCAAACTCACTTAAATCTTGATAGCCTGCTATTGTAGCAGCAGTATCTGATCTAACAACTGCGCCAGACACTTAGTCTTATATAGGCATTGTCGACCGCAGCACCGTTTTCTGCCTGTTTACATACAGGGTGTTTCAAAAATGACCGGTATATTTGAAACGGCAATAAAAACTAAACGAGCAGCGATAGAAATACACCGTTTGTTGCAATATGCTTGGGACAACAGTACATTTTCAGGCGGACAAACTTTCGAAATTACAGTAGTTACAATTTTCGACAACAGATGGCGCTGCAAGTGGTGTGAAAGATATAGAAGACAACGCAGTCTGTGGGTGCGCCATTCTGTATGTCGTCTTTCTGCTGTAAGTGTGTGCTGTTCACAACGTGCAAGTGTGCTGTAGACAACATGGTTTATTCCTTTGAACAGAGGATTTTTCTTGTGTTGGAATTCCACCGCTTAGAACACAGTGTTGTTGCAACAAGACGAAGTTTTCAACGGAGGTTTAATGTAACCAAAGGACCGAAAAGCGATACAATAAAGGATCTGTTTGAAAAATTTCAACGGACTGGGAACGTGACGGATGAACGTGCTGGAAAGGTAGGGCGACCGTGTACGGCAACCACAGAGGGCAACGCGCAGCTAGTGCAGCAGGTGATCCAACAGCGGCGTCGGGTTTCCGTTCGCCGTGTTGCAGCTGCGGTCCAAATGACGCCAACGTCCACGTATCGTCTCATGCGCCAGAGTTTACACCTCTATTCATACAAAATTCAAACGCGGCAACCCCTCAACGCCGCTACCATTGCTGCACGAGAGACATTCGCTAACGATATAGTGCACAGGATTGATGACGGCGATATGCATGTGGGCAGCATTTGGTTTACTGACGAAGCTTATTTTTACCTGGACGGCTTCGTCAATAAACAGAACTGGCGCATATGGGGAACCGAAAAGCCCCATGTTGCAGTCCCATCGTCCCTGCATCCTCAAAAAGTACTGGTCTGGGCCGCCATTTCTTCCAAAGGAATCATTGGCCCATTTTTCAGATCCGAAACGATTACTGCATCACGCTATCTGGACATTCTTCGTGAATTTGTGGCGGTACAAACTGCCTTAGACGACACTGCGAACGCCTCGTGGTTTATGCAAGATGGTGCCTGGCCACATCGCACGGCCGACGTCTTTAATTTCCTGAATGAATATTTCGATGATCGTGTGATTGCTTTGGGCTATCCGAAACATACAGGAGGCGGCGTGGATTGGCCTCCCTATTCGCCAGACATGAACCCCTGTGACTTCTTTCTGTGGGGACACTTGAAAGACCAGGTGTACCGCCAGAATCCAGAAACAATTGAACAGCTGAAGCAGTACATCTCATCTGCATGTGAAGCCATTCCGCCAGACACGTTGTCAAAGGTTTCGGGTAATTTCATTCAGAGACTGCGCCATATTATTGCTACGCATGGTGGATATGTGGAAAATATCGTACTATAGAGTTTCCCAGACCGCAGCGCCATCTGTTGTTGAAAATTGTAACTACTGTAATTTCGGAAGTTTGTCTGCCTGAAAATGTACTGTTGTCCCAAGCATATTGCAACAAACGGTGTATTTCTATCGCTGCTCGTTTAGTTTTTATTGCCGTCTCAAATATACCGGTCATTTTTGAAACACCCTGTATCTCTGTATTTGAAAATGGATGCCTATACCAGATTATTTGGCGCTTAGTGTAGCACCTCAGAATGCTTTGCTTCTAAGCGATTCCACACTGAGACACTGCTTATTTTAATAGGTGATCAAAAATAGACTGATTGCCCTATTTGACTCTTACTCACAAGGTATCATATTCTGTCAGCCTTATGTGCAGTATGTGAATACCTGCTGCTGTGTATAAGCTGTACCGGCATCACGTCTTCTTGTCGTCGTGACGTGTTTTGCTACCTGCTGTCTCAGACAAGCACGCTTTCCACGCACTCAAGGAAACTGACGTACCTCTCATAACTGTCCCTTGGTGCTGTTACTAGTTTCCTACGGATATAGAATGGCAACATTTGTTCTATACCCACAGAGATCAAATCGATCGCCATATCAGAGTCAAGATATTTTATTCGCTTCCACAAAAATTCATAGAATTCCTTCATGGTCCCATACTCTGACTGATATTTGCTACCACTCCAGAAACCCTCTAGCAACTGTCTTTGAATTTCTGCAGACCAATATCCTTTTAAAATTTTGTCCTTCAATTCTGATAGATCGGTAGAGGTACGGGAGACCTCGTTAGCTCATCTAACGGCGTTCCCTCGTAAATGTCCTACCACAAAAGAAATTTGTTCTTGCTCCAACCAAGGCTGAGGAGGAACACCATCTAAACATGCTTAGAATCCTGCACCTCGGTCCAAGGATATGGTCATCTGTTAGCAACAGTGACAGAACCTCACACTTTGCCTGATGATGATAAGCAGGAAACTTGTTGAAATGTTGCCGCAGGGTGACGCCTTGACTTGGCAGATAGCCCAAGAAGACTTCATCCTCGAGATTCGCTGAGAAAGTAAAAATTCGCACTGTCCCATATCTTTTGTCGCCTCAGTGTATTTGCATTGCACGTGTCTCTTTTTCTATGAGAAGAGGCAAATTCTGTTCAGTTTGTACCTCAACATTCTGAGCTACACTCATGTGAAAGCTGTAATGTTGCTTTAAAAGGATGGTTAGATTGTATTTAAATGCTATTCTGCGAAAAGCATTGACTAGGACAACAACATACTTCCTTAAGTTATAGGTATGGGTGGTGCAATGGATTCTCAGCCAGACCTTGAAAGCCACTAGTGGTACACAGCGCTGGTATAGGCTGCCGCTGGTTAGACATGTGAATAATCTGTTTGGAACATTCAACTTGTTTCATAAAATTTCTACCTACAGTCATATGGGGATGAATTGTGAAGGCTTTGGCACTGCTTAAAGCGGATGATTACATTGTATCTAAACGCTATTGTGTATCTCACAATCAGAAAGCCTTGTATAGAACAACAACATGTCTCTGTAGCTGACGGGAGCTGGCGATGTGCTCAGAGGTCTGTACTGGTTGGCATCATGCATGCGGCCAGTGCCTATCGTCCTCTGACTGGCCCGTCGACTGCCTGTATTATCTTTGGAATCTGGCTACAGAGGCCTCACAGTATTGCAGAGCTGGCTCGGAGGACCACTCTCGCCCAAATAGTTATACTTATTATCTGACAGGAAGCATCTGGGTCTTGCACCTAGCACTGTGGAATAGTTTTCGTGTTGAAATGCTGCGCATAAGAAGGGTGTGGATAACTACCTGGTATAAAAGATCATTCTTTTCTCATCAACTGTGTTTGCCACACTTTTTAATGATCGGTATTCATTTGGTCATTTCACATAACGCACTCAGTTCTCAAATGTGGTGTCCACATGAGGGTGTGTGTAAGATTAATACATGTTGACAGAACTGGGGCTTTGAAAAAAGTATGTTACTACTAGTTTTATAGCTTTCTTCATTCTCTCACATTAATTTTCCATGGGAATTCTACAAGTATAGCACCTTAGTGGTTTTTTTTTCGGCTTCTGAGCCACTGCAAATGTTCTCCAAGAGGACGATTTTGCATCTCCTGATTTTTTGAAAATTCTCTGCAGAATGTATGTGTGGGTTATCGTTCATTTTGAATTTCCTATCATTTTTCAATATGGGGTAAAAGTAAGGGTGCATTTTTCCTTTTTCTAATTTTCCCAACATTTATCTGAGGTAATATGTGCTGCGACTGAAGCGCTATCATCAGCATACTAGCAGTGTGAACTGGAACTTCTGTGTCCCACTTCACATTAGACTATTGAATCAGCAGTAAGCGTGCGGTGGCCCTGGGTGCTGAACTGTCACTATCACTAGTGGTGTGACTCCAAACTACCGGGCTGATGTCATGCCAGACTCATATGTCTGTTGTGAGCTATAATGTGGTTGTGGTAGTGGTAGTGGCGCAGGGTCTTACTGGGTGTGCTCTCTGACAGCTAATGGTGGTGCAGCTCAGTCTGGTGGTGATGATGTGTGCGGATCTTCCTGGCAGCAGTATGGGTGAGTCATATGCACTTAGCGTTATATGAGTCCTGGTGCATTCTCTGGTGCAATGTTTGTTTGAATAAAGGCCTAAAAACTCCTATTCTGCACCAGTAGTGCAGTTGATTCAGCATAGTACAAATGAACTGTAATATCACAGATACCAGTGATTTTTTGAGTTTCCTGTCATTTTATATGGATGAAATGACCTGGAATGTGACATTCGTGCAGCCTCCTCTATTATCCCAGGGTTAGCCATGTTGGATTCTGACATCATACAGGATGGCCCAGTATCCCAGGGTCCAGTATATTAGATTTGGATGTCATACAGGCTGGCCCAGTATTCCTTGCTCACCACCTTGTGCCACCATCTTGGATTGTGGCATCTTACAGCTGGGCCAATATCTTCAGCTCTGCCATCTTGGATCCAAGTTTTGAGTTCTGACATCATAGGACTGCAACAGTATAACAGACTGAGCTATAGTGGATCGCTATCTTGATCTTTTTGGATTTCACACCAGGAGGACAATTAACCATCTTGGATTTTTGAATTTCCCGACATTTTACACTCAGATAGCCGCTCTACCTCCATAGTGACGTCACAGGAAGGGGTAAACCCTGACTATTTTGAATTTCCTATCTCTTTTATGAATTATGCAACTGGCATATATCAGAGCGTTGGGGGAGGGGTAGAAATCTGACAACAATGCATGATGTCATTGATGTTTGGGTTATTGTTCATTTCGAATTTCCCACCATTTTTCGGTATTGGTTAATGTATAGGTTTGCTTCTTGCATTTTCCAACTTTCTTGCCATTTTAACTTAGGTGACAGAACGTCTGTCCTCCAGCTTGTGTTAGGCTATCGAATCGATAGTATGTGTGCAGTGGCTGTGAGTGATGAGCTGCCATCGGCCGACAGTGGTGTGACTTCCAGCTACTTGGCTGGTGCTGAGTCGGACTTGTATGTCTGCTGTGAGCTGTGATGAGGTCGCAGTAGTGGTTAGTGGAGCAGGAGCCTTATTGGCAGCTCCCTCCAATTGCTAGTGGTGGTGCAGCCTGTTCTACTGGCAACAGCACATATGGACCTTACCAGCAACTGTAAGGGTGAGTCTGATGCACTTAGCTTTATTCAAGACCTGGGGCAGTGCATGATGACATAAACATTCCTAGTCTATACCAGAAGTGCTTGCAGTCGTTTAAGCGTGCCACAAGTGGACTTAAAGTTAGAGCAACTGAACAATAACATCATAGGAGTCTTGGATACCAAAATCGTTTGAGTTACTGCTACCTTATACTTAGGAAGGGATTCTAGACGTAGAACACAAACTATCTGACGACCAGACAGGCTGCACCAGTATACTGAGGTCATTATTTAAATGATGATGAACTGCACTAGTTACATATTTTATCTGGGCAGAGAAGTGTTTTCGCTGTGATGGAGAAGCAGAAATATTAGACTGTGCACTAAGTTGTGTACTGCTAATATTTAATAGAAGAGAAACAGTCATTGCGGTGACTTAATCAGATACGGAAAGCTGATTTGCAGACACAATATTTGAATCGGGTGAGCAAAATCACTCAGTACTTAGAATGACAGCAAAAGTTGGGGTCTGTAAAATTTGGTATTATTCACCTGGAAGTTGTGTCACGTGTAAACATGATTGTCTATAAATGTGGCTGCTCACATGAACATCTGTTATTTGCAGTTATTAGTTCAAGCTTCCCTGTTACTACTGCACTGATGTCGATTATACGCAAGGCATAAAATCAATTTTGGAACTTTTCTGAACAGACGTTGTCTTGTTCCCTCGTACATATATCCCACGAAAAGACCATGAAGGTACAATCAGAAAGATTCGAGCTCACATGGAGGCTTACCAACAATTGCGCCATTGCGATTCCGACGAATCATTTGTGAATAAGAAAAGGGGGGGAGGAGGTGGGCGGCTGACAATGACAGATACAGTTCCTTCCTCCACACACCACAAGATGGCTTGCGAGTACAAATGTTGTTGTGGATATGCAACAGTGACAAAATGGCCTTGCGTCATTACTGACGTCAGTAACTAAAGCTTCATTTTATAGATTCCAGTTCTAACTACTGGGTCAATGTTTATGTTTTTTTCAGAGATAACAATGTACAGTCGATAAGGCATTTTTTCGCACGCATCTCGTATCCGAGCGATGTAACGACCTACATGTGAAAGTAAATCATAAACATGTTCGTATAAGATTCTCAGTAATATACAGGGTGATTTAAAGTTAAACTTTCAAACCGCTGTAGAAATAACACCACTGGTCAGAATGACGTCAAATTGCAACGGAATATTATCGGAGAAGGGGAAAACGTACGACTAAATAGCAATAGATGGCACTGTATGTATTATAATTTAATAGCGGTCTACTGCAAATGACAAATGAATCATAAATCAATACCTCAGGTGTACATTTGAAATTAAACAAACTGTACTACTCAGTGTGCATGGGTGCACAGGTGTGATACTGTTACTTACGTAAGCTCATCCATCACAGCAAGGTCATATCGCATCGGATGAGAAAAATCTGTTTTTAATTGTCCTGAAGCCAAAAACAGCATAAAAAGCATCAATCACGTCGATTTTTAATTTTCCTGGGGTTAAAAACCTCATAAAACGTATCAAGCAAAATCAAATCGGATTATTAATTTCTGTGTGACTGGCGCAAAACATGTTCAGTATGCTGTCCACCGTTTTCTACAACAAGTTGAAATCGAGAAACAGCATGTTCTACAACTGATCGAAGTATTTCCAGGGTCAAGTTCAGAACGTGTTGCACAATGCGTGCCTTCAATGCAGCTAAGTTTGCAGTCGAAACACTGAACACAACATCTTTCAGATAGCCCCAGAGACAGAAGTCACGGGTCGGGTCGGCTAGGCTGTAGGGAAATGGCGGCTGATAATTCTAGCACTTCCGAAATAGCACTTCAGCAGCTGCGTAATTAGATTTGCAATGTGCGGAGGTGCGCCATCTTGCATAAAAATGATCCCATCCACACATCCAGGCACAGGGGTACACCGAAATTGGCGATCCACCCACGAAGGAATACGGTAGCGACAGTTTCAGCGATTACATTAATTATTGGGAATATTCAGGCCTGTGCGTATAGTGATCTGTAGCTGTGAGACAGTAAGCGTATTCTTCCAACGCCAGAAGAGGTACTATGAGATCTATAAGGACATGTTCAAATTGTAGATACAGAGGATGAAGCTTCCCAGCGGTTCCCTGACATACCTGCTAATTTTATTGCGCTGACAGGACAAGCATTGTAGTAAAAATTGCTTACAATCCCTGTCCCTACACGGTCAGACGAACGCTTGCTTCACTATGTTTGTTGTGGTTCTAACCCCTGGATGCGACGTGTTGTGCAACGAGGGGATTGCCTGTTGGCAGAACCCGGCACTCATGAATGGTCATGGTCTGGTACTGGCAACGTCACAATATAGCTGGACAGCTGACGGTGGCAGCATGATATCGCGAACTTGCATGCCCGACGGTTGCGTCAACAAATCATGTAATTCATTGTCAGATTGTTGCGCCACCATGAGACAGTCATAGTCAATTGCTTCACAAATAGATTCTGTGCGTGAGAGCTGGAACGTTCAGTTCGCCTTCAACATGGATGACGCTGGCAGTAAATTGACCGATGAACTCAAGATGTCGAAGTTGTTGTGGTGAAGCTTTCACTGGGCGCTTTCGGAAAGTATATACACTCCTGGAAATGGAAAAAAGAACACATTGACACCGGTGTGTCAGACCCACCATACTTGCTCCGGACACTGCGAGAGGGCTGTACAAGCAATGATCACACGCACGGCACAGCGGACACACCAGGAACCGCGGTGTTGGCCGTCGAATGGCGCTAGCTGCGCAGCATTTGTGCACCGCCGCCGTCAGTGTCAGCCAGTTTGCCGTGGCATACGGAGCTCCATCGCAGTCTTTAACACTGGTAGCATGCCGCGACAGCGTGGACGTGAACCGTATGTGCAGTTGATGGACTTTGAGCGAGGGCGTATAGTGGACATGCGGGAGGCCGGGTGGACGTACCGCCGAATTGCTCAACACGTGGGGCGTGAGGTCTCCACAGTACATCGATGTTGTCGCCAGTGGTCGGCGGAAGGTGCACGTGCCCGTCGACCTGGGACCGGACCGCAGCGACGCACGGATGCACGCCAAGACCGTAGGATCCTACGCAGTGCCGTAGGGGACCGCACCGCCACTTCCCAGCAAATTAGGGACACTGTTGCTCCTGGGGTATCGGCGAGGACCATTCGCAACCGTCTCCATGAAGCTGGGCTACGGTCCCGCACACCGTTAGGCCGTCTTCCGCTCACGCCCCAACATCGTGCAGCCCGCCTCCAGTGGTGTCGCGACAGGCGTGAATGGAGGGACGAATGGAGACGTGTCGTCTTCAGCGATGAGAGTCGCTTCTGCCTTGGTGCCAATGATGGTCGTATGCGTGTTTGGCGCCGTGCAGGTGAGCGCCACAATCAGGACTGCATACGACCGAGGCACACAGGGCCAACACCCGGCATCAAGGTGTGGGGAGCGATCTCCTACACTGGCCGTACACCACTGGTGATCGTCGAGGGGACACTGAATAGTGCACGGTACATCCAAACCGTCATCGAACCCATCGTTCTACCATTCCTAGACCGGCAAGGGAACTTGCTGTTCCAACAGGACAATGCACGTCCGCATGTATCCCGTGCCACCCAACGTGCTCTAGAAGGTGTAAGTCAACTACCCTGGCCAGCAAGATCTCCGGATCTGTCCCCCATTGAGCATGTTTGGGACTGGATGAAGCGTCGTCTCACGCGGTCTGCACGTCCAGCACGAACGCTGGTCCAACTGAGGCGCCAGGTGGAAATGGCATGGCAAGCCGTTCCACAGGACTACATCCAGCATCTCTACGATCGTCTCCATGGGAGAATAGCAGCCTGCATTGCTGCGAAAGATGGATATTCACTGTACTAGTGCCGACATTGTGCATGCTCTGTTGCCTGTGTCTATGTGCCTGTGGTTCTGTCAGTGTGATCATGTGATGTATCTGACCCCAGGAATGTGTCAATAAAGTTTCCCCTTCCTGGGACAATGAATTCACGGTGTTCTTATTTCAATTTCCAGGAGTGTATTATTGGAGTGTCCCTCGAACATTAATTGTTGAATACACAGGCAGCATATAACCACGCTTGTATGTTGACCAATTTTGCTGTGTAGGTGATAACACTTTGCTGATGAAGGTTAGTGGTTGCCAGTGTATATCTACGCATTGTTTTGGTGCGGCACTGATAGCAGAGGCAGATGCATCAACCATCAGTCTAAGTTGAGCCCGTGGTAGTGGGTGTGTCAAGGGTGCTGCTTCAGTAATGACAGTCTTCAAATCAGAATATGCCATTTCAGCTTCTGGATTCCGCTGGAGTTTATCCTTTGGTCTTGCTTTGCCTTGTATGAACTTGTTCAGTGATGCAACTAGGAGGATGAAGCCACGATAAAAGTTCGTGACACTGATAAAGCGTTGTAGTTCCTTGATTGTTGCTGGTCGTGGAAAACCAAGTATTGCCTCTACTTTCTCTTTTGATGGCTGGATTTCTTGAGCATTAATGATATAGCCAAGAAATTGAACATCTTTTGCCCAAAGACGCATATGAACAGATGAATAATGAGGCCATTCTCACATAGGCAGGTAAAGAGCTGTCGAAGGTGTGACAGATGCTCAGCTACTGAGCGCGACATGACCGAAACATCGTCACTTCGCCTGAAGATCGCAAGTAAGAAACTTGCTGAAACAACACATTGACTCGGGTGTCAACCCGAGAAGATTTTACCATGGAGATTCACCGAAGCCTGAATTCCCATGTCGTATATATATAATCCAAGTCGCGTGTAACCTCGTTCATAAATGTTTGGAACGTCTGAGCAGCATTACGTAGCCTGAAAGGCATGCGTCTGAACTCGAACGACACGAAAGGCGTGCATACAGCTGTCTTGGGAACGCCCTCTGGTGCCACAGGTATTTGATAAAAAGCTTTAACAATATCAAGCATAGAGAATATGCTTTTACCATAAACGGTGGGTGTGAAATCCTCGATGCGTCATACAGGATACTGCCCTGGCATCGTCCTTGAGTTTAGCTGTTGATAGCCCCCACAAGGACGTCAACTGTTGTGCTTTTTCGGCACCACATGGAGGGGAGACGCAGGTCGCCTGTGCGAGCATGGATGTGAATTCCTGTTTAACCACTTTCAGTTTCTGTGGCGTTAAATGACGTGGTCGAGCATGAAGAGATGGCCTGGGTGTGGTCACGATGTAGTGCACTGTGGAGTGCTGCAAGAGAGCTAACCTGGGAGCTTGACACGTGATCTCGAGGAAATGTTTCAAAAGTTCAGTAAATGGAGAATCTCCAGTTATCATCCGGACACCAGCGTCTCCCACATGACTAGTCCTGTGCTAGCCAAGTCAGTACTTGTGTCCAGTAGGTGTCGATGCCCAGGCGCAAGCCCATGAAATAATAGAAAATCTGCTCCCAGTACGTGTACTGTGATGCATGCCGTGATAAACTACCACTCAAGCCTGCGTTGTAGTCCTAGGTTTAACACTAACGTGGTACACATGCTGTGGTAGAACGATTGGCTGCAGATAGGTGGTAACATTTTTTACTCTCGTCGCCCATTCTGAAAAGGCCTCGTCGCTACTTCTGGAGGCCGAGTTGCCACTGTTGTTACGGTAGGCCGAGTTTGTGAGTTCATGGAAACGCTGCTGCAGCAGTACACCACTACGACAATTTCTCCCCGCCATTGTTACACAGTTTTGCCTCAGGGTCAGGTAATAGGATAGGAGTAACAAAGTCACACAAATGAGTTAAAGAGATTTACGTATCTTTGTGACTTGTTGAATAATGAAGTCTGGAACACTGCATGTAATATAGCACAAAAAACGCCCTCAATGGCTAAGTGCAAATAATCGTAAGTAAACTTCACCGTACACAGCAAATGCAAGTTAACAACAACTGTCTAGTCACTTCCAAGAATTCACTAAACGGCGTTACCTGTCTAAGTCAGCCCTGGACGATGATCTATAACCAAGTGGGCGAGAGCTGCTCTCCTATCTTCCGTGTAGGCTTCTGTCCATTGTCGTCTGGTGATTGGCGGACTGTACTCGGCCAGCAAATGGCCGAGGCGAAGTCGATATACAGGGTGTTACAAAAAGGTACGGCCAAACTTTCAGGAAACATTCCTCACACACAAAGAAAGAAAATATGTTATGTGGACATGTGTCCGGAAACGCTTACTTTCCATGTTAGAGCTCATTTTATTACTTCTCTTCAAATCACATTGATCATGGAATGGAAACACACAGCAATAGAACGTACCAGCGTGACTTCAAACACTTTGTTACAGGAAATGTTCAAAATGTCCTCCGTTAGCGAGGATACATGCATCCACCCTCCGTCGCATGGAATCCCTGATGCGCTGATGCAGCCCTGGAGAATGGCGTATTGTATCACAGCCGTTCACAATACGAGCACGAAGAGTCTCTACATTTGGTACCGGGGTTGCGTAGACAAGAGCTTCCAAACGCCCCCGTAAATGAAAGTCAAGAGGGTTGAAGTCAGGAGAGCGTGGAGGCCATGGAATTGGTCTGCCTCTACCAATCCATCGGTCACCGAATCTGTTGTTGAGAAGCGTACGAACACTTCGACTGAAATGTGCAGGAGCTCCATCGTGCAAGAACCACATGTTGTGTCGTACTTGTAAAGGCACATGTTCTAGCAGCACAGGTAGAGTACCCCGTATGAAATCATGATAACGTGCTCCATTGAGCGTAGGTGGAAGAACATGGGGCCCAATCAAGACATCACCAACAATGCATGCCCAAACGTTTACAGAAAGTCTGTGTTGATGACGCGATTGCACAATTGCGTGCAGATTCTCGTCAGCCCACACATGTTGATTGTGAAAATTTACAATTTGATCACGTTGGAATTAAGCCTCATCCGTAAAGAGAACATTTTCACTGAAATGAGGATTGACACATTGTTGGATGAACCATTCGCAGAAGTGTACCCGTGGAGGCCAATCAGCTGCACACGCTGTACATGGTACGGAAACAACTGGTTCTCCCGTAGCACTCTCCATACAGTGACGTGGTCAACGTTACCTTGTACAGCAGCAACTTCTCTAACGCTGACATTAGGGTTATTGTCAACTGCACGAAGAATTGCCTCGTCCATTAAAGTGTCCTCGTCGTTCTAGGTCTTCCCCAGACGCGAGTCATAGGCTGGAATGTTCCGTGCTCCCTAAGACGCCGATCAATTGCTTCGAACGTCTTCGTGTCGGGACACCTTCGTTCTGGAAATCTGTCTCGATACAAACGTACCACGCCGCGGCTATTGCCCCGTGCTAATCCATACATCAAATGGGCATCTGCCAACTCCGCATTTGTAAACATTGCACTGACTGCAAAACCACGTTCGTGATGAACACTAACCTGTTGATGCTACGTACTGATGTGCTTGATGAGAGTACTGTAGAGCAATGAGTCGCATGTCAACACAAGCACCGAAGTCAACATTACCTTCCTTCAATTGGGCCAACTGGCGGTGAATCGAGGAAGTACAGTACATACTGACGAAACTATAATGAGCTCTAACATGGAAAGTAAGCGTTTCCGGACACATGTCCACATAACATATTTTCTTTCTTTGTGTGTTGAAACGTCCCCTTTGAACAATTATACAAGACTGTGCTTAAACTGACACACAATATTTTTTAGCGCAACGCAATCTGACTATCAAAGATCCCTGCAAAAGAATGGCCCTGAGTAACATTAAACTATACCTTTCAGAAATCACTTACCTCACAAAAATCTTCGTTACTCGAACTACTGCAATACAGCGAGCGCCACTACTGCCACCTAAATAAAAGATTCAAACTACGGAAGGCACTAACTACTGATAGGGATAGTTAGCAAATGAAAGATATTAATAGAGAACAAACAATGTATTTACCTTAATAGTCATAATATATATAGCAGTTCATGATAAATTACAAAACTCCGCCATCTCTCTCCCCACATCCACCACTGCTGGCGGCTCACCTCCAACTGCGCAACGCTACGCGCTGTTCACATCCAGCTGCCGCTGCCCAACACTACAATGGCAGACAACAATGCAAACTAGCCACAGACTGCACACAGCACAGCCAGTGATTTTCATACCGAGCGCTACGTAACGTTGCCGATAAGAAAACATAAACAGCCTACTTACATAGACAGCCTACTTACAGTGTGAGGAATGTTTCCTGAAAGTTTGGCCGTACCTTTTTGTAACACCCTGTATTCATCCTCAGAGCCGCCCGTGGCACTAGTGGAACAAGCACAAGTAGCGAGTCTCGCCGGCGCTGACACCAGCACACATCTTTGCGCCTATGGTGCTTTTGGCCTGGCTGTGTCTTGTTTGGAGAACACAGCAGTAACTATCACGGCTACGAGGTAGCAGACGGGCAGATGGGTACAGTGGTACATCTGCACCTGCGTCTATTAAAAACTGTAATTTTGTACCTTAGTCAGTGACAAAGCCGTTCGAAGCGTCAGTCGTTGCCATCACTGAGCTCCTATGGTGTTTCCTTGCTCACAAGGTGGGCAACACTTTCGTGCCTTGGACCCAAATCGGCGGTAATACCAACATACTTTGGTAGCCGAAGGTGAGTGGCTGCATTTCCCAGGTGAGCGTTAGTGGCGAGATTGGCGATAGTTTTGAGTTCGCAGCGCAGTGACGTGTGTGGTTAAGATTGTGATCTGAGCTTGTAGCGCAGCAAAGTTGCCGTCTGTCTGTTTCTGTGGACTAATTGCTGCAACACACAAATAGATGTTGTTGTGGTCTTCAGTCCAAAGACTGGTTTGATGCAGCTCTCCATGCTACTCTATCCTGTTCAAGCCTCTTCATCTCCGAGTAACTACTGCAACCTACACCCTTGTGAATCTGCCTATTGTGTTCATCTCTTGGTCTCCCTCTATGATTTTCACCCTCACATTTCCCTCCATTATTAAATTGGCGAACCCTTGACGTCTCAGAATGTGTCCTACCAACCGATCACTTCTTCCAGTCACGTTGTACCACAAATTTCTCTTCTCCCCAATTCTATTCAGTACCGCCTCATTAGTTATGTGATTTACCCATCAAATCTCGAACATTCTTTTGTAGCATCAGATTTCAAAATCTTCTATTCTCTTCTTGTCTAAACTGTTTATCATCCATGTTTCACTTCCATACATAGCTATACTCCACATAAATACTTTCAGAAAAGACTTCTTGATGCTTAAACCTATACTCGGTGTTACAAATTTCTCTTCTTCAGAAACGATTTTCTTGCCTTTACCAGTCTACATTTTACATCCTCTCTACTTCAACCATCATCAGTTATTTTGCTGCCCAAATAACAAAATTCATCTACTACTTTAAGTGTCTCATTTCCTAATCCAAGTCCCTCAGCATCGCGTAATTTAAGTCGACTACATTCCACTATCTTCGTTTTGCTTTTGTTGGTGTTATATCCTTCTTTCACGACACTGTACACTCCGTTCAGCTGCTCTTTCAAGTCCGTTGCTGTCTCTGAGAGAATTACAATGTCATCGGCAAACCCCAAAGTTATTATTTCTTCGCCCTGGACTATGATCTGCACTCCAATTTCTTTCTTTTGTTCAATAACATCAGCGATAGGCTACAACCTGTCTCACCCCCTTCTCAACCACTGCTTCCCTTTGTGCCCTTCGACTCTTATAACTGACATCTGGTTTCTGTACTAAGTGTAAATAGCCTTTCAGTCCCTGCAGTTTACCCCTATCACCTTTGGAACTTGAAAGAGAATATTCCAGTCAATATTGCCAAAAGTTTTCTCGAAGTCAACAAATGCTATAAAAATAGGTTTGCATTTCCTTAACCTATCTTCTATGAGAAGTCTTGGGGTCAGTATTGCCTCGCGTGTTCCTACATTTCTCCAAAATCCAAACTGATCTCGCCGAGGTCGGCTCCTCCAGTTTTTCCTTTCTTCTGTAGAGAATTCGTGTTAGTCTTTTGCAGCCATGACTTATTAAACTCATAGTTCCGTAATTTTCACACCAGTCAGCACTTGCTTCCTTTCGAATTGGAATTGTTATATTCTTCTTTACGTCTGAGGTTATTTCGTCTGTCTGATACATCTTGCTCACCAGACAGAGATTTCGGAACCAGGTTTTAAATTGGAAATTTCTTTGACTTAGGTCTCTGTCAAATTCTTAACGCAGTATCATATATCCCATCTCATCTTCATCTGCGTCCTCTTCCATTTCCTCAATACTGCCGTCAAGTACGTCTCCCTTGTACAGACCCTCTCCACATTCTCCTTTCACCTTTCTGCTTTCCCTTCTTTGCTTAGGACTGGTTTTCTATCTGAACTCTTGATATTCATACAGGTGGTCCTCTTTTCTCCAAGGGCGTCTTTAATTTTCCTGTAAGCGGCATCTATCTCATCCCTAGTGATACATGCATCTAGATCCTTACATTTGTCCTCTAGCCATTCCTGCTTAGCCATTTTGTACTTCCTGTCGATTTCATTTTTTAGACGTTTGTATTCCCTTTCAGCTACCGCATTTGCTGCATTTTTACACTTTCTCCTTTCATCAGTTAAATTCAATATCTCTTTTGTTATCCAAAGATGTCTACTAGCCCTCGTCTTTTTATCTACTCGATCCCCTGCTGCCTTCACTACTTCATCTTTCATAGTTACCCCATTCTTCCTCTACTGTATTTCTTTCCCCTGTTCTTGCCAAACGTTCCTTCTGAAATTCTTTGCTTCTTTCACTTCATCCAGCTCCCACCTCCTTAATTTCCCGCCTTTTTGCAGTTTCTTCAGTTTTAATCTTCAGTTCATAGCTAATAAATTGTGGTCAGAGTATACATCTGCTCCTGGAAATGTCTTAGAATTTAAAACCTCTTACTAATATTGAGAGTAACTGCCAGTCATTACATCACGTATTTATTTTATACAAATCCTCATTGATTTGTTCACAACTTTCATGTGATACTACTTTCCTGTAGATTACAACATCATCGGCAAACAATCTAATACCGCTGTCAATACCATCAACCAGATCGTTTATGTAAATCGTAAAAAGCAGCGGATCTTTTACGCTGCCCTGTGGCACACCTGAAGTTACGCTTGTTTCTGTTGAAGTCACCCCGTTCAGGACGACATACTGCTCCCTGTCTGTTAGAAAACTTTCTATAGAGCGCCATATGTCATCGGATGGCGCACTTTTTGGAGCAAGCGACAGTGCGGATCTGAGTCG
This sequence comes from Schistocerca cancellata, assembly GCF_023864275.1. NCBI lineage: Eukaryota > Metazoa > Arthropoda > Insecta > Orthoptera > Acrididae > Schistocerca > Schistocerca cancellata. The sequence continues at coordinate 183,672,615 of NC_064632.1, forward strand.
AACGCCTTTTGAAAGTCGAGAAATATGGCATCAACCTGGGAGCCGGTATCTAGAGCCTGTTGTATATCATGCACAAAGAGGGCCAGCTGTGTCTTGCATGACCGCTGTTTCCTAAAACCGTGCTGGTTTCTGTAGATGAGCTTCTCAGAGTCTAGAAAGATCATTATGTCTGAACGCAAAATACATTCCTTGATTCTAAAACAAATCGATGTCTGTGAAATTGGGCGATAATTATGTGCATCCGATTTTCTACCCTTTTTATAGATTGCTATGACCTGGACCTTCTTCCAGCCCCGTGGAACTTTCCGCTGTCCCAATGATCTCTGCTAGATGATGGATAAGAATGGTGCTATATTTGTAGCATAGTCAACAAATAATATTACGGGGATACATTCTGGGCCAGATGCCTTCCAGGCGTCTAAGGATCTGAACTGTTTTACAATCCCAGATACACTAAACACTATGTCAGCCATCCTTGCGTTTGTTCGATAACTGAAAGGGGGAATGGTGCTGCAATCCTCTACCGTGAACGAGTTGTTGAAAGCTAGGTTTAGAATTTCGGCCTTCTGTTTATCATCATCAGTTACATTACCCTTACTGTCAGCAAGAGAAGGTATTGAATTATTTGTAGCACTCATAGATTTTACGTACGACCAAAACTTTTTGGTGTTATTTTTAGAATCTGCAGATAAAATATTGCTTTCAAATTCGTTAAAAGAATCTCTCATTGTCCTTCTGACAGTTGCTTTCATTTCGCATAATTTATGTTTTTCAGCGGGGCAGTGACTACGTTTAAAACGACTGTGCAAAATTCTTTGCTTTCTCAGCAACTTCCTAATATGTTTGTTGTACCAAGGTGGATCCATTCCCTCTCCTATATTTTTGCTAGGCACATACTTCTCTAGCACATGGTGGACAATACCTTTAAATTCCGACCAAAGATGCTCAATATTTTAGTGTCCTGCGGTGAATGCTTGGAGCAGAGAAAACTTTACGCTGTTTCTTTGGTTTTTTGCAACTTCCACTGACATAGAAGCCACAACGACATTATGGTCGCTAATACCTTTTTCTGGATTAACTTCCTCAAAAAGATCAGGTCTGTTTGTCTCCAAGATATCTAATATGTTCCCATCTCGAGTTGGTATTCTAACCAATTGCTCAAGGTTGTATGTTGAGAGCGCTCCTAGAATAACTTCACACGAATCTTTGCCTCTTCTCCCTGTGATAAACGTGTAATTTTCCCAGTCAATGGATGCCAGATTAAAGTCTCCACCTACAACTAATAGATAATTTGGATATTTATTTCCTATGTACTGAAGACTTTCTGCGACGTTTGTTGCGGATGCTGGTGGTCTATAAAAACATCCTAATACAATGGTCAATCCTTGTCTGATTGACAGCTTTATCCAGACTATTTCACGGTCCGGCAGTATCGATCTCAACTGCGTTTAAAAAGCTTTTAATTGCAATGAATACACCACCTCCCATAGCATCAGTCCTATCCTTCCTAAACATTGTCCAATCCGAGATCAAAATTTCACTGCTTTTTATGTCTGATTTCAACCAGCTTACGGTACCAATACAATACTGGCATAGCTACTGTTTATTTCGGAGAATAACTCGGGGATCTTGCTACATACACTTCGACAGTTTACTAACATGAGATTAAGTATATTTACATCCTTTGGAATGATCTGTTTAGGCGAACTAACAATTTTTACAGTTAGCACACCCACATCAGTGACATTAACTGGTAATTTTTTAGGCCAACGGTTTGTTTCCCGTGGGGAGGAACCTAATTCAAAAATCCCTCATGTGCACGCCACAAGTACTGTTCTACCCATCTAGCTGCAAGCCCTCGAGAAAAGTCATGGCTGTAGTTTCTCCTTACTTTCAGCCATTCACAGTACTTGCACAGCAAGACCGATTTGGTTGTGTTAAAAGGCCAGATCAGTCAATCATCCAGACTGTTGCCCCTGCAACTATTGCAAAGGCTGCTGCCCCTCTTCAGGAATCATACGTATGTCTGGCCTCTCAACAGATATCCGTCCGTTGTGGATGCACCTACAGTACGGCGATCTGTGTCGCTGAGGGACGCAAGCCTTCCCATCAACCGCAAGGTCCATAGTTCATGGGGGTGAGGGTGGTCGGGGCACAGACGGTTAGGTGAGGGTGGTCGGGGCACAGACGGTTACATATCAAATATTCTATCGACAGTTCGCGTTAGTGCATGTAGATTGCCGGCGTACACAGTAGAAAATCTTTCGCGCATGAGGCTGTAGGCGTGATAGCCAAATGCTTCGCAGAATGTCGTCGCCTACAGCATTGCTTGACAACGTATGTAATCAGCGCAGCAGCTGTAGTGGGGTTTGTAGCCGACTCTTCGGTACGAAATAGTTTTTCCAGTTTCTTCGTCTCAGACTGTGAAAGTTGCGTGATTAGGAGGTGACGATAGAATATGCTGCACTTTCAGTGCCATATATTCGCTGAGCGCTTTAACAACATAACTATATTTTGAATGGTCTGCGGTGACTTGTGCTAGCACAAATTGGCATTCCAACTGCGCAAGCCATACCGGAAGACGCGCGACGCGATTGTACTTTGTGCGACGCAACATGGTACAGGGCGGAAACGTGAGTCGAATGTAACTCCTGGAACGTTGTATATCACGTCAAAAAATAAATAAATAAATAATAAAAAAGGTTCAAATGGCTCTGAGCACTATGGGACTTAACATCTGAGGTCATCAGTCCCCTAGAATTTAGAACTACTTAAATCTAACTAACGTAAGGACATCACACACATCCATGCCCGAGGCAGGATTCGAACCTGCGACCGTAGCAGTCGCGCGATTCTGGACTGTATATCACATTGGAGGCACCAACTGTTGCGGGTAGGCATAACTCACTTTATTGGCTTTAAAACAAGCCGTAACACAAAATACCATTCAAGTGACAGAGTGGACAAAACTACAGAATAAAATACCAGGAAACCAAAAAGCATACGCAGGTCATAAACTGAGCCAAAGATGATCTTGTACAGGACCTTCACTGGTGCGTAGCATTACACACACACACACACACACACACACACACTGGACTCTAGCTTGCATACACTTCTGTTGCGCAGATGTGATGTGCGCTAACAGATTATTGCGTGTGGGCGAGTTTTTAGACAATTCAGCTACTTGCGCTTGCAGTGCTCCCTGAGCAGTCTGTGTTTTGGCGAAGAAAGTTGCGACGCCTGTCGATGATTCCCTTATGTGCACGCCACAAGTACTGTTCTACCCATCTAGCTGCAAGCCCTCGAGAAAAGTCATGGCTGTAGTTTCTCCTTACTTTCAGCCATTCACAGTACTATTCTGTCAGTAGTTGGAGCGAGAGTGTTTAGGCTACCAGCGCAAACTGTATTTTCTGTGCTTCCACAGATAAGCGCAGCTGCCAAATATTCCGTAGAATATCGTCGTTAACCGCGTTGCTTGCCTGCATGCGAAGACGGCGAATTAGTGTAGGTGGTGTGCGGTTGGAGAGTTCTTCAATGCGGAGCTATGTTTCAACTCGTTTAGCTCCTGACTGAGACGAGCGTGTTACAGTAAATGCTTGATACAGGCGTATTTGTCAATGCTGGGCGGTGAAGCTTGGGTGTCAAACTTCCGTAGCATGTTAAATGCAGTCACCACGTAACTGTATTTAGTTTTGTCATAGGTGACGTGGGCCAAGTCAAATCGCTTCTCAAGTTGGACGAATCACAGTACTGCATTATGCGCCAAAAAGGGCGGGGATTTCACGGCAGTCGGACTAAGGATCACTTCTGTCGCTGTAAGTCAGTAATTGCCATGGTGGGAGTGACGCAGTTGTTCACGAGACATTATGCGCGGCGCAGTTGACGCGATAACTTTACATAGGTGCGTTTTATTGTTCCAGCGCGCAACTCAGTTTTGCCGGATGGAGTTGAGATCGTTCCGGCGCGTGATTCGGCAACTCGGGATCATCAAATGTCGTGTGAAAATACAACTTATTGAAGCACACAACATAACGGTTAATTCCGAAGCATAATGGCAATCGTAAGACTGCTAAGAGCATCTATATCAATATCGTAGCTAAGAGGCAGCGAGGAGAATCAAAGAGTTTACACTGCACACGTGAATTAACTATGTAGCTGATAAAGGCTCCCATACCCGATAGCAAGGGAAGGGGGGCGCCTCCACCCCCCCCACCCCCCGCCCCCCTCGCCAAGCTCTTAGGGCAAACAGAAAATATAGTGTATTCAGGCATTTTTCTTTAAAGAAAATTATTGAAAAGACCTGGAACTTTTTTATGGCTACTTACAAGTCGCCATTCGTCTTCCAAAATATTAAAAATACTCTAAACCCCTTGCCTACCCAACCTCCAACCCCCTAAATCCATCGTATGGGCGCCGTTGGTAGCAGACGAGTTACTGTTGACATCACATCCACGTCCTTTAACAAATCCCAAGTAGAGCCGTTGTTATTGTTGCTAGAAATAAGGAAAGAAGGAAGAAAGAGAGTGTAACATCCCGTCGACGACGAGATCATTAAGGAAGGAGCATAAGCTCGGATTACGAAACGATGGGAAAGAAAATCAGCGGCGCCCTTGTCAAAGGAACCATCCGGGATTTACCTCGAGCGATTTAGGTAAATCACTCCGAACCTAAAACTGGATGGCCAGGGCAGTATTTTGAACCGTCATCCTCCCGAATGCGAGTCCAGAATGCTAACTATTACGCAACGATGCCAACTCATTTTGGACCATGTCCCTACAAGACATGTGAAAAGTCCCTACGTTCACCTTGTGAGTACGAACGCAAAAATTCTAGACTGACGACTAAAAATCGCGTATTGGGTAGTAACGTTTCCCTTTTATCAACAATTTTGCGCACCGAGTGGTCACTGTTTTCAAACACAATATTTACCACGTTATTCGTGGATCTTGTTGCTTTTAATCTCTACACCATGTACGGCAGTAATCATTCTGTGCTTCCTACTAAAGGCACCAAGTATCCGTCAAATGGAGTCTTCCTTTTGGAAATTTTTTGAAATGGTGCTTTGTAGCATTTATTACATTTAACTTGTTGTTGTTGTTGTGGTCTTCAGTCCTGGGACTGGTTTGATGCAGCTCTCCAAGCTACTCTATCCTGTGCAAGCTTCTTCATCTCCCAGTACCTACTGCAGCCTACATCCTTCTGAATCTGCTTAGTATACTCATCTCTTGGTCTCCCCCTACGATTGTTACCCTCCACGCTGTCCTCCAATGCTAACTTGGTGATCCCTTGATGCCTCAGAACATGTCCTACCAACCGATCCCTTCTTCTAGTCAAGTTGTGCCACAAACTCCTCTTCTCCCCAATGCTATTCAATACCTCCTCATTAGTTATGTGATCTACCCATCTAATCTTCAGCATTCTTCTGTAGCACCACATTTCAAAAGCTTCTATTCTCTTCTTGTCCAAACTATTTATCGTCCATGTTTCACTTCCATACATAGCTACACCCCATACAAATACTTTCAGAAACGACTTCCTGACACTAACATCTATACTCGATGTTAACAAATTTCTCTTCTTCAGAAATGCTTTCCTTGCCATTGCCAGTCTACATTTTATATCCCCTCTACTTCGACCATCATCAGTTATTTTGCTCCCCAAATAGCAAAACTCCTTTACTACTTTAAGTGTGTCATTTCCTAATCTAATTCCCTCAGCATCATCCGACTTAATTCGACTACATTCCATTATCCTCCTACCAGTTTTTCCCTTCGTCTGTAAAGAATTCGCGTTAGTATTTTGCAGCTGCGACTTATTAAACTGATAGTTCGGTAATTTTCACATCTGTCAACACCTGCTTTCTTTGGGATTGGAATTATTATATTCTTCTTGAAGTCTGAGGGAATTTCGCCTGTCCCATACATCTTGCTCATCAGATGGTAGAGTTTTGTCAGGACTGGCTCTCCCAAGGCTGTCAGTAGTTCTAATAGAATGTTGTCTACTCTCGGGGCCTTGTTTCGACTTAGGTCTTTCAGTGCTCTGTCAAACTCTTCACGCAGTATCATATCTCCCATTTCATCTTCATCTACCTCCTCTTCCATTTCCATAATACTGTCCTCAAGAACATCGCCCTCTATATACTCCTTCCACCTTTCTGCTTTCCCTTCTTTGTTTAGAACTGGGTTTCCATCCGAGTTCTTGATATTCATGCAAGTGCTTCTCTTTTCTCCAAAGGTCTCATTAATTTTCCTGTAGGCAGTATCTATCTTACCCCTAGTGACATAAGCCTCTACATCCTTACATTTGTCCTCTAGCCATCCCTGCTTAGCCATTTTGCACTTTCTGTCGATCTCATTTTTGAGACGTTTGTATTCCTTTTTGCCCGCTTCACTTACTGCATTTTTGTATTTTCTCCTTTCATCAATGAAATTCAGTTTATCTTCTGTTACCCAAGGATTTCTACTAGCCCTCGTCTTTTTACCTACTTGATCCTCTGCTGCCTTCACTATTTCATTCCTCAAAGCTACCCATTCTTCTTCTCCTGTATTTCTTTCCCCCATTCCTGTCAATTGTTCCCTTATGCTCTCCCTGAAACTCTGTACAACCTCTGGTTCTTTCAGTTTATCCAGGTCCTATCTCCTTAAATTCCCACCTTTTTGCAGTTTGTTCAGTTTTAATCTACAGTTCATAACCAATACATTGTGGTCAGAGTCCACATCTGCATAAACAATTCATTCAAAGGAAAGAGCGTACCTGTGCACATGCACTGTTTCCAGTGTGTTCTGTAGGAAAGCGCTAGTAGCAAAGTGAACGAGTCAGAGAGCTTTTCACACATAGCCCCGAGAGATAGGTTTGGAATGCTAGTTGTGAATCAGCGATTCTAGTGACATCTGTGTGGTTGCTTACAAATACGTCGTTTGAAGTGGTTACAAACTCTAAAGCCTACTGAATACTATTTCCATGCCAACTTTGCAAACGAAATGTTACTGCTTGACGATTAAGATTTTCTGGGTCGTGTTATCTTCAGTGGTGAAATGACGTTTTCACCTAATAGGAAATGTGAACACATATAACGTGTGCGCCTGGGGTCAGCAAATCCCCAAGAGATGGTTCAATATCAACGAAAGATCCTAAATTGAATGTTTCTTGTTCCATATCTCGGCGGACATTTTAAGGGCGTTCTTTTCAGTGAAGCAACTGTAACTGGTGTGTCTGATCAAGGTGCGCTAGAACTATGGCTCTTTCCTCAATTGGAGAAAGCTGAACCACAGAACTTATTTGGCACCAAGATGGAGCGTCGCCACACTGGCCTAACACAATAGGCAAATGATAAAACGACTGCGTATCCGACCGCTGGATTCGCCTCAAGGTTTGGGCGGATAAAGGTTGTTTTCGCATGACCTCTACGTTTACCCGGTCTGACGCCGTGCGACTTTTACCTTTGGAGATTCATAAAGGATCCTGTGATGCATCTCCCCTATTAGCTGATCTACCTGACTTTGTAAGTATAATTGTTGCAACAATTAGCCCAGACACACTCATCTAGGTTTGGGAAGAACTCGCCTGTGACTCCAAGTATGCCGTGTGACGAAAGGTGCTCACACTAAACACTTGTAAGAAAAACTGTTTGAGTTTCCCTTTCATTTGATGTATTATTTATAATTACAGTTGAATGTAACAGATGTTACAAAGCATTAAAACCCGGATATTCATTTAGAAACACCCTGTACATATAAGCCTACTTTGTGTTTGTCTGTGCGTTTTATGATGCTTTTCACACAAATAAATAATTACGTTTTATTATGCCTCTGACACAGATAAATAAACAAGGGAAATGCTGTAAAACATGAACTGACAGATACTCGAAGACAAGTGCAAACTACTGAAAAAGTTTCAAGAACCAAGATTAAGTAAGGATTCTTACTGTCGTAGGGACCATTAAGATCAGACTAGGCTAATTACAGTGCATACAGAGTCATTTAAGCTATCATTCCTCCCGCCTTCTTTTCGGAAATGAAACGGGAAGGAGATGTAATTTTGTGGTGCAATCATAAATACCCTCTTCCTTACACTTCGCAATGGTTTGCAGAGTGTAGGTGTAGGTAATGTGAAAATAGTTTACATTAGAATAAAATGCATGGCGGAGAATTAACCAAGCTCCACAACTGAAATATACATACATTTTAATGAAGAATATTTGTAACGGACTTCGAATTTTTTTAATGGACAGAAAGCAACAATCGACAATTAAACGCAAGTAGGCCTAGCTGTTATTCTTGACTTGATTATTTTCCCTTACGTCGCAGTTAATCATACTTGACCGGTGTAGGTACTCTTATTTACTTTTGTTTCATTCTGCAAGAGAGAAGTTTTGTTATTCCCATGATAAAACTTTGGTAGGGTAATACCTAAGCCGTAAGGCTATTGCGTGAGTTTCTTGCACTACAGCTATTCTCTTTACTGTGTGTTATCATTTGAAATTGTGGGGATGGATCGACCAAGTATTTTTTTTTTTTAGTGAACTTCTGCACACCGTACTGGAAAGGGAATGTTCTCATTGTCTCGAAAGTTCTTGTCATTCATGTTGCAGCAGTGCATATTGCCGGAAGTCATAAGAGATTTCCGTGCTCCAGACATCAGCCGTATCCTAACAAGCATGGTAACGTAACAGCCCTGCAAGCTTGGTACGGTGAGATAGGGCGGGGGGCGCCGTGTTGTCAGCTCAATGAGATAATAATGCAGGAAGCTGCAATCAGCCCTGCTGTTCGGGCGAGAACCAACCTCGGCCGCTAGCGCAGCAGCAAGCATCACCGGTCGCGTAAGACTTATAACATTTACCTAGGAATCCAGATCCGCTGATTGTTCCTTTGATAAGCAATGCAATTAAAAATGAACAAAGAACCAGAGAATGTGAGAGCTTTTATTCGCTGCCGTTTTATTCAGTATTTCTTTAATATTAATTATAACTAGAATGCTGTTTATAGGTACCACCATTATTTATTTTATCGTCTGATTATGTTAATCTCTTACCTCGTAAAAAGTGATGTAAACACATCTGTCCGTCTTAGTATCGGGTATTAAAATCCTCGAAGCCTGTCGAGACTTTCGATAAAATTTAAAATTAATCTGTACGTTAAATTCTGCTTTCTTTAGCGTGAATGATTAATTTAACAGACAAAATTGACGATTTAGGTGGTAAAACTAGTGTTCAGGCATTTCTCTACATCAATAATTCATCCGAATTGGTCAACCATTAGAGGTGTTACCTTTGTTCCCGATACTACACTTATCCTCAAGCTAACACATGCCACGTTTTAAATAATGTATCTAAATAATGAAATAATAAATCTGGTGCAGTGCTTTATTATTTAAATCGTGAATGACAACTGAAGGCTTTCCAGAAACATCGTTTATGATGAATGAAGTTAAAAAGCCAAGGTAAGATGTAGCTAATAGACTTGGCCACTGTTTCTATGTTTCGATACAGTGTATCGATACGTGGAACTGTTTCAGTGTTTCGGAACGGCTGTGGTTCACTGTTTCGAAACAGTAGTGTTTCATTCCGCCCCTGTCTCGGATAACCGGACCAGATTTGATCTCGAGCCAGACACAGAAACTGTATCGTTGATTCAAAATAAGGCTATTTCAGCCCACCTGTGCTTGGAACGGACTAATTGTATCGAAACAGTGATGTTTCATTCCACTCTGTGTCGGACGAGATTCGGGCTCGGCACAGATACTGAAACACAACATACCACTTCGTGAAACACTTTCAAGAGTGTCGATATCTTTTTGACAAGCAATAGCATGAAGCTTAAGATATCCGAAAATAAAGCTTCGTTTCTAGCTGACTATCCTATTCCGAAATGACGTAACATCTGCTTTATAAACACTAACCAAACAATAAAACAACGCATACTCTTCACATTCAAAATAATAAATATGTGAAAATCATTCAGTTAAATTACACTTTTTTTTATAACATACGCTTCTCTGTTCATGTACAGTAATCATATTAAGAAACGCAAGTAAGCCTACAACATTTTGAACAAAAAAAAAAGGCGTAGAGTGACAGTTATTAGACATATATACAAATTTGATGTAGGTATAATTGCAAGCAATCTGTTTGACATATCACTGATAGTGTAATGGTGAACAGGAAGGGATGGGAAGCATGGTGCATTTATAGTAACGGTTCGAAACACCTAGAAAGACAAAATTTTTTCCTGTTATATTTTGTTATTTATTCGAATTATTTGGCATTATTTGTGAGTCTAAAGTCACTGTGCCTATTATCCACAATGATTCCCTTTGTGTGCATGGAAATTAGCAGGATGAGTATATTACCCATACTAACGGAATGTGGGAATCCCAGCAGCATGTCCGTTGTTTCTGCAGTTTGCTCCCACCTCCAGTTCCGTTCGTGGTGGTTCTTCTGTCTTCAGCTATGGCTGTCCTCAGCCAATTACAAAGTATGAAAGTGACACGACACGAAAGCAGCGCATTTGCTGCATGAAATACGGAGCTGCCAAAACGCCTAAGTGATAGTTTCATACTTTCTGCGATATGATTAGCGCTCTCGCGCCTCATTTGTGTTTATATGGACATACTTATACAGTAGACATTCAAGATGATAAAATGTGTAAGTTTAATAAATTATAAAATACAAACTGTTTCACTGTTTCGAAACAGCGTATCGAAACATTACATTGTACTGTTTCATTTGTTTCGAAACAGTTACGTGTTTCAGTTTGCCCATCTCTAGTAGCTAACCAATCACAACCATCACATTAAATTACAGTGTTCCATGATTCTGCAACATGCATTGCTGTACCCAAGTATACACATATTCATTAGTCAATTATGATTTTTTTTAATCCAACGCTTCACATAGATTGTCTTCTGGATTACTGTAGCATCTCGTGACAGGCTTAAGAACATCAATGACTAACGACAAGATCCGCCAGTCTGGCGTAGGGTATTTTGTTTGGGGGCCACGAATAAATTTCAGAGAAGTACGTTAAATAACTGAATATCATCACTTTATAAAACTTACGCAATGTAAGCAGCGAACGCACCATGAAAGTTGTCTACAGACATGGCATGTCTTCCATATTGAATTGGCTTTTTGAAGCGACATCTCGTGAGCACATCGTGCTGTAAGTAAGGGTTTGTAAATATCGTATACAAATCGTGAGTGTATTTGTGTCTGAGAGATTCAGTATGTAGGTATCGTAGGCTAGCTGAGGTGGCACAAATGAAAGAAAAAATAACAAAAAACACGCAGGGCCTACATGTTTAGCTCATTTTAACAGCGCACATCTTGTGAAACTTAGTGCACACCGGGATGCATTGTTGAGACTCATTGCCACAATTGTTTGTCGTGGGCACTTTACGGCAGACTTCGTGTCTTGCCATGCAGAGAATCGTGAACACTATCCACATCTAGGTTCGATTCTGTGAAAGCATAAAGATAAGTCATCTGGTGCGCTGCTGAAAAAGCATAGGCTACTGTATGCAAACGAAGCAAAGTTGCTAAAATGTTTCTTCGAAAAATGTTTTACTTGAAGCATAAAAAATAAAACACCAAATTTTTGGATTCAGATGTTTTTCGCTATGCAGATGTTTTCAAACGGCTGCAGAGAAATTACTGATAAAATATTTGATTATTTCCAATTGTAAGTCTCATATCGCAGCCTGATATGAGGCGGTTATCATTTCGTTATTGTCATACATATTACGATATTTCAAAGTTGAGTAACTCATTGCCCTTTGTTCGAAGAAATTGCAGTGAATTAAGAATGCGTATTACGACTGGTAATGAGGGAAGCAGGAATCGAGAGTCTGAAATCGTCGTCATATTTCGAAACACCGTCCCACAACCATCTGTAAAAGTATATCGAAACCTTGTGTCTTCATCCACAAGCAATTTCTAAATCCCATTCAGTACGATAGTGCCCATGTGTTTATGATGTTTGAAAGGCCTGAATCTCTTTCTCGCCAATAGAGATTCGTTTACCAGTCTTCCGTACAGTTTGAAAGTATCTAAAAAATATCTTATGCCCACCATGAAGAGAATCGTACTGGCATCTGTGTTTGATTCAAGGAAAGCAGAAAGCTTGAAACTGAGTCGTCTGTTGTGCTGCTGCTAAATTTTCTAAACTAAGTAAATATGCATCCTATACCATGTTTTTTCGCTATGCAGTTGTTCTGAAGCGACTACAATCAAATTGACGTCACTCACTACGTTTACCGGTACATGCGTCACTTCTTCCGGACGGCGAAAGCCGAATTTCGGAAACTGTTTTTCGCTGTCACGTTTACAAGTTAACGTCTGAAGTGGATTTGCTAGAAACCGGCAACTAGAAGCGGATTTCAAAATCGATTCTGAGGTGTTTATACATTACCGACCAAAAGCGGTATTGAGAAATCGATTTACGAAATACGGTTTTGGGGGTCCATGTAAACGGGGTGACTTGGGAGTTAATGCGACTTTCAAGTCCATAATCAGCTATCCAACTGGGGAAGGGGGAGCTACAGTTTATCAGGGAATCCGATGTCAAGCTTTTCTGCATATTACTGAGAGGTGAATGATAGGCGAAAAAAGGGGTCGGAGCTACTCCTGCTTGGTACCGCCACTTTTATCCATCATAAAAAATGAACTATTTGTCTTCAGGCGTTGCACCAAATTATTTCCAAAAATTCTTCCATGGCGACAGGATCCACAGTGCTATAACTTTTTATTTATTTTTGTAATTTTTTTAAAATTACGTGATTATGATTAGGAAATGTGTACATATGAAAATCCTGTAAAACATGATGTTACAAAAAATATTATTCAAAGGCCAAACGAAAATAATCTAAAAGAATCTTTCTTCAAGAAATGGTGCAACCAGAATTTTCTTGCCCACACCTAAGTTTTCTATCTTCAATAATGTTGTTTAAAAATATGTACAACAGACACAGTCTTCTTTGCCTTTCCAGGAATCAGCCAATCTCTTTCCCTCCTCACTGTTTACCATTCAGAACATTCTGTCTTCAATATAATGCTGTGCAGAACATCCACACCGCAAGTGATTTTTGTTACAGTTTCTGCTGTCTAAAGATACTGATGCTCTCTCGAGCTATGACAGCTTTTTGCTAGGTAGCACAGATATTGTTTTCAACTATAATTCATCATAATTTAGACAATTTGCATGAAATATTATAAATTATACACGAAAACCTTCCTCATGAATCAATGTATCTGTTAGTGGAAACCAGATCAAAATCCCCACAGTGGTTCCTGAGATAAGCCTGCACATTGTGGAAATGGCAAGTGCTATTGATGTATGGTTTTCACAGAATGGATTGGTAGTCATGGGCTCCTGCTGTCAGTCAATTAACAGATTGTAATAATACTTAGAGAGTGTATTTTTTGTGCAAACATACACTTTTTGAAATGGAACTATGCCTATTCACATTAACAGACAAAAAGTAGGGCAATTTGAGCTGTCAGTGGTGTTTGTTGCAGGAATCAAGAGCGAGTTGTTTACGAGATATTAAATTTTGAAAAGTTCCCACACTGACACTTGTATAATACCTGTGGTAGAACACACAAAAGAATAACACAAGTGCATGTGCTGGTTACGTTGTTCCTGACCAGCAACGAGATAATTGACCATCATACATTGAGTTCAAAATGACCACTGCTAGCAGCAATACACGCCTCCAGTCTGGTACGGAACGAGTGCTGCACACGTGCAAGTATTTCAGCAGAGATGTCCAGTCAGGCTTCAGTAATATGTTGTTGCATGTCATCACGTGTAGTTAGTGTGTCCTTGTAGACAGCATCTTTCAGTTTGCCCCACAGAAAAGATCGTACAGGCTTCACATCCAAGGAATGGCCAGCCAAGGTATAGATTCTCTGTGTCCAGTCCAATATTTAAAAACAGTTTAAGAAGATATGCTGTTGCACTTTGTGCACTGTGGGCTCAACAGTCTGCAGTGGAACATCTTCTAGCACCCACGGAAGATGGTCTGTTAGGAGGCTGTAATACTTGTGCACGTTCAGTGTTCCATCTATGAAAAATGGGCCTATGAGCTGGTGGTTCACTATCCCACTCACGTGTTTACACTCCATTGGTGCTGACGTTCCACAATGGGGATTGTTAACAGACCAATAGTGCATGTTTAGATGGTTTACCAGGCCATGACTGGTAAATGTGGCTTCATTGCTCAAAAAGATACATGATACACCTGTAGTATCCTGTCATAAAGCCCATGTTCAGAAGTTAACACAATTATTATAATTGTTTCCATCAAGCTTTTGATGGAGAGAGATGTGATAGGGATGGAACTTATGTGAATGGAGAATGTGTAGGACACTTGTCTGACACATGCCACTTCCTCGTGCAGCTGTACAGGACTAACATGTGGATCACTGCAACAGCAGGAAGAACATTAATGTCCCCCTCTTCTGTCATCGCTTGTTTCCCTCAGTTACATTGTGTTACACTACCACTTTCACGTAACTGGTTGAAGAGGTTGATAAATAATTGTTGAGATGGTTGACACCTGTTTGGATATCTTGCCACATACATCATATAAGAATAAACTGCATTCTTCCTACATTCTCCATACGCCATGAGCATGTTGGCTTTTTCTGCATTACTGACTAGCAATTTGCAATGCACTCAAGGAGCACACAAGCAAACTGTAAGGAAACATAAAACATCATACATAGCAACTATGCAGGTTAAATGGCACAAACAAGTGTCAGTGTGGAAAGATTTCAAAATCCAATACCTTGTAAATGACTTGCACTAGAATCCCACAGCAAACACCACTTACATTCCAATTCACCCTACTTTTGTTAATGTCACTAGGCATTGTTCCATTTCAAAAACTTTATGTTTGCACAAAAATATACTTTCTAAATCTTATTACAGTCTGTTTATTGGCTAACAATATGAGCCCCTAACTACCAATCCATTCTGTGAAAACTGCATATGAGTAGCACTATTCATTTTCACATTATTTGCAGTATAGGTTATAGGTGATTTACCCTGTATATAGAGAGGTTTCACTGTGTTCCTCATTTAAGTAGGAAGGAGAATCTGTTCTGCAGTATGGCATGTTAATTGTTCGGAACTGTCTAGCCTCTGGCTTCCAGACCCTGATCAAAGAGGGGCGAGGAGGGGGGCACAGGAAGGTGTCATGTGCATCCCCTTGTCCAAAGCAACATTTTATTAAAAGTGTTTGTATTTTACATGCATTTTACATACATTAAATCCCAAAATTTTCAGCTAACTTTCAGAGAATATAGTCCCATAAGAACCAAGTGCCTCACAAATGGCAAAAAATTGATAAGATTCATTTAACACAGCATACTTTTCAGTTAATTCCATGTGGATTATTGACTGGTTGCTGAAAACATTTCAGCAAGGAAAAGGTGCTTATTCAAAACTGACTACACCTACTGCCAACAACAGTTCTGTCATGGTGTGAGAGTCAACCAGTGGAAGCATCAAACCACAAGAAGTTGAGAGAATGCAAGACTGAAGTGTCCCTCATAGGGGAAACAGTGATAAGTCTCAACAAGTTAATTGACAACAAAAGTATGTTTACAGTAAGAACAAAAAGTTCAAAAATATACCATTTCACGTGGTACTGGTACTGAGGCTTGACAATGCTGCTATCTAAAAGTCAGGATCATCACAGGAAAATATACTTGCAGGGAAAAGTTGTGAGAATTCTGTCATGATTAGGTCCAACACAGGCGCAGAAAAATCTATCATTAACGCAGTCTACAAATGCACAAAGGAAACAACAATGAAAGCTGAGAACAGCAGCATCAGTTGCTATGGAGAGCTTCAAGAGTATCCTGAAATAACGAGGTGTGTGGCACCCACTCAGAGGCCAAGAGAGGCTCTCGAAGCTGGAGGAACAGGCTCATGTATTCCATGCACTGGCGTTTATAGTTGTTGGCATTGGAATACTCATGATACTATTTTCTTGTTACATGTTGTGACAAGAAGTGGTTGCCTCTACCAGCAGTGGTACTGCTGCCTTACGTCCGGTTGTGACTGTGACACGGAGAGCTCGCAATGCTGAGACATGCAGTGGACATGTAGACTGTGTGCATGCTCAAGGTGCCTGAGGGGTTGCTGCTCCCTTTTTGTAGATCTCCTATACAGCAAAGACCAAAGACAAAAAGGGAATGATGTTTCTATAAGAAAAATTAACGGGATGAATGACTTTTCTAAAATGCTGGTTGAAATGACAGAAAATATAGCATTCCCCCCCCCCCCCCCCCCCAACACCCCCCAATTTATAAGCTCACGTAGCCGTAGTCTAAAGATCAGTCATAATCTAACTGCTGTCCATGGCCCACAGACAGCCCAAATTAAGTATTCATGTGGCGTACAGTTCTCATTCATATTTTACAATAATGTGCATCTAGCAACTAACAGCTGTATCTAAAAAGTCAACTAACTTAAAAGCTTCTTAAGAGTGTAGTTTTCCTGCTCAGTAATAAACAAAAATACTTACAGAGAGCATAATATTATTTTCACATTAACTTCTGAAAATAGTTTAGAATCTACACAACACTAAAAATCTAATTGTTGTCAAAAGGCATTCATTAACACTGAACTCCTTTGAATGTAACCCTCAAAATACAGTTGTTGTCAAACTGGCACAAGGCAATTTAAAATTCTTACCCCTTTGTTGCAGGATTTTAAGATCATAAAAATGAAACTTTCCTGGCAGATTAAAACTGTATGTCGGACCAAGAATCGAACTCATGGCCTTTGCCTTTCGCAGGCAAGTGCTCTACCAATTGAGCTACCCAAGCACAACTCACAACTTATCCTCACAGCTTTACTTCCACCAGTACCTTGTATCCTACCTTCCAAACTTCAAAGACACTCTCCTACAGAGTGAAAATTTCATTCTGGAATCATGAAAATGGGTAATCATTGTCAGAAATGGCACAATAATTTTGTTCAACATATGACTCAAGTACAGCCAACAGTTTCAAATGGTAAGTATTTATTATTTACTAGGTTTGATTATACATTTCCACTTGTAACAGGTGTTAATATTCAAAGGCTTTTGAAGAAGGATAGTTGATGCAAATCTGAAACTAGTAAAGAATTAATGCTTGCCGTTTGTAACTGTTGATTATATCTGATTCCTTGTTTGAATCAAAAACATACTGGAGAAATTATAGCAGGTGTGCGAAAGTTGGCCGTTCACCACAGGGGTCAAGCTGGGTACAGGGGCAGGTGGATTTGTAATTGTGAGGATCTGATAGAAGTAATGCTTTCTTGTTTGTCTTCCAGTGTTGATGACTCTTGGGCTTTGGGCCTCGCACCAATCAACTGCTGCCACATAAGTTTCAGGTGGAAGTAACATGGATTCATGAATGCACATTGTAGAGATGGTCATTTTTAGATGTTGTCCATCTTGCAGCAAGGAATATGAAATTAAGTTGCCTGTTGTAATACAATGCAATGATTAGAAGAAAAATTACATTTGAAACACTTGTGATTGTGCCTCATATTGCATAATCATTTAAACATGAGTACAATTACTGTTATTGCTCAATTAATCATCCCATCAACAGATGACCTAGAGCTGAGAGGGTGCAGGGGGCTGCCATGTTACACCAGACAACCAGCCAGAAGTTCCCAAATATCTTTACTGTGGCTCCCTGCTGTGGTTCTATACAGGCAGCAGTGGCTTAGCTGAGCCATCCAGTTGGCTTGTGTGTGTGTGTGTGTGTGTGTGTGTGTGTGTGTGTGTGTCATCCAGTATAGCTGACATAGCGCAGTGTTGTTCAAGTGTGGTCCTGGTGGCCTACTAGCTACAACTGTGAGTGCATGACATGATTTGCACACCCAGCACTGTTCAACAACTGGCAGCCTGATGATGTAACAGCTGTGATCCACTGTCCCACATTCGACGAACTGGTATCTGGGGCCGGTGATGGCCCAATGTGATGGTGACTCGAACTCCTGTAGTTTCAGGATGGACTGCCCTGTCCTTGAGTTGAACTATGGTCCAGGAACACCATTCTGGATGCTGCTCCAGTCTTGTAGAGCTGCTATACTAGTACAGAATGACTAGGTATTTATTCGCTTTTGGGATGCACTTGCTTGTGCTGTGTCATGCCTTGTGGCATGTGTGCTAAACACTTCCATGGCTGCCAGTGTGGAAAGACTTCTGTCTTCTTTGCTTAGGTGCTGTTGTTTTCACACCTCACCAGGCCTGCTTGCCTTGCAACGTTGTGATGGCTATCTTGTATTTTTTAATGTATAACATCCATGCTTGCATGTGGCTGGCACTACTACAATCTACTTCCTACTCTGAGGGTTTCTGACCAAATATGGTCAGTGTGCTACACCGACAACATGACAACTATTCGTCAGGCATTATCAGTGTCACAAATTTGGAGTCACTGAGGGTGGCAGTAATCTGAAACAGAGAACAGTCAACATGAAGTGATTCGATGGTGCTGACTATTAACGATCAGTAGTTTGGAGCCAGCAGCCAAATTATCGTGTACTGAGCATGTATAGAGTATTGGGGTTTATAACATACTAATGCATGTAGATTACCAATTAATAATAATATTGGTTCAAATGTGGCCCAGAGGTCCTTCCTACAATGTCAGTATTGGCTCTTGAACAAAAAAGTTTGGCGACAACTGCTATAATCTTTGTTCACAGCCTTAGAAGTAAATGAAATATATTGATACACTTTGATTTTACATTGTACAAATTATGAAGTTGTGAAAATTTGTTACTATCGTAGTTCTAAAGGTACTTATCAAATTTTTGGACAAATGCTTTTTAGATGATGTATTTATCTGAATTGCATTTCGTTGGAAGTTATGCTGAAGCAATGTATTAAGCACTGATCGAAACAAATTACATATTTTTTTAAAAATGATGATAATGACAACAACAACAATATTGTTGTTGTTGTTGTTGTTGTTGTGGTCTTCAGTCCAGAGACTAGTTTGATGCAGCTCTCCATGCTACTCTATCCTGTGCAGCTTCTTCATCTCCCAGTACCTACAGCAACCTACATCCTTCTGAATCTGCTTACTGTATTCATCTCTTGGTCTCCCTCTACGATTTTTACCCTCCACGCTGCCCTCCAATACTAAACTGGTGATCCCTTGATGCCTCAGAACATGTCCTACCAACTGATCCCTTCTTCTAGTCAAGTTGTGCCACAAATTTCTCTTCTCCCCAATTCTGTTCAATACCTCCTCATTAGTTATGTGATCTACCCATCTAATCTTCAGCATTCTTCTGTAGCACCACATTTCAAAAGCTTCTATTCTCTTCTAGTTTAAACTATTTATCGTCCATGTTTCATTTCCACACAATGCTACACTCCATACAAACACTTTCAGAAAAGACTTCCTGACACTTAAATCTATACTCAATGTTAACAAATTTCTCTTCTTCAGAAATGCTTTCCTTGCCATTGCCAGTCTACATTTTATATCCTCTCTACTTCAACCATCATGAGTTATTTTGCTCCCCAAATAGCAAAACTCATTTACTATTTTAAGCGTCTCATTTCCTAATCTAATTCCCACAGCATCACCCGATTTAATTCGACTACATTCCATTATTCTCGTTTTGCTTTTGTTGATGTTCATCTTTATCCCCCTTTCAAGACACTGTCCATTCCATTCAACTGCTCATCCAGGTTCTTTGCTGTCTCTGACAGAATTACAATGTCATTGGCGAACTTCAAAGTTTTTATATCTTCTCCATGGATTTTAATTCCTACTCGGAATTTTTCTTTTGTTTCATTTACTGCATGCTCAATATACAGATTGAATAACATTGGGGATAGGCTACAATCCTGTCTCACTCCCTTCCCAACCACTGCTTCCCTTTCATGCCCCTCGACTCTTATAACTGCCATCTGGTTTCCGTACAAATTGTAAATTGCCTTTCGTTCCCTGTATTTTACCCTTGCCACCTTCAGAATTTGAAGGAGAGTATTCCAATCAACATTGTCAAATGCTTTCTCTAAGTCTACAAATGCTAGAAACATAGGCTTGCCTTTCCTTAATCTTTTCTCTAAGATAAGTTGTAGGGTCAGTATTGCCTCACATGTTCCAACATTTCTATGGAATCCAAACTGATCTTCCCCGAGGTCAGCTTCTACCAGTTTCTCCATTCGTCTGTAAAGAATTTGTGTTAGTGTTTTGCAGCCGTGGTTTATTAAACTGATAGTTCGGTAATTTTCACATCTGTCAGCACCTGCTTTCTTTGGGATTGGAGCTATTATATTCTTTTTGCAGCCTAAGGGTATTTCGCCTGTCTCATACATCTTGCTCACCAGGTGGTAGAGTTTTGTCAGGACTGGCTCTCCCAAGGCTATCAGTAGTTCTAATGGAATGTTGTGTACTCCCAGGGCCTTGTTTTGACTTAGGTCTTTCAGTGCTCTGTCAAACTCTTCACGCAGTATCATATCTCCCATTTCATCTTCTTCTACCTCCTCTTCAATTTCCGTAATATTGTCGTCGAGAACATAGCCCTTGTATAGACCCTCTATATACTCCTTCCACCTTTCTCCTTTCCCTTCTTTGCTTAGAACTGGGTTTCCATCTGAGCTCTTGATGTTCATGCAAGTGATTCTTTTTTCTCCAAAGGTCTCTTTAATTTTCCTGTAGGCAGTATCTATCTTACCCCTAGTGACACATACTTCTACATCCTTACATTTGTCCTCTAGCCAACCCTGCTTAGCCATTTCGCACTTCCTGTCGATCTCATTTTTGAGACATTTGTATTCCTTTTTGCCTGCCTCATTTATTGCAGTTTTGTATTTTCTTCTTTAATCAATTAAATTCAGTATCTATTCTGTTACCCAAGGTTTTCTATTAGGCTTCGTCTTTTTACCTACTTGATCCTCTGCTGCTTTCACTATTTCATCTCTCAAAGCTACCCATTCTTCTTCTACTGTATTTCTTTTCCCCATTCTTGTTAATTGTTCCCTTATGCTCTCCCTGAAACTCTCTACAACCTCCGGGTCTTTCAGTTTATCCAGATTCCATCTCCCTTAAATTCCCACCTTTTTTCAGTTTCTTCAGTTTCAATCTACAGTTCATAACCAATAGATTGTGGTCAGAGTCCACATCTGCCCCTGGAAATGTCTTAAAATTTAAAACCTGGTTCCTAAATCTCTGTCTTACCATTATATAATCTATCTGACACCTTCCAGTATCTCCAGGCTTCTTCCATGTATACAACCTTCTTTTATGATTCTTGAACCAAGTGTCAGCTATGATTTAGTTATGCTCTGTGCAAAATTCTACAAGGCAGCTTCCTCTTTCATTCCTTAACCCCATTCGTTTCCTTCTCTTCCTTTTCCTACTATCGAATTCCAATCACCCATGACTATTAAATTTTTATCTCCCTTCACTATCTGAATAATTTCTTTTATCTCATCATACATTTCATCAATCTCTTCATAATTTGCAGAGCTAGTTGGCATATAAACTTGTACTACTGTAGTAGGCATGGGCTTCGTATCTATCTTGGCCACAATAATGCGTTCACTATGCTGTTTGTAGTAGCTTACCCGCATTCCAACTTTTTTATTCAGTATTAAACCTACTCCTGCATTACCCCTATTTGATTTTGTATTTATAACCCTGTATTCTTGTTCATCTTGCCACTGAACTTCACTAATTCCCACTATATCTAACTTGAACCTATCCATTTCCCTTTTTAAATTTTCTAACCTACCTGCCCGATTAAGGGATCTTTATATTGTCATTATTGTTAAAATCTGTGGTTCATTAAAAGTGATGGTTATGGCCAATTATATTTTGAGTGTGGGAGGGAGGGGGGGGGCATAGTAATAAAATATATCCCCTCCTCCATACCCAAACTCTAGATCCACTCCTACTATCTTCTCCTCTGTTATTCAAAATATAACTTATGTATAATACCAGACAATGCACAGAAACCTACAAGAGCATAATATATGGCACCTAATCTATAAATTGTCCTTCAGATTTCTAATAAGTTTTGATTTGGGTCTTTGTTGTGGCCGTTATGCTACTATAATGTTAAAAATTTCTCTGGATAAATTTTATACTTATTCTGCATTGTGTATCAACATCTCAAATTGGAAATGATTGGTATGGGTTGCAAAAATAACTATAATACTCGAAGGAAAGCCTAACTAAGAAGCTTTGTGCCTTGAGCAGTCCTAGAATAGCTTCATTACTTGGGAAAGGATGTTGTTTGCCATGCACATTAAACTTCTCAAATGAAGGCACTAACCCATATCTCATGCCCAGGCACTCAAAATTAGTTAACCTTTTCAGACCCTGTAGCTATATTTGTGTACATTAATTTTTACTGTGTCTTAGCTGTAACAGAAGTATTTTTTTTCCCAGTGGAAACATGCGGTACATATTTTAGAATGTTCAATCTTTTCATGATGCACAAGTGCTGCCAACTATTGGGCGTCACCTATGTAAATACCAGCAAGTCAGTGTAGCAGTGCACAGCAGTTCTTAACCACCAGAAAACACAGATGTCGTTGGTTCACTTTATTCCACTCTCTTATTGAATATTGTTATTGCTATTCTGCATGGTAATTATTGAATGATCATTTTATTATTTTTACAATAGAGAATATTTTGTAATCAGTTATTTTAGTCCATAAAATGAAGCCAAATGTACAAAGTATCTTTTGAAAATGGGTACATATTTTTGAATGAACCTTGCATCTCAAATCATTAAAAATCACCTAAGAGCATAACCACATGAAGAAAAACTTTTCTTCCTCCGGAAAAATTCCAAGTCTGAAAGAATTAATGTACTGAGCAGCATTCATAAATTTTATTCCAGTCTTTGCTTGGATCTTCTGTATTAGAAACTGAGCAATTGGCCCTTGCTTGAAAGTAAAAAGAGAGAGAGAGAAGATGAAGATAGGTACACATCAAAATACAACAGTAATTAAAATGTTAATTTTGATATTTGTTGTAACAAGAAGTCTATATCATCGACTGCCGTAGGAAGTTTGTGTTACCCCAGCACATGACTGACTCAATTTTCTAATCAAATACACATCCTAGCTGCATCATTTCATGTGGCAGATTCCTAACAGTGTAACACAGGAATATGGAACGCATTCACTTGACCTGCTACCATAAATACTACACTCCTGGAAATTGAAATAAGAACACCGTGAATTCATTGTCCCAGGAAGGGGAAACTTTATTGACACATTCCTGGGGTCAGATACATCACATGATCACACTGACAGAACCACAGGCACATAGACACAGGCAACAGAGCATGCACAATGTCGGCACTAGTACAGTGTATATCCACCTTTCGCAGCAATGCAGGCTGCTATTCTCCCATGGAGACGATCGTAGAGATGCTGGATGTAGTCCTGTGGAACGGCTTGCCATGCCATTTCCACCTGGCGCCTCAGTTGGACCAGCGTTCGTGCTGGACGTGCAGACCGCGTGAGACGACGCTTCATCCAGTCCCAAACATGCTCAATGGGGGACAGATCCGGAGATCTTGCTGGCCAGGGTAGTTGACTTACACCTTCTAGAGCACGTTGGGTGGCACGGGATACATGCGGACGTGCATTGTCCTGTTGGAACAGCAAGTTCCCTTGCCGGTCTAGGAATGGTAGAACGATGGGTTCGATGACGGTTTGGATGTACCGTGCACTATTCAGTGTCCCCTCGACGATCACCAGTGGTGTACGGTCAGTGTAGGAGATCGCTCCCCACACCATGATGCCGGGTGTTGGCCCTGTGTGCCTCGGTCGTATGCAGTCCTGATTGTGGCGCTCACCTGCACGGCGCCAAACACGCATACGACCATCATTGGCACCAAGGCAGAAGCGACTCTCATCGCTGAAGACGACACGTCTCCATTCGTCCCTCCATTCACGCCTGTCGCGACACCACTGGAGGCGGGCTGCACGATGTTGGAGCGTGAGCGGAAGACGGCCTAACGGTGTGCGGGACCGTAGCCCAGCTTCATGGAGACGGTTGCGAATGGTCCTCGCCGATGCCCCAGGAGCAACAGTGTCCCTAATTTGCTGGGAAGTGGCGGTGCGGTCTCCTACGGCACTGCGTAGGATCCTACGGTCTTGGCGTGCATCCGTGCGTCGCTGCGGTCCGGTCCCAGGTCGATGGGCACGTGCACCTTCCGCCGACCACTGGCGACAACATCGATGTACTGTGGAGACCTCACGCCCCATGTGTTGAGCAATTCGGCGGTACGTCCACCCGGCCTCCCGTATGCCCACTATACGCCCTCGCTCAAAGTCCGTCAACTGCACATACGGTTCATGTCCACGCTGTCGCGGCATGCTACCAGTGTTAAAGACTGCGATGGAGCTCCGTATGCCACGGCAAACTGGCTGACACTGACGGCGGCGGTGCACAAATGCTGCACAGCTAGTGCCATTCGACGGCCAACACCGCAGTTCCTGGTGTGTCCGCTGTGCCGTGCGTGTGATCATTGCTTGTACAGCCCTCTCGCAGTGTCCGGAGCAAGTATGGTGGGTCTGACACACCGGTGTCAATGTGTTCTTTTTTCCATTTCCAGGAGTGTATTTTACCTAATACTCAAAATTCTTTTATGATCAGTATTTTTCTGATTCCTGTTGTTTGTAGTAGAACTGATATTTAGTTAATTGCCATGATACAGAAATTCTTTATAGAAATATTTTATTTACAGACATAGCCAGTGGTTAAAGTCTGTAAGAACATATGCAATGAAAATTTTGATCCCATTTACGAGTGTCTGTTCTAGGATTAATAAACCCTATTTTAAAACTTTAATGTTTCTAACAAAACACTATTTTCTTTCAAATTTTACAGTTTAGGAAATGTTACTGTTCAAAAATGTAAGTAAAGCATTAGATGAAGCAGCTATCTCAGGTTCCACTTTCTCGACATTGGAGGAACATGTTGTTGTTGTTGTGGTCTTCAGTCCTGAGACTGGTTTGATGCAGCTCTCCATGCTACCCTATCCTGTGCAAGCTTCTTCATCTCCCAGTACCTACTGCAGCCTACATCCTTCTGAATCTGCTTAGTGTATTCATCTCTTGGTCTCCCTCTACGATTTTTACCCTCCACGCTGCCCTCCAACACTAAATTGGTGATCCCTCGATGTCTCAGAACATGTCCTACCAACCGATCCCTTCTTTTTGTCAAGTTGTGCCACATACTCCTCTTCTCCCCAATTCTATCCAATACTTCATCATTAGTTATGTGATCTACCCATCTAATCTTCAGCATTCTTCTGTAGCACCACATTTCAAAAGCTTCTATTCTCTTCTTGTCCAAACTATTTATTGTCCATGTTTCACTTTCATACATGGCTACACTCCATACAAATACTTTCAGAAACGACTTCCTGACACTTAAATCTATACTCGATGTTAACAAATTTCTCTTCTTCAGAAATGCTTTCCTTGCCATTGCCAGTCTACATTTTATATCCTCTCTACTTCGACCATCATCATTTGTTTTGCTCCCCAAATAGCAAAACTCCTTTACTACTTTAAGTGTCTCATTTCCTAATTTAGTTCCCTCAGCATCACCTGACTTAATTCGACCACATTCCATTATCCTCGTTTTGCTTTTGTTGATGTTAATCTTATATCCTCCTTTCAAGACACTGTCCATTCCGTTCAACTGCTCTTCCAAGTCCTTTGCTGCCTCAGATAGAATTACGTCATTATTAGTGATTTAATTCAGGTTCAGGACTGATTGAGTAATCTGCTAATACACCTATTTTAAAAATATTTTCTGTGAACAATCTTTTTGTGAGAAATTATTTAAATCTACTTGTAGTACCCAGCTACAGCTGAACTACTGGGAGAAATATACAAATGAATTTTGAGGACACTTTAGAACTAATAAGAACAACTTCAGTTGTTCAGTTTACTTTTGATATAATTATGTAATCATAACTTAATATTTGCAATAAGAGAGAAAACTACTGATTAGAGAAGAAGAGAATAATTCAGTTGTTCATTTAAATTTAGATTGTATGGCATAAACAAAATAAAAATTAAATATTTTGGGAAAACAAATAAAAAGAAAAGTAAATTTGACATAGAGGCATCAAGCCATTTTAGGCAAGGGGTGGTAGATGGGTCAACAGGTGTATCCAGTGTATCCAGAGATGGGTGTTGGGATACACTTTTCAACACCACTGTCACACCTAATTATAGTTATGTGCTAAGCTCTCAGGGGATTCACATTCTTTATTAATTTTGAAGCTTGATGCCTATCAGGCCCTGAGGTGATTACTGTATTTCTCCATGTTTTGTTTTCCATGCAACAGTCCTCCTCTCCTACCATTCTGTATACTTCAGTTACATTTCCTTCAACTATCTTTAACTAACAGCATGTGTGATCAGGTTGGATGTGCATGTAAAACATCACCTTAATGTTCGTATCAAGATGTGGAGATCTGCAGAGTCAGCTGTTACATATCACTTTCAACATGAGAAACAACATTATAGCTGCAATTGCATCGTAGAACCCTTTCCTTTTGCAAACATTTTTGTTGCTTTCACCCAACTCAAAAATGAAAACATTTTAATTTCATTGCTAAAATACTGATCCTTGTCTTTAAAGTTAAAAACACAGAAAAGATCATTTTCTGAAGGGAAAATCTTGTAAACTGCTAGGCCACATCATTTTTTTGTGTATGATTCACTTTTGACACCTTCGCTGGGATCTTTTTCAGGATCTTGTGGTTTCCACAGCTTTGAGTGTTCAGTCAACTGTGGACACCCACAAGATCCTGAAGAAGATCTAAGCAGACGGCTTGAAACATCTATTGTATAGAAGAAATGTGACATGGCCTAGCAACCTGTGAGATGACCATGAAAGCCTGTAGATTTACAGAAAATTTCCTCTCAGAGACGTTATATGTTGCTTGTACTATCCAGTTGGTCATTTCTAGTGTATTTCTATTGATAACTTAATTTTTTTTAAAAACAATTCAACACTGGAATAGTGAATCATGTACTGATGTTACTTCACACGTAAAATGATACTTTTGATTCTTTTTGTGTGAATATATAATAAATACTTTTGTTTTCTTGTTATACAGTGGGTTTTATGGTAATTTATCAGCCCTCATTTTATTAAATGGGATGAACCTTTCAGCAATACAAATATCTGATGGCAACTAAAGGCATTAGCCTTGACCCAACATTTAGGTTTTTTCATTTCATTCGTGGCTGTAATTTTCAGTAATTGCAGTATTATTTTTTTTAGGATAATAATCACTGATAAAAGCAGAAGGAGTGTGGCGCAGAAACAGAAAGGAAGAGAAAAGCTCCACATACCACTCAGGTCCATTGTCATACCAGATATCTACTAGTGTATATCGGTGTAGGACTCTGAAATTGATAACTTACTTGATAACAGTAATGTTGCTAAATTATGCCTACACTTGTCTGCAATTTACACATACTTATATTTCACTGATACCCATGGTTTGCTATGTTTTAGTCATGCACTTTCCCTACACTGTCTGGCACACTGCCTTCTCTGTCAGCAAATATAACATCGTTAAATGAGCCACATGACCTAAAAAAAAAACTACTCTCTGCTCGAACAGGCCATAAAGGCCCAATGGTACCGACTGGCTGTTGAGTCATCCTCAGCCTCCAGGTATTACCAGATGCAAATATGGAGGGGCATGTGGTCAGCACACCACTCTCCCGACCGTATGTCAGTTTACGAGACCAGAGCCGCTACTTCTCAATCAAGTAGTTCCTCAGTTTGCCTCACAAGGGCTGAGTGCACCCTGCTTGCCAACAGTGCTCAGCATACTGGATGGTCACCCATCCAAGTGCTAGCCCAGCCTGACAGCAATTAACTTCGGTGATCTGATGGGGACCAGTGTTACCACTGTGGCGAGGCCATTGGCATGAGGCACATGACCTAGTATTTTACAATAGAGCATATAATTGGTTTCATAGATTTGTCCCCTGGACTCTTCCCTGGTACCAGAGCCACATCTGTTCTCAATGTAACTACAATATATCGAAAGGACAGAGGGAAGAAGACAGAGACATACCTATGAACAATAGATCCCAAGGAATCCTTAAGCAGTTACAGAACACATATGCTGCTATGATGGCATTAACGATTATGGTAGCACCTCTGCTAATCCAGTTTCTGACACCAGTTGTAGAGGTGTATGGTATGTTGATCTGCATGACAGGTAGTGGAGGAGCAATTTTTCTAATTTGTTATGGTGGAGATTAGCTGTCCCACTTGAACATTGTGAGTTCGATGGGGTGATGGGGACCACAGGAATCTGCCGGAAGAGAAGGTAGTGGCAGCAAGACAGACAGCATTCATGGAAACTCTCTCTTGTTCTGAAAACCTATACCAGATACAGATGCTCGCACTCATCCATTAGAGTTAACCTAAGTGTCTTCATATTGGTATAGTGGTGGCAGATGTCCCTGAAGGTTATGTATGCTGCTGGGAGCCAGTGTACTGACAAGTTGCTGCCTGGCAGCAGCAGTCAGCTGAGGCTAGCACAGCATTCTTGCAGGCTGGGTTGACTGTGCTTAGCACAGCCAGTAGTGTGCAGACAAAGACTGTGGTGTGTGGGTGGAGAGGCACGGTGACCTAAATTCTGGACCTCAGCCTGTGAGTGGCGGGCTGGACATAACAGTGGCTGTCCAGCGAATACTGGGGGTGCAGCAGCATGGGGGCATTGTGGATACAGTCACTTTCTCAAACCTGCCTGCTGACCTGCGTGGTGTGTATAAATAATGCACCAGTACCCATTTGTTTGACTGTCTGGCAGCACAGGCACGCACCACTGATGGCACAATGCTGCATCAATAAGTCATTGCAAGC
Organism: Schistocerca cancellata; assembly: GCF_023864275.1. Lineage (NCBI taxonomy): Eukaryota > Metazoa > Arthropoda > Insecta > Orthoptera > Acrididae > Schistocerca > Schistocerca cancellata. The sequence continues at coordinate 183,701,524 of NC_064632.1, forward strand.
ATTCTGACTGTCTCCAAGGATATCACCTGACATCTCTATGCTTGTGTTATTAGTGGAGCAACATTAGGTGCTGAAATTATTGGCTGAAAGTATTCGTCCATAGGTGAAGGACCATGTGATTATGATACTGTGACAAGTGTGACTTTCTTGTCTGGTTCCTATCTGTTGGGATTTTTTATGACCACTGTTCTTGTTCTGTGTTACATGGCTGTGGTGATACATCATTCCTTGTAAACACACTGATACGCCAACAAGTCCAGTAACCACGGTTGCAGTGTGGACATAGCATGTCCATGTATGATGCCCCATTCTGCATCTCTGCCATGTCTCTACATTGGCTTCTTTCATAGTGCTGATTTCATACAACTGACTAGGACATACATACCACTTCACTGCTCTGTGTTATGTCCTTGGTGGATGGTTGCATGACCTATTGGTACCAGTTTTATACCATCTACAACACTCCACAGCAACCAGTCTGTTTCTTTAAGAGGGCGACAAATAATTTGTATTGTGTGCTTATACATTTAGCAGATCCATGTTCTGCCCCTGATGGACCATTCAGTGCTGACCAGTCACCATGCTTTCCTCTAAGAATGTCATCATTCAGATGTGGTACAGAGGGTGTGGGGCCAGCACAATGCTCTCCTGTTCATTGTCAGCTTTGTAGACCTTGGGCCACTACTTCTCACTCAAGCAGATTCTCAGTTGACATTAGGGTGTTGAGTGCACTCTGTCAGTGCCAGAAATTGAACGCGAGATCTAGAAGTAATTCCTGTGATTGTCTGTGTGAGTAGATTAGTGCTAGTCATAGTTTGTCATTAGTAAGCTTTACAAAAGTAGCTCGCAGTGGTGCTTCTGTCTTTTCCCTGGAGATTTTTAACAGTTAGAGTGACTCTTGTCCAGAATATGTTCACACTTTCAGCTGTTATAGCATTTTAGATTTGCCTCACATGAAAGCAGGCCCTTTTCTCTTGCTTGCAACCTGCTCCTGTTACAAATCTTCTCTTATGTCTAACTATGACAAGAAATTGTTTGACAAAATTATTTTTTGGCCAGTCTGTGCTTACAGAGTTAAACAGCTTACCATCTGATACTTTGGCATGTTTTGCAACAGTGTTTTCATCTAGTGTTTTCATCCATAATGCTAATAGGATCCAAAAACACAATAATATGACTGCTCAAATCATTAAATAATGTCCACCATACTTCAAGGTTGCAACAAAACAACCTTCATTTTAGACTTTTTCTAGTATTCTCAATAGTTAGACAAATCCTGCAGTACTAAAGAGTGTAAGAAGTACACTTGTCAGACCACATCATACATTTTCATTCACCAGGAGTCTAGTTTGTGTACTTCTTATGCTACAGAAGCAGTAGTTCATACTGAATTGGTGGAAGTGTATGGCAACAATACTCCATGATATGAGACAGTGCTTAGAAGGCACAGACACTCCCAGAATGATGGAGACTGAAGTGGCTGATCACCCCCTCTGACAAATCAGGTATCACAGTAGAAGAGGAGGCCCTGGTGCTTTAAGACTAAGGTATTAAAATTGAGCTGATAGTCAAGAAAGTGAAAGTACAGGGGCTGGACAAAAATGTGGAAATATTAAAAACACGATGCATCACCATGCCTAATATGGTGTAGGAAAACTGTTGACATTATAACCAGCATCCAGTCATCACAGAATGGATACGTACAGGCCCTGTATGGTTTTCAAAGGAATTTAATATCATTCTTCCTGCAAAATAGTGGCAAGTTCAGGAAAGATTCTGGATGTGGATAAAGATCGAGCACTATTCTCTCCAAAAGTAGATGACAAAGGCTCAATAATATTGAGATCTGATGACTGTGGTGGCCAGGGGAGATGCAAAAATTCATCCTCGTGCTCACAAAATGAGTCCTGGACAATGCAAGCTGTGTTAAGATGGGCCCTGTTGTCTTGAAACATAGAATCACCTTTGAAGAACAAACATTATACCACACCGGATGTATATGATCAGCCAACATGGTCACATAATTCTTGGCAGCAATGCAGCCTTGCACAGTTACCAAGGTACCCATGGAATACCATGACATGAGTGCCCAAATCATCACTAAACCCCCATCAAATTTCACTCTTGGCAGCAAGCAGTCTGCATCGTAGGCTTGGGCACCATACACTAGACACAAACTTGGCCAGAAGTTGGAGACAATGTAAAACCAGACTCATACTACCAAATGACTTTCTTCCATTGCTCCATAGCCCATGTTCAATGCCTTTGACATTACATTTTCCTGTTACAGGCATCAGCATTACTGATGTGTTGTTTTGGAATTCCAGCTCATCCTGAATCCCCAGATTATGTAGCTCCCTTCATGTTGTTTTCATGCTGACAGGATTCGTGAGTGTAACATTCAGTTCTACAGTGACTACTGCAGCTGTCATCCTCTTAATTTTCATCACAATCATCTTCAATAACTGTTGTCACTATAACTCAACACACATTTTCATCTGTGTTGTGACTAAGCAGATGACATTTCTCTGCTTTGCCTTTATGCAGTATAAATCTCCGATACAGTGCCTCCTGAAACACCAAACTCTTCAGCTACATTGCTTACAGAAGTGTACACCATATGAATGCCAACAATTTGCTCACTTCTAAATTCAGTTAGCTCTGATATAGTGCAGTCACACCTATGCAGAATGTTGTTTTGACCATGATTGACACTTGCAACACATTGAGGGCATTGCACAGGTGCCATTCATGTTCATAAACAACTGTGCCACATGCAGGCTTGGCTATCATCTTCATTTGTGTCCAATTTTTTTTGGATATTGTCATAGATGCATCAACCAAGGAAGCACTGGCAGTTTTACCTGGTCAGAAGTCTGTGAGGTCTGACTTAGTGATTGGTCAGCACAACACCACAATTATCAGACATACTCGTATCTCGGAACACTTCCAGAAATGTTGCTATATAAGGGAGAAATCACATGCAACGGATAATTAAGAAAACACGTTCCAAAAATGAGTAGTTTACATCTGACAATAGTATTTTCAGAATGTCTATAGATAATGTAGGTTGGATTACGAATGCGTTACTATTGTTGTCACTGTAGATATAGATTTGTGGAAAGTGAAGAAAGATGTAAGTAATCACTCACAAAATAAGTAAGAAAACAGAACAGACTACCAATTACAAAGTGAAATTAAATGCTACAATGATTGCAGTTTATTCAGCAATGTTTTAACATCTTCCAGTCTGGCATTACATTTAGTGATATAAATGTATTAAAGTTTGTTAAGTAAGGCACCTTCTAACTTTTTACAGGCAGTCCAGAGATACCAAATACAGATGATACCAAACCACTATGGAATGCCACCTGGACAGATAAGCTGAAGCGTAAGCTTTTAACACATTATGACAAGTTTTCGAGACCTGCACAGCACACTAATGCAACTGTTGTCAAGATGGTATTAACTTTCCGACATATTGAACTTGTAAGTACAGTACATTGCAACTGCCATACAAAATATGTAGCAGGAATAGCAAACATCAAAATTACACAATTTCATTTAAGAAATTCAAAATGGTACAACTTAAACTGGATATAAATGGCTGCAATATGTAAATTTGTAAAGTAGTTCTTGACGTCCAAAAGGCTTTTGACTCAGTAGAACACCAACACTTATTAATAAAACTAAGATAATGTGATCATACAACATTTGTGACTGCGTGTTATCGCAGATGAAGCATCACTGATGAATATTAGTCAGATAGTTATCTGCATGTTTCATGGATAATAAATGTGACTTATTGCTATACTGTTGAATGAGACAGTTTTATAATTACAGTACATCTAATTAGTCGAAAATATGTGCAACATTTAAAACACACTACTACACAGTCAGAAATTCTTTTATCACGTAGAAGGAGCTGTCAAGCAGATATGTTTTAAGTTTGTGTTTGAAGTTACTTTTGTTAACTCTTTGTGCACTAAGAACTTGGTTAAAAAATTTTATGGCTGCATATTTAATTCTTTTCTGTGCCACACGAAGGCTGAGTGCTGGATTATGTAAATTGTTTCTCCTTCTAGTATTATATTAAACAGAAGTAACTTCAGGGATGTCCCACGACTGCTTTCCATCCAGTATATTAAAGACCTGTCAGACAACTTTAACAGTTGCCTCAGACTTTCAAAGATTATACAGTAATCTATAATGAAGTGCTATCTGAAAAAAAGAATTACCAAAAAATCCAATCAAATTGTCGTAATATTCCAAACCCATGAAAATATTGTCAATTTACTTTAAAGGTTCAGAAATTTAAAATTTTGCTCTTCACAAAATGAAAAAAAGGTATCTTATGACTAAAGTATTGGTGAGACTGTCAAAAAAATATCTAGGTGTAATAATCTTTGGAAATATGAAATGGAATGATCACATAGGCTCATTCATAGGTAAAGTAACTTACTTAGGTTTATTGGTAGGATACTGGGAAAATGCAGTCTACAAAGGAGATTGATTGCAAAACACGCAAGTGTGCAGTTAAAGGTTGAGCAAATTTTTTTGAAACGTCTTTTCTTATGCTAAATGGATCTTCAGCAGTCACCAATCATCAGACAAAATCATATGTACCTCTTGAACCATGAGAAATTGCAGCCAGTTCTGTTTATTTTATTTATCCATCTGTTGACAATAAATATGGTATGGATGTTGTACAAATGTACATGTTAATTTACGTGAAACCATTTTAAGAAATGGAACATACACTGAGGTGACAAAAGTCATGGGATACCTACTAATACCATCTCGGACCTCCTTTTGCCTGGTGAAGCGCAGCAACTCAATGTGGCACAGACTCAACAAGTCATTGGGAGTCCCCTGCAGACATATTGATCCGTGCTGCCTCTATATCCACCTGTACTTATGACAGTGTTGCCGATGCAGGATTTCGTCGTGAACTGACCTCTTGATTATGTCATATAAATGTTCAATGGGATTCTTGTTGGGTGATCTGGGTGACCAAATCATTTGCTTGAACTGTCCAGAATATTCTTCAAACCAGTCATGAGCAATTGTTGTCCACTGACATAGCACAGTGTCATCAATAAAAATTCCATCATTGTTTGGGAACATGAAGTCCATGAACAGCTGCAAATGGTCTCTAAGTACCCCAACATAACCATTTCCAGTCAATGATTGGTTCAGTTGGGTCAGAGGACCCAGTACATTCCATGTAAACACAGCCCACACCATTATGGAGCTACAACTTGGGTCCATGGCTTTGTGAAGTCTGTGCCACACTTGAACCCTATCATCAGCTCTTACCAACTGAAATCAGGACTCATCTTAACAGGCCACAGTCTTCGAGTCATCAGGGATCCAACTGATATGGTCATGAGACCAGGAGAGGTGCTGCAGGTAATTTTGTTCTGTTAGCAAAGGCACTTGTGTTGGTCATCTGCTGCCATAGCCCATTAATACCACATTTCACCACAGGGTCCTAACAGATACATTAGCTGTATGTCCCACATCAATTTCTGCTATTATTTCATGCAGTGTTGCCTTTCTGTAAGTGCTGACAATTACATGCAAACACTGTTGCTCTCAGTCATTAAGTAAAGGCCAGTGTGTTGCTCTTGGTGAGAAGTAATGCCTGAAATTTGTTACTCTCAGCACAGTCTTGACACTATGGATCTCAGAATACTGAATTCCCTAACAATTTCCAAAATGGAACGTCTCATGCACCTTGCTCCAACTACTATTCCTCATTCAAAGTCTGTTGATTGCCATCATGTGGCCATGACATGTCAGATTCGTTGGTTGATTTGGGGGAGAGGACCAAGCAGTGAGGTCATCGGTCCATAATCATGCCATAAATCTTTTCACATGAATCACGTGAGTACAAAAGACAGCTCCACCAATACATTGCCCTTTTATACTTCGTTTACGTGATACTACTGCAATCTGTATAGGTGCATATCACTATCCCATGACTTTTGTCACCTCAGCATATGAATACGTACATAAAGTAGGACAAACAAAATAATACATGATCATACAGTACATAGTAATACAACCTTGTATAGACTTATCAGCCAGAACGTTATGACCACCTACCTAATATCTGGTATGTCCACCTTTGGCATGGATAACAGTGTGATGCATCGTGACATGGAAGTAGTGAGGCCTTGGTAGATCACTAGAGGGAGTTGGCACCACATTTGTGCACACAAGTCATCTAATTCTCATCAATTCCTTGGAGGAGGGGGGGGGGGGCAAAAAGTTCTGATGCCACATTCCATCACATCACAGATGTATTTGATTGGGTTCTGATCTGGCAAGCTGGGAGGCCAGCACACAATTGGAACTCAGCACTGTGTTTCTCAAACCACTCCATCACACTCCTGGCCTTGTGACAGGAAGCATGATTGTCACGGAGAGGTGTACATGGTCTGCAACTAGTGTGCAGTACAACTTGGCTGTCATGGTGCCTTTCACGAGCTCCACTGGACTCTTGGATTCCCACATGAATGTTCCCCAGAGCATAATGGAGCTGCCGCCAGCTTGTCTCTGTCCCACAGTATGGGTGTCAAGGGGCTGTTCCCCTGGAAGATGATGGATTCACATCCTCCCATTGGCATGATGAAGAAAGTATTGGGATTCATCAGACCATGCAACACTCGGACACTGCACCAACGTCCAGTGTCAATGGTCACATGCTCATTTCAGCTGTAGTCGTCAACGTCATGGTGTTAACATTGGCGGATGCATGGGTCATTGGCTGCAGAGTATTCAGTGCACTGTTTGTTTGGACATACTTACACTCTGCCCAGCATTAAAGACTGATGTTAGTTCTGCCACAGTTTAATGATTGTTCTGTTTTACCAGTCTACCCAGCCTACGTAGTCTAATATCTGCAATGAGAGGTTGTTGCCGATCACCACAACATCTTGATGTGGTTTCACCTTGGTTTTGCCTCATGCTGAAGACCCTCACTACAACACTCCTTGAACACCCAACAAGTTGGGCAGTTTCCTCCAGGTCATCACAATCCGCCCTCAGTCACACTCAGGTAGATTGCACACCTATCCCATTCTACACAGAGACAGCACTTCTTCAAACTGAAAACAGTGATCACAGTTCTAAAATTACTAATTTAAAATAAGGTGTGGCATTATTGAGCCTTCTTCTGTTTTTGATTTATAGGACTGACATTCAGTATTGATCTCTAAGCTGTGAAGTACTTCTTTACACATATATTTATCATGTATAAAAAAGGTATCACTTAATGAATTAGAGATTCTTTGCAGTATTGTGACAAAGGAAATTGTTCAATACTTCAATAAAAGCCATGTTAAAATAAGCACCAGTAAGACATATCTCATGGAGTTCAACAATAGTAAACAGTGATGAAATTAAACTTTACATACATAGTGAAACCATAAAAAAAGAGTTTAGAGTAAAATTCTGTGGTTTAACAATTCAATGCAATCTGAAGTGGGAAATGCATGTTGAATCTTTAGCAGGTAAGTTATATAAGAACCTATTAGTAATCAATATCATTAGCAAGTTTTGCAAAGATGCTATTATCCAAAGGACTGCTTGTCATGCAATGTATATTACATCAGAGTTGTAAACTAAAATTTGAATAAAATCTGAAGGAATAATCTCATCATGGAAAAAACTGTATGATAGTCATAATAATAATAATAATAACTTGTAATTATTATTTTGTAGGAAAGTTCTGGTGGAATGTAAATACTTTGGAGTAAAGGAAACCACTTACTGAAAAGCAGAAGCTTTGAGTTGTTGAGTCACCGACAGGCACACTTAAATAGCAAAGAAAACTTGCTAGCCTTTGAAGCAATCTTTTTTTGAGTTAGAGTACAAATATGTCTGTGCCCATAAAGGGCACCAGCGGACACAATATGCCTGTGCTGGAGTGCAGGTTGCATTGGGTGGGATAGGGTAGAGGGAAGGACGAAGGAAGAGAGGGAGGGAGAGAGTAGAGGGAGGGACAAAGGAAAAGAGGGAGGGAGAGAGAGAGAGAGAGAGAGAGAGAGAGAGAGAGAGAGAAGGCAGACAGAGGGGTTGAGCATGGATGGCCAATGGCTTGGAAGGAGTCAGCCAGTTTTCCAGCTAGGAATGTTGTAGGAAAGGATGACAGGTGCATAGACTAGGCATGTGATGCATAATTGTTGGAGCCAATTAGGAGCAGCACATACTAAAGGTGATATGGGAATGCGAACTGGGAAGAGGTGACAGGATGGAGGGAGGGGAAACTGTTAGGTGGAGGGTGTGGTGCAGTGGTTTACTGGAAATTGAGGACAAGACAATTATGGGGATGAAGGATGTTATGCAAGATAACTCCCATCTGCATAGTTCAGAGGAGCTGGTGGTGGAGAGAAGGATCCGAATGACATGGGTTGTGAAGCAGTCATTGAAATTCAGCAAGTTATGATCAATAGCATATTGTGCCATCAGGTGGTCAACTTTGTTCTAGGTAACAGTTTGGCAGTGGCCATTAATCCTGATGGACAGCTGGTTTGTAGTCATACTGACATGAGAAGCTATGCAGTGTTTACACTAGAGTTGGAATATTACATGGCTGCTTACACTGGAGGCCAGGCCTCTGATGCCTGTGAAAGGACTGGAGCAGGAAGTGAAGGGTGATTGGGCAGGTCTTGCACCTTCTCCCATATGGAGAGTGGGTGAGAGTGGCTTAGGAATGGATTAGGATGTTGAGTAGGTTGGGTGGGTGATGGAACACCAGTTTAAGAGGGATGGGAAGGATCTTGGTTATGATGTCCCTCATTTCAGGACATTATGAGAGATAATGGAAGCCCTTATGAAGGATATTGTTCAATGGGTTCCTGTCTGTGAAGATCTTCATCAGACTGTCAGCATACTGGGCAAAATAGTTCTCATCACTGCAAATACATCATCCACTCATGGCCAGGATGTATGGGAGGGATTTTTTTGATGTGGAAGGGATTGCAGCTGTCGAAATGCGGGTACTGTTGGTGGTTAGTTGGTTTAATGTGGACATAAGTGTGGATGGAGCCATCTGAGAGGTGGAATCAACATTCAGGAAGGTGGCAAGCTGGGTTGAGAAGGATCAGGTGAAGCATATGGGAGAGAAGATGTTGAGTTTGTGAACAAATGACGATAGCGTATCTTGGCCCTATGTCCAGATCATGAAGATATCATCAATGAATCTGAACCAGACTAGGGGTTGGGAGTTTTGAGAGGCCAAGAAGGTATACGGAGGCAGCATCAACAGTGATGGGTAGGGATCCAGGAAGGAAAGAGGTGGGGGAGGCAGAGAGTCATTGAAGGACAGGGTTACTATCTTTAATATGGGAGGCTATGTTTCAGGTAATTGGTTGGTGGTGTTAGTTAACAACAGTGGAAATTCTTTCAGTGGGAGTTCAATATCCAGCTACAATGGGTCAGCCAGGATTGTTGGGGTTGTGGATTTTGGGGAGCATGTAGAAGGTGGGTGTTTGGGGTGTCGTTGGGGTCAGGAGGAAGATGGACTTGGGAGTGAGCTTCTGGGAAGGGCCTGCAGATTTCAGCACAGATTACTGTGAAAGCTAGCAAGTTTTCTTTCGTTTTTGCATGTGCATTTTGACTAATCAACACTTCTGGTTTTTGGAGCATGGTCTCTATTATTACAGTTTTTAATGTCATTGTTATTTCTTGTGTAGGTCAGACGCATAGGGGAACTAGTTAATAGCGCCTTGGGTTACGACAACTTGCTAAAGTAGGCTTTTATGTTTCAGGATGAGTTAAAATCAGTGATGACAGTATATGGCTGGATGAGAATGGTATGTATGATTAAAATCTGTCATGCTTGATGAACCAGATTTGACAAGCTGAACTGATTTCCTCACTTCAAATATTTACGATATGTGACAGATGTGATTGATAAGATTGTAAAGATGAAATAATGAAAATATTTCAGCCTAAGGGAGATACACTTAGTATCTGATTTATATTGATCTTCATTAATATAATAAATGATACTTAACATTACTGATAATCATGAGATATATTTAGTATCTGATTTATAAATGTTCACTTCAATTGTTGTAATAAATAATTTCTGCAGCATTGATCATCATGAGAGATGCTTTATATTAATGAATGTTCTTCTCTGTTATTACTGTTATTTCCTATTGGGATGGCATTGGGTTCTGTGTCAGAATTGTAGATTGAAAAAAACATACACCAGTTAAATGTTTAATATAACTATATACTTAACTTGTTACAATGATTCCACTGAATGTCGTGATATAAATTCAGATAGTAGTGTGGAGTATGCACAGGTAATGCCACTAACAAGTCCTATTTGAACATTAGTCACTATCTGGTAACAATCAGAGGCTTGAGTCATTTACCCTTGTACTCACATCTATATCTTGACTAAGCTACTTTTAATTAAACTGAAGTGTGAAGATTCTGGAGACTCAAATACTGTAACTGGAATGCTGAGTCCAAAAAACTGGAGCCCAAACAGTAGAGACTGGAGGTTCCCTGTGGAGGCTGCTTATTAGTGTGATGCTTTGAGCTGGCAGTGTCAATCCAAGGGGGTATGTCCCTCACGCAGCTGGCAGTTGGAGGAAGCAGCTGCTCATGGCTGGCTCTCATGGTGATCTCCATAATTACTATTGACAACTTTGTATAGTGGAATGATGCAGCCTGTGTGATACTGATTGCTGATGATATCACATTCCTCTCCCCCCCACCCACCACCACTCCCATCCCTCCACAAACCATGAGAATGAATGAATGAATGAGAACAATGGAAAAGTGAGGGGGGGAGTAATAGAGGTCTGCCTACAAGTGTCACTGAGGAGGCAGGAAATGGAGCTGTGTCCAACGAATCACTCCTGCTCGCACCCCAACATTCACCCTGAGGATGCCTGGCAGTAATGGGTGAGAAACCAGATGTAGGGTACACACACATGGACAGCAGCTGAGGCTCTCCCATGCCTGATGAAGCATCAGCAATTGGTGAGTCCTCAGAGTCAGGTAGAAAGGCAGACCGGCGAAGACAGCCGAACCTCAATGTCATGTGCTGTGGGTACCATGGTGACATCAGTGCCACCACGTTGACCACCATTGTTTTCTCATCTGGCTGGATGGCTGGGAGGGTGAGGGCAGCTGAGGTGGTGAGATCTGTTGTGGATTATATCTGGAACTGAGAAACTATGGGCAGGATCATGTCGGCAACAAGTGCAAATTTGATTTTGATGCTGCTTATGCACACCAGAGGGAACCTGAATCATGTAGAGAGAGCTACCAACAACTTTGACAATGATGCCTCAGTTTCAGCATCTGCAACCACCAAACAGTCTCATTAACATTAAATTTAGTGCACTGCAGGACCACAGCTGACCACGCCAGATGCAGAAGATGCAGTATTGTTCTGTGGTAGTGTCCCTGCAGGAATTTTCCCAGGTGATGTGCCATTACCTTACTGAGAAAGGCAGGCTGCCAACAAGGTCACTAATACCTGCTCCCAACTGTGGGGGGCACGTAGTCTGTTCATTTGCTGCTTAAAAGTACAGACAAAGCCTTCTGCTTCTCTGTTCAACTGTTTATGGAATGGTACATTAGTAAGATATTGAATTCTGTTAGCATCACAAAACTTTTTAAACTCACCAGAGGTGAACTGGGGTCCGTTGTCAGGGAGAATCGCTTCCAGTAGACCTCCTATACAAAAACTGGAGTTGAGGACTTGATGGGGTGTGATGATATTGTGCGCTGTGTAGATAACACAAAAGGGAATTTGCTGAAAGAGTCAACAACCATCAATCAGCGAATATTCCAAAATGGACCTGCAAGGTTTATATGAAGTCTTTGCCATTGGGTGTTCAGTTTGAGCCCCTCAAAAAACTTTTGGTGTCAAACAGCTTGATGCTCCACACATACCTGGCAACTAGCAGTCATTTGTTCTATTTGTGGAGCCATCCTGACCCATGTGCAGTGGCGTCAGGAGAGTTGTTTGGTTCACACCGTGCCTCAATGACCTTCGTCCAGCAATAGGGGAATTTCTCTCTGTAACGATTGTGGAATTAGCACATGTGAATGATCAGACTCTGTGTGGATCAAGATGACACCCTGTTGAACCAACAGATCATGACAGTGTGCAAAGTAGTGCTGAACCAGAGAGCTGAAAATTGCCTTGACCAGGTGTGGCCATCCAGTGTGAATGTTCTTTAATAAGACTTGTAGCTAATGATCTGCAGTCGTTGCTTGGGCAGTTCACTGATGCATAATGCAGAATCCTTGCAGAATTTTGAATCGTGTGTGTCCATATAAAAACTAGAATCCGAATAATCATTCCTGACAGACAAACAAGAAAAGGTGTCCATATTGGGGTGCTTGGTGGTTGGTCTGTATATGATCTCATACTGATAGTTCAACAGAATTAAAGACTAACATTGCAACTTCTGTGCATGGTGGGAATGGGTAGTGTGGGCTAAAAAATGATGTTGAAGGCTTGTAGTCTGCTACTAGATAGTTTTCACCTGTACAGATACTTGTGAAACTTATTCACTCAGTAAATAATTGCAAGTGATTCTTTCTCTAGCTGTGAATAATTGCACTGAGCCTTATTTAATAGTGTGAATGCAAATGTGGTAGTGTTGTCTGAAGCTTCCATCTTGTGTGAAAGAACTGTCCCAATTCCATGTGAGGAAGTGTCATTTGATAAGATGACAGGCTTAGTTGGATCAGACTGCTTCAAACAAGTGTCACTCAATGATGATGGGACAGTCTTCCAACAAAGTTGGTGGAATGGTCCAACAATTTAGGCCAAATTTGGGACAAACCCAATATAATAAATGAGCTTCCCTAACACTGTTTGCAGTTCACTCATATTACAGGTCTTTGTGAGCTGATGGATTGCTTTGAGATGGACTTGTGTTGGGTGAAAAGCCTGAGCATTGATCACCTGTCCTAAGTACTTGATTTCTGTTTTAAAAAGGCACACTTGTCCTTGTTGCCTTTCCATCTGACAGCAGAAAGTGCTGGAAGGAGACTCCTCAATTTTTCTAAATGCTTATCGGGGGAGTGACCAAAACCCTCAGTTTCATCTAAATAATTAGAAGATAAGGGTACACAAGCAGTCGGCTGTTCCAGGTAACTCTGGAATATGGCCATTGCTGAAGCACTAGCAAAGGACAGATGCAGAAACTTGAACAAGTCCAGAAGGTTGTTGATGACAAAGAAACAATGTGACTGCTCATCCAAAGGAATTTGGAGATAGGCATCTGGCAAATCAGTTTTAGAAAAGAAGCGGCCAGCTCTTAGTCTATCAAATGGCTCTGAGCACTATGCGACTGAACTTCTGAGGTCATCAGTTGCCTAGAACTTAGAACTAATTAAACCTAACTAACCTAAGGACATCACACACATCCATGCCCGAGGCAGGATTCTAACCTGCGACCGTAGCGGTTGCTCGGCCCCAGACTGTAGCGCCTAGAACCGCATGGCCACTCCGGCCAGCCCTAGTCTGTCAGTTAGGTCTTCTGACCAAGGCAAATGATAAGAATCAACAAGTATCTGAGGGTTAACCCAGCCTTAAAGTCAGCACACAACCACAGTTTTCCAGAAGATTTGGTATCACCAATGGAAATGCCCACTGACTAGATGGTATGAGGATAATGATGCCTTGGTCCTGCCATTTTTTCAACCCTTGAACAACTTTTTGCCTAATAGCTTGAGAGATGGGCCAAAATAATCTAGGTTGCATATTGTCATCAGTATGATACACACCTTAAAATGTGATGCTTTGTCTAAACTGTCCTCAAACAGATTGCTAAACTCATCATGTAATGTGAAAACATGGTCTTAAGGAACAAAAGAATTTTTTTTAAATGCAAGATAGTAAAAGAGACCCTCTCTTAGAAATGTTCCAGAATGTGGCAGGCAAACTACAGACTCCAAGATCTGGGATATCCTGTCCATTGTACACAGAAATAACTGCTTCAACTTATGGAGTTTGGGCTGACCCAGCCACTCATAAGTACATCTGTTCAGAATCGTAACTGATGTTCCCATGTCTAATAGCATGCACATGTCTCGACTGAGAATATTCCATGTAACAAACAACTTATTCACTTTCCTTTAGCTAGGTAAAGAATTGTGAGAGTGTGACATGGATTTTGACTAAGTCTGGACTTCCTTGTGAATGTGAACTGCCTTGGACAGTACAATATTGAAATTCATTCTATGACACTTTGAGGAAGGCGCCACGTCTTTGTTTTGTCTATTCTTTTGTAAGTAGGCAGATTGAATGCAGCCGTGCTTACCACAATGGAAACACTACACATCATAGCAGGAACACGTCTGCCACTTGCATGCCTTGAAACACTGGGGACATGACTTTGCACCTCATGCCTGCCACTTGCCAATTTGCTGTTGTTTACTCATGTAATGTGGCATTGTCTATTCCATATGGCAGTAGTACACATGATCTGAACACACAAGCTGTTTACTGTCACTTCTCGTATGCACTATAAAAATATGTGGTGATTCAAAATCAACTGCAGCACTGTCCAGAGTGTCTTGTGACTCCACTCAATCTAGCTCTTGTTTTCATTCTGTATCTGAAAACTTCAAAAATTGATTCCTAATGCAAGTGTCTGAAATGTTCTGAGTAACTGCATCACACAACTTAGCATCACTGTAATATTTGCCACAGTCACAATGAAATTTGCACTGCCTAATTAGGCCCTATATGTTTCTTACCTAATGTTTATCAGTTTGGTTAGGCTCTGTAAGCTGTCTAAAAAATTTATATGAGCAGCTGCCATACTCAGTTGTTCATCAAAATATTTGTCTAAAGTAGCAAGTAATTCCTTGTACTGAACACTTTCAGGGAGGGTGGTAGAAAACAGTTTGCATGCAAGACAGTATCCATTGATGCCTACTGACAACAAACAAATATGGATGTCTGTCCATACTTTGAATCTGATGAGCTGAGAAGTGGACATCAAGCTGCACCCTGTATTCAGACCATTCCTCTTGCTGAGCACTGAACAGTCAGAGCTGTGGCACACAGGCAGGCATTGCTTGTTGTGGCAGTGTTTGGGCAGCAGAGAATTCTGCCTTCATATTACTGTGGAATTGCAGTAACTTATTCATGCCTTCCATGAGCTGAGCCTACAACTGAATGATTTGATGTAGGGACATGTCTGGTGATGCAGTAGCCATGATTTACAACACAGTGAAAAAAAGTCACAAATGGCAAAAATAAATTGGCCTCTGAAAAAATTTGAAACACACGCACATTAATAGGTAATTGGTGGTGGTAAGCACAGTCTCCGAAAGAGCTCATGGTGCTGATCCAATGGGGCTTGTCTCTCAGGCAGTTGATGGTTCCAGTAAGCGGTTGGCTGTGGCTGCCTCTCATGGTAATCTGCATAACCACCATTGCTGACTTCGTATAGTGGAATGATCCCCCCTGCATGGTATCGGTTGCTGATGATACCACAGTTGTAATAAATGATAGTATTGCACATCAACTTAACAGTTATTGAAACTGTGAAAGTATTATCTGCTTATTTTACACAGAATTACATTTAACAAGCAGAACATTTTCTAACATAGTGTAATAGTGAACCAGGCCAGTTCTCAGACAAGAATGTAAGCATTTTAAGGGCAATTCTGTGCAGGTGAGGTATCTAAATGTGGTTTACAGACTATTTCACAATTTCAGTTCAATCTGCATCTCTTAGAGAAGTGGATGACAAGAGCTCGGTTATGGAAAATTGATGTGCCATTCAGTCTACATCAATCTCTCCTCTCTGTGAATCACTATAATTTAGGCAGTTGAGGATAGTTTTTATTATTTTATGCTTTAAGACTTCTTCTCATTTTACTGAAGGATAGAATATATGAGGGCATGCTGAGCAGTAATGCCTCTGAATTTCTTGTATGAAAATTCTTTTATTAGAAAATAAAACTAACTTTTTTAATGTTCTGCATCATTATACTTCTTGTCTGCATATTTATTTCTCGACATAGTCACCGTGCAATGAACATATTTCTCCTAATGAGAGACTAATATGTTGATACTTACACTATAGAATCTTGGACTTCGTTGATGAAGCCACAACCTCAGCTCTGCTTGCACCACTCCATCACTATCAAAGTTAAGTCCTCGAGGGTGGTAGTGTAAGAAAAAGCTAAAAATTGGTTAGAGCTAAGTCAGAACTGTAAGGAGGATGATCCATGACAGTGAACTCAAGATTGTTACAGATGTCACAGCACTCATGTGTGATCTGGCATTGTCATGCTACAGGAGAGGGTGCTCTATATGTGTATGAACTCTTGATTCAAGCTGCCAGTTTTTCAGGGGTCTTGCAGTATGTTGCAGAGTTTATGGTGGTGCCTTTAGGCACAAATTCCAAATGCACCACACCTTGAACGTTCCAGAACAGTGTGAGCTTCACTTTGCCTGCTGAAAACATTATCCTGAACTTTTTTGGTGTCAGTGATCCTTTCTGGTGAAACTCTATTTATGCTGTCTTGTTTTCGGGTTAAAAATGCGGAACCCATCCTTCATCTCCTCTCACAATGTTGTCAAGCAACCCATCACATTCATGCACAAAACACAAAAGAAATTGTTGACATATGTCCAGTCTCCACTGTTCCATGTCAGGAGTGAGAACTCAAGGCACACACTGAGAACACAGTTTTCTGAATTACAGTTCTGCAATGATATCTTTACATGCTTTCATGATATGCCACACTTACCTGAGGGCTGTGTCTGTTTCACCTGACAGTTTTCTCTGATGAGTTCATCTAACTGATTCTGATGAGAATTCTTCCGGGTTGTATGGCCGTGGTCCATGGAACTTTTCTATCACTGAAGTTTCGTCCAAGGCTATGTTGGACACCTTTAGAGGTGCTCCTGGTTGTGCTAAGTCTTGCCGACTGATGAGTCAGACACCGAAGAGTGGCCTAAATACCGTGTAAAGTGGGCGTGGTCTAGATTTCACATGATGGCAGAGATAAACCTTGTCAAAGATAAAATATAACTATCGATCATAGTATGTCAAAGATAAAAACTTCTCATCGATTCTGTAGTGCCACTGTCCATATATCACTGAGTTTCATGGCTTCTTCTTTTTGGTTAAAATTATCCCCATGTTTATATATTTTGATGGCTTCTCTATATAGTCATGGATAATAGTTCGACAAAGTACATAAAACTTCAGTTTCCGAAAATTTCGCTATGTGATCACCTGACTGAAGAGCATGTCCCGCCACAGCTGACTTGTTTGTTTTCCCTAGTTGACAAAGACTTTTATGTTCCTTCATCTGTGTATTCATATTTATCTTTGTAGTTCCAATGTAGACCTTACCATACGTACACGGAATCTTCTATACACCACTTGCAGACAGAGGGGGACATTTATTCTTAATAGAACGAACTGCTTGGCCTATTTTCTTAGTTGGTCTGAAAATCGGTCAAACATTATGTTTCCGTAAAATCTTGTCGATTTGATCCGTTACTTTTTTGATGAAGGGTAAAGAAACAGCGTTCTTCCATCGCTGTGTTCTATCATTGTCCTTAGGCCTCCTGTTATTTGGTCGCAAAACTCTATTTATTTCCTTACTATAGTACCCATTCTTCTCAAAAGCCTGCTTTAGATGTTTTAACTCTGCGTCCAGGTATTCCGGCATACAAATCCTTTTAGCTCTGTCCACTAGACTTTTAATTACACCTCTTTTCTATTGTGGATGATGACTGGAATCCTTATGCAAGTATGTCAGTATGTGTAACCTTCTGAAAGACATTATATTTCAAGCTGCCATCAGTCTGTCTCATAACGAAGACATCCAAGAAGGATATTGCATTGCCTTTCTCCATTTCCATGGTAAACTGGATTTTAAGATTTATACTTATTTAAATAATAAAATAATTCCTGTAAAGCTTTTTGCCATGTGACCAAACCACAAATGTATCATCCACATATCGATACCATCCACATGGTTTCTTATTTGCTTTTTACATGGAAAAATTTGAACAATTAGCTCTGGAGTCAGTGGCCATTACTGAGTGGAGCTGCACATGGCAATGGCTTGTCTGTTCAAGGACTGCACAGAGTAGATGCAGGTAAGGCTGTCCAAATGGAACTGGCTTGCTAACAAATGGCATCTGCTTAAGTAAAAGCCAGACTGATGGTTACCTACTCCACCCCCTGGTGGACATGTGGTCAACAGGGGCAAAACAGTTCCACAACTGTAGCACCACTAGTGGCAATGCAAGCGATGTACACCAGCTAGTGTTGTGATGCTGACAGTGAACACCTGTTGGTAGGTAAAGTGGTCCACCTTGGTTTTATTGCTGTGTAATAGCCATCCTAGGAGAAGCATGGGGATATTGCCCCCAATGGGAGTGATGGTGAAGCCATGGTGTAGAGACTGGCATTGACAGTGGTGTCCCCACGCATGAGGCACCTTGAGTCATTGTAGTTGACACCCATGAGTGTGGGTGACTTCAATGGCTGTCTCCCAGTCCCTGTAGCCGAGGTCATGAAGAGCCCTTTAGCGATGCTGCAGCCGTCCTGGATGATGACACGAATGCTGAGGTTGGTCCAGATGGGTATCATTCGGAGTGAATCTGAAGAAAGAACAGCTACAAAATCTGTGTCACTGAAGATTGAACCTTCTCCCAGATACTGTGGATGGAGGTACTTCCTGGTGTGGGCCAGTATTTGTGTTTGAATTTCTAAGAGTGAATAATCGAAAAACTGGGAAGTTCTGCCAGTAGCTTTTGTAGTATATCCGTGCAAGCAATAGTAGCAACCCTGTGTGCAGCAATGGGTTCTTGTGGTCAACCACACTGACACGAGCCTGAGGAGTCTTGAGAGGTTGACTGTGTAGATGTGTTCCAAGGCATGGGCCATTGGATGGAGTTCTAAATTGTGCCAATTCTTCTCCCTGAAAACATTGCAAGTCATGAGACATGTATCTGTGATGGCAAGAGACACTGTTGAAAATGGAAGACCAAGATGTGCATCATAATTCCTGAGAGTGAAAACTTCGCCACTGAGGTGAGTAGCAGAAGTTTGTGGCAGGTCCGAAGGTGACTATGAGGAAAGAGTGTTTGTTGAAGTAGCAAGTGTAGGTACCTGGTCCTGTGCTAATGACATGGTGCAAGGGCTAAGAGAACCACTGTCAAAGAAGCATCACCTGCATCCACAGCTTTGTGAAGCACTTGCTCTGAACCCAGAATCACATAGTGCATCATTGTATCACAATTTGAATCTGCACCACTATCTGTGAATGTATCATTGTCACCACTCAGCGCTGAAGTCGTGGGGATACAGAGTAGTCCTGAGAGATGCCCAACACTGTGATGCTGTGCCGCTGTGGGAGGCTAAAAGAGATTGAATTGCAACACTTGGGCATCGATTGGTCCACATCTCGAATACTGTAGAGCCAAAAAAGACTGGTGATTGTGATATCTTCAATGGAGATGTGGGCAGAACACTGCTCACAGACAGGAGTGATGGCATTACCAAGAGTGTTATTCCCTGCTGTCGAAAACCTGTGGGGCAAAAGCTCACTGATACATGACAGATGGTCAGCTGATTGTTCAGATAATGGAATTATGTTGGCAGCGAACAGATTGGAGGATTCCACAGAGTTTGTGTGTACACCAGGCATGAATTCATTGACTATCCCATGTGATAACTGTAGGCAAATTGTTAACTGCTGTAGAAAATGAATCATTACAATTCTCGGGTAAAACCTCCTGTAAGTAACTGGTTCCCTGAAATGTTGGCAAAATGGAAATGTAATGTTCTGGACATGACATGCTTGCTCATATGTTATTGGGGACCTTTAGATTGATTGCACCCAAAGGGTAGGAGTAGATACTGGCCTTGTGGCAACATAATTGTTTCAGGCTTTGAGTTTGTTTACAGGTCGGATGGACTGGCAGAGAGTCGTGTAACATTGTAGATGATGTCATGGGTTGTTTATTGTGCACAGTAGTACTGAAAACATTAAGCAAAGCGTAGTAGGCATTTAGTTGATTCTTCAACAGAGTGTATATTAGTTTACTTGGCTCCAGACCCGGGTTAAACAGCTGAAGAAGTCGAAATACTTTAGCTCCAGAATAAGCAAGTAGAAAAGCTTGATTTCATATGGTACCTTACTGTTAGAGGCCACAAAGTGCTGTTCTAATCTTGTGATTAGGCTGGCCATGGCTCCAATTCCTCACTGAAATCTGAAAATGGCATGGAGGGGGGGAAGGGGGGGGGGTCATCCTCATGCAGTAAAGGGCAATGTCTGGGTAGTACACCATCTTCAAACAAGTTCCTTTTCTTGTTGAAGTTACAACAGCCTCATCACCTTCAAATCTTGGGACAACACCTGTATTCAAATTCTCCTTGTCTCCCTTATATGTTGTGCCCATAGTGCTAGCAAACTGAAATAATTCACAGTTCTCCAAGCTACACTATAAATTTTTGCTTTTCCCATGTTGTCATAATACATTCTGGGTGACGGCTGAAATTTTGTGACCTGTAGGTATGGTTGTTTTCAAGTGTGCTAAACTCTAACTGCAGGAGAGTAATGTCAATGATGTAGTACAATGCTGACATCTGGAATTAGAAAAGTTCCTTCAGCCTGTAGGCATGAACCATAAGATATTTATTTCTTTTTAGGGAGATTACAAAACTGGGTCCCTTCATTCACATTACCGTGTACAGACCTCACCATTGGGTATCTAGTTTACACGATCTACCTCATTGTATGCTCTAAGCAAACAATAGAACTGTATCATCAAAATACACTCCTGGAAATTGAAATAAGAACACCGTGAATTCATTGTCCCAGGAAGGGGAAACTTTATTGACACATTCCTGGGGTCAGATACATCACATGATCACACTGACAGAACCACAGGCACATAGACACAGGCAACAGAGCATGCACAATGTCGGCACTAGTGCAGTGTATATCCATCTTTCGCAGCAATGCAGGCTGCTATTCTCCCATGGAGACGATCGTAGAGATGCTGGATGTAGTCCTGTGGAACGGCTTGCCATGCCATTTCCACCTGGCACCTCAGTTGGACCAGCGTTCGTGCTGGACGTGCAGACCGCGTGAGATGACGCTTCATCCAGTCCCAAACATGCTCAATGGGGGACAGATCCGGAGATCTTGCTGGCCAGGGTAGTTGACTTACACCTTCTAGAGCACGTTGGGTGGCACGGGATACATGCGGACGTGCATTGTCCTGTTGGAACAGCAAGTTCCCTTGCCGGTCTAGGAATGGTAGAACGATGGGTTCGATGACGGTTTGGATGTACCGTGCACTATTCAGTGTCCCCTCGACGATCACCAGTGGTGTACGGCCAGTGCAGGAGATCGCTCCCCACACCATGATGCCGGGCGTTGGCCCTGTGTGCCTCGGTCGTATGCAGTCCTGATTGTGGCGCTCACCTGCACGGCGCCAAACACGCATACGACCATCATTGGCACCAAGGCAGAAGCGACTCTCATCGCTGAAGACGACACGTCTCCATTCGTCCCTCCATTCACGCCTGTCGCGACACCACTGGAGGCGGGCTGCACGATGTTGGGGCGTGAGCGGAAGACGGCCTAACGGTGTGCGGGACCGTAGCCCAGCTTCATGGAGATGGTTGCGAATGGTCCTCGCCGATACCCCAGGAGCAACAGTGTCCCTAATTTGCTGGGAAGTGGCGGTGCGGTCCCCTACGGCACTGCGTAGGATCCTACGGTCTTGGCGTGCATCCGTGCGTCGCTGCGGTCCGGTCCCAGGTCGACGGGCACGTGCACCTTCCGCCGACCACTGGCGACAACATCGATGTACTGTGGAGACCTCACGCCCCACGTGTTGAGCAATTCGGCGGTACGTCCACCCGGCCTCCCGCATGCCCACTATACGCCCTCGCTCAAAGTCCGTCAACTGCACATACGGTTCACGTCCATGCTGTCGCGGCATGCTACCAGTGTTAAAGACTGCGATGGAGCTCCGTATGCCACGGCAAACTGGCTGACACTGACAGCGGCGGTGCACAAATGCTGCGCAGCTAGCGCCATTCGACGGCCAACACCGCAGTTCCTGGTGTGTCCGCTGTGCCGTGCGTGTGATCATTGCTTGTACAGCCCTCTCGCAGTGTCCGGAGCAAGTATGGTGGGTCTGACACACCGGTGTCAATGTGTTCTTTTTTCCATTTCCAGGAGTGTAGAATGGATTATGTGTTTTATCATAATGCTTCTTGTTCTTTATCTTGCATTATGTATTCTTTCCTCTCCGACATTGGTGCATCTCTTGCATCCACACTTTCAGTTCTCCCATATAATCATTAAAATTATAATAAGCCTCACCAGATTCTTCTGTAGTATCCCTGGAATGTTGTATACACTAAAAAGAATAATTCTATTTAATTGTATGGATAAAAAATCTACTCACCAAGCGGCAGCAGAACACATACATAAAAGACTGTTGTGGTTGGAAAGCTTTTGGAGCCAGTGACTCCTTCTTCAGGCAGAAGGGTTGAAGGGGAAGGAAGAAAGGTGAAGGAAAAGGACTTGACAGGTCTAGAAAGAGGGGTAGATTTTGGGAAAATCACCCAGTACCATGGGTCAGGGGAGACTTGCCATACGGGATGAGAAGGGAAGACATTCTCAGAAGGATTCTCATCCCATACGGTAAGTCTTCCCTGACCCGTGGTTCTGGGTGACTTTCCCAAAATCTACCCCTTTTCCTAGACCTCTCAAGTTCTTTTCCTTCACCCTTCTTCCCTCCCCTTCAATGCTTCTGCCTAAGAAGGAGCCACTGGCTCCAAAAGCTTGCCAATCACAACAGACTTTTATGTGTATGTTCTGCTGCCACTTGGTGAGTAGATTTTTTATCTATCCAATTAAATAATTTTGTCAATAATTGATTGTTTTCATTGTTATAAAAAGAATAATTTGTATGGCATATATCCTGTTGTGCTGTGCGGTGTTGTATTGTACACAAAATCGACATACAGAAGCTACTTGTCCCAGTCTGTTTGCAGTCTGTTTATGCAATGTTGAAACATTTCTGTTAACATGTGATTAAACGCAGCCAAAACCTCTCAGACAAACAGAAGCTAAACGATGTCAAAGTTAGCGTAAGGAGGGCTATGCGTGAAGCGTTCAGTGAATTCGAAAGTAAAATACTAGGTACCGACTTGACAGAAAATCCTAGGAAGTTCTGGTCTTACGTTAAATCAGTAAGTGGCTCGAAACATCATGTCCAGACACTCTGGGACGATGATGGCATTGAAACAGAGGATGACAAGCGTAAAGCTGAAATACTAAACACCTTTTTCCAAAGCTGTTTCACAGAGGAAGACCGCACTGCAGTTCCTTCTCTAAATCCTCGCACCAACGAAAAAATGGCTGACATTGAAATAAGTGTCCAAGGAATAGAAAAGCAACTGGAATCACTCAACAGAGGAAAGTCCACTGGACCTGACGGGATACCAATTCGATTCTACACAGAGTACGCGAAAGAACTTGCCCCCCTTCTAACAGCCGTGTACCGCAAGTCTCTAGAGGAACAGAAGGTTCCAAATGATTGGAAAAGAGCACAGGTAGTCCCAGTCTTCAAGAAGGGTCGTCGAGCAGATGCGCAAAACTATAGACCTATCTCTCTGACGTCGATCTGTTGTAGAATTTTAGAACATGTCTTTTGCTCGAGTATCATGTCGTTTTTGGAAACTCAGAATCTACTATGTAGGAATCAACATGGATTCCGGAAACAGCGATCGTGTGAAACCCAACTCGCATTATTTGTTCATGAAACCCAGAAAATATTAGATACAGGCTCCCAGGTAGATGCCATTTTCCTTGACTTCCGGAAGGCGTTCGATACAGTTCCGCACTGTCGTCTGATAAACAAAGTAAGAGCCTACGGAATATCAGACCAGCTGTGTGGCTGGATTGAAGAGTTTTTAGCAAACAGAACACAGCATGTTGTTCTCAATGGAGAGACATCTACAGACGTTAAAGTAACCTCTGGCGTGCCACAGGGGAGTGTTATGGGACCATTGCTTTTCACAATATATATAAATGACCTAGTAGATAGTGTCGGAAGTTCCATGCGGCTTTTCGCGGATGATGCTGTAGTATACAGAGAAGTTGCAGCATTAGAAAATTGTAGCGAAATGCAGGAAGATCTGCAGCGGATAGGCACTTGGTGCAGGGAGTGGCAACTGACCCTTAACATAGACAAATGTAATGTATTGCGAATACATAGAAAGAAGGATCCTTTATTGTATGATTATATGATAGCGGAACAAACACTGGTAGCAGTTACTTCTGTAAAATATCTGGGAGTATGCGTGCGGAACGATTTGAAGTGGAATGATCATATAAAATTAATTGTTGGTAAGGCGGGTACCAGGTTGAGATTCATTGGGAGAGTCCTTAGAAAATGTAGTCCATCAACAAAGGAGGTGGCTTACAAAACACTCGTTCGACCTATACTTGAGTATTGCTCATCAGTGTGGGATCCGTACCAGATCGGGTTGACGGAGGAGATAGAGAAGATCCAAAGAAGAGCGGCGCGTTTCGTCACAGGGTTATTTGGTAACCGTGATAGCGTTACGGAGATGTTTAACAAACTCAAGTGGCAGACTCTGCAAGAGAGGCGCTCTGCATCGCGGTGTAGCTTGCTCGCCAGGTTTCGAGAGGGTGCGTTTCTGGATGAGGTATCGAATATATTGCTTCCCCCTACTTATACCTCCCGAGGAGATCACGAATGTAAAATTAGAGAGATTAGAGCGCGCACAGAGGCTTTCAGACAGTCGTTCTTCCCGCGAACAATACGCGACTGGAACAGGAAAGGGAGATAATGACAGTGGCACGTAAAGTGCCCTCCGCCACACACCGTTGGGTGGCTTGCGGAGTATAAATGTAGATGTGAACCTTTCTCATGCTCTGTTTATTTGAGGATGTTAGCTGGTAGATTGTATTTTCTCAATATGCAACAATTTGCACATTGTTTTCATGGTTTCACTTATAAAATTGCTTCCTGCCTCATTCAGTATTACTGATGGTATTCTGTACCTACCAAATCAATATGACACTTCTCGTGTTTGGGAATTTTAAAGATCTCTAGAGGCATTTTTGTGTGTTTCCTAGTGAGTTTGTTCTTCTGGCAGCTTTCACATTTCTTGATATAATCTTCTATATCCTTTTTAATTCTGCTCCATAGTCAGTACTTTTTTTTTTATTCATTCATTAATTCTTCCTGTACTTTGGTGTCTTTTAACTGGAGAATCATGATTTTGTTGTAGTATCACAGCTTTTTTTGTCCCCATTAATTTCTTCCACTGTCTTGGCTTAGCTGCCTTGTGTTCTGTGTCCTTGGAGGATGGATGTCCCATCTGCTCATGTATGTCAACCATCTTGCTGTCTTCACCTGCCTGTGAGTCACTCACCTATGCATTGGGTTACTCTTCTGCCACTACCACCTCATGACCTAGGCTGTTGTCACTTTCCAGTCATGTGCCAGCCTCCCTGGCCTCTCACTCATGAGACTGCATCAGCAATTTGATTTTGTTTGCTGCTTTTATGTGTTACCTGGTCATATCCCTCCAGCTTTAATCTAAATATCATTAATCTGGATGATGGGTCTAATATGCTGTCTCCCCATGTGAGGGGTTTGTGGTCAGTACATATCAGAAACTTTCTGCCAAATACATATGGCCTAAAGTATGTGGCTACCATCTTCCTCGCAATAGTACTGTACCCCCATTCTGCTTTATTCAGTGTCCTCAAGACATATGCGACAAGTAGGTCACTTCTGATCTTTCCCTGACTTAAGATGACCCCAACAAAAATCTGGCTAACACCCTTGGTGATTGTGAAGTCCTTTTTCAGTGTCTGGGTACGGCAGTATCAGTGGACTGGTCACCTTCTCTTTCAAGTGCTGAAAAGCATTTTCTTGCTCAACCACCAGGGTGTAAGGAACTTCTTTCTTTAATAATTCATGTAAAGCTTTACAATTTTATTGATGTTACTTATAAAATGCCTATAGTATATGACGATACCTGGATAAGCCTTCAGTTGCTTCCTTGCTTTAGGCTGTCGATACTCTTTGATCACTTTGACCTTCTGTCGTGTCTGGCCTCAATCCCTTGGCTGATAGGATATGACTCAAATGGAACACTTCTTTTTGCAAAACTTCAGATTTGTCCACCTGTAGCTTTAGAATGTGGAATCTAAGCCTATCAAACAATTCTACAGGGTGTCCATAAAGTCTGGGAACACTTTCAATTATTTATTGCTCAAGAACCAAACATTGTACATATATTGTACACTGTCATTTTGAGGAGAAACTCTGAAAGATTTTTTTCATGTATACTGCCACAGCATAGTTTGGTAATTTGCCGATAGTCAGCGCTAGTCACAAACATGGCGAATTCAGGTGCGGAGCAAGCTTTCTCTTTGTTGGAGTTCGGCAAAAGCAAGAGTGCTACAGTTGTTCAATGCTGAATCTGGGGTACAAAGCACCCAAACGACTGCATTGAATTTGAGCGTGATTCCCCAGAGGTAAATGTTTCTTGTGCCTTGTCATGTCGAAAACTGTACGAGCCATTCTTCTTTATCGAGAGCACTGTCACTGGATATTCCGACTTGGACATGTTGCAGCAATGGCTGATGCCTCAAATGCAATTGGACTCTCTGTTCATCTTTCAGCAGGATGGGGCTCCACCCCATTTTCATAATGAAGTTCGTGGATACCTCAATACGTAGCTACCGCATCAATGGATTGGCCGTGCTGTAGTAGGGGACAGCTGTTTCATGAAATGGCCTCCCCGATCACCAGATCTCACTCCATGTGACTTTTTTCTGTGGTGACACATTAAAGATCTGGTGTATGTACCACCTCTACCATGTGATGTAGCAGACCTCCGGGAGAGAATACGGGAAGGGACTGCCACAGTCGACAATGCCATGCTGGGATGGGTATGATAAGAATTTGATTACCATATTGACATCTGCCAGGTCACTCATGGTTCGCACATCAAAGTTTGTAAAGAAAAACTTTCAGAGTTTCTCTTCAAAATGCAATATGTATGACATCTGTACAATGTTTAGTTTTTGTGCAATAAATAATTGAAAGTGTTTCTGGACTTTATGTACACCCTGTAGTAGTTGCACATTATGTTCCTTTGAGGAAGAGCCAAAAATCACCATGTCATACTAGTAGATAAATAATTTGTCACTTTGTACCCCTATCAAAATATAATTCATCAATTTCTCAAATGTACTTGGAGCTCTTTAAAGACCCAAGGGCATTTGTTTGTATTTATAATGCTCATATGCAATAAGGAAGCTATCTTTTCCCAACCCTCTTCATCTAATAAGATCTACTAATAGCCTTCTGCTAAGTCAAAGATCAAAAAGTATTTTGCCTTTCATAGAACACCAAGAATTTCACCTATCCTCGGCAATGGATAAACTGAATTTAGGGAGATTCCATTCAGTTGCATGTAGTCAGTGACTATATCCCATTTTGACTTTCCATTGGCGTCCATCTTTTTTGGAAGCATTATCAACGGAAACTTTCAACCACTTATGCTTGGTACTATGATGTCATGTTCTAACATTTTTTAAATCTCTTGCTGCAGCATATCCTTTTGTGCTTTCAGTATCCTGTAGAGTCACGAACAAATCACTCTACCTTCAACCTCCAGTAGTAACTTGATTTCGTGCCTGATGCTATCTGTATATAACTTGTCTCCTGACAAATCAAAAACATTACTATTCATGTTGCATAGCTCAATAACTGTGTCTTTTTCTTCCACATCCATATGACTCGCACAGATATTCTCTTTCAGCATACTTATTTGATCTTTCAACTGTGGTTTATCTTTATTAAAGTGATTTACTTTGAACAAGTCCCACTCTGGTACTGTTTTTGCTATCAGCAGTGGGAATTCTACTGATACGCTCTCATCTGTAGTGGTAAGCACACTCATTATGCATTCTCCTGAGTCCACTTTTCCCAGTGCCTCAGGTAAATAGATGTCCTTGGTGACCTCCTATTTTGAAATGATAGTCTCTCTTATTCTATTTGCCTCTGTTTTTAACCTGAATACCTGTTCTTCTTAAGGGCCTTCTTTACAATAGCTTGTGTCCCTATAACTTCTTTCCAGCAATCCTAGTTTTCTTTTCTTGCTATTGGTTGACAGTTTGGCTCCTGTCACTACTGATCTTTACCTTTGTACATACCTTTGCTCCACAACTGAGCCCATTACAAAACAGCCTTCTCCTTTCTGTGCATATACTGTCCAGAGCTCACTGTCTTGCTCCAATTTTATTAATCTATGTGCCTATGTCTCTGCATCTCAGCCTGTTTCGAAAGAGTCTTATCTTTCTCTTATGAGCACTGTTCAGAGTTCTCACTCTTGCTTCATCTTTGTTTTGATCCATTCCCCATGGATACACAGGCCCTTGGTAGTATAATTAATTATGAGTCCATATTCCTTAAATAAGTCTCTACCCACCAGTCAAATGGAAGATCTACAGCTTTCCTGATTATGTGGAAGCAATGCCTCACTTACATTCTGCTTCTCATCTGCAATCTGAAGATTAAAGCTTCCTCAGTCTTTGCAATCATATTAGCAATTTCCTGAATCCTAATTCCTTCAATGATTTATACCTCCCAACATCCTTTAAGCTGCTTCTTCAAACTAGGCCTATTTGCAATCCCCCCCTCCAATCCATGTGAAATCTCATGTCATTCACTCCAGTTTTCTAAATATTCATTCTGTTTTCACAATTGACTGTTAATATCCTTCCAGCCAAGGCATAAGGCAACTGCTTTCTTACACCCTTACTTGGTTTCTCTGCCTTTCATTTTTCCTCTGAGCTTGCCATTCACACACCGTGCAGTCTCTTGTGTAGTGACCGGTTTGTTTGCATGTAAAACATGTTAAAGTGGCACGGGCCACTGTGCCTGGGTAAGTTATGCTGTGAACATCTTACTGCATGTATTCCTGCTGTTTCCCTGCAATTTCCAAGGAACACGGTGAGACCAATGTTGTCCGTCTTCACTGGCACTCTTGTACTCTCTCCTCCATTTCCTGGTACAACCCACCCTACCATTCTTACTCTTTTATCAGCATGACAGTCTCTTGAAATGTGCACTGGTTTACCATATGCAAAATAGTCCATTACTTCCTTTTTGTTTCTTGGTGCCACAATGCCACTTTGAGTACTTATTTTCTCTCTGGCTGTGACTATTGTGCCCTTTCTTCCATCAGAGTGACCTCTATAGCCTCTGCTAATGGTTTTTGTTCAACGTGCACATGCACTATGGTCTTAATCCTAGTGTTGAAAACCCCTTGGATAAACACCACCACTCTGCTTAACTTCCGGATGAGTATCAGGCTACCTTCTAACACTGGCTTTCACATGGTACCTCTGAAAGCTTCTCTAAAGAAGTTCTGCATTGCATCCAGCTGCAAGCCTCACTATGCTTTGCTTTCTCATGTTCTTGTGAACTCACAAACATTTTGCATGCCTAGTAATCAAGTGTTCTTTTGCTGGCATAGTTTTCTACAACAATGGCATATACATTTCACAAAGAGGAACTTGAATCTCTTACTAACATGTTTCATGTGCTGAGCCAACTATTTTAGCAGAATGTCATGCTGCTCTGGATTTATGAGTTCAAATGCAATATTTTAGTTGTCAAGGAACTCATTTAGAGTATTCTTAGTGTCATCAAACGGTTTCGGTATTAATTTGAATGCTTCCGACAAACTAACAAACTGCCTACTGGGTGTCTCTTGTGCTCCAGTGCCATTGCATGAAACACAATCCCTGTCTTGTGGTGTGGCTGCTAAGGTGTTCCACTCATCACCTGAAATCGTACTGCTACCGCTGTTTGCTGCCATGTGCCATCATTTACAGAGCTTCCTCTGTGTCCTTATGCTGCTGTTGGGTGCTGCCTCTGCACATCGTCTTTGTTCTTGCACTGCCATCCACCACTGCTGCTGCTCCAACCCTGACCAGCGTTTAGGATGACTGCCTTGACCCGTAGGTACTGCCCATCTGCAGCTGCTCACTCTGGCCTCATCTTCTATTTTCTCCAGGTGCTCTCCTGCCATCCCTCTATCTTGCTCTCTAGGCTCTCTTGCACTCCTGACTGCCATTGACCCGCATATTTGTTGTTGCAAAGATTTTCAAAGCCATTCCATCTTTTTGTTTGATGCTGGATTGAGTAGATTTGATGTTTCAAAGAATGGTGACCTATCCCAATAATTTGTAGCATGTAGTTATTGTTTCTTCAAACAGCAGACAGCCCTTGGTAATCCGTAACCAATGTCACACACCTAGCACCACAAAATAAAGTTACGTCACATCCAGCAAGCAGCCTAGGCATCTTCACCAAAGAATATGAAGCAAATACCCAGAACCAAAAACAACTGCTGACTTGAGTTACTTAGAAATACATATCCTCGGTGTAGCAAAGCAGCTTAAATCACTTAATAAAGGCAAGGACTCAGGTCCTGATTGTAGACCAGTCAGGTTCCTCTCAGAGTATGCTCATGCGATAAGTCGATATTTAGCAATCATTTACAACCAGTTGCTCATTGAAAGGTCCATATCTAAAGACTGGAAAGTTGCGCAGGCCACACTCATATCCGTGAAAGGAAATAGGAGTAATCTGCTGGATTATAGACCTGCATCACTAACATTGATTTGTAGTAGGGTTTTGTAACACTATGAGTTATCTTAAAGAAAACGCTTTATTGAAGAACAGCCAAAACAGATTCAGAAAATATTATTCTTGTGAAGCACTTCTAGTTCTTTATTCTCACAAAGTAATGAGTGCTATTAACAGGGGATTCAAACTGATTCCATATTTTTAGATTTCCAGAAGGCTTTTTATTCCATACCTCACAAGCAACTTCTAATAAAATTGCATGCCTATGGTCTATTGTCTCAGTTGGGTGACTGGATTTGTGATTTCCAGTCAGAATGGTCAAAGTTTGTAGTCATTGCCAGAAACTCACTGAGTGAAAGAGAAGCAATAACTGGCATTCCCCAAGGAAGTTTCCTGATCTACATAAACAATTTAGGAGACAATGTCAGTAGCACTCTTATATTGTTTTCAAATGATGCCTTCATTTACCATCAAATAAATTATCAATACAAATTACAAACAAGCTAGACAAGACGTCTGCATGGTGTGAAAAGTGGCAGTTGACTCTAACTAATTAAAAGTGTGAAGTCGTCCTCAAGAGTACCAAAAGGAATCTGCTAAATTTTGATTACACAACAAATCACACAAATATAAAGACTAGGAACTACAATTACAAATAACAGAATTTGAAATAGTCACACAGTGGGTAAATTAAGCCAAAGACTGTGATTTATTGGCTGAATACTGAGAAAATGTAACAGATCTACGAAAGAGACTGCCTATACTATGCTTGATGTCCTCTTCTTGAGTATTGCTGTGCAGTGTGGTACCCGCATAAGATAGGATTAATGGAAGACATTAAAAAACTGCACTGAATGGCAGCTTGTTTCATACTATCACAAAACAGGGTAGAGAGCACCGTGGGTATGATATGTGAGTTGGGGTGGCAGTCATTTAGAGAAAGGTGTTTTTCGTTGTGGCTGGATCTTCTCATGAAAGTTCGATCACTAACTTTCTCCTCAGAGTGTGAAAACATTTTGTTGGTGCCCACCTACATAGGGAGGAATGATCAACATAAAAAGGAAAAATAAATTAGAGCTCACATAGAAAGATTTAAGTGTTTGTTTTTCCCACATGTTGTCTGAGAGTGGAACAGCAGAGAAGTGTCTTGAAGATAGTTCAATGAACCCTCTTCCATGCACTTGACAGTGAATTGCAGAATCATGATGTAGATGTAGATATAATGAGGGAGGTCTGTTCAGTTGGTGTTGGCTAACCAGATGTTTCCAGGTATTTTGGTACTTGGTTGGGAACAACAACAACAACAATCTTTACTGCTTGTCTGAATGAACTGAATGAATGTGAGTACACTACTTCTATCTGTGTTAACTGTGGAGTTCTCCTGAATTCTAACTGCTTAACTGACTCATGGGCAGTGTACTTTGCCTTACATTTTCTCATGGGGGCCACACCTTTCTGCCCAGCCATTGCCAGTGGCATCACCTCAAGTGAGCTCACTTATGATCATATGTTGTCAGGCTCCACACAACGAGTGCCCTGCCATGCCCCGTGGTATCCTCATTTGAGTCCACGTGAGTTCCACGATGACATCCAACAGTGCCCCAGACAATGCATTTCCTGCGGTATCTTCTTTGTATTCTCAAGCTAGATTGTTTGTCCTGTCTTCTGCTCATTTACCTTTTAGAAATTTCATTGTTCACGTTCAGAACACCCCTTTCAATCCCTTTGGTATGTCTGTAGTGATTATTGCCCTTTCTGAAGATGCTGTTTGTTCCCTGGATTTTTTAATTCATACACTGGATCTTTTTATTTAGGTAGCATGAAGAACAGTTACCAGCAAGCTCTTTGATACCACAATTTTTTATTGTGTTGCTATATTGCAGGTTATGTTCCAGTGGAAAACTTCTCTAACATAGTATTGTGACATTACATATCTTAGCTTTCCTGCAAAGATGTTTGGTTGCCACAACTTTAAGAACAACGTTATGGATCTAGTTGTAGTTTCTAGACAGGTTGATCAGTTGCTCGCCATTCCTGTTGGTTCTCTTATGAGCTGGTACTTCCTGACATTAATTTTGAACCTCGTCTCCATCCCATCCTGGGTAATGAGGTCCACACTTGTGGACAATTTTATGATGTTTAGTAAATGCGTCCATTTTTTCTTTTCATTCACTCTTGAGGTTTTCTAGTTTTCCAAAATCCTTGCCATTCATGTAATAGGTGGGAGCAGGGAAGTTAACACTTTTATAAGCTTTGCATAATGTCATCAAGGGTGCCCATTCCTATGGGCGAGGCATATTCTTGTGTATGTTAACTGCAGCTCACAGTACAGTGTAGTTTTCAGTTTTACTGTGCTTTTGAACTGAATACTTAAACAATAAGTATTTTTATAAATATTTGATAGTTACTGTGGAATTCTTATTTCCACAGCCATGGAATACTAAATTGCAATATTACCACTGTTCTGTCTCCTTATGGTACTTTTTACAGTCTCATGGTCAGAGTGAGAATGCTTTTCATTCTATAATATATTATTAGCAGTCATTAAATGTTTACCACTTTTGTTTAGCGACTGCATTATTTTAAAAAGCACAGTGTCTATTACTGTTCAGTTTTATCACGTTTGTTCCTGGAAAATATTTTTTTACAGGCAGTCTGGTAATTCCAGTTAACTTTATCTTCATGCTGATGTATGAAATTGTGCACATAAAGTTCTCAGATTCTTAACACACTAGCTAAGTAATCCAAAATTTAATGCCAACAACAGAAAATTTTTTGAGCCTAACATATATGCGTTCAAAGGAAGAATAATTAAGCGTAAAGGTTTTATGAACATTAATGCAAGCATATTATTCATACTTTCAATAACTGGATACTAATGACCATAAAAACAGTTGTTGGTGCATTCTTGTCAACTTGTGACTAAACATTAATTTTTCGGCAATAATATAACATTATTCTTAGGTTATTATACAGTAATACACCTGTTGCAGATATGGACAGATGAGAAACTGAAGTGGAATAAAACAGAATGGGGTGGACTCCATGAGCTACATTTAGCTGATCATGAAATTTGGCAGCCAGATATTATCCTTTACAACAGGTAAATAGAAATGATAATGAAATAAGAAAAGAACAGTTCACATAGCTTTCCAATAAAAAGTTCATGGAAGAAGAAGAAATTTTGTGATTTCTGTCGTATCATAGTTTTCATAACTGCATTAAGCAATTACATATTTATTTTGAAACTATGTGATTTCATCTAGTTTGCAAACATATAAGAATTTTTGTGAAATTTTCCTTTCATTTGTTCATCTTTAAGCATTTTCATGCAACTGAACTTATTATACACTGAAGTGCCAAAGTATTTGGTATAGGCATGCATATTCAAATACAGAGATATGTAAAGAGGTAGATGATGGCACTGCAGTCGGCAATGCCTATATAAGGCAATAAGTGTCTGGCGCAGTTGTTATATTGGGTACTTCTGCTACAATGGCAGGTTATCAAGATTTAAGTGAGTTTGAATGTGGTGTTATAGTTGGCGCATGAGTGATGGGACACAGCATCTCTGAGGTAGCGTGAAGTGGGAATTTTCCTATATGACCATTTCACGAGCGTGCTGTGAATATCAGGATTAGATTAGATTTACTTTCATTCCAATTGATCCATAGTGAGGAGGTCCTCCAGGATGTGGAACATGTCAGAAAAACAACAATACATGACAAATATTTACAACTAAAACAAATAAGCTAATGTACCATTCCACAGGTCCCAAGTGGAATGATCGTCATTTTTTAATGAACACTAAGAGTCATTTTACAAATACTAATGCACTGAATTTAAAATAAAAAAGTTTTTTATTTATTTATAAGGTAATAAACATGTAATACAACTACTGTAATACTTATTTACAATAAACACATTACTGCACTGAAATGGTGCAGAAGTTAGATTATACTTACACACACACACACACACACACACACACACACACACACACAAATTTTCAGTGAACAGATTACTGCACTGAAATTGTGCAGAAGTTATGTTGTATTTATATACAAATCAGTTGGTTTTACTAAGAAATTCATCAATGGAGTAGAAGGAGTTGGCCACCAATAAATCCTTTAGGCTTCTCTTAAACTGAATTTCATTGGTTGTTAAGCTTTTTACGGCTGCTGGCAAGTTATTGAAAATGTGTGTTCCTGAATAATGCACACCCTTTTGTACAAGACTAAGTGACTTTAAATCCTTGTGAAGATTATTCTTATTTCTAGTATTGATTCCATGAATTGAGCTGTTGGTTTGAAAAAGTGATATATTTTTAATGACAAATTTCATTAAGGAATAAATATATTGGGAAGCTGTAGTTAGTATCCCTAGTTCCCTAAACAGGCTTCTGCAGGATGTTCTTGAGTTCACACCACTGCACTTACTGCACGTTTTTGTGCCCGGAAAACTTTAGCTTGGCTTGATGAATTACCCCAAAAAATAATCCCATATGACATTATGGAATGAAAGTAAGCATAGTATGCCAGCTTTTTCATTTTTGTATCCCCTATGTCTGACAAAATTCGCATTGCAAACAGAGATTTGTTAAGACGCTTCAGCAGTTCTGTGGTGTGCTCCTCCCAGTTGAATTTATTATCAAGCTGTAATCCCAAGAATTTAACACTGTCCACTTCTTCTATCTTCTTGTCATCGTATGTTAAACATATACTCTTGGGACACCCCTTACAAGTTCTGAACTGCATGTGGTGTGTTTTTTCAAAGTTTAGTGACAAAGAATTGGCTAGGAACCAGTGATTAATGTCCACAAATATTTTATTGGCTGATCTTTCTAAGACTACACTTGATTTGCTATTTATTGCAATGTTTGTATCATCGGCAAACAAAACAAACTTGGCATCTGGTAATGTTACTGATGAAAGGTCATTGATATACACAAGAAAAAGTAAGGGCCCCAAAATGGAACCTTGTGGGACCCCACATGTAATTAGTTCCCAGTTGGATGATGCCTGATAGCTTGATACATGTCTCTTTCCTAATAACACCCTTTGTTTCCTGCCAGAGATATAAGATTTGAACCATTTTGCAGCATTTCCTGTTACGCTATAATATTCTAGTTTACTTAAAAGGATATTGTGATTTACACAGTCAAATGCCTTTGACAGATCACAAAATATACCAGTAAAACATGAAATCTCCACCATTGCTGCAGCTGGGAAAAGATCCTGCAAGAACATGACCAACAATGACTGAGGAGAATTGTTCCACGTGTCAGAAGTGCAACTCTTCTGCAAATTGCTGCAGATTTCAATGCTGGACTTTCAACAAGTTTCATTGTGCTAACCACTCAACAAAACATCATCAATATGGGCTTTTGGAGCCAAAGACCCACTTGTGTATCCTTGGTGACTGAACAACACAAAGCTTTACACCTTGCCTGGGCCCATCAACACTGACATTGGACTGTTGATGATTGGAAACATGTTGCCTGGTCAGACGAGTATTGTTTCAAATTGTATCAAGTGGATAGATGTGTACTAGTGAGGAGACAACCTTATGAATCCAAGGACCCACCATGTCAGCAGAGAACTGTTCAAGCTGGTGGAGGCTCTCTAATGGTGTGTGGCATGTGCAGTGTGAGTGATATGGGACCCCTGATACATCTAGACATGACTCTGACAGATGACACGTATGTAAGCATCCTGTCTGATTACCTGTATCCATTCATGTCCATTGTGGATTCCGACAGACTTGGTAAATTCCAGTAGGACGATGTGACACTCTACATGTCCAGAATTTCTACAGAGTGGCTCCAGGAACACTCTTCTGAGTTTAAACACTTCTGCTGGCCTCCAAACTCCCCAGACATGAACATTATTTAGCATATCTGGGCTGCGTTGCAATATGCTGTTCAGAAGAGATCTCCACCCCCTCATACTCTTACGGAAGTATGGACAGCCATGCAGGATTCATGGTGTCATTCCCTCCAGCACTACTTCTAACATTAGTCAAGTCCATGTCACATCTTGTTGTGGCACTTCTGCATGCTCGCTGTGGCCCTACGCGATATTAGGCAGGAGTATCAGTTTCTTTGGTCCTTCATTGTACACTCCTGGAAATGGAAAAAAGAACACATTGACACCGGTGTGTCAGACCCACCATACTTGCTCCGGACACTGCTAGAGGGCTGTACAAGCAATGATCACACGCACCGCACAGCGGACACACCAGGAACCGCGGTGTTGGCCGTCGAATGGCGCTAGCTGCGCAGCATTTGTGCACCGCCGCCGTCAGTGTCAGCCAGTTTGCCGTGGCATACGGAGCTCCATCGCAGTCTTTAACACTGGTAGCATGCCGCGACAGCGTGTACGTGAACCGTATGTGCAGTTGACGGACTTTGAGCGAGGGCGTATAGTGGGCATGCGGGAGGCCGGGTGGACGTACCGCCGAATTGCTCAACACGTGGGGCGTGAGGTCTCCACAGTACATCGATGTTGTCGCCAGTGGTCGGCGGAAGGTGCACGTGCCCGTCGACCTGGGACCGGACCGCAGCGACGCACGGATGCACGCCAAGACCGTAGGATCCTACGCAGTGCCGTAGGGGACCGCACCGCCACTTCCCAGCAAATTAGGGACACTGTTGCTCCTGGGGTATCGGCGAGGACCATTCGCAACCGTCTCCATGAAGCTGGGCTACGGTTCCGCACACCGTTAGGCCGTCTTCCACTCACGCCCCAACATCGTGCAGCCTGCCTCCAGTGGTGTCGGGACAGGCGTGAATGGAGGGACGAATGGAGACGTGTCGTCTTCAGCGATGAGAGTCGCTTCTGCCTTGGTGCCAATGATGGTCGTATGCGTGTTTGGCGCCGTGCAGGTGAGCGCCACAATCAGGACTGCATACGACCGAGGCACACAGGGCCAACACCCGGCATCATGGTGTGGGGAACGATCTCCTACACTGGCCGTACACCACTGGTGATCGTCGAGGGGACACTGAATAGTGCACAGTACATCCAAACCGTCATCGAACCCATCGTTCTACCATTCCTAGACCGGCAAGGGAACTTGCTGTTCCAACAGGACAATGCACGTCCGCATGTATCCCGTGCCACCCAACGTGCTCTAGAAGGTGTAAGTCAACTACCCTGGCCAGCAAGATCTCCGGATCTGTCCCCCATTGAGCATGTTTGGGACTGGATGAAGCGTCATCTCACGCGGTCTGCACGTCCAGCACGAACGCTGGTCCAACTGAGGCGCCAGGTGGAAATGGCATGGCAAGCCGTTCCACAGGACTACATGCAGCATCTTTACGATCGTCTCCATGGGAGAATAGCAGCCTGCATTGCTGCGAAAGGTGGATCTACACTGTACTAGTGCCGACATTGTGCATGCTCTGTTGCCTGTGTCTATGTGCCTGTGGTTCTGTCAGAGTGATCATGTGATGTATCTGACCCCAGGAATGTGTCAATAAAGTTTCCCCTTCCTGGGACAATGAATTCACGGTGTTCTTATTTCAATTTCCAGGAGTGTATATGCATTTGTGTACAAGGCACTGTTCCATCTAAGGACACAAAGAAACACACGGCAATAAAAGATATACAAATTTATTAGCTCATATAATGACAACAATAAGAGTACAATGTTGGCAGAGTGATAGAGTGACAATAACAAGAATACGGAGCAGATAGTTATACATCTCTGAACTATTAATGACTGAGGGGCTGGAGACTCCCGTACAGCCTTATAAAGATGTTGTCTCCTTATTGTGTCACTGGCTTTGTGCTGCATTTGCTTGGCAGTCCAGATGACTGTGGTTGCTGATGGTGTGGCCCCTGGTGACCACCTCTGGTATATGTGCTGTTTGGATGTCGGTGTGCACTATGCTTGCTGTAGTGGCCTGATTTGTGTCTGTGGTAGGTGTAGTAGCCGACGGGTTACTACACTCTTCTTTCCTTGTGGGGGAAGGTCCACATGTCACTGTTCACAATACTGTTACTACAGAGACATCCATTTGTGTCTTTGGAGGTGTCAGGGGTGGCAGGCAAATGTGAGAGAAGTTC
This sequence comes from Schistocerca cancellata, assembly GCF_023864275.1. Lineage (NCBI taxonomy): Eukaryota > Metazoa > Arthropoda > Insecta > Orthoptera > Acrididae > Schistocerca > Schistocerca cancellata. The sequence continues at coordinate 183,740,311 of NC_064632.1, forward strand.
CCGATCCTCCTGGGCCATCATGTATTGGATGAAAGTGATTGGGACAAGGGCATGCCTGTGGACTCCTGGGTGATCAGTGGACAGGACTGATGACAGGGGGAAGAAACCATATGGACTTCAGAGTCCATGATGAGGGGCATCACCCAAGGGTGATGATTGCTGACTGGAGAGAAGCGGCCCTGGTGAAAGGGAACTGTCTTCCATTCCTGCCGATGGCAGCGACTGCTCCATGCAGTGGAAGGAGCACTAGTCACAGTAAGCAAACACATTGGTGGTGCTGATGGAGCATCGATCACCAGGGAGGTGGGCATAGTGAGGCCTACCCAACCCCAAGAGCAGCAAGGGCCAATGAAGAAAAAAGCATTGGGCCCATGACCCAAGGAGGGGGCCCTGCATCCATCGTGGGATACAACTGGTTCTAGTGGCATGCCTTGAGTTAATCTGCAGTGCAAAGCATGAAGACATGGTGAGCACATTGGCTGTGGATGCAAGCTGGAATCGAGTGAGGACGTTGTCCAAAATCCATGGCCCAGACAGCCGTGCTGGGCAGGACTGTTGACAAAATTGTTACTGCTGGGGTCGTTTATGTTTATGTTTATTTACTTAGCATCATTGTATCTCATTATTATAAAATGATAAAGGATTTGTCATACATTGCCTTACATAGAAAATAGGACATGAAAAGATTTACAATTATATGTCCATAAATAAAATATTATTACATATAACATGAAACCATATGCATAACAACATTCATAATATGCTAAATTAGAATAATAGATGAATACAATTTAGTTTTCAGTGAGCATTGTGGGTCATTATGATGAAGGAAATAAACTACTGTATATTGAATGCTGGTGATTTAAGTATTTCTTGACACTATAAAAACTCTTGCTAATTAAGATTTTTTAAGTTCTTTTTTGAATATATGGAATTTTTGTATACTTTTAATTTCCTTTGGTAGTGCACTAAATAAGATTTTGGGCTGATAAAGAATACTTTTTTGATACATAGCTTTTGTGTGACTTCCTCTATGAAAGTCGTCTCTATTCTTGTTTTGTAGTTATGAACTTGACTGTTTAACAAAGGATGTTCCTGGTGCACCTTCATAAAACATATACTTTCATAAATATAGATACATGGTAGAGTCATGATTTGTAGTCCCTTGAAAACTTTTTTACATGATTCACTGTGTGTCATACCTCTGATTACCCTTATTGGCCTCTTTTGAAGCACAAACGAGTGTTTGCCCAAACTGGTATTCCTCCAAAATATGTTACCATATCTTAGTCTGCTATGTATGAGTGCAAAGTATGAACATAACACTGCATCAACACTACAGGAATTTTTTAGTGTTCTAAGAACATAACAATACTGACTTAATTTTTTGTTTAACATTTCTGTGTGATTCTCCCAGTAAGATGTTGAGCAGTGTCTGTCCATGGCTGATGGCCATGCAGGAGCTTGGTGGGACTCGTAGCCCCTATGAATGCCATTATTTATGATCTAAAAAAAGTGAGAGCATCCTGAGTTGAAAACATCTTCAGCATATTTGTGCATCGATGTCTTAAATATTTGGACAAAGTGTTCTGCCTCACCATTCGACTGTGGATGGAAGGAAGGCACCATGATGTGGTGAATGCCATTGTATATAGAAAAGTTCTTGAAAGACTGCACCACTAACTGATGACCACTGTCCGAAATCAGGGTGCAAAGCAACCTTCTACAGAGAAAATCTTCGACATGGCCTTGAAAGCTGCATATGCTGTTGGAGACGGACAATGAATGACATAAGGAAAATGAGGAAAAATTTCAGTGGCTGGTGACCTGAACACTTGCGGCAACCCATGACAGAGTGTTCCACTTCCAAATCAGTGCCCAGCCAAAACACATGACAGCATGCCAGGAGTTTTGTGTGAGAGGTCCCCCAGTGACTGATATGATAAGCGGAGGACTTGCCACTACAGAGCCGTTGGAACCATGGTGCTGGGAGTGAACCCTTCCAGTGACAAGAGAATAATGCTATCCAAGAGGGAGGAGAGGCGATGGTGTAGTACATAATAATTCTGAAGCAAGTTCGATACCCCACCCAGCAGACAGTCAGGCCACCCATGTTGTATCATGCGTATGACTTGATGGAAAGCCAGATCCTGTGCCACAGCAGAAGCAACATGGGAACTGGTTATGGGAAAGCCATCCATGCTGTCTCCATCTGGTGTCATTGACTTCATGCTGTATGCATGTGGCAGTCCAGGTGACTGTGGTTGGTGACAGTGCTGCCCTTGGCAACTGCCTTGAGTATGTCAAGAGCACTGTGCTTGTCATAGTGGCCTGAATTGCATCAGCAGTAGGTGTGGTAGCCAGCGGGTTACTACAGGCACCTGTGCATGATAAGGCAGCCACGTTTACAACATATATTTATGTTAAATAGTTATTCGCAACATTTGGAATAAATGTTAAGTATAAATGCATGATGCAGATGGTAAAGTACATTGCTAGAAAATACACAATATGCATATTAAAAAACAAACAGTATGATGCAGAACAAGACTGTATATTATTTTTCATTGTGTCTGTCTGCGACTCTTGTGGTGCACAGCAATCCTTTGTGTATTAGTTACAATTTTAGCTACAGCACTTGTTATAGAGGATGCCACTTTTGTCACATGATTTAAACACCTGGTGCAAGACAATGCCCTACCTTGCTTAAATTTTGCATCCTCATTTTTATTTTCTCCTATCTGTTTATTTTTTCATATCCTTTTACAAACTTTCACTCATACAGTTCGTTATCTTCTTAAATGATGGTCACAAAATTACGTAGATGATAATGTCTCCAAGCTACTTTGCTGTTTTTGCTTTTCTTTACTATAAATTTATCTCTTTATATTAAACTTACATACGATACCTTCTATAATGGATTTGCTTTTGATTTTCCATAGAAGGACTCACCGGCTTGCATCAACTACATTTTCATATACTTGTCTCATCACCACAATGTGGCTACTTAAAAGCAAGATGATAAAAGATGAAACAACATGTAATTATCCTAAACAAAAAATAATGAAATGGCAGCATTATTCCTATGGTACGATCAATCATAATTAATTTTATCTTGCTAAGTCAATATGGAAAATTAAGTACCAAGCTCCAGTAAGCTGTGGAATTTATAGTACTACTACATGTACTGTGTAACAATGAAAATAATCATATGGTTATAATAGAAGGAAACATTCCATGAAGGAAAAATATACCTAAAAACAAAGATGATGTGACTTACCAAATGAAAGTGCTGGCAGGTCGACAGATACACAAACGAACACAAACATACACACAAAATTCAAGCTTTCGCAACAAACTGTTGCCTCATCAGGAAAGAGGGAAGGAGAGGGAAAGACGAAAGGATGTGGGTTTTAAGGGAGAGGGTAAGGAGTCATTCCAGTCCTGGGAGTGGAAAGACTTACCTCAGGGGGAAAAAAGGACGGGTATACACTCGCACACACACACATATCCATCCACACATATACAGACACATTCCCGGGACTGGAATGACTCCTTACCCTCTCCCTTAAAACCCACATCCTTTCGTCTTTCCCTCTCCTTCCCTCTTTCCTGATGAGGCAACAGTTTGTTGCGAAAGCTTGAATTTTGTGTGTATGTTTGTGTTCGTTTGTGTGTCTGTCGATCTGCCAGCATTTTCATTTGGTAAGTCACATCATCTTTGTTTTTAGGTATATAATGAAAATAATCAGTTTTAGATAACATAATATAATTGGATAGATAAAAAAATCTACTCACCAAGTGGTAGCAGGAGAACACACACATAAAAAGAGATTTTACTTGTGCAAACTTTTGAGGCCAGTGGCTCCTTCTTCTGGCAGAAGGGTTGAAGGAGAAGGAATACGAATGAAGGAAAAGTAATGGAGACATTTAGGAAAGGAGTAGAGTTAGGAAAAGTCACACAGAATCCTGAGTCAAGGGAGACTTACTGGATAGGACGAGAAGGAAAGGCTTTTCTGAACTCTACCCCTTTTCCCTCAATCCCTCTTTCTTCCCCTACAACTCTTTGGCTAGGAGAAGGAGACACTGGCACTGAGATCTTGCATAAGTTAAACCTTTTTTTTATGTGTGTTCTCCTATCACTGCTTGGTGAGTAGATTTTTTATATGTACCAATACACACCCACAAAAGTACACCAAATTGTCCTGACTTTCAGAACTAACTTGGCCATGCATAAATGCATAGTACATATTGATACAGGGAAAAACACTTGTCAACTATACATACAGTACACGGATAAAATTTAGTTGTATTATTCATAGTTGCTAATCACACACACTCTTAATATTAATAAAGACAGAAGCTGTTTGTTTACCACTGAATTAATATCAAAGAGTACTTGCTTTCCAGTTACACAGATGTTTAATTTTCTGATGAAGAGCTATAAAAGGGGTAACAGGCATAAGAAAATTGTGCATCAATTTTAAAGTGAAAAAAACTTAAAATCTGTGATTTTTGGCAACATAAAGTGAAATCAGTGGTTCTTCCACAATGTCATGAAATTTAGCATTTTTCACATTCCTGTGTAAAAATGTAAATACAAGGGCAACAATTTACTAATATTGATAACTGATAGTTACTGAATGCTGAAATTGGATTTTGAATTTTTTGTCAACTCTGAGAGTTTGTTGTTATTGTGTTGGTGCTGGTGTGGTGGTCTTCAGTATGAAGGCTGGTTTGATGAAGGTCTTTGAACAACTCTATCCCGCACCAGCCTCATCATCTCTGAATAACTACTGAAACCTACATTCATTTGCATTTGAATCTGCTTGCTTTATTCATCCATTCTGCAGTGAGTGTAATTTCCTAGGTATATGCGTAGATAGCAAACTGCTATGGACACAACAAATTGACAATGTGTGTGCAAGGCTATCATCTAGCCTGTATGTTTTAGGAAGAATAGCTCCATATGTGAATACGCAAACAATGAGGATGATGTATTTTGGTTTAATGCAACCATTTCTAGCATATGGTCTTTCATTGTGGGGCGGGGCTTCCAAAACTCATGTACACCGAGTATTTAAACACCAGAAATGAGTCATGAGAATATTAAGCAAAAAATATGCTAGAACATCATGTAAGGGATTGTTTATAGAATTTAAAATCCTGACTATCTATTCTACGTATATGTTTGAAACAATAATATTAAGTGTAGAAGATAAGAATTATACATGTCGTAATGCAGAATTTCATGATCGCAATACTTGACGAGTACAAAATTACCATGTGATACACAGAAGACTGAAAAAAGCAGCAAACACTCCATATTTTAATGGACCAAAATACTTCAATGCCAAATGAACTGAAGGTGTTAACTGGAGAAACATTAAAAAACATTGTGGCTCATTGTGGCTCATTGAGCATTGCTTCTATAGCCTACTGTAGAAACTAAAATCTAAAGTATTATTATGTCAAATAATTTGGACTACATTCTTAAGTTCCTATTATAAAGTAAAATTAGATTGTATACTGTTGTATTATACTACCAATTGCTATGCATGTAATTACATGTTTCACGCAAATAAATTACAAATTACAATCCTCCCCTCCCCCACCCCTTCCCCTCCACACATACACACTTCCCTCCATTACCAAACTGATGATTCTTTCATGCCTCAGGGTGTGTCCTATCAGTCAATCAATCCCACCTTTTAGTCAAGTTGTGCCGTATATTTATTTTTTCTACAATTCGATTCTGCTCCTTTTAATTGGTTACTCGATCTAACCACCTAATCTTCAGCAATCTTCTGTAGCACATTTCAAAAGCCTCTATTCACTTCCTGCCTGAACTGCATATCATCCACATTTTACTTGTGTACAAGGCCACATTCCACACAAATACCTTCAGAAAAGATCTCCTGACACTTAAATTTACACTACATGTTAACATTTTCCACTTTCTAAAACTGCATTTCTTGCTATAGACAGTCTACATGTTACATTTTCTCTACTTCGATCATTGTCAGTTTTTTCTGCTAAGATAGTAAACTTTTAGTGCCTAACAATAACAGAAATTCCTGGCAGGAGCAGTATATAAAACAAGTGAAAGGCAACCTCTCACCTATCGCAGATTGATGTGTGGAGCACAGAAACACACAATGAAAAACAATATTCATCCCTGTGAATGCTGTTTTCTGCTATGAGTTTCTGTGCTCCGTGCATCGATCTGCTGTAGTTGAATGGTTGTCTTTCCCATGTTTTATGTAAACTCGTTTTGTCTCATTTCCTAATCTAATTCCTTCTGTGTCTCTTGATTTAATTCAACTACATTGTTTTTTCCTTGTTTTACTTTTGTTGACATTCATCTGATAACCTCTTTTGGAGATGCCATTCATTCCCTTCAATCACTCTTTCAAGACCTTTGTTGTCTTTGACAGTATTACAGTTTCTTTGGTAAACATCATTTTTTTTTTTATTTTACCTCCTTGAACTTTAATTCCCTCACCAAATTTGCCCTTGGTTTCTTTTACTGCTGAGCCAATGAACAGATGTAACATCAGTGTGGATGGCAACAACCCTGTCTCATCCTTTTCAATATCTGTCCCCTTTCATGTCCTCGACTCTTATAATTGTAGTCTGGTTTGTGCACAAGTTTTAATAAATTTTCACACCCTGTGTTTTATCACTGCTACTTTCAGAATTTACAAGTGCGTGTTTCACTCAACAGTGTGGAAAGCTTTCTCTAAACCTACAAAAGCTGTAGACAAAGGTTTGACTTTCTTCAGTCTATCTTCTAAGATAAATGGTAGGGTCAGTGTTGCCTAGGGTGTTCCTTCCTTTCTCTGGAACTCAAATTGATCTTCCGAGAGGTCACCTTCTATCATTTCTTCAATTCTTCTGTAAATAATTCATGTCACTATACAATAAGCATGACTTATTAATTTGATAGTTTGGTAATTTTGATGCCTGTCAGAACCTGTCTTCTTTGGAAATGGGTTTATTACATTCTTTCTGAAATGTGAGGGTATTTTGCATGTCTCATATATCATACACACCCAGCAGAACTGTTTTGTCATGGCTGTCTCTCCCAAGGACCTCAGTAATTCTGAGAGAATGTCATCTACTCCAGAGGCATTGTTTCAACTTACGTCTTTCAGTGCTCTGTCAAATTATTCTTGCATTATCATATCTTCCACCTCATTTCATCTACTTCATTTTCTCTTTCTGTAGTATTGCCTTCAAGTTTTTTCCCCTTATAGAGCCATTCTATGTATTCCTTCCACTTTTCAGCTTGCCCTTCTTTGTGTAGTACTGTTTTGCTATCTGAGTTCCTGATATTTATACAACTTGTTCTCTTTGCTCCACAGATTTTTTTTAAATTTTCCTATAGGTGACATTAGTCTTTCCCCTAGTTATGCATGTTTCTACATCATTGCATTTCTCATTTTGCACTTACTGTCAATCTCATTTTTAGATGTCTGTATTCATTTTTGCCTCATGCTGCATTTTTATATTTTATCCTTTGTCAGTTAGATTCAATATTTCATGCTTTATCCAAATATTTCTTCTGAGCTTTGTCTTTTTGCCTATTTGATCCTCTGCTGTCTTCACTATTTCATATTTCAAAGCTACCCATTCATCTTCTATTGTATTAATTTCCCTAGTTCCAGTCAATCATTGTCTAATGCTCCTTCTGAAACTCTCGACTACTTCTCATTCTTTTAAATTGTCCAGTTATCATCTCCTCAATTCCCTACCTTTTTGCAATCTCTCTGCATTTCAATACCAATAAATTACAATCAGAGTCCACACCTGCCCCTAGAAATGTTTTGCAATTTAGAACCTGTTTGTCAAAACCTCTGTCTTCACATTATGTCATTAATATGAAACCATCAAAATAGCTGACATGATGTCTTTATTAGGTCATCAGCCATAATCATGCACAGACACACAGAATTTTTATGTCTTGGCCAGTGTTTGTGTAATGTGAAACCATCCATTGTGTGCAAATGTCTGCCTTGTATACAACATGCAGACAATGATTTTTAAAGCCAAGTGTTCACAATGATTAAATTATGCTTGGTGCAAAATTCTACTAGGTGACTCCCTCATTCATTTCTTTCTCCCAGAACGTGTTCTCATATTATTTTTCCTTCTGTTTTTCTCCCCTATAAATTTCCAGTCCCCCCATCACAATTAAATTTTCATCTCCCATAGGGATCTGGATAACTTGTTTCAGCCCCTTCATATATTCTTTCAATATTTTCATCATTTGTGGAGTTGAATGGCATATAAACATGTACTGCTGTGGTGGACATTGGTTTTGTGTCTGTCTTGGCTACAATAATGCATTCACTATACAGTTCATTGAAGCTTACTAGTGTTCCTGTTTTCTTATTCACATTAGACCTTCTCTTGCATTATCCTTGTTGGATTTTGTATTTATAAACCTGTACTCATCTGACCAGAAGTCTTGTTCTTCCTACCATTGCACTTCATTAAATCCTACTGTGTCTAATTTCAGTATGTCCATTTCCCTTTTTAAATTCTCTAGCCTACCTACCCAATTAAGAGTTCTAATATTCCATGTTCCATTCCGTAGAATACCAGTTTTGGTTTTCCTGATGTCAGCATCCTCCTGAGTAGTCCTCACATCGAGTTCTGAACGGGGGACCATTATACCTCTGGAATGTTTTACACAGGAGGATGCCATCATCAGTAGCCATGCAATAGAGTGACATGTCCTTATGAGAAATAATGGCTGCTTGCTTTCAGTTATTCACAGTACCATCTTAGCAAGATCATCACAGTGTCGAGTGACAAACTCATTTACTGAAAAATAATAGTGCTCCCATACACTGTTGAAACTGTTTCAAAAGGAAGCACTGTGAAAACTTTAAAGTTCTCTTTTGCGATGTTATGACACCAATCTGACACTACTTACTATACTACAGAAACAGCAGTCCAGAGTCTAAATCTGAATATGGAATACAAACTCCCTTTAGTGCAACACCAGACATTTGACAAAGTCCACATATCTTGTTAATGCTACTCTAATTCCTGGATGACTCAGAATGTGTGCTATCAATTGATCCCTTATCTTAGTCAAGTTGTGACATAAATTTCATTTCTAACCAATTCATTTTAGTTATCTGATTTAATAGTACTCTTATGTACCACTACACTCCAAAACTTTCTATCCTCTTTTTGCCTGTAATACATATAGTTCACATTTCAGTTTTGTATAAGGATATACTTCGGGCAGATTCTTTCAGAAGAAACTTTTTGTATTAATTCTTAACAGTTTTTTTTTTTTTTTTTTTTTTTTTTTAATTACTGTGTATAGTTGTCACCAGTTTACTTTTTGTATCTTCTTTACTTCTGACTTTTTCAGTTATTTTTCTCCACAAATATGAAAACTTGTCTTTACTTTCTACATCTATACTTTTCAAAGCACTCTAGAGTGCATGATGCAGGGTACTTTTCATAGCACCACATATTACGGTTTCTTCCCATTCCAATCAGATATGGAGAGCAGAGACAATGGTTGAAAAATGAAATTGATAGCAGTGAGATTTATGGGAAAAATTTAAGTGTATATCAAAAGGATAGGCTAATGACAAATGGAGGTGGTGCATTTGTCACAATAGACAAGAAACTCAAATTGAACCTGCATGCAAGATAATTGGGCAAGTCTCAGTAGCAGGGGTGGTAACCGGATCTTTCTGTTTCCCACAAGACTCATCTCCCGATGTAACTGAATACCTTAGAGAAAACTCAGTTCACTTGTACATAAGTTCCCCAGTCATATTGCAATCATTGGTGGAGACTTTAATCATGCAACAATCAATTGAGAAAATCATAGTTTTGTTACTGGAAGGTGTGACAAAACATCCTGTGAAACATTACTAAATGTCTTTTTTGAAAACTACCTAGAACAGGTAGTTCAGAATCCCACTCATGATTGAAATGTATTGGGTTTAATGGCAACAAATAGACATGACCTCTCTGAGAATGTCCAACTGATATCAGTGCCTGTGATGTGGTTGGAGCAACAGTGATTACATAAATATAAAGGGCAACTGGGACATGTAGAAAGATATATATGCTCAGTATAGTAGATAAAACAGTAGCAGTGCATATCTGAATGAGAAACTTGAAACATATAGCACAGGGCAGGGGAATGTAGACAAACTATGGCTCACATTTAAAACAATAGTTGACCATGCTTTGGATAGATATGTACCCAGTACAACAGTTCATAATGGGAAGGGCCACTCCATAATATACAGGCGCTGAAAGGAAACTTCTAAAGAGATAGAGACTAATGCATAATACACTACTGGCCATTAAAATTGCTACACCAAGAAGAAATGCAGATGATAAACAGGTATTCATTGGACAGATATATTATACTAGAACTGATATGTGATTACATTTTCATGCAATTTGGGTGCATAGACCCTGAGAAATCAGTACCCAGAACAACCACCTGTGGCCGTAATAATGGCCTTGATACGCCTGGGCATTGAGTCAAACAGAGCTTGGATGGCGTGTACAGGTACAGCTGCCCATGCAGCTTCAACGCGATACCACAGTATATCAAGAGTAGTGACTGGCGTATTGTGACGAGCCAGTTGCTCGGCCACCATTGACCAGACGTTTTCAATTGGTGAGAGATCTGGAGAATGTGCTGGCCAGGGCAGTAGTCGAACATTTTCTGTATCCAGATAGGCCTGTACAGGACCTGCAACATGCGTTCATGCATTATCCTGCTAAAATGTAGGGTTTCGCAGGGATCGAATGAAGGGTAGAGCCACGTGTTGTAACACATCTGAAATGTAACGTCCACTGTTCAAAGTGCCGTCAATGTGAACAAGAAGTGACCGAGACATGTTACCAGTGGCACCCCATACCATCATGCCGGGTGATACCTCAGTATGGCAATGATGAATACACACTTCCAATGTGCGTTCACCATGATGTCACCAAACACGGATGCGACCATCATGATGCTGTAAACAGAACCTGTATTCATCCGAAAAAATGACGTTATGCCATTCGTGCACCCAGGTTCATCATTGACTACACCATCGCAGGCGCTCCTGTCCGTGATGCAGCATCAAGGGTAACCGCAGCCATGGTCCCCAAGCTGATAGTCCATGCTGCTGCAAACGTCATCGAACTGTTCGTGCAGATAGTTGTTGTCTTGCAAATGTCCCCATCTGTTGACTCAGGGTTCGAGACGTGGCTGCATGATCCATTACAGCCATGCGGATAAGATGCATGTCATCTCGACTGCTAATGATATGAGGCTGTTGGGATCCAGCACAGTGTTTTGTATTACCCTCCTGAACCCAGCGATTCTACACTCCTGGAAATTGAAATAAGAACACCGTGAATTCATTGTCTCAGGAAGGGGAAACTTTATTGACACATTCCTGGGGACAGATACATCACATGATCACACTGACAGAACCACAGGCACATAGACACAGGCAACAGAGCATGCACAATGTCGGCACTAGTACAGTGTATATCCACCTTTCGCAGCAATGCAGGCTGCTATTCTCCCATGGAGACGATCGTAGAGATGCTGGATGTAGTCCTGTGGAACGGCGTGCCATGCCATTTCCACCTGGCGCCTCAGTTGGACCAGCGTTCGTGCTGCACGTGCAGACCGCGTGAGACGACGCTTCATCCAGTCCCAAACATGCTCAATGGGGTACAGATCCGGAGATCTTGCTGGCCAGGGTAGTTGACTTACACCTTCTAGAGCACGTTGGGTGGCACGGGATACATGCGGATGTGCATTGTCCTGTTGGAACAGCAAGTTCCCTTGCCGGTCTAGGAATGGTAGAACGATGGGTTCGATGACGGTTTGGATGTACCGTGCACTATTCAGTGTCCCCTCGACGATCACCAGTGGTGTACGGCCAGTGTAGGGGATCGCTCCCCACACCATGATGCCGGGTGTTGGCCCTGTGTGCCTCGGTCGTATGTAGTCCTGATTGTGGCGCTCACCTGCACGGCGCCAAACACGCATACGACCATCATTGGCACCAAGGCAGAAGCGACTCTCATCGCTGAAGACGACATGTCTCCATTCGTCCCTCCATTCACGCCTGTCGCGACACCACTGGAGGCGGGCTGCACGATGTTGGGGCGTGAGCGGAAGACGGCCTAACGGTGTGCGGGACCGTAGCCCAGCTTCATGGAGACGGTTGCGAATGGTCCTCGCCGATACCCAAGGAGCAACAGTGTCCCTAATTTGCTGGGAAGTGGAGGTGCGGTCCCCTACGGCACTGCGTAGGATCCTACGGTCTTGGCGTGCATCCGTGCGTCGCTGCGGTTCGGTCCCAGGTCGACGGGCACGTGCACCTTCCGCCGACCACTGGCGACAACATCGATGTACTGTGGAGACCTCACACCCCACGTGTTGAGCAATTCGACGGTACGTCCACCCGGCCTCCCGCATGCCCACTATACGCCCTCGCTCAAAGTCCGTCAACTGCACATACGGTTCACGTCCACGCTGTCGCGGCATGCTACCAGTGTTAAAGACTGCGATGGAGCTCCGTATGCCATGGCAAACTGGCTGACACTGACGGCGGCGGTGCACAAATGCTGCGCAGCTAGTGCCATTCGACGGCCAACACCGCGGTTCTTGGTGTGTCCGCTGTGCCGTGCGTGTGATCATTGCTTGTACAGCCCTCTCGCAGTGTCCGGAGCAAGTATGGTGGGTCTGACACAGCGGTGTCAATGTGTTCTTTTTTCCATTTCCAGGAGTGTATATTCTGCTAACAGTCATTGCATCTCGACAACTGAGAGCAGCAGTGTCGCAATATGATAAACCGCAATCGCGATAGGCTACAATCCGACCTTTATCAAAGTCAGAAACACGGTGGTATGCATTTCTCCTCCGTGCACGAGGCATAACAACAACATTTCACCAGGCAACGCCGGTCAACTGCTGTTTGTGTATGAGAAATCATTTGGGAACTTCCCTCATGTCAGCACGTTGTAGATGTCGCCACCGGTGCCAACCTTGTGTGAATGCTCTGAAAAGCTAATCATTTGCATATCACAGCATCTTCTTCCTGTCGGTTAAATTTCATGTCTTTAGCATGTCATCTTCGTAGTGTAGCAATTTTAATGGCCAGTAGTATAGGTATAAAACAAAGCATAGGACTACAGATAGAGATATGCTGAATTAAATGTGTTTAGCTGTGAGCAATGCGAGAAGCCTTCAATGACTACTATTGCAGAATATTGTCAAATGATCTTTCACAAAACCCAAAGAAAATCTGGTCATATGTAAAGGCTGTTAGTGGTGTCAGAGTTAGTGTCCAGTCCCAAGCGAATGAGACAGGAAGTGAAATTGAGGGTAGCAAAGCAAAAGCTGAAATGCTTGATTCAATTTACAGGTGTTCCTTTACAAAGGAAACCCCAGGTTAAATGCCCCAGTTTAATCCTCATATCACTGAAAAGGTGAGTGAAATAAATGTTAGTGTCATTGGCATTGAGGAACAGCTGAAATCAATTAAACTAGGCCCTATGGCCCAATCAAATCCCTATCAGGTTCTATACTGAGTTTGCAGTTGAGTTAGTCCCTCTGTTAACTGAAATCTATCACAGATCTCTTGGACAAAACAACTGTTCCCAGTAGTTGGAAAAAGTGCAAGTCACATCCATATTGAAGAAGGGTAGCAGAAGTAATCCAAGAAACTACAATCTAGTATCCGTGTCATTGATTTGTTATTTAATCTTACAACATATTCTGAGCTCAAATATAATGAGGTATCTCAAATAGAATTACCTTCTCCATGCCAACCAGCATGGGTTCTGGAAACATCAGTCATGTGAAATCCATTTCACACTTACCTCACATGACATAATGAAAGCTTTTGATCAAGGCAGTTGGGTAGATCACTAATTCTTGATTTATGAAAAGCATTTAATTCACTACCACACCTACGTTTATTGTCAAAAGTATGGTCATAAGGTGTATCAAGTGAAATTTGTGACTGGACTGAGAATTGTTTGGTAGGAAGGATTCAGCAGGTTATCTTGGATGGAGAGTCATTGTCAGATGTAGAATAACTTTGGGTGCGCCACAGGGTAATTTGTTGGGACACTTGCTGTACATGTTGTATATTAAATGACCTTGTGATAATATTAATAGGAAACTCTGACTTTTCTCAGATGATACAGCTATTTACAATGAAGTACAGTCTGAAAGAAGCTGCAAAATATTCCGTCAGATTTTGATAAGATATTAAAATGGTGCACAGATTGTTAACTTGCTTTAAATGTTCAAAAATGTAAAGTTGTGCACATCAAAAAAATGAAAAGACATAGTGTCCCATGACTATAATATCAATGCATTGCAATTGTAATCAGTAAACTCATACAAATACGTGGGTGCAACACTTTCTAGGGACACAAAATGGAATGGTCACATACCTGAAATCATTAAAATTGAACAAAGCTTCAGGGCTTGATGGAATCCCTATCAGATTCTATACCGAATTTACTGAATTTGCATCTGAGTCAGTACCTCTTCTAACTTTAATCTATCATAGATCCCTCGAACAAGAAAGCATTCCCAGTAGTTGGAAGAAAACACAGATTGCACCCTCTTTACAAGAAGGGTAGTAGAAGTGATCCACGAAACTACCTCCCACTATAATTTGATATCAATTTCTTGTAGAATCTTAGCACATATTCTGAGCTTGAACATAATGAAGTATCTCAAGCAGAATGACCCACTCTGTATCAACCAACATGGATTCTGGAAACATCAATCATCAAAAACCCAACTTACATTTTTCTCACATGACATAATGAAAGCTGTGGATCAAGGCAGTAGAGTAGATCAGTATTTATTGATTTCTGAAAAGCATTGAACTCACTATCACACCTATGTTTATTGTCAAACAAAGTGAAATTTGTGACTGGACTGAGAATTTTTTGGTAGGAAGGATGCAGCAGGTTATCTTGGATGGAGAGTCATTGTCAGATGTAAAGTAACCTTAGGTGTGCCACAGGAAATTTGTGAACCCTTGCTGTGCATGCCGTATTTAATGACCTTACAGGCCACACTAATATTAACCTCAGATTTTTTGCAGATGATGGAGTTATCTATAATGAAGTACAGTGAAAAAAGCCATATAAATGTTCAGACCGATCCTGATAAGATTTCAAAGTGGAGCAAAGGTTGGCAACCTGCTACAAATGTTCAGAAATTTAAACTTGTGCACTTCACAAAATGAAAAAACATAGTGTCTTAGGACTGTAATATCAATGAGTCACAGTTGGAATCAGCCAACTCGTACAAATGCCTGGATGTAACACATTGTAGGGATATGAAATGGAATGATCTCATCGGCTCAGTCATGGGTAAAGCAGGTGGCAGACTTTAGTTTACTGGTAGAATACTGGGGAAATTAAATAAGTCTACAAAGGACTTTGCTTGCAAATCACTTGTTGGACCCATTCTAAAATATTGCTCAAGTGTATGGGACCCATACCAGATAGGACTAACAGCAGATATTGAACATATGCAGAGAAGGGCAGCGTGAATGGTCACTAACGGGAAAAAGTCACAGTGCTGTTGAATAAACTGAACTGGCAGACTCTGGAAGACAGGCATAAACTATCCTGAGTCTGCTTACAAAGTTTCAACAACCAGTTTTAACTGATGACTCTAGGAACATACTACAACCCCCTATGTATCATTTGCGTAGGGATTGTTAGGATAAGATTAGATTAATTACAGCACACACACAATTATTCTTCCGTCACTCTATATGTGAATAGAATGGGAAGAAACCCTAAAAACTGGTACAGTGGAATATATCCTCTGCCGTACACTTCACTCTGGTTTGCGGAATGTAAATGTATATATAGCTACAGACGTAGATGATTGTTTAAAGGCCTCTGGGCACACTTGAATTAGCCGAATCTTGTCTTTGCAGTCTCTTTGGAAGCATTACATATAGTGTTGTAGTATTATCCTAGCTTCCTTACTTAATACTGTTTATCAAAATTCAGTAAGTAGATTTTCACTGGATGGTTGGCATCTATCATCACATGTCTGCCTGTTCTGTCTCTCCCATGGGTCAGTCAAACCTGTGAACATTTATCCTGCCCTTCTTTGCATACTTTAAATATCCCCTGTATTTCCAATTTGGCATGAATCCCAATGATGTGAGCAGTATTCTAGAACTGGTCATATGAGTATTTTGTAAGTAACCTCCTTTATGGACAAACTGCATTTTCCCAGTGTCCTACCTATTGATCTATGTTTTCACCCCACATTATCCACAACTAAGTATATATGATCTTTCAGTTTCACTTCCCTACAAGTGGTTACACATAGGTATTTGTATGAGTTGACAAGTTCAAATTGTGATTCATTGATCCTGTAGTCCCAGTCATTTTTAATATGACATGAGGAGATTGCTACTCATCACACAGATGAGGCACAGGGTGACAGACAGACACACTTCGTAATTCCACCCTCAATTTTCCTTTGTTTGATACTACATTATTGTGTTTTATGAAGTGCACAATTTTACATTTCTGAAATTTTGAAGCAAATTGCCATTCTTTGCACCATTTTGAAATCTTATAAAGTTATCACTAAAAATATGTGCAATTTGTCTGCCAGGTCATTAATATACAACATGAATAGGAAAGGCCCCAACACACTTCCCTGGGGTATACTGGAAGCTGCTTCTAAATCTGTCAGAGACTCTCCATTAAAGACAGTATCTGTGTCCTCCCTGCCAAGGAAACCTCAATCTAGCCACAAATTTTGTTTTATCCCCGTATCATTGTAATTTCATTGATAGGTACTGGTATGGTACCAAATAATAATACTAGTAATAATATTCCACAAATAATGAAATACTACTGAGCAAAGAGACACAGTTGTTAGTGCACTGGACTTGCATTTGGGTGGAGAATGGTTCAAACCCACAACTGGACATCCAGATTTAGGATTTCCATGATTTCCCTACATCACTCCAGGCAAATGCTGGGATGGTTGCTTTGAAAGAGCATAGCTGATCCCTTCCCCAACCTTCACACAATCAGAGCTTGTGCTCCATCTCTGATGACCTCAATGTCAATGGGGCATTAAACCCAATCTTCCTCCCTTTCTTTAATAAAGAAACACTGAATATATTCTAAGATTCTACAACAGATGAATGTCAGTGATATTGGATGACCGTTTTATGGATCACTTGTACTAGCCATCTTACAGAGGGCTGTGATGTACGGTTTCTCCCAACTACAGGGCACAGTTTTTTGTCCTATGGATTTATGGCACATTATGATTAAAATAGAGGCTAACTCAGTTGCAAGTTCTATAGAATCAGCTAGGGATTTCATTAGTCATTGGAGCTTTATTCAGTTTTAGTAATTCCGACTGCTTCTCAATGCCACTGACACTAATATTCATCTCATTAATGAAGAAATGAAATCATGAACACCTTAAGCCACTGTTTAATTTATTGTACAGCATGTGACTGGTTTCGGTCAAAGACCATTATCCAGTGCAGACTCTTTTTAACAGCAAGAATTAAATACGTGTATAAAAAAATATAAAGTCAAAAATATAGTATTTACAAATACTAAGAAAAAGATACATTGCTACTCAGCACATAGAGGAGGCATTGGGTCGCACACAGAGAGAATGAAAAAGAATGCTAGAAATATTTTAGCTCTTACACAAAGTCCTACTTCAGAAGCATTAAACACACATATTCACACAAGCATAACTCACATACACACGGCCACTGACTCTTGCCACTAAGGCTTGACTTTAGTATTCTTTTTCATTGTGCCTCCCTGTGACTCAGTGCCTCATCTGTGTGCTGTAGTGTTTAGACATGCAGAGGTAAATGTATGAGGTGTAAATTGCTGGAGGTCTATATCATCTGCAAAAATTCTGCGGCTACAATTTATATTGTCTGCCACATAGTTAATATACAACACACACAGCAAAGGTCCCAACAGTCTTCTGTGGGGCCCATCTGAAGTTACTTTGGCATCTGTCAGAGATATTTAAATGATGTCATGTAACACCTTAAGCTGCCTTATAATTTATTATTTATTGTGCAATTTGTTTTGGACAAAAACTACACTCCTGGAAATTGAAATAAGAACACCGTGAATTCATTGTCCCAGGAAGGGGAAACTTTATTGTCACATTCCTGGGGACAGATACATCACATGATCACACTGACAGAACCACAGGCACATAGACACAGGCAACAGAGCATGCACAATGTCGGCACTAGTACAGTGTATATCCACCTTTCGCAGCAATGCAGGCTGCTATTCTCCCATGGAGACGATCGTAGAGATGCTGGATGTAGTCCTGTGGAACGGCGTGCCATGCCATTTCCACCTGGCGCCTCAGTTGGACCAGCGTTCGTGCTGCACGTGCAGACCGCGTGAGACGACGCTTCATCCAGTCCCAAACATGCTCAATGGGGGACAGATCCGGAGATCTTGCTGGCCAGGGTAGTTGACTTACACCTTCTAGAGCACGTTGGGTGGCACGGGATACATGCGGACGTGCATTGTCCTGTTGGAACAGCAAGTTCCCTTGCCGGTCTAGGAATGGTAGAACGATGGGTTCGATGACGGTTTGGATGTACCGTGCACTATTGGTGTCCCCTCGACGATCACCAGTGGTGTACGGCCAGTGTAGGAGATTGCTCCCCACACCATGATGCCGGGTGTTGGCCCTGTGTGCCTCGGTCGTATGCAGTCCTGATTGTGGCGCTCACCTGCACGGCGCCAAACACGCATACGACCATCATTGGCACCAAGGCAGAAGCGACTCTCATCGCTGAAGACGACACGTCTCCATTCATCCCTCCATTCACGCCTGTCGCGACACCACTGGAGGCGGGCTGCACGATGTTGGGGCGTGAGCGGAAGACGGCCTAACGGTGTGCGGGACCGTAGCTCAGCTTCATGGAGACGGTTGCGAATGGTCCTCGCCGATACCCCAGGAGCAACAGTGTCCCTAATTTGCTGGGAAGTGGAGGTGCGGTCCCCTACGGCACTGCGTAGGATCCTACGGTCTTGGCGTGCATCCGTGCGTCGCTGCGGTTCGGTCCCAGGTCGACGGGCACGTGCACCTTCCGCCGACCACTGGCGACAACATCGATGTACTGTGGAGACCTCACGCCCCACGTGTTGAGCAATTCGGCGGTACGTCCACCCGGCCTCCCGCATGCCCACTATACGCCCTCGCTCAAAGTCCTTCAACTGCACATACGGTTAACGTCCACGCTGTCGCGGCATGCTACCAGTGTTAAAGACTGCGATGGAGCTCCGTATGCCACGGCAAACTGGCTGACACTGACGGCGGCGGTGCACAAATGCTGCGCAGCTAGCGCCATTCGACAGCCAACACCGCGGTTCCTGGTGTGTCCGCTGCGCCGTGCGTGTGATCATTGCTTGTACAGCCCTCTCGCAGTGTCCGGAGCAAGTATGGTGGGTCTGACACACCGGTGTCAATGTGTTCTTTTTTCCATTTCCAGGAGTGTATTACCCAACACAGATGTTACCAGCAAGATATACATAAAAAATTGTCTGCAACTGACACTCCATACATCTATCTCTGGATGACTAAACATTATTCATAAATACATGATGTAATTTCTACATTTTATCAAAGCAGTGGAACAGAATAAACAAAAAATATTTTATTATATCGTTCATCTTTGCAGTGGTGTGACAAAGTATGGCAGTATGTACTCCCAGATTTTCCTTTGTAAAGGTACATTTGAGATGGTGTTCAGCATTTCTACTTTTGCTTTGCTACTTTCAATTTCAGTTCCTGTGTCATTCATGAGTGTCTGGATTAGGACTTTGGTGTCATCGACAGCCTTGACTTAAGGCCAAAATTTCTTTGGGTTTTGTGAGATATCTTGTAACAAGATTTTACTATGGCTGTTATTGAAGACTTCATACATGGCCTTTTTTATAGCCAAACTTTTTCATTATGCATATCTCTATTAACACTCCGATGCTTTGTTTTACATCCTATTGCATGGTAAACACTGTTTATTTAGAAGTTTCATTACACAGACTGTATACCTCGGAATGTCTCTCTGAGCATGGACTGTTCTAGTAGGTGATTATTTATTAAGTGCTCCACATCTACAGACAATCATCTCTTAAACTTCTGTGAAGTGGATGGCTGAGAGTACTTAGCATTGTACTACATGTTACAGTTTCTCACCATCCCAATCATGTTAGCAGTGTGAAAAGAATGTCTTTCAAATGTCTCTGTGCACATTGTATTTAGACTAACTGTGTTGTCAGGGTCCTTATGGGAGCAATACGTAAAGGGCTGAAGTATATTTCTGGGGTGAAGTTGATGTTCTTCTAAATTTGAGCCTCAGGTCTTCTCCATGCTCCTGGCCATAACAATATTTTTATAATTCCTGATTGAAATATGACATTATAGCCTCTTTATCTATTTTACTGAACATGCAAACATTTCTACTTGTTTTAGGTGCCCTTTGTAATTTGGTCATCAGTATTGCCACAACCACCTCACTGATACTGGTTTCAATGTGGACATCTTCAAAAAGGTCAGGTGTATTTTTTGCCATTAGATCTAACATAGTTCTACCATGTATGGGCTTCCAAAGTCTTTGGTAGGCAGTTTTCAGATGAGGCATCTAGTAATGTGTTGCAGGGTGTCTTTCACAGCCAGTACTTACAAAATTGTAATTATCCCAAATGATTGTTGAATGATTGAAATCTTCAGTGATGGTTTTATGCTGATGGTTCTGGTGGTCAGTAGAAAGATCCAGTAATAAATTTATGCACAGCCTTGGTACTGAGTTATGCCCAAACAACCTCAGATGCATCTACAGTTTCTATCTTGGAGAATTTGAATTTCTTGTATACTCTGATGATTATAAAACCTCCATTTCACATTAGCATGACTCATTTTTCAAGGACATTGCATTTCTCAACACAATGATGGAAGTCTAAGACATCATACCCCAGACTTGGGATTGGATTCCTTTAGGAGGTGTGTGTACCACAACCACGCAACAAATATTGTAAACAAGGAATCGCCAGTATTAGTCATATAAATTTGAAACATTTTTTTAATTATTACATACTGGTTTCAATCACAGAGTGATCATCTTCAGTGCAAGACTAAGTCCTGTGGACTCATATAATCATTCACAGAATATAATCCCAAGCATAGGTGTTTATCATGAAGAACATGCCAACTAGCAGGTAAGATTCAAACTGAGCCAACTGAGCTTCATTCAGCTGGCTCAGTTTGAATCTTACCTGCTAGTTGGCATGTTCTTCACAATAAACACCTATGTTTGGAGTTATATTTTGTGCGTGATTGTATGAGTCCACATGACTTAGTCTTGCACTGCAGATGGTCACTCTGTGATTGAAACTGATATGCAGTAATAAAAAACATCATTTCAAATTTATACAACCAATGCTGGAGTTTCCCTTGTTTACAATACCCTAGTCTGTCACAGAATCTTTGAAATCTCCGGTTCAAGCCTTCTCCTCAACTTAAAACTGGGGAATGGGAAGGCATGGGGACAATATTAGTTCTAGAGACAATGCTACAAATTTAGGTTCTTCATTGAAAATCCATTAGCAAGGCTAGCTTCACAGTTTTTTCTGACAGTTGCTGTATGATCAAAGTATAACTTCAGATTACAGATGACACTCATTTTTAAGTGTGCCACATTCTTCAGTTGGTTGCACTCTGCTCACTCGCTGGTTGTCACAACAGCCTCTTCCACACATTGAATGAAGGTGACAGTGCTTGAAGTACCTTTGGTATCTGTGGTATTGATTTCTCAGTAGCCTTGCTGTCATACCCATTTACAGAAACTTTCAGTCGCTTGACAGCAGTGAGGTTGGTTGCCAGTTGTTTAGGAACAGTGACTAAGTCACCCTACGCCTTGGAACTTTGATTCTAGAATTTTTTTTGGGAGAGGAGATATGCTCACTAAAAACCCAGATGACAAATTCAAAATTAGCAGAAATTTATGACAAATTAAAAATTAACAGAAATATATGACAAATGCAGACACTCTGCACTGCCATTGAAAAGGGAAATGTTATAGAATGTGAGATAACAGTTGGAATATGCACAGAATACACTATCACACCACAACAGTTGACTTTGTAAAATCAGATTTAGTATCTATTTTGACTGCATTAATTTTTTTAGTGGCTGGTTTTGGTTCAACGTGAACCATCCTCAGATCTGAATGTATTGGTTACGAGAATAACCTATCCAACTGTCAGCAAATTTACATGCTACGTCAATGATAAAATAGTCATAGTTAATGTAATCAAGACGAATAATAAATCGACTTGAAAACTAGAGATTGCAGATTTGTTTTCCAAGGATATTGTATCACTTTTGCAGACTTTGTAAAAGCTATATTTATATCCGAATTGAACACTTTCAACCACTTCTTTTGAACAAAGATTAACGAGCAGAAAAAATATGAAAATATTGCACTTATTATATAAATATGTACATCATAATTGAGGGGGAAACAATTTTTCAAACCATATATTGTTGCCGAAATTGGCAGAATGTTTATTTGCAACATGCTACCTTCAATTTAGCACAAAATATATTACGCGTAACACTAGCAAACTTCCAAAAATTACCAAATAAATGTACCTTTATTCATACAGATATACACTAAAATTAGTGTATACACAAGTGACCAAGGATACTGCAGAAAAAAATGCATAAAGCACAAACATAGATTAGAACTGATAATACAGTATGAAATATGTTTTTTGCATTACTCATTACTCAGAGTCTGAAAATTTCACAAGACAGGCACATGTTTGGATACAAACAACATGAAAAGCATGTTGAAATCTTTCATTAAATATTATGATTTGGATCTTTGAAGAGAACTTATATGACATATGTGCTCTCACTTGTACACAAAGAAAATTGTGGAAGTTGGCGTACTTATACAGGGTGTAACAAAAAGGTTGGCCAAACTTTCAGGAAACATTCCTCACACATAGAGGAAGAAAATATGCTCTGTGCACATAGATCTGGAAAAGACTTATTTTCATGCTAGAGCTCATTTTATACTTTTCTTAATAATGATATTACTTATGGGAAACATGCAGAAACAGAACATACCAGCATTATATGAAACTTTTTCTTATATGAAATGTTCAACTTACCCTTTTGGTTAAAGTATTAAACTCTTTCCTAAGTGAAATATTCAGAATGCTCCCTGTAGTACATGCATCAACCTGCTGTTGCATTGAATCTCTGATGTATCCTTGGAGAATCACATCATCAACAACATTTGGGCCAGCATTGTTGGTTACTGTTTGTTCGGGCATCCTGTTCCTCCACACAGACTCAACAAGGAAACTTACCATGCTTTATCAGATAATACTCTACCTGTTCTGCTAGAACATGTGCCTCTATGAGTGTGACAAAACATGTACTTCATGCACGCTGAAGCTCCTCCTCATTTCATTGTTAATGTTCGTAGGCTTCTAAATAGCAGATTCCATGAGAGATGGATAGGTAGAGGTGGACCAATTCCTTGGCCTCCATGCTTCCCATAATTAAACCCACTAGACTTTTTTGTGGGAGTATTTGAAAGCTCTTGTGTGCAAAACCCCAATACAAGATGTATAGCGTCTTCACGCCTATCTTACAGAAGGCTGTGAAACAATACACAATTATCCATGGATACATCAGTGCTTCAGGGATTCAGAGAGATGGCAGGTTGATGCATCTATCCTTGCTAACAGAGGGCATTTTGAACATTTAATTTACAAAAGTATTTTATACTGTAATGTAATACATATATGTTCTGTTTCTGTGTGTTTCCCATTATTAAGGTGATTATGAAGAAAAGTAGCAACATGGAAGTAAAGCTTTTCTGGAACCATGTCCATATAAAATATTTCCTTCTTCTACCTGTGAGGAATGTTTTCAGGAAGTCTGACCATACCTTCTTGTTACATACTGAATAAAAGAACACGTGAAATGCACTAATTGTTCATTTAGCTGATTTTGTGACACCGTGCACATTAGTGAACTCTTTCACTTTCTCATTTTCTAATATAATTTCTTCAGCATCACCTGAGTTGATTCAACTACATTCAGCCACTGGTCTCTTTGATGCAAGCACTTTTGACAGTCTTGAGGTGAAAACCAGGATCCTACATCTGCAGTTTCAAGATGATCAACTGCTACCGAACTATGCAACTACTATCCACCAGTTGATTAGCCATCTAAATTATCAGATACTTTTTCATCCCAGGACAGCAGGTCCCCCTGAAAACTGCCCTAGAGCAAGCTTACAAATTTAAATATGTTGGGAAGTTGTTCATAGGGTCTTCCACCTCTATTCACCAAGTGGCACCACATGCTCTGCTCAGGGGTGTACCCAGACCACAAGTCTGGTAAGATCTATTCCAAGGACCTCTGGGAATACTGAGGTGCTAGAAACATTTATACTGCTGGCTCTAAAGATATAGGAATTTAGGATAAGCTCTCACACATGAAGGAGACCAAGAACAACACCCTTTACTAGAAGCCTATAGAGTCTTCATGGCAAAACTAGTGGTTGTTGTTACAGTCCTCTGTCTCATCAAGAAGGAAACTTACAATGGTTTTTTTGTATATAGTGAGCAGTAGGGAGGCTGTTGACCATGCCACTATCATTAAACAGTAATGTTCACCATCCATGACCTTCTTTAAGATCTTCATATACAGTCATTTTCCTTTGGATCCCAAGTTATCTGGAAATCCCAGCAGACAGTGCCAAGGAAGTGACCATACAGTCGAAACTGGTAATGGGTATAGGAGACACAGTTCTGTGAGCATATATCAGTCTTTCAATCTATCCTACCTGGAGCAATGAATGGGCTACTGCTCCCTCCAGCGAATTGGGCACCACAATGGTATGCAGTGTTCCTCCTTCTGGTTGTCCTGGAAGAAGTTTCCTGCCTTATGGTTGTGTCATATTGGGCATATTCATCAGACAGGCCACAAGTTTTGTGCAAATCTTCCACATCGCCAAGTCATCTGATGCAATCTCATGAACAACTGTTGTCAGCAAGTCCAATATTTCTGATATCAAGTGAATAATTGGACAGTCTGAATTCAGTAACTGGTGCACACAAGTCGCATGGTCATCTGTTCATGATGTTGATGGCATCCCACGCATGCCTTCTCGGTGGCCTCCTCCAGACCTTCTCTAAACAAATTGCGCCACCTCTCTGACTGTGATCTGGAAGGCAATCTACCCCAAAGGATTTCTTAAGCATCCCAAAAGTTTCTAGTGGCTTCTTGTTGAGTTTCATGCAAAACTTCATTGCACAGCATTGCTCTAAAGATTTCTTCATTGTAAGTTTAACACACCCCCTATGTAGAGGTTCAGTGAAGAAGCTATCCTCACCCTCCAAGAGCATGGAGGAAATTGAGCAACCTACTGCTGGAAAGCTGAGGTCGCTCCCACCCTCCCTGACCTGTCCAACCAATCTGTGATGAATATCATAGATGTGCCACAAAAAATCGTGTCATATTTACTTTCAGGCACACCCTCTACTTGGCCATCTTTACCACCCACTAGCAGACTAACTCCCTAGTTTCAACAGTGGCGGACCTTGCGCCATTCATACTTCTGTTAAGAAGGAGTCAGTACTGCAATGAGTGGAAGTAGACCATGGAATAAATGTATTTAGAATTTCATCTTCTATTGGGGTTAGTCATCCTGTAGGATGCGGGGTCCTGCATGAGCAGTTGCTGTACTGATATCATATTTAGTGTGTCCAAGCACCTCGACACAATACTGGCCTGCCAGAATGTCATTCTTTCAATGACTATTGCAAAGATGTGGTAAAAATCCACTTTCCACAACCCAGATACTGTTCACAGATGAGGCTGATTTCACATAAATGGAATTGTTAATTTTCATAACCAACACTTGTGAGTTAATGTAAATCCACACACAAGTGAAGAAGGAGGCATTAACACTGATTTTCAATCACTGTATGGACAGGATCTCACATACTATCAAACAGGTTGACTGGTGCTAGTTGTTGCCAGTTCCTATCAAATGACTTGCTTATCCGCAGTACTCTGTTTGGAGCAAGAGAAATATCCACACAGACATTGAAACAATAGCTAGAGCACCACAGACTGTCAGCATGGTGATCACTGTGGTGACTTTCCTTGAAGTGGCAACAGTAAGGCATGCACTGGCAGTCATGTGTCAAAATTCAGTAATGTAGAGAAACAATACTTTGGTAGTTTACAGTGAATGTGAGTGAGAGAGAGAGAGAAAAAAAATGAAAGAAAATAAATAAATAAATTATCATCATTGGTGGCTTCTACAACTGAAAACAAAACAAAAATTTAAAAAAAAATCAGATGGCTTGTGATGATTGGCATGACAATGTAAAATGCTTAGTACTTTCGTCTTAATATTTTTATCTTTTTCACTTTATTTTCTATACTGTAAGTGTTTAATTACACCAGTAACAGATGAATTGTGTATAAATTGTACATATTTGGTATGCAATTAATTTTAACTTTCTTTTGACTCATTTTAATTTTCCAACAGTGCATCCGGGTCAAGTATTGATCATTATGGGAATTCTCATTGTGTTGTGTTTCCAACTGGAGAAGTCATCTGGGTACCCCCTGCACAGTTTCTTGTCTTCTGTGATCTTGATCTTCGACTGTGGCCTTATGATACACAGACTTGTCATTTAACACTTGGCTCTTGGACTTATGATGGAGATCAAGTGGATCTGCAACTTGGTGTACCATTTGATGGTTTTGAGGTAAAATATATCATTTTAATATGCTGCTTTATACTCAGAGTTTGGTTTAACTTGTGAGAAATGATAACATAATAATGTTTCTGGTACAAAATCTTTGCTTTACCACCACAATGTCTCAGAAATCTAGCTTTGAAGGTAATAACATTTAGATAATGGCTTTTTGCTTATTAAAATATGAGTACAGTATAGAATGAAGATGAAACTATATGGAAATTTCATGTTATTGCAGATGTGCAACAGCTTTCATACAAGAATAAGTCAAAAAGTATCTACATGACATTTTCTCTAATTTATAACAGTACAAAATTTACAGTGACAACATTTTTCAACAGTCATCCTGCTTTTCAGTACACTTCATCTATTGTTGCACAAGCTTCCCAATACCTTTTCGGTTGAGCAGGAAGTCACATATGCACCACATTCTTCACTTTTGGTAGACCTGTGTGCATAATGCCCCAGCATCTCAAAATATGTTCTGAAGAGTTTTAAGACTGTGGACAAGAATATGTGGATGTGCGTTGTTATGCAAAAAATAAATGCTGTTTGACAATAGATATTGACATTTGTTTCAGATTTGAGGCATCAACACATTGCAAAGGATATCACTGAAACATTGGCTGTTTACTCTTCACCCAAAAGCTATTAGCATCACTATATCTGCAGATGGTTGACCCTCGAATTTCTTTTTGGCTGGAGATCTAGGTGGTTTCATGACATGGTCTGGCATTTGCTCCATGATTAAAAGTGCTGAAACCACATCTCATCTACAGTGATGATTCATTTCAAAAACATTTCATCTGTATTATCTGCTGACAGTTTCCCATCTGATGGTATTTGTATACTTATCACTGGTTGTTTTGCACAGACTTTATAAAAGTTGAACTTTTTATGGGCAATGTCATTGCAGAATTGTGATAATGTGTATTTGGTTTGCCACTTCATCAACAGTCATGTGTTGGTTATTCCAAATCAGGCCACACACTCAATGCTGTGATCAGTCGTGGATGTGATTTGACACACTGCTCTTTCCTCTCCCTTCACACCTCTTTGGCTGCCTTTGAATTGTTCAGTTTACTGATAAACACTTCGCCATGGTAAAGCATTGCCCCATATTGTGCTGAAGTTCTTTACAGATTTCAACTTCTGGTAGACCTTTAGACCACAAAAACTGATTACAGAATGCTATTCTTCATTGGGGCAGATGGAGTGACACAGCCATGCTTACATTGCAAGAGCACAAAGCAATCTAATGCGACATTACTAAAATCTGTCACAAAGAAAGAGAGCAGTTTTGTGGGAGTTTGTTCCTTATTGAACACAACACACAGATAGAATAGTATTACTAGGTGAGCAGGGTAAAAGGGAATGGTAAATCAAGGAAACATGTCATGAAAGAACATTCGGATATGAAAATTTCCTGTACTGGAACATTAACAAGGCACAATCAATATCACAAACTTACAAAAATGTCTATGAGTAAAGGAACCTTGGGTCAGTTGGTATACCAGTGCAAGCCACAAGCATACATCATCCATTGGAAAGATCAGTTAACATAGTCTCTTTAGACAACATGAAAGGACACTGTTAATATTCTTACAGTACAGCAGACTTAATCAGTCTTTCCTTCTCATCCTGTCTGATAAATCTCTCCTGACCTGTGGTTCTGGGTCACTTTTCTGAAATCCACCCATTTTCCTAAACCTCTCCAATCCTTTTCCTTCAACCCTCTTCCTTCCCCTTCAATCTTTCTGCTTGAAGAAGGAGCCACTGACTCAGAAAGCTTGCCTAATTATAAATTTCTTTTATGTGAGTGTTCTGCCACCACCATCAAATAGTAGGGGTAATAACAAATAAGTAAATCAAATTGTGTGTTAGCTATTATGAATGGCCTAGTGTATGTATTATAGTAACCATGACAGACACGAAGACAACACTCATCACAGTAGTACAAGTTTATACACCTATTACCTCCACAGTAAAGGAAGAGACTGAAAGGATGTATGTTGAGATAAAGAAATTTTCAGATAATTAAGGAAGATGAAAATTTAATTCTGTTGGGGGCTGGAATTCAACAGTGAGGAAAAGGAAGAGAAGAAAATATAGTGGGAAAAGGAGTGAAACGGGAAGTTGCCAGATAGAATTTTGCTCAGAGCATAATTTAATCATTGGTTACACTTGGTTCAGTAATTGTGAAAGGAGGTTGTACATATGAGAGAGACCTGGAGACATGTGAAGGTTTCCAATAGATTGTATAATTATCAGACAAAGTTTCTAAAAGCAGATTTTAAACAGCAAAACATTTACAGGGGCAGGGCTGGATTGTGATCATAATTTACTGGTTACAAACTGCAAATTAAAATTGAAAAAAAAAAAATCAAGAAATGCAGGAAATTAAGGAGAACAGGAATAAGAATATCGGATCATGTTCTGGCAACACACTTTCCGCATCCCTGTACTGGGTGTGTGTGCAGAGCTGGGTTGTTATATGTTGCCAGAGGGAAGAGGATATAAAGACAATCAGCAGATGTCAGTCAGTCATCAGGAATGCCTGAAAACAGCAAGAAGTCAGCCTGCTGAAATATCGCACCTTGTGGATGACGCAACCTGGTCGAATACCTGAAAAATATTCAAAATCTTGCTATGCTGGGAAAATCTAAAATCACACATCAAGTACCTCCATGGGGAGGAGATGTACAGCAAAATTAAGAGGCTTCATAAGGTTCTGAACAGGAAAGGAGAACTTCTGGAGTCACTTGTCTTTCAGTTGAGATGCTGAGCGGACCATAACATACTGTCTTTTGCAAAGGTCATTTATCACACCAGAATTCCAGATAGCAACTGGATCACCAGAAGAGCCCTAGTCAGGGAGAGGATCTGCTACACTTGACACAGACTTGACGAGACCTCAAGAGAACTCTTCACATTCCACCTGCAGTTGTCGTCAGCATTTCCCCCTGACTTGTGGGATTAGATATACTCAGTTAGATGGTCTCAAGCCAACAAAGCATGGCACTTTCAGACAATCTGCTAAATACAAATGTCTTGCAGCTAAACCACCAGAGGAAATCCTTGGAGAATGTAATCAACTGTACAGAGATCATAATGGCGATGTTACCCTATCTATACTAGGAAAGGGGCCAAATTTTGCACTGACATCGATGATCCTACCAATAGCAGAATTTACCAGTGTGGTCGAACAGGTTGCTCTTGCACTTCCATGTGACACCATGGGGGAAACACAATGTGAAACATGCCGTGCACATATCAGGGCTGTTCCACCAAAACCAAACATCTCCAAGGAAGAGAGGAAAGAACAGAAGTGTCTCCAAGAGGATGCTGAGAAAGTCATTCTCACAGCAGATAAAATTCTACAGACATGTTACCAGTCAATATTCAAGCAAAAAATGCTTGACCTTTTAGAAGGCAATGCCTACAGGTGGGTAGAAATCAATCTACCAACTGATTGAAGAGGAAGACCATTGAGCTTCTTCAACACACTTTCCAAGACAAGAAGTTGGGGAAGAGACTTTGTCCAAGAGCAGCTGCACCACCAATACTTGGTAGACTACCTAAAGTCCACAAGGAAGTAATACCACCAGAAGCAGTTATTAACAACATTGGTGCGTGAACATATGAATTAGCAAACCACTTGACAGTGATCTTCAGCCCCTTTGTGGGCAATTGCACCACACACGGAATTCAGCAGATATCATCCAGCAGCTCCAGAACTTCTGGTTGGGACAAGAAGAGCTTCAGCATGGTGTCTCTCTTTGCAATAATACCTTTAAGAGACTCCTTAAGCCTCACAGGAGAAAAGTTTGGGCCAGCACTAACAACACTGTTTGAATTCATACTTATGTCAACCCACTTTTCATCTGATGGAAATTATATGAACAGCAGATGGAATGGTGATGAGTTGTCCTCTACCACTAGTGGTGGCCAATATGTTTGTGTCAGCTGTCTGCAAGCCCTTGTGGTTTTTTTCTTTTTTTATGTAGATGATATGCTTGTAAGCTAGCCAAACGGATGAAATCACCTACAAGACATTCTATAATGCCTGAATTTGCAGCACTGAAACATCAAATTAATGGCAGAAAATTATTGAGGAGGCCAAGTCCCATCCCAGGATGTAGTGCCAATGGAAGAAGAAGAAGAAACATCAAATTATGATGGATAAGTCATGGCAACTATGGTATCTCATGCACACGCGTAGCATTACCATAATTGCAGTTAATACTTTCAAAAACCTGCAACAAACAATACCAAAATCCACTGACAAATCATGACAACATGGGAGCATGGTTCTGTTCCAGTGCCTGAAACATTCAGTGTGAACTTGGCCATGCTATGGTGGTAGTAAGCTCAGCTGAAGAGTGAGCATACATGAAAATCCCCTTGTTCCAGTTTATTGCAAGCTGTGTGGAGGCTTTCAGACATGGACGTGCAGCAATGACTGACTCACCATGAAGTGAGCGGCCCACTTCATTCTTTACTGACATGTCCATGGCTATTATTGAACAGTGTTTAACAAAGGACCAACCAATGTTGAACCGTGCAGGGATTAACATCGTGGATGGGTGTGTCGATTGCAACACTGTCCCACATTTGATGCCAGGACTTGAAGGTGCACAACAAGTGTTCAAAATGGGTACCACATCAGTCAACAGAAGTGCAGAAGTGGACATGATATGAGTCTAGTCATGTTAATCTATCCATCAACCACCAAAGTCTGCTCATCCTGGCCTATGACAGCAATGGTATTCTGGAGTGTCATTCTGTTAGGGACAGCCACACCATCAATGCCCAATACTTCTGCAATTTCTTGCGTGCCGTCAGTGACATACACCGTACTTTGCAAGCAGGGCAGTTATTCCTCTTGGCATTTCAGTGACAGGTGGTACACATTGATGGCAATTGCAACGGCATTGAATGCCTTCCCCATCATTGGTGACTCTGTGTGGATGGACTTGGGGATTATTTTGAAGGACAGTAGTTGATTTTGATTCATTTTTGTTCCATTTGTATTTGTGCACAATAAATTTACACATAGTTTCAATGCACGTATTTCATTTCAACCTTTGCTGTGACCTGTACTGTAACCCTGTTTTACTTTGTACTGGAACCCTATTTTATTTTGTAATTCAGATACACACTTCCTTTCTGGTTCAATGCACATCATGTGATTCCCATGTTTTTGCATTATCACAAGCCAGTAAGTTGCCATGATTTACGAAATGATCCTCGTATGTACCATCAAACAAGAAATAAGTGCTAAAAAAAGAACAGTGCAACAGCTGTCAAACTTTTCCACAATCAGTTCCAAGAATTCAGTAAGTGGGTCTCCCGTGAAG
Source organism: Schistocerca cancellata (assembly GCF_023864275.1). Lineage (NCBI taxonomy): Eukaryota > Metazoa > Arthropoda > Insecta > Orthoptera > Acrididae > Schistocerca > Schistocerca cancellata. The sequence continues at coordinate 183,772,545 of NC_064632.1, forward strand.
AGGAGACAGCATTGACACTGATCATAATACTTGTATCCTGGAGCTGCAATTGGCTGAGATAGTGTAAAAATTAAGTGCAGTTGCACATTCACTGAGAATATTTTTTTATTTATTTATTTATTTAGCCATCTGTGGACATTTTAAAAATGTGTGGATGTTGTCAGTTGAGTACATTCATGTATTTATACAGTTTGTTGTTACATGTAGTTAAACAGTGTGACACATTTTTGCTCATCAAAATATTGTGAAACAAAAGCTATTTACAATCATTTTGTACTAAGGAAATCACTTGTAGTGTAAAAGCAGTGTTCCTGCAAAAACAATTTAAGATTTTTCCTAAAGTGGTACATGTTATCTACTTCTTTTATTTTCTGCGGCAGTTTATTATACAGTTTTACACCTTCATACAAGAAGCTATTTTGAGTCTTATGTTTATTCTTCCTGTCTGGGGGAAGACAGTGACATGTTCTTGCACTATAGTTATGAAAACTGCTATTTGTGCTATAATTTTCTATATTTTTCTTGATGTACACTGTGGCTTGGAATATAAATTCACAAGGAACGGTTAGAATGTCTAACATTTTGAAAATTTCTCTGTCGTGGGCCCGCTTAGTGCTTTTTGTTATAATTCTTACTGCTCTCTCTGCTCTCTTTTTCATTTTAAATACTGTTTGTAAATTCTGAGCACTGTTTCCCCAGAAAATAATACCATAACTGAATACTGAATGAACATCACTAAAGTATACAGTTCTCAAAAATTCACTACTGCATGCGGATACAACGACTCTAAGTGCACAACATATTGTGAATATCTTTTTCGAGAGTTTCATAGCATGTTCATTCCACTTCATTTGGCTTTCAATGTGCAACCCTAAGAATTTTGTTGTAGGTACATCATCTATGGAGATGTTATCTAGTTTTAAATTTAAGGGACTCTGTTTTCTGTTCATTCTACAGCATATTGTATTTGTTTTCTTTACGTTGAGAGTTACTTTGTTTTCCTAAAACCGTTTGTGAACACCCCTCAGCACTTCAGTAGAATTTTCCAACATTTGTGCTGGTGTCTTACTGGTGATTACTATGTTGCTGTCATCTGCAAACAATATCTTCTCTCCATGGCTGATATGTTGCAGGAAATCATTTGTATACACCAGAAATAATACAGGGCCTAGTACACTTCCCAATATTGATATATTGTGGATCAGATATGTTTCTCAATGTACTTTGATCCACTGCAGACATGTGTGATCTCTACTGACTATACTCTGTTTTCTAGATATGAACAATACAATTTGAGAACTACTCCCTTTATTCCTAGTGCCTCTAATTTATACGACAGCTTCTGGTGGTCAACTGTATCAAATGCCTTAGACATGTCTAGGAAAAGGCCAGTTACATAGCTGTTCTCATCTAGTGCTTCTAAAACTGTTTTTGTAAATTGTGCTATTGCAGATTCTGTACCTCTACCAGGCCTGAAACCATGCTGGTCATTGCAGAGGAGGTTGAATTTACTTAGATAGCTCAAAAGCCTGTTTTTTATTATTGTTTCTATCACTTTGGAAAAGCAAGACAATAGAGCTATTGGTCTGTAGTTCTGAATGTTTTCTAGGTCACCTTTCTTGTGAACTGATAAAATTTAGGCATGCTTCAGATAGTTAGGGAAGCATCCAGTTTTGAAGGATTCATTTATGATTTCTATTAGTGGAGCTTTGATACCGTTTATGCATTTTTTCAGCACACACGTTGGGATTTCATCTATACCTGCTGAGTTTTTGTTCTTCAATTGCCTTACAACATTGCATACTTCCTCCTCAGTAGGTGGAAGCAATACTATTGAGTTTGCTATATGCTTTTATATTGGTTGATTAGCAGCATTTGGAAATTTTTCTGTAAGTTCATTGCAATGCTGCTTAAGTAGGTATTCACATAATTTGCTAATTCTTTCGGGTTACTTTTTAAGTTTTCCTTTTTCCTGACTTGCGTGTTTGTACCTCTCTGCTTCATAGTTCCTGTTTCTTGTTTCACTACAGCCCATGTAGCTTTACTTTTATCATTGGCTAAATTTATGAACCTATCATTGGCTGATTTTTTTGCAGTGTTGAGTACCTTCCTGTAGATCCTTTTGTAGTTTTTGTAGTAGTGCAATAAAACTGGATCACTATTGTCCTTTTTAATGGAGTTTAGGTATTTACAAGTTTGAGCACTTTTTGTAATTCCTTTAGTAATACATTTATTGTTGGTGGGTGTTCCAATGGGAATTAATGCTTTGGGGAATGATTCTTCAAATTTTAATTTAAACTTGGACATAAAATTGGAGAACTTGCTATTCACTTTACTTTCTATGTATACTCCTTCCCAACTTTCATGTGCTAACTTTAAGGAAAACTTGCAAAGCTGATGGAGAGTACACTCTTTTATATACATGCAATTTTGATTCTTGTACTTTTATAATCTGACATAGATGGTCAGACAGTCCCAGATTTTTGCCAAGTACATGACAGTTTTCTCTGCCTACATCTGTAGCTACATGGTCAATGGTAGATGATAATGTGTGGTTATTCTTGTTGCACAGTTGACTAGTGATGATAGACCAAAACTATGTAGGATATTCATAAATGTGTTACTGGTGTCATCTGCTTCAGTTGTATTTATGTTGTGGTGTAGAGCGCCATAAATATCGATATTTGTTCTGTGCGTAAGTGTGCTATCTTTGAGGAGAGGGCTTTGGGGAGGATGTTGGACGCTAACGGCAGTTAGCCTCCAGACTTGTATCTGTGTAGAAGCTAAGTGTGAATAAATCTGTATCTGAGGGAATTCTAGTTGTTTACCTACAACTATTCCATATTCCCTCACTGGTGACCCCTTTTTTGTGTAATACGCGTCCGAGTTACCGCCCGAAGGTTATTTACGCGCCTACCGCGTCGGGTTTGTCAACGATCGCGAGGGCCTTTGTTCAGCTCCAGACAATGGCCTTTCAGCATTCATTGCTGCCCGGATTCCAGCAACATCTCTCCAGCACTCCTGCCGTCATAGTGGACATGCCGCAAGAATCTTCGGAATCCTTCAGCCAGAACATGCAGTGGAATTCATCGAGTGCCGCCAGTTTCTTCCAACCGCCAACGGTCGTGGACTCTGGCTTTGTTAGCCTGGACCTTCCCACGTGTTCTCCACAGAGTGTTGGTCGGAACATGCCTACTCCTGTGTCGAACACACAATTCAATACAGTTCGTGGCGTCGAGCGAGGTTTTGCTACTTTGGAAAATCCAGTAGTAAATTCAAACTCGAATCAGTTCCCGCCACGTGTGTATCCTTCCGCGCCGGCTAGTCAACAGGTGTTCAATGCTCGCCAAACAGCAAATATCACACCGAGTGTGTATCCTAGTGGACGTGTGTGGGATCCTTGTGTTGCTTCTAATCGAGTCAACAATTCTGTGCTGGACAGTAATTCCTCCGACGTCTACAACCAGCCCCACCACTCATGGTCGACTGAATACTGTGTGCATAACGGACATTCACCGGCGTACTTAAGCACTTGTGGCTTCTCTCCGAGCAACCACGTCAATGAGAATGCACATTTTGACTACGATCCTCACACCGTTCGAGCGTCCGTTGCTTCTCAGACCCCCCCCCCCCCCCTCCCCCCCGGCGTCAAGTGAATTTCACGATTCCCGCATTACGGGACGCCAATAATTCGGACTCGCAATCTTCTGCATGCTCTACTTCCGTCCGAAGTAATAGGCGCACCTCCGCAGTGACTGCAGTGCCGAATCTGCCGAAATTACCAGACTTCAAACCCGCTCACCCAGAGTTCTGGTTTGACCTGGTTGAGCAAACATTCAATGTCTGTGCTTTGGACGATGACGCACGCTTTGCCTGCCTCATGAACCATCTTCACGACCACGTCGATTTAATTTATGATCTGGTCAAAGCACCCCCCTAGCAGGGAAATATGCTGTGGCGAAACAGACGATACTGGAGTGCATCTCAAAAAACCAGGAGAGAAAATGTGCGACAGCTCATCTACGAAGAGCGTCTCGGCGGCTGGTCTCCGTCCCAGCTGTGGCGGTGCATCCGTCTTCTCGTCGATGAGCAAGTTATGCCTGATGACATGCTCGCAGAAATCTGGACTGAAAAGCTGCCTTTGCCTGTCCAGACTGCAATCTCTGCGTATGAAGATAGGCCAGTAAATGAACATTTACGCGCCGCCGACAGAGCATACTCCGCCAGGCAACGTGAGCTCCTTGCACTGCATTCTGGACGTGACCGCACTAAGATGCTTTCTGATGCCACGCCCTTGTCTGGTACTGCTAATAACAAGTTTGTTAAACTAGCCGCCCTGCCTGCACCTTCAACTCCCCACAACGACAGTGCATCGGCCTCTGTGGAAGACTCTGGGGCACATACTCCGTCACCTAGCAACTACCCACAGGAGCACAGGCCCGCCAAACCTTACTGTTTCTTCCACGCGAGATTCGGGGAGCAAGCTCGCAAATGCCAGTCACCGTGTTCTTACCCAAACTCCAACGGCAGGTAGGCTACGGTGCCACCTCCTGTGATGTAAACAACGGGCACCATCCCATGTTGCACTCCGTTTCGGACAATAACAGTAAGTGTGGTCGAGTCTATGTTCGTGATTTACCATCAGGTGTATGTTTTCTGGTAGACACTGGTGCAGACGTCTCTTTGCTGCCGGTTCGCCTAGCAACCAATAAAGTGCAGCCACACAAAACAGTACTTCGTGCAGTGAACTTGTCTACCCTACAGTGTTCGGGTTCCACTTTGTATACAGTGAAACTTTTGCCCGAGTGCAAGCTGGAGTGGACGTTTCTAGTGTCAACAATTGAAGAACCTATTCTCGGAATTGATTTCCTCAAGCACTATCAGTTGTCACTAGATTTTGTGCAAAATACTGTGTTTTACCCCCCCCCCCCTTAACAAACATATTCCTTTTGCTTCGCCGAGTGACAGTTCGGCTAACACCAAACATGTGTGCTGTGCTAAGAAGTGTGTAAACCTATCCTGGGAACTGCTATCTTGGACAAACAAGTGGCTAGTGGAGTGCGCCAGGTCTTCGAAGTTGCGGATGGAACATATGGAAATGCTGCTGCATCTCCGCGACATACACCACGAGTTGGCCTCCACACAACAACGCACTACAAGCAGACGACTCGTCAGCTACAGAAAAGGTCAGTCCATGCCAATCTGGTGTTCCCGTGCCCGCGCACATTAACGACAATGTTGTGAACTCTGTAAACTGTGTCAGCACCCCCTTTTGTAATGATAGGGTATGCCCGAATGCTTATGCTCCTTGCGTTCCGAATGGACAATTAACTTGCCAAGCTTGTGGCAATGAACTACAGCCATCTGCTGTTCGGCCACGCCCACTCGTGCCTACAGCGCTCGTAGCGGCACGGCCCGCTACTAAGAACCAGTGTACCAACCTCGCCAATGTTAACACGTGTGCGGCCTTTACGCAGCCTACGAGCGGGTGGCACACCTGTACTTCCGTGCCTTCAGCGCCACAGCTTGGCCCGTCCGCCACTGCCTGCTCCGCTTCTCGGACATCTGACTGTCGTGCCGCGCCACATATTGCAGTAGTCACTAACGGCACAGTTCATCGGTTATGTCTAACTGATGGGCCACCCATATCGCAACGACCATGCCGCCTCAAGCCGGAATTTATGAAAAATGCAAAAGAACAATTGGACGATCTGTTACAAAAGGGAATAATTGAACCTTCTTCCGGTTTCTGGGCTAGTCCTATCCTGTTTGACCAAAAGAAAGACGGTACTTGGCGTATGGTCGGAGACTATAGGCGTTTAAATGCCCGCACCATCATTGATAAATATCCGGTCCCACATATCGCAGACTTCAATCACGCGCTCGCAGGTGCAAAGTACTTCTCTGTTTTGGACTGTAAGCACGCATTTCATCAGATCCCTATGGCTCCGGAGGACATTGAAAAGACTGCCATAACCACTCCCTTTGGGCTGTTCCAATACAAATTTATGCCGTTTGGGTTGAAAAATGCCCCCCAAACGTGGCAGCGTTTCATCAATCAAACTTTATCCCATCTAGACTTTTGTTTCTTATACATGGACGACAGATTGGTTTTTGCTTCTACTTTGGAACAGAGTGAGGAGCATGTTCAAGTCGTGACAGATATTTTAGCAGCTGCTGGTATTCAACTGAACAATAAAAAGACTCAATTGCACCAGTCATCCGTCACATTCCTAAGTTATGTTGTGTCATCGGACGGTCTGACACCACCACAGGACAAGATCAAGCCTGTTCTTGAGATGCTACGCCCTCAGACCTATAGGGAATTACGCAGATTCATCGGAACAGTTAATTATTACCGGAAGCATTTGCCAGCCGCTTCTGTGGTGCAGGCTCCTCTCACAGATGCTCTCGCTGGCCCACAAACTTCTGGCACGCCCCAGGTACCATGGACACCATACATGGACAAGGCATTTAATGAACTCAAACAGCTGTTGGCCTCCGCTGTCACTATTGCTCACCCACGGGTGGACGCCACAATGTTTATCACTACTGACGCTAGTGACAATGCTATCGGCGCAGTACTGAGTCAGACATACAACGATGCTACAGCCCCCCTGCAGTTTTTCTCAAAAAAGCTAAACAACACGCATAAGAAATACTCAGCATTCGACAGAGAATTACTTGCAGTTTACAAGGCCATAAGACACTTCAGAACTGATGTTGAGGGACGAGATTTCTATGTGCTCACTGATCACAAGCCATTGGTTCCCACCATAAAAAATCCTGCGGCTGATCCGCCCCCACAACGCTTTCGTCACATCGATTACATCTTACAATTTACAAATGACATTCGCTACATCCGAGGAGCGGACAATGTGGTTGCTGATTTTCTCTCGCGTGTTGGTGCTGTCACAACCTTAATTGACTTAACGGACCTACCTCGGTTGCAATCGGCAGACCCCGATACCATGCAGTTAATTTCAGACCACAGCTCCTCTCTCCAACCGGTACGCTCTACTTTCCCTGGCATATCTGACTTAGTGTGGTGTGATGAATCGACTGGTATGTTGCGGCCATTCATTCCTAAGCCCCTTCAACGCCAGGTCTTTGACAAACTACACACATTAGCACACCCCGGTGTCAAGGCCTCCACCCGTCTGGTAGCTGAACGGTTTATCTGGAGAGACATGCGCCGTGACTGTCAGTCTTGGGCAAGGGCATGCATGGTGTGTCAACAGAACAAAGTTTCCAGGCACACTTCTCCACCCCTTGGCTGTTTTGCCCAACCGCCAGGCCGGATTCACCATGTTCATATCGATCTTGTAGGCCCCTTGCCCCCCTCCGAGGGTTTCTGTTACTTGTTTACAGCTATTGACAGGATGACTCGGTGGGCTGAGGCTGTGCCTATTCTGAACATTACCTCTGAGACAGTAAGTCAAGCATTCTTAGATTCGTGGATCTCTAGATTTGGCTCACCTGTTTACCTCACCACTGACCAGGGGCGACAATTTGAGTCTTCAGTTTTCTCTGACTTATGTAAAATGTGTGGTATTGTCAAAATTCATACTTCTGCATACCATCCCCAAAGAAATGGGCTTGTCGAGCGATGGCATCGCACCTTAAAGTCTGCCCTGCATTGTCATGACTTACTATGGACAGAGGCACTGCCCTTCGTGCTTCTTGGCCTTCGTGCGACTTTCAAGGAAGACCTCAAGGGTTCCGTAGCTGAGTTTGTGTATGGCCAACCTCTGGCTTTGCCTGGAGAATTAGTCACTCCGACCCCACTTCCACGGCCCTCTGAACTCCCTTCACTTCTCGAGCGGGAGCGCTTGCACTGCAGCAAAATTCGGCCGCCACCTCCGGCTGCTCATAGACCTCCGCGCGTGTACGTACCGCGCACGCTAGACTCTTGTGAGTACGTGTTTCTCAGAGATGACTCAGTCAAAGCCCCGCTTCAGTCGCCCTACACAGGTCCTTACAAGGTTGTCAAACACTCTGAGAATAACATGGATCTCCTCATAAAAGACTCTGTAACCACGGTCTCACTCAACTGAGTGAAACCAGCTTTCATTGAGCCTCAGGTGAACCTCCCTGATTCTGCCCCTATTTCTCACACTCCTGCTTCGAGCGGCCATCCATCTTCCCACACCATGCATTTGTGTATTGATTCTCCACAGCGTGCTTCTCTGCCAAGCACTGCTCCTTCTCCGCGTTCATCTAATTCGAGTGGCCAATCTTTTCTGGGCTTCACTCCTCACAGCCCTCGCAGTCGAACTGCCAACCACTCGGATTCTACCATTGTGTTACCATCTTCGTGTGACAGCTCTTTGTCACGCCGTTCAATCCACGCTGGTTCCTCGTTGCCTTCGGTCATGCTCCCTCATCTGTCAGCTGATCACCCAAGGTTGTCTCCTGCGCAGTCCAGTGCACCTGCCACCCCCCTCTTAGTAGATGCTTCCCCCTGCCATGGCTTTCCCACACCTCCCTGCCTCCCTACCATTGCTCGTACAGATGCCATCCAAGAATTCACAACACATGTGCACCCTGATGACATACATAAATTATCTGTTGTCGTAGATGGCGATACGGTGTGTGTGGTACTCGCATGTGACAATATTGAGGGAGGAAGTGCAGAATCTCGTGTGGTGCGCCGCTTTAAATTGAGCAGAAATGCTGCGTGTGGCAATTTGCATGCCTTTGTTAGGCCTTCTGGCAAGGTGATTCTCTGCCTGCCGGCTGACGAAGTGTTACACCTTCACTCCAGGACGAGACGTCATCTTCAGCCGCCGGCGTCGCTTGCTGACTTCACCGTCAATGTACAGGGTTTCACCCCCCGGTCTCCTACCAGTCGACCGCTTCCGCCTGACGCAGAAGAACTGTGCGTTACCTTCCTAACTTCTCACCCCCCCCCCCCCCCATTCACAGGGATGTACTCCATACTGTGCGGGGGGGGGGGGGGGGGGGGTAAACTAGAAATCATTTCAACTAAAGTTCCTAAATGCACAGATTTTGCCGTATTATGCCATAATGTTCAGCACTCACAAATAAAATTACCATGTTGGAAGCACTACTCCAGTATACGCTAAATGTAGACATAACTTGCATTACTAAACATTGGCTACCAAATGACAAGATAAAATTAATGTGAGTCTTAGGATATGCATTAGCAAGTCATTTTAGCGGAGAGTTCGCCAAACATGAGGGCTCTGATATCTTTGTAAAAGTGCAAATAAATTTTTGTGATATCAGTAAAAGTTATATTGATCCAACTAAAAAGACTTTGAACTTCTATTACTAAACTTCCAGAGCCTAATTTTATCATTATTAACATGTATAGAGCGCCAAGTGGAAATCTGCCAGACTTTATGAGCAACCTAGAGGTTCTGCTGAACAGGATCAGTGCATTAAATATGAAGACAGTATTTGTGGTAATTTCAAAATTGATTTTTCAAATGACAGCAGTACCAGAGATGCTTTGGTAAATATGACCAACACATTCAATATGATTTCCAAAGTACACTGCCCAGCGAGATTAACAGAATATGCAAACTCCATCATTGACCAAATATTCATCTCAGACACTTGTGACAAATTCACAAGTAGAGTACTGAGCATGGGTTATAGTGAGCATGAGGCACAACTGCTATGTTTAGAAATGCCAACAGGTAGTAGCTGTTGCAAAAAGGTACTTGAAAAAAGAAATTTTTCTGGAGATAATATTAGAATTTTTAATTTCTCACTGGGTAAGGAAGATTGGGAAAGCATCTGCTTTTAGAACAATGTTGATTGCATGTACATGAGTTATCTTTCTTTACTATTTTAATGCAGCAGCATTTCTAAAAGAAGTAAAAATGGTAAACTGTAACAACAATAAGTAATGGGCAATTAAAGGCATAAAAATTTCCAGTGAGAGAAACAGATTTCTGCAGTATTGTTGTAAGAAATGTAGAGTTACCCCAGAATTTACAGATTATTCTAAAACCTACAAAAGAATCTATGATTGATTAGTCAGAGAGGCAATAATTATGTAATTAACAATTTGATAAGAAACTCATCTTACAGTATGAGATCCATGTGGAGAGTTGTACAAAAAGAAACTTGTAGTTCAGTACAAAAAACACTAGAGGGCTCAAAAGTCACAGACCCAAAATCAGTCATGACAGAATTCAATGAATACTTCATTTCACTTCACTAGCTGAAGACCCCATTCAAGTACATTGTAAAGAACCAATCCCAAGTTCCTTCAGCAAATTGGTGATCTTGAATGCCTCTAAGTATGTTTATGAAACAAATCCTGATGAAATTATAAGTAAAATTAAATCATTAAGGAATAAAATGTCAAGTGGCCTTGATGAAGTACCTGTTTCATATTAAAAGCATGTGCTCACCACATAGAAAAACCATTGGTGAAAATTTTCAAGCTCTCTCTATAAACTGATGTCTTTCCAGATATTCTCAAAATAGCAAAAGTTTTACTGCTGCTAAAAATGTTTCTTCCGATAAAAAATAAAACTAGTGACCTCATCACAGTTGGGTTCCTTCTTAAAAATTCTAGAAACGCTCTTTAATGACAGGCTTTTAAATTTTATATATAAACATTCTCTTCTTGCTGTACACAACATGGTTTTAGAAAGTCTAAATTCACACAGACAGTGATTTTTTAATTCTTAGACTGTGCTTTAAAATCCCTTGATCAACATAAATTTGATGCAGGTATTTTTCTAGATGTATCAAAATCCTTCAGTGTCCTGGACCATAAAATTCTGCTCAAAAAATTAGAAAGACAAGGGGTAAGAGGTATAGCATATAGCTGGGTGTTTCTTACCTAAAACCCACAGACAGAATGTATCACTTCAGTCTGAATTCTACACTTAGAATAAAATGAGAAACAACAACTATCTTTCTAGCAATTTACCAATAAAATATGGCATACTGCAGAGCTCAATATTAGGTCAACTACTCATCTTGATTCATGCCTACGACTTTGTTGAATATACAAGTCCCCAAAACTATATGCTATTTGCCGATGACACCAGCATATTGCTTGCTGAATCCAGCCCAGAGACCTTACAGTCAACAGTAGAAAGTCTTATGAAAAGACTTTCTGAGTGGTTCAACAAAAACACTCATTGCAAATACTGAAGAAAATTATGTGTGTCAACTTTCATTTATTTCCCTCCTCTAATCAAACATCCATTCAAGTATGTTACCTTGAAAATGTAATGTCACAAAATTTTGGATCTGTTAGATCAGCAAGACTTGAAGTGGCACCCACATATAAAGACACTGTTTAGGAAACTCTCATCCATGTGCTATGGTCTAAGAATACTAAAGTCTACAACAAGCAAAATAACAGTACTGCAGCCATACTATACACATTTCCGCTCACTGTTTTGGTATGGGATCATTTTCTGGGGACAATCACAGTGTAAAGGTTTTTAGAATGCAAAAAGGAGCTCTAAGTGTAATGTGTGGCCTTAAAAGGATGGAGACTTGTAAATCTCTTTTTACTGAGTTTGCATTCTGAATGTTCCAAGCTTATTCATTTATGAAACTAGCTTGTTCACTAGAGACTACTTGTTGAATACAGACAAACTACTACTGAACAAAAGTGTGCACAACTACTGAACAAGAGGGAAATTAAATATACATCAAAAATAACACAGAATGACAACCTTTCAGAGGAACATAATTAACACTGGTGTAATACTATACAAAAAGATACCAGAGGAAATAAAAATTGCTATGTGTCCCATATTTAAAATTAAACTGAAGACATTTCTAATAAAGCACTGTTTCTATTCTGTAAAAGAATTTCTGAATATATAACAAAAAAAGTTACTTAAAAATTGAATTGTAAGAAACTAATTTTAATTTGCCTACTATTTGCTATTTTTTTTTATCTGTCCTATATCGGTTGTACAATTTGTGCTGAATGCTGAAACTGGTCCAATGAAAAAATAAACACACACAACTATGAGTCTGAGAGGAATGCCCTCCTTGTTTACCTTAAGAAGGTCATAGAGCTGTGAAGGCACAACTGTTCGCGTTATAAGATCCTTAATGATGTTACAGGCAATCTCAATATTATTCACAGGATCAACATCTATCTGTCTGTAGGCAGTGTCATTCAAAAGATGAAATGTCTTCTTTGCAATGTTACGGGTAATCTAGATAATCGAAAGTTCAGTGTATGATAAATTCCATGTGAAAGTGGCATGTCTTACATGGGGCACACTATAAAAATAGTTGAGGAGAGATGGAAAGAACATCAGCGATGTACCCAACTAAAACAACCATGCAAATCAACTGTCACTGAACACTGTTGCAAATATAATGCTGAAATGAAATACAAGGAGGCAAGTATTGCGTGCAAACATCAAGTTTCTGGAACAGCATAATTAAGGAATCTATCCAAATAAGGATGTCAGAAAATCCAATAAACAGGGATGGGGGATTCAGATTCAACAGGGTTTGGGGTTCAGCACTTAATTTATTATGATCTCAATGGCCACCACATCCACCAGAGTTTTACAATGCTAAGAGAATGCATTTTTGAGGAATATCAGTATGAACTCTGAAAAACAAAAGGGCTTAGTGGGTGTTGAAAGACAAACTCGCCATCAGCCGAATAGTGGTGTGGGACCAGCAATAGTTCACAGTCAATTTGGAGTCAAAGCTGTAAGTACATATGACAATGCAACTCACAGTACCTGAAGAAGAGGACAGGTTGATTGTCAAAATATTGTGCAAAAAATGGAAATGATTAAGGACTTTGAATGTTTTACCACAATAGTGGATCAGGAAATACATAAACTTGCAGTACTGGATGTTCCCAGGTTACCAACAGGAAGTATTGGAAGCTTCATAAAGTAGCTATAAACAGTTTTAATAGGGTTAGGCGGACTTAATTGGGGAATCAGTGGAAAATCCAGGATGGAATGTAACACTTAACTGGAGAATCATTGTTTGTGGAGACTTAAATACTGATTTTCTTTCAGGTAGTATTTGTTGAGGTCCAGATTTAGGTTATTCTCAATAGTAAAATTCCCTACAAGGATTGAAGGATAAAGTTCAACAGACATTGCAGTTTGTTTTTAGACTCAGCAGTATGCACTAATGTAGCTGCAAAAACCAGTAGTTAATGGTGAATGTGTTTATGAATGTCAAATATTAACAATGATGTATGCTGACCAGTTAGTTTCATATCGTAGAAAACAAGTATTGTATTGCAGAATCAGAAAAAAATGAATTGCTCAAGTCGTTTAATGGAAGGAATGCTGGGGAGAAATTTACAAAGCAGACATTGTAGATGGAAAATTTAACTCTTTCTTAATCAATATTGCTGGAGACCTCAAGTTTTGTTTTTCCCCAAAACAAATAATGATGTAATTGAACAGAAGCAACAGTAAGGGATGGACTGTTCCTGAGATTAAAGTACCTTGTGCTAGAGAGGGCTCACCTAATTCAGAGGACAAGGTGCAATCAAAACTTGAAACTCTGTTGTAACTAATACTGTAAACTCCTCCAGTCTGTTATTTAAAAAAAAGTGGAACTCATACACTGTACTCAGAAAATGAAACTCTCCAAGAATAACACCAAAAATTTGGAACATTATTAAACAAAAAAATTGAGCCAAGTGAAAATGAGCCTCCAGAAAATAGTTCAGGCAGAAACAGTGACACTTTAAAATCACCGAATACCACAATCAGTGGTATGTTTCTCACACTAACAGAGAAAATTGCATCCACTAATAAACAAACAAATGCAGATGCATTAGACTTGCACAGACACACCGTGCATGACAAACAAACATTAGTTTTCAAAATACAGCCTTCAAGGACACTTACAGAATTCACCACATCACTAAAATGTTGTAATCCTTGTGGGTGGCAACAACGGTGTTTCTGGCAGAATATCACAACCTTGTACCAACTAGATAGTATGACACTTAAGATTTCTTTGAAATCAGTTGATGACTTTGAGCATATTTCCTGAAAGACTTAAACGCACTGAGTAGCACACTTTTTTAATTTGTAGATAAGCAAACCACCTCTAATAACACACTATTTCACTCCTTTCACTCTTTTGAAAAATGTTTGAGAAAATGGCCTATGATAAAATACTGAGTTATTTAACTGAGCAGAACTTGTCAACTTGCTCTTCATTTGGCCTTCTTAAAGAATTCTTCACGGAGATAGCATTATAAGACCACACAAATGAAGCTTTGATAGTGCTAAACAAGAAAAAAATATCCTATTTGGTGATCTTCTTGTGTGGATGGTGTCCTATTTTCATAACAGAAAGCAGAGAGTCTCATTGACAAACTGTTACAGAAGCATGAAACGAATCTCAGTCTAACGGAACAAAACAAGTAAGGTGTCAGAATGTTGGTACTGGGCCCACTCTTTTTCTTACTCTCATTAATAATCTTCCAGTGACTTAAAGGTCAGTTTAAAAACTGTAGTGTCTTCTAATGACAAAAGCAAAGTCATCAAAAGTTCAAACTCAATGTTAGCAGGCATAGCTGAGATGAAACAAGCCTACAAGTGGTTCACAGTTAACAATTTAAACCTTAATCTAAAATAGACATATCACATGATTTCAAACAAGCAAAAATGACCTGGTGTCTTCAGATAATATCAAACAATGCTAAATCCAGCATGGAATAATGACAGTATTATGAAAAGGATAGATTACTACTCACCATATAGTGGAGATGCTGTTGTCTTCAGAAGTAGACATTAATGACCTTACACTAAAAGAAAAATCCTACATAAAATTCCTTGTCGTTTATTTGGATAAAGAGTTAAAATGGAATCAACACATGGATAAAATAAACAAGAAGCTCATTTCGCCATAAAAGACAAATTAAAACAACCATCTATGTCTGAGTTGATATTCCAGCCTGGATTTTCCATTGTTTAACTACCACATCAGTCACATTTATTTTGTCCCACAATGTATTTTAAGGGCTTACACACTAATCTCACGTGGATCAGTGGTTTACTTTACAGTTTTCGTTGCAGGATACAGCCAGTTGTCTGTTTTGAACTTCATTTCACTGTTATTTGTAGTTTAATTAATTACAATGGCTACATCCAGCAAACAAAACAGTTATGTAAACCATTAATGCACCTGAAGGGGAGAGTATTAGCCTTTGAAATATCTAATGGGAGAAAATAAATATGACTGACATGGCTGATTGTTTTAATTTATCTTTTATCTAATAAACAATTGCAGTTTCCAATCCATAGTCCAACATCAACTACATAAGAACAGTTCAGAATATTTTGCTCTTACAGTCAACTCTCATCATGTTGATCTAAAGACAAGGATGTTGCTTATTGTGCATATTTTCACTCCTTATTGTCTTCAGTAATTATTTTGTTGGGCATTATAACCAAAGTAAATTAAATGTTTGTTCCATAGAAGCGAGCAGTAAGAATGTTTTGTAAAGTACTTTACATCTTTCAAATATGTTTTTAAGGATTTTTGAGTGCTTACACTCATTTTCCAATACATTTATTCCTTAATGACTTTTGTTGTTTCCAACTCTGGTACAAAAATGTTCAACAAGCTCCAATCTAACAAAAATGACTGCGGGAGTCCACCCCCATAGAGAAGCCAGCAACTCTGTAAGCTGTGAGGGTAACACCCGAAATCCAACAAGAGGCCAGCACCCTTTCTTCATAAAAAAAAAATTAACATGCTTTCAAAGCTATAAGTAAGCCTCAAAACAATGATGTAAGTACCAGTCATCAACGATGACAAAGAAACAGTGTACGATTTGGAACATGGAATGTGAAGAATTTATGGAAGGCAGGAGCTGCAACTAGTGTTGTCAAAGAAATTCAAAAATACAGACTAGAAAAATACCATTGTAATCAGGTAAATATTAAGAAATGTGGTGGGAAGACCCATGCAGATTCAATGTTGAGGAATATACAATCTTTTATGGATCAGGTAAGCTAGGTCATATGCTAGGTACTGGTTTTTGTGTAAGTGTGATCATAGCCACTAATATTTCAGTTTGTGTCTGTCAGCCCAAGAATCTCTGTCTTAATGGTGAATGCAAAGCAGAACGAGATGAATTTTGTGAACCGTCATGCTCCCATGGTAGAAGGTATGACTGAATTGTAGGTGAGTTCTTTGTGTAGCTGGAAGCAGTGGTGGATACCATACTAAATGAACACTTGAGGATTTTCATCGATGATATGAATCCTAAAACTGGGAAAGAACAAGTATTCCAATATATATAACATACAATAGCATATATAATATATCCTAAGATATACAATAGGAATAGATATGTAATATACAACAGGAAGACACAGCCTACATGAGCAAAGGAACGATAATGGTGTGAGGTTCATTAGTCGGCACATGAACAGGTCTGTTGATCTCCAGCACAAAATTCCAGCATGAAGACATACACAAGGGAATCTGGTTGTCACCAGATGGGACTACAGTAAATCAGATAGACCACATTGCCACAGCTGTAAGAGCCAAAAGGTGGGTGTGAGACATTAAGATGGCATGAGGTGCTGAGTCTGGAAGTAACCATTTTCTGATCAGAAGCATGCTACTAGTACATTGTGCAGGAAAGGCCAGGGATAAACTACAGAAGGCTGTCAGATACCATGTTGAAAGGCTAAAAGATGAAGCAATAAAGATTGAATGTCAGCTGCAACTTAACAATCGTTTTGAGGCATTCATGAATGGACCATCAGTGAAGACCATGAACAAATATGAAGAGATATCAAGAGCTCAGCAATTGATGCAGCAATGGAAACAATCAAGTGAAACTCAGCTGGCAAAAAGATCTGGTTTGGAAAGTAATGTACTGATGCTTTGGAAAGAAGGTAGGAACCCAGGAGAAAGTGGCTGAAAGAATATGTTAAGGACATTATCAGTGAGGTGTAAACAGACTTTAGAGGAAACAAGACCAGGAAAATGTTCCAAAGGATGAAGTGTTTTAGTAAAGTGTACCAGGCCAGACAGTAATTTGTCACTCAGATGATAAAATCCTGACCCGCTACAGTGAAATTGCCGAAATGTGGAATGAGTACTTTAATCAGCTTCTCAACTGTGATGAACCCAAAATGAGGCTCAATTTCCATTCTGCAGTCACACCTGACCCAGCCTGCCCCTCACCCACAGTAGATGAGATCAAAATGCAAAACAAATGGCTTAAGAAGGATAAGAGCCCAGGTGAAGTCAGAATACAGGCCATGATGATCCAGACAAAAGGTGAGAAACTTGCAGAAAGACTGCACCGTCTGATGCAAATAATGTGAAACAAAGAAGAACTACCAACAGAATGGAAAATCACTTTGGTCTGTCTAGACCATAAGAAGGGTGACAAACTGAAATGCAACAAATATCGAAAAATCACCTTGCTTAATGTATGCTATGAGATTCTGTCTAACTGCCTTGTTCATAGAACTTAACCCTTGACAGAATCAGTAACTAGTGAATTTCAGCAAGGTTTTCAGTCACGATGATCAGTAACAGATCACATTTTTATTCTCTAACAACTCACTGAAAAACTGAGATAACACAGTAAAGAACTACACATTTTGTTTCTAGATTTCAAGAACACTTATCATTGCATACAGCACAAGAGCCTGTTCAGTTGTGTAAAAGAGTTTGGGAGGCCACAGAAGCTCATCAACTTGGCACTGAACAACACACTGATGTACCTTCACTCATGATGTGCATGATTTCAGAGATCATGCATCCATACAGTTCAAAGGCCCACTTGTAGAGGCCACCTGGGTCAGCCACCTGGCACACTCTGGTGAGCCACCAAAGAAATAGTGTTATTTAAATGATCACAAACAAGTACTCACACAATTTTGTAACCTGTATTACTGTTGTGCAGTCAATGTGTTCAGTGCTACGCACAATCTGCACTTCATTGTATCTTAAATGTTTCTCTATAAAGTATTATATTCTGTGAATTGTGTTTAGTCTAGCTATAGCACATGTGGTAATGTGTAGATGGAAAGCCAACTTGTCATACAAAGTAGAGATCAACACTAGGTTATACACAGGAAACTGATCTTTCTACAATCTAACACGACTGCTTCGGCCCAGGTGTCTCTCCAGACAATACAAAATTAGGCTATATAAAACCTTCATCCAACCCGTCGTACTATATCGCTTGAGACATGGAGTATCTGAAAGTAAGACTTCCACAGACTTCTCATATTTGAGAGAAAAGAGCTGCAAAAGATCTTTGATCCAATGTTGGATACAAACACTGGTGAATGGAAGATCAGACAAAACCATAAACTGGACAAACTATACTGTGATTCCAATATAGCACAAATCATAAGATACAAGTGACTACAGTGGATAGAACATGTGGCTTGAATGGGTGACAACAGGTGGCCATGGAAGCCTCTGGATTTCATCACCACAGGTAGGCGACCAGGGAAGATGGGGAGGGATGGCCTCCATGAAGACCTGCAACAGTAACTGATAGGTGTGGATGGGTGGCAGATGGCAGCGAAGGATAGAAGACACTGGGTACGGAAACTTCTAGCAGCACACACTCTACTGTGCCTGGTCATGTAAAAGTAAACATAAGTAAGTAAGAGCTGTAATATTGGTCATTGCCTTGTTTATGTGGCTTTTGTGGATCAATACTTCCTGTACATGATGAGTGGTGGATTTCTCATACAACTCAGGCTTTTGCATTGTGGCACCTCTCGTGACTGTGCCCTCTTGTAATGTTTTGTAGTTCCCTACTGGATGAGGAGAGGATGGTATGACAAGTAGGTGACTGGTTTCCTCTCACTACAACACAAAAAGCACACGTAGTTAAAGTATACTGAGTACTTAACTTCAATGATGCCCAATTTGAAGTTCTGTGGCTAACAGCAATCAACTAACATGCACTAATTCTTGAATCTTGTCCTGCCCATATCACAACAATATACAGTGACTAGCATTTCCTCACAGCTAGCTAAGGTACGAGACAATGGCTACTCCGCCGTGCACTAATTCTTGAATCTTGTCCTGCCCACATCACAACAATATACAATGACTAACATTCCCTCACAGCTAGGTGAGAGACGATGACTATCACCTTGGAAGACAACAGCACAGTGTGATGTATTGAGGTGCAATTGGAAATGAGTGTGAGAGATTGAGTGATTCAGACAGCTCGGTTGGCGGTGGCAGCCTATAGGCATGCTGACCAGGAGTCATTATCGGCACGTAGCCTGGGGGCGTGTCTTGGTCTTCTCTTGTCAAAGGCGCGCCTAGTTCAGCGCCTGCTATGCATTGTTTGCTAGTGACAGCCGGTGTGCTGGCAGAGACGTATGCCAGCACATTCTTCCCCCCTGAAATACCACACCATTGTCATGTACTGCAGATGTGAATGACAATGGGGGGAGGCAGGAAGCTAGACGTAGAGAAGCACTGGGAGTCGAAGCTGTGGAGGATGGCGTACACCCAGCCGTACCCCACCATCTAGCTTGTGGAAACAGAGAAACATCCTCCTGCAGATACACGTCCAGTCCTGAGGGTGTCTCCTGGGGTGATGATGGCGACGGTGATGATGGGTCCAGGTCCATTGGGTTGGAGAGTGGTGATAGTGGAGGCAAGGGTGCGACATCCACTGGCTCATCTTGGTGTGCTTGGCGGCACCAGCAGGCAGTAGTGACAGCTGCTTGGTCCCATGAGGTCGTGAATGTGGGGGAGAAAAGCAGCAGGATCACAGGGAAATTGGTAAATGCAAATCTGATTCTGGTGACAGCACTGCAAACCATCAGGACCTGCAATTAGATACATATATGTGCCAATGTGTTTCTGGATTTCTCTTCACTCCCAGCACAGAAGTCGGCCAAAACACTGTAAAGAACAAGAACATGCAGTGCAAAGTGATACTTGTGGACCATGAGCAGCGCCATATGCTGCAGTGGGTGAAGCAATTGAAGCAGCATCCGATGGCGGCCATGCAGAAGTTCTGCCGGTGATGGTCCATTGTGTGGGTGGGAGTGATAGGAGGCAAGAAAGAGTTACAGCTCCTGTTTCTGTGTGTGGGAGGTGCAAAGTGTGTCCATTTGTTGCTTGAAGGTGTGAACAAAGTGTTCTGCTTCTCTGTTGGACTAAGGGTGAAACGGAGCACTTGTTAGATAACAAATACCATTTTGTTCACAAAACTGTTCGAAGTCATGTGACGTGAACTGAAGTCGGTTATCCCTGACAATGACTTCAGGCAATCCTTTAATGTGTAAAATTGAAGACAACACTTGAATGGTGTTACATGACATGGTAGAGTTCATAGGCACCACAAATGGAAACTTGCTAAAAGAGTCTACCACAATAAGCCAACGAGTGTTCCAGAATGGTCCTGCAAAGTCAATATGCACTCATTGCCATGGTGACTGAGTCTTAGGCCAAGGTGCAAATGTCTGTGGCAGAAGTGATTGGTTGTCTGCACATGCGTGACACTGTGACGTCACCTGTTCAATGTGGGCATCCACGCCCTGCCAAGTACAGTGCCGGCACACTAACTGTTTAGTGTGAACAATTCCTCAATGTCCTTGGTGAAGCCGTTGTAACATGTCCTTTTGCTATCCTGTGGGAATGAGCACATACAATTTTCCACTGTCAGATTAAACTAAGATCACACTTTGTTGTACTGAAAGGTTATGCCGATGAGCAAAGTATCAGCACACTACTGAGTTCATACTGTTCAATGAGCAAGGCCAAGTCATGCAAATGTAATACAACAAAATCTTCAGATCAGGGTCTGCTTCCATGACCTGTGTAATTTTTCTGTAATTTAATGGAAAAGATTGTGGCAATCACAATCCTGGACATTGATCTGACAACAGCATGCATCAGAGGAATCAAAGTCAGAGTTGGGGTCAATTGGAAGGCAAGAAAGGGCATCAGCACTGCCATGCTTTGCCATAGGTCTGTACACAATTTTGTCCAATACTGGGATAGAAGCAAAGCCCAACATTGCAATTTTTGAGCAGTATATGTCTGAACCCACTTTGATGTCAGAAACAAGGACTGCAAAGGCTTGTGATCTATAACTAAATAGAACTTGTGACCATACAAATAGTGTTGGAATTTTGTCACATCATACACAATAGCGAGAGCTTCTTTTTCAATTTGTGAATAATTGGACTGAGTTTGAATTAACAAACAATTCCACAAGAGGAAGCATCTACTTGCAAAATCACTGGTTTGGCAGGATCCAAATGTACTAAAAATCTGTCACTGAGCAAGGCATTTTTGAGTTTCTGAAGTGTGTCACGAAACTCTTTGTTCCACACAAAATGCACATTTTTCCAATGCAAACAGTACAATGGAGCCACGATTTGTGAAGTGTTCGGAATGAAATGAATGTGGTATGTCAACTTGCCTAGCACTGACTGCAGTTGAGATAAATTTTGAGGAACAGGCAGGTCACAGATTGTAAGCAAATGAAATTGGAGGGGGTGCCCCCCCCCCCCCCTCCCCCTAACTGTTTATCACATGACCTAAGTACTGTAGTTCAGTCTGAAAATAGTCACACTTTTTGAGATGACACTTGAGTCCTGCATCTGATAACACTTCAAAAAGAATACGAAAATTGGCAATGTGTTCCTCTGGCATATGACCTGAGATGACAATATTGTCAAGGTAGTTTGAACAGAACAGCACTTGAAGAATCAACTTTTCCAAGTAACGCTGAAAAATGGCAGGTGCAGAGGCACTGCTGAAGGGCAAATGCAAACACAAATACTTGAACAGACCTGAGTGTGTATTAACAACAAACACTTTCTGTGATTCTTCATCTTGTGGTATTTGCAAACAAGCATCATGCAAATCTATCTTAGAAAAGTAACAGCCTGTGCCAAGCCTGTCCATAAGTTTCACGGGGCTAGGCAATGCATAAGTGTCAATTATTGTCTATGGATTGACTGTAGTTTTGAAGTCAACATAAATGTGAATGTGATCAGAAGGCTTGGGCATCAAGAGCAATGGAGTTTCCCACTGACTATCTTGTATTAGAGCAATCACACCATTGTCTTGCAATTATTTTAGTTTACTGACTACTTTGTCACATAAAACAATGGGAATGGATCAAGCCTGGAAAAACTTAAGCTGTGTATTATCCTTCAGGGTAATGTGTGCTACAAAATTATTAGCTTTTCCTAGTCCATTAGAAGAGAGTTCAGGAAATTCATTAAACTACACTATCTTTTGGATTGAAATCAGTCAGTGAAAGTACATTGTCTTAGATGCTAAGGCCAAATAAGTCAAATGAAGCTAAGCCAAAAATATTTTCACTGTCTCTTGATTGCAACACAGTAAATTTTACTGTCCTAGTTTGAGATTTGTAAGTGGCAGTGGCATTGTCCAAATACTGGGATTTCCTGTCCATTGTATGCAGTGAAGTGCGTGCAAAATTTTGACAGGTGTGGTGAGCCTAACTGTTCATACGTGGTACGATTAAGCAAAGTTACAGAAGCACCTGTGTCCAATTGAAAGCCAACACAACGGCCAGCAATGTGTTGTGTCACAAATAGTTTGCTGGAATGGTGTCGCATTGCCTGGAGCAAAATGAAGGCACAACCTTACTTGAATTACTGCTAGAAACTGAGGTCAGTTTTGAAAACATTGCATTCACAGAAAGTGCATGAGACCAGTTGTTGCAAGAGTGGGCAGAATTGGCATTCTTTTGTTATTGCAAGCAAATTGCCTGGACGCAGCCTTTCATTCCACATGAGTAACGTGGTGTCGTGTGATGGGCAATCTTGCTGCTTATAGCGAGCAAAACAGCATGCATGAAACTTCACTAGATTTACATGCCTGGCTACTTGTGTGCTAGGCTGTCTGTGTGCATGCTCTGTGTGGTGGCTGAGTGGGGCAGTTGCATGCAAGAGGCAATTTGACCTAGCAAATCGGGATCTGATCAAATTTATCACTGGCTGTGACGCCTGAATTGAATTGTTCTAATATTTGCAACATTTGATGCAGTGAAGGATATGAGTACTTGAGAATGTGTTCTCTAATTCTGCTATTAGGGACATTGCATGTGATCCCATCACAGATCATAATGTCTCTATAAAAGTTGCCACAACTACACTTGAATTTACACTTCCTAGTGAGATCCTTTCCTAAGGTGAAAGAGCTGAAATCTGGCTGCTGCAATCTGAATCTGTTGCCTGTAATACTGAGTTAATGCCCCTACTACTTCATAATAGGAGACAACGTAGGGAAGAGTTTTTGAATTAAGTGAAACACAGAGGTTCCCATGATGGTTAGGAAATAATGAGATTTCACAGTACCTTGAATCTGATGGATGTGACAGTGGGCTTGGAACTGGGTGAGATATTCGAGCCGTTCCTCTTCCTTTTCATTGAAGTGCCAAAATGATGGAATGTTGTTTGGTGACACTTGTTAGATCGATTGGTTGGTCAATTGAGCAACCACCACAGCTTGTGTGGTAAGCAATTGCTGTACAGTGGACAGCAATGTGGGCATTTGCTGGTTCTGAAACTGAAAAATCTGATTTAGTTCCAGAGCAGGAGCAGGCTGAAGCTGAGGTGCAGGGGCAAGGGGTGGATGGAGCAGGGTAGCAATTGTAACGCTAACAAATTACAGCAAAATATGAAAAGGCAAATACAAAAGCAATGTGCAAAGCCTGTGAAAAGAAAAATGGATTAATTCTGCAGCTCCCCTCCTGCAATACGCAACAGCAAGAACAAATGAGCAAATAGAATCACTTTAACGACAGCTCCCCTGCAGCAACCTAGAACACAAGAAAAACAAACAGAAGTTGTTGATCAGACTCATTGCCACTTGTGGCTGTGGCCTCTTGTAATGTTTTGTGGTTCCTGACTGGATGAGGAGAGGATGGTATGACAAGTGGGTGGCTCATTTCCTCTCACTACAATGCAAAATGCACATGTGGTTAAAGTACACTTTATTACAGGAAACAATTGAGTATTTAACTTCAATGATGTCCAATCTGAAGTTCTGTGGTTGACAGCAATCTACTAATATGTACTAATTCTTTAATCTTGTCCTTTTCACATCACAATGATATACAATGAGTAACATTCCCTACTGCTAGCAGCAGTCTATATGAATGCTGTCCAGGGGTCGTTATCGGTGCATAGCCTGGCGGTATGTCTTGGTCTTCTCTTGTCATAGGCATGCCTAGTTCAGCACCTGCTGTACAGTGTTTCCTAGTGCCAACCTGTGTGCTGGAGAAGGTATATGCCAGCACAGCATCAAACTGATTCAGAATAAACAAACTACTGTTGATCAAAACTTTTCATCATTTATTCAAATTTTTCCTGTTCTTTGCTTATAGTATGTTTCTCACTGTGCAGATCAATGTAGTAAGTTCTTCATAATCACAATCTAACTAGTATTGACAAATGAATACAGCCTAATACTAGCATAACTCATATGGACATTCACTCTTGTGGTCTAGTTACTGAGCAGTGTGTTGTAATCTTTCTATAACATACTTTATTTTTTAAATCACAGTCATTCCTCAGTTCAAAAGTGGAACCTATCTTTTCCAAAAGAGCAAATAAGTCAACATTTACAGGCAGCCTGTCATGTGCTATCCAAAGACTTGCAAGAAATTCACTATTCCAGCTTACAATCTTTTCACAGCTTATCCAAATGCTGGGAAACTTACTATGTACATGCAGTGCTACCACCATATCCCAAGAAGTTAGTGAGGTCCAGACTTTTTTATGTAGTTCACTTTCAAGTATCATATTACCAAACCAGAGTTGTACAAACTATACTCTCCGGGTGCTACAATCTCCACAGGAATGTGATTAAGGTCAACTTTGTAAAAAAGAAGTAGACCATTTCCCTTACACCCTTCTTCTGTCACTTTCACTACTCATTTTTGCACAGAACAGATTCCCTGTTCACTTACAGATCCCCTGTTCACTTCCATGGATCTTTAATCGTCATTTCACCATTTATTGTAATGTAATTCAATTTCATCCTGTTCTTTGCTTATGGCATATTTCTCACTTCCAAATCAGTCTAGGAAGTTCTTCATAATCACTATCTAACTAGTATTGACAAGTGAATACAGACTTTTTAGTAGAGATGCTTCACCTGGTAAAGTTGCAAAGACGGAACCCACATTATCTCCAATTTTGACATTTTCATGTCCAGTAGACTTACATTTTACGTAATACATCAAGAGGTCCAGTTAGACATTGAGAAGTGTGAATCTTGTTGAGGCCATTTGAATCATACATTCAAAGCTTTGGCCTTTCCTGCATCTGTCATCCCAATATTTTTCTCCATTATTTTCTACCAAACATCAAAAGGAACAAAGGCAAGAATATAATTTCAAAGAAGTTTTTGCTGTGTGCTGTAAGTTAGGTAACAACTAATTTTAAACGAGTTAGATGTTTCAGCTAATGAATGTACAGACATTTGGAAACATTTTTAACTATTACTTCATTCTTTCAATGTGGAAATGTTGTTTGTCATTACATGAGTTGCAGATGGACCTGTGGAATACAAATTCTGAATGGCAGATAGTGGATGTAAAGGGAAATCGAGCTGAACAGTATTATTCATGTTGTACAGAACCATACATTGACATTACATACAACATCACTCTCCGTCGACAATCTCCTGCTTACTCTGCCATTGTGATCACACCAGCTGCAGGTATGCACCATGGAGCACTGCATAATTTAAAATTAAATATGATTCAAATTAATAGTCAGATATGAACATTAACAATATTTTAAACAAAAGAGGTTGGTCTGCTTTACAGCCAAATACTAACAACTAGCAAACATATAGGGAAACGTTTTTTAATGAGCCTAAGAATTATAATCTTTTGACACATGTACCATAAATAACTCATTGACTCAGAGAATTGGAATGATGGGAAGTATGAGGAAAGAGTGTGCTTTGTTGGTCTGGAAAGAAGAATAAGTTGCTGCAGGAAACAGTTATTGATTTATTGGATCTTTACCATTGTTTCCCCTTACCCCCACTCTCTTTCCATTTTTACATTTTTTTATTTGCAGGTAGGATTTAACTCATGGCTGGAATGCATTTGTTCGTTCAGTAGCAGTTAACAGTGAATGCAAAGTGCTGAGTTACTAGTAGTTCCATGTACAAGCAGTGCCAGCATTCCAACATAGAAACCGTGACACATTTACATCCGTGTTAATTCCTACAGAGATTTTCAATTTCCAGAAGCATTAAACATGTCCATTCAAAATTGTTTGGCACTGTATGATACATAAACTTTACAGTGTGCAACATGAAAGGATTAAATGCCAGTTAGAGTAGCTGTTTGCACTGATCTCTTCTCAGTCATTTACAGCTCAATGATCATTTAACTCAGTGAATGATACTTCTCATTAATGTAAAGGTTCAGATCTTTTGATCCTGCAAGGTGACAGTGGTAAGACATTGGACTCCTATTCAGGAAGGCAACACTTAAAAACCCCATCAGCCTTCCATATGTAACTTGCAAGGGTGCAAACTCTTAGTATCAGATTCATAAATGAATGAATCCTATTAGTTACTGACTTTCAAAGTTGGTATACTGATCCACTGGTAATTCTCAGAGTCTCCTCAGCAGTATGGCACAGCCATGTACTGTGCATGACTGAAGCTTAAGTACAATGAACAGTAAGTGGTATGACATGTCCGCTAGCCATTGATCAGGAACATGGAAGGGGCCTCTGAAAATGACCGTGTAATGTGTGTTACTTACTTGTCTTTTTTAGTAATGTCACAAACCATTTTTCTTATATAATTTTGTGTGTTCTTGTAATAAAAATTGCCAATCATTAAAGAAAGCTCAGGGTGAGCACTTCTGTATCATGTATGTTTTATATAGATAAATGATTTAACTGAAGTTGAAAATGTTGATGAACTTTATACAATGAAAAAGCATCTTTCAAATAGACAAAGAGCATTATTGATGCCAAGTACCAATGTTTTAATGGATATGAAGACTTGAATCAAGGATGAAGACAGGGGTTTGAATGAGACTGGTGGTCATAAAATAAACTGAATAGAAGAAAAACAACGTCAAAAGTAGATAGTATTCTATTAAGGAAAATCATTAAAATGTGCTGATCCTTTCAAATATTTTCGATAATTTCCCTACGTCACTTAAGGAAAATACTTGGTAGGTCCTTTTAAAAGAGCACAGTTGAATGTGTGTTCCTTGGCTAATGACCTCATAGTCAGTGGGATGTTAAACTCTAATGTTCCTTTCTTCCTAAGTTATTTTAAATGATTGTGAATGTGAAGCAATAGCATAATTTTTGTTTTATAGTGTTCATTTATGTTTTTTAAAAAATATTTCAGCAATTGTTCTGATGACACTGGCAGGATTTTGGTTACCTCCAAATGCAGGAGAAAAGATTTTGCTCAACAGTTGTACAGCAATAATTATATGCCTGTTCCTGCTGTATTTTTCTCAGAAGTTACCTGCAATGGCAGGAAACACACCATTAGTAGGTATGATTCTGTCCTCACTTTGATTATTTTCTTTGCTTTCATATGAAAACTTAGTTCAAAGAAAAGTAATCGATTAATTTCTCAAAAAAGCAACTTGATGAAATTAGAAATATCTGGAAATAATTTTCTATAGAAGCTCAGGGATCTGTGAAAACCTGAAAGATATTACGTGAAGAAATTAAAGCTCAACTACTGTAGTAATAAAATAAATTTGTAAATCAGATATTTCTTGTAGCAGTAATGCAGTAACATTCAAATAATTCTGTCATTTATGTAGTTTAAAAAGAATCGGTTTTATAACAAAGCTGTCTGTTCTTTAACAGTACCCAGTTCTAAGCAACCAAATACTCTGATAATGCTGTTGTTTCTCACAAAATCTTTTAACACATAACAATTCTTTTTACATATCTAATTTTACAATACATGTTGTTAAAGGCAACAGATATTTCCTTTGTGAAATATAAAATATATAATTTTCAGTATATTAAATAAGGCATTTTTGGAAACTATTCATGCCATTGTAATACATGTTTTGAAACTGATTTCATCAAGGACATGAACTGACAAACAAATACCCTGCTCATTTCAGTTTTAATCATAACATATGATCTTGCAGTTATAATTACTTAAAGTCTTTGTTGAAAGGATTATATCATTATAAGCATTGTTATAAGGTAACAGAATGTAATATATCTGATTATGTACATAACTGTTCAACTATTACTATTACACCACAAATGTGTACAGCTATTAATTAGCTGATACCACCCTAATAAACAGGGTAGTGCAGTGTGGATCTCAGACATTGCTAGGTTCATAGGGATGCAGCAGATGCAGTGTGGAAACAATGCATTGTGTGGTTACAACTAGGCACCACTAACATTATGTTCAGTTGGAGGACTGTGTAATCAACCACACAACTGTCAATAATTCCAGTTTCAGGAATATTCCATCAAAAGCCCATAGAGTTTGAACAATGTGATGTGGCTGTAGCCTCAATAATATTTTAGCACATCATTATGTATTGCCACAGATTAAAATATATTGTAATATGTGTGAAGACTGTGAAATCTGGAACCACTAGCTGCACAGTCACTTGGCAAACTGGAAATTTTCCTGCTGTCCACTCTACTTTTCATCATGTGTGCATACCCTACTAGGAGAGGATGTGACACAGAGAGATGACTGATGTCAGCAAGAATCAGTTATCTTATATTTGGGAGAATGGCGGTTCAGAATCCATTCAGTTTTAGGTTTCCCTTGGTTCTCTTAAATCACTTAGGAGAAATTTTGGGCAGGTTGATTTGAAAAGACATTGACAACTCGCTTCTCCGTCCTCCAATCTGTGCTTGTGTTCTGTTTCTAATGACCTCATCATTGAGAATGTAAAATCCTAATCTCCCTTCTTTTGCCATGTTGGTACATGAGTCAAGTGTCAACTTAATCTGCAGAACACATTTTTGTATATAGCTTTTACAGCAGGTCTACTGTGTGTATTTTGTTCAATTGGATAAACTGCAATACCATGAATTATCAAAATTCTTTGTTTTGGATGGTTTATTGTCAAAAGTGTTGTAGACAACACTAAATATTTATTTTCACATAAAACTCAATACAAATATCTGAAATAAATGTGTCATCACAAACTACGAAACAGAGTAGTTCATCAGAGTCAAGTCATGAAGAAAAATCCGATCAGTCCAAGACTAAGCATGAATACATCAAAATCTTTGAATGCTTGGTGCTCCACAGCTTTTAGATGTTTGTTGAAAGATATCTTCTAAACATCATGAACTGCACTTGAAATGTTTATTAGCCAGAGGGGTTTTCAGGTGTATAACCAATCTGAAGTTGCATGTAATGTATCTCTATATCAACGACACTGTGTATGATGTTCAGCTTGATGGGCATCCAGAAGGCTATCATATTGATGATCTAGAACCAAATTACAATCATGTCTATGTTTAATAAGATAGGATATGAAATTGATTCTATCTCACAGTGCACAAGTTGTTGTGTATGTTATTACTGCTGTCGTATCTTGGGCAGTGTCATTTCCTGATCATGTCTGACACATCAGTTATGTCAGACATGATCAAGAATTGTCACTTCCTAAGATATGGCAGCAGTAACATACATGACAACCCGTGTTGTGTGAGACAGGAATGATTTCATATCCTATCGTTTCCACATAGACATGGTTGTAATTGGATCTTTGTATCCAAATAATTGTTTTCTTTCTGGATGCACATCGAGCTGAATATCACACATAATTTATAACTGACATCCATGTCACTGATATTGAGATACATAATATGCCACTGACAATGGGCTATAGGCCCAAATACTGGTTCGGCTAATAAACATATTCCGTGTAGTGCATGGTGTTTAGAAGATGTCCTTTAACATGAGTACTGTAGGAGCAGACACAGCTGGCCAGTGTGGCCGA
Organism: Schistocerca cancellata; assembly: GCF_023864275.1. Taxonomy (NCBI): domain Eukaryota; kingdom Metazoa; phylum Arthropoda; class Insecta; order Orthoptera; family Acrididae; genus Schistocerca; species Schistocerca cancellata. The sequence goes on from NC_064632.1 coordinate 183,802,495, forward strand.
GTGGTTCTAGGCGCTTCAGTCTGGAACCACGCGACTGCTACGGTCATAGGTTCAAATCCTGCCTCAGGCATGGATGTGTGTTATGTCCTTAGGTAAGTTAGGTTTAAGTAGTTCTAAGTTCTAGGGGACTGACGACCTCAGATGTTAAGTCCCATAGTGCTCAGAGCCATTTGAACCATTTTTTTGGGCAGACACAGGCAAAGTCAGAATCACAAAACAAACACAGTCATAACAATTTCACAATTTGGTATAAAGGTTCACTGCAGAGCACTGACAGAGGTAAACAGTGAAGTGGCTTATGGCAGGCCAAAGTTAGCCTTTTATCAGCTCTGATTGGTGGCTCATGTGGTAAGCTGCCACAAACATCAGGTCTGATGGCTCACAGTGTCACATAATAGTGACATAACAGTAACTGAATTTGATGATGTAGTTTGCTTATCCATTTATGACTGGGGTAATAAATAAATAAATTCATATGTAGTTTGTAAGGTTTATAGTGAATCTGGTCCTTCACTTTCAAAAGTTAAAAACTCCATTACTAAATTCAAAAGTGATTGTAATTCTGTTAAACACAAACCATGAGTAAAATTTGCAAATGAAATTTGTTATAGTAATTAACATTGTATGAAATAGCTAATGAGATAGGCATGTCAGAAGAACAAGTAGGAAAACTGTACATAAAGAATTATGTAAGCTATGATCAAGAAAGGTGATACCTTTGTTTAAAGCTGACCAAAAGCAGTTTTAAAAACAAACTTCTCCCTGATCTTTAGTCCACTTTAAAGAAGAATGAGAAGTTTTTACCTTTTCTCTATTCATTAAACTTCTGTCTCCTTATAGAAAGAGAAATAAAATCTTAGTTTTTTCCTGTGTTAAAACTTCTCACTGCATTTGATATGCTAAATGAAGTCATAGAGAAATGGGAGATAATCATTTCAAGTGTTTCCATTTACTCTGGAATCAATCATTTCCAACTACCTCTAACAAACATTTTTGTTTGTTTTTCAGTGCTCTTTTACAGTAGCTCACTGCACCTTGTGATTTTGTCACTGGTGGTGACTGTTGTTGTCCTAAACCTATCACGCAATTGCTACAGCATTCCAGTTCCATGGGTGTTGCAATCACTGCTCCTTGGTTGGCCAGGCAGAATGTTAGGGCTACATCACATTGTCTTGCTGGTGAGTGTCACAGATTTATGAATGCTACTTGAGTAAATATGATGAAAAATTAGTCTTGATCATTCTTATCAGAGTTGCTACATGTTGTTTCTGAATTTATTAGGAAGCATATGCTATAGTGACAAAACATGTTTGCCTCAGGGATAAATAAAAATGAGAAAGCACTTGTTGATATTATTATATGATCAATTCATTTGGTATGTAGATGACAACTTCTATCTGACCCTTTTCCAGTATTAAAAGTCCTGCCAAATATGTTCATCAGTGCCAGAGAGAAATCTCTCAGAAACTTTATACAAACATTTTTCTCAGCACTGATTTTATTTTGAACATAGTTTGAAGTTACGTAGCTTATTGAGAAAGGGTGCCAAGCTACATCTCTACACAGTAACAACCTTAAATTAATGGCTTATGAATACCATCTTGCATTAATACATTGACAATCCCCTGACAAACAAAGAACAGCCAATGGAGATTAAAGGAAAACTAGGAAAGCATAGTGTGACAGGGGTTGTGAAAGGGGAAGTCACAAGATCTCAGTGAAACTGATACACAGTTACCTATCATTCAGTACATGGCAGCTTCACTACAGTTTCTGCAGTAGTGTAATAAAATCTACCTTACATAATTTGATAGGATTGTAAAGCTAGCCACATAAAGTCATTGTCCAGAAAATGTGTGACTCACAGCATTTCTAAGCTTGATGGCAAATGTCCTTGAGATAGTGCTCATGCAGCAGGAATTTAATCTAGCTACTGAGCAACATCACTCGATGGTTAAAGCATGCTGTTGCTGCATTCGCCAGCCAGTGTGGCCGTGCGGTTCTAGGCGCTTCAGTCTGGAACCGCATGACCACTATGGTCGCAGGTTCGAATCCTGCCTCAGGCATGGATGTGTGTGATGTCCTTAGGTTAGTTAGATTTAAGTAGCTCTAAGTTCTAGGGGACTGATGACCACAGATGTTAAGTCCCATAGTGCTCAGAGCCATTTTTTTGTTGCTGCATTCAGTTTCCTTCCTCAGTCTTCTCTTATGGAAGTTTGGGCTCTATCTTTAATGAACCCATTTTTGATGAGATGTGAAGTATTAATCTTATTTTCTTCTTTCATTAACTGAACTAAAATTGTTGCAAATAAACTGTGTGTACCATATGTATTGGGGGATAACATTTACAGCACCATATTCCATGTTATATGCACCTAATAAACACATATGTAAGGAGATATAGACTACATTATGTTTTTTAAAAAATGAGTAGATTAGAAATAATAAAATTGTATTGAAGACTTTCTCACAGTCATATGACAGATACAAATCACACTTGAAAAATACTTTCATTTGAGAAGAATACTGTCAGGTATATTCTCTCCATCATAAAATCACACTTCATCTCTCAGTCTATTAACTGTTAAGAGTAGTAGTCCACATTGTACAACTGCCAGAACTTTCCTATCCTACTTATTCTAGTTACTTTTGAATTCCCTCTTGCATAACTATTATTCCTTTCAAAAAGAGTGTCACAAAATAAGCTTTCAGCCAACAAGGCCTTTGTCAAAAATAGACAACATATAAACACACACACACACACACACACTGACACTCACACATGCATGACCACACTGTGGTCGTGTGTGTGTGTGTGATGTGTGTGTGTGTGTGTGTGTGTGTGTGTGTGTGTGTGTGTGTGTGTGTTTTGTCTATGTTCGACAAAGGCCCTGTTGGGTGAAAGCTTATTTTGTGACAGTCTTTTTATTGTGCCTATCTGAGATTCAACATCTCTGCTATATGGTGAGTAGCAACTATCCTTTCCATTATATTTTTAGAGTTTACTATTGTAAATGATAATACAAACAGAACAAGATACTTTCAGTCTTGGGGTACATAGCTAAATATTTTCCATACATCAATATGTTATGTTTATATAAATGTGATAAACATACAAGTAATTGGAAAACCAATAGTAAAGCAGTAGACTTTTTTTCTATAGTAGGTGCTCTTATACTAACTAATATGTTTATTAGCAGTCTTTTAAATATTTATAGATTATCATTAATGGTATTTGGTGCAACACCAACCCCACATGATGTGGGAAGAGGCTGAGATGATGATGATGATGATGATGATGATGATGATGACAATGATGATCATTTATGGTATTTGGTGTTAGTCATTAATATAGCATTGCTCCAGAACTGATTAAGACTCTCTGGTTCTGAGCCAAGTAGAAGGCTTGATCCAGAGAATTCAAGGATCCAGTGACTTCTTGGACTTACAGCATAGGGTTGTGAGTATTTTTATTTTTTATCCTTAGTTTACATGACTCTCCATCCATTTATAATGGTACTAATCTAGTTGTAGCCTCTTCTTCTCAGTAATACCACAAATTCGTCACCTCGAAACTGAAAACTTTACGGGTATTGAATGGTGTTAAACAATAGTAAACACTCCACCATTGTTTTTAGTTTCACTTGTTTAAACACTTATTAAATTTAAATTGATTTTCTGAACTATGACCAGCTTCTCTTCATAAATCACAAAAATCGGGCCAGTCCATACAATCACTGACAATACAAATCATAGACCTCATTCTTCCACTAACCATAGTTCATATAAACATAGTCACTATAAACAATTATTGTGGCACAGGATGATAACAAAACTATAAAGTGCAAACTAATAAAAAATAGTTCTTGTCTGTCTAAATCAAAGAAGTTCACAAAGATACTGAAGGACACATAGATATGAACTGAAACAGTCTTGATGGCAGACTGACTTTCATACATTTCACTATATAATATAATATGAGTGGCTACAAACTCTCACAGATAAATTAAACTTGTGACTGCTAAGTACAAACTTTGATACACTTTCCATAATCCGAGCGATGAACTTTTATTGAGATGTTGTCCAGGTGGTTACTGCACAGACTGACACAGAGACATGAACAAATTGCAGCACATGGTACTAAATGATGTTGTCACTACAATTTCCAAGCCCAAACCACAGGTTTTCTGGGAGGGGGTGAATATTTGTCGATAGGTGAAATATTTTATGGCTTCAATAGATAAAAATTAATTTATAAAACTGTAAGGTAATTATTTACTTTTGCAGATGAGATATATGTTCCAACAATAACTTAGTTTACATAATATGTGGTTAGTTACAAAGTAAAAAAGATTACAGCACTGTTTTGTATGCCTCTGCTGTGAATTATCTATCTACAAGTATAGTTGCCATGTTTGAAATTATGTAACTATATACTATTTCTTCGTTAATGACTTAACTGAATACTGAAGGATATAGCAAATATAATTGCTCAAATAGCAAAAATAAATTTGGATAGGTCAAAACTTTAATTACAATTATAAGTTAGTTAGTTTTTGTATGCACAAAGATAGTTACTGGAAAACATGGACTGAGGACTTCTACTGAGTGGACTAGTCCTCTCAAAACTAATGATATGCTCATTCGAATATCTCCAGTAAATGCTGTTATAGCAATTTCAGTTATGCGTTACTTTTATTGAACATGTCTTTAAACAGAACTAAATATATCACTGTAACCAGCAGGTTGAAAATTATCAACTGAAAAAAAAAAAATGAGAGATATTCATGTACAGTATTGTGGCTGTTCTGAGTATATGTAATATATACACAACTTGATCCATAGACACAGCAGAAATATAAAGTGGAAAAATATAATTATCAATAGGAGTACAACAATACAGGTGGAATGTAACAATACGAGAAAAGGAAAGTTGCTACTCACCATATAGCGGAGATGCTGAGCCGCGATAGGCACTATAAAAGATTCACACAATCATAGCTTTCATCCATTAAGGCTTTTACTCACACACACACACACAGACACACACACACACACTCAAGCAAGCGCAACTTGCACAGACATCTGCAGTCTCAGAGAGCTGAAACTACACTCACAAGTGGAATGGTCCAAACTTGCTATGTTTCATATTCCAGATAAGAAGAGCTGTAGGAACCCTGAAACATTTAAAGAAATGGCCCTCACAGATGGAATGATGAAAATCCTAGTGATCAATTCCTGAAGCTTTTGCAACAAAGCCACAGAGTCTGAAATAGTCCTATAAAGCAGCGGAACTCATAACACCACTTACAGAAAGCTGGCTAAAACCTGAAATCGACAGCAGTTAAATTTTTGTGGTAAATTGAAGTGCACTGAATGGATATGCTAACGGGAAATGGAGGTGCTGTGGTATTCACAGGACATGAGAAAGTTAAATCCACCAAAACAGAAACTGAAACCACAAGCAAAATTATTTAGACAAGACTTTCTCTCCCCTGCCAGACTCAGTCCCATCACAGCTGAAAACTTTAGAGAAAACCTCAATTCGCTTTATGAATATTCCTTAGTAATGCTCTCAGAGACTTTAATCATCCAACAATCAATTGGGATAATTAATTCCATCGGTGGTGGGCGTGATAAGACAATCTGCAAAACATTACTAAATCTTCTCTGAAAACTACCTAGAATAAATAGTTACACCCACGTGATCAAAATATATTGCACCTAATGGCAACAAACCGACCTGACCTCTTCAAGGATGACAATAGTAAAACTGCTGTCAGTGGTCATGTTATAGCACCAATGATTAAACAACAAGGGGCAGCTAAAACCAATAGACAGATTTATATGTTTAGAAGATTAAATTTTCTAAACAGACCCCACTCTCCCTCATGAATCATGGACCTTGATGAGGTGGGATAGCTGGTGTACCCCAACAACTCAGACAGCCGAAACTGCAGCCACTGTGGAGAGGCCACACTAACTTATAATTCCTGAACAGGAGCAGTAGGATTTCAGTAGAACCAGGCACAACAGTCCAGATGATTGACTGATCTAGTCTTGTAACATTAGCCAACATGAGCTTGCTGCACTAATACTGTGAATAGCTAAAAGCAAGGAGAAACTACAGCCATTAATTTTCCTGGGAGCATGCAGGCTCTACAGCACACTTAAATGGTGATGGCATCCTCGAGGGTAATATAAGACAGAGGCAAAATAATCCCCCATTCAGATCCCTGGACAGGGAATACTCAGAATGATGCTGGAATGTTACATTGTTTGGTTGGGTAAATGGGCTACAAAATTTAAAAAGATAAATGGAATGGTGTAATAGGGATATAGTGGGAATTAATGAAGTGTGTTGGCAGGGAGAACAGGACTTCTGGTCAGATGAATACAAGGTAGGAATGGTGGTAAGCTTCTATGCACAGCATAGTAGAAGCGTTACTGTAGCCAAGACAGACACAAAGCTGACGCTCATCACAGTAGTACAAATTTATATGCCATCTAGCTCTGCAGTAGATAAAGAGATTGAAAGAACTTACATAATGGTAAGGCACAGGTCTTGAAAGATTTTAAACTGTAGACCATATCCAGGAGCAGATGTGGATTCTGACCATAATTTATTGGTTATGAACTGAAAATTTAAACTGAAGAAACTCCAGGAAGGTATGAAATTATGGACATGGGTCCTGGATAAGTTAAAAGAACCAAATATTTCTCAGACTTTCAAAGGGAGCATTAGCTAATGATTGACTCAAAAAAGTATAATGAACATAACAGTAGACCAAGTGGTCATCTTGAGAGATGAAATAGTGAAGACAGAAGAAGATCAAATAGTCAAAAAGACAAAGCCCAATAGAAATCCTTGGATAATGCAAGAGATATTGAGTCTAACTAATGAAAGAAAATCATATATAAATGCAGCAACTGAAGAAGACTAAAGGGAACATGAGCTACTTGTCCAGACGAGGAAGGCTCAAGGGACATTGACTGGCCACTGTCTCATCTTCTGCCTTGTGCCATCATGCTGATACAGTATGGAGTTTTGCCAACTTTCCAGACTGTAGAGCCGCTACTTCTCATTCAAGTAGCTCCTCAGTTGTCATCAAGAGGTTGAGTGCACATTGCACCAGTCCTTCCGCCAAGAAAAAAATTGTTGGCAACACCAAGAATCGAACCCTGGTCCTCTGCATGGCACCTATCGCTCAACTAAGGAGGCAGACTAGTGGGGAATACAGATGTCTGAAAACTGAGATTGATGAGTACTGCAAAATGGCAAAACAGGAATGGCAAGGCAACAAATGCAAGACTGTAGAAACATACATGCCTAAGGGTAAAATAAATGCCACCTAAAGGAAAGTTAAGGAGACATTCAGAGAAAAGGGAAGCAGCTGTACAAAATTCAAGAATTCAAATGACAAACCAGTACTAAGCAAAGAACAGAAAGCTGAAAAGGGAAGTGATACTTAAAAGATTTGTATAAGGGTTACAAATGTGAGGACAGTATTATAGAAAGAGAAGAGGAAATAGGTGGAGATGAGATGGGAGGTATGATACTGCAAGAAGAATTTGTCTGAGCATTTAAAGACCTAACAAAAACAAGGCCCATGGAATAAACAACACACCCACAGAATTGTTGAGATCCTTGGGGAAGCCTGCTAAGACAAAATTATTTCAACAGGCATGCAAGACATACGAGACCTGCAAGATACCCTCAGATTTCAGGAAGAATTTAATAATTCCAATTCCAAAGAAGGCAGGTGCGCAGGCCAGTGTGGCCGAGCAGTTCTAGGCGCTACAGTCTGGAACCGCGTGACCACTATGGTTGCAGGTTTGAATCCTGCCTCGGGCATGGATGTGTGTGATGTTCTTAGGTTAGTTAGGTTTAAGTAGTTCTAAGTTCTAGGGGACTGATGACCTCAGATGTTAAGTCCCATAGTGCTCAGAGCCATTTGAACCATTTTTGAAGGCAGGTGCCAATAAGTGTTAATACTACCAAACTATCAGTGTAATAAGTCATGTTTGCAAAATATTGTTATGAATTATTTCAAGAAGAATGAATAAAACTGGTAGAAGATGAGCCAGGGCAGAACAGTTTGGGTCCCAGAGAAGTGTAGGAACACATGTCATACAGATCTTATGTCTAATCTTAGACAGAAAGATGAATGAAGACAAACCTACATTTGTACATTTGTAACATTTCTTGATTTAAAGAAAGCTTTTGACAATGTTCTCTGGAATAAACTTGTTATAACCTTTAATTCACTAGTAAATTGCGTGGATATATAAACGTAAAAACAATAGTGGGTTTCATGCTACCAACTCCGTAGCTGTCACTCAACTGCCATGCCGTAACATGCGGCCGGCGCCGTTCATAGCCAGGTGGCGCTCCCGCTCTCAGCCGAGCTGCTGAGCGCCTCTATCGCCGTGTTTGTGTACTGACGTAGCGGCACTTTTAAATCTCGTGGCACTGTCACAACACTTTTCCCCCCTTGAAAAAAAAAAAACACACTCACTTCCTTGGAGACACGGACAGTGCGGAGACATCCATGGCCTCTTGGGAGACTCCGAGAAGATCCCGCGGAGAAACACGAGAATATGGTCGAAAATGTCCAAGACGGAAGCCTGTGCGTGGAACGTGCCTCCTGGACGAGATGATGGGTGAAAACTCCGGAGCAGCATCCATAGGTGTCGTGGACCTGGGGGTGTGCTCCAGCGAGATGGGTCCCGGAGAAGGCGGCGCCGCGACTGGGGCTGGTTCCAGCGTACTTGGAAGCGGCAGCGACGTTGGCTGCAGCGACACACACGGGAGATCGGCAGCAGTGACAGGACTGGCTTCCCAGGCTGGTGGAGGCGAAAGAAGGTGGCACCGGCGTGGCCACCACCCGTGGGTGCATCTGGTCGTAATGACGAACAACCATGCCGTCGTCCGTACGTATTTCACAAAGCCGGCGGCCGCGAAGAGCCTTGACCACCCCTGGAATCCATTTAGGGCGAGATCCATACCCTCGTGCCCCCACGTCGGCGCCCACTGAGTATTTTCCCGCATGAGGGGACACAGTACTAGGCCTGACAGGGTGAAGCAGGTGCAGTAGAGTGCGCGGTTGGTGGCCATGCAAGAGTTCAGCAGGGCTGCGATCACCCAGAGGCGTGAAGCGATAAGAACTCAGAAATTGCAACAGAGCGTCATTGGTAGAAAAATCAGTAAGGAATTTTTTCATCTGGCTTTTGAAAGTGCGGACAAGGCGCTCGACCTCCCCGTTCGATTGGGGATGGAAGGGCAGTGCTGTAACATGATGAATCCCTTGTCCAGTACAAAAATCACGGAAGGCCTGCGAAGAGAACTGAGGGCCGTTGTCCGTGACAATCGTGGAGGGAAGACCTTCTAGCGCAAAAATTTTGGACAAAGCCAGCGTCGTCGCCGCAGTGGTGGGCGACGGACATCGAACCACAAACGGAAACTTTGAGAAGGCGTCAATCAACAGTAGCCAATAAGTGCCGAGGAAGGGGCCGGCAAAGTCAGCGTGCACCCGTTCCCATGGCTGCGCCGGATCAGGCCACGGAGAGGGCATTGTACGGGGTGCAGCCAGTTGTTGAGCACACTGACCACACGCAGCGACCATGTGGGAGATGTCCGAATCGATAGCGGGCCAATAAACATGCCTGCGGGCCAGGGACTTAGTCCGAGAAATCCCCCAATGGCCCTCATGCAATAGTTTGAGAACATCTTTGCGAAGAGAAGCTGGCACCACGACCCGTGGAGATGCGCCATCCGTGGCCAGAAGAACAACACCCTCACAAACAGACAGATGAAGGCGCAAGGCATGGTAGTTGCGAAGGGGATCCGAGGCCCGGCCCTTGGTCCTGTCCGGCCAACCCCGTTGAACAAAACCGATCACCTGACGCAGGACCGGGTCCTGCGCAGTAGCCGACGCGACCTGCGAACCTGTAAGCGGAAAACCCTCGACCGCCCGACGTTCTTCCTCATCAATGTGGAAACAGAGTAGTTCATCTCGATCGAAAACCGGGTCGGGGCCCATCGGCAAACGCGACAATGCGTCAGCGTTGGCGTGCTGGGCCGTGGGGTGATAGTGAATCTTATAGTGAAAACGAGACAAGTATAAGGCCCAACGTTGCAGGCGGTGAGCCGCCTTATCCAGAAGCGACGCCGAAGGGCTGAACAGAGAGACCAGCGGCTTGTGGTCGGTGATGAGGTGAAACTTAGAACCATACAAAAAAACGCTAAACTTTTTTAGAGCATAAATGATAGCGAGCGCCTCCTTTTCAATTTGAGAGTAACGCCGTTGGGCATCGTTGAGGGTCTTTGAAGCATAGGCGATGAGTCGTTCCGACCCATACTCATACCAATGGGCGAGAACAGCCCCTAGGCCATACTGTGACGCGTCAGTCGCCAGAACCAAGTGCTGACCCAGACGGAAGGTGGCAAGACAAGGCGCCGACTGCAAATGAGCCTTCAGGCGAACAAAAGCCTGCTCACACTCGTCAGACCAACAGAAAGGTACGTTTTTGCGTAACAGCTGATGCAGCAGATGAGCCACCGCCGCCGCGGAGGGAATGAATTTGTGATAATAAGCAACCTTGCCTAGAAACGCCTGAAGTTCTTTGACCGTAGACGGCTGGTGGAGAGCGGTGATGGCCGCAACGTGCTGACGTAGAGGACGTATACCTTCACGGGACAAGTGGAAACCAAGATACACAATGGAGGGTTGGAAGAACTGTGACTTGTCCAGATTGCACTTCAACCCAGCCGAATGCAGAACCCGAAATAATGAACGCAAATTGCGAAGGTGCTCCTCAGTGGAGGCCCCCGTGACAACAATGTCATCCAGGTAGTTGATGCAGCCAGGAACGGAAGCCGTGAGCTGTTCCAAAAACCGCTGAAAAATGGCCGGCGCGCTAGTGACACCAAATGGTAACCGCTGGTACTGATACAACCCACAAGGAGTGTTGATGATGAGAAATTCCTTGGAAGACGCATCCAACGGCAACTGATGGTACGCCTCCGATAAGTCAAGTTTGGAAAAGAACTGGCCCCCAGCGAGCTTGGTAAATAACTCCTCAGGACGGGGAAGAGGATAAGTATCAATGAGACTCTGAGCGTTGACAGTGGCTTTAAAATCGCCACACAATCGCAGACTCCCATTGAGTTTAGAAACCACCACGATTGGCGATGCCCATTCGCTGGAGGTAACAGGAAGGAGAATCCCTGAAGCTGTTAACCTGTCTATCTCAGCCTTGACAGGTGCACACAACGCCATCGGAATAGGGCGTGCCTGGAAAAACTTAGGGCGAGCTGTAGGTTTAAGAGTAATGTGGGCTTCAAAATCCTTGGCATGACCCAGACCAGCAGAGAACACGGACGAGAATTCAGAACACAATCCATCCAGCTGTTGATATGGAATATCCTCAGATATGAGGTGCACATCATCATCAGTGGAGAACCCAAACAACTGGAAAGCATCATAACCGAACAGATTTTCAGTGCCCGCATGATCCACCACATAAAACGTGAGGGGCCGAACAACAGACTTGTAAGCAGTGGAAGCATCAAACTGGCCAACGATAGGAATTTTCTGTTTATTATAAGTTCTCAGATTTCGCGTAACTGGAGACAAGGGAGGGGAGCCCAACTCCAAATACGTGCGAGAATTAATGAGAGTTACTGCAGAGCCAGTGTCCACTTGCATGCGAATGTCTTTATCCAGAACACGAACAGTAACAAACAACTTATTTGTTTGAGAAAGCACACAGTTAACATCCATGTCCGATGCCTCGTCCTCGTCGACAGGAACGTGAGGGGACTGACACACAGAAGCAATGTGGCCTTTTTTCCTACATGAATTACACGTGGCCCAACGTTTTGGACACGCGGCCCTGTCATGCTGTACGAAACAACGTGGACAAGAAGGAAGGGCGGAACGAACCTGTTTCTGTGGTTGCTGTTTTCGCTGCGAGCGTTGCAGCCCAACGCGACGTTGTTTACGCGAGTGAACCGCCGCCACATCATCGTTCTCCTGGGAAACAGGCAAATTGTCCATGTCGAAAGTTGACTGTACAGCGCCCACATCACACCACGCGTCTATTTGCGCGCCAGCAGCGTGAGACACTTCAAAGGATTGAGCGATGCTTAGAACTTCCGACAACGACAGGTTTGGCAGTTGTAGGGCACGTTGCTGAACTTCTTTATCAGGAGCAAGCCGTAGAATAGCATCCCTAACCATAGAATCAGCATAAGACTCATGATGAGTGTCCGTGACAAACTGACATTTCCTACTCAGACCGTGTAGTTCCGCCGCCCAAGCCTGGTAAGATTGATGGGGCTGTTTATGACACCGGTAGAACGCCACCCCGGCGGCAATGACGTGGGTGTTTTTTCGGTAATAGTTAGACAATAAGTCACACATTTCTTGGAAGGACAGAGAGGCAGGTTCCCGCAGAGGGGATAACTGAGATAGCAGCTGATAGATCCGTGGGGAAATCCAAGATAGAAATAACGACTTACACATCGGGGCATCGACAACGCCGAAAGCCAAGAAGTGTTGCTGCAAACGCTTCTCATAATCCTCCCAGTCTTCAGCGGCCTCGTCGTAAGGAGGGAACGGAGGCGGAGAAGAGGACGACAGACGATGAGTAAGCGACGTCGACAACGCCTGAATAGCAGCCGTCAGCTGTGTTTGTTGTGCCTGAATAGCAGCCGTCAGCTGTGTTTGTTGTTCAATTAGCGCTTGCAGAAACTGTTCCATGTCTGCCCAGGCACGAACGCGCAATACTCCAACGCTGGAAAAAAAATATCCGACCTCGTCGCCAAAAAGTGTTATAACCTTTAATTCACTAATAAATTGCGTGGATATATAAACGTAGAAACAATAGTGGGTTTCATGCTACCAACTCCGTAGCTGTCACTCAACTGCCGTGCCGTGACATGCGGCCGGCGCCGTTCATAGCCAGGTGGCGCTCCCGATCTCAGCCAAGCTGCGGAGCACCTCTATCGCCGTGTTTGTGTACTGACGTAGCGGCACTTTTAAATCTCGTGGCACTGTCACAACAAAACTCTCCTAAATTCTGAAGGTAGCAGTGATAAAATACAGGGAGTAAAAGTTTATTACAACTTGTGCAGAAGCCAGACTAGTTATAAGAGGCAAAGGACATGAAAGGGAGTGGGGTGGGGTTGTAGACTTTCCCCAATATTTTTTGTCTGTATACTGAGCAAGCAGTAAAGAAGACCAATGAGAAATTTGGAAAGTTAATCAATTTTCAGGAAAAGTAAATAAAATTTTTAAGGTTTGCAAGCAGCATTATATCTCTATCAGAGACAGTAAACAACTTGAAAGATTTGTTGAACAGAGAGCATAGTGTTTTGAAAAAACATTGTAAGATGAAAAAAAGTATAACAAGGGTAAGAGAATGTTGTTGAATTAAATCAGGCAATGAATTAGATTACAAAATTAGCCATTAAAAGCACTTGATGAGTTTTGCTGTTTGGCCAGCAAAATAACTAATGATGGTCAAAGTAGAGACTGGCTTCAGCACGAAACATATTTATGGAAAAGAGGAATTTATTATGGAAAAGAGGAATTTATTAACACCTCACTTAAATTTAGATGTTAGGAATGTAGCCCTGCACAGAAGTGAAAAGTGGATGATAGGCATTTTAGGCAAGAAGAGAACAGAAGCTTTTGAAACATGGTGCTACAGAAGAATGCTGAAGATTAAGTGGGTAGATCAAGTAGATACTCAGTCGAATTGGGGAAAAAAGAAATTTTTGGCACAACTTGACTAGAAGAAAGGCTTGATTAATAGGTCATGCCCTGAGGCAGAATGCAATCACTAATTTGTAGAGGGAGACCAAAGGATGCATATATAAGCAGGTTCAAATGGTTGTACATGTCAGTGATTTGGAGATGAAGAGGCTTTCACAGAATGGAGTGGCTTGGAGAGCTGCACCGAATCAGTCTTCAGACTGAAGACGACAAATTATTCAATCAGATAAAGAGGCAGTTGTGTTACATCTCAAAGAGGAACACAAAACACTTACATCTGTGCAAGATTATATAGAACAACAATAGCTCAAGTGTAGAAGAACAGTTGACCATGCATGTAGTCTTGTAAGGAACTGAAAAGTGGATGGTAAGCAGTTCAGCTAAGATCAGGATAGAAGTTTTTGAAATACAGTGCCACAGAAGAATGCTGAAAATTAGCTGGGTGGACTGAGTAAATAATAAAATAAATAATAAAAAGGTAAGGCTACACTCCAGACAAATACCACCAGAAAACACTCTCTGACACTTAAATTTATATTAAACAACAAAAAATCCAGGATGCAAAGGGTCGTTGTTTTTCACCATATAGTGGAGATGCTGAGTCACAGATAGGCGCAACAAAAAGACTGTTGGCAAGTAAGCTTTCGGCCAAAAAGGCCTTCATTGGTAATAACACACACACACACACACACACACACACACACACACACACACACACACACACACACACACACGGTCACACGCACACACTCAGAAGCAAAACACACACACGTGACCACAGTCTCAGCCAAAGTCTGTGGTCATGTGTGTGTGTGTGTTTGTGTGTGTGTGTGTGTGTGTGTGTGTGTGTATTTTTCCGATGAAGGCCTTTTTGGTTGAAAGCTTACTTGCTGACAGTCTGCTATATGGGGTAAGTAGCAACTATCCTTTTCATAATACTTTAAATTTATATTCTTTGTTAACAAATTCCTTCTTTTTCAGAAATGTTTGTCTTGCTATGGCTGATCTGCATCTTATATCATCTCTACTTTGGGCATAATCAGTTATTTTCCTGCCCAGATAACAATGTTCAGCTAGTGTTTTTAGTGTCTCATTTCCCAGTGTACTTCCCTCAACATCACCTGATCTGTCTACATCCCATTACACCTGTTTTACTTTTTTTGATCTTCATCTTATAACCTCCTTTCAAGACACTATCCATTCCATTCAACTGCTCTTCCAAGTCATTTGCTGTCTTTGGTAGAATTACAATGTCATTGGAAACCTCAAATTTCTCATTGGTTTCCTGCAATGCTTGCTTAACGCATGGATTGAATAACAGTTAGGATTGTCTACTATCCTGTTTATGTTCCTTCCAAGGGCATCCATGCCTGGGAGCAAGGGGGACCGAGACCCTCCAACCCCTAGCTCTTAAGGAAGGAAAAAAAAATATGTAATGTGGTCAGGTGTTTTTCTTTCAAAAAAATATTATTTAAATGTCAGCATTACTTAGGTCGCAAATGGAACTTTTTTATTGCTTCTTACATTTTTATACCTCCTTACAAGTCACCATTTATCTTCTGAAGTATTAAAAACACTCCATACCCCATACCCCCAGGTTTTCCCCTGCCCCTCCCCTTACAAACTATCCTGTGAGTGCTCTTGCTCCTTTGCAACCATTGCTTTTCTTTTATTTCCTTTAACACTTATAGCTGCAGCCTGATTTCTGCACAATGTGTAAACAAACTGTCATTCAATGTATTTTATCCCTGCTACATTCAGAATTTTAAAGAGTGTGTTCCAGCTATCTCTCGATCTACAAATGCTGTAAACTCAAGTTTGTCTTTCTTCAAGCTGTCTTCCAATTGTGTTATGTTATTCAAATGTAGCTTTAAGGCTTCAGTGAAGTGTTAAAAAAATAATAATAATAATAATTTGCTTCATCTGCATTTCTGAAAATGTGTGTGCACTTAAATTACAAAAAATAACTATACTATGAAATAAGAATAAAACAAACACCAACATAAAAAATAGACTGTTTGAATGTGCCCATCTTTGCATATGTGTGAACTCAAAATATACTGGTGGAGACTGCATAGTTCAGATATGCATTGGTATGTGACCTCCTCCAAACCCTTCTACGATGATCATTAGGGATCAGACAAATTCTGCGCAGTTGATCTACATTCCATTCTGTGTGTTGTATTGTCCACCTCATTTGAACACCTTGATGCTGGAAAGTTTGTGCAGTACTGTTGTTCGTAATGGATACCTGGAGGGCAAATTTACTGTGTAGAGGCAGTGATGTACTGTCGGGGTCAAAAGAGCCTTCCTAGTTGCCTTCAAAAAGGCAGCACACAATTCTGTTGCAGTCTCCTTGGAATACCTATGAACCATAATTTGTAAAACTCGTAATAGGAAGAAATTCCTACCTGAGAAAGATAAATACGTTAACATCAATTGTGTGTTTGAGGGGTGGGAAGTCTTTTCTAAGAAGTATTTGTCTGAAGTGTAGCCTTATAAGAAAGGTAAATGTGAACAGTAAACAGTACAGACATGAAGAATAGAAGCTTCTGCAATGTTCTGCTACGAAGAATGGTGGGTAGACTGAGTAACCTGTGAAGAGGCACTGAATCAATCTGCGAGGAAAGACCTTTATGGTGCAACTTGATTAAAGGAAGTAATAGATCACTAGGACACACAGTGAGGTATCAAGGGAAATTTAATTTTGTGATTGTGGGAAGAGTGTGGTGCAAAAATTGTATCCCCAGGCCAAAGAAGATGCAGCAAATATTGCAGAATTTGAGTGAAGATCTGCTGCCAACATCGTTAATTTGGAAATAGATACCCTTCTGTGCAGCAAAGCAACTTAAGTCACAAAATGGAAAATCCAGGATGGAATGTAACAATATTATGAAAAGGATAGTTGCCAGTCGTCATATAGCAAATGTGGCATCTAGGAAGCCTGCATAATCGGATGACTAGACAATCAATTAAACAAGTCATATTAATGAGTTTTATTACAAAAAGAAATTTAAAATACTTAACTTTGGCAATTACACAGATGTGTCACAAGCAAAGGGCAACATACAAAATAAGCAATCTTCTTCAGTATGGACAACCCCAAATCTGTGCTTCATAGAGAGTACAGGCGAAGTGACTATCGTTGACGCTGCTATTGAAGTTGCTAATCTTGAAGCTGCAATTGAACTGGCTGTCACCAGTTGGTCATGGCACTTATGTACTCTTCACACAGGGGCCACTGCTGTTGCATTGTCATCCTGGAGGGAGGTCCCATCAATGTGCGATTGGCTGACTTCTTCTCACAGCCTTCTCTTCCCTGTAATTACTGATTGCCATACCAGCGCTTGAATTTATGCCATAACATTCCTCCTCCCCAAAGTGACAGACCGTTGTCATAGAAGGAACTTGACAACAGGAGCAGAGGCAGGAGTGTGGAGGCTCTGATGGACCGGAAGCTTTGACCGCAGGGGACGTCAGATTTCCAATTGTACCCTGCCATCCAGCCTTCGCTCTGGTGAAAATGTCCCTCAGAAAATGCCCAGAAGGGTACCTGTCCACCTCCTGAGAACCATACTCGTATGTAGAAGATGTCAGTTGGTGCGGTATGGGTGGGTCCAGCTCCATCGGTAAGATGAGAGGAGGCGGAGTAGGTGAAGGCTCCATCTCCATGGGATCATCCTGCAGTGCCATAATGTCACCCTCTGGCGGCTCCTGTGGCCACACTGTCCTCAGGATTCGTGAATCTGGGGGAGGAGATACAGAAGGATCACCATGCACATGACAGTGGCAAATTTGTTTGTGATTTTGGCACTGCAATCTGTCTGGGCCTGAAATGAGATACATGCATGCGCCAAGTCAACGAAGAATCTCGCCTCACACCAACCATCTGCTGCCACTAACAAACCCTGAAAAACACAACATCATGCGGCATGAAGTGATACTTGCAGTCTTCCTTCAGCGCCGTATGCTGAGGAGGTTGGGGCAGGTGAAGTAGTGTCCGATGGCATCGGCCATGAAGCAGTTCCACCGGCAGTGGTCCATCTCATGGATACAAACAACAGGAGGTGAGAAACAGTTGCAATTCTTGATGCCTGGTGTGTGTGGTGTGAAGTTTGGTCATCTTCTGTTTGAAGGTTCTGACAAAACATTCTACTTTGCTGCCTGACTGTGGATAGAACGGTGCACTAGTTAGATGCCGTATGCCATTGTGTTCACAGAAAGTTTCAGACTCATGCGACGTGAACTGAAGACCGTTGCCCGACACTGTGACTTCATGCAAACCATTGAGGCAAAAAATACAAGATAACACCTCAACTGTGCTACATGATATTGTTGAGGTAACTGACACAGCAAAAGGAAACTTGCTATAAGAGTTTACCACGATCAACCAACAAGTGTTCCAAAAAGGTCTCACAAAGCCTATGTGCACACGTTGCCATTGTGATTGCGACTTAGGCCAAGCAGAGAATTTATGTGATGGATCAGACTGATTTTCCACACATGCTTGTGACTGTGATGTCATCTGTTCTGTTTGGGTGTCTATACCCTGCCAAGTACAGTGTTGACACACTTAATTGTTTCATATGAACAATCCCCCAGCATCCTTGGTGAAGTAATTGCAACACTTCGTTTTGCAAAGCTTTGGGGACCAACACACCTGACTGTCCACTGTCATTGTGAACAAGAATCACACCTTGCTGTATAGTGAGGCTATGCTGATGCGCAAAGCATCGTCGCACTACTGAGTTCTTTATGGTATGTGATGAGCGAGGCCAACATATGTGAATGTAGTGTAGCAAAATGCTCAAATCTCAACTAGCTTTTGTGGCCTGTGCAATTTTCCTATAGTTTAGAGGAAGGGATTGAAGCAATTCAGAACCCTGAGCATCAATGTAACAACAAGATGCAGCAGAAGCATCAAAATCTGAATTAGGGTCAGTCGGAAGATGTGAAAGTGCGTCCACATTACCATGTTGAGCTGTCAGATGATACACAATCTTGTACTTGTATTGAGACAACAGCAAAGTCCATCTTTGCAATTTTTGGGCAGTTCATACGGGAACCCTATTCATTGGATGAAACAAGTACTTTACTAAGTAGAATTTTCTGCCATACAAATAGTGGTGGAATTTGGTGACACAATACATAGTAGCCTATGCCTCTTTCTCTATTTGTGAATAGTTACAATGAGCTTTGGACAACACTTTTGATGTGAAAACAACAGGCCTGTCTTTATCACCAAAACTGTGTGAAAGCACTGCACTCATTCCAAAGAGGAAGTGTCAACTTGCATCACAACTGGTTTCTCAGGATCAGAGTGAACCAAGCACCAGTCACTGAGAAATGCATCTTTAAGTTTTTTAAAGCTTCTTGGTACTCATTTGTCCAAACAAAGGGGAAATTCTTGTGACAAAAGCAATACAATGGAGCTGCAGTGTGTCCAGATTTTGTTATGAACCTGTGGCATAGAGTGCCATAAATATCGATATTTGTTCTGTGCGTAAGTGTGCTATCTTTGAGGAGAGGGCTTTGGAGAGGATGTTGGATGCTAACGGCAGTTAGCCTCTGGACTTGTATCTGAGTAGAAGCTAAGTGTGAATACATCTGTATCCAAGAGAATTCTAGTTGTTTACCTACAACTATACCATATTCCCTCACTGGTGACCCCGCTTTTGTGTAATACGCGTCCGAGTTACCGCCCGAAGGTGATTTACGCGCCTACCGCGTTGGGTTTCTCTGTGATCGCGAGGGCCTTTGTTCAGCTCCAGACAATGGCCTTTCAGCATTCACCGCCACCCAGATTCCAGCAACATCTCTCCATCACTCCTGCCGTCATAGTGGACATGCCGCAGGAATCTTCGGAATCCTTCAGCCAGAACATGCAGTGGAATTCATCGAGTGCCGCCAGTTTCTTCCAACTGCCAACGGTCATGGACTCTGGCTTTGTTAGCTTGGACCTTCCCACGTGTTCTCCACAGAGTGTTGGTCGGAACATTCCTACTCCCGTGTCGAACACACAATTCAATACAGTTTGTGGCGTCGAGTGAGGTTTTGCTACTTTGGAAAATCCAAAGTAAATTTAAACTCGAATCAGTTCCTGCCCCGTGTGTATCCTTCCGCGCCGGCAAGTCAACAGGTGTTCAATGCTCACCAAACAGCAAATATCACACCAAGTGTGCATCCTAGTGGATGTGTGTGGGATCCTTGTGTTGCTTCTAATCAAGTCAACAATTCTGTGCTACAACCAGCCCCACCACTCACAGTCGAGTGAATACTGTGTGCATAACGGACATTCACCAGCGTACTTAAGCACTTGTGGCTTATCTACGAGATACCACGTCAATGAGAATGCACATTTTGACTACGATCCTCACACCGTTCAAGCGTCTGTCACTTCTCAGCCGCCCCCCCGGCGTCAAGTGAATTTCGAGATTCCCGCATTACGGGACGCCAATAATTCGGACTCGCAATCTTCTGCATGCTCTACTTCCGTCCGAAGTAATAGGCGCACCTCCACAGTGACTGCAGTGCTGAATCTGCCGAAATTACCAGACTTCAAACCCGCTCACCCAAAGTTCTGATTTGACCTGGTTGAGCAAACATTCAATGTCTGTGCTTTGGACGACGACGCACGCTTCGCCTGTCTCATGAACCATGTTCACGACCGCGTCAATTTAATTTATGATCTGGACAAAGCACCCCCCCTAGCAGGGAAGTATGCTGTGGTGAAACAGACAATACTGGAGCGCGTCTCAAAAACCAGGAGAGAAAATGTGCGACAGCTCATCTACGAAGAGCGTCTCGGCGACAGGTCTCCGTCCCAGCTGTAGCGGTGCATCCGTCTTCTCGTCGATGAGCAAGTTATGCCTGATGATACGCTCGCAGAAATCTGGACTGAAAAGCTGCCTTTGTCTGTCCAGACTGCAATCTCTGCATATGAAGATAGGCCAGTAAATGAACGTTTACGCGCCGCCGACAGAGCATACTCCGCCAGGCAACGTGAGCTCCGTGCACTGCATTCTGGACATGACCGCACTAAGATGCTTTCTGACGCCACGCCCTAATAACAAGTTTGTTAAACTAGCCGCCCTGCCTGCACCTTCAACTCCCCGCAACGACAGTGCATCGGCCTCTGTGGAAGACTCTGGGGCACATACTCCGTCACCTAGCAACTACCCACAGGAGCACAGGCCCGCCCAACCTTACTGTTTCTTCCACGCAAGATTCGGGGAGCAAGCTCGCAAATGCCAGTCACCGTGTTCTTACCCAAACTCCAACCGCAGGTAGGCTACGGTGCCATCTCCTGCAATGTAAACAACAGGCACCATCCCACGTTGCACTCCGTTTCGGACAATAACAGTAAGTGTGGTCGAGTCTATGTTCATGATTTACGATCAGGTGTATGTTTTCTGGTAGACACTGGCGCAGACGTCTCTTTGCTGCCGGTTCGCCTAGCAACCAATAAAGTGCAGCCACACAAAACAGTACTTCGTGCAGTGAACTTGTCTACCCTACAGTGTTCGGGTTCCACTTTGTATACAGTGAAACTTTCGCCCGAGTGCAAGCTGGAGTGGACGTTTCTAGTGTCAACAATTGAAGAACCTATTCTCGGAATTGATTTCCTCAAGCACTATCAGTTGTCACTAGATTTTGTGCGAAATACTGTGTTTTACCCCTCCCCCCCTTAACAAACATATTCCTTTCGCTTCGCCGAGTGACAGTTCGGCTAACACCAAACATGTGTGCTGTGCTAAGAAGTGTGTAAACCTATCCTGGGAACTGCAATCTTGGACAAACAAGTGGCTAGTGGAGTGCGCCAGGTCTTCGAAGTTGCGGATGGAACATATGGAAATGCTGCTGCATCTCCGCGACATACACCACGAGTTGGCCTCCACACAACAACGCACTACAAGCAGACGACTCGTCGGCTACAGAAAAGGTCAGTCCATGCCAATCTGGTGTTCCCGTGCCCGCGCACGTTAACGACAATGTTGTGAGCTCTGTAAACTGTGTCAGCAACCCCTTTTGTAATGATAGGGTATGCCAGAGTGCAGATGCTCCTTGCGTTCCAAATGGACAATTAACTTGCCAAGCTCATGGGAATGAACTACGGCCATCTGCTGTTCGGCCACGTCCACTCATGCCTACAGCGTCGTAGCGGCACGGCCCGCTACCAAGAACCAGTGTACCAACCTCGCCCATGTTAACACGTGTGCGGCCTTTACGCAGCCTACGAGCGGGTGGCACACCTGTACTTCTGTGCCCTCAGCGCCACAGCTTGGGCCGTCCGCCATTGCCTGCTCTGCTTCTCGGACATCTGACTGTCGTGCCGCGCCACGTATTGCAATAGTCACTAACGGCACAGTTCATCGGTTACGTCTAACTGATGGGCCGCCCATATCGCAACGCCCACGCCGCCTCGAGCTGGAATTTATGAAAATTGCAAAAGAACAATTGGACGATCTGTTACAAAAGGGAATAATTGAACCTTCTTCCGGTTGCTGGGCTAGTCCTATCCTGTTTGACCAAAAGAAAGATGGTGCTTGGCGTATGGTCGGAGACTATAGGCGTTTAAATGCTCACACCATCATTGATAAGTATCCGGTCCCACACATCGCAGACTTCAATCATGCGCTCGCAGGTGCAAAGTACTTCTCTGTTTTGGACTGTAAGCACGCATTTCATCAGATTCCTATGGCTCCGGAGGACATTGAAAAGACTGCCATAACCACTCCCTTCGGGCTGTTACAACACAAATTTATGCCATTTGCGTTGAAAAACGCCCTCCAAACGTGGCAGCGTTTCATCAATCAAACTTTATCCCATCTAGACTTTTGTTTCGTATGCATGGACGACATATTGGTTTTTGCTTCTACTTTGGAACAGAGTGAAGAGCGTGTTCAAGTCGTGACAGATATTTTAGCAGCCACTGGTATTAAACTGAACAATAAAAACTCAATTGCACCAGTCATCCGTCACATTCCTAAGTTATGTTGTGTCATCGGATGGTCTGACACCACCACAGGGCAAGAACAAGCCTGTTCTCGAGAACTACGCCCTCAGACCAATAGGGAATTACGCAGGTTCATTGGAGCAGTTAATTATTACCGGAAACATTTGCCAGCCGCTTCTGCGGTGCAGGCTCCTCGCACAGATGCTCTCGCTGGCCCACAAACTTCTGGCACGCCCCAGGTACCATGGACACCAGACATGGACAAGGCGTTTAATGAACTCAAACAGCTGTTGGCCTCCGCTGTCACTATTGCTCACCCACGGGCGGACGCCACAGTGTTTATCACTATTGACGCTAGTGACAATGCTATCGGCGCAGTACTGAGTCAGACATACAACGATGCTACGGCCCCCCTGCAGTTTTTCTCAAAAAATCTAAACAACACGCAGAAGCAATACTCAGCATTCGACAGAGAATTACTTGCAGTTTACAAGGCCATAAGACACTTCAGAACTGATGTTGAGGGACGAGATTTCTATGTGCTCACTGATCACAAGCCGTTGGTTCCTGCCATAAAAAATCCTGCGGCTGATCCGCTCCCACAACGCATTCGTCACATCGATTACATCTTGCAATTTACAAATGACATTCGCTACATCCGAGGAGCGGACAATGTGGTCGCTGATTTTCTCTCGTGTGTTGGTGCTGTCACAACCTTGATTGACTTAACGGACCTACCTCGGTTGCAATTGGCAGACCCCGATACCATGCAGTTAATTTCAGACCACAGCTCCTCTCTCCAACCGGTACGCTTTACTTTCCCTGGCATATCTGACTTAGTGTGGTGTGATGAATCGACTGGTATGTTGCGGCCATTCATTCCTAAGCCCCTTCAACGCCAGGTCTTTGACAAACTACACACATTAGCACACCCCGGTGTCAAGGCCTCCACCCGTCTGGTAGCTGAACGGTTTGTCTGGAGAGACATGCGCCGTGACTGTCAGTCTTGGGCAAGGGCATGCATGGTGTGTCGGCAGAACAAAGTTTCCAGGCACAGTTCTCCACCCCTTGGCTGTTTTGCCCAACCGCCAGGCCGGTTTCACCATGTTCATGTCAACCTCGTAGGCCCTTTGCCCCCCTCCGAGGGTTTCCGTTACTTGTTTACAGCTATTGACGGGATGACTCGGTGGGCTGAGGCTGTGCCTATTCCGAACATTACCTCTGAGACAGTAAGTCGAGCATTCTTAGATTCGTGGATCTCTAGATTTGGCTCACCTGTTTACCTCACCACTGACCATGGGTGACAATTCAAGTCTTCAGTTTTCTCTGACTTATGTAAAATGTGTGGTATTGTCAAAATTCATACTTCTGCATACCACCCCCAAAGCAATGGGCTTGTCGAGCGATGGCATCGCACCTTAAAGTCTGCCTTGCGTTGCCATGACTCACTATGGACAGAGGCACTGCCCTTCGTGCTTCTTGGCCTTCGTGCGACTTTCGAGGAAGACCTCAAGGGTTCCGTAGCTGAGTTTGTGTATGGCCAACCTCTGGCTTTGCCTGGAGAATTAGTCACTCCGACCCCACTTCCACGGCCCTCTGAACTCCCTTCACTTCTCGAGCGGGTGCGCTTGCACTGCAGCAAAATTCAGCCGCCACCTCCGGCTGCTCATAGACCTCCGCGCGTGTACGTACCGCGCACGCTAGACTCTTGTGAGTACGTGTTTCTCAGAGATGACTCAGTCAAAGCCCCGCTTCAGTCGCCCTACACAGGTCCTTACAAGGTTGTCAAACGCTCTGAGAATAACATGGATCTCCTCATAAAAGACTCTGTAACTCCTCATAAAAGACTCTGTAACCACGGTCTCACTCAACCGAGTGAAACCAGCTTTCATTGAGCCTCAGGTGAACCTCGCTGATTCTGCCGGTATTTCTCCCACTCCTGCTTCGAGCGGCCATCCATCTTCCCACACTATGGATTTGGGTATTGATTCTCCACAGCGTGTTTCTCTGCCGAGCACTGCTCCTTCTCCGTGTTCATCTAATTTGAGTGGCCAATCTTTTCAGGGCTTCACTCCTCACAGCCCTCGCAGTCGAACTGCCAACCACTCGGATTCTACCATTGTGTTACCATCTTTGTGTGACAGCTCTTTGTCACACCGTTCAATCCACGCTGGCTCCTTGTTGCCTTCGGTCACGCTCCCTCATCTGTCAGCTGATCGCCCGAGGTTGTCTCCTGTGCAGTCCAGTGCACCTGCCACCCCCCTCTTAGCAGATGCTTCCCCCTGCCATGGCTTTCCCACACCTCCCTGCCTCCCTACCATTGCTCGTACAGGTGCCATCCAAGAATTCACAACACATGTGCACCCTGATGATATACATAAATTATCTGTTGTCGTAGATGGCGATACGGTGTGTGTGGTACTCGCATGTGACAATATTGAGGGAGGAAGTGCAGAATCTCGTGTGGTGCGCCGCTTTAAATTGAGCAGAAATGCTGCGTGTGGCAATTTGCATGCCTTTGTTAGGCCTTCTGGCAAGGTGATTCTCTGCCTGCCGGCTGACGAAGTGTTACACCTTCACTCCAGGACGAGACGTCATCTTCAGCCGCCGGCGTCGCTTGCTGACTTCACCGTCAATGTACAGGGTTTCACCCCCCGGTCTCCTACCCGTCGACCGCTTCCGCCTGACACAGAAGAACTGTGCATTACCTTCCTAGCTTCTCACCCCCCCCCCTCACCCCCATTCACAGGGACGTACTCCATACTGTGCGGGGAGGGGGGGGGGGGCTTGTGGCGTAGAGTGCTATAAATATCGATATTTGTTCTGTGCGTAAGTGTGCTATCTTTGAGGAGAGGGCTTTGGAGAGGATGTTGGATGCTAACGGCAGTTAGCCTCTGGACTTGTATCTGTGTAGAAGCTAAGTGTGAATACATCTGTATCCGATAGAATTCTAGTTGTTTACCTACAACTATACCATATTCCCTCAAACCGAATATAATAGTTCACTTTCCCCATAAGACTGGCTGCAACACTGTGACACTGCAAGGAACTGGCAGATCACGTATGGCTAACAAATGTGACTGAAGGGCCCGAATGAGTGTTGACAACACACGTTTTGAGATTCTTCATCTAATGGTATTTGAAGATATGCATCATGCAAATCAATTTTTGAAAAGCAGTGTTCAGTGCCTAATCTGTCTGCTGATCCTCTGGGAGTGGCATTGGATAAGTATCAATCACAGTTTGTGGCTTGACTGTATACTTAAAGTCAACACAGAGGTGAATGCGACCTGAAGGTTTTGGGAGCAAAACCAGTGGACTTGCCCATTGACTAGCTTGTATGGGTGCAATAGCTCCGCTATCTTGCAATTCTTTAACTTCAACAGGCACCTTGTCCCGTAATGCTATGGGAACAGTTCTGGCCTCGCAAAATTTCAGCTAATCATTGTCTTTCATAGTAATATGTGCAACAAAATTGTTAGCCTTGACTAAACCTTCAGAACAGAGTTCAAGGAATTCTTTCAGCAAGCTACACTGTCATTTGCATTGAATGCAGACCCTGACAACACATTGTCCTGAATTTGAAAGCCAAACAAATCAAATGAATCAAGGCCAAATATGCTCTCACAATCACAGAATTGTAGCACAGTGAAAGTCACAGTTCGTATATGCGAGCAATACATGACAGGCAAAGTACATTTTCTGAGAACGAGAATGTCTTGTCCATTATAAGCCGTCAGGTGTGTGCTAGTTTTAGACAGGCATGGGGAGCCTAAAAGTTCATATGTGTTACGATTCAGAAATTTAACAGAGGTACCCATGTCCAACTGAAATTTCATATTTTTCCACTAATATGCAAATGAACAAAATGTTTGTTGGAGTGTCATAGCACTGAAGAAACTGACTGCTTGTGAGTTTTGCTAATGCCTGCAGAAGTCTTTGAATACACTACATTGATTACATGGGCCTTGTTCCAAGAATTATGTGAGTGGGCAGAATTCTTATGTTTGTTCCACTGCAAACATACAAATTGTATTTGACATTTCATGCCACAAGCTTAACACTGTACTTGTCTGGACAGGCAATCTTGATGTTTGTGCTGTGAATACTACCTAAGGGCTCGACATAATTCTGTTTGTCTGTTTATAGAACTGTTTAAGCAGCTTGGTGCACATGTGCTGTTTCTGCCTTCTGGGATGGTTGTGAGTGAGGGACAACTCAATCCGACAAATTGGTAGCTTCTCAAATTTATTGGCTGCTACAGCACCTGAATCACACTGATCTAGAATTTGCACCACTTGCTGAAATGATGGATCTGACTGTTTCAGAATCTGTTCTCTGTGTTTGACATCAGTTACATTTTATATGATCGCATTACACAACATAACATCTGAATATAAAGCACCACAAGCACATTTTAATTTGTGTTTCCTTTTTATACCCTGAAATCTGTTACCCACTCATGATAAGTCTGTTCTGATCTTTTCTTGCAACAAAAGAATTGGTATCTAGCTGCCATCACATTCACTTGTTGGCTGTAATAGTTAGTTAGTGAATCTACAACCTTATCTTAGGAAAGTGCACTTGGAGTGGCGGTAGGGAACAATTTCTGAATGAGGCAAAAGACAGCACTGCCTACCGTTGACAAAAAATAATGTAGTCGTACAGTACCTGGTACTTTGTGACAATGATGAGGGCTTCATACTGTTGCGATCAGTCGAGCCATTCCTCTTCTTTTTCGTTAAACTGGCGAAAAAGTGGTATGGTACTTGGAGCTACAGTTGTTGCATTTTGCGCTGTGTTGGTCACTTGGTTGGTTAATAGCTGCTATACCATATTGAGAAGGGAGGCAATCTACTGCATCTGAAACTGAAACATCTGTGTTAGCTGTGCTGCATCTATCACTTGCAGCTGTGGCGCCTGATCAGTGGATGTGAAAGGTGGGTTGCTCATTTTGGAATAGGCAAATGCAATAAACAGACAATGCAAGCAACAAAAATAAGCACACAAGCAAAGAAAATTTCTGCAATGACCACCTAAAAAAAGAGAAGCAAAAACACTATAGAAACACTCTTAAAACATGTAAACATGTAAGTACATCTCTGCAATAAAAAGACAAGGTTGAATTAAGCCACCAGCAAAACACTAAAGCCCATGACAAAACAAAATTGTGGCGGCCAGGCTCTGGATTGTCACGTTGGTTTTCGTTCACCTTCTCATTGCCAAATACGTAGTGTCTAGGAAGCCTGCATACTTGAATCATTAGACAAACAGTCAAACAAGTTATATTAATGATTTTATTACAAAAAGAAAATTACAATACTTAACTTTGGCAAGCACACAGATGAGTCGCAAGCAAAGGGCAACATGCAAAATGATCAATCTTCTTCAGTATAGACAATCCCAAGTCTGTGCTACATAAAGAGTACAAGTGAAGTGACTATTGTTTATGCTGCTATTGAAGTCACTAATCTTGAAGCTGCTATTGAACTGGCTGTCACCAGTTGGTCGCGGCATTTATGTCCTCTTCACATGGGGGCCACTGCTGTCATGTTGTCGTTCTGGAGGAAGGTCCAGTCAGCATGTGATTGGCTGACTTCTTCTCACAGCCTTCTCTTCCCTGTCGTTCCCGACTGGTGTGCCGGCACTTGACTTTGCACCCTAACAGCAAAGATGCTGAGTCACAAAAAGGCACAACTCATACAAACATGACCACAGTCTCTGACTGCTGAAGCCACAGCAACCAGAGATTGTGGTTTTGTGTGTGTGTGTGTGTGTGTGTTGGCCAAAAGCTCACTTTCTGGCAGTCTTTTTGTTGTGCCTATCTGCAACACAGAATCTCTACTATATGGTGAGTAGCAACTATCCTTTTCATAATGTTGTTAAGTCACACAATAAAGACAAGATTGCACACCAGTTAAATTCCTTTTGGAGTGTGTCAAAGAAATATCTCCATTTTTGGCAATCATATAAACTGCTCACTTGAAAAGAGATCCTTACCTAAAGATTGGAATGTTTCACAGGCCACACCAACAGACAAGAAATGACATAGTAGTAATTTGCTGAACTATAGACCCATATCACTCACATCACTTTTCAATGAAATTCTGGAGCATATATTGTGTTCTAATATTATGAAATACCCAGAAGAAATAATCTGTTGACTCATAGCCAGCATGAATTTAGAAAATATCATTCATGTTAAACACAAGTGGCTCTTTATTCACCAGAAGTAATGAAAGTTATCGACAGGGTTCTCAAGTTGATTACATAGTTCTAGATTTCCAGAAGACATTAACAGTGTTCTTTACAAGCAGCTTATAATCTGATTGCATGCCTATGGAGTATTGCCTCAGTTCTGTAACTGAATTCGTGATTTGCTGACAGTAGGTAGTGATCAATGGCAAGTCACTGACTGAAATACAACTGACATTTGGTGCTCCTCAAGAGAAGTGTTATAGGATCTCTGCTGTTCCTGATCTATATAAATGAGTTACGAGAGAATCTGAGCAGTCATCTTAGATTGTTTGCAGTTCATGGTGTTGTTTGCTGTCTACTAAAGTCATCAAATGAGCAAAACAAATTGCAAAATAATTTACAAAAGATACTTGAATGGTGCAGAAGTGGCAATTGACCCCAAACAATGAAAAGTGTGAAGTCCTCCAGTTGAGTACTAAAAAATAGCTGTTGAATCTCAGATTACACGACAAACCACAATAATTTAAAGTTTGTCAATTCAACTAAATACTTGAGGACAACAACTACAAAGCACTTATATTGGAACCATCACATAAGAAACGTTGTGGGGAAGGCAAACCAAAATCTGCAGTTTATCAGCATAAAACTTAGAAGATGGAATGAATCTACTAAAGAGACTGCCTGCACTATGCTTATCCATCCTCTTCTGGAATACAGATGCACAGTACAGGCTTCTTACCATATAGGGTTGATGGAGGACATCAAAAAAGTTTAGAGAAGGGCAGCTCATTTTGTATTAGGAGAAACAAGGGACAGAGTTCCATCAATATGATACATGAGTTGAGGTGTTAATCATTAAAACAACAGCGTTTCACGTTGTGGCAAGATTTTTTCATGAAATTTCGATCACCTACATTGGGAAAAATGACCTTTGTAATAAAATGCTAGAATTCAGAGCTTGCATGGAAAGATTTATATGTTAATTGTTCTCACGTGTGACTGGAGAGTGGAATGCTCATGCAATAGTCTGAAAGTAGTTCTGTGAACCTTCCATCTAGCATTTAAGTGTAAAGTGCAGAGTAGTCATGTAGATGTAGTTGTCTGAATACAGTAAGGCATTCAAAAGGATGTAGGGTGCAGTAATTACGGAGATATGAAAAGTCTTGCATAAGATAGGCTAGAATAGAGAGTTAAACCAAATCAGTCTTCAGACTGACAACAACATCTGGTAAACACAAATGTGTATGAAACTAGTATTTGCATAAATATACAAATATTTGTATAAACTAAAAACCAAAACTTAGCTTTTTTTGGAAGTCTGTTGAGAAGTTTTTAATCACTGTGATACACATTATCCCCTAAGCACAGATACAACAATTTTAATTTAGTTAATCTGAGCAGCATGCCAATTATAAGTTGTTCTTCAACAATTGTTGGTGAGAACTGGACAAACAAAATGTATATATTACAGCTACTGTTGACAGACTTCTTGTAAACAAGCCAAATTATAGGAAAGGGCATCAGTCATGCAAGGAGCACAAAACCTGGAATAATGGCTAATGAAAACATTTAAGGGATAAGGATTTAGAAAACATTATAAACGAGGCTCGAGGTTTCAATTCTAGCATTTATTTTGTAAGCTATTTGTCTGTTTCCACAATATTCAGTCATGTTAGTCACAGTATTATACACATTATGTGTTTAAACTTATCATAGTAACATCAGGAAAAACTTGCCTGGGAATTTTACAGACTTACATGAGACCATTTCTTGAAACTCACCATATGTATAATAATGTTATTAGCATTGGTGAACATTGTGAATGAAGCTGACAAACAACTATCAAAATCTTGATACACCCACAACTTAACATCCAGTAAAAATGGATAAAATTAAGAATTTCTTGTGATATCCTGCATGAAATTTATTAAGACCTTGCTGGTCATCTCATTCACCAAAGTATAAAATGCTGTAAGGATTTGCAAAGCTGTTTGACCAATCTATCTCCAGATGAGCGCATATTAATGGTTAATCCTAACCAGACGTACGCAAACATCGCAGTACCCACATCCTGCGACATCTCACTTTAGTGAATACTAAACCTTATGCAGAGATGGCAGTAGACCTTTTGTGTTGGCCATCATGCCGGTGTGGGCGTGGAGGGGCTCCACCTCTATTAAAAAAAAAAATTAAAATGCAAAGCTGGCAAAGTCACAGAACAAAATTGCGCATTCCCAAGTAAGTACAGGTGTTCACATTGATTTGCCTATCCCCTGTATGTGCAAAAAAGAGAATTACTTACTGCCATGCACTTCACAGTGGATGTCAGAGTATGGATTTAGCTGCAGATATAGAGAAGCAATCCATGCCATTTCATCTGAAATTGATTGTGGTCATTGCAAAAGAGCAATTTCCCCACTAATTATATGATTAGTAGTGGTCCATCACCTGCCTGACATACTGATTCTACTGCTCTTTGTTGACAGCACTGCAAGCAGAACAAATCTCTCATTTAATGAACTTTTTCAATAAAATTACTTGGCTGTATAATTTTGTTATGGTAAGTTAAAACCACCAATGTTTTAACTTCTTTGCAGACAGTTCTCATCTATGTGGTCTGATATAAAAACTTATGAACATTTAAAATAACAAACTTGTTTTGTTGTTCATCCATTATGTTGTACTACATTCCATTATGTAACTGATATAATTTCTAAGCAAAATACAGGTAAGAGAATCTAGTTAGTAACTAACATTTCATACCCAACTGTACATCCACAGGTACCATCAGCAGAAGACCGCCGTGAGAGCTGTTCAGGAATGGAAGACGGCAGCATTGAAGCCTCAAGTAGCGGGGGCAATGTGAGCATTGGTGATGACAGCCGACGTGTTCTGACACGCACATCCTCACATCGACGCCATCAAGTTAACTGGATTCTTCTTGCAATAGCTATTGATCGCTTGTGCTTTCTGCTCTACTGTCTACTGTTCATCATACTTGCAACAGTGTACTCTGTGTAGTGTGGAATCTTCACATTGGTAATGTGACTATTTCGTCATGCAGTGGACAGTGTCAGCTATGGGAAAATGAGTTCTCACTAACAGTTTACCCAGTACAAATATAAACTGTGTATTTACAGAGATACTGTGTCACAAACATTTTGAATTTCATTCTCAAATTCATAATTATTCACTTGTGTCTATGAGCATCTGCCTTCAAACAGCCTTTGAATATATTTCGCTACTAATAGTGGTACTTGTTTGTTGCATTAACTTAACAAATACTGAAATTCAGTGTTTTGTATTATTGTGACCATTTCATTCAATATATAAAAACAGAATGTTGAAAACATCCTTGATAGAAATACGTCATTATGAAGCAATTAGAACATATTACGAGGATGGTAGGGCATGAAAGAAAGATTACACACTTTAATGCACATCTGTGCTTGGATGCAGGCAATTCTGCTTATCCAGATACTGCAACTTTCAAGCCATTCATACAACTGTAAATTCAGGAGAAATCAGACTTGTGACTGCTGCACTACTGAACAGTTGGCGTTCTGGTCCGAGCTGGCGGAGATGGCAGTCATGTGCATGAGGTGTGTTTGCTTGTGTGAATGAAATTTGTGTGTGCGTGTGTGTGTGTGCACGCACATGCGTGCGTTTGTGTGTGTGTGTGTGTGTGTGTGTGTGTGTGTGTCTGTGTCTGTGTGTTCTTTCTCTGATAAAGGCTGTGGCTGAAAGCTAATATGTAAGTGTCTCTTATTTGTGCCTGTCTGCAACTTAAAGTGTCTGTAAGTAGCAATCCGTCTTTTCCTTACATAGTTTGTCACTCAACTGAAACTTCTCTCCAACCCTTCCTACCTCTCCCAGACACATTTTCTCTCCCCAGTCACTACACCCTATCCCGTCCCCCTTTTGAGATGTAGTATTATCATAACACTTGTCAGCCAGAACAGTGCAATCATGAAGTGATAAATACAACACCAGATTTAATAATTCTAGGTCCTATGATTAGTTATGAGAGAGCAAATAGGACAAGGATTTAAAGGACACAGAAATACAAGCATAAAGAAAAGAATATATTAAGTAAATAGCACATAGAAAAAGAAGTGTGAATCTGAAGTAGATGGGTCATATTTTTCAAATTTTGAATAAAGGTCAAATGTGTATTACTCACTTGGAGAGCCAGTTCTAACATAGGAAAAGCTGTACATCTCAGTCCTAAACCTCACACAACGTTGTGAGGATGGCTTTTAAACCCAGAGAATTACAGGAGTAGCTTTTATTGATCTTAAGGCTACTTATGACACTCTCAGTCATTGTACATTGTCTATGTGATAACCAAAGATTAAGTTTTCATCAAACTTATTCAAAGTTTACTTCAAAGCAGGAGATTTTATGCTAACTTCCAAGATCAGAATAGTCACTGGAGATGTCAAAGAAATGACTTACCACAAGGAAGTGTTCTTCCACCAATATTATTTAACACCTATAACAACGA
This sequence comes from Schistocerca cancellata, assembly GCF_023864275.1. Classification (NCBI taxonomy): domain Eukaryota; kingdom Metazoa; phylum Arthropoda; class Insecta; order Orthoptera; family Acrididae; genus Schistocerca; species Schistocerca cancellata. The sequence continues at coordinate 183,835,940 of NC_064632.1, forward strand.
CCAACTCCCTCCAGTAAACACAAGGAGTTTCCTTTGTGCTGATGATACGGCATTAGTGAATCAAGGGAAACAAGGAAGTGTTCTTTCTCCAATGTTATTTAACACCTATAACAATGACCAACCCTCTCCAGTAAACACAAGCAGTTCCATTTGTACTGATGATATGGCATTAGTGAGTCAAGGGAAATCTTTTGAGGGTGTTGAAGCCTATCTGGCTGACGTACTGAGGGAGTTGAATGTCTAACAATGAACTTTGTCCAAACCAAAAACACAACTGTATGCATTTCATCTTAAGTACGATCAGGCACATTGCAAACTAACATCACATGGTAAGAATTCAGTTAGTAAATATGCCCCATCCTAAGTATCTGGGAGCCACTTTGGATGGTACTCTGATGAACAAGCAGCATTGTGAGAATATGAGAATGAAGGCAGAAACCAGAAATAATACCCTTTGTAAGATCACTGATAGTGCATGGAGCTCTTGACCACAAACCCTGGGAACTCTGGCAACTTCTTACAGTGCTGCAAGGTATGTGCACCCAGTCTGGTGCAAATCTATCCATGCAAGCATAGTTGACAAGGCACAAAACAGAACAAATAGCCTTGTTCGAAACCAATACCACTTCTACAACTCTACCAGCCTGCAGGCATAGCACCACCAGATACTCATCACACAGCAGCTGCCAGCATGCAGAGAAAAAATCAAGGTCGTCAGGAAAACCATTCATTACATAGGAAAATTCAAGAAGCCACAAGGTTGAAGTCCAGAAGAAGTTTCCTAAAGTCCACTTCAGTCTTTCAAACAACAGCAACTACAGCAAGAAAACAATTGTGGATTTCTTGACTCAAGAACAACTCTATCTCCCCTCTTCCTTCATGTTGAGGTCACTCAACAGCTTTTATTCTGGAGTTGGAAGATCCAGCAGTAATCTCCAGGAATGGGACTCGTCTCTGAACACCAGCAACTTTGACAGAGGAGATGCAAAGACCACAAAACACATACTGGAGTGTTAACTGTGCCTTGTGTCTTGTACAGAAGATCTGTTTGCAACTCCAAGTGCGATAGAAGGTGCAACATTTTGGTCACAAGTAATGCAGCTTGATAATTCTTTCTTTCATTTGCTTTTAATGGAAATAACCATATATTCTATTCATTTCTGATTCAAATAAATATAAGTATTATTTTAGGCAGCTGGAAGAAGATCATAAAATGGAGGGCTGTCTGACGCTCATTCAGGGAAAGGTGTACAGGCAAACTATTTTCCAATTTTTTTCACACTCAGCATATATTTTTTTATTCCTGAATCACTGAGTTTTAACAAATAAAATCTGAAAATATTTGCTGTAGAGAAGGTATTAAAACACATAAATGATGTGGTCTTCTGTCCAAAGAACTGTGTGAAGCAAGTCTCCACAGTAGTCTATTCCGTGCAAGCCTCTTCATCTCTGTAGGACTACTGCAAACTACATCCCTTAGAACCAGCTTACTGTAGCCATACCTTGGTCTCCCTCTACAGTGGAACCCCTGCACTTCCCTCCATTATGAAATTGATGATCCCTTGATGCCTCAGTATTTCTTATCAACCAGTCCCTTCTTTTAGCCAAGTGGTGCCATAAATTTCTTTTTTCCTGAGTCCTATTCAGCACCACCTTAACAATTACCCAAGTAGCCATTTAATCTTCAGATTTCTTCTGTACCACTACATTTCAAAAGCTTCTGTTTCCTTGCCTGAACTGTTTATCACATGCTTCTCACTCCTGCACAAGAGCACTCTCGTCTCACTTCTGCACAAGAATACTATCACAACAAATACCTTGAGAAAAGCTTCCTAACATTTAAATTAATATTCCATATTAGTAAATTATTCTTTTTCAGAAATGCTTGTTCTGTTGTTATGTCTGCATATTATACCCACTCCTACTTTGGCCATTATCAGTTATTCTTCAGCCAAAACAACAAAACTCATCTACTACTTTTGGTACCTCATTTACTAATATGAGCTGTGATCTAAAAGTAATAGGAATTTTTATTTTTCTTAAAGAATCTTTATTTACTCATCAACATCAACATTGTCTCCTTCTAAGTAACCGCCTCAGATGGTATATAAGCTGCTAAAATTATACAGACAGTACATCTTGGTGTGCTTTCCAAAAAAGTCTAATAAAATGTCATTCTTTATTTTTGCATTTCTAAAAGACATATCTGTAGGTTTGATAGTAGATGTATTTCTGTTTAATTGCCAGCTGACGGCACATGACCTTGCTTGTGTATTGCCGACATCAGCGCAGTGGTCAGAGAAAGGTAATGGAAGAACAGACCAATATAAACATTGGATGTGTACAACAATACCAAAACAAACATTGTTAACAGTCAATGTGTTGTCAAGAATGTGTAATTCATTTTATGTAAACAATGAATTAAGTACAACCAGACATTTTCTCTTTTACAACATTACCATAACGAAGGTCGTTGTAGTAAAGAAAAGCTAACATAAAATAAAATGTGTTCCCCTTAGTACAAAATCAACCAGTTACCACATAATTTGTTGTGCATTAATTACCATCAACTGCTTCCTCTTTTTACAACAATAGCATAACGAAAATGAAATTCAGATTATTTTCCTTTTCTACAAAAGTACTGTAATGAAAATGAAACCCATAGTACTTCGTTCACTGTTACACAAATACTCCAATAAGTGTTCAAAATACCCACTATTTGATTCAACATATGCTTCGTTATGGGGAAACCAGTTTCGTTGCACTCTTTCACACACATGCACATTTGTCTTTATGGTATTGGCAACATTGAAAATCCTCTGTGTAAGTTTGCCCACATTAATTATTTGCTGAGCATAGATAAGTTCCTTCATATGACCCCAAAAATATAAATCCAGTGGATTTTAATCAGGACTGTGTGGTGGCCATCGAAATGGACCAAAATTTCATATCCATCGTCCTTGAAATCATCTATTCAAATATCTTCATACTCTGCAACCTTTGCAGGTGGGCAACCATCGTGGAGGAACAACATGTTATGATGTACAGTTAACGGAATATTTTGTAATAAAGTTGGTTGCAATGTTTCCTCTAGAAACGATCAGTAATAGTTACCAGTTACTTGTGCACATAAAATGCAAGGCCTAATACAGTAATCATTGATTATACTGGCCCATACATTTACGGAAAAGCGGCACTGAAAATGTGTTGCTACTACTTGGTATGGATTGTGTACACTCCACGTGTGCATGTTATGGCAGTTGGTTGTCCTGTCTTAAATGAAACATGCTTCATCTGTGACATCTATTTTGTTTCCAAGTCATGCTCCGCATTTTGTAACAGGAACCATTCTGAGAATTCTCCTCACGGAGGGAAATCTTACTCTTCCAATGCTTGTATTCCCTGAACACGGTAAGGCGGCAGACGCTTCTCTTTCAAAGTACAGTGAATGACGTGTGCAATACAACCACTTAGCGGGTATTCTTCTTGTACTCTGAATAGGATCTTCATGGATACTGTCCAGAATTTGTTCCTCAGCTTCCAACATACACTCTTTGCATTGTGGGCCTCTGCCTTCCGCATGGGGTAGTAAAGAGCCAGTATCTCTCAATCTGTGTAAATTAAATATGTACTTGCAAGCTGTATTCTGTCATCATTTACTTAATAATAAAATGAAAGCATATCAAAACAGACAATATGTTTCACATACAGAATTAAAGGTAAAGAAAACTATTGTAGTTTGCTATGAACGAATCACAAAATAATTCAGTAAAAGTAGAGAATTATGATGATACAAACCTTTGGTGAAGAGCGACAAATGTTTATCATGCAGGAAGTCTTCGTTATGGGAAGCGTTCTCAATAAATTCATACAGCTGACCTTGTAACACCTTTTTCCTCACCCTGAAGTTAATGAATATAGCATAGTTCAGTGATAGTAAATCTCCCTTCCATCCTAACATTTAACAGAGTTGCAATAACGTTTGCACGGGTAACTCGATGACTGCCGACGATCGGCATATTTCGCTAAACACAAATTGAGACATGTATAGTGCGCGTGACGCGGCGCAGCACAGTACGCATTGTGACTTCACAGCTTCAAATGAGACCGCGCAAATTGGGACATGAAGCGTCGGGGATGCAAAATGCGCCTGCGCTAGGTTGCGCGGTGTTGTGGTTGCGACACAGTTTCTCATGCCTCGCACCACATGATCACTGCGGGAGGGGTGAGGCAGGGAGCGCGTAAGCAGTCCTGCCACATGCTCAGTTCGGCTTGGTGCATATGGGAAGTGGAAATATCGCTCATCTGAAAAATACAGCCTTACAGTATACTGAATTTTATTCTCACTGAGTAGTGTTTGGTTTTTTTGCCGTATAAGCGCTCCATCTCTTTCTGCTAGTACATAATAGTTCTCAGTTACGTATGTCTGTATACTCTTTCGTTCTGTTCATTCTTTTGTCAAGAACAGCGCACAGTTAAATAATTGGTGAGCTATTAGCCACTGGGCCGGCCGAGGTGGCCGAGTGGTTCTAGGCGCTACAGTCTGGAACCGCGCGACTGCTACGGTCGCAGGTTCGAATCCTGCCTCCGGCATGGATGTGTGTGATGTCTTTAGGTTAATTAGGTTTAAGTAGTTCTAAGTTCTAGAGGACTGATGACCTCAGAAGTTAAGTCCCATAGTGCTCAGAGCCATGTGAACCATTTTATTAGCCACTGGGATTATATCTTCTGCCTCCAGAATGTTTACAGATCATAACAAGGGACAGACGATTGATTCATCATGAGGGTAGTGAATAAGGAAGTGAGGGATGTTATAAAATCATGTGATGTAGAAGCAACACAGGAAAGTAAAACAAAGTTATCTACTTGCTGCCTGCTATGCTGGCATTTCTCTAAGATCTGTAACAAAAAGTCGAAAAAGGGTGATTTCCACAGGTATGACCCCTTTGTGCTCCTGGTAAAAAGTGTCCAAGATCTGAAGTATGTAAGTTTCACTGTCATTGCTTGGCTGTGGATGTAATAAGTGACATTATACTACATACATGTGGACATCACATTTCCACTGCAAGCTAGAAACAGTTGAGAAGCCCTCACGAATAACAATGTGTTAGCAGGCTCGTCGTGATGAGAAAAAGTATTTCAGTTGTTGCTTACACACTATCAGCATTAATAAATTAATTATATTACAGGCTACACCAATGAAGAAGTGGTCAACATTATTCACAAAGTATAAGTATCCTGAAAGAGTGCTGAAATGTATCGCTAACAAAGGCAGATCTACTTCCATGACAATGTTTTTCAAACAACGTAAACTCTTTCTCTCATAAGGCACACCTGAGTAGCTTCCGCATTCCTGTCATATGCATTATTCTCAGCTGCTGAAGATACACTGACCATTATGTTGTGTGATGGATCAATTGTTTACCTTTCTCCATAACAACTATTTTATTCGTGAATCACACATTGTCAGTTTGGAAAGCTGTGAGTGAGTAACCAGCATCTGGAACATGCGAGTCATTCCTCCTGAAGGGTATGCTCGTCATTGTTTTAATACTGCTCAGATGATGGAAAGGAATAAAACCGTTTAGTAAGTTTCCATTCCCGTCGTTCAGTGTCAAAAATACGATAGGTAACAGGGAATCAACAAAAATTCCAACAGAATTGGCGATTTATTTTTGTGCGAATTGCTCATTTGAAGAAGCATCACCATTTATGAGTAATGATACATTTTTCTAGTTGACAGGTTTAACTATCCTTTTGCCAAAACACAGTATAATTTTTGCAAACTCATCTTGCAGCAGCTATTGCTACAGAACTCTGTAACAGAGTATCCCATTGAACTGATAACTGGCTACCAGAGAGCTCAATAGGTTACAAAAAGCCTCATTGTGTCATTTTGCAGTAACATAAGAGAAGAAATTTCATGATTATTGTCATACTAGAGAACTCTTATTTCACCAGCTGTCGATAACCCTTGAAAAATTACAGTCCCTGGGGTGAAAAAGAATGAAATAGAAAGTATAGCTTCATGTTTCAGCATAACAAAAAGTGCCGACACGAAGATGAAGGACGCAAGAGGAGAGAAGGCTGTGAGACAATGTCAACCAATAGCCTGCTGACTAGGACCACCCCATGACAGGAGCGCCCTCTATACAAAGAGAATATAAGTTCCGCTCCTGCCAGCCCCGGCAGGACAGTTAGAAGATGGAAACTAGCAGAGGCACTACCAGAGAGGCCTGGAAGAGCAGTGATATTAATAATAGCAGTGACTTATGGGCAAGTGTGACTGCTTCCATGGACATTGTATATACTGATGGACACTGACTGTTTGCATGTCGGCCATTGCTTGCAATAACTCATTGTAAATCCAAAGTTAAGTATTGTCAATCTTCTTTATTGTAATAAAAACTATTAATATAATTTGCTTGAATTGTTGTATAGCTATCCGAGAAGGCAGCATCTTTTGGGCACCCCGTAAGAGATGAGTGGGCAGGACCCCACACTTCTGATATATCACCAGAGGTAAAAAAGCTCCATGTGTTTATGAACTGGCAAAATACTCTCCTCCCTGGGTGCTATCATTCACCAAAATCTCGTTTCAATGTCTCAAGCAGTTTAGGAAGTATGAGGGATGTTGTGAATATTTCACTACATGGACGTGAGGTCAGGAGTGAACATGCTGCACAGAATCCATTTTCTCAAAATCGGAGACAGATAGAGACCTCCTCCCAAGTCTAAAAAAAACTTCAGTATGTTAGATAAATTTCATACATAGCAACATATGGTGTAATATGCACCAAGTGCAAAATCGTAGCAACCCCTATTTCTCATTGCAAACATTTTGAATTTTTTGTAGTATCTTGCTAAAATGTGTATATCACAATAAGTATGACCATTAGTGAGATGGTCACTACACCACAAAGCTGACATATAACACTACAAGTAAGGCAAAAATAAAATATTTTCACTAAATAGTTTCTGTAAAACTGTTTGAGAAAATTCCAAGGTATGTGCACTTCAATTCTGTCAGAGCAGAGTGTCACCAACTGACGCGTGCAAAGCATGTGTACGTTCCTCAATATGACGCACTGGACCAGTGCGGCATGTGCAGAACATGGCACGTCGCGCTGTAGTATCGTGTCATGTCCCGCATGCTATACACATCTCAATTTGTGCTTAGCCTTACAGTGACTCAACCTCAATGGCCATTGTGGCCTACATGTTTGTGACTCACACTCATGATGTCAATACCCGCAGCGGTAATGTCTACTTTTCCAAAAACATGGTCCCGTGATGAACTACTTTTTCTGGGACAACCATAGGAAATGGACACACATGTTTCTACACATTTTGAATCAGTTACTTGTGTTCTACTAAAAGGATTTTTTTGTCAGCTTGTACAGTTTACACCCTGTATACCTGTGGCACTGCTTTTTCCAATCTTGGAAGCATTTCTGAAACTCACTTTTTGCTATGGTGTTCTGCTCCATCAGCAATTCTGTTTTCATTTCAGGTGGCAAAATGACATCCTTTCATGGTTCTAATTGTTTTGTAAATAAAACCACCTTTTCTTGCTGCAACTTAATTTATTTTTCTCAGATGCATTTTGTCTTTTTCTTATTCTAAGGCATCTTCAGTGGGATCTACAATGATACAGTTTTGTTATTTTGAGATTATCTGTATCATTCTGGATCCCACTAAAGATGCCTTAGAGTAAGAAAAAGGTGAAACATGTCTGGAAAAAATGAATTAAGTTGCTGCAAGAAAAAGGCAGTTTTATTTACAAAACAAGTATTTCTGTGCTTGCTGTGGAGGATGGCCACGCAAACAAACTTGTTGTTTCATGGTTCTCTCCAGCCTTGGAAACAGAAAGAACTTGCAGGGGACTACGTATGTTGTATACGGTGGCTGAGGCGACATAATGGATTTGTTTTTTGTCATAAAATCACGAACAAGCATTGAGGTGCGAGTGGAAGCATTATCATAATGCAGTTTCCACACAGGGTTTTGCCACAGTTCAGGTCATTCTCTTCAGGCTGCTTCATACAAATGGCACTTTATTTCCAGGTAATATTCCATACTGAGGTGGCGCAGTGGTTAGCATACTGGACTCGCATTCGGGAGGACGACGGTTCAATCCCATTTCCGGCCATCCTGATTTAGGTTTTCCGTGATTTCCCTAAATCGCTTCAGGCAAATGCCGGGATGGTTCCTTTGAAAGGGCACGGCCGATTTCCTTCTCCATCCTTCCCTCACCCAAGCTTGCACTCCGTCTCTAATGACCTCGTTGTCGACGGGACGTTAAACACTAATATCCTCCTCCTCCTCCAATATTCCTTACTGACTGTATGGCCACAAGGCAGGAGCTCATGATACACTATCCCATTGTAAACAAAGAAAACCTTGAGAACAACCTTCACAAATGCTTGATCTTTTTGAATTTTTTCCAGTCTTGGCTCTTTAGGCAGTTTCCATTGGGACAACTGGCCCTCGGTTTCAGAGTTATACCTGTTCCTCCTATGACCGTGTTTCACTAATTCCCATTATATCCAACTTAAAGTTATTAATCTCTTTCTTTACCATGGAAGCATCAACAAAAAAGTAAAACTTAAAATCCAAATCTGAGAGTTGCCATTCTTCTGAATACACTACTGGCCATTAATATTGCTACAGCAAGAAGAAACGCAGATGATAATCTGGTATTCATTGGACAAATATATTATACTAGAACTGATATGTGATTACATTTTCACGCAGTTTGGGTGCATAGATCCTGAGAAGTCAGTACCCAGAACAACCATCTCTGGCTGTAATAATGGCCTTGATATGCCTGGGCATTGAGTCAAATGGAGTTGGTTGGCACGTACAGGTACAGCTGCCCATGCAGCTTCAACACGATACCACAGTTCTTCAAGAGTAGCGACTGGCATATTGTGATGAGCCAGTTGCTCGGCCACCATTGACCAGATGTTTTTATTGGTGAGAGATCTGGAGAATGTGCTGGTCAGGGCAGCAGTGGAACATTTTCTGTATCCAGAAAGGCCTGTACAGGACCTGCAACATGTGGTCGTGCATTATCCTGCTGAAATGTAGGGTTTCACAGGGATCGAATGAAGGGTAGAGCCACGGGTCGTAACACTTCTGAAATGTAACGTCCACTGTTCAAAGTGCTGTCAATGCGAACAAGAGGTGAGCGAGATGTGTAACCAATGGCACCCCATACCATCACGCCAGGTGATACTCCTGTATGGTGATGACGAATACACGCTTCTAATATGGGTTCACCGCCATGTCGCCAAACACGGATGCAACCATCATGAAGCTGTAAACAGAACCTGGATTCATCCAAAAAAAAAAAAAAATGCAGAGTCAAGGGTAACCGCAGCCATGGTCTCTGAGATGATAGTCAATGCTGCTGCAAACGTCATCAAACTGTTTGTGCAGATGGTTGTTGTCTTGCAAACGTCCCCATCTGTTGACTCAGGGATCGAGACGTGGCTGCATGATCCGTTACAGCCATGTGGATAAGATGCCTGTCATCTTGACTGCTAGTGATATGAGGCTGTTGGGATCCAGCACGGTGTTCCGTATTATCCTCCTGAACCCACCGATTCCATATTCTGCTAACAGTCATTGGATCTCGACCAATGCGAGCAGCAATGTCGCGATATGATAATCCGCAATCATGATAGGCTACAATCCAACCTTTATCAAAGTCGGAAACATGATGGTAAGCATTTCTCCTCCTTACACGAGGCATCATAACAATGTTTCACCAGGTAACGCTGGTCAACTGCTGTTTGTGTATGAGAAATCGGTTGGAAACTTTCCTCATGTCAGCACGTTGCAGATGTCGCCACTGGTGCCAACCTTGTGTGAATGCTCTGAAAAGCTAATCATTTGCATATCACAGCATCTCCTTCCTGTCGGTTAAATTTCGCGTCTGTAGCACGTCATCTTCGTGGTGTAGCAATTTTAATGGCCAGTAGTGTAAAATGGTCTGAGAGAAGATAATACCAACATGGTATCTAAGATATTGCTCGTAAAGGAAGGATTTCAGTAAAATAGGAAGTAATCCATGGAATCCTCAGTCGGGGAGCTGACAGATGTTATTGTACTTCCAAGCAGTGTCACCGGCCTCCTCTATGTCAAAAAATGTTCCTTTTTATGTTTCGTTCATGAAGGAGACACTTCTGTATAGCTATCTCCAGTTGAGTAAGATTATACACAATATGAGCATACATTCTGAAATCACACTGGAAGTAATTTAAAGACTCCTTTCCACCAGGATCCACACATTGTGGCTATTGACCATCCTTGTAAGAATATTTCTCACACAGCTGTTAAGAGCGATACTGTGATAACCACATGGGACTGTGCAATCCTTTCCTGGTTTCAGAAGAGTGACCAGCATAGTTCTTTCCAGTAGTAGGGATACTGTGCTTCCAATCACATCTTGTTTTAAAAAAATTCCATGGTGATCACTTTTGGTTAGTGATCCAGTTGCACATCAGAATGCCATAACAAATTCTGTCAAAGCCATGAGCAGTGTTCCTCTCTACAGACAAGGAAAATTCTTTCACCAAGGAAAAAGTCGTTGTATGCTTCTATACTGGCAAACCCAAAATCTAATTTTCTTTCCTGTATGACTTTCCAGTGTTGTTTGAAGGCGAATTCTTGACTCACTCACACTACTGTTCTACTGTAAAAAATATTCCACCACTGACTGTGCAATAGAAGTGTGTAATTAGAAAGAGAACTGTTTAGTTACATGGCAGTCCTGACACTCACACTCTTGTAGACACAGTCTAAAAGTCTGAGGAACTCAGAAATTCTTGCCATGGCCTATTATACTTTCTTTGTTTGCCAAGCCTTGACAGTCATGATTCAGAAGGTGTTAGGTTCATTCATGATAGTATGGACTTGAACTTTCCCAGTGCTGCTTGCCTTTCCCTGTTATGTGATGCACAAAGAGTGTAATATAACTTTTACACATATTTGTTTATTTCCATTCAAAGGCACAGATGACATTTTTGCATGAAACACACACAATTATGCTGATAGTTGCATTGTTTAATAGTTTCTTACATTTTATAAAGGGCCTACAGTGATTTGGCTGTGAGGATGCAGTGGAATATATATGGCTTTTGTGCATCTCTGCCATCAGCAAAGAAACAACTAAAGGAAAGCAGTGTGTTTATTGCGTGCATTGTTATATTATTATCTTTAGGTATCTAGACTTGAGAGGGAAGGGACATATGCTGTTGGAGGATTCTGCCTCTTGCTGAAGCAGCCATTGATGCTGATAAAGTTAATTAAAATATTTTATGGCTCTAGATGTGAAAATAGCAGTTGTTGTCCTTTGAAAATAGCTGTACGAATATAGCTAATACAACTGATGAAGTGAAAAGGCAGTGAACTTCTTATTTATCATGAATTGAGTTTCATAGGATTGTGAACATTGACTTATGACTTTCAGAAAATAAATATTGGAGGTTTCCTGTCATTCTGCAACCACAGTCACTATGCCAGGAAGAATAATAGCTCCTGATTTTATTTGACTATTGCCTTGACACCAGTTGGACATACACATTTAATTTTTCACAAACTGCATTGCACTTGAGCAATTCCCATGAGTTTCAACTGTGAAATAACGCCACATTTTTAAGATTTAAGGTGACCATATATTCCTCCTACATGCTCTGCAGCTGGACGAGAAGAATGCCCACACCACCATTGCAGCCTCTATTCATTTTCAGGTTTTATCTCACATTACTCCACGAATAATAGATAAATAACATCATCAATACTAATTCATTTACTTATTTTATTTTTCATGTCTTGAATACCATACATTAAGATATAGTATAATTCAACTGTAATAAATTTAAAGTTTAAATATGTTTTGTCCAATAATCAGCTACACAGTTCACATCATCATCATCATCTAGCTATAAATCTAGTGGGGTACAGTTTGTCCTGAGGTTTGGGTATGTCAGTAGGTGGTCATCTGTTTGGACATTCCCACACTAACACAGTGCTTCCCCATCAAAGTGGCCCCAACGAGCAAGGTTATTCTTGCAGTTTGAGACCATAGTCTGTAGCCTGTTGAGAGCCTTCCAGGTTGTGAAGGATCTGTTACTTCCAGCTGCAAGTTCTTCCTTCAGCTCCAGGATATAATATGGAGTTGCCTTCTTCCATAGCTGAAGTCTTCTTTCCTCAATGGTGACGTTGATTGGCTCTGATGTCCAAAGCAAGCTCTTTCTTGAACAAAGTTGCCTGGGCTGTTGCTGATGCCTGTGTAGAGGGTGACAATTATGTCATCTGTTTCTCCCTCTCCTCAGCGTCTTGCCACTGTATACTTGTGGGAGCTATCTCCATGAGATGGTAAATCCTCTCTGTCACTGTCCATGTGGGCCTCAGACATCCTGATATGATGCAGGACAATTCATTTATGGCCACACGAATGTGTTTCACATGGGTCGAATTCTTCAACACAGGTGTGGCATATTCAGCTGCCAAAAACTGAGTGCAACAGCTGTTGCTCAAAGCACTTGTGGGTAAGTTTATGTTGGTCAGATTACAAACAATATTGTTCCTAGCATTGACCTTTTGCTTAGTGTCCAAACAGTTCAGTTTACTTGACAGAGTTCTGTCCAACTTTTCAACTCAGTATTTGGGGGTGTAGCAGTGCTCTAGTTCTTGCCCTTTCCAACCACATGGAGTTTCTTTTTGCCTCCCTTATTCCTCAGGTGAAACTGCAAACCTCCATCTTTGCTAGGTTTGGTTTTAGGTGGTTTTGTTGATTCCCCCAGTATTTCAAGGCTGCTAGTTAATTTCTCTTCTGTTTTCTTGGAGATTCTTTCTTGGGCAGCCACGTCTATGTAATCAGCATATATAAATACCTGCCACAGGGATGCGTTGCCTGTTTATTGGAGTATACACTAAACAGCAACGGAGCTAATACACATCCTGAGCGAGACCATTGTTTTGGTTTCTCCACTCACTATTTTTTCCCCTGCATGGTAACAAAGAAGCACCTATTCTGTAGTAAACACTGCACAAATTTTGAAAATCCAAAATCCTTAGTAAACTGACAAACCTTATCCATCAGTCTACTGAGGTTTAATATTGCCACAGGTTGCACTCAGATAATGAAAATCACACCATTCACCTGCTTTCGTTCATATCTGTCTACAATGTGATGGGTTAAATTCAAAATCTGCCCAGTGCATGAGTGTCCTGGCCTAAAGCCAGCTTGTTCAGGCCTTACGACCTCATCTGCAGGTCTGGATATTCTATTCAGCACCATTCTCTCAAGGGCCTCAAACAGCTGGCACAGCAAAGATACTGGAAAAAGTTATTTACATCTGTTGAATCCTTCCCTGGTTCTAACTGGGGTACCCCTCTTGCTTTTCTTCAGATCGTGGAGATCTGCATAGTGTTGATGCAATTGTTCATCAGGTCTATTAGCCACGTAAGAGTTTTTGTGCCAAATTGTTTAATTTGTTCAATCCTTAAATTGTCTTGGCCGGCTGCCTTATTATTTTTCATTTCGTCTGTTACCATCCGCTGCTCTTCAACTGTGAAAGGTGCCTCAAATGAATGGTATTCATTTTCCAGGCCTCTTATGATAGAAAATCAGGGTAATCTGTGGGTGGTTTTTCCATTGAGCAGAAGCTGATGGGCGATTTAGTTTGCCAAAACACTGCAGGTTGTATACACTGTGGGACAATCAGATAATCTGGGAAAAACTTGGAAATTTTTTCATTCTGGGAAAAAAATTGAAAACCCAGGAATGTTTTAGAACTTTGGGAATTTTTCATTGTTTTAGTTTTCAGTTAAATTTTTTAATTTTGAATGGCGAGAACTGATACTCTAACAAAGAATTTGTGTTAACCCCTACTGCAGAATAGTACTGCAGGAATAAAACAGAAATGAAAGAATAATGCCAAAATAAAACTTTAGTTGCATTCACAACAACAAAATACTGTGCACACACGAGTGTGATGTCACAACTGTTAACATATTTCTAACAGGTCATGGGAAAATTAAATTTGCTTTTACACAAGATGAATTATGTTATGTGCAAGAATGTCTGATAAATTTCTTAAATCACAGAGTGCTTGACTCTCGTTCAAAACTTAACACTTCAAGCACCAGCCACTTACAAAAATTTTGGGCCCAGAAGACCAGCCATTTATGCCATTATTTAAAATTTTACTGGCACATTTGTGTTTGATAAAAAACAGCTGTATTGTTTGTGAAAGCTTAGCTTTTCTTGTAGCTATACTGTATGTATATTAATTTAAACCATTAACTTTTCCTATTTGTGTGTTTGTGCTACTTAACAGTGATGTTGCTACTGACTGACATCAAATGTCTTATGCTCTGAAAAATTTGGAAATTTGTGGTAAGGTCTTATGGGACTAAACTGCTGAGGCCATCAGTCCCTTAGCTTATGCACTGCTTAATCTAACTTTAAACTAACTTACACTAAGGACGACACACATACATGCCCGAAGGAGGACTCGAACCTCCAACAGGAGGAGCCGCGCGGACCGTGACAACTTGCCTTAGACCGCGCGGCTACCCCATGTGGCCTTATGCTCTGAATATCCCCTGTAATTGGCTGGCAAGATCACATGATGTGAGCTATGATTGACTGACAAAAGCACAATGCAATCTAATTTTCAGTGCTTCAGAAGCTACCATTCTGTATTTGGTGGAATTCATATTTATACTTTCGTAATGTGATAATATGCATTGTACTGTTGCCACGTATCAAATATCTTTTCAAAACACATTCTTTCTTGCTGGATTTCATTTCCTAAAGTGCTGGGAAGTTGTACATTGGTATATAAAACCTTTGCTCTTCAAAGGATTGATAATCTTTACAGCTCCAAGGAAAAGTGTAGCCTCACTTAATATGGAAGAAGTGTACTTTCACTTGGGAAAAATTATATTTTCATCCAGGAAAAAGTGAATTTTTAACTGGAAAATCTGGAATTTTTTTGTCTTGTCCGCCTGTACACCCTGCACCAGTCTGAAATGTTTTGGAGCTTGTTGGGTCATTGCTGAGATTTCTAAGTACACTCCTGGAAATTGAAATAAGAACACCGTGAATTCATTGTCCCAGGAAGGGGAAACTTTATTGACACATTCCTGGGGTCAGATACATCACATGATCACACTGACAGAACCACAGGCACATAGACACAGGCAACAGAGCATGCACAATGTCGGCACTAGTACAGTGTATATCCACCTTTCGCAGCAATGCAGGCTGCTATTCTCCCATGGAGATGATCGTAGAGATGCTGGATGTAGTCCTGTGGAACGGCTTGCCATGCCATTTCCACCTGGCGCCTCAGTTGGACCAGCGTTCGTGCTGGACGTGCAGACCGCGTGAGACGACGCTTCATCCAGTCCCAAACATGCTCAATGGGGGACAGATCCGGAGATCTTGCTGGCCAGGATAGTTGACTTACACTTTCTAGAGCACGTTGGGTGGCACGGGATACATGCGGACGTGCATTGTCCTGTTGGAACAGCAAGTTCCCTTGCCGGTCTAGGAATGGTAGAACGATGGGTTCGATGACGGTTTGGATGTACCGTGCACTATTCAGTGTCCCCTCGACGATCACCAGTGGTGTACGGCCAGTGTAGGAGATCGCTCCCCACACCATGATGCCAGGTGTTGCCCCTGTGTGCCTCGGTCGTATGCAGTCCTGATTGTGGCGCTCACCTGCACGGCGCCAAACACGCATACGACCATCATTGGCACCAAGGCAGAAGCGACTCTCATTGCTGAAGACGACACGTCTCCATTCGTCCCTCCATTCACGCCTGTCGCGACACCACTGGAGGCGGGCTGCACGATGTTGGGGCGTGAGCGGAAGACGGCCTAATGGTGTGCGGGACCGTAGCCCAGCTTCATGGAGACGGTTGCGAATGGTCCTCGCCGATACCCCAGGAGCAACAGTGTCCCTAATTTGCTGGGAAGTGGCGGTGCGGTCCCCTACGGCATTGCGTAGGATCCTACGGTCTTGGCGTGCATCCGTGCGTCGCTGCGGTCCGGTCCCAGGTCGACGGGCACGTGCACCTTCTGCCGACCACTGGCGACAACATCGATGTACTGTGGAGACCTCACGCCCCACGTGTTGAGCAATTCGGCGGTACGTCCACCCAGCCTCCCGCATGCCCACTATACGCCCTCGCTCAAAGTCCGTCAACTGCACATACGGTTCACGTCCACGCTGTCGCGGCATGCTACCAGTGTTAAAGACTGCGATGGAGCTCCGTATGCCACGGCAAACTGGCTGACACTGACAGCGGCAGTGCACAAATGCTGCACAGCTAGCGCCATTCGACGGTCAACACTGCGGTTCCTGGTGTGTCCGCTGTGCTGTGCGTGTGATCATTGCTTGTACAGCCCTCTCGCAGTGTCCAGGGCAAGTATGGTGGGTCTGACACACCGGTGTCAATGTGTTCTTTTTTCCATTTCCAGGAGTGTAGATTCCAAGCTTTCTGCTGTTCTGTTTTGTTCCCAGTTCCGTGGCTAAGTCACATCACTTCTCCCTTCTACGAGGGCGGTTCAGAAAGTAACCTCCGATCGGTCACAGTGCGGGTTGTGGGGGGAGTAGCGACGCCATCTGTGCGTTCATGCACTCAACAGGTCAGTCGGCATCAGGCCGTGGTCGAGTGAATGTCGTACCTGCGCTAGTTTAGTTTTTGTGGCAGTTTGAAATGTGTGCTGCAATAGAAAACCCCGCCAAATGTGATGTGCGTGCTGTCATAAGGTTTTTTACAGCCAAAGGATATTCTGCAGCAGCTATTCATCGTGAGCTTTGTGCCGTGTACGGACCAAGAGTTATGAGTGAAGGAGTTGTCCGTGAATGGGTACGTTTATTTAAAAGTGGACGAGAAAACGTTCATGATGAAGAGAGGAGTGGTAGACCATCATTGGTGACTGACGAACTCGTTCAGACAGTTGATGCAAAAGTTCGTGAAAATCGACGTTTCTCAATGTCGGAGTTGTCTACTGGTTTTCCACAGATTTCTAAGACTCTCTTGTACGAGATAGTGACAGCAAGATTGGGTTACCGTAAGTTCTGTGCACGATGGGTGCCCAAAATTCTTACCGACCACCACAAAACTCAAAGAATGGCCTCTGCATTAGACTTTCTGTCACGTTATGAGGACGAAGGAGAACCATTGTTAAACAGAATCGTGACCGGTGACGAAACCTGGATTAAGTACGTGAACCCTGAGACAAAAGAACAATCAAAGATGTGAGCACATTCAAATTCGCCTACCAAACCAAGAAAAGCCTCGCAAGATTTTTCTGCCAGAAAACTGATGGCAACGGTGTTTTGGGATGCCAAAGGGGTGTTGTTGGTTGAATTCATGGAACGTGGTACGACCATTAATCAAGACGTGTACTGTGAAACAATAAAAAAGTTATGACGGGCTACACAGAACAAACGCCGTGGTATTCTGACCTCCGGTATCGTTTTTTTGCACGATAACGCCCGTCCTCACTCTGCTCGCAGAACAACGGCCCTTCTTGAGTCCTTCAAGTGGAACGTTATCAACCATCCACCTTACAGCCCAGACCTGGCGCCAAGTGATTATCACCTCTTCATGCATTTGAAGAAATGGCTCGGGTCACAGCGGTTTGATGACGACGAAGAGCTCAAAGATGCGGTCACAGGCTGGCTCCAGGCACAAGCGGGTGATTTTTATGCAGAAGGAATTTCAAAGCTTGTGAAGAGATACGATAAGTGCCTCAATCGCTATGGAGACTATGTAGAAAAATAGTGCAAAGATGTAGTTGTAAGATGTATATATTAAAATATTTTTATTTAACTTGGTGTATTTTTTAAAATCAACCGGAGGTTACTTTCTGAACGGCCCTCGTATTAGAGGTTAAGACTTGGAGCAGCTCCTCCCAGCCTCCAAACCATCTTCAGAGAATAGACTAGTACTGTACAGCTGCTTGTACTTTTCAAGGTTTGTTTGTATGTTGCCATGAAGCCCAGCTGGGTATTCCTTCTGGCAGCCTCTAGGGATCTGTTTCCAAAATATTTGTCTGGTGAGCTGTATAATTGTCATTAGAGTTAGTGACTGGAGGTATCTCATCAATCTCTGGGTCCATTTCTTCTGTAAAAAAAAATCTCCACTGTGCCTTCTTGAAGTTGAACCTCCTTTTAAATGGGTTGATATGCGGGCACAATACAGCTTGTATGGTCAGTGTGATGGGTCTGTGTTGAGTTCCTGGTAGTGCACCTTCTACCAACTTAACTGATTGCTGAGTTAGCCAATGTGTTCCAAATATGGTGTCATGGTTGTATCCACAACACATCATACACTGTTGAAAGAGGCTAGTAATTTGAGATTGTGTATAAACTTCAGTCCAGATCTCTCTGCCCATCTCTCGACTTCTTCTTCATTGGAATCTGTCTCTTGGTAGCCCCATGTTGTGCTGTGACTACTGAAAGCTCCAATTGTGAACTTGATTGACTGGTTTTGAAAGTTCTTGGCTCTCTGAACCTGAAAAATGCCCCTGGGGCTTGCAGATGGAGGTCACTGTGCTTGTCTTCAACTCAACTGTTAAAATTTATATATTATCTATATGCATCGTTGCAGCTGATCGATCCATAAGGACGGGCTTTGTGAACATTAAGCTCCCATATTGTTCATGGGATATTTCTGAAGCTAATATGATGCTTCTGATTTTTGTTCTATGGCTAGTAGGTCCTCTATGGGTTTCCTGCAAGATTAAAATATCACATTTGCATTTGCTGCACATGTCAGAGAGTAAAAGTTCTTTATTTGCAGATAAACTTTCCATTTTAACTGAAGTCATTTTAAGGATTGTTCTGAAAAGGACCATTTGTTCACATTCATGTTTCTCTTTGGTGTACTGGCTTTTGCAGGATTAACCAGCTGCATGCCATTTCCAAGGATGCCATATCTTCACTCTATCTTCTAGGAGGCACCATCATGCCCCCAGCGATACTAAAATAAATAAATAAGAGTTAAATCCTGTCACTAATAATTGCAATTAGTGTCATCTGATGTCTTAATATTTCGATGAAATAACTCAATAGCAACTGCAACTGTTTGCAATGGAATGGTGACAGTGGTAAGACTGGAGTGGTTTTGCTTCTTTAACACTAAGGTCACCCTTCCTCGTGCCAAAATAGCATCAGAATCTTTGGAGCACATTTCTTGTAAACATGAGCCTAGTGGTCTTTCCTGCAGTAGAAATAAAAACTTGAACACTTCTTCGTGGGTTATGAATCTTGAAGGTTGAAAGCCATTTGTCAGTGAGTGTATTCTTCTCCACATTCTCTTTGTCATGACAAATTGCATGGAGTGGTAGGAGGTCTTTTTGTTTCACCCATATAAATATTTTCACTGTTTGTGGATAAGTATGTTCTATGAGCTGATGGCTTTAAGTATGCTGCCTTTGCTTTTCTGTGAACCTTCTTGATGAGTTTCCAGTAGTTATACAAGGTGTTGCTGGCATGGACATGGGATGGTTTTGCATTATAGTTTTCCAATGTTACAGTGAGATCTCTTCCTTCTGCACAACTGTCAATTTGGGAGCAATTATGGGCAACATAATAGCTTTTTCCCTTGCAATTCCATATGTAGATACAGGTACTTGAGCCAGTATTGGCAGTTTGACAGTTTGCATCTGTACAGTAACATTAGCTTTACGTACAGGTTTCCTTGGTGCTGTGACCAAGAAGGCTGTAAAACTTAGAGGCTCCACAGACTTGAATGCTTGTTTTCCTTCATCCTAAAAGATTTGTTGAATTGCTTTAAGCTTCTACACTTTCCATTCTGTAGTGCATACATTGCATTCCTGCTACACACGAGATGTTCACTTTGATAGTTCTGCACTTGCTGATTTTTCACATCTACAGCCAGAAGGTTTTAGCTTACCTTCTACTGCGGTGCACCAAGCCTCAGGCACTTGAAATATCTCACTGGGTTTGTCATAATGTATATGTTGTTAGATATTCTGGTAGTGCAAGTGTGTTGAAAGTAAAACTGAATGCTGACATTTTCTCCAGTTTATCATCTACTTTCTTTATTCTATATTTCACTTCTGTTACCCAAATTTCTCACCATTCTTCCTGTACCCTTTTAGTTCAATGTCCATCATGTCTTGGCATGTCACAACATCTTTGGTAAAGTTAACTATGCTGTGGAGTTCACAAGCTTTCTCATTCTCAGTAATATTATTATTTGTTAGATACTGACCTCTCTTACAGGATGATGCCATAATACAGCCTGTACACAACTTTCTAGGTACCTGGTAGCTTCAGAACGCTATATGAGTGTAAGAGGTAAAGATCACCTCAAATTTGCCACCACCTCAAACCTACCTCCTCCTCCCTTAATGAGATCAAACTGATTGTGGCACAATGGTGCTCTGTCGCTTTCTTAAATTTGAGCGTAGATTTGGAGGACTTCCCTTTGCAGTTCTCTCAGTTGGACGGGTCTTGATAATCACTGGTAGTCCATCCAAGCCACTGAGAGGTTAGAACATTGGTGTAGTTGTAGTAGTAGTAGTAGTAGTAGTAGTAGTAGTAGCGGTAGTGGTAGTAGTAGTACTAACAGCAATGGTAGTTTCATTCATCCATGGATCACTTTTCCAAGAATGTCACACATGTCATTGTATTACATTTGAAGAACATAAAACATAATTTATGTATGAAGCATTTACATAAGTACAAGTCTATTTTCAAAAGGATGTGGCAGGTAGTCAGCAGTGGTCTCACAGTAGGAGGCATCCTGGCATTCATCTGAAGTGATATAGGGAAACAACAGAGAACCTAAATCAGGATAGTCAGATACGGATTAGAGCTTGCAACCTTTTGAATACAAGGCCAGTCTGTGAAAAACAGCACAACCTCATTTGGTTGATGCTTAATGTACAATACTGTTTCGTTCGTACAATCTGCAAAGATGTTATTTAATTGTGTAAAAACCTATTGTAACTCTATTCATCTATTTTTAATGCCAGTCACTGCACAGACCACGCACATAATGAACACATTATTTCATAAAGCTAGAGCTATACTATTGATTCATTTCTCAACATCAAACAGTACACATGCTATGATATGGTTGCAACATCCATTTTTGTTTGTCTGGAAAATTTTAATGAGTGAGATGTTGCACTAAAAAAGATGATTAGATGTCAGTATGATAAACTGCAGAGCCTTAGTGTGAGATTTTCCAGGAGACTAAATTAGTTTGAAAATGTACTGTTAAAGGATGCATGTGTTTTATTGTTATGAGACAGAACTGTTGACCAGTACTTACTTTAAGGAGGTAAGACGTTTATACTGCTGCTAGTGACATAAAAGTACGTGAAACTATCCTAGATTTATAACAGTAACTGAATTTTCCATCAAGTGCTTCGCAGAACATGCTGATAATATTAAAAAGGAAAAACACTTCCTCATATTCTGCAAAATTATATTTGTTTGGTCTCAAACTGGCTTTTGGCTTCTCAGTCCATCTTCAGTTGACAGCTCAGTGCCAAAACAGAGATAAACATGAAGTGTGACTTACATAGATATTATTTGCACAAAAGATACAAAAATGACAGCGTGTTTACATAGGAAAATATTACAATAATGACACTGATTAAAAAAGGTGTAAACAAAGTTTTTATGTAGAGATACATTCAACAGATGATCAGAAATAAAATAAATTTACAGTTTGAATTTAGTTATTGTAACAAAAATTTTATTTAACAACGCAGAAAATGGAAATGGAGTCTGATCATTTAATACTAGTCAGCATTCTGTGTCATGTGTCTGTTGATTTCCAGTGGGATCATCTTTCTACTTTTCTTGACAAAATGTAAAACTTTACATTCTATGTCATATGAATGGTTTTCTGCTACATAATGATCAGCAAAGATTGAATCTTTCTTCCTTAACCACCATTTTCTCTCGTGTTCTTGTAGCCTAACTGCCATAGCTCTGCCTGACCGACCGGCATGCACTTTTTCACACTGCTTACAAGTGATTTTATATACATCATCACTCTTTGCCATGAGTTGCAATTTGTTTTTTACTACTGAATGAAAGTTCTGATATTTTAGTGGTATTATAAAATGCAAGTCTGTAGTTGTGAGACTAACACTTTTGCAAGATTGTCCGAAATGTTACAAGTATATGGAATTTGACACCACACTCTGGAACTATTGAGTGACTGCTGTTGGCCAGCAAACAGAAATGATGTTATTTTATTTATTTTCTTTTTTTGTAGAATATTATCAGTCAGGGCACAGCTATAGCTATTGCTGAAAGCAATTTATCTGACGATCTGTAGTTCTGTTTGAAAGGCTGAATTGGATAATGGAACACATATGAGGCAATGCACTACTGAATGTAAAGATCCATATTTGTGGAAGCTAGGAACTTGCAGAGATTGGCTATGTTTTTCTGTAAATGCTACATATGTGTTTTCTTGTACTAATATCTGTGTTAAGGTCCAAGAAATTTATAGAAAAATTTCCCAGCTCCTGTAGAATTACATGACATAATTGATGCTACTCAGATATGTGTAAAACAGAGTTCTTCCAGTTTCAAAACAAGTGTTATAGTCAATGTAATGGCCTAGCACTTTATTAAGTTTGTGTAATTACACAAAACACAAGAAAAACACTACAGAAATTCACAACATGCACATTGCAACCGAAGTCCACAAGACCAAAACCAAAGAACCTCAAGTCCCCAATGACCATTTACTCTGCACTTCGTAGGTGGCAGTTACTCGCACTCAATGGTCGCCACAGAGGTGTGTGCAAAGAGTCCATGCTGTCTGTGCAGGGTGGATTAGTGCTGGTATAGTTCGCCATCCAGTGGTGGGGACGGACTGGTCGACCTGCACATGTGAATGTGAACTGGACTGGCATAGAAGATGTTGGTGTTGCAGTACAGGCGGAGAGGGGGATGCGAATCTTGAGCATCCCATCGGTGCTGAACATTGCAGCTATGCCAGCCATATCCACCCCATTTGGGATGGGGACTGTGTGCAGTATGGTGATATTTGACTTAGGAGTGGACTTGTGTGAAGTGTCCCTTATGCAGAGGACGATGATGGATCCCTCGTGGAGCTGCAAGGAAAGCTTGTCGCATAGGCACTCAGAGGCGTTGATTGAGATGCAGCTTTCATCAACAGTGAACATAGGAGGTACTACGGAAGGTGGTGGTGAAAAATAACATAGTTCAGGAGAAACACTGGAACACTCTGAGGGGGCACTGGGTGCCAACACTTGCGATGGACTAATGTCACACACAACATGTGGTTGGGCCTGAGGTTGTGGATTGTCACACGCAGTGCCTGAGTGAAACAAGGGTAGAGTATTGTCACACGCAACAACTGAGCTACCCACAGGTGTAAGCTCGGTGCACATGTGATCATGGTGGGGTGCAGGGGAGTGGGCGGTCTGTGTGAGATTGGAGTCATCACCTGATGGAGGAAGACTCAACTCGAGAGGGTGTGGTACAGATTCCTCGATTGTCCAGGCTGGTTTCACGTGTTGAAGGGAAACTGTCTGCCAATGGCCACTGGTGAGAATGTCCATAGTATTGTCCGTGCAAGCCACTACTCAATGCGGGCCAGAGTAAGGTGACTATAATGCTGATTTGACTGTGTCAACCCATAAAATAATGAACTAACAAGAGTCCAGTGCCAAATGCAGAAAGACCCGAGGAGGAGTGGGTGGTCATGGAGGGGGCATACGGATCACAGCTACTTGTGTCCGGACACACTCAACTAAAGCGGGAGGTTGGACAGGTCGATGATTGCTTCATCGCTGATTAACTCTCTGGGGAGAACTACGGTATCGCCATACAGGGCTTCCGCAAGTGAAGCCTGGAGGTCTGTCTTGTAAGCCATGCGCATTCTTAACATAACCCAAGGAAGGGTGTCAGACCAATCACCACCGTGGCACATGAGGGCCACTTTCAGAATCCTGTGCCACTGCTCAACCAGTCCGTTGCTCTATGGGTGGTAAGCCATAGTGCGGAATCTATCCACCCCACAGAGTACACAGAGTTTGTTAAAAAGCAGGGATTCAAACTGCCTCCCCTGGTCGGTGGTGATGGATGTAGGGCAGCCAAATCGAGCTATCAAGGAGGATAAGAATGCACATGCTACGGATTCTGCTGTGATGTCCTGCGGGGGTATTGCCTCCACCCAACACGTAACGCGGTCAATAAGAGACAGGATATACCTGAAACCATCAGACATGGTTAATGGTCCTATGAGGTCCGGATGCACGTCAGAAGCGACCTTTTGGGATGTCAAATTTACGTAGATGGGGTTGTGTGTGCCTGGTGACTTTGCTGCACTGACACTGTAAACAAGCACGAGCCCAAGTATGACAATCCCTCTTCACACCCGGTTACACAAAGCGTTCTGTAACAAGGCGTGTAGTAGCCTTAGCATCCGGATGTGAGAGGTTATGTAATGTAGTGAATACCTGGTGACGCAGCGCAGGGGAACAATGGGCTGGGCGTTGCCCATGGACATATCACACCACAGTGGCCTGATAGAGCCCCAAAGGTTGTGCGAAAATATCTGGAGTTAAGTATCTGGGTCCTGTCTGAGGTTGTGCAATTAGGTATCATTGTCCTGTAAGCGAGCCTGTTCGTTGAAATTAATGGGGGATGAAATTGCAGTGATACATGATCGATAATCGGACACCATATTTTCTGAACCTCAGATGTAACGGATGTCTGTTGTGTATTGGCAAATTAAGTCCATCTGCCGAAACCTGCGTGGGGAAGGTCAACAGTGGGGTTACGGATAGTCTCTGTGAAGGGGCAATGGTCTGTGAAAATTGTTATGTTCCTTCCTTCGATGTCTGTGCAGAAATATCTTACAGCTTCATAAACCACAAGCAATTCTCTATCAAATGCTGACCATTTATATTGAGCCATAGATAGTTTTTTGGAAAACATATGGAGTGGTTGTGTCGTGTCACTGACGAGCTGTTGGAGGTCTGCACCAATTGCACAATCACTTGCATCTGCTGTAACAGAGATGAAGACATCTGGCAAAGAGTGGGCGAGACTGACACCACATGCTAATCCTGACTTACAGTCTTCAAAAGCTCTCACCATGTTGTCAGACCACTGTACTCAGCGATTGCCCGAGGGTTGTTTCCCAGCCAATGCGTCAGTCAGAGGGGTTTGGATTGCTGCCACCATCAGCAGGTTACAATGGTAGAAATTGATAGTTTCTAAAAACTGGTGTAATTCATGAAATGACACTGGGAGAGTTAGATTGTGAATGCAGTATACCCACTCCTGAGGGGGGTGTATACCTTCTGAGGAGACGGTGCACCCCAGAAAAGTGACAGCGGTGCAGCGGACTTCTGACTTGTCGTTATTGATCTCGACTCCGTTACGTATCAATAAGTCCTTTATCGTGGCCAGATGGAGTTCGTGTTCTCTGTCAGAGGGGGAAAATATGAGTATGTCGTCGAGGTATGCATAACAATATGTGCAGTTAAACAGAAGGGAGACTATAAAACATTGCCAAGTTTGGGGAGCGATTTTGAGACCGTAAGGCATGTAACAAAATTTGTAGAGGCCGAAAGGTGTGATCACCGCAATCTTTGGTATGTCACTCTGTTCCATGGGTATCTGTAAATATGCCATGCAGCACTCCAAGACACTGAAGATGCGTGCTCTGCTGAGTACTTGCGCAGAATCTCGTATATGAGATATCGGGTAATTGTTTAATACAGTCCACACATTGAGGCGGCAATAGTCACTGGAAAGGTGCACTGTGCCGTCCTACACTCCTGGAAATTGAAATAAGAACACCGTGAATTCATTGTCCCAGGAAGGGGAAACTTTATTGACACATTCCTGGGGTCAGATACATCACATGATCACACTGACAGAACCACAGGCACATAGACACAGGCAACAGAGCATGCACAATGTCGGCACTAGTACAGTGTATATCCACCTTTCGCACCAATGCAGGCTGCTATTCTCCCATGGAGACGATCGTAGAGATGCTGGATGTAGTCCTGTGGAATGGCTTGCCATGCCATTTCCACCTGGCGCCTCAGTTGGACCAGCGTTCATGCTGGACGTGCAGACCGCGTGAGACGACGCTTCATCCAGTCCCAAACATGCTCAATGGGGGACAGCTCCGGAGATCTTGCTGGCCAGGGTAGTTGACTTACACCTTCTAGAGCACGTTGGGTGGCACGGGATACATGCGGACATGCATTGTCCTGTTGGAACAGCAAGTTCCCTTGCCGGTCTAGGAATGGTAGAATGATGGGTTCGATGACGGTTTGGATGTACCGTGCACTATTCAGTGTCCCCTCGACGATCACCAGTGGTGTACGGCCAGTGTAGGAGATCGCTCCCCACACCATGATGCCGGGTGTTGGCCCTGTGTGCCTCGGTCGTATGCAGTCCTGATTGTGGCGCTCACCTGCACGGCGCCAAACATGCATACGACCATCATTGGCACCAAGGCAGAAGCGACTCTCATCGCTGAAGACGACACGTCTCCATTCGTCCCTCCATTCACGCCTGTCGCGACACCACTGGAGGCGGGCTGCACGATGTTGGGGCGTGAGTGGAAGACGGCCTAACGGTGTGCGGGACCGTAGCCCAGCTTCATGGAGACGGTTGCGAATGGTCCTCGCTGATACCCCAGGAGCAACAGTGTCCCTAATTTGCTGGGAAGTGGCGGTGCGGTCCCCTACGGCACTGCGTAGGATCCTACGGTCTTGGCGTGCATCCGTGCGTCGCTGCGGTCCGGTCCCAGGTCGACAGGCACGTGCACCTTCCGCCGACCACTGGCGACAACATCGATGTACTGTGGAGACCTCACGCCCCACGTGTTGAGCAATTCGGCGGTACGTCCACCCGGCCTCCCGCATGCCCACTATACACCCTCGCTCAAAGTCCGTCAACTGCACATACGGTTCACGTCCACGCTGTCGCGGCATGCTACCAGTGTTAAAGACTGCGATGGAGCTCCGTATGCCACGGCAAACTGGCTGACACTGATGGCGGCAGTGCACAAATGCTGCGCAGCTAGCGCCATTTGACGGCCAACACCGCGGTTCCTGGTGTGTCCGCTGTGCCGTGCGTGTGATCATTGCTTGTACAGCCCTCTCGCAGTGTCCGGAGCAAGTATGGTGGGTCTGACACACCGGTGTCAATGTGTTCTTTTTTCCATTTCCAGGAGTGTATTTGGGAACTAAATGTATGGGCGAAGACCAGTTACTGTCTGAAGGATGAACAATACCTACCTGCAGAAGTTCCTCCATTGTGGCCTTAGTGAGGCATAGTTTATGTGGCAGCAGTCAGCTCACTTTATGAGGCACTGGTGAGCCATCTGTTGTGACAATTTTGTGTGTCATGCCATTCATGATAGCGTTCAGCTGGTCTGGCAAACTTGCTCAGGGACCATTACGAATGGGAATCGGTAGCACAGGGGGAGTCACTAACCTGATGTGCCAGGGAAGCTGTCTGTGTTGGCAGCGACAAAGTTCCATGAGGTGCATCTCCAGTGTCAGAGGGCAGCGGTGTCAAGGTCCCACACAGTGCGTTGCCGGTGTCAGAGGGTGCCGGTGTTGATAGGCATTGTACGAGGCATCTTGTCTCGGTGAGGACTCGCATAGCTGACAATATGGCGCAGTTCAGTTCAGCATTGCGACTGCAGAGATCGCTGACTGCAGAGTGCCCGTACTGAAGCTGGGCAATGGAAATTGTGAAGCTGTTTGCCAGTGAATGCACTCGATGAGATCCATGTTGAGATCATCGGGAACCTAACGGGGAGGTGGGGCCAAGCAGGCGACTGAACACACAATATGAGTGTACGAGGTGTGATGCAATAATGCGGCTGACTGGAGACAGTCTGAAACGAAAAAGGAAGTCAATGCCTAATATTGGGTGATCTACATCAGCCATGTAGAAGGACTAAGTGAACTGTTTGCCAGGTATGAGTTCAATAGATAACTCGGCCAAACAGTCGACACAAAGTGGCAATTTATTTGCTGCTCGAAGGAACAGTTTGGCTGGTGTTGTGTCCTTTATGGTAAATGTGGGAGGTATGACACTAACATCTGCTCCGGTATCAATGAGAAAATACCAGTGCTAACCTAAATCCAAAGCGTACAGACGTCCTCGTGAGGTGGGGGATCTGACAGAATACAACATCTGTGGGTACCCTTGCATGCATGCGTGAGCTGTGGTGCCTACTGAGGCCAATGTGCAGCATTTGGGAATGTACAGGGCAGGGGGCAGTTGTGAATGGCGTCCCTGTAAGTGGAGTGGAATCAGCATTTGCGTGAGTCAGCTGTACTCGTCCTGCCAGCCAAAGCGTCAGACGAGTGAAAGGCAGGGCGGGCAGGCGCTATCTCGGTTTGGGTGGGGAGAGGCTGGTGCCCGCCCGCTCAAGATTCCCGATCTTGGGCACTAGATGCCTGCTGTTCCATGTGCTGTCCATGATACACATGCACCTGGCCTCTACCACTCGACGGCGGAAGTATTCTCACAGGATTACCAACCTCAGTGCTATTAGGCACTGTGCTGCACAGAGGGCTGTAGTTTATCCTCGAGTGACACTGCAGTATGTGGGAGCAAATGTAATTAAAGTTCTTGCAGCAGTTTCACCAACCACAATGCCCAGAGCGCTAAGTTCGGCAAGATCTCGGTACTGACCTGCGCACGCAAGCGTCACCACAACTGTGAGGGGGTTCTGTCACCTAAAGTCTTGTCATAAATAGTGTTGTGAATCATATCAACAGGCGGATGAGAAAGGCATTTGATGAGTAGTGCATGGGCAGAGGCATATTTGTTGCTCTTGGGTGGGTTCAACAACAAGTCACTGATGAGATCAGGGTGGTCATACAAGTGGTTCACTAAATACACAAAATGAGTGCTGTCGTCCGCAGTACCATGTATGTCCAACATGTTGTCCACCAAGGTAAACCACATCACTGGGTTGTCCAGTTGTGGCGGCGGAAGCTTCGGGAAATGACCAGGGACCAGTGCTTGCGGGGGTGTAGGAAAGGCACGAATCGTACGGTGATTCTGCACGGTGTTCACTGATGTGAACTGTGCCTCAGTGATGGGCGATGTGTTACATTGGATGTCCATTGGCTGTGCAGGCAAGATGTGATATCCAGTCCTAGTAGGCAGGAAATCTGTATGGCCACACGACAAGCACAGCGCAGCAGGCGCTTAAGGTTCAATGGCCAATGCAGACGAAATCTCGAGCAGAGGTGCGAAATTGCAATTGAGTGCCAAGTTATAGGGTGGAACCGCAGCAGATGCATCGCCCGAGGTATGTGTGGGGCGGCAGGATGGGTAGGCACATCCATGGCCCAGCATGGTTGACGCGAGTGTCCCTTCGACCAGCACAGAGGGGTACACATTAGTAGCACACGGGGTAAAGCGTTGCACTTCACAGTTGAATGTTCATTCTGCAGTCGCAGCATACTGCACTGCTGGAAAAACTGGAGGTTGTAACATTGTCTATTGATGCAAAACTGGTAGTACAGAGTGAGTGAATGCAATGTATTTTCATGACTCAGGGTCACCAATTTGGGTTTTCTGGCTGTAGTGACTGACAGCGCACAGAAAATTCCAACCAGTTATGACCAGGCACTTTATTAAGTTTGTGTAATTACACAAAACACAAGAAAAACACTACAGAAATTCACAACATGCACATTGCAACCAAAGTTCACAAGACCAAAACCAAATAACCTCGAGTCCCCAAAGACCGTTTACTCTGCACTTCATAGGTGGCAGTTACTGGCGGTTGATAGTCGCCACAAATTGTAATTTCTGTAAATGTAACTTCAAACAATGTATAGTTTTAGCACCTGTTATTGTGAGGATATATAAGGGCCCAATTTTTGGTCATGAGACAATCAGTCCATGGCCAAGTTTCAGACAAGGAACGTGTGTTGGTTTGGACAACAACAATGCACCAACTTTATGGTGAAATAAGTGTTACACCAATAGGCTGTGTGTTAAAAAATGACAGTGTCTGCTCCATACATACCTGATTATTCCAAAAGAACTGTGTACTATGTGGTTATGTTTTTTACAGCTCATAGATGTTAAACAGTAAACTATTGTAGCAGTATGTGGATGTTCACCTGCAAACTATTCATGAAGCTTATCGAAAGTTTAAAAAATAGTGCACTGTCCATATAACTGTGTATTATTGGGGGCTTGTGAATAGTGAAAGTAAGAGACTGTGAAATGTAACTGTGCATATGTCAGTTACATCATTTACAGTAGACAGCAGTTGCACTGCCTCACCCCATTTTTCAGCCAGTATGTTGACACTGAGGACGACAAATGAATAAAGCAAAGCGGGTGAACTGCTACCCCTCCAAGTTCCCAGCATCCACATAGCCACCACGAACATGGAGTATTCCATTCAATGGTACACCTCCTCACATCTGTGCCATTATCCAAATTAGCCTTTCAAACATCACTACAAACCATCAAATATATTGCTTCCAGTAATAGCTATAGCTCTGCTCTGATTGATAATATTCTATAAAAAATGAAAATGAATAAAACGACACCACTTCTGTATGCTGATCCACAGTGATCACTCACTAGTTACAAAGCCTGTTGCAAAATTGCACATATTGACAACATTTCAAACAATCTTGCAAAAAAGTTAAACTCTTGCAACTATGGACTTGCATTTTACAATACCAATAACATATCAAAATTTTTATTCAATAATAAAGACAAAATGCAATCCTTGGCACAGGATGGTGCATATAAAATCACTTGCAGCCAGTGTGAAAAAGTGTATATTAGTCAGCCAGGCAGAGCTATGGCAATTACTTTATGTGAAAACGAGAGAAACTGGCAATTAAGAAAGAAAGATTCAACTTTTGCTGATCATCTTTTGACAGAAAACCATTCCTGTGGTTGTTGTTGTTGTTGTCGTTGTTGTTGTGGTCTTCAGTACTGAGACTGGTTTGATGCAGCTCTCCATGCTACTCTATCCTGTGCAAGCTTCTTCATCTCCCAGTACCTACTGCAGCCTACGTCCTTCTGAATCTGCTTAGTGTATTCATTTCTAGGTCTCCCTCTACGATTTTTACCCTCCACACTGCCCTCCAATACTAAATTGGTGATCCCTTGATGCCTCAGAACATGTCCTACCAACCGATCCTTACTTCTAGTAAAGTTATGCCACAAACTCCTCTTCTCCCCAATTCTATTCAATACCTCTTCATTAGTTATCTGATCTACCCATCTAATCTTCAGCATTCTTCTGTAGCACCACATTTCGAAAGCTTCTATTCTCTTCTTGTCCAAACTATTTACCGTCCATGTTTCACTTCCATACACGGCTACACGCCATACAAATACTTTCAGAAACGACTCCCTGACATTTAAATCTATACTCGATGTTAACAAATTTCTCTTCTTCAGAAACGCTTTCCTTGTCATTGCCAGTCTACATTTTATATCCTCTCTACTTTGACCATCATCAGTTATTTTGCTCCCCAAATAGCAAAACTCCTTTACTACTTTAAGTGTCTTATTTCCTAATCTAATTCCCTCAGCATCACCCGATTTAATTCGACTACATTCCATTATCCTCGTTTTGCTTTTGTTGATGTTCATCTTATACCCTCCTTTCATGACACTGTCCATTCCGTTCAACTGCTCTTCCAGGTCCTTTGCTGTCTCTGACAGAATTACAATGTCATCGGTGAACCTCAAAATTTTTATTTCTTCTCCATGGATTCTAATACCTAGTCCGAATTTTTCTTTTGTTTCCTTTACTGCTTGCTCAATATACAGATTGAATAACATTGGGGAGAGGCTACAACCCTGTCTCACTCCCTTCCTAACCACTGCTTCCCTTTCATGTCACTCGACTCTTATAACTGCCATCTGGTTTCTGTACAAATTGTAAATAGCCTTTTGCTCCCTGTATTTTACCCCTGCCACCTTCAGAATTTGAAAGAGAGTATTCCAGTCAACATTGTAAAAAGCTTTCTCTAAGTCTACAAATGCTAGGAATGTAGGTTTGCCTTTCTCGAATCTTTCTTCTAAGGTGAGTCGTAAGGTCAGTATTGCCTCACGTGTTCCAATATTTCTATGGAATCTAAACTGATCTTCCCCGAGGTTGGCTTCTACCAGTTTTTCCATTCGTCTGTAAAGAATTCACATTAGTATTTTGCAGCTGTGGCTTATTAAACTGATAGTTCGGTAATTTTCACATCTGTCAACACCTGCTTTCTTTGGGATTGGAATTATTATATTCTTCTTGAAGTCTGACGGTATTTCGCCTGTCTCATACATCTTGCTCACCAGATGTTAGAGTTTTGTCAGGACTGGCTCTCCCAAGGCTGTCAGTAGTTCTAATGGAATGTTGTCTACTCCCGGGGCCTTGTTTCGACTCAGGTCTTTCAGTGCTCTGTCAAACTCCTCACGCAGTATCGTATCTCCCATTTCATCTTCATCTACATCCTCTTCCCTTTCCATAATACTGTCCTCAAGTACATCACCCTTGTATAGACCCTCTATATACCCCTCCCACCTCTCTGCTTTCCCTTCTTTGCTTAGAACTGGGTTTACATCTGAGCTCGTGATATTCATAAAAGTGGTTCTCTTCTCTCCTAAGGTCTCTTTCATTTTCCTGTGGGCAGTATCTATCTTACACCTAGTGAGATAAGCCTCTACATCCTTACGTTTGTCCTCTAGCCATCCCTGCTTAGCAATTTTGCACTTCCTGTCGATCTCATTTTTGAGACGTTTGTACTCCTTTTTGCCTGCTTCATTTACTGCATTTTTATATTTTCTCCTTTCATCAATTAAATTCAATATTTCTTCTGTTACCCAAGGATTTCTACTAGCCCTCGTCTTTTTACCGACTTGATCCTCTGCTGCCTTCACTACTTCATCCCTCAAAGCTACCCATTCTTCTACTGTATTTCTTTCCCCCATTCCTGTCAATTGTTCCCTTATGCTCTCTCTGAAACTCTGTACAACCTCTGGTTTAGTCAGTTTATCCAGTTCCCATCTCCTTAAATTCCCACCTTTTTGCATTTTCTTCAGTTTTAATCTACACTTCAGAACCAATAGATTGTGGTCAGAGTCCACATCTGTCCCTGGAAATGTCTTAAAATTTAAAACCTGGTTCTGAAATCTCTGTCTTACCATTATATAATCTATCTGAAACCTGTCAGTATCTCCAGGCTTCTTCCATGTATACAATCTTCTTTTATGATTCTCGAACCAAGTGTTAGCTATGATTAAGTTGTGCTCTGTGCAAAATTCTACCAGGCGGCTTCCTCTTTCGTTTCTTACCTCCAATCCATATTCACCTACTACGTTTCCTTCTCTCCCTTTTCCTACTGACGAATTCCAGTCACCCACGACTATTAAATTTTCGTTTCCCTTCACTATGTGAGTAATTTCTTTCATCTCATCATCATACATTTATACAATTTCTTTGTCATCTGCAGAGCTAGTTGGCATATAAACTTGTACTACTGCAGTAGGCGTGGGCTTCGTGTCTATCTTGGCCACAATAATGCGTTCACTATGCTGTTTATATTAGCTTACCCGCACTCCTATTTTTTTATTCATTATTAAACCTACTCCTGCATTTGATTTTGTATTTATAACCCTATATTCACCTGAGCAAAAGTCTTGTTCCTCCTGCCTCCGAACTTTGCTAATTCCCACTATATCTAACATTTCTCTTTTTAAATTTTCTAACCTACCTGCTCGATTAAGGGATCTGACATTCCACGCTCCGATCCATAGAATGCCAGTTTTATTTCTCCTGATAACGACATCCTCCATTTTGGTTAATGTTACAAGGCCAGATCGGTCAATCATCCGGACTGTTGCCCCTGCAACTAATGAAAAGGCTGCTGCCCCACTTCAGGAACCACACGTTCGTCTGGCCTCTCAACAGCTACCCGTCCGTTGTGGTTGCACCTACGGTACGGCTATCTGTATCGCTGAGGCACGCAAGCCTCCCCAACAACGGCAAGGTCTATGGTTCATGGGAGAGAGGGGGGGGGGGGGGAGATTCCTGTGGTATAGAATGTAAAGTTTTCCATTTTGTCAAGAAAGCAGAAAGTTGATCCTACCAGAAACACTGGAGATCAACATACATGACACAGTATGACAGGCTAATATTAAATGATCAAACTCAATTCCCATTTTCTCCTCTGTTAAATTAAGTTTTCATTACAAATACTAGATTCAGACTATAAATCCATCTTATTTTTCATCATTTGTTAAATGTATTCCACATAAAACTTTGTTTACCCCTTTTCTGGTTAATGTAATTATTGTAACATTTTGCTATGTAAGCACACAGTTAGTTTTGTATCTTTTGTACAAATAATATCTGTGTAAGTCACACTTCTTGTTTATCTATATTTGCAACATTCAGTTGTCACCTGAAGATAAGCTGTGAAGACAAAAACTAGTTGAGACCAAAGAAATATAATTTTGCCAAACATTAGGAAGTGTTTTTCCTTTTTAATATTATCCTAGCCATCATAACTATTAGTTCATCCTTTGGGGAGGAAAGAGGGTAAGTTGGGGAAGGTTGAAAAGGAAGGTCAGTATGAGAGGGCTTATTTGTTATGAGGATTATGGAAGACAAAGATGAAGGGTGGCATGAGCGGGAGGTCAAAGATAGTAGCTCTGGAAAGCACTGTGCCACCTTTAGTCTGGAGATGATAAAGTGCAACATTTCCAGTGTCTCCTCCTGCTTTCTTTATTTTCTCCACAAAGTTTAGAACTTACTATGTATATGGCAAACTATCCAATGAATTATCTGTACCTGTCCCCTAAAAAGGCATCCTCACTCTCCTAATTCCAGAGAAGCATTTCTGACTGCACAATGGGGGCAAGCCATCTAATTGAACATCACTGCATCATCAGTTTGTTGACTCACAATAGTAATGTGATCCAACATTTCTACATCAGTATCTACATCCATACTCTGAAAACCACTGCAAAGTACATGGCGGACGGTGTGTCCCATTGTATCACTTATTAGGGTTTCTAACCATTCCTTTCACATATGGAGTGCAGGAAGAATAATTATTCAAATACTTCTTGTGCATACTGTAATTATTCTAACCTTTTCCTCATGATCCCTATGTGTGAGGTATGAAGGGGGGGGGGGGGTTGTGGTATATTCCTAGAGACATTATTTAAAGCCATATCTTCAAATGTTTTTAGTAAACTTTCTCGGGATAGTTTACATCTATCTTCAAGAGTCTGTCAGCACATTTTCTTCGACATTACTGTAACACTGTCCCATGGATCAATAAACCTGTGACCATTTGCGGTGTCCTTCTCTGTGTGCATTGAGTATCCCACATTAGTCCTATTGGGTACAGGTTCCACACACTTGAGCAGTATTCTAGAATGGATCATACAAGTGATTTGTAAGCAATCTCCTTTGTAGACTGATTGCACTTCCCCAGTCTTCTACCAATAAACTGAAGTCTACCAACTGCTTTACTCACAACTGAGCCTGTGTCGTCATTCCATTGCATTCTGAGTACTGTTTGTGGCAACAGACAGAAGATGAGTTTTGTTGGTACATACATTTTTCTAGATTTTGACTGAGATAAACTAATGCTGCAGTGTTCTTATTCAGTATACCAGTGTAGAAGTTGGTACAGAAACAGCTGGGTAAAAAATCCATGCAATTCACACGTTTATTTACATGTAAAAGTCAATTTTGGAATTTTCCTTTGTGCAAGACCACATCTGCAAGATTTGTGTGCCAATCTGAAATTCTAGTTTTGCATATTTTACTATTCATGTCACTTCTGTATAATCTTTCATTGATTGTATCAATAACCGTTTGTACAGTGATATTTTTCGAAACTTTGAACATTCGCAAGTGCCACAACAAACCCCTACTGTTATCATCAATGTAAGCATAAACTTACTTGTCCTCTTTTAAAAATTTTGAGAATGGTACACCTATGCTCTTTCTAAACAGTCACTCTCTAATTTCACTGTATAAGTACATGAAAAATATTTCATTGTACAATTACATTGGAAATAGGTTATTTATGAAAATTTTCAGACACTTACAAAACTATATCTTTGTAAGTTACCGGAATGAGTATGCTTGGATAATTTATTTCATAGTAAATCATTGTTTGTGATTCACAGTTACCGATGAAAAATAGATCACCCTGAATTTCCTCATATATCAATGCAAATAAACATGCATTTTTGAGAATTTTGGAAGTTACCATTACCCTACGCATAATCTAATTTGCTGTAAATCAGCATATGCAATTTAGTTACTGTAGCAGATATTGTAACTAACATATTTTATTACATCTAGTTTTCCCTTAAAGATGAGCATAAATTACTAACGATTATCATAAATTAACCCTATTTTAGAGTTCACTAATAAGTATAAATAACCTCAAAAAGTTTTAAGAAATCAGTAATTTTTACCACAGGTTTTTTTATTGCCTTAATAGAAATCTAATTTTCTGTATCCATTCTTACATGGAATTAGTAATTTTTTTTTAGCACAACAGATATAAAAGATAATCGGTCAGCTTAGTTTAAAGTTATTTGTTCTCTGTGCTGTAATACATTCCACCACCAAAAATGAGATCTTCAGCCAACTGCAGTGGAGAGGGGAAGCGCCCTCACCTGAATGAGGTTCCACATAAGTTATTACTTTGGCATGAGTGTTATTTAGTATGTGAAACCCCATTTAGAATATAGCACTGCTCTCTGCATGCATGAAAGTGAATTTGTTTTCTCCTCATTTCAGCATACATCGCTGAGGCACTGGATGCACTGGATGATGCGCTGGGAAGGGGGAATCTGACCCAGTCAGCTCAAAAGCGTGAGTATGAAATTTGTTTTCTGTTTTTCTAATATCTCAAGTGTGTGATAATACCATAACATAACATATGCTTCATTGTTGGTGTTGTAGATGAATCGGGAGAGGAAGCAATGCAGCCCACTAATTTAGAGGATGGTATTATTCGTCAGGAGGAGGAGCCATCTCTCCTACATAAGATTCGATTCCATCGATATGTAAATACATTTTTGTGCACATACATTTTCTCTAATGGAGACTTCGATCCCAAAATTCACAACAAAGGGCTGGCTGCTGTGACTGAGCTGTGGTCCTTCTTCTTCTTATCATCATACATACTTCCATATCATTCTATTTATAATTATTTAAACATGCTCTATAATGCAATGCTTATTATTTTGTCACAGAAGTGAAGCCTCAGATGGCTGTAGTGTGTGGGGCAGGTGTTGGGGCACAACACACTGTCATTAGTGTTCCAGTACGACGAGCAGA
Organism: Schistocerca cancellata; assembly: GCF_023864275.1. Taxonomy (NCBI): domain Eukaryota; kingdom Metazoa; phylum Arthropoda; class Insecta; order Orthoptera; family Acrididae; genus Schistocerca; species Schistocerca cancellata. Next base: position 183,873,347 of record NC_064632.1, read on the forward strand.
ACTGTGCATGATGCCTATCACCACGAAGCTATCAGCCAAGGTTCAACCCACCAGGACCTGCGCGTCATGGAGTCAGCCATCTCTGGGTCCCTATCCCCCTTCCGCCCCACCCCTGGTCGTCCTTGGAGGCGGGCATCAGCAACAAATGATCACCGATGCCTCAGCAATTGGTGGTGAACTGGATAATTCTGGGGTGAGCCCGCAGCCTCAGTCCAGAGTTATTCGCTATGCCATGCCTGCAGCTAGGCCTGGCTGTTCCAACATGGCAGACAGTGGCACCTCACCCTTTGCTCCACCAACCCACCACCAGTAGGTACTACGAAACCTCAAGCATGTCATGCCCAGGCATATCACACTGCAGACCACCTCGCCAGCTCAGACATCCATCCACTGAGTGGACAACACAAACTAGTAGTAGTAGTATTAATATTAATGATAGTGAACCCATGGCTAGTGGCAGTTCCCTCTCCCATCCTTTTAGTGAAGTACATCATGTCAGTAATTCCATACCACAGTTAGAGTACTCGGTGATTGCTGGTGCTTTTGAGGAGTGAATCTCGCTCACCAGGATTGAGAACCCGACAGGAGGGTATTGCAGCCCTGTTGGTTTTCCAAGGTTGTGCCTTCCTGTTGTGGAAATGGAGCTCCTCAAGATAGTCAATGATCCACGGTATCCTGCCATTAAATTCAGTGCAGTGCTCTGCGTCGAACTATCACAACCCTCAAAGTTGAGTCTCGTGTTGAAGAGACAATGCTTCATTATCTTTGTGAGAAAATTGCATGATAACACGGAGAACATCAATCGCCAAGTGGTTTCATAAATCCACCTTGAGTGCTATACTGGCCCAGTTTTCCAAGATGGAAGTCAGAGGGTCAGCTAAAGCACTCAGCCAAATACCACACCAAGACATCCATACACATGTCTACTGTCTGGTAAATGGAAGGTCAAGCTATATCCAGCTCCCTAAAGATATAGCTAACAAGGGGGCATGCATTAATGTTGAAAATACAAATGATCAGGCTTGTTTTGCGTGGTCAATACTGGCTTGCAAAAGAAAGTATGGTTGAAGGGATCATCCTGAGCATCCGAGTACATACTGTGTAGGTGATAATATTCGTGGGTGTTAGAAATTCGATGGTATCGGTTTCCCCATTAAGATCCAGGACATACCTAAATTTGAGGTGCAGAATACCGGCATATCGATTCATGTTTGCGGCCTGGCTTCTAGTAGACTGCACTTCCAAGGAACCGGTATGTGTTATTATGCTAAGTGAAGACAACAAATTCATAAAGTTCCAAAATGCTCAGCACCAGGAGCAATGCCCGTTGATAGTGTACACCAACTTTGAATGTCTCTTCACTCCTGTGACCCTACAGCTTCACACACCACCTTATAGAAAAACACGTACCACATGCGGCAGCATACCAAATTGTATCATTCTACTATTCCAGTCTTAACCGCTACAAACCTTATGTCGGGGATAATCCTGCAGTTTGGCTGCTCGCTGAGCTCAAAAAATTTTCACAGGAGGTTGGCAAGCTCTACAGCAGCAACATTTCCATGACCAAACTGAAGGAGAATGAAGATTTGTATAATAACATGGCTGATTGTCATATTTGCAGGCTGTCATTAGACAGAAAAGAAACATCTCGTAGGGACCACTGTCATCTTACAGGGAAGTTTCGTGGTGCAGTTCACAATGCGTGCAATTTGAAGTACCAGCTACCAAGACACACACCCATTTTCTTCCACAATTTACGTGGGTATGACACTCACTCTATAATTGAACACTTGGCTGATTTCAGTTGGGAAAAAAATCAGGTCATTGTCCTACCTGAGAGCGTCGAGAAATATATTTCATTCTCCAAATGAATGACGCCAAGAATTACGCTCCCCTTCCTTGATACGCTACATTTTATGAGGGCACCACTCCAGAAACTTATCGAAACTCTATCTGATAGGGTTATGCATAACACTTGAGCTGCATTTCCTGATGAGGAGAAGTTTCAACTTGTGTCTAGGAAAGGGGTTTTTCCATATGAGTGTGTGGATAGGATGACGAAACTCAAGGAAACCAAACTACCCAACATAACTGCATTCTCCAGCAACATTACAGGTGATGTCATAATGGACGCAGAGTATGAGCATGCCATGAATGTCTAGCGGGAATTCAATATTTCCACTTTAGGAGAGTACACATGGCTTTACATGGACACGGATGTGCACTTGCTTGCAGACGTTTTCAAGAAATTCTGGAGTCTATGTATGACCACATATTCTCTGGATCCCACCTTCTATTACACGGCATCTGGGTTGTGTTGGGATGCAATGCTCAAGAAAACGAAGTGCAGCATTGTATTATGCTCCAGAAAACGAAGTGCAGCATTGAATTATTGACTGACATGCTTCTTTTCTTTGATCGACGGATCCATGAGAGACTTTGACAATGTGTCCATAGGCACGCAAAGGCAAATAACCCATGGATGGGTGACAGTTTCATTGCATCCCTTGATTCGAGTTACATAATGTACCTGGTCATGAATAGCTTATACGGGCATGCCATCCAGCAATCACTGCCAATTGGTGAGTTTTGATGGGTGCCCGAAGACAAATCCAAGAGATTAGGTGGAAAAATAATGGGCGGTATGGCAGCTGATTGTGATGTAGGTTATGTGGTGGAGGCAGAACTTGCATACCCTATCAGTTTGCATGATGTGCACACTGATTTGCCGCTGTGTTCAGGGCAACTAGTTCGACGAGGAGGCTCCATGCCAGAACTGATCACAATGCTGGGGGATAAGCAGAGATACATCAGTCATTATCGTAATCTCCAGCAATGTCTCAACTTGGGTATGGAGCTGGTTAGAATCACCTGGGATATTCCCCAGGTTGAAGAAGTATATTGATTTGAATATGAGACAGAGAGCTTCCACGATGTGTGACTTTGAGAAAGATTTTTATAAATTAATGAATAATTCAATTTTTGGTAAAACAATGGATAATTTGAAGGAACAACATGAAATTTTTATTAGAACCAAATGGTATGGACATTATGGCATAAGAAAATGCATTGCCAGACCAAATTTTAAGCTGGTCACCACATTCAATAAGAACTTTGTTGTTGTGGAGATGGCAAAGACTGCATTAGAGTTTACAAAACCAATTAATGTGAGGCTGTGCATGGTAGACCCATCCAAACTCCACAAGTATCACTTTCATTATGAGTTTGCAAAAACTCATTTCACAGATCCTAAATTACTTTATATGGATACAGATAGCTTCATCTGTTGGGTGAAGAACTATGATGCATACAAGGTAATGAGGTGCCATGGTAATGAATTCGACATGTCCTCATACACAGCTGATAATCATTTTGGTGTTATTCTACAGAACAAGAAGGTTATCAGTCTTATGAAGGACGAGACGAATGGATTGCTGATTGTAGAGTTTGTAGGTCTATGCTGAAAAACGTATGCGTATCGCACAATGGAAGGCGACACCCTGAAACGGGCTAAGGGTGTACGTCATATGGCGTTGAGAGCCCTCTCTATCGAAGACTATTTGTGGTGCCTATGCAGCGGTGTTCACAGTGCTGCACCACAGCCACTGCATACAGTACGGCAGACCAGTGTTCGATCGGGAGGACACGAGGTGTACACTGTGCTGCAGTCTCAAATCGGTCTGTTGCCTTATGATGACAAATGGGTCATTTGTGATGATGGGATTGAAACTCTCTCATACTCACACTACTCACTTGTAGCGAGAGAAGGGGTGGGGGACTCTGACTGAGTAATAGTGATAGAGAGAGAGAGAGAGAGAGAGAGAGAGAATGAGTGAGTAAGTGACCACAGAGTAGTAGTATGACCCTTTAATCATAGTGTAAGTAAGTGTGTGTGTGTGTGTGTGTGTGTGTGTGTGTGTGTGTGTGTGTGTGGTGTAAATATTTTTGTGTACTATGTACACACATATATACATACATACAGAGGTAGAATGTATGGAAAAGAAAGGGTAAAAAAAGAAAAAGAACAAAATTTATATACATACTAATCTGAGCACTGTACATCGTGAGGCTTTATATATGCTTTGTTCTTCTTCTTCTTTCCCGGATCCTCCTCCCCCTCAATAATAAGAACCTCAGCTTCTATTTTCCCCTCAGTTGCGCTAATTCTTTTCTCTATCCAGTGTTGATCAAGTGCAAGAACTTTCTGATTGTCGTTTAATTCCCTTACAGCCTTACCAAGTATGCTGAGTCTTCCCTCAAGAGTTTCAAATTTCATATCAGTATACATGCAAGCATTTTGTCTATGTAAACCTAACCTCTCAGACTGAGCGCCCAACATGCGTGTGAACTAGTCCATGGTGTAGAGTATACTGGTGTATTCACCTATTTTGTATGATTATATATGGAGAAACTCCTGGAAGTTCCGACTGTACCTACCATCATTCAGTTTTCAAGTTTTATCAATAACAAGAAACCTGTACTGTGAATGATTCCAGCAATACCCACTTATCTTTACAAATTCATTGTATGACACACCAGTCCATACATGAGCCTGGTAAACGTGTTTTAAATTGAGATTGTCTTGTTTGAATGTTATAATGAGGTTGGCATTATCCCTCACCAACTGTTTTGGAATCCAGGAATATCTTTGACTCAGATATGATGACCGAAGCAGAAATATCTACAGATATGGTCCTGCTTCTCAACAGCTACATCATCAAATATGAAGACCATGTTTGGCTCTACTTCTTCAGGTGCAGGGATGTCTTCAGCTTCACTGAATGCCCTGTACCTTACACCATCTAATATTCTCTGCAGTAACTGATACTGGGGTTGAAATAGTGTTTTGGAGATGATGTAGTAGCACTCAAAACAGACTCCATCAATGTCTGTTAGCAGAGCCATGAGAACATTTGTCTTGCCGCAGTTGGAGGGACCTACAATTACAGCTCGTATGCTGTCGGGATGGAGCACTTCGTTCTTCTTAGTCTTCTTCTCCAGATCTTCATTGTCGTAGGACCAGTCCCCCACAACATAGTCCTTGTGGCAAGGGTGCTTCACCCAGCCTGCCATGATACCTATTGTGCTAGGTCCTGGTGTGCAATAGGCTTTTATATAAAAACAAAATGCGCTTAACCACATGTGACATTATATGCAGGGTCATTTTGTATAGAGAAATATCACAAATGCATAATTGAGATAGTAAATATATTTGTTTATTTTCCATTGACAATTCTACATAGCATTATCACCATCAAAAAAATCTCTTGCTTCTTTCTTTTTAATCGGTGCAGCAGCAGTGCAGTATTTGGAAAATAGCTGCTTCTTCTATCTCTCAAATTCTGCATGTATATCCTGCAATGTTATCGGTGCATTGCAATAGTCTGGTATTCCATCAGTAAATTTAATTTCAACATTTTCCACAGCTATTCGACGAATAGCGTGAACTTTGGCACAGCACTTATACAGGTACTACAACAGTGATCTATATCTTCTATGTGAATGCTGCATGTGCGAATCCAGTTCACGATATCAATGTATACAGCTTGAACATAAGGGAGCCATCTGGTTAGTCTTTCCATCATAGTAGTTATCGCTATTGAACAAGTTATCAACTGTTGAGTGCTGCATGTAAATATTCTGCCCATCTGCACTTTTAACTCCTAGTGTAGCATAACATACTCGCAGTTAGGCCTCCACAGTAGATGTCCTGGTAGGATTGGGCCATAACATACTCCATAGTCATATGCCTCCTGATGTAAGCTTTTGCGCGACAGAGTTCATCCCACTCATAGTCTGTAAAATGCACTTTAATATTTTTTGGCACATTTTCAAGCACTAAGACAGGTGACATGTCACTGTCTCATGAAACTTCAGTTCCTAGATGAAGACATTTGAACCACTAGTTGTTAAGGTATAGCACAAGGTAAATAGTAAAGGTGGCTGTGCATGGGTAGCTTCTCATCCACAACATCCACACCAGCACAGTTAGCCATCTGTTCTAGCACTGATGCTGGAATGTCTCTCGCTTGGCTCAATGGAGCCCAGTACGATGTTGCACCCTCCACAGTATCGAGAGGCATGTAGCGTTAGAGGATCCTCCATGGCTGAGACCACAATCGCCGATGTCCGGGTGCAGATCCCTGTGGGTTGGAACCTGTGAACCCCAACAGGCTGGAGCTAGCTGCCACCACGTGTGTGGGACCCGATGGGATGGAATTGCCAGTCCCAGCAGGTTGGATCTTGACGGCACAATGGGTGTGGTTCCCGATGGGCTGGAACTTGCCGGTGCCGACAGGTTGGATCTTGCTGACGTGTGCTGATCCCAACAAGCTGGAGGGGGACTCTATGGATTCATCTGGTGGTGAGAGAAGAATAATCATCGGCATAATATGTAGCTACTACAGAAATAATAATAATAATAGAACAAAGTAGATACTTACTTTTCTGCTGCTTCCTCATCCTGTTCTGCACGGCTGACTGTCGCTTCATCATCCTGGCTGACTGACTCTATGTCTACATCATCATGATGCTGTGCTCCTATTGGTTGAACTGCATGATCACATGATCTATTGCAGTGCCCTCTAGTGGTGAACTCATGAACCAGCTCAGTTCTTTGGTCTGCTGGATCAGAGGCAGTTGTCTCTTCTGGAGTGGAAGCTTATATGTAGGTTTTAGAAATAACTGACTGTTCCAGCAATGACAAACGTTTCATGCATTCTGTAATGCATCTTTAATGCATCTTAATGCAAAGGATTTATTTGCAGGACTGTATTCTTCATCTTCAAATGTTCAAGCATTAATGCTCGCTTCCATTCTTCATGTAGGAGGCTATGGGGGCAGTCCTCAGCTGTATGCTTACAGGTCAGACACCAATAGCTCTTCGATAGAACACATTCCGCACAGTCACAAGGATGGGTTGGTGGAGGGAAACTAGGCGGGGATGAGCAGTTGCTCTTCAATGGTGTATATCGTGTATACGAATATGCTTCCACTGAAGCGAATTGACATCAACTGCTCCCCTCCTCCATTTTGGGACAGTGACTACTTCATATGGAATATTTCGACAGTTTGCGCATTAGCATGTATCGGTTACGACATGCATCTTGGCCCTATCCCTCTGCATTGTTGCAATCTGCTGAACTGAATTCTTCTGCTTCTTTCTCCAACACTCATCCATTATCATAGTCTTCCATACCTCATGTAGTGAACTGTGGCTACAGTCCTCCTTCGAATGTGTACATGTAATGCAGCTACTGAAAGCTGCTCCATCCTCCACATTCACCTCGATGGTCGAACACATCACAATGGTTGCACAATGACAGCTCAGCAAAGACTGAACGTGTGCCACCAACTCTGGTCATGTGAGTGGAGGAAAAAAAAATCCCTCCAAAATTGGAAATTACCACACATTTTCCAAGAGGACGAGGGACCATCATGCAAAAAAGTTGGAAAGGGGCGGTGGGGCACCCGTTGAAGCAGATAATTCAATTTTCCGCCAAAATTCACCCACACCAGGTGGGCGTGGCACTTTCCCACCAAAAGCCTCCATCTTGGATAACAGTACTTGCATCATCAGCTGACATCATGGCCGCCATCTTGGATTACGTCATGCACTGTTGCCAAGTCTACAGCCCACCATCTTGGATGACGTCATCGCAGCCATCTTGGATACATCTGGCAACAGTAGGGCCATACGTACTTTGTTCTACTACTATCAACACTCGTAACATGCATTGCTAGTCAGTTGATTATCCATGATGGAAAAGAGTAGTGGATGCATGAGATCTTAGTCAGTCAGTGTGTGGTGTGGCGTCCCTTTTTATTGATGGGGCTTTCAAGTGCCACAAGTATTTGTAGTGTCTAACATATATGTTGTTGTACTTATTTGAAAACTTTTCACTGGACATCAAACAGTCCATGCATTACTACACAACAGATGCCCAGAACAAACCAGGAGTTTTCTTTAAGCAGATCATTTGGCTTCAGTAGTTCAGACTAAGTCCTCTGAGAAACTGGACGTTCAGCTGGCCGCTGTGGCCGAGTGGTTCTAGGCGCTTCAGTTCGGAACTGCGCTGCTGCTACGGTTGCAGGTTCGAATCCTGCCTTGGGCACGGATGTGTGTGATGTCCTTAGGTTAGTCAGGTTTAAGTAGTTCTAAGTCTAGGGGACTGATGACCTCAGATGTTAAGTCCCATAGTGCTTAGAGCCATTTGAACCATTTTGAAACGGGGCATTCACTTCACAGGTGCTTTGAACAAGAAGAGTATTTATTACGAAAAGAATCAACTTCGTCCACTGTCATGGTGTTAACATTGGCACACGCATGGGTCGATTGCTTTGGAGGCCCCTCGTTGGGAGTGTTCGGTGCACTGTGTATTCAGACACACTTGTACTCTGCCCAGCATTAAAGTCTGATCTTAGTTTTGCCACAATTCACTGCCTGTACTGTTTTACCAGTCAGCCCAGCATACGACATCTGACATCTGTAACGAGGGGTGGCCTTCCAACCCCGTGACATCTGAACGTGGTTTCACCTTGGTTTCGCCACTTGTTGAAGACACTCACCACAGCACTCCTTTAACACCCGACAAGTCGTGTAGTTCCCGAAAGTCTCGTGCCGAGCCTCCGGGACATCACAATCTACCCTCATTCAAACTCAGATAGACGGCGTGGTGCCTTCCTAATTCTACATATGGGCAGCACGCTCACTGATACTACATACATGCACCGTGCGTGCTTCTGATTAGCAGTCATTCCTCGCCAGTTGTCACAGCTATCGAATCGACGATTTTATATCGATAGTAGGTCGGTGATCATAATGTTCTGGCTGATCAGTGGATGTGTCAGTTGTTGACTAATCTAGCTGGCACACATGTAAGAGCTGTAGTACCGTAATTAGTAGAAAAGACAGAGGGAAATCCCTCCACAATAGGAAGATTGCCGGTAAGGCACGAAAGGAAAAGGCAGAGAAGAAGTTAGCCTACCTCTGATTCTGTTGACACGAATCTGTGATTAGCCTTTAAAGTGTGAAAATCTTAAGTTTTCAGTTAGACTAAAGTAATTATAAAAGTGAATTAAAATGCCACGGATGGAAATGGCTATTAGCATCAGCAAGATGGCCTCTATAGGTTTTCTCTAGATGTATGATGATGATGTTAAAAAGAAAAGTATAGAGCACATTACATCAAGAGCTATGATTGAGCCATACTGCGGTACATGATCAATACAGAAGATTGCCTCCGCTTACACCATTAGGCAAAGTAATGTTTTAGTTTTGTACTTCCAGACGTTTGCTGAAGTTTCTGCAGTATATGTTCAAGTGCAGCATTCCATTGTATACCTTTCTTGGTCCTGAGTCACTACCCTTGTTACGCATCTATTCCGATCCCATGAATAGTCTAAGCATTGAAACAAAGTGGAAGTGTTGAAAAAACTGATTAAAAAGTTTTAAAAGACTATGTTAAAGTAACTGGAACCATTTGTTTGTAAGTGCACCATTGTTGAAACTGCTTTTGTCCGTCTGGGCTGGCGCACGAGACTGCCCAGCCTTTGGCTCAGGTTCGATCCTTAATATCGTCCCATGCCCATTTTTTTATTGATTTCTAGTTCAGTTTTAGAAAACCAAACGAAGAACACGTCACACTTAATTTAGTCGGAAATGAGAAAAGTTATCGAATTTGTTTCTTAAGAGTTATTTCTCAGCACAGACTCCTCTGCGACACCCTTACCACCCTTACATCTGCATCTACAAGGATATTCTGCAAATCACATTTAAGTGCCTGGCAGAGGGTTCATCAATCACCTTCACATTAATTCTATTATTCCAAACTCGTACAGCGCTCGCAAAAACCAACACCAATGTCTTTCCGTGAAAGGTCTGATTTCCCTTATGTTATTATGATGATCATTTCTCCCTATGTATGTCGATGTCAACTAAATATTTTCGCATTCGGGCCCAAATCCGTTTCAGTGTCACTCTCTCCCATATGTCACAAAACGTGCTGACGATCTTTAAGACTTTCTCGACGTACTCCGTCAGTACTATCTGGTAAAGATCCCACACGGCGCAGCAGTATTTTAAAAGAGGACAGAAAAGTGTGGTGGAGGCAGTCCCTTTAGTAGATCTTTTACATTCTCTAAGTGTCCTGCTAATAAAACGTAGTCTTTGGTTAGCCTTCCCCTTAACATTTTATATGTGTATCTTCCAATTTAAGTTGTTCATAATTGTAATTCCTAGGTATTTAGTTGAATTTACGGCCTTTAGATTTGACTGATTTATCGTGTAATCGAAGTTTAACGTATTCCTTTCACCTTTCATGTGGATGACATCACACTTTTCCTTACTTAAAGTCAGTTGCCAATTTTTGCCCCATGTTTTCTAAATCGTTTCGCAATTTGTTTTGATCTTCTGATGACTTTACTAGTCGATAAAAGACAGCAACCCCTGCAAACAGCCTAAGACGACTACTCTGATTGTCTCCTAAATCGTTTATACAGGGTCTTACAAAAAGGTACGGCCAAACTTTCAGGATACATTCCTCACACACGAAGAAAGAAAATATGTTATGAGGACATGTGTCCGGAAACGTTTACTTTCCATGTTAGAGCTCATTTTATTACTTCTCTTCAAATCACAATAATAATGGAATGGAAACACACAGCAACAGAACGTACCAGCGTGACTTCAAACACTTTGTTACAGGAAATGTTCAAAATGTCCTCCGTTAGCGAGGATACATGCATCCACCCTCCGTCGCATGGAATCCCTGATGCGCTGATGCAGCCCTGGAGAATGGCGTATTGTATCACAGCCGTCCACAATACGAGCACGAAGAGTCTCTACGTTTGGTACCGGGGTTGCGTAGACAAGAGCTTTCAAATGCTCCCATAAACGAAAGTCAAGAGGGTTGAGGTCAGGAGAGCGTGGAGGCCATGGAATTGGTCCGCCTCTACCAATCCATCGGTCACCGAATCTGTTGTTGAGAAGCGTACAAACACTTCGACTGAAATGTGCAGGAGCTCCATCGTGCATGAACCACATGTTGTGTCGTACTTGTGGAGACACATGTTCTACCAGCACAGGTAAAGTATCCCGTATGAAATCATGATAACGTGCTCCATTGAGCATAGGTAGAAGAACATGGGGCCCAATCAAGACATCACCAACAATGCCTGCCCAAACGTTCACAGAAAATCTGTGTTGATGACGTGATTGCACAATTGCGTGCGGATTCTCGTCAGCCCACACATGTTGATTGTGAACATTTACAATTTGATCACGTTGGAATGAAGCCTCATCCGTAAAGAGAACATTTGCACTGAAATGAGGATTGACACATTGTTGGATGAACCATTCGCAGAAGTGTACCCGTGGAGGCCAATCAGCTGCTGATAGTGCCTGCACAGGCTGTACATGGTAAGGAAACAACTGGTTCTCCCATAGCACTCTCCATACAGTGACGTGGTCAACGTTACCTTGTACAGCAGCAACTTCTCTGACGCTGACATTAGGGTTATCGTCAACTGCACGAAGAATTTCCTCGTCCATTGCAGGTGTCCTCGTCATTCTAGGTCCTACCCAGTCGCGAGTCTTAGGCTGGAATGTTCCGTTTTCCCTAAGACGCAGATCAATTGCTTCGAACGTCTTCCTGTCGGGACACCTTCACTCTGGAAATCTGTCTCGATACAAACGTACCGCGCCACGGCTATTGACCCGTGCTAATCCATACATTCCGCATTTGAAAACATTGTACTGACTGAAACTTCCTGGCAGATTAAAACTGTGTGCTGGACCGAGACTCCAACTCGGGACCTTTGCCTACCGCGGGGAAGTGCTCTACCAAATGAGCTACCCAAGCACGACTCACGCCCCGTCCTCACAGCTTTACTTCTGCCAGTACCTCGTCTCCTACCTTCCAAACTTTACAGAAGCTCTCCTGCGAACCTAGCAGAAATAGCACCCCTGAAAGAAAGGATATTGCGGAGACATAGCTTAGCCACAGCCTGGGGGATGTTTCTAGAATGAAATTTTCACTCTACAGCGGAGTGTGCGCTGATATGAAACTTCCTGGCATATTAAAACTGTGCCGGACCGCGACTCGTGAGGGCGGGGCGTGAGTCGTGCTTGGGTAGTTCAGTTGGTAGAGCACTTGCCCGCGGAAGGCAAAGGTCCCGAGTTCGAGTCTCGGTCCTGCACACAGTTTTAATCTGCCAGGAAGTTTCATATCAGCACACACTCCGCTGTAGAGTGAAAATTTCATTCTATTGTACTGACTGCAAAACCACGTTCGTGATGAACACTAACCTGTTGATGCTACGTACTGATGTGCTTGATGCTAGTACTGTAGAGCAATGAGTCGCATGTCAACACAAGCACCGAAGTCAACATTACCTTTCTTGAATTGGACCAACTGGCGGTGAATCGAGGAAGTACAGTGCATACTGACGAAACTAAAATGAGCCCTTACATGCAAATTAAGCGTTTCCGGACACATGTCCACATAACATCTTTTCTTTGTTTGTGTGTGAGGAATGTTTCCTGAAAGTTTGGCCGTACCTTTTTGTAACACCCTGCATAGATAAAGAACAGTAAAGGGCGTATAACACTACCTTGGGGAACGCCAGATATCTCTTCTGTTTTACTCAATGACTATGAGTCAGTTACCTAGAACTGTGACCACTCTGATAGGAAATCACGAATTCAATCACATAGCTGAGATGATATTCCATAAGCAAGCAATTTCACTACAAGCCGCTGGAATGCTACAGTGTCAAAAGCTTTCTGGAAATCTAGAAATACGGAATCAATTTGAAATCCCTTGTCAATAGCACTCAACACTTCGTGTGAGTAAAGAACTAGTTGAGTTTCACAAGAACGCTGTTTTCCAAATCCGTGTTGACTGTATGTAAATAGACTGCTCTCTTCGAGGAAATGCATAATATACGAATACAATGTATGTTCCAAAAATCCTGCTGCATATCGACTTTTATGATATGGGCGTGTAATTTTGTGGATTACTCCTACTACCTTACTTGAATATTGGTGTGACCCGTGCAACTTTCCAGTCTTTTGGGTACGGATCTTTTGTCGAGCGAACGGTTGTGTATGACTGTTAATTAAGGAGCTATTGTATCAGCATACTCTGAAAGGAACCTAACTGCTATACGACATGGATCGGAAGACTTGCTTTTGTTAAGTGATTTAAGTTGCTTCACTACTCCGACAATACCGTATCTATTTCTACGTTACTCATGTTTCCAGCTGTTGCTTGATTCTTATTCTGGAATATTTACTTCGTCTTCTTTTGTGAAGGAATTTCGGAATGCTGTGTTTAGTAACTCTGCTTTGGCATCAGTTTCGTCGATTTTATTTCGGTTGCTGGCGGGCAGAAAAGGCATTGACTGACCACTCTGTATATTTTTCTGGTTCGAATCTCGCTGTCAGGACTCTTTATTTTTTTTCCTTTCCCAAGTAATTCTAATAATAAATTTATGACTGCGCAAATTGTCAATGTCTAGAGATTTTCATAAATTTTACACTGAAAAATCGGAATTTTCTCCAGAATTTTAAAAAGTTTCCCATTGTAACCGTTTTTCTGCAGGTAACGTTGCAACTCACAATTAATCCACTTTCCCGCGATATGGAAAGCTGTTCACTATACACGAATGCCGTTTTTATAAGTTATTCTGAAGCATAAGAGATTTGGCTACACAATCACTTCCATTTTCTCTTAGTATTGATGTACAACACACATCATTACATTTACACGTAAAAATCATACATCTTGCAGTCTTCTAGACGAAACGATCAAGAAAGAATAAATATAATATTATGGCTATTAAAAGACGTCGGAATCATTTTTCTCCTGCGCGAAAGTAAAATCACTACACAAGAGTTTGGTAAGAAAATACAAGAAACTTTACAGACCTGAAATGAAATACGCGAGTTCCAGAACTGACTTAAGAACCAAAGGTAATGATTTTTGTAACAGATGTCTAGCTTTATGAGGTCAGTCACGCCTTTGTGTCACATCTGTAGGTCTACTAAATAATTGCTCCTGTACGTGACAGGACCTGTATAAAATTCTAATTATTTGCCGCCCATTCGAATCATGCGAGAGTTTTGACCTCGTAAAGACAGAAGTACCAACATTGTGTGAATATAATTTTCCAGAATTGTTGAGACGAACGCTAATAATTTACCGTTTCATGAAAAACTTCCTGGTATATGAACGGAATACATTCATGTGATAAGTAATTACAGAATATAACAATACATTCACGAACATAGTCGTCTTTGGAAGATTTGAGTAAAAATTCAGTAATTAATTGTCAACTGAATCATAGTACGCACATTTGCATCCAATACGTACAACTCTTTTGGAAGTATGTTCTTAGTACTTCTGGGTAAATAGTTTTTGTTTCTATCGTACAGATAAGTTTCATTTATTAGAATAGCGTATTATATATAGTGACGGACGGCGTAGCCATTTATATTGTTGTTAATTCTAGGTATAGATAGAAACCATTCTGCCACTAAACTAGTCATATGCACAGTAATAAGTAGTATCTCTAAGTAAATATAGAAATTACTGACAGAATTTTATCATGGAAGGAAACAACATTAGTGAAAAACTGGACGAAGTAATGCAGTCCGACGAAATGAACGTCCTGGCAATTGATAACTAGTCACCAATGGAGATTGCGGCAACACAAAAAAGCACTGGAAGTAGGACAAATGGTAACTGGATTTTAAACTCAGTACAAATAACAAACAATGGTTTGTCGAGCACAGATGATACAATCATAACTTATGATGAGTGGCCGTCTGAATCGACGTCCACAGGCGCGATCTCACTCGATAGCTTTTATCGCAATGATTTACGTGAATCACATAGAGGGTGACAATTATTGAACTATATGAAATAAAATCGTCATAACTTCTGAACGTTTTGCGTTAGAACTTTCAAACTGCACCGTTAGCCGCGGGGAATGATGGGATTTAGTATGTGCATGCATAGTTTGTTGTAGAGACGACGCCCACTTTTATTAGGATGAGTTCGTCAATAAGCAAAATTGGCGCATTTGGGGGACTGAGAATCCGCATTTTGCGATCGGGAAGGCTTCACCCTCAACGGGAGACCGTGTGTTCCGCAGTATCCAGTCACGGAATAATCGGTGCGATATTTCTCGATTGCACGTTGACTACCGAACGGTAAGTGAAGATTTTTGTAGGTGATTTCATCCCCATTATCCAAAGTGCCTCTGATTTTGACAAGATGTGGTTCATGCAGGAGAGTGTTTGATGTCCTGGAGGAGAATTTTAGGGACAGCATTGCCATTGGCCTTGATTGGCCGCCATATTCTCCAGATCTGATTACATGCGACTCCTTTTTGTGGGGCTTTATTAAAGACAAGGTGTAAAGTAATAACGCAAAAACCACTGCTGAGCTGAAAACAGCCAATCACGAGATTATCGACAGCATCGATGTTCCGGCACTTCAGCGGGTGATGCAGAATTTCGCTATTCGTCTGCGCCACAGCATTACCAAGGATGGCAGTCATGTCGAACACGTCGTAACCTAAATCCGAATATCTGTAATGACATTTACATGTTGAATAAAGTGTGTGCACATTGTAGTTTGTAACTAATTTATGTTTTTTTCATATAGTTCAGTAACTGTCACCCTGTGTCATTCTGCTTGTTCTAGCTGTGCTTTGTTCTTTGGTTATTGTTATTGCCATAACCATGTCATAAATACTGATACCAGGTTTCGATGTCTTGGATGTTGTGGGTTGTTCAAACCACAGTACAATTTCATTCAGATAAGTAAATTCCTTCGCAATAAAACTATACAAAAATATGTGTGCATATGTATGTTAGCTAAATAGTGTAAAGACACTGTGACACTGAAGACTAAATTATTCATTAGTGTCCTCAGATATTAATGATGGAATGACAACTTAGATAGGCTGCTGGTCTTTCAGAAAAGAGAATGTTCTGTGAGGCTAGATTTAAAGAATCTTGAAAAATTTTATGTCCAAAAACTGATATTTGAACTATAATTACTATGTGTATAATTGAAGGCAGTCCTGCAGCAAACCATGAGCTCAAGGCTACAACACTATAATACAAAAACGAAAAAAGAAATACCATGTTACTAATCACCTGACAGCACTGTGTGGGGAACATTTCGCTCCATAGAGAATCAGACTAGAAAATTATTAGTGCGGATCACTACAAAACTAAAATTATTTCTAACTTCTCATAAAAATTATCCATCAGAAGCCCATTATGGACAAACCATACTCTTTTAACGAATTGATTATTTCGACAGTAAATCCTGTAATTTGGAGGTACTCATATGTTAATGGCGCCCAACATATAATTTCTCAACCTGCAGAAAAGCAAATTGAGGGTTGCCACAAGTTTCCTCCAGTTAAGTTCTCTGATATTTCCCTGATTTCCAAACAAATTTTTGCACTTTCCCTTGACAAATTTTGTGTTCTCAAGGGTTAGTAAGTTGCCAAATAAATATAAGGACTTCTGTATTTCTCTCCCATGTGAGCAAGAATCTTAAGTTTTAATATCAACATCTTTTGTAAAGAACTGTTTTTAGGTGGAGAAAGCAAGCCAAATGGTATGTGCATTTCATTGAGACCACTGTTGTTATTTTATGTCAATAAAAACATATGATGACAAAAAAATGCATTTCCTTGGAGTCGCAAGAAATTTAAAATACCTTCACTAATTTCAGAAATAAAAGTAGGTCTCTTGAAAGAAGTATATAAGGGAGGGAAGAGTTGTGTAAACCAACGTGATAAGTGAGTGCCAATAAAATGTTGATTGTATTATGTTCATTATTTTTTATTATTACCCACTGTGTTGCATCTATTATTCTACAGGTATTGTGAGATTTTTCTTTTGAGAAATGTGTGAGTACATAGCGTACAAATCACCAACAACTGCCACAATTTTTTTCTTCTTATCATCCATACTTTCTAACATATAAACTACTTTTGAGGTGACAAATATACTACAATTGCGTAAAATGTATATAAAATGCCGCACTGTACAATGTACTTGCGGTGAGACAATCACAACTCCTGAAATACGTCGCCCAAGGCCTCTGGCCTGCCGAGGAGCACCTCTGGCCTGGGTCCATGGATAAACCATGAGAATTACGCCATATGCAAACAGACCCAGCCTGCAGGCAGGTCGGTGAAACTATTTCCGACAGGCAGGACCTGCATATTAATGGGAAACAATGGGCTACAAATCGGCAGGCCCGATACATTAGAGATACCCACAGAAATGGCCTGTGGTTTTGGCCCGTCTCGGAAATCCACTAGTGTGGACAGCTATTCACATGTCACAGACACCATTTCGATGAAACAAGACTGCGGTGATCAATCCATGCAACAGATAACTTGAGCAAATTCTATGAGAATCAATACTAATGAGGATAAGTAGCAAGTGACTGTAAATATGATCGCTGAGCCACAGACAGGCATGTAGAAAAGACTATCTCCATGGAGGTAAGAATAAGGGGAGATGGCGCTACGTATCCCAGCTGTACTACGTTTTGAAGCCATGGGGGCGTGGCTCGCTGCCATGACACTCTGACCAAAACATTGCCAGTGTGCTATAGCGCTGCGTGTATTACAGTCGCTAATTGCACCACATACGCATGTAACGTCATCAGATTGGTTGTTTCAAAGTTTATGTTTAAAATAAAATCTCGCAAAGGCGAAATTCCGCGTTTCTTCTGATTAAAAATAGTTTTTAATGTAATATTACGAATAGCTAGCCTTCAATGTAAACGATACAATTTTGTTAATTCAGTAATAAACGTGTATCACAAACTAAATAATAGAAACTGAAAACTAAGTTAGCTATACCCTCCTTCCAAAGCCCCATCAATACACCTTGTTTGTAATACGTACTGGGACATTTCAGTTACGTTACATTACTGGGAAACACTGTTCATTACCACCAATATTTACTGAAATACGGTACATAGAATGGCAAATCTACACAGTGTCCTGTTTAGGCCTATACTTTACGCCAGTTAATGTAGTGTTAGCATTTAATTTGGTACATGATGAAGACAAAGTGAGTTACTCAACACTTCGATTATCGACGATACGTACGTATTATACTGAAACGTGAACTTGAAAACTAAGAATTTAATTCTTTGAATTAACATACCTTTTGCAAATGTTTTGGGTGTGTAGGGAAAACTGATGGTACAGCATTTTCTCGGAGCCTTACTGTTGAAAGGGAAGTTCGGTCTATGTCCTCTTCTCGGAAATGCTGAGAACATATAGTGGTTCATTTAGACGCACGCCAATTCTTCCTCCTCACGGCATTCTCCCACAGAGCTTTCCGACTTTCATTTTTAGGAAATCTAAAATCATACAGGAGAAAAACACGCTATAGTACAAGTACCGATGTAGCACACGTTCATTCACAATGAAGTTGTAAAATCACACTTAACGAGACAACTTACACATGAAATGTTATTCCCTTCGATTTCGCAGCACAATCAGAACGATTCGTACATCCGAACACCACACAAGTCACCATAATAGCGCAAAATCCTTCCAAAAGCGAGCGACAAGCCTATGCACACAAGCTTACAGCAGCAATGTTTTGGTCGGATTGAGATGGCTACCCTCGGCTTCACATAGCTTCACAGCTGTGACGTCACGGCGTCTCCCTCTGTTCTTACCTCCATGACTATCTCACTCTCACAACTAAATCTTTGGCCATAGCCTTTGTCAGAAAATAAGACCACGCACACAAAATAACTCAGACAAACCTCATGCACAGATGACTGCCGTCCCCACCTACTGTATCAACAATTTCTGAGAATCAGATCCAAACAAACCACTCCTCCCTGCATGTCGTCGGCAGCTGTTAGGCTAGTAGCAAGAAGTGGTGGCAGCACTGACTACAAACTGAGGGGACTGTCAGGAAGGGGAGAAGCAGTAAGAATGAGGGAGTAGGGAAGCCGTGCACGTACGCAGCTTCACGCAGCCAGCAACGATGCATGACATTTCAGTAAACAAACCATTTCAAAATGGTTCAAATGGCTCTAAGCACTATTGGACTTAATATCTGAGGTCATCAGTCCCTTAGACTGAGAACTACTTAAACCTAACTAACCTAATGACATCACACATATCCATGCCCGTGGCAGGTTTAGAACCTGCGACTGTAGCAGCAGCGCGGTTCCGGACTGAAGCGCCTAGAACCGATCGGCCACTGCGGCCGGCAAACCATTTCATCTTCTGAGACAAAGACAAGGCTTTTCCAGTATTTTCTTCAAATTTTCTTGACATGCTTGAAATTCCCAGATATTCCCTGATTTCCAGAACTTGTGGCAATCCTGAAATTGCACTCTAAGGCCCCTGCACACTAAGCATCGTAGCTGCAGCAGATATGTCCTAGCTAAAGCAGCTCCTATAAACCACAGAAGAATGGCTGCACACTGTCACAGGGGAAATATTTTGTGACTGCGACATTCTCTGCACACCTTTCATGACAGCCGGGCGTATACTGCCTTCCAAAACGAAATTTTTGATGACTTTCGGCAAGCAGAAATACACACAAGAAATCAAGAGCTGGAAAACAATCTGGGATATATTCTGTCCAGAATAAAATGAGTTTGACATGGAAGGAAGGAAATGACAAATTTTATGTGTGAAGAATATGTAACAGAAAATGAAAATAAATGATTTAGTAATTAACTTTTCATTTTTAAAAATTTACCATCGTAATGCAACTCTCTTTAGGTAATCTAGTGGATTTTCATTCATAAAATATTCTGCAAATAGATCACTATAAGATGGTCGGGATTGAGTCCCTCTACCTGTGGGGCCTGTGGTTATTTCCAATTCTGGAGGGAAGTACAATCTATTCTTGAACCTATACCTCTTTGTACCTATGATCCCAATAGCTCCTTTTCCCTTTGAATTTCTCAAGAGACGAAAGGCAAACAATCATAAGACCATCTTCTTCCATCTCAGTCCACTCATTTATCACTTGCAGTCATAATTGATCTTCAGTTGGCTACTCAAAATTACGTTCGCCACAAGTGGGTTGCCTAATGTGTGAAGGCTTTTAGTGATTGCACTCCCTTAACTTCACCAACACTGATACAAATATACTTCCCACATAAATTTCCATACATAATTGGCAAGACAAGGAATGCTGCACACAAGCCACCTCTGATTACATAGAAACTAAAAATCAGACTTTTTCCTTACATGTAACAAAGATAAGTATGTAACGTTTTAATTTTCTAGGAATGGTATGGGATCAATTTAAATAATATTTATAGATCAAAATTCTATTGTTTCTTGCTGAAACTACTCTTTCAATCAGAAGTACTCCTTCAACAAAGTTTGGAACAATGTTAAGAAACAGACCTTAACTCCATGCAAGTGTTCTGGTCCAGACTGCATACCAATTAGGTTCCTTTCGGAGTATGCTGATGCATTAGCTCCATACTTAATCATGTACAACCGTTCGCTAGACGAAAGATCCATACCCAAAGACTGTAAAGTTGCACAGGTCACACCAATATTCAAGAAAGGTAGTAGGAGTAATCCACTAAATTACAGGCCCATATCGTTAACGTCGATATGTAGCAGGATTTTAGAACATATATTGGGTTCGACCATTATGAACTGCCTCGACGAAAACGGTCTATTGACACACTGTCAACATTGGTTTAGAAAATATCGTTTTTGTGAAACACAACTAGCTCTTTATTCACATGAAGTGTTGAGTGCTATTGACAAGGGATTCTGTATTTCCGGAAGGCTTTTGACACTGTACCACACAAGTGGCTCGTAGTGACACTGCATGCTTATGGAATATCGTCTCAGTAATATAACTGGATTCGTGATTTCCTATTAGAAAGGTCACAGTTCTTAGTAATTGACGGAAAGTCATCGAGTAAAACAGAAGTGATTTCTGGCGTTCCCCAAGGTAGTGTTATTGGCCCTTTGCTGTTCCTTATCAATATGAACGATTTGGGAGACAATCTGAGCAGCTGTCTTCGGTTGTTTGCAGATGATGCTGTCGTTTATCGACTACAAAAAGTCATCAGAAGATCAAAACCAACTGCAAAACGATTTAGAAAAGATATCTGAATGGTGCGAAAAGTGTCAGTTGACCCTAAATAACGAAAGTGTGATGTTATCCACATGAGAGATGAAAGGAATCCTTTAAACTTCGGTTACACGATAAATCAGCCTAATCTAAAAGCCGTAAATTCAACTAAATACCTAGGTATTACAATTACGAACAACTTAAATTGGAAGAAACACAGAAAATGTTATGGGGAAGGCTAACAAAAGACTGTGTTTTATTGGCAGGACACTAAGAAAATGGTAACAGACCTACTAAGGAGACTGCCTACATTACGCTTGTCCGCTCTCTTTTAGAATACTGCTGCGCGGTGTGAGATCCTTACCAGATAGGACTGATGGAGTACATCGACAAAGTTAAAAGAAAGGCAGTACGTTTTGTATTATTGCGAAATATGGGAGACAGTGTCACTGAAATGACACGCGATTTGGACTGGACATCATTAAAAGAAAGGTGTTTTTCGTTGCGGCAGAATCTTATCACGAAATTCCAAACACTAACTTTTTCCTCCGAATGCGAAAATATTTTGTTGACACCGACCTACATAGGGAGGAACGATCACCACAATAATATAAGGGAAATCAAGGCTCGTACGGAAAGATAGAGGCGTTCATTCTTTCCGCGCGCTATACGAGATTGGAATAATAGAGAATGAACCCTCTGCCAGGTACTTGAATGTGATTTGCCGAGTATCCATGTAGATGTAGCTGTAGATGTATTAATGCTTTAGGAAACTGACAAGGCTGCCACGAACTACTTTTTTAAAAGCAATTGTATTAAAATCAAAGAAACTCATCACTGAGAACAGCATACAAATCTAGTCTATTTAAAACATCGTTCCTATGCAGATACTACTGATGACGGTATATAGATGATTTCAAGGGGAAATTTTATGATTGCCAATGGCAATGATCTACTGTATATTTGTATTCATATTCTATATCCTCCTGGTTCACTGACACCCTACAACTCAATACAGCAGCTTCCGATAATTTGATAAGAGCCTTTCCATAACAACAGCTGCTTGTATCCACCTACAAGCACTGTATCCTCTGTCTCACTGTCAATGTCTGCAGCAATTTGTTTCACTGTCAATGTCTACAGCTCATAGGTTCGAACATTTTTGGGAGAAACTTCCAGGCTCACATGTGCTAATACCCATAAGAGAAGGTGAGATCAATGTCTGAGAAATTACCTATTGCAGAGCTGATGTGTGTTCGCTGGTCTATCGTCAGACTACAGATGTATTCAGTGAGAATCATTTACATTTTTCATGACGTGTATATTTGAAACTTCATTTCCTACTTTTCCAGTTCCAGGATGTGCAAAGATAATGATATTCAAACATCACATATAAAACACTATGTATTGTGCAATTGTATTACGAAGTACCATCCATCCCCATAAGGATCGGGAAGCAATTCTTTTCGAGTTAGTAGATCATAATGTGACATAGCAGGTGGATTCTTCCCACCTGTCACGTTTTTCTACTTCCATAAATAATCACAGTTTTTTCACTGTTCTAATTTTTATTGTATTTTCAGTAATTTGTATTTTATGTAAAACTTACATAAAATTTCAGATTCTTATTTACACTGGATTCCACTGGAATTCATCATTCAGATTATTATTTTCGCTTTTCTGTCTTCATTGGTGTAATGAGTTTTCATTAGGATCCTCATAATTAAAAGTCGTAACTAAGTGGTTTGTAATACAGTTCGCGGATCAAATCCAGTTTCCGATTCCACTCGTCGGCTTTGAGCAATGACGTCATACTTAAGGCAGAGACGATATTTAGAGACAGTTTTTGAAAGCAAACTGATCGTTTTCGTAAACAAATGAATCTAGTGTACGATAAAACTACAGTCATAGTTCACGTGATTCAGTTACTTAGTCACAAATTATATTGGAGTTGAAGGTAACAAAAATTAACAAGAACAGAAAAGAAGAAGCATACATGTGTGAAATAATTTATTATCAATAAATTATTATCATAATTTACACGAATAAGAAAAGTACAGAAAACCTTAAATCCACTACAGTACAGCACATGATGAAATTGCAGTACTGTGCAATAGCGTTAATTTTTAATAATAATTATTAAATATAATAGGACTAGTACACCAGTAACCAAAATTCGCAAAAAGTGAGGTGTAACAAATATTGGAATCGGTAACTAGAATTAAGCTATATAGCTCAATTCTATTTATCGATTCCAACCATAATGTGTTTCATTAATTAGTTTTTTCAGCAAATGTGTACACTAAAAAGTAGGCTAATAGGAGTTCCGCACTTTTAATTGCTCTGTAAGGTACTCCAAAAAGTTACTAATATTGTAATCGGTAACTAGAACTGACCTATAAGGTTAATTCTAGTTACTGATTCCAATTTTTGATATTTCGTCGCAGTAATTTTAGAGAGCAATTACAAATGTAGAAATGCTATTACGTTCAGTGCATTGAACTCCTGCAAAAATAATTTATATACCAATCATGGGACAGTTGGAATCGTTAACTGTAATTTATCCATATAGGTTCATTCTAGTTGTCAATTCCAATATTCGTTATTTTTTGTGGATTTTCTTTAGTTGTCTACTGGCTCTTCTTTTACAATTTAGTGTGTGGGTTTCTCTACTTTTCATACTGCTGTTTCATATTTCATTTTATAGTTTTTCTGTTACATTTTAATTTCTCCCCGCCCTAAGCCCCAACTAACCCACTCTTCTCCCGCTAGATTCAGTAATTAATAGTAAAATAAACATTTTATAATAGTATGACTTCACTTTGTGTTTTACTGTCATGCAATTTAAAGGATCTCTGTGCTTTTCTACTCGCATAAATTAAGAGAATAATTCTTATCAGATGTGAAAATTTGTTTTTAATTCTTGTTCTTAATTATTGTCGTTATCTTCACTTCGCTTCGATATAATTCATGGCTAAGTAACTCACTGCGTGAAACGTGACTGTAATTTTATACCATGCTGCATTCGTTTGTTTATGAGTATGCAGCGACTTTGCCTTATGTATGAGCTGTCAGTATTCAAAGATGACGAGTGGAATCGGACATTAGAATTTATCCCAGTTCACTACATGCAAAGCCTTATAAGCTGATCAAGAGTTGAGAAAATTGACCAATATCTTAAATTAGGTAAAACTAATCATCTTCTGCAAACAATTAAACTTGGCGTTCATTGCCACTACCATCTTCTATCGCAAATTTTGCTAGTACCACTGTTAAGAGTCCGGATTTCGACTGTATATTTTTGGTACCTTACCTTTCTGACATACAGCATTGATTTATTAACTCACTAATTAATAATGCCATGTAATCACTCCAGTTTGCAATATGGCGTTCATTCACATAAATAAGGGGATTCACATTGCGTAAGGATAATAGTGGATATATAATTTCTATCTAGCAAATGTAGGGGTCTTGCAGTTCATCAAGAACAGTGAACTCAAACCTAACCAAATCTTGAAGATTTATGTAGTTTTCAAAATGAAATAGTACACGAGTAATGGTAAAATCTATGTTCCAATGCTCTCTGTGTTGATTCACACCACAGTTATGTTCGCTCTGAACGGAAAAATTGCGCACCGGTCATCACGAAACTCAATAACTTTAATATACAAAGAATTCCGAGTGATTTCTGTTATGCAAAGAAAGAATATGACTGATTTTGAGTTGAAGTTGAAAGTTTAAAATAAATATTTTAGATGACATTAACACAGACGTTACTCCTTTCGAAGTCAAGCTATTAATGACGGTGACCAGTCCTCACACTACGAAAAATTATTAGCGCAACTATCCACAGCCAGCACCCTCAATTACAGCGGCAGAGTTAATTGTTATATTGTTGGAGAAAATAAATAGTTCACATTTATACAAAATCGCCACACTTCATAATTAACACTGTCCTACAGCAGATAGTTAAACAATATCACATTGTGGTAGTTCAATCAAATCCATCCCTAACCAAATTCACTATTCACAATGAAGAATCAGTGATTTTCAGTGACAATAATACTTCATCTTTGGGTAACAGAAATCATTCGGAATTCTTTATAGGTATATTAAAATTCTTGATTTTGTACAAGTGTGAACTGTTTATTTTGTTCTACAATACGGATTCTGGATGATTGTGCTGATAATTTTTCGTAGTGTAGAAAACTGGTTACCGCAATTAATAACTAAACTTTGGAAAGAATAAAATGCATAGATTCGTGATGTATATAACTAAAATATTGTGTTATTTACATCTTTGAGCAAACATTATCCAGCGCTCATTCAAACTTTCAGGTTCTAGGTGATAAAGATTTCAAGATTGTTGCAACTGAGGACGAGACTACGAAATTAGTGTCAGCTCCATGTAATACGTTTCCTACAATCGGCGTAGTTATGCCAAGGTTTCCACACTAGCACAGATTCTACAGCGATGCTGAGCATTGATAATGTATGTACTTACATAACTTACAGTTATGAAGGACTGGTAGCATTGAGCAACTATTTGCTCGAGAACTTCAGGTTAGAATACTCATATCCAACAATTAGAGGTCAAGCATTAAGGGCTCCTATGCCATATCACAAGCCCACACATTAGTCCCCTAGGGCAGTTTTCAGGCAATTTTAATACAGTGTAGACACATTAGTCATGCTTGTCTATTATAGTAAGAAACTGTCAAGCGGTTATACAGTGCTTCTGGAGACACTTTGCTTCAGGCAGGGGTATTAAAATGAAAACCAGAGGCTACAGAATGTACCCATAGTAGTAATCATTATTTATTGACCAAAAAAAGAGAAACATCCAGAAGTGGAGGAGGGAACGAAATAAAACTTCACTGCTTGAGAAGGTACAGTATGTACCCATTGAAGCATCCAGAAGTGGAGGAGGGACCGAAATAAAACTGCACTGCTTGAGAAGATATGTGATGTTATTTTAGTGATTAAAAATTAGAGTCAAATTTACAAAGAACTTGACAGTATGAGCCCACTTATCAGTAGCCTATGGCATTACAACCCTGGACACGTGCACTGGTTAGTTCAGGGAAGGGTGTGTTAAAGCCATCATATGCTCTCCTTTCAATTTTTGAAAATATAATATAACAGGACTGATAAAAAAAAATCCACTCACAAAGCTGCAACAGGACAAAACACACATGAAAGTTAAGGAAATGTGTAGGCTTTCAGAACCAGTGGTTCCTTTACTTGACAGAAGGGGATGGAAAAAGGGTGAAGGAGAAGGAAATGCGAGGTTTATGAAATGGGGTGAGTTATGGAAAAGTTGCCCTGAACACCAGGTCAGGGGAGACTTACTGGACGTGACAAGTTAAGTACATTATACAGGGTGTACATAAAGTCCAAACTTGTACAGATGTCATACATATTACATTTTGAAGCGAAACTCTGAAAGTTTTTTTTTTTTTTTTTTTTTTTTTACAAACATTCGATATGCGAACCATGAGTGACCCGGCAGACGTCAATACGGTATTCGAATTCTTGCAAAAACGGCCCAGCATGGCATTGCCGACTGTGGCAGTCGCTTCCCGTATTCACTCCTGGAACTCTGCTGCATCATGTGGTAGAGGCGGTACATACAGCAGATCTTTAATGTGTCCCCAGAGAAAAAAGTCACGCGGTGTGAGATCTGGTGATAAAGCAGGCCATTCCATGCAACAGCTCGCTCCGCATGTACACCCTGTACATGACAGTGGTGTGGATGGGGAAATAGATAGCTCAGAAAATAGAAAACTACAAGGGACTGAAGAAAAGGATAGTTACTGAGAAGAACAAATTTGCGGTAATTAAGACCATGTGGGGGGGGGGGGGGTGAGAATCAAGTACCAGCGCATGTTGTAAATGTTGTAATTCCAGTTACCGCCTGAAACGTTCTAAGAAAACTGTTGTTGGAAGGGAAGAATCCAGATGGCATGTGTGGTGAAACAGGCACCAAGTAACAACTGACATGCTGTAGAACACCCTCTGCAATAGGATATTGTGTGTTGCCAGTATATCTATCTATTCTAACTTCCTAAGGCCCTCCGCATACGCAGTCTCAAATGCAACCAGTTGCCGACGCCAGTTGGCAACCGAGCCATTTCCTATATTGTTAAATGGGGCTCCGCAGATGGCGCGACTCACCTGTATATCGCTCGCAATGCGTTGTCAACAGGTTGCAAGCGACTCGGCGCCCGCGTTGCAAGCGATCCGAGCTATGTTGTGTCCTCAACATCAGCTTTGTTTTATGTGATTTTGAAGGTGAATGAGTAAGTTTAAAACATTACTTTTCTGCGCGAAGTAGAAAAATATCCCATTTTATATAATTCCAGGCTACTGCAGGAGAGATTTGACATACAAGGCGTGGAGAGAAGTCGGAAAAGAAGTTCATATGACAGGCATATAATGTACTGCATATCTACCGGTTCTGTTTAAAATTAAATTACTAGTAAATCACTGGGAACAAATGTACAAAAAATATATAAATCATACCTGATGTATTATTCTTTTTGTGACAGTGTCATTCTGAAAAATTACATTGTTGTGCGCTAACAAACCTGAAGACGGCAGGAAAAGACAGAGATGCCATAAATCTACGATGTGTGTTAAAGGACAGTGGTGTTTAAATATAAATGATTTAAAGAGCATAACCACTATCAGCACGTTTCCATGTGTATAAATGTAATCACGTCCAGGTTTTCAAAATAAAAGTAATCAACAACACGTTAAAGTGAAGAATGTGGGTTTTATTCATTCACAGAATTTAACAATAGTCAACATGAAATGAACATTCAAGTACAGTAGTTCCACTGCCATGGAAGAGAGGCACATGGGGTTAAAAAGTAATTTATTAAATAATTTCTTAATGCAATTGCTGATGAATTAGTACAAATTGAAACGTTATGATTTGCTTGAAACACTGCAGCATCATTAGCGGGTTCATGATTTTCTTGCAAGTGTGTTGATGCATATGCTACGCCATCACGTTTGCGTACATAATTGTGGAGAACACAAGCGGTTTTGATAACATCACTCACTCGGTCAGAATTCTTGCAACGTATTGGGCCATTTAAAACTCGAAACTTTTCTGAATCCATTCCAAATGCTCATTCAATCGTTTTCCTTCCTCTGCTTAAGCGGCAGTTGAAAATTCTTTTCACATTATCGAGACACTTTGTAGAGAATGGTCTCATTAAGTAGCGTGGTAAGAGGAACGCTTCATGTGCTATAAAATAATTGGGAAATTGGTTATCATTCTCATCGTACATTAATCTCAATGGGGATAGATTATCAAGGCCTACATATGGTATCCAGTGTTTGATTGCTGGTGCGCGAAATATTCGTCCTTCACTGTTTCTTCTAGCATAACCCGTCTCTATTACAGAAAATAATCCATCAAAATCGCAGCAGGCCATTAGCGCAATGGAGTGATATGATTTGTAATTGAAGTAAGTTGAACCACTGTTCACCAATTTTTCTATTCTGATATGCTTGCCATCCAGTGCTCCAACACAATTTGGAAGATTCCATAAATGACGAAAACGTTCGGCAATCTTATTCCAATCCTCTGTTTTTGGAACTGCATTTCTCTTAGAACATCCCAAAATATTTTTGTGGTCTCCACTACTATGCATCCAGTGGTGGTCTCTTCTCGTGCAAAGTACAATTTTCTTTCTTTAATGGTTTTAGGGCGCAAAACTGCTACGGTCATGAGCACTCATTCTGTGACTTACGGAAGGGTAAAAAACCGAAAGTTAATTCAGCAGCAATGTGAGCGAAACTCAAAAAGGAAAGAAACTAAAAACAGAAGAAAATCTTAGAAAACTACTCTACAAAGGGGGGGGGGGGTTGTCCCAAAAAAGAGCTTCAAATGACCGATGCCATCTCACTGACACTGATAAACTCAAGGACGCAATTGGCTTATCGCGTGTCATCTGCTAAAAGGGAAGTATAGCAGGCGACAGCTGTAACTGGGCGCATAGCGGATTAAAATAGGGGCAGTGAAGAACAAGGTGTCTCACTGGCCACAGGTGACAGCAATGGGCGCAAAGCAGGGGAGGAACCCCACTTAAAAGATGTCGATGGCTGAAAAACAGTGCCCTATCCGGAGTCTAGCTAAAATGACCTCCTCCCAATGACGAGGCTCGGAGGAAGAGGTCTGAGCACAGGGAAGATGTTTTACGGCCCATAATTTATCTGGAAGTGTAGACTAATGTGAGTGTCATAAAAGAGCAACACGACGACATAAAACGCTCTGTAGATCGGCTAAGGGAACCATGCGAACAGCGGGCCGAGGACGAGAGACTCCCAACACCAAATGTGGTTATTGAGCTGTCAGTGTATATAAATGTGGCATCCTCTATTTGTGCACATAGTGCAGCAAATGCCCGACGATAAACTATATGGGGGGTACTATCCTTGGGAAGCTGACAAAGATCGTGGAGAAGATAGGTCGAGGGGTGAAGCCAAGGTGGGGCCGTACCCCCATTTGTCAAGAAAGTTTTAAGAAATTTGAACGAAAGGGAATGTAGCAGTTGACAGAAGCGGACTCCTGGTAGTAGTAGAGATGAAGGGTGTCCTGTATACCCTTTAGGGTGTCTAAAAAAGTGGCATGGGTCAGATGAGCAGGCATGGAACACATGACTAGCGTAACGACTCAGAAGGACAGCTCACCAATTGGACAGTGCAGGTTCAGCATTCTCAGTGTAAAGGCTCTCCACAGGGCTGGTGTAAAAAGCTCCAGACACTAAATGCAATCCACAGTGGTGGACAGAGTCTAGGTGTCGAAGAATAAACGGCCGTCCACAAGAGTAAACTATGCTTCCATAGTCCAATTTCGAGACTAAGGCACGATATAGGTGGAGGAGGACCACGCAGTCCACTCCCCAGAAGGTATCACTGAGAACTAGGAGGGTGTTGAGGGATCGCAGACAGTGAGCCGAAAGATATGAAATGTAGGAAGCCCAACATGGTTTTCTGTCAAACATAAGTCCCAAGGATTTGGCGACAACCACATACGGAAGATCGACAGGGCCCAGATGTAGGGAAGGCAGAGGAAACTCTGTATGACGCCAAAAATTTACACAGACGGTCTTACTGGGAGAAAAGTGGAAGCCAGTTTGATGCTCCATGAGTGGAGGCAACCCAGACATCCTTGAAGACGTCGTTCAAGAAGGCTGGTCCATTGAGAGCTGTAGTAGATCGCAAAATCGTCGACCAAGAGGGAGCCAGAGACATCGGGAAGGAGACAATCCATAATTGGATTTATGGCGATGGCAAACAGTACAACACTTAGCATGGAGCCCTGGGGCACCCCGTTTTCTTGGGAGAAAGTACGGGAGAGAGTTTTTACAAAACTGCGGCTCAAAATCATATAACCCTTTTTATATTGGTAAATAGGAGACTCACCCTTCTTTGCTTCATCCTCAGTTTTCCTGGATGGTCCAGCTTCTTCATGCTAGGATTCCGCATCATCATATGGTGACATGCCACTCTCTTTCGAAACTAGTGCATCAGAATTCTATGTCTCTTTTTTTAGAAAAAAACCAGTAGGGATTTCTGTCTTGTCCGTTTCATAGTGGTTATTTTATTTTATTTTTTTTTCAAACACGACTCTTTTAACAACTAAACACACGCACGCATAGTTTAAGCTGGCTTAACACACGACGCCAGAAACTTCGTCACTCTAATTGTGACTGACCAAGGGGAAACAACAGAACACAATGGATTGGTTCCGTTCAGTGTTACCAGTCAAAAATAAGTAAATTCCGCTACGAGCACATCCAAATTCCACTACAGTTTCAAATGTATTTTATGATATAGTTTACATAATTCCTGATGATATACAGGCTAAATAAATAATTTAAGCTATAAACAAATATATTCCTTATCTTTCCAGCTGGGGCATTTAACGATCAGCGACAGCTAGGATGACAGTGTCCTGTGATGGACCTGAATATCGTGCTTCATTCAAAAAGTTGTTGTTGATATAGTAATTGAAGTGTGTGGCGGAGGGTACCTTGAGTACCTCTATCGTTTCTCCCTTCTATTCCAGTCTAGTATTGTTCGTGGAAAGAAGGATTGTCGGTATGCTTCTGTGTGGGCTCTAATCTCTCTGATTTTATCCTCATGGTATCTTCGCGAGATATACGTAGGAGGGAGCCCGTACCGAGCTACTGAGTGTCTCTCCTGCAGAGTCTCCCACTGGAGTTTATCTATCATCTCCGTAACGCTTTCGCGATTACTAAATGATCCTGTAACGAAGCGCACTGCTCTCCGTTGGATCTTCTCTACCTCTTCTGTCAACCCTATCTGGTACGGATCCCACACTGTTGAGCAGCATTCAAGCAGTGGGCGAACAAGCGTACTGTAACCTACTTCCTTACTTCCTTTGTTTTAGGATTGCATTTCCTTAGGATTCTTCCAATGAATCTCAGTCTGGCATCTGCTTTACCGACGATCAACTTTATATGATCATTCCATTTTAAATCACTCCTAATGCGTACTCCCGGATAATTTATGGAATTAACTGCTTCCAGTTGATTTATTTATTTATTTAATCGTGTCTGAGCTACATCTGTAATTAATTAATACGCTATATATACTAGATTACAAATACAAGTAAATGATAGTGATTCATTCATATGTACATTCACGATCTTCACATATTGTAAGTCGTCATTATTGTCTAAAGCAAGGCTCATATCTCTCTCCAGTGTTCGGCACACTTCACTGCAGTGTCGTTGGCCAACCACAGGTCTTGGAAAGTGCATGGGGCCAGCAAAGATGGACAGGTCAGCAGGTGTGTCATGGTTTGTTTTCCTCCACATTGGCAGGGCTCTTCTTCGGCGTATCCCCACTTGATCAGGTTATCCTGTGATCTTCCCATTTGACATCTAAGTCTATTTAGGCTCTTCCAGACTCTCCATTCCAATTGTGATCCAGCAGGAAGTTTTTCTTTAATGTTCAAACTTTTCAGACTGCCTTTATCCAATTTCTATTTCCACATTGATTCTCTAGTTGTAGACTGACTTTCGGTTAGTGGACGTTCAACTTTTATGAAGTCTTTCCTAGATTTAAGTCTTGCCTCCGCTGGCTGATGTGCGTACAGGGGATGTCTTCTATCTTTACACTGCCTGCTTCGTTCGGCCATCGCCAACGTTTGCCGTCTGATCTGGGGGGGGGGGGGGGGGCTATTCCAGAACACAAGAACACATATAAAGGAGATCACGGTTTGTAGGCTTCAGGCATCCCGTGATTAATCGACATGAGGCATTCAGTGCTGCGTCTAGCTTCTGAGCATGTGTCGATATTCTCCAGACGGGGCATGCATATTCAGCTGGAGCAAAGCACAATGCCAGGGATGACCTGCTATTTTGTAGCTAAATGATAAGGGATCTATCTTTCTATGTATTCACAGCACATTACACTTGTCAACATTGAGATTAGATTGCCATTCCCTGCACCATGCGTCAATTCGCTGCAGATCCTCCTGCATTTCAGTACAATTTTCCATTGTTACAACCTCTCGATACACCACTGCATCATCTGCAAAAAGCCTCAGTGAACTTCCGATGTCATCTACAAGGTCATTTATGTATATTGTGAATGGCAACGGTCCTATGACGCTCCCCTGCGGCACACATGAAATCACTCTTACTTTGGAAGACTTCTCTCCATTGAGAATGACATGCTGCGTTCTGTTATCTACGAACTCTTCAATCCAATCACACAATTGGTCTGATAGTCCACATGCTCTTACTTTGTTTGTTACACTCCCGTGCATATATTACATGTTTTGTACTTGGCAGTGAAAATTTACGAGGGTTTTACATTTCGCCGAAGAAAGTTGAATTCCGCTACATTTTTAACAATTTCAGAATTTCGCCGCTACGCCATGAAGGCCGAAAAACTTGAATACACGTAGCGGAATTCCGCTACAGTTGGCAAGATTGCACTCAGTTCCGTTGTACTCATAGTTAGGGTGGGGGTAGAAACCCCACTGCAGGGCACAGCTATTTTTTGCAGCCGCATTCCTCCATGGCTTGTCAGTACGTCAACCAAGCGCATTGCGCGACTATTTTGTGGCACGGGGTTTCAAAAGCGGGTATTCTTCTAATATTGGCGTTTTTTGTGTAAAGTAAGGAAGGGAGCCGTCCGGACCCCCTGGGCCCCCTCCCCCCCCCCCCCGCTCCCCTTATATACGTCCATGGTACTGTCAGCCCAAATTCGATTATAAAGGTGAAGAAGATAACACAGTCTACAGTATGATAAATGCAGCAACATTTGGACGTGGATGCCATCTGGTCCTGGGGCGGAAGAGTGAGAGGAAGAGAGCGCATGTTGGAGTTCCCGCATAGAGGAAACAGTATTATAGCTTTCGCTATTTTGAGAGGAGAAAGCGAAAGGTCGCACTTCTGCTGCTCGTTTCTTCGGGGGAAAGGCTGGCAGCTGATTTGAAGAGCTCGAAATCTCAGCAAAGTGTTGTCCCAATGACTTAGAAATTGCGACTGGCTCCACTAAGGTATCACGAGCGACAGTTAACCCAGAGATTGGGGAGAAAGTAAACATGCCAGTTAACCGCTGAATGCGGCTCCCAACTACAGAGGATGGAGTGAAGGTGTTAAAGGAGCTGGTAAAGAAGTCCCCGCTTGTGTTCTTGCTATCGCGGATGATGCGATGGCATCACGCATGTAACTGCTTATAGTGGACACAGTTGGCCAATGTAGGATGGTGGCAGAAAACGCGAAGAGCATGTCTCCGCTCAAATAGTGCGTTATGGCACGTCTTGTTCCACCAAGGAACTGAGGTGTGCCAGGGCATAGAGGAGGTACGAGGTATTGAACGTTCTGCGGCTGTAAGAATAACTTCTGTAGCATGAGTGACCTGATTGTCGATGCTAGGAAATTGACGGTCATCGATTGTCGCTAGAGAGGGGAAAAGTGTCCAGTCGGCTTGGAAAAACTGCCTGCGTCTTGGGCGCATGATGGCAGTTGTGCCTGTAATCATATGACGCATGGAAAATTGTAACTCGAGTGTGTATCTGCAAGAGCAAACCATTCAAAACGCTGAGCTAGCTGAACAGTACCAACTGAAAGGTCCAAATGAGAGAAGTTTGACGTGGAGGCAGACAAAAATGTAGGTACCCAGTGTTAAGGCAAACAAGAACCAGTTGGTGGAAGAGGTCAATGAATAGGGAGCCTTGCGGCCAAGGATACGGAGATCTCCAAAGCGGGTGGTGGCCATTGAAGTTCCCAACTAGCAAATAGAGGGGGCAGGAGCTGACCAAGGAGATGAAGGAGATTGGCTCTTGCCATTGGTGTGGATGATGCTATGTGTACGGTACAAAGAGAGAAGGTGTATCCAGAAAGGTAATGACGAACAGCGACAGCTTGGAAGGAACTACATAAGGGGACTGGGTGATAATGGACAGTATCATGGAGAAGAATCATAAGTCTCCCCCATGCCG
This sequence comes from Schistocerca cancellata, assembly GCF_023864275.1. Lineage (NCBI taxonomy): Eukaryota > Metazoa > Arthropoda > Insecta > Orthoptera > Acrididae > Schistocerca > Schistocerca cancellata. The sequence continues at coordinate 183,907,978 of NC_064632.1, forward strand.
GAGTGCGTCCAACAGAGGGGAGACCAAACCAGACCAATTGGAAATGAGGGAAGACAAAGCGATCATGGGGATGTAGCTTTCTTTCCTGAAGACAGAAGACGACCGGGGAGTAGGACCATAAGAGGATCGACAATTCATCCCGATCTGAGCGAATTCTGTGGATATTCCAATGGATAATTGACATAGGGCGGACAGAAAAGGGAAAAATCTCATCACAATTGCCATCAACTCAACGACCAATGAGAGCCAGCGGCCGAAGGCGTGGGACGGCATTCAACCAGAGGCAGAAGATACTGATCCATAGGTTGTTCAGGGGCAGCTCCTGCCGTCAGTGATCAGCTGTTTGATCGGCTGCCACCGATGGGTCTCGGCAACACAGAAGACAGCAAAGCGCGGCTATCGCTGGGTGACACTGTAGAGGAAACACCCCATGGTGGAGAAGGAGAGGAACTCTGTTTCGTATGAGCCTTCTTGGAAGCAGGACGTTGAGATGAGGGAGGAATCGATGGTTGTGAGGTTGGGGTACGTAAAAAATCTTCAAGAGTAGGCTCTTTCTTGGAAGTCCGGGTGCCTGATTTTGGGGCCAGTGATTTAGGAGGATTTAGTGAGCTGGTGGTAGTGGGGAGGTTTAACAGGCGATCTTTGGGCTGGCTGATGTGACGACCGTGGCACTGAAGATGAGATCCCAAGTCTGCGTGGCTACCTCCTTAGCAAGGAGATGCAAGGACAGTGCAATGTTTACCCACTGGGAGTACAGTGGGCTTTCTACTGACGAATAACTAATGAGTAGCAAATGTAGACACCTTTTCCTTCACTCGGATTTCCTGAATATTTCGTTCATCTTCGAAAATTGGGCAATCTCGAGATGAAGCAGCGTGGTCGCCCATACAGTTGATGCAATGAGGGGATGGAGGTGGACAATAATCCTCATGGGCATCCCTGCCACATGTAACACATTTTGCCATATTGGAACATGACTGGCTGGTATGATTAAACTGCTGACACCGATAGCAATGCATCAAGTTGGGGATCTAAGGGCGAACTGAAATTATCTCATATCCCACTTTAATGTTCAATGGAAGTTGAACTTTGTCTAATGTCAAGAAGAGAGTACGGGTTGGTACCAAATCTTTGTCATCCCTTTTCATGACTTGATGTACAGCCATTACACCCTGGTCAGACAGGTAATTTTGAATGTCTTCAGTTGATAATCCATCGAGTGAGTGATTATAAACCACCCTGCATGATGAATTTAAAGTATGGCGTGTTTCCACCTGGATAGGGAAGGTGTGTAGCAGTGTAGTTCACGCAATTTTTGTGCCTGGAGGGCATTGACTGCTTCTAACAACAAGATGCCATTTCGTAATTGGGAACAAGACATTAGAGGACCTGCAATTGCGTCAACACCTTTCCGAATAATGAAAGGGTTGACTGTGGAGAAGGTTTAACCTTTGTCAGACTAAGAAACAACTAGGAACTTTGGCACTGATGGAAGAATTGTCCATGGCTGACACTCATCTAGCTTTCTCTTGTGGGCAGAAGTTGTAGATGTAGAGGAAACCATTGCAAAAACATCTCCCATGATTACCGGCATCTCCAATGGCGCGCTCCTTCCTAGTGGGGGGCCCTCTCTGAGGGTGATTGTCCACACCTCAGGTCACACCTCCTGAGAAACGGATAGACGAACCAATTGGCATGTTTGCAAGGTACTAGCTCGGGTAATCACCCCTCCCTGGGCCTGGCCTTTACCAGGGGGTATGTACATGTCCTACCTGTCTACCTGGGGCAGGGAATTATGCATTACCCCGTCACTGGCTATGTGTGGGTCAGCCTGCAGACACGCACAGGGAGGAAAGAGAGCGGAAGGGAGGAACAAAGAAAAGGAAAGAAGAGAGGTCACAAATGCTGCAGTGGAGAAGAGGGTAAAGAGACAAGGCAAGGAAAAGAGAAGGACAAAGGGAGGACAGAGACTTTCCAGCATAGAGAGCAGAGAAGAGAAACTATGTTTTACAGTCACAAGCATCCGTCTCCGGACGTAGACACAAAACATACTCCCAAAGAGAGTGGGAAAGGGGTAGGGGGAGGAGGGGAAGGAGCGATGACTGGGAGGATGTGGAAAAGGAAGGTATGCAGCCCAGAAAGGAAAGAGAGTTGCACTAGCTCGGGGTCCCGTGCACACCACCCACGTATCCACGAAAGAGTTGTGGACCCCGGGGGAGGGGGGAAAGCACAATGCATGTGATACAAATGTGCAGCCAGTAGCCAACTAATTGTAAATGAAAAACTATGTGTTAGTTAGTTTATTAATTAATTTCTCGGTTCTCTTCATTTTATTACCTGTTTGGCTCTTAAGAGATAGGCCTTCTTTTTGTTTCAGTGCCTGAATGCAAAGATAAATGCAGGGATTTACGAATGGTCTTTGTTCGGAACCTCAGACCTCCTCCAAGTGGCAGTGGGCCAAAGACAAAGGAGACTTACTATTTGATGCAAGCAATGCAGTTTGCATTACTGTTTGTGAAATACTTAACCTCTGCTGCCACTAGGAATTTACCAGATATCCCCCACAACGACGAAAATTTACTTTATGCTGTAAATAGTGACGAAAACTCTTCTCAGCATCTCCCACGTTCACCACCATCATCCTCGTCAACACCAACACCTCCACCAGAAACACCATTACCACCTTTACCAAACACTGTGACTAATGAGCTGAATGAGGACAGCCAATATGAACACTCTCAAGATTGTCAAGCTGACAGAAATTTCCATGTGGCATCTGATTCTCGTCCACAAACAAAAAAGCCTATAAAATGACGTTCTAAAGCTGATGAAGTTGAATTTATTAAAGCCAAGAAGGCCAAAATTGACTCGCAGCAGTCTAAGACCCACAGCCAGAGGAGGGAAGATACAAAACTGTTTCTTCTTAGCTTGTTGTCTGAGCTGGATGAAATGACCGAGCAACAAATAAAAATATTCAAGTGTACAGTATTACAACTAATTGACAAAATCATGAACCAGGCACCTACTCCACCACTGTTTGTCCCAATAGCTGTTAAGGAGTCATTGGGATCCCAATCAGTCAATGTCACCACTGAATCAGGTAAAGCTACAGAGAACAGTAACCAAGACAATAGCGCTGCCCATCAGTTTTATGAGGTAGTTCGCCAAGCAGTTGGTCTACAATCAATGGAAGATTCTACTGAGAACACAGCTTGAAAGTTAGTTAAGAAAAAGACTTATAAAACACAGTAATCAGTAAGTGCTTACAATTAAATGTTATTATTTGTGTATAAAATAAATAAGAACTCTTTTAGCTCAAAGTGATTAATATCCATTCTTCTGTACTGACACATTCCCTCATTTTCGTACTTTGTTGTGTTATGGCAGGAGAAATCAGTTGTAACAAATCACTGCAGCAATTTTACTCTTTCTATAAAAGGGAATGAATTTCGAATCTGTTTGTTGCAGTTCCTCTGCTGCTACAAACAGCCTGCAGTTTATGTTTCTGTGAATGTATGGATGAACCCAGAGTTTCTTTCTTTTTTTCATTCGTAAGTAGTAATAATAGAGAGCCACATCTTCTTCTGTGCTCAAATCCGTACTCAACATGTCCTGTGTAATCAAAAGATGCTCAGGTACAATAAACAATACTCCTTCTCCTCCACACTAGCAAATGGTCACTGCTGTCCTCATTGCAGTGTTGCACCATGTACGGAGCTACATTGCAAGCCAGTCTGCAACCAGACATCGACGACCCGTTGTGTTGCTTTTCAGTCATTGCATGTGCGGACGGCGTAACTGATAACTTGGTGGTGGTCATACCACTGTAGATGACCAAACTGTTTCCATGGCAGCTGGTACGTGGTGTCGTCATTTCACAGATACCTCACTCCTTGATAGTACACCAATTACAGGGATAGTATAGGTGGTGGTAAGGGGAGGAGGGGGGGGGAGGGTGCTTATGAACAGCTACATTACTTTCAAGGGGTAGACATACAAACAAACCAGGGGCATGACCATAGAAATGAGGAAGGCTTGTTCCTACATCACCTTTTCATGGATTACTTGGAGGGGCTTTCCGAGGATCTATAAACCTTCTGAACCAGGGTAGGTTCAGATACATTGATGAGACCTTTGCCACATAGACTCATAATTAGGCTGACTTGTTAAAATTTTTGAAAGCTCTAAATACCTTCTCCCAATTAAATTTCACAGGGTCCTATTTTGAATTCCATGCCACCTTCCTTGCAGCTGACCTCATCCTCGCCAAAGGACAGCTACACACTTCTGTTCAAATTAAACCTACTAACAAACAATGGCACTTAACAACAGCACTTACATTTTGACAGTTTCCATCCTTTCCATGTCAAATGTTCCCTCCCATACAGTCTTGGCATTTGAGGCAAATGTATTTGTTTAGGTGCAGACACTTTACAACATATACCAACATTCTGTCCTCAGTCTTCACTGGATGTAATTACCCCACTGGCCTAGTTCAAAAGCAGATTTCTCAGGACATCACATCCAATCGTGGTACTGTTGATCTTGCCAAAAAACAACTTTCATCCAGTATTATTCTAGTCTAATCAGCTATTTCAACAAGGCTTCCTAAAATAGTGCCATGAAAGGAGGTCCACTCTGTCAGACATTTTTTCCACCAACCAGGAATATCTTTTCGTCCCCTCTCAATATCCGCAATATCCTTGTCAAATCTTATGCTCCTTCTGCACCCATTGATTGCATCAATACCCGTTTGTATTATGATATAGTGTGAAATTTTGAACATTTTCAAATACAGCGATAAACTTCTATTGTTATTGTCAACTGTAGGATTTAACCTATTTGTGCTCTTTTAAAATTTTTGAGAACAGTAGGCCTATAGTAATTCAGAATAATCATTCTCTACTTTCCTTGTATAATTACATGAGGAATTGGTTATTTTTGAGAATTTTCAGACTTTTGAAACTACATTTTCAAGAAATGGAAAATCCAGGATGGAATGTAACAATATTATGAGAAGTAAAGTTGCCACTCACCATATAGTGTAGATGCTGAGTCGCAGATAGGCACAACAAAAAGACTGTCACAAATAAAGTTTTCAGCCCATAAGGGCTTCTTCAAAAATAGACACACACACACACACACACACACACACACACACACTCAGGCAAATGCAACTCACCCACACATGACTGCAGCAAGCAGCTGTAGCCACACTGCGAGCAGCAGCACCAGTGTATGATGAGGGTGACGACTGGGTGGGAGTAAGGATGGGGCTGGGGCAGAGAGGGGGAGGGATAGTAGGGTAGGGGTGGAAGACAGTGCAGTGCTGCTAGGGAGCATGTGGGGATGAGGTGGAGAGGGTAGGGCAGCTATGCGAAGTCGGGAGGTTAGATGGAGGGCTGGGGAAAGGTGGGGAGAGGTGGTAGTGGAAAAGGAGAGAAGGAAAAAGACTAGGTGCAATGGTGGAATGAGGACTGTATAGTGCTATGACTAACAAAGTTTGAGGCCAGGAGGGTGTCAACCTTCGTTAGTCATTGTCCTCACCCATCCAGTCTACCTGTTCACATTCCAGCACGATACAGCCCTCAGTCCACCATCACACTCAGCCTTTTTACTTCTCTTCTTTTCCGCCACCCCCTCTCCCCACTTCTCCCCTGTCCACGGTCTAACCTCCCAACTATAAATAGCTGCCCTACCCTCTCCACCTCGTCCCTATGTGCTCACCAGCAGCACTGCACTGGTCCCCACCCCTCCCCTACGATCCCTCCCCCTCCCCACCCAAGCCTCCTCCTTACCCCCACCCATTTGCCACTCCCAGGACGCACTGGTGCAGCTACAGTTGTCTGAGACTTCAGTCAAGTGTATGTAGGCGTTTGCATGAGTGTGTGTGTATGCGGGGGGGGGGGGGGGGGGTCTATTTTTGATGAAGGCGTTATGGGCCAGAAGCTTTACTGTGATAGTCTTTTTGCTGTGCCTATCTATGACTCAGCAATTCCGCTATATGGTGAGGGGCAACATTCCTTTTCATAATACAGTAAAACTACATTTTTGTAAGTTACCAGTGCAAATGTTTTGGATACATTACTTATTTCTTAGCAAATCAGCATTTGTGGTTCACAGTTACTGCAAAAGAATACTTCTCCCCTGAATTTCATTGTATATCAGTGCAAATAAATGTGCATTTTCAAGAATTTTGTCCTGTGCATAATCTGCAAGTAATTTCTAGCAAATAGGCATTTGTGATTGAGTTACTGTATCAGATATTCTAACATATTATGCTACATCTACACCAGTGTCCAAAATTAAAGCAATAAACCGCTGTTTCCCCATCCTGTGTCTAATTCACAATATAATCACACAAAGTGTCAAACAGATGTCAGTACGATCGTGCTCTGCACGGAAGATGGCATTCTGGTCAATGGGCAATTGTGCCAACGATTACGTCAGGGCACCTATGAAATGAGGTAGTGTTTGCCGGGTAGCCCCACATCCACAATTGCTGTGAATACTGTCATGTAAGGTGCAGTATGGCACAGAGAAGATGCCTACCAGACCCTCTGTAGTGGAGGGCCATGGAGAGAAAGGAAGCAGGACAGTTGCAAACTGATGTGGCTCGATCGCTTAATGAGAATCGTTCTGTTATTTCTTGTATGTCGCGACAGTTTATAGAGACTGAAACTGTATCCCGAGGACCAGGGGAGGGCCGACCATGTGTGACTTCAGAAGAGAGGACCATTACTTGGCTCTAAGGTATAGCATCCCCAGCGAAATAATAAGAAAAGACTTAAAAGACATTATTTATAAAGAAGAGACATTTAAAAATTGAATAATATACATTTTTCTCATGTATCCGCATTATAATAATTTCTCTGTGTAAGTTTCGAGGGCAAAGAAACATAACAAAATGTTGACAAGATACGCTCTTTTGTTAATTTTTTTAGTCGTCTTCACTTCTTCTCTTGTCTCGGTTGCGTGTAGACGGACATCTTGCGAGTGCTGGCAAATGTAAGCATATTTGTACTAATTAAGCAGATAATATATTGATTTAATATCTTTGTTCACTTTTAATTTGAATTAACCTGCATTTGAGTAATTTACAGTTCAACAAAGGCAGCGGCCGATGCAGCCAATGAAGCCATTACATGTCGATATTAACTTATAAAAATTAGCAGAAGCAAAAAACTCGCCTGCTATTAACATAATATACATTTTTCCCCACAGCCGCCCGACATTGCAGAAAATACATAGCTTTAAGATTCTTATTTTCAGTACCACAGCCGAGGGCCAGAGCTAGGACACCGACTACAATGCAATGGTTAACGGAGCTAAGAAGAAATACTCTCGTGCATGTGTGGGCCGCAATTGTAATTAATAACTAAAGATTTTTTGCTTTAAAGTGAACTGACTAGCCGAGGAAATTAATATGAAAAGTTTATTACATTGTTCAACTTATATGCTCATGTTTTAAGATTCAGCGAGTCTAACATTCATTAACGTAACAAATAATTTAAGATTAATATTGTTAAAAAGGAGTACTTCACAAAAGCATTTAATTGTAAATCAAAATTGAATGCCCATCACGTAAGTCAGCAACAATCAACATTACCAATAAATAATATTTAAATTAGGACAGCTGACGGATGCGAGAAAGGGCACAATAATACCGTCTTAGTACTGCATGGCAACTGGCCATGAGTGCTCGCAGCATCCACTGGACGTGTTGTATTAAGGCACACCATGTGTATAAGGCTTCGGTAGAGTGGCTTTTATCATCAGAGACCTGCTGTATATCTACCTCTGATGTGTCTTCACAGAAGGGAACTCTATTGTATGGGAGAATCGACAAGGTTTAATTGGTGTCAGATATCAGGATGAGATCTTGGGACCTCATCTGTGGTTGTTGCGAGGTGCTGTGGGCCCAGACTTCGTATCAATGGACGATAATGCTCGACCTCATTAAGCACAGGTGGTTCATGTTTTCTTGTAAATGGAAGATGTTGCACACATGGTGTGGCCTGCTCGCTCTCCAACTTTGAGTCTGGGATGCACTAGGGAGATGGCTTGCATCATGACCACATCTACTAACTACTCTCCAAGACATGAGCAGCTCTGCATGAAAAATGAGCATTATTGTCTCAATAGGAGACTGATGACATCATCCACAGCATGCTCTATCGTTGTCGGGCCTGTATTGCTGCTACAGGTGATCACACCCCATGCTGAGCATATTAACCAGTTGGAATGTGTGTGCAAATCCGTTAAGATGGAAAAAATGAAGAACATTTCTGTCTACCTCTATGCATGTTAAGGTTGTTTACGTTCTGTATTCTTTACATTGTTTCTACTTTACTATCACCTGTTTGTACTGTTTTGTGACAAAATAAACACAACCTCACAAAATTTCCATTTGTTGCTTTAATTTTGGCCACCATTGTAGATTTCCCTTATAGAGGAAAGCAGTAGTATCTACATTTACTATAAATTAAATCTGTTTCTGAGCTTTCTAAGTGCTAACAGCTATAATTAAAATCATAAAGTTTTCAGCAATTAGTAATTTTTATCACATATTTCTGTGTTGCCTTAATGGAAATCTCACTTTTTGCATTTGCTTCAGTTCTTATAGGGAATAGCACATTTTTAGCATAACAGATTAAAAGATAATCAATGGGCTTAATTTAAATTTATTTGTCCACTGTCCTGTAATGCACTGCAACAGCTAAAGTGCAACCGCACTGCAAATGCTTTTCTTGAACACAGAATGAATTGGTTGACATCTGTAAGCAGCTGGAAATTGCTGTGACTAATGTCAACCGATTGGAAACTGTTGCCAGTCGGTTGTGTTGGAAGAGCTCCTGAGAGTCATGTAACTGTAATACTGGTACCAAAGGTACCTCAAGTACTATGGATCCTATCTCCTCTGCAGAAAGAACAGGTTCTGTCATTAATCATCCGCTTGACTGCGAGTGGAGTTTCAATAGTAGATGAAGGTCTGCTGTACTCACATTGTTGTACTGACCCCCATAACCAACAACTCTGAGGCGCTGCCTTTCACTGAAACTGAAACTCAGGCAGTGGGACTCACTTCATTTGTTTTGGGGAAACCTCCCTTCACATGTTTTAGGGAGACCTCCCTTCACCTGTTTTAGGGAGACCTGCTCTGTTCGGTGTCAAGAGGCAAACACAAAAGGGTAGGGGTCAATTAATTTTCGGCAGTTCAAATGTATGGCAACTGATGGTTCTCCTTAGGGAAATGGTAGCAAGGGACAGGAAAGGATACCAGGTGCATACAGTGTATCTGACTAGGATCCTCATTCGACTTATTGAAGAGGCTATTCTGGCATCTGTTGAGGAAACACGGAACAAGTGATGCCTGTCGTCTAGGCTCTGATGTCATACTTGGGTCAGTAAAGTGACTGGCAGAGAAGGCTGTGAATGCCAGCCTTGTGCTTGGAGTTTCAACGAAGCTCACAATTTGCAGTGTTATCCCCAGAACTGATCGTGGCCCTTTGGTTCTGAGATGAATGGAAGTACTGAACCAGAGACTTCAAACGTTTTGGGACAAGCTAGGCTGAAACTTCTTGGACATATGCCGTAGGGTTGAGAACTGTAGGGTCTCCCTAAAAGGATAAGATGTGCCCTATATATCAGAGGCTGCTACCCAGTAGTTGACTGTGTATAGGGTGCACACAAAGGTTTCGTACGTTAGGTGACTCTCCATCCAATCCAGATAATTATAGCTGTACCCAGATGTATCAGTGTAAGATCGAAAGAAATGCCTCCCACAGGTCAGAGTATTAAAATCCTAATGGTAAAGTGCCGAAGCATTCACAACAAAGTGCCAGAGTTTGAAGTGCTCATGAAAAGCAGTGAAGCTCACAAATACTAGCTACAGAAAGCAGGCTGAAACCTGAAATTGAGAGCAGTGAGACATTTGGGGACAATTTCAGTGTATATCAAAAGGATAGCCAAATGGGAAATAGAAGTTGTGTATTTATCACAGTAGACAAAAAACTCAGATCCACTGAGACAGAAGTTGAAGCTGCATGTGAGATTGTTTGGGCAAGAATTAGTATCAGGGGTGGGCATAAAATTGTAATTAGACCCCTCTGTTGTGCACCAGACTTATTTCCTGATGTAACCAAAAACTTTAAAGAAAAACACAGTTCACTTGTACGAAGTTCCCCAATCATGCTGTAATCAGTAGGAGATGAGGTACCGGCAGAAGTAAAGCTGTGAAGACGGGGTGTAAGTCATGCTTGGGTAGCTCAGTTGGTAGAGCACTTGCCCACGAAAGGCAAAGGTCCCGAGTTCGAGTCTCGGTCTGGCACACAGTTTTAATCTGTCAGGAAGTTTCAGATCTTGATAAGATTTCAAAATGGTGCAGTGACTGGTAACTTGATTCAAATCTTCAGAAATGTAAAACTATGCACTTTGCAAAATGAAAAAACGTAGTATCCTATGACTACAATATCAGTGAGTCACTGTCTAACCAGCCACCTTGTGCAATACCTGGGTGTATCAATGTAGTGATATGAAATGGAATGATCACATATGCTCAGTTGTGGGTAAAGCAGGTGGTGGATGTGTTGAACCAGGTTGTCCATCACACCTTCAAAAGCGGCTGGAGCGTTACATAGTTCAAACAGTGTAACTGAACTCCAAAAACTGAATGCTCCAAAGTTCACCTCAACCTTCCACAAAGCTTATGATTGTCATTGGCATGTAGAGTTCTTTTTTAACCCTGTCATGAGTTATGAAGGCAGTCTTTTCCCAATCATTGACATCACCCTCAATTTACTAGTAACCTGTCTCTATGTCCATAAGGAAGAAATATTTTGCTTGTTTCAATCAGTCCAGGGTGTCATTACTGTGTTACAATGGATAGAAACTGTCATTTTCTTCTGTCATCTAAGCAGAAACACCATGTACCATTATCCTTCACAAGTACCATGAGCAGACCAAGGACTCTCTGAAGGTTCATTGTCATCATCTTGTAGTATCTTCTCCACTTCCTCCCGAATTACCCACTGTTCAACCAGTGACACCCTATATGAAAACTGGCTAATTGGTAGATGATCCCCAGTAGTGATACAGTGTTTTATCATGGACCACTTGGTCTGTATTTTGTCCACTGTGCATTTGAACGCATCTGAACATTCATGAAGAATGGCTATCCCCACCAACTTTATTCCTAAGTCAAGCCAGATCATATTGGCAGTTCAATAACGGTTTCCTCTCCTGTGATATCTGTGGTGATAGAGGAGCTCAATTCTTCATTGATGACACTAAGGTGGCCTTCCTAGACTGGTCTGTCTACCCCTCACACATACCTTTAGGGATGAGATGGGGCTTCTCTTGACAATTAATGATCCAAAGTTCACCTCAACCTCCCACAAAGCTTATGATAGTTGCTGACGTGTAGAGTTCTTTCCTAACCCTGAATAGCTTTTCGCAACTGACAGAAGCTTCGCAATTTAACAGTTCATGTTGATTGACATTTGGAATGCAACTCGATGATGGTGAGATAACGCCTTTAACAGCAAACAACTGCCCAGAGCAATCTCTGTTATGTATACTTGTTGCAACAGCATTGTCAGTCTGAACCTCTGATCTTCCAAAGTTTATGATTGCTTACGGTAACAGTAAGAAGTCTTGTCTGACATCATCATCAGAACTACATTCTGTTAAAACAACTAATCTGAAGGGCTGTGTTCTGTCAATGATAGTTACTCTTGCAGTACATGACTTATTTCCCATTTGCAACCTGCAGCACATTCACTTTCATACCCTGGAAAGTCTTCTTTAGCTGTCAATCATAGCATTTGAAATTATAGAAAAGGAAGCCCATGAGTCTACTAGCATCTGGACTAGTTGACCGTTGATGAGATTACCTATCATCTTGGCAACTTCGACTATGGAGAATTTTTAGCTTTTGAGGTCTTATTCCATTGGTGGTCACATCACTTAGTTTTCCTGAATTTGGCAGCTAGGTGATCAGCTGTAACCTCTGAACAGCAACAGGAGCAGTTATGCTGTGTTGGGGAGCAATCTCATCCAGGGTACGGCAATGATCTTCAGCCCACAGGTTGACTATAAACATTTGCAGTTGATTGGCATGAATGAGGCTGTTGTGAGTGTTCATGTCTTGTGGCGTAATGATCACTCGAAACTCATCTCCTTTCTCTTCAGTACCACTCAATGTGTCCAGGGCGTCCACAGAACTGATTGGCGTGCTGCCCTGTGTCCTCAAAATGTCTCTCGTTCAGTGGGGTGATTATGTGGAGGCATAGTTGGTTGGACCTGTGTTGGTTGAATGCTGGGTTTTCATTTGATGGTGGAGTGTAAGTCTAAGTTGATTGAGTCCATTCTTCATAGCGCATTAGAGTGGTGAAGATAGGTGCCAAACATTGATACACTTCTTCAACACACACTATTACTTACTGATGTATTGGGCTGCTGTTCATGGCCACTATCTTTTGTGTATTCAGTCAAACAGTTCTAGCTGCCACAAAATGCTGTGTTTCTTTCTTACAACGTAGTGTATGAGAGAAGCAAGGTAATGGTGGTCTTTCACAATTGCCACCCAATCATACCTCTTTTGACAGACTCTTCTGTAGCATTTTCTCGCTGCTACAATTTGCTCTCAGTAGTTAGCTTTCCAACACGGGTGGATAAAGACAGTAGGTCCCTACGAGATAATGGTTTCTTTGATGAGGCACAAAGCAAAAAAATAACTGCCCAGCAGCAAATGCTATCTCTAATCATGATGCACAGTTAGTCAGGATAAATGACAGTGTCTTACAGTGTGGATACACCTCAGTGAAAGTCAGTCAGAATCATTAATGACTAAAGGGCAGATGTTTTGAAGAGTAGCTTGCAAGAAACAATCATCATCATCATCATCATCATCATTTAAGACTGATTATGCCTTTCAGCGTTCAGTCTGGAGCATAGCCCCCCTTATAAAATTCCTCCATGATCCCCTATTCAGTGCTAACATTGGTGCCTCTTCTGATGTTAAACCTATTACTTCAAAATCATTCTTAACCGAATCCAGGTACCTTCTCCTCGGTCTGCCCCGACTCCTCCTACCCTCTACTGCTGAATCCACGAGTCTCTTGGATAACCTTGCTTCTCCCATGCGTGTAACATGACCCCACCATCTAAGCCTGTTCGCCCTGACTGCTACATCTATAGAGTTCATTCCCAGTTTTTCTTTGATTTCCTCATTGTGGACACCCTCCTGCCTTTGTTCCCATCTACTAGTACCTGCAATCATCCTAGCTACTTTCATATCCGTAACCTCAACCTTGTTGATAAGGTAACCTGAATCCACCCAGCTTTCGCACCCATACAACAAAGTTGGTCGAAAGATTGAACGGTGCACAGATAACTTAGTCTTGGTGCCGACTTCCTTCTTGCAGAAGAGAGTAGATCGTAGCTGAGCGCTCACTGCATTAGCTTTGCTACACCTCGCTTCCAGTTCTTTCACTATGTTGCCATCCTGTGAGAATATGCATCCTAAGTACTTGAAACCGTCCACCTGTTCTAACTTTGTTCCTTCTATTTGGCACTCAATCCGTTTATATTTCTTTCCCACTGACATTACTTTCGTTTTGGAGATGCTAATCTTCATACCATAGTCCTTACATTTCTGATCTAGCTCTGAAATATTACTTTGCAAACTTTCAATCGAATCTGCCATCACAACTAAGTCATCCGCATATGCAAGACTGCTTACTTTGTGTTCACATATCTTAATCTCACCCAGCCAGTCTATTGTTTTCAACAAAAACCCCTGAAACTACTCTGAACCATGAACTCAATTTACCGTCAACTCTAACTGCTGCCTGACTATTCATGTAAAGACCTTTAATTGCTTGCAAAAGTTTGCCTCCTATTCCATAATCTTGTAGAACAGACAATAACTTCCTCCTAGGAACCCGGTCATATGCCTTTTCTAGATCTACAAAGCATAGATACAATTCCCTGTTCCACTCATAACACTTCTCCATTATTTACCGTAAGCTAAAGATCTGGTCCTGACAACCTCTAAGAGGCCTAAACCCACACCGATTTTCATCCAACTGGTCCTCAACTAATACTCGCACTTTCCTTTCAACAATACCTGAGAAGATTTTACCCACAACGCTGATTAAAGAGATACCTCTGTAGTTGTTACAATCTTTTCTGTTTCCATGTTTAAAGATTGGTGTGATTACTGCTTTTGTCCAGTCTGATGGAACCTGTCCCGACTCCCAGGCCATTTCAATTATCCTGTGTAGCCATTTAAGACCTGACATTCCACCATATTTGATGAGTTCCGACTTAATTTCATCCACCCCAGCCACTTTATTGCACTGCAATCTATTGACCATTTTTTCCACTTCCTCAAATGTGATCCTATTTCCATCATCATTCCTATCCCATTCTACCTCGAAATCTGAAACATTACTGATCGCATTTTCACCTACATTGAGCAACTCTTCAAAATATTCCCTCCATCTGCCCAAGGCATCCACAGGATTCACCAGCAGTTTTCCTGACCTGTCCAAAATACTTGTCATTTCCTTCTTATCTCCCTTTCGAAGACTGCTAATTACACTCCAGAATGGTTTTCCAGCAGCTTGACCCATAGTCTCCAACCTGTTTCCAAAGTCTTCCCACGATTTCTTCTTGGATGCTGCAATTATCTGTTTGGCTTTGTTTCTTTCTTCAACATAACTTTCTCTGTCTACCTGGGTTCTGGTATGTAGCCATTTTTGATACGCCTTCTTTTTCCTTTTACAGGCTGCCTTGACTGTATCATTCCACCAAGCTGTTTGCTTCATCCTACTTTTACACATTACTGTTCCAAGACATTCTTTAGCCACTTCTAGTACTGTGTCCCTGTACCTTGTCCATTCCTTTTCCAATGACTGTAATTGACTACATTCAACTAACTGGTACCTTTCTGAGATCGCTGTTATGTACTTGTGCCTGATTTCCTTATCCTGAAGTTTCTCCACTCTTATCCTCCTACATATGGACCTGACCTCCTGCACTTTCGGCCTCACAATCCCAATTTCACTGCAGATTAAATAATGATCAGTGTCATCAGAGAATCCCCTGAATACACGTGTGTCCCTCACAGCCTTCCTGAATTCCTGATCTGTTATTATATAGTCAATGACAGATCTGGTTCCCCTGCCTTCCCAAGTATACCGGTGAATGTTCTTATGTTTAAAAAAGGAGTTTGTGATTACTAAGCCCATACTGGCACAGAAATCCAAGAGTTGTTTCCCGTTCCTGTTGGCCTCCATATCCTCTCCAAATTTACCCATAACCTTTTCATACCCTTCTGTTCGATTTCCAATCCTGGCGTTAAAATCACCCATGAGCAGAACACTGTCCTTGTCCTTTACTCTAACAACTACATCACTGAGTGCCTCATAAAAACTATCCATCTTATCTTGATCTGTCCCTTCACAATGCGAATATACTGACACAATCCTAATTTTCTTGCTAGACACTGTCAAATCTATCCACATCAGTCGTTCGTTTGCATACCTTATTGCAACTACACTGGGTTCCATTCCTTTCCTGATGTAAAGCCCTACACCCCATTGTGCTATTCCTGCTTTGACTCCTGACAGGTAGACCTTGTATTCTCCCACTTCCTCTTCTTTCTCACCCCTTACCTGACCTGAATGTCACTAACAGCTAAAACGTCCAGCCCCATCTTACTTGCAGCCTCTGCCAGCTCTACCTTCTTCCCAGAGTAGCCCCCATTGATATTAATAGCTCCCCATCTCATTACCATTTGTTTGCCAAGTCGTATCTTAGGAGTCCCTGGTTTGTCAGTTAGAGGTGGGACTCTGTCACCTCCAAAGGTCCGAGGCATTTTGCTCTGATTGTTGCCAGCATCATATTTAAAGTACCAGGGAAGCAGGTTGCTAGCCTTACTTGCCCCGAGTCCCATTGGGTTTTACCCCTAACGGCTGAGGGACTAACCGGTGGATTTAGTAGTCTTTGCCGTATGAGCACAAAGGTGACCACGACTCAGAATATGTCCGAGATGCCCAGCCTTATTCCAAAGTAACTGGTATCCCGACTGTCGGGACCACTTACTTGGCCACTCATACGTTGCCCGTGGTTCATGAACCAGAACATGACTACAGGAACCCACACCATGAACCACAGCAAGAAACAATCAGGGATGAAATTTATAGAGAACCAAATACCAATATAAAATTTAATCTGTTCCATGATAAATTCATATCAATACTTAAAATTAGCTTCCAACATAAGCTAATCAGAAAGGACATTAAATTGACATGTAAAAAAACCATGGATCACTAAGGGGATTAAATTGTCTTGTGAAAGGAAAAGGGAAATGTATCTTTTGTCAAGAACAAGTAGAGACCCTGCAGTAGTTGCGCACTACAAAACTACTCAAAATTACTAAGAAAGGTTATTAAAAAAATCAAGAAACATGCACATAATGTCAGAAATAGATATGTCTGACAACAAAGTTAAGGCAATATGAAATATAGTGAAGCAAGAGACAGGACAACCAACCACAGAAGAGGATAACATTACTATTGAATTGACTGGAAGGGTTATAAATGACAAGTCATAGGCAGCAAATGTAATTCATAATCATTTCTTTAACATAGTAGAAAGCACAGGGACCAACAGTTCTAGAGAAAGATCACTGCAATATGTTGAAGAAGTAACTCTCATAAAATTACATCATTTGAATGTACCACAAACTTCTACTTCTGAGATTAATTGGGCCACACATTCTATCAAGAACAAAAGATCTTCTGGTTTTGATGGTGTTTTCAATAGAGTACTAAAGATTTGTTCCCATATAACAAGTCCGGTATTGTCCAAAATATGTAATGCATCACTAACTCAAGGTATTTTTCCAGAGAGACTAAAATATGCCGTTGTTAAACCCCTCTTTAAGAATGGTGATAAGAGAGACGTCAGTTTTCCAAAATTTTTGAGAATATGATGTATTCTAGAATAGTATCTCACCGTGGCAACACTAATATCCTCAGCAAATCACAGTTAGGGTTTCAGAAGGGTTGCTCTACTGAGAATGCGATTTACATGTTCACACACCAGATATTTCAAGCATTAAATAACAAAATAGCACTGGTAGGTATTTTCTGTGACATGTCCAATGCATTTGATTGTGTGAATCATAGTACACTCCTAAATAAATTAATGTTTTATGGGATTGATGGTATAGCCAACCAATGGATCACGTCATATCTAACCAAAATAATGCAGGAAGTTGCACTTTATAGTAAAGCAACCAACAGAATCCAGGGACATAATTCTGACTGGGGAGATATCATCTATGGGGTTCCCCAAGGTTCAATCTTAGGTCCACTACTGTTTCTCATATATGCAAATGATCTACCATCTAATGTACAACAAACATAATTAGTTCTTTTTGTAGATGACACCAGCATTGTAATCACTCCCATTGTACATACAGAAATGGAAGAAATGGTGAATAAGGTTCTCAAAAGTATCATTGACTGGTTTTTTGTGAATGGTCTCATCCTGAATTTCACATAGACACAGCATATTCAGTTCTGCACCGCTAGGGGTACTGCACCAGTGATAAGTGTAACACATGATGATGAAATAATACATACAGTGAAAACTTCAAAATTCTTAGGTGTCCATATTGATGAGAATTTAAACTGAAAAAAAAAAAAATTGGAACTCCTAAAACAACTTAGGTCAGCAACATTTGCACTTAGAATCACAGCAAATATTGGGGAGAGAGAAGTCAGTAAATTGGCATATTTTGCTTAGTTTCATTTGGTAATGTCATATGGAATAATGTTTTGAGGTAACTCAGCTTTAAGAAAGAAGATCTTCATTGCCCAAAACCCGCTGTAAGAATAATATGTGGTGCTCACCAAAGCTCATCTTGTAGACATCTGTTTAAGGAGTTGGGCATTCTGATTACTGCTTCACAGTATATTTATATGCTCATCAAGTTTGTTGTAAATAATCAACTACAGTTCAAAAGGAACAATTAAGTACATAATTACAATACTAGAAGAAAAAATGACATTCATTACTCAACATTAAGGTTGTCTTTAGCACAGAAAGGGGTGCACAACACTGTAACAAAAAAGTTTGAACACTTAACTAGTAATATAAAATGTCTAACAGACAGCAAGGTAAAATTTGAAAATAAATTTAAAAAGTTTTTCCTTGACAACTCCTATTCTGTAGAAGAATTATGATTTAAAATGTCTAATCAAAGCAAGGTAAAATTTGAAAATAAGTTGAAAAAGTTTCTCTTTGACAACTCCTTTTATTCCATAGAAGAACTTCTATGTTTGTAATGTATAAAAAGTGGTGGGTTGGATTTGCTAACTCAATCTGTATATCTTGTTTTCATTTCAGGGAAAAAAATAAATAATAATAATAATAATAATAATAATAATAATAATAATAATAATATGGTGATGTTTAGAGTACAAATAGATGTACAAATTAATTTGTAATATGAATGTAAAATGATGTGTTCCACATCATGACAATTTATTGTGCAAAGTGATCCATTGAACATGAAAGTACAGTAGAGCATCGATTATCCGAAGTAATTGGGGGACATGGATGTTCGGAAAACTGGTTTGTTCGGATAATCAAACTGTACATGTTTATTTGCCAAAAAGAAGTACTGTATAGTAAATTTATTCATAAAAACAGGCATCTCTTTTAGTGTTACAAAGTAACATACAAAGGCAACTTCAGTAGGAATACATAGTATGTGGCACAGTTTATTAAACAAAAATATATACATATTACATACGCATTTTGAATGAACAATACACACAGTATACAAAATTAACATTTAAGAAAGTCCTTTATTTTGGTCTGTCTAAGCCAACATACTCGTTTACGAGCAGCTAAGTCACCTACTTTTTTAATGCAGATATCTGAAACTGGTCACTTTCATCTTGGGCTTCAAACCATCGCAAGGCAGTATCTAAACAAGTGAACACCTCAGAATCTGTTGGTATACTTTCATCTTCACTTTCTGGAGCACTGATTGACGAGATGCTCGCAGCGTCATCTTTATCAGTGACAACATTTAAAATCTTGCTGTCCTGCATGATTTGGTGTCCTGGATCTGCATCATCGATATTCATCCATTCATGAACGTCTTATTCATCACATTCGTAGCAATCTATATCTTTTAGCATACCGAGAATTTCGGACATATCACTCTGTTCGTTATTTTCAATCATACCTTGTGAATTTTCTTCTGTGTCCAAAATTTTGTTCCAGGCTTTCTTCAAATTCTCTTCCTTTATACTATTCCATGCTGCACTGATCATGTAGGATGCGTCTTTCAAGTCAATATTCTTATGAGAGGTGCGAGCGAGTACACAGTTTGGTTAAGTGGTCGTTCGGTTGACCGACATTCGGATAATCGACGCTCTACTGTAACTAACTAACTTTACCAGAAGAGCTTGATACATGTCTTCTGGAAACCTTTCATCAAAGTTTGGCTTCTGTCATACTGGGATTCACAGTTTTGCAAAAGGGTCCTGTTCTTCAATTGTTGTTGTTCTAAACAGACTCACTCTTGATTGTCATAAGATGTTTCCTTTAGTTTGGCCTGGACTTTATACCAACTATTGAGCTTCACTTCATTGTTCTCTACCACTGTTTGGCTGTGCCGTACAAGTAAGAATACACATCATGCAGTTGCAGTCCCACCTGTTATATTTGGCAACTCATTCAAATCGTTACAGCCATTTTGTTTTGTCCTTACTAGTGCCTTTGGAAAACACTAAAGGATGCTTGATGTACAGCTGACTTACTGCTGTTTTGAAATCGGTTCCTGTCGATGTAGGCATAAGCTTCTACATTACCAAACTGGAGTCACGGTGATGCAGATATTTTTTAAGTACTTGGTACATACACCAAACACTGCCAAGTTGCAACTACAATCACATCTGAAGCTGAAGGCAGATTTGTCAATTAATTACAACATTTAGAACTGAGCACTTGTTAATTACTGACATCAGTGTACACCCAACCCAAAACTGTCCTCTTGGACAGTGTGTGCGACTATTTACACAAACACTGAATAGTATTGAATATAAAAAATTACAGCCATAATTTATTTCAAAGTCTTAACATGAAACATAAATACCAAATAACAAAAGCTGCTGGTGGTTGGTTTGAACATGTGACCCGCAGCACACCAGCCACTGACGCTAGACACTACACTGCGGTGCGTGCACCACGGCAGTAATTTGACTCCACCAGGATATATATTGAAATCTGTTATTTATTTCCTGCATTTTAGTTTCAAAAGCTGAAATGCAATGGCTGTGATTTAGCATTTGAAGAGCTATAAAATATTTGTAGGCAGTCAGGTCTACCGTATCTTCCTTCGCCGTCGGCGTTGTCGTTGTTACCGTGAGACACCGTTATACCAAGAGGAAAGGCGCGTCGATCTTAGAGCATGAGATATGATGACCTTAAGCCACTGACAACACACAACGGTCACGGTAGCACCTGATTCCAGAATAGCTGCAGTAGTTAAGATCTACCAACTATCCCCTGTTGACCAGGTCCCCAAAACTTAACTCGTAACGAGATCCCTTCAAAGCAAATGGTCATAACGATCGTCTATAAGGGCTTCGTACAACGAGAAGAAATGTTACGGTTTATGGAATAATAACAGATACGACCAAACTGTCTTGTCTCTTCTGCTTTATTTAACATAACTTCATTCACAGTTTCATTTCGCATTCACCACTCATTCACCGAAACCCTTTGATGAACAGTTTTGGTTGCTTAACACCAACAGTCAATGATAATGATACATCTTTTCTCCTTTTTATAAATTGAAGCCCGCTCTCCGTGGTATAATTAAAAAAAACCGGTCTCAATACCGCGTCCCTCGTGAGATGCGAATAGACTTATCCCGGAATTGACCGCCCTGTAGGTGTACTCAATTTAATGAACACACTTCGCTGTCCGCTATTTCGCGTAACTGAATGTCCATTTGTTAGTCTGATTATACACTGTAGCTATTTAAAATTCGCCCCTATATTTTTCACAACGCACAATTAGCACTTCGTTACTTATTTTTTGTTTTCTAAGAGTAAACGGAAAAAAAGACGCCGTATCATCGGCTTAGTCGACATAAAGCAAAACACCTTAATATGCCCAATTTCACCTCTTCTTATAGGATCGGCTACCTTACTCATTAATTTACTACATATTATTTCCAATAACACTAAACAGGTATCGCCGTTATATTTTAATTGTATTCAAAAGCATGTTACTACTATTATGACCAACCAAATCGTCACAAACCGCGCGGCGTGCATTTTTAATGATAACTTTACGCTATTCAATTTCCGTTACAGCTATCTTGACTCATAATGTTACACGGCCCCCCAGACTGTGATGTCTTGAAGAGGGTTCCAGACAGAACAGGCTTTTTTTTTTTTTTGTACAGTGACAGGAGAGGGTATTTGTTTCGGCGAATATACTCACTCTCAGATTCACTCAACAAGTCAGTACATACATTCTACAATATTTAAGTTGAGTTAATGGGCCTAGACAAAATGCCCTTAACTAAATTCCACATTTGTTTATAGGTTGTCTTAGAAACACTTCGCACTAATCACTTCATATTCACACCACATTTTTTTCTTGGATGAAGCCCTCAGTTCTTCAACCGACTGTGCAAGGCAGGGATCACAGCCGGGTTCGACGATTGGCATCCTAGGCCAAAACCCTTATTAGGCCACTTGTTT
The DNA here is from genome assembly GCF_023864275.1 of Schistocerca cancellata. NCBI lineage: Eukaryota > Metazoa > Arthropoda > Insecta > Orthoptera > Acrididae > Schistocerca > Schistocerca cancellata. The sequence goes on from NC_064632.1 coordinate 183,929,787, forward strand.
AACCAGAGAGGATTTGGTCCTCTTCTGTTCCTCTTAATTCCACTTTTAAATCATCCATCCTCGCTGTTCAGTGAGAGGATAAATCGTATTTCAGCGTCGACATTGTTGCTGATACCAAGAAGGTACCTCATGGAAATCGTCGGTACATTCTTTAATTTTCTTTGTAAGTTAGTATAAGTACGTATTTATCCACTGGTGCTTTTATTTAGTCCACTGAGTGTAGTCTTGGTATCATTCAGTGTTTCTTGAATCTATCTATCATATGTGACTACTTTCTTCACATTTTTATCAAAACGGGTTTTTCTCAATTGTTGTTGATGCTTCAGGTTTTCGTAGAACTTCTTCACCATATCTTCTTTCTTGGTAATCTTTTGTTCTATTGCAGGTAATTTCTTCATCCATTCTGGCACAATACTTTCACCAAATACTATTTGGTTAGGTGAATAACCAGTCGATAAGTGTGGTAAGTCATTATACACTTTCTCAAATTCATAAATCCAATCGATCCATTTATAATGTTGCTTGGGTATGTACGTCCGTAAAAATCGGTTCAACTCTCAGAAGATTCTCTCAACCGGATTTCCACAAGGGTAAAATCTTGAGATGTAAATGTGCTGGATTCCTTGTTCTTTCATAGTGCCTCTCCATACTTTGCTTGTATAATAAGCAGCGTTGTCTGTCAAGATAATTATAGGTTTGCCAATCTCAGTTATATAGTTGTTGATAAATTTGCGTGACATGGGTCGAATGTGGAGATTTTTCAAAGGATATAATTTCACATATTTTGAAAAGAGATCATAGAAAGCCAATACATATCTGAACCGTCCACGTGTCATGGAACATGGTCCACAGACATCACATGACACCAACATTAAAGGTTGTTGTGGGATGATAGGATGTAATTCTATCTTCCGACAATAGTTTATGGGTTTCGCCTTCTGACATATTTTGCACTTCTTAAGAATATTTGTAGCTATACGTCCCAAATTTGGATGATAGCAGTATTGTGCTATTTTGGCTGTACATTTAGCGGCACCAAAATGACCCCAATTCAAGTGAGTGTACCATACTAGTGATTCTAAATATTTATTTGGAACACAAACTTTCCAAACATCTTCTTCATCCTTCTTTCGATACAATATACCGGATTTTAATTGATACTGTTCTTGAGAGTGACTTAGCGTTTTGCTTTCAACAGCATGCCCAATGGCTTTCCACAACCTATCATCTTCTTGCAGTTGTGGAAGACTTCGACATAGCTGTGAAATCTGCCTCTCACAATATTGCCCTGATAAATTCATGACTTTAAAGTCAATAGTCCGCTCTTCACACTCGTCGTCATTCTTTCTTTTCGGTAGTCTTGAAAGAGCATCGGCTATGATGTTGTCTTTCCCTCTGATGTATTTGAGCGTAATATCATATTCTTGCAGTAGCAAGGCCCACCGGGTTAATCGTGAATGGAACATCCTTCCTGTTAAAATAAAAGATAAAGCTTTGTGGTCACAGAATACAATGATCTTCTTTCCATATACAAAATAGCGAAACTTTCTAAGGGACCAGGCCACGGCCAATACTTCCAATTCAGTAATACAATATGCACGTTCACAGCTAGAGAGTGTTCTGCTGGCAAACATGATTATTTTGATGGTACTGATATCTTCTGGATTGTCCATCTGGAAAAGAGTGGCACCCAATCCTGTTTCAGAAGCATCCGCATCAATATAAAAATCTTGGTCAAGTCTCGGATGATGTAACAGTGGAGCATTAGTCAAAGCATTGTGGATGTTATCAAAAGCTTGCGTGCATTCCCGTTCCACACCCACATGACATTTTTTCTTAACAGCCATAACAAACAGTCTTGGCTTCCTAACTGATTGGGTAAAAATCGTCGAAAAAATGAAACTAAGCCGATAAATGACTTTAATTCCGTCCTATTTTTTGGAGAAGCACATCTGTTAATCGCATCCATCTTTTTAGGATTTGCTTTTATCCCTTCAGGAGTGATTATATGTCCAAGAAATTTCAATTGGTTATGAGCAAACTTGGATTTGCTCAAATTTACAGTAACTCCGTATTCCAAAAATTTCGCAAAAACTCTTCTTAATAAGTCCAAATGTTCCTCCCAAGTTTCAGAAGCAATTAGCAAATCATCCACATATAACGTAACTTCATTCAAAAGGTCTCTGCCCAGTACGGTATCTAATGCCGATATGAAAACACCACCGCTTATTTTCAACCCAAATGGCATGACGGTAAACTGGTAACTTCGGCCCAGAATAATGAATGCAGTATATTTTCTAGATTCTTTCGATATTCTAGTTTGCCAATATGAACTACGCATATCCAAAGAAGTTAAGAAGCGGGCACCATAAAACTTTTGTACTAACTCTTCTAGGTTCTCCGGTCATGTTTGTACAGGTATAATGATCTTATTGATCTCTCTGGCATCCAACACCAATCTGATGTCACCATTGGGTTTAATTATCGCCACAAGAGGGTTACAATATTCGGAATCTGAGGGCTCAATAATATCCCATTCTAACATTTTATTGATTTCCTTTCTGACTACTTCTTTCTTTGTCCATGGGATAGAATAGGAAGTACGACAAAAGGGTTTATGTGCATACGTCTTTATATGGAATTCAAAGTCTTTTATTATACTCGGATGTTTACTAAAAATCGACTGATATGCTTCCAACAAGTAGTACAGTTCGTCCCTTTGGATAACAGATAAATATTCTGATTCTAACACCTTTTCCTGCAATGACATTTTATCAATCATTTCTTCAGAACATTCAATAAGGCATATATTGTACACATTTTCATCATAAATACTGACATATTTTACCATTAGATTCATACACAACTGATTTGGAACTACTCGGCCCTTTCTCAGGGTGGCTGTCAAAACATTACCATTGGAATTAAATATACATTCACCTTTCTCTAAATTAATGATTGCACCGGTCCTACATAAAAAATCCAAACCCCAGATACATGGTACTGTCATTTTAGGAACAACCAGGAATGTACTTTCTATTTGAGCCCCCCGTATTGTAACGTCGACACGTACCTGTTTCACAACTTTTTGCGCTGAACGCGCTAGACACGGTACATCCTGTGATAGGAAAAGTGGGTATTTTTACCCCTCGGCTTATCTGTTTTAAACAGTCCAGCGTCATGACACTAATAGTTGCTCCAGTATCAATTAATATTTCAACATCAACATTATTTATACTTGTTGGAATTATTGCCTGTAAAATTTGTCCACATTTATTAGAAACTTCAGGTTTTTCTTCAATTAATTCATTCCTTATATCCTGATCATTATTGTACCTTAATACTCTCAGTTCAAATTGATGCATGCCTTCCTTCTCCTTTCCAGTCATCCTAGGAAGGCATTTGGTGACTGGTATTAGTTTAATCTATCTCGTTGAGTCATCGGTGGGGGTTCATGAACTTCCACAATCCGTACAGTATGATCCAAGTTATGGTATTCACCCCGTCGCACATTGGAGGCTCCTTCGCCCATTGGTATAACTCCTTGTGCTGGATGAGGACTCGAGGCATTTGTTCCATCCTGCCGATGAACATTATGCTTCGAATTATCTTCCCAAGGTCGAATACAATTGGGTTCATCACTTGGGTATCTGTTACTCTTCTTAATATCACTACTATGCACATTCGCGTCACCACATCGAGGTTTACCTCTAGCACAGTAAGTATCTCTTCTATATTTATTATAATCACTGTTTTTATTGCAACCATAGGATGAAGATTGTCCACGCTCCTGTGATGCGGGTTTGACCTGGTTTTCGGTATTATTATTATCATACATTAAATTATTATTATTATTATTATTATTCGTATTACTATGAGTGTGAGTCGACATTTGATTACCACTCATTTGTCTTGCGTCTTCCATAATCATATCTATAGAGTCAATCACCGACAAGAACTGTTCTACATCGTGGTCAGGAACATTTATTACCTTTTCACGTATATTTATGGGCAACTTTCCCTTCAAAATTCTGATCACTTCTTTGTGAGAAATTGGATCACTCCAATAACGTGTCTTATTTATGTACTTTTCAAAATATTGCCTTAAAGTACTCCTTTTACTGTTAAAATACTCAGGTTGGTAAACCTCTTTTCTTAATTTCTCTTGTTTACTCGACGACCAGTATTTAGCCAAAAAAAGTTGTTCAAACTCAGCGCAAGTATGGCAACTTTCACTTACTTCAGCGGCCCATAATGCGGCTTCTCCGGTAATTTTGGATACTATAAATTGAAGTCGGTCGTGTTCTGACCAGCTACGTGGAAATATTCTTTTGAAATTGTTGATAAAGATTTTTGGATGCAGGTTGTTCTTTTTAGTGGAGAATGTTGGGAATTGTCTACTTTTAAAAATGCTGTTCTCCACCTTTAAAGAAGACAAATATCCTCGCTGACCAAAAGAATCATTATCTTTACCAACCGAATCATCAACTTCCCAATGCAAATTTTCACCACAAGTGTACTTCGTATTTTCACATGTTCGGTTGTATTTCGACCTATTCTCCGAACGTTCGTCCTCTGTCAACAAATTTTGTGATGACTTTCGTTCTAACTCCGCCAATTTATGATTGGTTTCCTTTTGCCATTTAGGTAACTCATCAACTATTTTCTCTTTTATTTTCTGAATTTCGCTAGTGAAGAGCTTAATTAATTCATCATTTCTACTTAGGTGCTCATTGATATTTTCATTTGGCTGGGATCCAATAGTAGTCTTAACCTTGTCTACAATTTCATTTCCTTTTATTTCTATCCATTCAGATAGATCTTCGTCAAGTCTTTTAGTTTGATCTACTAAATACTTGTCAATGCCCTTACGAGCATCGGACTCAAACTCGACTATTTGTTTCGAAAGCTCTTCTATCTGTGCGCTAGCATTGAAACAACTGCTTTCACACTTAACCATCCTATTGGACAGGACATCATAACTCTTAGAAACTACCTCATATTTCTTTTCTACGTCATGAAGTTTTCCCATTAAATTATTATATTGCCTTTCTAAGGTGTTAGAAAACTCTACATCTAGTTCTCCACATTTCGCATTTAATTGAGTCTCCCAGTCCACCTTTAATTCTTTCTTAGTATTTTCCAGTTTATAATCAAAGGTGTTCAGTTTGCTTTCCAAAGAATCCATTTTAACTTCTAATGAACCAAATTTGGCCTCAAATTTTTCGTTTAACTTTTGATTGTCCTCTTTTAATTGCTTATTATCTTTTTCTAGTGAACCAAGTCTTCCATTCATTACACCTATTTGAGTATTTATTGATACCAGCATATCAAACATTTTTTGATTAATATTTCCATTTTGAGGATCAACTTGCTGATCTACTTCCGAAACCTCAAGATCTTTATGTTCTCCCACGCTGCTTACCTTACTTATCATTGTATTTGAATCTCCTAACGGCTCTAAATCAATAACTGTATTATTATCTGTACATGTCTCCTGTCCCAGATTGAGCTCATGGGATGCATCATCCATATCCTCTTCACTTTCCTCTCTCTCTCTACTCATTACTCTACTCAACTGCACATTATCATGTATTCTTTTCGTTCGTTTTGACATGATTATTCACTACCAAGACACACACTTATTTTCACTATGTATTTATATATATTTATCTACCGAAATCACAAGTCTCAACTTCTTTTTTTTTTTATAATTATACAGTTATTTTAATCATACCTTGTAGTATCGCTCACTTTTAGCGATTATTGAAGAATACCTCTTTCATTGGATAGACTCACTGGCTGCTACAATATTTTCCAACTCTAGGGTTCGTGAATCCGGATTACACTCGACTCGATGCAGCACTCCTCCTCGATCGAGCCGCACGTTGTGGCGCCACTTCTACCGTATCTTCTTTCGCCGTCGGCGTTGTCGTTGTTATCGTGAGACACCGTTATACCAAGAGGAAAGGCGCGTCGATCTTAGAGCATGAGATATGATGACCTTAAGCCACTGACAGCACACAACGGTCACAGTAGCACCTGATTCCAGAATAGCTGCAGTAGTTAAGATCTACGAACTATCCCCTGTTGACTAGGTCCCCAAAATTTAACTCGTAACGAGATCCCTTCAAAGCAAATGGTCATAACGATCGTCTATAAGGGCTTCGTACAACGAGAAGAAATGTTACGGTTTATGGAATAATAACAGATACGACCAAACTGTCTTGTCTCTTCTGCTTTATTTAACATAACTTCGTTCACAGTTTCATTTCGCATTCACCACTCATTCACCGAAACCCTTTGGTGAACAGTTTTGGTTGCTTAACACCAACAGTCAATGATAATGATACATCTTTTCTCCTTTTTATAAATTGAAGCCCGCTCTCTGTGGTATAATTAAAAAAAAAACGGTCTCAATACCGCGTCCCTCGTGAGATGCGAATAGACTTATCCCGGAATTGACCGCCCTGTAGATGTACTCAATTTAATGACCACACTTCGCTGTCCGCTATTTCGCGTAACTGAATGTCCATTTGTTAGTCTGATTATACACTGTAGCTATTTAAAATTCGCCCCTATATTTTTCACAATGCACAATTAGCACTTCGTTACTTATTTTTTGTTTTCTAAGAGTAAACGGAAAAAAAGACGCCGTATCATCGGCTTAGTCGACATAAAGCAAAACACCTTAATATGCCCAATTTCACCTCTTCTTATAGGATCGGCTACCTTACTCATTAATTTACTACATATTATTTCCAATAACACTAAACAGGTATCGCCGTTATATTTTAATTGTATTCAAAAGCATGTTACTACTATTATGACCAACCAAATCGTCACAAATCGCGCGGCGTGCATTTTTAATGATAACTTTACGCTATTCAATTTCCGTTACAGCTATCTTGACTCGTAATGTTACACAGGCTCAGGCATCAGCTAATAGCTCCTCTTTGTGTTTTATTGTGTCCACAAAACTATCGCAGTGTAGGTATACAGCAGATCAGTTTTTTTTTGTAGTTGTTGTTGATGTCTTCAGTCAGAAGACTGATTTTATGCAGCTTTCCACAATAGTCTGTATGCAAGCCTCTTCATCCCTCCATAACTACAACCTACATGCATCTGAACCTACTTACTGTAGTCATTTGTTGTTGGCTTCCTCTAAAATTTTTACTCCCAATCGTCCGTCTGTACCAAACTGACAATTTCTTAATGCCTTAGGATGTGTCCTATCAACCAACTCCTTCTTTTCAACAACTTGTGCCATACATTTCTTTTCTGTTCAGTGCCTCATTAGTCTAATCTACACATCTGATCTGTAGCATCACATTTCAGTAGCTTCCATTCTCTTCTTGTCAGAGTTGTTTATCATCCACTTTTCACATCCACACAAGGTTACACTCTAGCAAATACCTTCAGGAAAGACTTCCTAACATTTAAATAGATATTAGATGTTAAGTTCTTCTCTTTCAGGAATTTTTTCCCTTCTGTTTCAAGTCCACATTTTATATCTCCTTTGGACATTGTCATTTCTTTTACTGTTCAAATAGCAAAACCCATCCAATAAGTGCAGTATGCACGTATATTTATATATGAAATTAGGACTTAGAAATTTTCCTTTGTGTGAGACCACGTGTATAAGATTGTGTATCGATTTAAAGTTCTAGATTTGCATATTGTACTGTTCGCATAGTTTCTGCATAATCTTTCATTGACTGTATCAGTACCCATTGTATTGTGATGTACTGTGAATCTTTGAAGATTCGCTAGTGACGCGATATCTCATACTGTTATTGGCAATTGTAGGCTTAAATGTAATTGTGCTTTTTAAAATTTTTGAGAACAGTAGGCCTGTCATCACGCAAAGTGACTGTTCTCTAATTTAATTACAATTACATGTGAACTAGGTTATTTTGAGAATTTTTCGGACACTTACAAAACTATATTTTCATAAGTTACCGCAATGAGTGTTGAATACATAATTTATTTCTTAGCAGATCAATGTTTGTGGTTGACACTTCTGGCACAGAAAACATCACCCCTGGATTTCATAGTATATCAACACAAATAAATGTGTGTTTTTGAGAATTTGGGGAAGCTACCATTGTCCTCTACATAACCTACAAGCAATTTGTAGCAAATTGGTGTTTGTGATTTAGTTACTACAGCAGATTTTCTAACATATTGTGTTACATCTAGTTTTCCCTTAACGTGGAACAGCCCTATATATTATCTGCATTTATCATAAATTAACTCTATTTTCAAGTTTGCTAACAACTACAATTAACCTCGGAATCTGTGTTGCATTAATAGAAATCTCATTTTATGCATTTGCTTCTCTTATAGGGAATTAGTAAATTTTTAGCACAACAGATTAAGAGACAATCAGCAGGCTTAATTTAATGTTATTTGTTTACTGTCTTATAATACATTGCACCAGCCAAAATGCAGTCCCATTGTGAATGCTGTTTTCGAACACGAGATGATCTTGTTGACGTTCATAAGCAACTGGAAATCGCCCTGACTACTGTTAAATGATTGGCAGCCGCTACGAATCGGTGTGTTGGAAGAGCTCCCAAGAGCTGTGTACCTGTGGTTCCTGTAACAGAAATACCTCAAGTACTACCCTCTCCCGTGGATTCTGTCTCCTCTGCAGAAAGTACAGGAACTGCCATTACTTGACTACGAGTCACCTGTCAATGGTAGATCCGGGCGTCCTGTACAGGTCGGACAGGGACCAGCGAAGACTCAATGTGTTGAAGTGATCCCCCCAATCAACAAGTTTGAGGTGCTGTCTTTCACAGAAAGTGAAACTGAGCCAGTGGGACTCACTTCACCTGTGAAACTGTTTAGTCCGGTGTCAGGAGGAGGGAAACACAAAAGGGTAGAGGTCTATTAATTGTCGGCAGTTCAAACATATGGCAAATGATGGAACCTCTTAGGCAAATGGCAGCAAGAGACAGGGAAGGACAACAGGTGCATTCAGTGAGTATGCTTAGAGCTCTCATTGTATGTGTTGAAGAGGATATTCTGGCAGCCATTGAGGGAACGGGGTGTGACAAGTTGCAGATTGTGGCATATGTTGGAACAAATGATTCCTGTTGCTTGGGCTCCGAGGTCATTCTTGGGTCATACCAGCGACAGGCAGAGAAGGTTGAGAAGACCAGCCTTGTGCATGGAGTTTCAATGAAGCTTACAGTTTGCAGCATTGTCCACAGAACTGATCATGGCCCTCTGGTTCTGAGTCAAGTGGACTAGAGACTTCAAAAGTTCAGTGACAAGCGACTTCTTGTACTTGCGCCACAGGTTTAAGAACTGTAACGTCACTCTGAATGGGTCAAGAGTGCACTACACATCAGAGACTGCTGCTCAGGTAGCTGACTGTATGGGGTGAACACAAGGGTTTCATAGATTAGGTGACTCCATCCAATCCAGATAACAATAGCTGTAGGAAAGTTGGAAGTATCAGTGTACGATCGAAAGAAATGCCTCCCACAGATCAGAGTATTAAAATCCTAATAGCAAACTGCTGAAGGATTCACAACAAAGTGTCAGTGTTTGAAGCACTCCAGAAAAGCAGTGAAACTCACGTAACACTAGGTACAGAAAACTGGTTGAACCGTAAAATTGATAGCAGTGACATTTTTGGGGAAAATTTAAGTGTATATTGAAAGGATAGGCTAATGGGAAATGAATGTGGAGTATTTGTCACAGTAGAAGAGAAATTCAAACCCACTGAGGTAGGCATTGAAGCTGCTTGTGAGATTGTTTGGCAAGACTCAGTATTCGGGTTGGATATAAAGGGATAATTGGATCTTTCAATCACCCACCAGACTCACCTCCTGATGTAACCAAAATCTTTAAGAGAAAATTCCAGCTCACTTTTACACAAGATCCCCAGTCATACTGTAATCATTGGTGGAGACTCTAATCATTAATCAGTTAACCAGGAAAATTACAGTTTTGTTAGTGGTAGGTGTGATGAGCCATCACGTGAAACTTTAGTAAATGCTTTCTCTGAAAACTACCTAGAACAGATGGTGAGGAACCCCAGTCATGATGGAAATGTATTGGATCTAACAGCAACAAACAGACCTGACCTCTCTGAGGATGTCCACATTGAAACTGGTATCGGTGTTCATGATGTGCTGTGGCAACAATGATAACCAAAGTACAAGGGACAACTAAAACAGAAAGATATATACATTTAGTAAACTAGATAAAAAATCAGTAGTGTCATATTTCAGTGAGGAACTTGAAGCTTTCTGTACTGGGCAGAAGCATGTAGAGGAACTCTGGCACAAGTTTAAAAGAATAGTTGACCATGCACTGGACAGATATGTAGCCAGTAGAACAGTTCATAAGGGGAGGGGAGGGGAGGAGAGATTGCTGCATAAACAAATCATAGGGCTAAAGACAGAGTGATGCTGAGTGAAACACATTTGGCTGTCAAGAGAGCAATACGTGATGCCTTCAATGACTACCGTAGCAGCATATTGTGAAGTGGTCTTCCACACAACCCAAAGAAATTTGGGTTGTATGTTAAGATTGTTAATGGCACCAAAGTTAGTGACAGGTTCAATTAATCCATTGGAGTGTGTCGCAGAGATACTGAAGGAACTGAACTGGAAGATTCTTAATGATAGATGTAAACTACCCCGAGAAAGTCTATTAACAAAGTTTCAAGAACTGGCTTTAAATGATTACTTAAGGAATATACTACAACCTCCTATGTATCACTCACTTAGGGATCGTAAATATAAGATCAGAATAATTACTGCATGCACAGGGGCATTCAAACAATCATTCTCCCATACGTGAATGGAAAAGGAAGAAACGCTAATAACTGGTACAATGGGATGTACCCTCTGCCATGCACCTCACGGTAGTTCACAGAGTATAGATGTAGATGTAATTCAGTATGTGAAAGGAGATGGTAACCTAATAATCATTAATTCTACTGTCTCATTTCCTAATCTACTACACTCAGTGCTGCCTGATGTAATTAAGACTATATTCCATTTTCCTTGCATTACACTAGTTGATATCCATCTCATAACCACTTTTGAGACATTACCCATTCTATTCAAATGCTCTTCCAAGCCCCTTGCCTTTTCTTTTTGGTTGGTTGGTGCTGCAGGGTGCAAAACTGCCGTGGTCATAAGTGTCCGTACCGTTACATACGAAAAAAAACTACTAAATAAAAACATGAGGTGAAAAAGGCAAAAACCCAATCAAGCAATTTTAAAAGAGGAGCAGCTAAGGACAAGGACAACCCGAGGGAAAATATCTCAAAAAATCATCGAGATAGTGGAGGTCCATGCGGGTCGGGATCAAATTTGCTTCGCCATACCACTGGGGTGAATAAAAGTAAGACACGATCTATACATGCGTGTCATCCACTAAAACATCTGACAAAGTAGATGGCAAACATAGACATACACATAAACAGTTAAAAAAGTGGCACCGGATCAGAAAGTGGTGCATCATCAAGGGTTGAGAGCAGTAGGTACAGAGTGGGGCAGGGTCACCAATTAACAAATGGTGGCGACTAAAATGACAGTGTCCTATAGGCAGCCGGGGTAAAATGACCTCGTAATGTGAGGGCTGAAAGGAAGTCGACCAAACTATTGGGAGATGTTTAATGTCCCGGTGTTTATTCCCTTGGAGAGAAGACCATTGTGAACTCCAGAGTGATACTACATGCTGACGGACAGAGACATGAAGATCATTCGAGAGAACAGAATGACTAACAAACCGAGGGAGGAGAGCTGCAGCCTGTGCAGCAGCATGAGTAGCCTCGTTCCTTGGCATGCGGAAGTGACTGAGAACCCTCAGGAACCCATGGAAACACCTTGTTGGCTTCCCCCCACAGTAAGCGAGTGGAGTCAGTCTTGGATCTGTTGTACTTAAGGGTGGACTGAGTACAGCACATGAAGGCTCTGAAGAGCACTGAGAGAATTTGAGCAGATAACACAATTTCGAAGCGTGCATTGCCAGGTACACTTGGTGGCCTGCTTAGGACATAGAGCTCTACGGTAAAAATCAAACCACTGGTCAAGAAGCTGATATTGAAAATTATCATTGCCAAGTACAAAGGCACGCTATGGTTGGTCTTGTAACCATTGGTGTAGATGAAGACACTGCCCCAAGCTACATGTGTAGTGCAAGAAACTCTCTGTGATTCACCAGTGATTCACTACGCCAGGAAGAGTGTCCTTAGGAAGCGGATGGAGTCCAAAATGAACACATACCTCGGCACAAAGCCAGGGCAGTGGAGAGGTCGATGGAGAAGTCGCTCCCTTGGGGAACGTGGCAGGGGTCGTAAAGCAAAACTGTCAAAGCAGCAAACAAAAACGAACTCAGGAGGCAATAGAGAAGATGGGCACAGCCCATGCTGGCAGTCAAGAGAATCATTTTAAAGGGAGGACAGGATAGGTAACTGGGTAGAGAAGACAGATGGTTCACATAATGACTGAGGAGAACATCCCACCGATAAAACAATGGTAAGTCGGCAGTCTCAGCATAAAGACTCTCAGCTGGACTAGCATAGAAGGCACCAGTGGCTAAACATATCCCAGAATGGTGGATGGTGTTAAGACATCGTCAGATAGACGGACATATGGATGAATATACGATACATCCATAATTCATTTTCAAACGGGCAAAGGACTTGGATAAATGGAGAAGGATGGTCCCATTTGCTCCCCACGAGATACCACAAAAAACATGCAGAACATTTGAGGGAGGGAGTACAATGAGGTGCCAGGTAAGAAACATGAGAAGACCAACAGCATTTCCTGTGAAACACGAGTCCCAAGAATTTCGTTGTGTCAACAAACAGAAGAAGGAATGGGCCAAGACATAGGGATGGGGAAAGAAACTCCAAACACCGCCACAAGTTCATGAAGACAATCTTGTCAGTGGAAAAGTGACAGCCATTGTTGATGCTCCATGAGTAAAGATGATCAAGACATTGCTGAAGATGCCGCTCAAGTAGACAGGTTCACTGATGGCTGCAATGGGTCACAAAGTCATCAACGAAAAGAGAGCCTGAGATACCTGGCGGGAGACAAGCCATTTAGGCTTAATGGCTACGGCAAATAAGACAATGCTGAGCACAGAACCCTGAGGTACCCCATTCCCTTCAATAAAAGTGTCTGACAGAGCAGAGCCCACACATACCATAAATACACAGTCTTTTAAAAATTCCTGGATAAGAATCGGTAGGCAACCCCGGAAGCCCTACTCGTACATGATGTCACTTGCTTTCTCCATATCAAAAAACACAGCCACAGTTTGACACTTCCAGAAAAAATTGTTCATAATACGAGTTGTCAAGGTGACGAGATGATGAACTTCAAAGTGGTGCCACATTGAACCCACATTGGGCATTACCGAGGAGATTCAGAGACTTGAGCCACCACATTAGCCAACCATTAATCATACATTCCATCACCCTGCAGATGTTACTGGTGAGGGAAATTGGGCCACAGCTCGAAGGAAGGTGTTTGTCCTTACCAGGCTTAGCTATGGGAATGACAATGGTCTCATGCGAGTGACTGGGATATGTGCCATGTGACCAAATGCGGTTATATGTATGGAGGAGACATTGTAGGCCCTCAGGATATAGGTGTTGCATCGGAATGTGAATGCCGTCCAGACTTGGAGTGGATGGCCGGGACAAAGAAAGTACGTGTGTAAGATCCCTCATAGTAAAAGCAGTATTGTAACATTCGCGATTCTGGGAGGAGAAAGATATGGTCCTCGCCTCCGCCACCCATTTCAGAGCGAGGAAAGCATGATGTTAGTGGGCAGAACTCAAAATGTCTGCAAAATATAAGAGATATTGTTTGCTATGGTCAGACCAGGAACCAGGGAATGAACTGTGGTTCCTGATAGCCAATGATTACCCCAAACAACAAAAGATGGACTAAAACTGTTAAAAAGAGCTTTGAAAAGAAAGCCAACTAGCTTTTTTGCTATCCCTGAAAATGCAGTGACACTGTGCACGTAGCTGTTTATAACAGATACAGTTTGCCATCGTGGGACGGCTTTTTTGGGGAGAGCTTGTTTCTGCGCGTGGATTGTGTTGGAACATGCCTCAATCCACAAGGGGATGGGGGCTCATTGTGGCGAGGAAGTGGTGCAAGGTATGGAACATTCAGCAGCAGTAAGGATATTGGTTGTAAGGTATTCTACCTGGTCATCAATAGAGGGGGAAATGGTGTTCATCGAAAGTGGCCAGTGAGGAGTAGAGCTGCCAGTCAGCTTTGGAAAGCTGCCAGTTGATTGGACTCTCAGATGGGACACGCTTTAGCAAATGAATGACATAGGGGAAATGGTCACTCAAGTTTATGTCTGAGAGAACGGACAACTCAAGACGATGAGCAAGCTGAACAGTTCAGAACGAAAGGTCCAAGTGGGAAAAGGGGTGTGTAGAATTGGAAAGAAATGTGGGTCTACCTGTGTTCAAACAGATTAAATTGAGCTGGTTGGAGATATCTACTAGGAGATAGCCTCTCGAACAGGGGTGTGGAGAGCCCCAAAGCAGATGGGGGGCATTGAAGATGGCGACCAGCAAAAAAGGGAGCAGGAAGTTGAGCAATAAGTTGCAACATGTCGCCCCAGTGACAGCAGAATACGAGGGTGCACAGAGAGAAGGTGGAACTGGCCAGGGAAGGACGGACAGCAACAGCTTGAAGTTGGGTGTGCAAGGAAATGGTGTGACTATAGACATTGTCTCTAATGAGCAACATGACTCCCCCATGAGCCAGAGTCCCCGCCTCAGGGGAAAGGTCAGAACGGACTGAAGTGAAGTGTGGAAGGTGAAAGTAATTGAGAGGGCGTAATTTTGTTAAATTTTGTTAACTGGTGCAGATATTTTTAAAATAGCAAAAGTGTCACCACTGCTAAAAAAAAAAGTTCTTCTGAAAAAATATCAGACTACCAACCTGTATCACAGTTAAGTTCCTTCTCAAAAATTCTAGAAAAACTCTTCTATGACAGCCTTTTAAGTTTCAAAATAAATATGCACCTCTTACAGTACAACAAAATGGTTTTATAAAGTCTAAATCTACACAGACAGCAATTTTCGAATTCTTACACTGCATTTTGAAATCCCTTGATCAGCATAAATTAGCTGCAGGTATTTTTCTAGATCTATCAAAAACCTTTGATGTCCTGGACCATAACATTCTGCTCAAAAAATTAGAAAGACAAGGAGTAAGAGGTGTAGCACATAGCTGATTGTGTTCATACCTAAAAAACCATAGGTAAAAAGTATCACTTCAGTATGAATTCAACAAAATGAATAACACAATAAACAACTCCTTACTTTCTAGCAAATTACTAATAAAATATGATGTAACACAGGGCTCAGTCTTAGGTCCACTACTCTTCTTGATTTATGTGGATGACTTAGTTGAATATATGAGTCATACAAAAACTATCCTGTTTGCCGATTACACCAGCATATTGCTCACTGGATCCAGTCCAGAAACTTCGCAGTCCACAGCAGAAAGTTCTATGAAAAGACAAACTTGTTATAAATACTGAAAAACTGTGTGTGTCGATTTTCATTTAATTCCTCCAACTAATCAAATGTCTATTCAAGCACAATTAAAAAATGATAATCTATAAAATGTAAGTGTCACAAAATTTTTGGGTCTATGGGTTCAGCAAGACAAAGTGGGACACACATATAAATAACTTATCTAGAAAACTACCATCTGTGTGCTATGGCCTAAGAATTTTAAAGGCTCAAACAAGCAAAACAACAGTACTGCAGGCATACTATGCACAGTTCCTCTCACTAGTCCAATATGGGATCGTTTTCTGGGTTACTCAACTCACAGTGAAAAGGTTTTTAGAATGCTAAAAAGAACTCTAAGAATAATTTGTGGCCTTAAAAAGATGGAGCCCTGTAAATCCCAATTTACTGAGCTTTGTGTTCTAAATGTTCCAAGTTTATTCAGTTATGAAACTATCTTGTTCACTAGGGGCTACCTCCTGAAAACAGGCAAACTGCTACAGAACAAAAATGTAACAACTATAGTACCAGAGGGAAATCAAATATACATCTACATCTACATTTATACTCTGCAAGCCACCTAACGGTGTGTGGCGGAGGGCACTTTACGTGCCACTGTCATTACCTCCCTTTCCTGTTCCAGTCGCGTATGGTTTGCGGGAAGAACGACTGTCTGAAAGCCTCCGTGCGCGCTCTAATCTCTCTAATTTTACATTCGTGATCTTCTCGGGAGGTATAAGTAGGGGGAAGCAATATATTCAATACCTCATTCAGAAACGCACCCTCTCGAAACCTGGCGAGCAAGCTACACCGCGATGCAGAGCGCCTCTCTTGCAGAGTCTGCCACTTGAGTTTGTTAAACATCTCCGTAACGCTATCACGGTTACCAAATAACCCTGTGACGAAACGCGCCGCTCTCCTTTGGATCTTCTCTATCTCCTCCGTCAACCCGATCTGGTACGGATCCCACATTGATGAGCAATACTCAAGTATAGGTCGAACGAGTGTTTTGTAAGCCACCTCCTTTGTTGATGGACTACATTTTCTAAGGACTCTCCCAATGAATCTCAACCTGGTACCCGCCTTACCAACAATTAATTTTATATGATCATTCCACTTCAAATCGTTCCGCACGCATACTCCCAGATATTTTACAGGAGTAACTGCTACCAGTGTTTGTTCCGCTATCATATAACCATACAATAAAGGATCCTTCTTTCTATGTATTCGCAATACATTACATTTGTCTATGTTAAGGGTCAGTTGCCACTCCCTGCACTAAGTGCCTATCCACTGCAGATCTTCCTGCATTTCTCTACAATTTTCTAATGCTGCAACTTCTCTGTATACTACAGCATCATCCGCGAAAAGCCGCATGGAACTTCCGACACTATCTACTAGGTCATTTATATATATTGTGAAAAGCAATGGTCCCATAACACTCCCCTGTGGCACGCCAGAGGTTACTTTAACGTCTGTAGACGTCTCTCCGTTGATAACAACATGCTGTGTTCTGTTTGCTAAAAACTCTTCAATCCAGCCACACAGCTGGTCTGATATTCTGTAGGCTCTTACTTTGTTTATCAGGCGACAGTGCGGAACTGTATCGAACGCCTTCCGGAAGTCAAGCAGTTTCTGTGCTTGGCTTAACTGTCATGAAATTGTGACCATTTTCCATGCTTGACACCACGAGGTATTGGGGTGCAACCGGGAGAGGTGCTGATTCTTTCATCTCAACCCATTTACATTTAAAGATGAGGAACTCATTGCAGAGAAATCTTCCATGATTGCCAGCGTCTCCGATGGTGCGCTCTTTCCTGCTAGGTGGCCTCCTCAGTTGTGGCTCACCCACCTTGGTGATTGTCTACTCATCAGATCATTCCTCCCAGACTCCGAACAAAGGGACTAAGCAACATAGAGGAAGGTACCAGATCAGGCAGTCACCCCTCCCTGGAGCTGGCATTTACGAGGGGGTACGTACGAGCCCCACTTGTCGACCCAGAGCTGGGAATTATGCGTTATGCTGTCACCTTTTATACATCAAACGTGGGTCGGCCTTCAGGAACACAACAAATCCATACACAGTTTTACGAAGAACCTCTGTTTCCCAAAGAAGGTACACAACTCTGTCCCCAAGGAAGGGGAAAAGAATAACTGGAGGATAGACCACAGAAACAACTGGGGCCCTGTGGTAGCCGAGCACGTACTCAGCAAAGACTGATGACCTGGGGGGGGGGGATATGCTGTTTGTGACAGGTCCTTAACTAATCTTCCCTGAACTCAGTTTCTACCAATTTTTCCACTCTGCTGTAAATAATATTTGGTTTCTTGCTATTATGTCCGATTAAGCTGATTGACATTAATATTCACAACTGCCTGCTTTGGAATTTGAGGTAAGAGGGTATTCTGACTGCCTCATTCTTGCATGCCAGTTTCAAGTTGTTGAGTTGTTGTAGGTGGTTCTCACATGATTCTCACAGAGGAAAAGCATCTACTCCAGCAACCTTATTTCCACTAAGGTCTTTCAGTACTCCAAATTCTTGTCACAGTAATATCTCCCGTCTCCATTTACTTCTTTCCTTTCTGTAACATTAATGTCGTTAAGTTTCCCTTTTATTGACCTACATGCACCTTCCACTTTCAACAATCCACTTATTTGCTTAGTTCAGGATGTATACAGCTGCTTCTTACCTCCAAAGGTCTCTCTACTCAGCACCTATCTGTCTCATAGTTATATGTATTTCTACAGCTGTGTATTTCTCCTCCAACAAACCTGCTCTGACACTTCACACTTACCACTCATTTTTTAGATACCTGTATTCGCTTGTGCATACTTTTGTTTGTTGCATTTTATATTTACTCCTTCCATAAGTTAAATTAATATCCCACATGTTATCTTCCACTGGCTCTTGGCTTTTTGATTGTCTGCTGCCTTCATTATTCTCTAAAAGCTATCCACTTGTCTTCTACTGAATTTCTTCCCCTTTTCAGCTAGTCATTGTCTAATCCTGGTTTTGAATCTCTTAACCTCTGGTTCTTTTGGTTTATCCAAGTCCCATCTCTTACTTTTCTGCAGCTTCTCCTATTTTAATCTGCAGTTTATAACAATAAATTGTGGTCAAAGCCCACATCTGCCTCTGGGTGTTTTGCAGTTTTAAATCTGATTGCAAAATTTGTCTTACAACTATATAATCTGAGACCTTCAAGTTTCTCCAGCTCTCGTCCATTTATATAACATTTTTTCACAGTTCCTAGTATTAACAATAATTAAATCTTGTTGTGCACTAAATTCTCAGAGTTTTTCTTTTATGGAAATGTGGAATGAGTCAGTTTACAGGTTATGTATATACAATTAGTTGTAACATTAATGAACACATTTTTTGTCCTACTCATGCAACAACACTTTGCGTCACTGTTTAATAATTTTTCTCTTTAGTGGTGTAGATTCTCATGCTATCTAAGACATTAATTACAGATTGTAGATGCTGTAGTGATTGACATGTCTCATACAAAATAATTAAAAATGAAACACTGAATAATAAAAATACACTAAGCCGTAGTCTATTCCATTTTAGACATGAAGTAAATAACGACAGTATCAGCATACAGAGAAGTCTGAAAATTCAAGGTTACAACTTAAAGGAAGTAATTTGTTTCAGACTGATCATCATAAACAGATGTCCTTCCTTCTGCATACGTACTTTCTGGAGGCAGTTCTTAATTTGAGGCTATCAGCATAATATAACCTAGCACACATTTGGATAAATTATGATTTCAATTTTGAACACTTCATTTCCTTTACTACTTGCTCAATATACAGATTGAATAACCCCCTCTTTCCCTGTATTTTACCCGTCACCCTTAAAATTTGAAAGAGAGTATTCCAGTCAACATTGTCAAAAGCTTTTTCTAAGATTACAAGTGCTAGAAGAGTAGGTTCGTCTTTCCTTAGCTTATCTTCTATGAGAAGTCATAGATCAATATTGCCTCACTTGTTCCTACATTTCTCCTGAATCCAAACTGATCTTCCCCACAGTTGGCTTCTACCAGTTTTTTCATTCTTCTATAAAGGGTTCGTGTTAGTATTTTGCAACCATGGCTTGTTAAACTCAGAGTCCCGTAATTTTCACATCTGCCAACACATGCTTGCTTTGGAACTGGAATTATTAATCCTCCTTGAAGTCTGAGGGCATTTCGCCTCCCACACATATTGCTCACCAAATGGAAGAGTTCTGTTATGGCTGGCTCTCCGAAGGCTATCAGTAGCTCTAAAGGAATGTTGTCTACTCCTGGAGCCTTGTTTCGACTTACACCGTTCCGTGCTCTGTCAAATTTTTCGTGCAGTATGCTATCTCCCATTTCAGCTTCATTTACGTCCTCTTCCATTTTCATTTTCATAATATTGTCTTCAAGTAAATCGCCTTTGTACACCTTCTATACACTCCTTCCACCTTTCTGCTTTCCCTTCTTTACTTAGGATTGGTTTTCCATCTGAGCTCTTTATATTCACACAGGTGGTTCTTTTCTCCCAAGATCCCTCTAATTTTCCTGTAGGCCATATCCAGCTTACCCCTAGTGATAGATGCTTCTAAATCCTTACATTCCTGCTTAACCATTTTGCACTTCCTGTCGGTCTCATTTTATGAACTTTGTATTTCCTTTTGCCTGTTTCAATTAGTGCTTTCTCATATTTTCTCCTTTCATCAATTAAATTGTGTTATCTAGGGATTTATACTAGCCCTTGTCTTTTTATCCACTTCATCCTCTGCTGCCTTCACTATTTCATCTCTCAAAGCTAACCATTCTTCTACTGTATTCCTTTCCCCTGTTCTTGTCAATTGTTCCCAAATGCTCCCTCCGAGACACTCTACAACCTCTAGTTCTTTCAGTTTATGCAGTTCCCATCTCCTTAAACTCATACCTTTCTGCAGTTTCAACCTATAGTTCATAACCAATAAACTGTCAGAGTCCACATCTGCTCCTGGAAATGTCTTACCATTATATAATCAATCTGAAACCGTCTGTGTCCAGGTCTCTTCCAGGTATGCAGCCTTCTTTCATGATTCTTAAACCAAGTGTTAGCAATGGTTAAATTATGCTCTGTGCAAAATTCTACCAGGCAGCTTCCTCTTTCCATTCCTCTGCCCCAGTCCATACTGAACTACTACTTTCCTTCTCCTGATATCAAATTCCAATCCCCCATGATAATTAAATTTTCATCTCCCATGACTATCTGAATAATTTATCTCACTGCCCATGGTCCAGAGAATCCCATTACACATACTGAAGGAACAAGCATACCATGTCTACATCTTGCATAAGCTTGAATCTGAGGATTCTGCACCTGGCAGACAGTGGAGTAAAATCTGTTACAGGCTGCAGAAAATGAGAATCCTTTGGTACAGGTGTCTGTTCAGTGATCAACATTACATATCTGATTAGATGAGAGTGCAGATTCTGGGCAAACTAATAACCACACACCACTTCTAAGAGTAGCAACAGGTGGTACAAGTTGGGATTAATGTTTCCAGTGGGTTGGGGCACCACTTATTTTGCTTTACTTGTCCACAAATACAAAGACTGTATGCTTTTCATGGTAGATGGGTTGAATGTTGTTCCCCAAAGGCTTTGAGGCCCTCATTCTTCAGACTTTACACCCCCTCAAATTTCTGTGTGTGGTGTTTGTCGAGGGATGTGTAGCAGGTGAAGATTAACAGTATAGCACAACTGAAACAACTAGATACACAGCTGATCAAATGTCTGCAGCTATTATTGAACATTGTCAGTCCATGGAAGAGTGCTGGCAGCCATGCTTAGACTTTGAGGGCTATTTCATTGTGATTTACTTACTTGCAGTTCTGTGATATGCATTACATTGCATATTAATAGATCTTTAATAAATTAGCATTTTCACATAAATGTTTAGTCACTATGATCACCCTTTATTTAAAGAGTGAATGTGATGCATAGAAAGGACTGCAGAAGATGGGGCTGTGCCAGCTATATTGTACCAATATTTATTTGCTCGTTCAGGCTTAATACCAGAACATTCTTAGTGGACATTCATACCAGGCACATGATCAGGATTTCAGTGTCTGCGAAAAATTTTACCACAACATTTACACACTTCCTGATGGAGTAACATATTACTACTGCATGAAAGGAAATGTTCACAGTCTTAACAATGACAATGATTTATTTTCAATGCTGCATTTTGAGGAGAGGACAACAAAAACTCATTAGGTTTCTCAAGCCAATTGCCCCCGAACAATGTATTACAAATATTCAAACAAACAATATAACTAAAGTTAACCTTGCGAAATGTGGATTGAAACTTATTTCTGTCCACTATTTTGTACCAAAATGAATCCATTATTACCAATGTAAAGAAAAAAATTTGATTTTCTTATTGGCAGCTGATACCCCTAACCTACCACTTCCCATTACAACACGCACATCTCCAAACCAGTCTGCTGATACTAATATTAATGCTGTAACTCTTCATCAAATATTCCGAATACAGGTTTTACTACACTAATATTCTAATGCAAATGTTTCACAGCCCATTGGCAATTTTACCATAACCATATTGGCCTCACCATTGACATTGTTCAATATGTAGAAAATGCAAAATTGAGGGAAATGCTAAACCCCCTAAAATATGAGCAAAAACAAACTTAATTAGCATATATGATTAAAAGCTGCAGTCCTCTTCAATACTTTGTACAAAATCTAAGTGAAGGAAATTAAATGTACAATACAATGTTCATACAACAATCTATGTTAACAAATTTCATCAATTCTTTATACATTGAAAACATGAATTTTTTGAGAGATCATCCTTTGTGTTCCCCCAGGAAAAAAGCAAAAGTTGATCAGCATGCTGAATTACATCAAAAACATCACAGCAGCTAAGGGGTTAAACCATAAGCGCCCAAGTTAAAACTACAGAACACAAACACAGAGGTGTCAAAAACTAAAAGTCAGTCCCAATGGACAGGAGACAGCTAAAAACAGGCACGTGCAAAAATGGCTAAAAACACCATGCAGAAATGGAGGTCTGAAACTGAAAATGGCCTTCACCATATTGCTTCAGAGAATAAAAAGTGAAACATGGTCGACAGCCCGCACATCATTTGCTAAAACGGCTGATAAATCAGACAGCAAACTCAAGCTGGAACGTAAATTGTTAAAGGCCATGCCTGCAGGAAGTGGCGGACAGTTAAAATTTGGGCGCAATGTGTACAAAGTGGTGGGGTAGTGCCACTCACCAAATGACGATAGCTAAAAATGCAGTGCCCAATACATGTCTGCTTAATAACCACCATGGCTGTTTCTGTTTAATTTTCTGCTTACCAGTTGCATTTCACATGCTCACCATTGTTAAAGTTTTATTTTAGGCTTGAAACATGTAAAAATTGAATTTACTTCCCCACTTGATGTTACAAGCTTATTAAATTACAAGCTTATCAGAAGTTGGTTCCTGTACACCACATAAAATGTAAATTTGAAAGAAAGCTCAGCAACTAGAGTTTCACTTCATGCCTTCTGTCATTGGTGCCATTCTTTCCAATCTATAATGTGTGGTGCAAAGCATATAGGTGTGCACTTGTCGCAACTGTACTGTGTCAGATTTGAACACCAAAGTCAAAATGAGCTACCACAAAACCCTCACTCTACTTTCGTGTGACATCTGTCATAGCACATCATCTGTACGAAAAGTGTTTTCAGCACTTCACGAAACACTTTCACCCCTACTTGCACTCCCGACACTGAAGGGCTACTCCCTCTCTCCACACATCCAGTAGGCGAGCTCATTTTACAAGTGTTAGTGTAGTGTAGTGTAGTGTGGTGTGATGTGGTTGCTCAGCAGTATATCAGAATTATGTGCAAAAAGATGAGACAGTTATATGTAGCACAAGAAAAGGTGTAGGCTTGTCTCTTCATTGCATATTGGCTTGATCCTGAAAATTTTGCGTTGACTCTCTTTTTTCCATTACTCCTGCAACCTAATGGTAGCAGTTTCATAAGTGTGCAGTGGAGCAATAGTCAGTAAACTGAAGAGAAAGCGAGCGAGTGAGTCCCCACTCTGCCAACCCAGCTACGTCACAAGGCGCTTCTACAGGCTGTTTCACAACGTAGTATCGGCCCTGCCACGGTGCGCGATTTAAATCTGTGGCGACGCCATGTACAGATACGTCTCTGCTGCATTTATTTTTAGACAAATGCATTAAGACCAAAAGGAATGCAAAAAACGATATCTTCTTTCGAAACACATCAGCAGAGTAAATAATATAAGAACAGAAGTCAGGATTCTACTACAAACAGAACCAAATGCCTGTTCATGTGAATATACGTTCCTCTATTTCTATTCGTAAAACGAACCGCACATAATGCAATCAATCTGTAGAATTTAAGGCTTGTTCTTACTTTGTGTTTCTACTGAAAGGTAGAAGTTTCCTTTGAAGGACTGTATTGAAACTTAACAATTCTTGCAACATGAAGAGTGTTTAAAAAGCAAGCAGAAATTTGTAATTTTGTTTGTTAGTCTGATTTGCACTACTTTTTTGTCACTGTCTTCGTAAACATGTCTCAAAAGTATGTGTACAATGTTATGCATATTAGCTATTTACTCTGTTGTCAGTTGTCAAAAGGTTACATTTGTTTTGGTAGTAACAATTACTTGTTTTGTATAAAAATAGACTAGAGAATCTGTATTAAATTTTGTTGTAAGAATGGAATAAAATGTATGAAATTTTTAGAAATTATGAATATTGCTTTTGGTGAGCCTGTTATGAGTAAACCAAGGGCATACAAGTGGTATAAACATTTGAAAGTGGGTCTTAAATGGTAGCAGTTTTACAAGTATGGATGAGATTAAAAATGCACAGTTAGAAGACCTATAAACTATCCCCAAGAAACAGTTCCTAAAGTGTTTCGGGAATTGGAAAAAGCACTGGCATAAGTGTATAGAATGTAATGGGGAATATTTTGAAGAATATAACATTGCTGTAGACTAACAGATAAAGTTCTTACCAAAAAATAAAAGTTAATATGTAAGCACACCTCTGATGTCAAGCTTTCTGCTTAGAAGTCCAGAATCAGGGTATGTGTTTCGAAGGAAATTTCAGCAGTGTTTAGAATAGCTATTGCGCACATGTTTTAAGCAATATATCTTAGAATCGGGTGAATAGTGACCGAGATAGATATTTAGTGTTCCATCAGCATCAAAGACTATGTGATTTTGAAACTGTCTATAACAATGGGTTTCCTCACAAAATTATTAGTTTTCCTTCGTGGCAATTCCAGTAAACCATGCAACTTATTTCCGCGTTCCTTCTTTATGCATCCTATTGGGCGAGGCTGACATTTGCATAAATTGCAGCCGTTTGGTTGGGAGTGGTAATATTAGCTAACAGTTCTTTTTGCATCACCTCTAACATATGCTGTACTAACATTAGAAATGATCGAACACTCATTACTCAGCAAATACTTCCTCTTCTTCGTCTTCTGCACATTTGCTTGCAATGCTAGAAAATTCTCCATCACTTCCGGATATCTAAGTATATCAGTAAGTATACAAAGTTAACTGACACTGGCAACTAAGATCCTACAAACAGAAACGACGTATATCACTGCATGCCGATCTACACCGCTAGTCAGGTAACAGGCAACAAATTTAGGGTACCCCTGCAGTCCGCTGGCAGCATTCTTCCGGGAAAGGCCTCTTCCCCACCAAAAGCGCTGCTCGCTCTTGAGTTTACAGACAGACTATATATGCTGCAAGTTCTGTTCCCAACACCAATTGTGGATTACGTCAGCATTTCCTCTCTTGTCTCCTCTCTCCACAACAGCCTAAAATATTCCCTTAACTACTACACCACCCAAGGTGCAAAGTGACTGTCTGTCTGTCTGTGCCACTTAACTTGTTCAGTCACATCAAATGTCAACTGGAAGAAAATGGGACAAAGTCAAGCGAGATGTTGAGTAAGAACTTAGAATTGAGGTAAACCTTACTAGGAAGAAGTGTACAATCAGGGAATTTTTAGCATTTATCTTCTGAGTTTTTCACAGGGGCTATGAATTTACGGTGAAAAAAAGACTGGAGAACTTACAAATTGAAGTTCAACTATAAATATCTATACCAAAATCATGCCTGCACATCGAAATAACACCATTTTCTAACACCAAGAACTTTGCAGTGTCTTTCCATAACAGCTTTCTTGGGCTTACACTACTACTGCCGTGACAACCTCAACTAATTACATTATTATTGATATCTCCCCAAGGCTTCTAGAAATTACTTATCAGATTGCATTTAGTCCAGTACTCCATGAGGCTCCATTATTTTCCAGATTTAAATTACAAGACTTAATTGTTCTGAAATGTTGTACAAAATATGCTTAGTACTACACTCTGTACGATGTTTTTTCATCCAAATCTATACTTCATAAGCCACTTCAACTGTACTTTTTAGCATGCGCAGCACCACCAGCAGCATTTGAGACCTGTAGACATGTGGCAGAAGTAAATAACCACACTTTAGAGTAGCTCTAACATTAACAGTGCATTAATTTGCCTATCTTGTCAGTGTAGCACATTGTGACAGATGTTTTACAATATTCAAGAATTTTGCTGTTTTCTTGAAACCAACAAGATAAATTTACATAGCAAGTTGAAATCAGCCTTTGGGTTGGGACAGCTTTATTGCAATATAGCAAAGAAGCTTTCATGGGGAATCAATATGTAATGTTACCAAGTCTGTCAAATAGACTTTTCTTGCTTGTTGATCAAAAGATGCAGGACTGGTCTTACTCCTGCCACTACAGCAGATCTGAGAGAACATTATTTTTGTGCTTTTTATATTATTAATGATGCTTTTAAATGTGTGCTACTAATAAAATGCGTTTAAATCAATGCTTGTGACTTAAAATCTCCATTCCATTGACTCATTTATCAAAATGTCCTCCCTCACACAATCCATCAGCTGCAACAAATCTGTACAGATCCCTGTACTACAGCAATTTAGAATCATTATGTTACCATTAGTCAGAGATTCATGTACAGCATTAAAAAGTCCAAAATAAAGACTCAAAGATATGGTAATCTTCACAACAGTCACACCATCTGTTGAACAGGCCACATTTCAGAAAAATCAGGTCACGAGTCAGCTATACCAAATTTACATGTGCGAACACTGTGCCACTATTGGGTACTTTTTGCAAGACTATTTATATTACAATTTTTAACTTTCGTGAATGTGGTAAAGACATTCACCGTGTAAACAGTTTGGTATGCCAGTCTGCACGATTTCCAGTGACCCAGAGGTGCTTTCTTTCTTTTATTACATTAATTTAAAATCATTACCGATACTGATGAAAGAATATTTTCACAATACCACTAATTTTATGACTCCAATAATGCTATACATAAAAATAAATCTGATACTTACCCTCCTTAGGCATTCTGGCGTCAGCCAATATTTAATTTAATTCTTTGGTATAGTCAACCATATTAACGCTGTTCTAGTTTAGTACATATATCTGAGTAATATACTTGTTTGCAAGTGCACTTAAATATATACTGGAGTACTCCATGTATCAGTTACGTAACTGATATCTTTACTGGTAGTGATGGAATGCGAATTTAAATCCAAAAGTGTTCATGAGCCAGTATTACAATGTCATTACATCAGACCGACATTAACAATCTCCTAAAACCTGAAATCTTCACCTATTTTACACTGTTTGCTATTTTTTCTTTATTTCTCTGAACTGTTTGATGTGAAAACAGCTGTAACTCCATCCATCTTACCACAATACATCACCTTTCACTTTTTAAATAATGCCTATCTCCATTACTATATTCATTAAATTTATATTTTGTCCCACTTGATATCTGAACCGATTCAATAAACCAGTGTACAACAGTCTTTATTTTTGATAAAAAAACTTAAGAATGTGCTGTTACAGGAAGTGTTGCAACAAGGATACAATTTTTTGATAAATTGCTTGGTACATTACAGAAAGAACTTGGGTCAATTAAATCAATATATTTTCATTCATTCATTATCTGAGTATATATACTCAATTTATGTGACACTCCAGATGTCCATGAGTCAACAGTTTCAAATATTTAAAAGTGTCATTTTCTTATTTCTATGAATATTGCACCATGGCAAGACAGCACAAAACACAGTAAATTTAAAAAAGGAAATGAGCAAACAGAGGAAAAGTTTCTTTCCTAATCACTTCCTTTCACGAGTGCTAACATTAACACTGAAACATCTGCCAACCTTAAAACTGCTTTTTGAATGTTTTGCATTGTCTTATTGTCTCACTCCACACATCACATATCATTACAATCCAATCAAGTTGTCAGTGCTATGAAGGTGAAAGTGTTGGTGGTGGTACTGGCAGCAGCAGAAACAGCCTGGCACACCTAAAATTTCACACAATAGATTATGAGTTACATTTCATTTATTGTAAAACAAAATACTAAAACTAAGCCAGTGTCCCCAATATTGAACAATTACTCCAATAAAACTTAATACACCCTTACAACAATGCCATCATAAAAAAAATCAGTTGTGTAAACTATGTGAAATCATGGAATTTTACACAGCACTTCTGAAGTAGTAAATAATTTTATTCAGAAATAAATGATGAAATTTATTTACATGCCAGGACCATCAAAACCAAAACTATTGACAACAGTATAGTAAAAAAACTAATATATGGCACACTACTAAATTTACAAGAAGGTTTGATGGCTCTAATCACTATGGGACTTTCTGAGGTCATCAGTCCCCTAGACTTAGAACTACTTAAACCTAACTAACCTAAGGACATCACACATATCCATGCCTGAGGCAGGATTCGAACCTGCAACCATAGCACAAGAAGGTTCATTCAGATAGAACTTTTAGTAGCATCACCCCCATCCCCTTCAATTCCTGCAAGTACATAATTATGACCATTCTAATATTTCATGGTGGTCCTTGTTCCCATATTAATAATCACAATCAACGGCTTGAGTTTCAGATAAAACAGCCAATATAACTCAAATTATGAAGTACTACTACTAATTACATGATGCATACACTAAATTATGTTTACAACTCTACATAACTAAGCAGCACAGAGTAATAATAATGTGCTTTGGGCTCTCATAGAAATGAGCAGTTCATCAATGAAATTTAAAATTCGTATGGGTTTGGCAATTTATGCATCAAAGTAATTATTGCAGAATAAAAAACTGCCTCAAGCTTACAAATAAAAAAACTGCCTCAAGCTTACAAATAAAAAAACTGCCTCAAGCTTACAAATAAAAAAACTGCCTCAAGCTTACAAATAAAAAAACTGCCTCAAGCTTACAAATAAAAAAACTGCCTCAAGCTTACAAATAAAAAAACTGCCTCAAGCTTACAAATAAAAAAACTGCCTCAAGCTTACAAATAAAAAAACTGCCTCAAGCTTACAAATAAAAAAACTGCCTCAAGCTTACAAATAAAAAAACTGCCTCAAGCTTACAAATAAAAAAACTGCCTCAAGCTTACAAATAAAAAAACTGCCTCAAGCTTACAAATAAAAAAACTGCCTCAAGCTTACAAAAAAAAAACTGCCTCAAGCTTACAAAAAAAAAACTGCCTCAAGCTTACAAAAAAAAAACTGCCTCAAGCTTACAAAAAAAAAACTGCCTCAAGCTTACAAAAAAAAAACTGCCTCAAGCTTACAAAAAAAAAAACTGCCTCAAGCTTACAAAAAAAAAAACTGCCTCAAGCTTACAAAAAAAAAAACTGCCTCAAGCTTACAAAAAAAAAAACTGCCTCAAGCTTACAAAAAAAAAAACTGCCTCAAGCTTACAAAAAAAAAAACTGCCTCAAGCTTACAAAAAAAAAAACTGCCTCAAGCTTACAAAAAAAAAAACTGCCTCAAGCTTACAAAAAAAAACTGCCTCAAGCTTACAAAAAAAAACTGCCTCAAGCTTACAAAAAAAAACTGCCTCAAGCTTACAAAAAAAAACTGCCTCAAGCTTACAAAAAAAAACTGCCTCAAGCTTACAAAAAAAAACTGCCTCAAGCTTACAAAAAAAAACTGCCTCAAGCTTACAAAAAAAAACTGCCTCAAGCTTACAAAAAAAAACTGCCTCAAGCTTACAAAAAAAAACTGCCTCAAGCTTACAAAAAAAAAACTGCCTCAAGCTTACAAAAAAAAAACTGCCTCAAGCTTACAAAAAAAACTGCCTCAAGCTTACAAAAAAAAACTGCCTCAAGCTTACAAAAAAAAACTGCCTCAAGCTTACAAAAAAAACTGCCTCAAGCTTACAAAAAAAAACTGCCTCAAGCTTACAAAAAAAAACTGCCTCAAGCTTACAAAAAAAAACTGCCTCAAGCTTACAAAAAAAAACTGCCTCAAGCTTACAAAAAAAAACTGCCTCAAGCTTACAAAAAAAAACTGCCTCAAGCTTACAAAAAAAAACTGCCTCAAGCTTACAAAAAAAAACTGCCTCAAGCTTACAAAAAAAAACTGCCTCAAGCTTACAAAAAAAAACTGCCTCAAGCTTACAAAAAAAAACTGCCTCAAGCTTACAAAAAAAAACTGCCTCAAGCTTACAAAAAAAAACTGCCTCAAGCTTACAAAAAAAAACTGCCTCAAGCTTACAAAAAAAAACTGCCTCAAGCTTACAAAAAAAAACTGCCTCAAGCTTACAAAAAAAAACTGCCTCAAGCTTACAAAAAAAAACTGCCTCAAGCTTACAAAAAAAAACTGCCTCAAGCTTACAAAAAAAAACTGCCTCAAGCTTACAAAAAAAAACTGCCTCAAGCTTACAAAAAAAAACTGCCTCAAGCTTACAAAAAAAACTGCCTCAAGCTTACAAAAAAAAACTGCCTCAAGCTTACAAAAAAAAACTGCCTCAAGCTTACAAAAAAAAACTGCCTCAAGCTTACAAAAAAAAACTGCCTCAAGCTTACAAAAAAAAAACTGCCTCAAGCTTACAAAAAAAAACTGCCTCAAGCTTACAAAAAAAAACTGCCTCAAGCTTACAAAAAAAAAACTGCCTCAAGCTTACAAAAAAAAAACTGCCTCAAGCTTACAAAAAAAAACTGCCTCAAGCTTACAAAAAAAAAACTGCCTCAAGCTTACAAAAAAAAAACTGCCTCAAGCTTACAAAAAAAAAACTGCCTCAAGCTTACAAAAAAAAAACTGCCTCAAGCTTACAAAAAAAAAACTGCCTCAAGCTTACAAAAAAAAAACTGCCTCAAGCTTACAAAAACTGCCTGACATATTTTCACTCTTACATGCTCCAACTTTGATGCAAAATTTTTATTTAATTCCCAAATAGGCAATTCAGACCCCATGTCTGTTTATCTTGATATGCCGAACAGCACTACCGTAAATAATTTAGGGGTATGTAGCATGCAAATTTGTACATATGTGGTCCTGAAAAGTAGCAGTGCACAGTAATGCTGAGCATTATGGCTGATGGGACACAAGTTGCCACTGTTTGGGGTTTAGAATGAAAGACCCTTCCAAAGCAATAAAGCTACCCTGCTGGTATTATTTTAACACCTCACAAGGTTACACTTCACTTCAGTAACTTGCAATGGTATTCATTTCTACTCACAAGGTACTAGAAACTAAACACTCTCCAAACAGACCAACTGACTGCCATTCATCCTTTGCTGGTAGCCTAAAGGGCCTTATTTTCAATTAGTAAAACTCAAATTTCAAGCCAAACATGTTGCTTGGTAGCTCAGTGAATTCAAATTAAATAGTCAAGAGTCAATTCTCAGTTGGTCCAGGCATATTTTTGTTACTTATCAGTACTTTCACCTCTGGCAATGATTTGTTATGCAAAATAACCAAGTTCCAATGTGGCCTAGAATCCATATTAAACTGTAGATCCCTCTATAATGGGTGGGTAAGTCACTTCCAGAGATCAAAGGTCCGAAGACATATAGGACCAGACCTAGTAAAGCACTGAGATGGGAAAGCCAGTCTTTGGGTCCATGACAATTTACTTACAAAATAAGCTACACTAAAACATACTTGATACTTATACAAACCTGAGATCTGTCAAGTGTTCAGTATCTCCTGCCACCTCCGCCATAACCACCAGAACCGTAACCACCTTTCCCACCTGTAATATGAAAGAATTACCTTTCAAATGGCCAATACGGTTTAACACAAAATGAAGGAAGAAAAAAAAATTGTTACATGGATGTTACAGGCAAGCAGCCCACAGCAATTTACAGCATAAAACTGACCACAAAAAACAATTGCAGCTTTTTAATGTTAAATTTTTGCAACAAATGCATAAAATTCTGGACAGAATCCTTTAATTTTGTTTAAACGATAATCACTACCAGACAAACCCTGCAAAAGTTGTTCCTACATGTGAATCAGATAGTGATATATTTCTGATTTACTCCAAAATCCTAAAAGAATTCTTAAATTTGAAGATGTTTTATCTAACAGTCAATGAAAAAATAGTGATATATACAATGAGCCCAAAGGCATTCATAATTTAAACCCTTACAGCATTTAAATCCTTAAAAACATTAGTATTTGAACTGCTCCTAAGCTGTCAGTATGACTGAGGACACACACTTCCACACAGCAATGGCAAGATTTTACTCGGCAAGATTTTACTCTTGTCGAATACAGCAGCTTTGTAGTCAGTTTTATGTTCCTTCTTTTCATCATTAAAAGAAATTTAAAGATGGACACACACATATGAATGTATACACTTTAACAAAATGGGATATTGCCCAAAAATTCATAGCAGTTAAAAAATCAATCTTTAACGTGCCACGTTAACATGTGCTTGACACTTAACAAATACTACAAACCATAGTGCATATGTTTTGTAGCAACTTAATATGTAAACTGAAGCACTTTGAGACAACTCTTTATTGTCTTTAAATCCAACGTTTGTCACAAACAGAAAATCATAATTTTAACATGTGACCAGTTCAAAGTTAAATATGCTAAGGTTTATAATGTATCACCACACTTTTACACTGAATACGGACTTACGAGATCGATCTGCTGAGTATGGGCCTGGTCGACCACCTCCACCGCCACCACTACCCCTCATTGGTCCACCGCCATAACCACCACCACCACCGCCGCCGCCACCACCACCTCCTCTCTGGTATCCACCACCAAAGTCATCATCATCCCAGCCCCCTCCACCTCCATAGTTCCCACCACCTCCTTGGCTGTCCCAACCACCCCTACCCTGGTTATCCCATGGGCCATCTGAAAAGATAAATGTTCAAAGTAAACATTCAAAAATCCATATCTTAGTTTCTAAGAAAAAAAATAACATCAATCACCAAATCTGATTTTTATTTATTTTCAAAATATCTGCACTAGTAAAGCTTTAACTGACAAAGGATACTAATCAGTAGTTTTTAAGATTTAGGAAGTTCCCAACCAACTACAAGACTGTGGCACATACTGGAACAATTGATGCCTGCCATCTGGGTTCCAAGGACATTCTTGGATCATTCCAGCGACTTACAGAAGGCTGAGCCCAGCCTTCCGCATGTAGTTTCAACAAAGATCCAAATTTGCAGCACTGTCCCCAAAACTGATCATAGTCCTATGGTTCCAAGTCCAGTGGAAGGCCTGAACCAGATACTTCGAAAGTTCAATGACAAGCTTTGCTCCGACTTCCTGGGCTTGTGCATGGGATTGACAACTATAGGGTTCCCCTGAATGGGTTAGGTATGTACTACAATCACAGGCTGCGCACGTAACAGTTTTTGAAATTAGGCAACTCTCCATCCAATCTAGATAATAGCTGTACCCAGATGTTATCGGTGTAAGATTGGAAGAAATGCCTCCCAAGATTAGTGTATTAAAATTCTAATGGTAAACTGCCAATGAATTCACAACAAAGTGCCAGAGTTTGAAGTGCTTGTGAAAAGCAATGAAGCTCACATACTACTAAGTAGAGAAAGCTGGTTGAAAAACAAAATTGAGCAGCGAGATTTCTGGGGAAAATTTAAATGTATATCTACATGATAGGCTAATGGAAAACTGATGTGGAGTATTTGTCACAGTAGAAGAGAAATTCAAATCCACTGAGGTAGAAACCAAAGCTGCATGTGAGATTATTTGGATGAGACTCAGTACCAAGGTAGGCATGAAAGGATAATTGCATCCTTTTATCAGCCATTAGACTCATGTCCTGACATAATCAAAAACATCAGAAAAAACCTTGGTTCACTTACACATAAGTTTCCCAATCATACTGTAATTGTTGGAGACTAATCACCCAACAATTGGGAAAATTACAGTTTTGTTAGTGGTTGGCATGATAAGCCATCCTGTGAAACTGTACTTCTCTGAAAACTACCTAGAGCAGATAGTTAGGAATCCCAGTCATGAAGAAAATATATTGGATCTAATGGCAATAAACAGACCTGACAATCTGAGGATGCCTACATCGAAACTGGTATTAGTGACCATGTCACGGTTGTGGTAACAATTATCACCAAAGTAAAAAGGACAACCAAAACACAGGGCAGAAACATGTAGAGGAACTCTGTCCCAAATTTAAAAGAACAGTTGACCATGCAAAGTTTAAAAGAATATTTGACCAGACAGTGGACAGATATGTAGCCAATAGAACAGTTCATAAGGTGAGGGCACCTCCACTGTGAAGAAACTAGGAAAGAAACAGAGATTATTGCATAATAAGTGTAAAAGTGTAGGGTTGTAGATAGACTGTGAATGAAACTCATTTAGCTGTCAAGAGAGCAATGCGTGAAGCCTTGTCATAAGTACATTCATGTGGGAGTATAAAGTGAAATTTGTGACTGGATTAAGGGCTTTTTGGCAGGGAGGATGTAGCATGTTATCTTTGATGGAGAGTCATCGTCAGATGTAGAAATAACTTCAGGTATTCCCAGGGAAGTGTGTTGGGACCCTTGTTGTCCATGTTGTATGTTAATGACCTTGCACACAATATAAGAGTCAGGCTTTTTGCCAAGGCAGTTATCTACGATGAAGTACAGGGTGATTCAAAAAGAATACCACAACTTTAGGAATTAAAACTCTGCAACGACAAAAGGCAGAGCTAAGCACTATCTGTCGGCGAATTAAGGGAGCTATAAAGTTTCATTTAGTTGTACATTTGTTCGCTTGAGGCGCTGTTGACTAGGCGTCAGCATCAGTTGATGCTAAGATGGCGACCACTCAACAGAAAGCTTTTTGTGTTATTGAGTACGGCAGAAGTGAATCGACGACAGTTGTTCAGCGTGCATTTCGAACGAAGTATGGTGTTAAATTTCCTGATAGGTGGTGTATTAAACGTTAGTATAAACAGTTTACAGAGAATGGGTGATATGCTACAGAGAGTGTGGAACGAGCTGGAGTATCGGGTTGATATCGCTCGAGTGTCTGGAGGGGGCCATATTGAACATCTCTGAACTTGTTTTTGAGTGGAAAAAAAAAAACATTTTTAAATACTCTTTGTAATGATGTATAACAGGAGGTTATATTATGTTTCTTTCATTAAATACACATTTTTAAAGTTGTGGTATTCTTTTTGAATCACCCTGTGTTATCTGAAAGAAGCTGCATAAATATTCAGATATTAACAACATTTCAACATGGTGCAAAGATTGACTACTTGCTCTAGATGTTCAGAAATGTAAAATTTTGCACTTAAGCAAACAAAGAGACATAGTATCCTGTGACTATAATATCTATGAGTTACTGCTGGAATCGGCCAATACATACAAATACCTGGATGTAGCATTTTGCAAGGATATGAAATAGAACGACCACTTAGGTTCGGTCATGGGTAAAGCAGCTGGTAGACTTCAGTTTATACATATAATGTTGGGGAACTGCAATCAATCTACATAGGAGATTGCTTACAAATCACTCGGGCAACCGGTTCTAGAATATTGTGCAAATGTGTGGGACCTGTACCAAATAGGACTAATAGGGAATATTGAACGAATACACAGAAGGGCTGCACAAATTGACACATTTGTTTAATGCATGGGAGAGAGTTGGAGATACTGAAGGAACTGAACTGGGAGATTTTTGAAGAAAGACGTAAACCATCAAGAACTGGTTTTAAACGATTCCTCTACGGATATACTACAAACCCCTACATATCGCACACATAGCCATCATGAGGATAAGACAAGAATAATTCCTGCACGCACACACACATGTACTCACGCACAGTGCCAAACAATCACTCTTCCCACATTGCATACATGAATGAAACTGGCAGAAACCCTAATAAATAGTACATCTCATGGTGCTTTGTAGAGTGTAGATGTAGAAGTCTGAGAGTTATAGTCATCCTCACCATGATTCAGTGTTTGGAGGTAGGACAACTACTTGTGAATCCAAATAATGCCAAAGCAGCAGATGAATAGTGTGTGTGTGTGTGTGTGTGTGTGTGTGTGTGTAGAGAGAGAGAGAGAGAGAGAGAGAGAGAGAGAGAGAGAGATAGGGTGTGTGAAGGGGGGGGGGGGGGCACATTTAGCCCAGTATTGGGGCCAATTTCCGAAAATGAATCCAGTAATGTATATTCCTCTACTCTTTTTTGTGTCAAATATTCATAATTTATCTCTAGTTACAAAACAAAAATACAATTAAACTGTTTCCTTGAAAAGGTCAAACCAGCAGCATTTTAATAACTGACCCCTTAACACATATACCCTACAGTGAACTCTGAGCCAGTCCACGAGGGCTGGGCTAACAAAGTTAAATTATCAGTAGTCAGTTACAACTTAAAATTTTTTACTGTAAACAGTAGGAGCCACATACACTGATCAGGATTCAAGAAATGCCCATTTGCAATATCTAATAAATGTTTGTGCTCATTGTTGCCATGTTTCTGTTAACTCACTGAAGTTTTTTCTTGAGTAACGAAAATTTTTCTTTTTTTGGTAATGCTCTCAGATGATTTTAGATGCAAGATTTATACGAAAATATGGAACCATTTTCAAAACATACTTTGTAAACTTTGCTTCATTATAGGGACTAAAATAACTAATTCTGAAATATTCTCTACTGTAGTAAACAGTAGAAAGATCACTCAACAATTACCATGCAAAATAACAATATTTAATTACACAGTGGAATATAGCGAACCAACCACACCCGTGTATTACGGTGGCCATGAGCTGCTGCATGCTGCTATTGCTGATATTTTTATCACGATGCCCAACAGCTGGCAGCACTTTCGCATGATGAAAAGGTTGAACATTCACAAATGCGCATCTCAGGTTTCCACTGGGAAAAATATGTTACAAGCAAGACACTGTAAAAGTTAATGTACATAATTGTAGCCAGGGGGTCTGAAAGGGTTAATTTCATGAGCAAGAAATTTATCAAAACATTGTGATGATTGATGATTATTTGTTTAAAAGGACTAAATTACTGGGTCAGCAGACACTCCATTTCAGCACAGAAACATTTAGAAATGTAAAAAAAGAAAAAGTGGGGGACTTTGCTGTTCCAGCTACATAAAGAAGTCAAGAGTTTAAAAAGGGTGTTACAGTAGTTGTAACATGATAATTGAGAACCCAGGAAGCATCGTGAACGAGAGGATCTAAGGGCACAACAAGGTGAAGGAGGAAGAAAGTAACCTATAGTTGATGGGGGCCACACGCTGCAGAGGCAGCACCCCCACTTACGGCAATAGTGAGTCGCAAACCAGCGTTACATTTAGAACTGGTGCCTGAGGTACTACAGTTTCCTGTACATATTGGTTGCTGAGAGTCTAACCTATCTAGAGCTGAAGAAGTCCCAGAGATAGGAAACTCTGGATAAAAATGGGTAAACTGCCCCAGAAACCCCCACTCGTGCAGTGTAGAATGGACATGATGGCGTCAGGTGCTTCTGTATGTCAAGGAGCACAGGGATCTGATGTCTGCGATGCACAGAAGCATTGTGCACTGCAGATTCCAGGTGAATCAAGTGATCTGTGATGGATCAGAAGGACCGAAAGTCACTTTGAAATTGCGATATATGCCCTCCAGCTCCAAGGAACCAACAAAGACAGCGGCTGATCATTCGTTCGAATAACTTACACAGCCCACTCAGAGATAAGGCCAGTAGATAGTTAAAATATGCGGATCCTTCCTCAGTTTCAGGACAAGAATAACAATACCTTGTTGCCATTGAGAGGCAAATTCTCCTTCCCACAAAATATGATTAAAAAGTCTGAGGATATATTGTATAATGTAGGCATGTAATATGTCTGAGCACTCAGTTGTGGATTCTGTAAGGTCCAAGGGCTTTATCTTCATACTCTGCCAAAGCACTGCGAAACTCCCACTCACTAAAAGGAGCATTGTGTGATAGAGCCATGTGCAAGGACAGATAGATAGGTGGCAGTGAGGTGTTCCCAGGTCACAAAACAAGGAGCATTAATTACTGCAAGCAGACACTTCAGCAAAGTGAACCTCAAAACAGTTGGTAAATCCACGAATCAGTGCAGATGTTACCACTGACAAGGATGCCAGATGGTGAATGGGCACAAATGTGGCAGAGTTCAGTCCACACTCGGGACGGTGGGGTATGAGATTGCAAAAATTATAAATATTACTCCCAACACTTCATTTTCCTTTTCTTTATAAAAACTGCACTTTTGCCTCGAGTCTCTTGAATGCTATTAATTATCCATTGAAGGATGGCACTTGCGTAGTTCAAGGGTCCTGCAGCATTCCCTAATATCTGTGGCTACATCTTCAGATCATCATGGTACTGGCAGTCATCGGAGGAGTAGGCTATCATTTTTGCTGCGGGATGAATAATAGTATCAATAGTATCTTGTACCACTTTGTCAATATCCATCACACAACTGGCTACAAAAGCAACGGTAGAGGAGAAAGCCTGCCAGATAGCTTTCCAAAGTGATCAACGTGGAGCATATTGCAGATGTCTGAGTGGTGAGGGAGAGAATGACAGGAAAATGGTCGCAGTCACAAATATCGCCACAGACATGCCACTGAACCAGAGATAAGATACGTGGGCTGCAAACTGTGAGATCAACAGATGATTATGTCCCGCAAGCTGCACTGAAATGTGTTGCAGTTCCAGGGTTGCATAAGCATACACCCAATTCTTAAAGGAGGTGTTCTAGTACCCAGCCTCCGAGGCAAGTGTCGTCACCGCACAGACTTTGATTTCTGTGAAGATTCAAGTCTCAAGTAAGAGGAATGGGGATGGTAACTGTTCCATGAAGTAACAGCTCGTGGCAATGAACTGGTCCATCTGGGGATATATAAACATTACAACTGTCGTCCAAACTGACAGACACTAATGGCCATGGCTCTAGTTCAGTGGTAAGGGACTCCTGCTCACTGAAAATATCAGTTTATAAGGGTAAAAACCCCACTGGACACTCAACATTAATGCAACTGGTACAGTATGGTTTGCAGTTTTTTGAGCAGGTAGGTGTGTTGCCCTAAACCATGTTTCCTGTAGTGCTACACCAATTACAGAATATGTACCCAGTCGACCTTTGCAGGTATGTGGACAGAACTCCCACAGCCTCAGAAAATATTTTACCTTTCTGCTTACCCTCGAGAGACTGATTTCTGTGAAGATTTCCCCACTTTATCTTCCGGGAGATGCAAGGACCACACTTTTCGTCTGCTCACAGACTGACTGCTGGTCATTGTCCCGAGTGTGGGCACTTTGACAGGTGTCTTCGTCCCTGACAACACCAGAAGATGACTAGGCTTCTCTGGCCACACTGAGGGTGTGGGAACCACCAGTGCTACAAGAGTATAGGGTGTGGAAGCTGACACTCTCCCCCAACTGTGGGGTAGGCCCTGGAATAAGACCAGGCCAGGAGATGCCTCGCGAGACCTTGTAATTGACAGGTGGTAAAATGTTTTATACATCAATTTCAATTTTCCCCCCATGAATCATAGACCTTGCCGTTGGTGGGGAGGCTGGCGTGCCTCAGCGATACAGATAGCCTTACCATAGGTGCAACCACAACAGAGGGATATCTGTTGAGAGGCCAGACAAATGTGTGGTTCCTGAAGAGAGGCAGCAGACTTTTCAGTAGTTGCAAGGGCAACAGTCTGGATGATTGACTGATCTGGCCTTTTAACACTAACCAAAACAGCCTTGCTGTGCTGGTACTGCGAATGGCTGAAAGCAAGGGGAAACTACAACCATAATTTTTCCCCGAGGGCATGCAGCTTTACCGTATGGTTAAATGATGATTGCAACCTCTTGGGTAAAATATTCCAGAGGTAAAATAGTCCCCCATTCGGATCTCCGGGCAGGGACTACTCAGGAGAACGTCGTTATCAGGAGAAAGAAAACTGGCGTTCTACGGATCGGAGCATGGAATGTCAGATCCCTTAATCAGGCAGGTAGATCAGAAAATTTAAAAAGGGAAAATGATAGGTTAAAGATAGATGTAGTGGGAATTAGCAAAGTTCGGTGGCAGGAGGCACAAGACTTTTGGTCAAGTGAATACAGGGTTATAAATACAAAATCAAATATGGGTAATGCAGGAGTAGGTTTAATAATTAATAAAAAAAATAGGAGTGCAGGTAAGTTACTACAAACAGCATAGTGAACACATTATTGTTGCCAAGACAAGACACCAAGCCCACGCCTACTACAGTAGTACAAGTTTATATGCCAACTAGCTCTGCAGATGACAAAAGAAATTGATGAAATTTATGATGAGATAAAAGAAATTATTCAGATAGTGAAGGGAGACGAAAATTTAATAGTCATGGTGACGAATTCGATAGTAGGAAAAGGAAGAGAAGGAAATGTAGTAGGTGAATATGGATTGGGGGTAAGAAATGAAACAGGAAGCCACCTGGTAGAATTCTGCACAGAGTACAACTTAATCATAGCTAACATTTGGTTCAAGAATCATAAAAGAAGGTTGTATACATGGAAGAACCCTGAGATACTGAAAGGTTTCAGATAGATTATATAAGACAGATTTAGGAACCAGGTTTCAAATTGTAGGACATTTCCAGGGGCAGATGTGGACTCTGACCACAATCTATTGGTTATGAACTGTAGATTAAAACAAGAAACTGCACAAAGGTAGGAATTTAAGGAGATGGGACCTTGATAAACTGATTAAACCAGAGGTTGTAGAGAGTTTGAGCAGGAGCATAAGGGAACAATTGACAAGAATGGGGGAAAGAAATACAGTAGAAGAAGAATGGGTAGCTTTGAGGGATGAAGTAGTGAAGGCAGCAGGGGATCAAGTAGGTAAAAAGATGAGGGCTATCAGAAATCCTTGAGTAACAGAAGAAATATTGAATTTAATTGATGAAAGGAGAAAATATACAAATGCTGTCAATGAAGTAGGCAAAAAGGAGTACAAATGTCTCAAAAATGAGATTGACAGGAAGTGCAAAATGACTAAGCAGACATGGCTAGAGGACAAATTTAAGGATGTAGAGGCTTATCTCACTATGGTTAAGATAGATACTGCCTACAGGAAAATTAAAGAGACCTTTGGGGAAGAGAGAACCACTTGTATGAATATCAAGAGCTCAGATGGAAACCCAGTTCTAAGCAAAGAAGGGAAAGCAGAAAGGTGGAAGGAGTATATAGAGGGTCTATACAAGGGTGATATACTTGAGGATAATATTATAGAAATGGAAGATGAAATAGGAGATATGATACCAAGTGAAGAGTTTGACAGAGCACTGAAGGACCTAAGTCAAAACAAGGCCCTGGAGTAGACACATTCCATCAGAACTACTGATAGCCTTGGGAGAGCCAGTCCTGACAAAACTAACATCTGGTGAGCAAAATGTATGAGACAGGCAAAATACCCTCAGACTTCTAGAAGAATATAATAATTCCAATCCCAAAGAAAGCAGGTGTTGAGACATGTGAAAATTACCAAACTATCAGTTTAATAAGTCACAGCTGCAAAATACTAATGCAAATTCTTTACAGATGAATGGAAAAACTAGTGGAAGCCAACTTCAGGGGAAGACCAGTTTGGATTCTGTAGAAGTGTTGGAACATGTGAGGCAATACTGACCCTACAGCTTATCTTAGAAGCTAGATTAAGAAAAGGCAAACCTACATTTCTAGCATTTGTAGACTTGGAGAAAGCCTTTGACGATGTTGACTGGAATACTCTTTCAAATTCTGAAGGTGTCAGGAGTAAAATATAGGGAGCAAAAGGCTATTTACAATTTGTACAGAATCCAGATGGCAGTTGTAAGGGACGAGGGGCATGAAAGGGAAGCAGTGGATGGGAAGGGAATGAGACAGAGCAAAGTAGAGAGGATATAAAATATAGACTGACAA
The DNA here is from genome assembly GCF_023864275.1 of Schistocerca cancellata. NCBI lineage: Eukaryota > Metazoa > Arthropoda > Insecta > Orthoptera > Acrididae > Schistocerca > Schistocerca cancellata. Next base: position 183,971,631 of record NC_064632.1, read on the forward strand.
TGGCAAAGAAAGCGTTACTGAAGAGAAATTTGTTAACATTGAATATAGATTTAAGTGTCAGCACATCATTTCTGAAAGTATAGAGTGTGGCCATGTATGGAAGTTTGGACAAGAAGAGAATAGAAGCTTTCGAAATGTGCTACAGAAGAATGCTGAAGATTAGATGGGTAAATCACGAAACTAATGAGGCAGTGTTGAACAGAATTGGGGAGAAGATGAGTTTGTGGCACAACTTCACTAGAAGAAGTGATCAGTTGGTAGGACATGTTCTGAGGCATCAAGGGATCACCAATTTAGTAATGGAGGGCAGCGTGGAGGGTAAAAATCAGAGGGAGACCAAGAGATGAATACACTAAGCAGCTTCAGAAGGATGTAGGTTGCAGAATGTACTGGGAGATGAAGCAGTCTGCACAGGATAGAGTAGCATGGAGAGCTTCATCAAACCAGTCTCAGGACTGAAGACCACAACAACAATTTTATCCTCTCTTAAACACTGAGCATTGCAGTGAATGAGGAGGGTGCGGTTCGAGACAGATGACACATTGAGGGGGTTGGTCACCAAGGGCTGCCCTCATGAGATGCTGATCTAGATGTCCGACAGGTAGCCTCGTTAATGCTCCAGGACATGTGTCTGAACCACTAGCAGCTGAAACAGCTCATCGGTGGAGGAAAATAAGGCCTGAAATCACACCTATAAACCATGACCTTAACCTTCTCACACAAAATGTTGCCATCAAAGGCTAGGATAAAATCTCCAGTGTCCATTGTATTATCTTTGGCTTCCTTGTGGATGTGGGGAACAGAACAGGCACTACACCGCACTGGATTAGTACACATCTCATCATCAGTTTGCAGCATTTGGTCCTGGTGGAAGGTAACATCGAATTCTATTGAGCTTGTTATGAGGATAAATGGTGACTGGTACATTTATCTTTAAACATGCCTGAAGTGCAGGCGATTGGTTGGCATGATGTTTTGATCAGCAAAGATTCATTTCTTATCTTTTCTATTGCTGCAACCTCCCCAAACCAATCTTCCATATTTTCAATGAAAAAGAGTGGCTTTGTTGTAGCAAAAGATCTGTCATCAGTTTGGAAACGTACCAAGAACTCAGCAAATTTTTCACTTCCATTTCTCCTTATCTGGCTCTCATCTAGAGAAACTGAGAATGTAGTAAATACCGTAGTATGGTAAACCTCTCCTTAAAGCCACTGTTCCTGACTGCTGGGATGTTTGTGCTGGCAAGGCTACCAGTAAGTTTGATCCATGTCATTGCAGACCACCCATCCCAAAACCAATCACTGCAATCGGAGGCTCTCCCTATGGGTAACAACCTGCCAGGGCAAAGGCTACCTGCCTCAGTAGCTGTTGTCCCGCGTCCCGGTAACTTGAAGCTTAGAGGCATCAATGCCTTGGCCGACAGAGAGAAGTTACGGGTCTGGCATCGGCAGTGAGATTCCTGTGTTGTCGGAGGGCTACCACCGAGAGGCTACATGACAACCCCACTGCTACTAACTCGCTACTGTGCTGGATTTCAGGTGCAGCGAAATATCTACTTGAATGGTAGGTGCAAAAGACAACAGCACACAGTGGAGTTTTTTTATTTTTCCTGTGGCTAACTGAAGGGTAAAAAGTCCAAATTTAAGGATGCAATCGGCTGAGCATGTGTCATCTGCTAAAAGGGAAGATATACCAGGCGACAGCTGTAAACGGGTGCACAGCAGATTAAAATAGGAGCACTGAAGTAAAAGGTGTCTCACCATCCTCAATTGAGATCAGTGTGGACAAAGTGGGGGAGGATCACCACTTGAAAGATGTCTATGGCTAGAAAGACAGTGCCCAATCCAGAGTCTAGTTAAAATTCCTCCTCCCGACAAGGAGACCGGGAGGAAGAGGTCCAAGCACAGGGAAGAGGTTTGATGTCCCGTAATTTATTGGGATGGGCAGATCAATGTGTATGCCATAAAAGAGCAACACAACATAAAACACTCTGTAGATCAGCAAAGAGAACCATGCAAACAGTGTGCCGAGCACGAGAGACTGCAGCCTTTGCTGCTCTATCAGCTGACTCGTTTCTGCAGATAAGACACGCTGGGATCCAGAGGAATGCCATGGAGATGCCCCCAAGTGGAGCATGTGGAGGCAGTCCTGAATCCAGTGGATCAGAGGGTACACAGGATAAAGAGACTGGAAGTTGAAAAGAAAACTGAGCAAACCCAAGCATATAATATACTGAATCCACTTATGGTGACTGATGTATTAGACAGCCTGGAGAACAGCATAAAGCACCACAGTAAAAACCAAACACTGGTCGGGAAGCCAAAATCTAACAGGGGTGTCGCCAACAATATATGCACTCCCATATATGCAGTCTTCGAGCAGTCAGTATAAATAAACGTGGCATACTCCATTTGTGTGCATAGAGCAGCAAATGCCCAACAAACTATAGGGAGGTGGGTTACTACCCTCGGGAAGCTGACAAAGGTCACGGAGAAGGCACGTCCAGGGGAGAAGCCAAGGTGGTGTCGTACCACCATCTGTCAAGAAAGTTTTAAGATAATGGAAGGAAAGGTAATGTAGCAGCTGACATAAGCGGATTCCCGGTGGTGGTGGTGGTGGTAGTAGTAGTAGAGACGAAAGGTGGCCTGCATACCCTTTAGGGTGTCGAAAAAAAGGGGCATGGGTCAGATGAGTAGGCATGGAAGACATGACTAGCATAACGACTCACACGGACAGCTCGCCGATTGGACAGTGGACGTTCAGCAGTCTCAGCGTAAAGGCTCTCCACGGGGCTGGTGTAAAAAGCTACAGACACTAAATGCAATCCACAGTGATGGACAGAGTCTTGGTGCCGAAGAATAAACGGCCGGGCAGAAGAGTGAACTAAGCTTGTATAGTCCAATTTCGAGCTCAATAAGGTGTGATATAGGCAGAGGAGGACCACTCGGCCCAATCCCCAGGAGTTACCACTCAGAACACTGAGGGTATCGAGGGATCGTAGACAGCAAGCCGAAAGATATGAAACATGGGAAGACCAGCACAGTTTTCTGTCCAACATCCGCAAACGGAAGGTCAACAGGGCCTAGATGTAGGGACAGCAGATAAAACTCTGGATGACGCCCAAAGTTTACACAAACGGTCTTACTGGGTGAAAAATCTAGAGCTGGTTTCGATGCTCCACAAGTGGAGGCAATCCATGAAGATGTCATTCAAGGAGTTTGGTCCGCTGAGAGCTGTAGCAGATTGTAAAATCTGCAACAAAGAGGGAGCCCGAAACATCGGGAAGGAGACAATCCATAATTGGATTTACGGCGATGGCAAACAGTACAACACTTAGCACGGAGTCCTGGGGCATCCTGTTTTCTTGGGAGAAAGTACGGGAGAGAGTAGTGTTCACCTGCACCTTAAATGTGCACTCTAACATAAATTCACGGATGAAAAGGGATAGCCAACCTCGAAAGCCCCCTAGAGAACAGTGTATGGAGGATGCCTGTCCTGTAACAGGTCTCGTATGCCCTCTACAGATCAAAAAATATACCTAGCGTTTGGCATTTCCTGAGAAAATTGTTCATGATATAAGGGGAGAGAGCAACAAGATGGTCAACTGCGGAACGATGCTTTCGGAAACTGCATTGGGCACGTGTTAAAAGGTTTTGGGACTCCAGCCACCATCACAAACCCGCAATTTACCATATACTCCGAAACTTTACATACACTACTCTTGAGAGATATTGGGCAATAGCTAGATGGGAGATGTTTGTCCTTTCCAGGTTTCAGAACAGGAATGCAATAGTTTCCCAACATCATCTGGGAAAGGCACTGTCGGGTCAAATTCGATTATAAAGGCGAAGGAGGTAACGCAGACTACAGTATGATAAATGCAACATCATTTGGACGTGGATGCCATCCGGTCCTGGTGCGGAAGAGCAAAAGGAAGAGTGCGTGTTGGAGTTTCCACATAGAGAAAAAAGTATTATAGCTTTCACTATTTTGAAAGGAGAAAGAAAGAGGTCCACTTCCGCTACTCATTTCTTCAGGAGAAAGGCTGGTGGGTAATTTGGAGAGCTTGAATCTCAGCAGTGTGTTAAAGCATTGAGTTATAATTGCGTCTGGGTCCACTAAGGTATCTTGTGCGACAGTTAACCCAGAGATTGGGTAGAAACTAGACATGCCAAATATCCATCGAATTCGACTCCAAACTACAGATGAGGGAGTGAAGGTGGTAAAGGAGCTGGGAAAGAAGTGCCAGCTTGCCCACTTGCTACAGCGTATAATGCAACAGCATCACGCATGTTGCTGCTTTTAGCAGATACAGTTGGCCAACGTAGGTTGACGGCGGAAAATGAGAAGAGCACGTCTCCGCTCGCGTATGCGTCACAGCACATCTTGTTCCACCAAGGAACTGGAGTGCGCCAGGGCAAAGGAGAGGTACGAGGTTTGACCATTCTACAACTGTAGAATAACTTCTGTAGCATGAGTGGCCTGATCATCGATGCTAGGAAATTGACGGTCATTAAATTTTGTTAAAGAGGAGAAAAGTGTCCAATTGGCTGGGGACAACGGCCAGCATCTTGGGTGCCTGATGGCAGTTGTGGCTGTAATCTAAGGACACATGGAAAATGGTCACTTGAGTGTGTATCAGTAAGAGCAAACCATTTAAAGTGCCGAGCTAGCTGAACAGTCCCCGACCAAAAGGTCCAAGTGAGAATGGGTTGACTTGGAGGCAGACAAAAATGTAGGTTCCCCAGTGTTGAGGCAAACAAGATTCACTTTGTGGAAGAGGGTAGGTTCCCCAGTGTTGAGGCAAACAAGATTCACTTTGTGGAAGAGGTCAATCCATAGGGAGCCTCTCTGACACGGAAACCCCCAAAGTGGGTGGTGGGCGTTGAAGTCTCCAATCAGCAAATGGGGGGGGGGGGGGGCTGACCAAGATCAGCTCTTGCCAGTGGTGTGGGTGATGGAACGTACATGGTACAAAGAGAGAAAGATGTATCCAGAAAGGGAAAAATGTACAGCAACAGCTTGGAAGGAACTGTGTAAGGGGATTGGGTGATAATGGATGGTACAATGGAGAAGAATCAAGTCCGTGCGCTGGAGTGCCATCAACAGCGGGGAGATCAAACTGGACTGACTGGAAATGAGGGAAGAGAAAGCAATCATGGGGATGTAGCTTTGTTTCCTGAAGACAGAAGATGATTGGGGAGTAGGATAAGAGGATCGACAATTCATCCCGATTGGAGCCAATTCCACAGATATTCCCATATTGACATATGGTAGATGGAAAAGGGAAAAATCTCGTCCTGGTTGCCACCAACTCAGCAACCGCTGAGAGCCGGTGGCAGACAGCGTGGAACGGCATTCAGCCAGAGGCAGAAGATCCTGACTCGTACACTGTTCGGGGGAGGTGGGGGGGCAGTTCCTGCCGCCAGTGATCAGCTGGTTGATCGGCTGCCAGCTGTGCATCTCAGTGACATGCAAGATGGCCAAGGGCAGCTATTGCTGGGTGGCGCTGTAGAAGAGAGATGCCGTGGCGGAGAAGGAGAGGAAGTTTGTTTCTCATGAGCCTTCTTGGAAGCAGGGCACTGAGATTAGGGAGGAGTCAATGGTTGTGAGGTCTGGGTATGTAAAAAATCTTCACGAGTAGGCTCTTTCTTGGGAGTCTGACCAATTTTGGGAACCGTGATTTAGCAGGATCTGACGAAGGTTGAGCCTTAGAGTGAGCTGGTGATAGTGCGGAGGCTGAAGGGGTGGTCTTTGGGCTGGCCTATCTGGCAACCGTGGCACTAAAGGTGAGATTGCAAGTCTGCGTGGCTACCTCCTTAGTAACTAAGAAGGCAAGGACAGTGCTACATTTACCCACCAGGAGCACAAGAGCACACGGGCAAATAACTTGCAAGCTGCGAAAGTTCACACCCTTTCCTTCACTCCAATTTCCTAATAATTCGTCCCTGTTTAAAAATAGGACAGACTCTAAAGGCTGTATTAGAACACTACTGGCTGGTATGATTAAAACTGCTGACACTGATAACAATGCGTAGGATTGGGAATACAAGGGTGAACAGAAATTCTCATATCTCGCTTCAATGTTCAATGGACGTTGAACTCTGTCAAATGTCAAGAAGAGAGTACCCTATTCATGACCATGTATGGCCGTAACGCCGTGATTTTAAATGTCCTCATTGGATAATCCATCAAGTGATCTTGTATAAACCACTGCGTGATGAGTTTAAAGTATGGTTTACTTCCACCCGGACAGGAACGTGTGTAGCAGTGTAGTTTAAAGCAATTTATGTGCCTGGAGGGCACTGTGTTTTTAACAACAAGGTGCCATTTCATAATCGCGAACAAGGCTCTACAAGACCTGCAATTGGGTCAACACCTTTATGAATAACGAAAGGGTTTACTGTGGACAACTCTTGACCATCAGACTGAGAAACAACTAGGAACTTTGGCACTGACTGAAGAATGGTCCATGGCTGAGACTCATCTGGTTTTGTCTTGTGGGAAGTAGTAGAAGAAATCATTATGAAAGTATCCCCATGATTACCAGCACCTCCGATGGCATTCTCCTTCCTAGTGGGGGGCCCTCTGAGGGCACTCCCACCTTAGGTGATTGTCCACACTTCAGGTCACCCCTCCTGAGAAAGGGATAGAGGGACCAATCGGCATGTTCGCAAGGTACTAGCTCAGGTAATCACCCCTCCGGGGATTTACGCATTATCCCATCACCAGCTATGTGTGGGAACACGTGGGTTGGCCTCCAGACATGCGCAGGAAAGAGAGAAATGGAGGAACAAAGAAAAGGAAAGAAGAGAAGATTTCTCAATCACCACAGCAGAGAAGAAGGTAAAGAGAAGAATCAAGGAAAAGATAAGAACAAAGGAAGGACAGAGACTTTCCATTAGAGAGATAAAAGAAAAGAAACCGGATCATACATTCACAAGCGTCCGTCTCCGGACCTAGGAGCAAAACATACTCCCAAAGAGGGAGAAGGGGAAAGGAAGGGGGCAGGGGTGGGGGGAAGCATTGGGGACAGGGATGGATGTGGAAAGGGAAGGTATGCACTAGCTCGGGGCCCCATGCTCGACACAAAAGTATCCGCAAAAGAGTTGTGGGCTCCCTGGGAAGGCACAGTGGAGAGTTAATACCCAACAGTAAGGTGTCCTCCCCAAACAGCACACACTTTCGTAAAATTTGGAAACTGGAGGTCAAACCCAAAGTGGGAACCACAATTTAAAAAGCCAAGAAAGGTGTGAGAGAAAGTGTTAAAAAAGCAAAGAGTGAAAATCTTTGAATAAAATCTGTTTCCAGGTGAGGCTTTTGAATGACACCAAACTAAATCAAATGAAAAAACACAACCTCTAATAGCTCTATGAAAGTATTTTTCATTTTATTATAGTGCATTCGCACGTGGCATCATCATAAATACAAGAGTACACAAGTGAGGTATGGAAATAATGTTATCTACCACTAAATATTACATAACATAGAACAAAACATTATTATATTACTGCACTTACCTCTCCAACCATCATCCATGCCTCTGCCACCATCAAATCCTCCTCCAAAACCAGGGCCATTGCCCCAGTCTCCTCTGCCACCACGGGCACCCCAACTACTTCCACCACCCATTCCTCCTCCTCCCCCTCGGGGTCCGTCCATTCCACGGCCACCAGGTCCTCCACGGCTCAATCCTACATCACCCTTTGGCAATGCTTTTTTCACATCTATGTGTTTTCCATTAATCTGGTGATTTCTTGAAACTGAAAAGCCATAAGATTAACAGAAATTTAGAGTGACTATTGTGTAAAATGTGCAGCGTGTTATTTAATGGCAAATGGTCTGTTCCAAGAGGCAACATTTGGAGGACAGAGGAGGGAGGGGAGGGGAGGGGAGGAGGGAGAGAGAGAGGGAGAGAGAGAGAGATATAGAGAGATAGAGAGAGGGAGGGGGGGGGGGGGCACTGGCTGTGAGTACACATACACAGACACTTTCCAAACATTGGTGAGCCAGTTTCTTCATGCTTAATAGAATTTGTAATCTACAATTTGATATTTCCAACACCATTATAATATACAAAAGATTAGTTTGTAAGTTTATTGGATTTGTTCATTGACTTCACATATGGTCAGAACTTCCTAGTATTTTCTTATAGATCTTTACCCAAAGAACCGATTGGAAATTATTGCCCTTTTTGAAGACACACTAATTTTTTCTCACTATTAGTTTTCTTGTACTCTTCATGAATATAGCAACCTCAGTTACCACAATATTCTGATAGTGCCATTAAGTCCTTTTGAGAGTATATGTCTACACTCATTTACGGCGTAATTAATGAAATATGCTGCAAGTCATTTGAGTTTCCTTTATGGCAGCTTGCTTCTACTTTACAGAGTATTTTTAATGGTATAATGCAATCTTTTTGGTAAAGTCCTCACACAGACAAAAAGTAAAACAGTATTTTCATGATGAAGTATGTAGTGCCTCAAGAATTTCAGTGTAAATTCTCTAGAGACACTCAGCTTTCCACTGTCTGTGACACCCGATATTTTAAGTACAAGGGTGAGAGAGTGGGGATGGGTCTAATTATAATTGTATTCTAATGGTCCAAAACGTGGTTGACTCTTTAGAGTTGAACGCTTGTGTGAAATTTGTGAAGTTTTTTATTGTGGAGCTGAAAATATAACAGCTGACCAAAAGTATCCTGAGAGCACAGAATCAGTCTATTTTGAAATTCCCTTAACCAGCTAGAGTCTTCGGAGAAGAGTGTGAAGATCGACACAGCCGTCTGACCCGAGAAGAAGATAGGCTGCACACAACATGTGAGTCAACTGCAAGAGACGGGCGAATCTTGCACCTTAGTACCACACTGTCTCTTTTGTTGTCAGAAGACCATTAGAAGTATTAAAATTTCTACAATTAAATGGTCAAAAATTTCCCCAAAATTCTTAAGGATGTTTTTCAAAATTATTAAAAAGTTAGGTGTGTGTGTGTGTGTGATTTGGAAGGGGGGGGGGGGGAGAAGAAGGTGATGGTAATAATAAAAGACTACCTTGGGAAACACTTCTTTTGTATGAATAATCTGGCAGGACAGTACTGACTCAGTTTACTTAGTTGTCCTGATGACCAATAGATGTATGAGTAGCTTTGTGGATGACATTCATAATCTAATGACCAATCCCTGAATACTACATTCAAATACACCCAGTTAACTGAACATACAGTTCATTTGACAGATTTCTTACAGGCACTGCTTATGTCTTCAGGTGTAGACAGATTAAGACTGTGTAACATGTTTCACTGTAAGTGAGTGTGCAAGACTTCGTTAACATGCAGCAGTAATAGGCAGCTTGCCCACCAGTTTTCATATTGTGTAAAGTTGAAGTTAAGTTATTTGATGGCAAATGGTCTGTTTCAAGAGACAATATTTGGAGGAAATTGGTGCCTTTACCAATTTTGATGTCAAGCAATGCAGACACACATGCTAATGAGCAAAGGAAAAGGATGAAATTGTAGTCAATAAATTGAGTGTGAAGTGGAGACCTTCAAGGAGGAGTATGTTGTACACACTTAATTGAGAGTTAATATAAGCATTTAATTGAAACATTTCTCCAATTCAGACTGTCATGTTAACAAGAACCATGTTCTTTTAATTAACTTTCGTAAGTATCTTAGTAGCCTAGTCACCTGCATCTGCCTGCAGGTGAGCGGACAGAACCCACACCCCATGGAGCAGAGTTGAAACCTCCCCCAATAGACAATTTTCCAGTGTAAGTAAGAACAGTGGGCATGTTGACCTATCAGTGATTAACTGTGGCTCTGATCTGGTTTGGAAGGTTTAAAATGACAACGAGATTCGCCAACAGCTTAAGCAAAGGAACAGGAGCTAGTCGACCACATAGTGTATCCTGCACTGCAGATTCTACAGCCTATCTAAAATCATCATTAGAAAGCTACATTATGTCAGTTCTTGACCGATATTGCCACTACCTTCAGTTCTCTCACAACAGAGGTAGTCTCTCAGCCAAGTAACATAGCGAAATAAATTTTTAAAGCTTGGTTTACATAGGCACAATGATTTTCCCTGTTTTAGATGTTCTATATCGACTTCAGTCCTTTACTTATTTGTTCTGCAATACTATGAGAGGCATTTTAAAAATTTTATGTTTCTACTGCAAGCACACTTTTCCAGGTCATTTACAAGACTGAGTTCCTTCAATAGGTTTTAAATCTGAGTAAAATTAATTTCAAACACACAATTTTGGCTGCTCATCAGATGATGCATTACGTGATTATCTACAATTCACAAGCCAGATTCCAAGATCCCTAACAATATTAGAGAAGGGCAGTTGCTACTTACCATATAGCAGAGATGCTAAGCCAATCAGCACAACAAAGATCATAATAATGTGTGGTTTCAGTTGCCTGAGACTGCAGTCTTGTGTGCAAATTGCATGCATGTGCATGTGTTTTTGACAAAGACCTTAATGGCTGAAAGCTATAATTGTGAGAATCTTTTTGTTGTGCCTATCTGCAACTCAGCATCTCCACTATGTAGGGAGTAGCAACTTTCCTTCCCTAATATAGTTACATTCCACCCTGGATTTTTCATTGTTTGATTCCAAGATATCTAGAGCATTTAATGCCTTCATCAGTTAATTTGCATTGTTTTCAGATAGTTGCCCCAACAGCAGCATTTTCCAAAGAAAAACTGGAAACCATCTCATGTGCAAAAAAGGCTAACGAATCAGGCTGAGCCAGCGTAATATAAATGAGTTGCAGCAGGTGTCCATAAGGTTGTCCACTAACCAGTCATTCACTTCAACTTTAGGTTTTCCATTATTATTTTTAAGGTGTGCACTATTCACATGAACCAGATTGTTTTAAAGGTTTGCACTGTCCACTTGAGCCAGCTAACTGAACGAAGATCCATTTCCATGTGAAAATGTTCTACCAACCAGGCCTCTGCAAAGAGGAATTTCAACAAAAGTAGTCCAGGCAGACATAACAGTAATTATACAGATACCTTTCACAGAAAATTGTATACTCCAAGAACCATTTCAAAAAGTTAGCTGCTGATACCTACAAATTCAATTCTTAGTTTTCAGCACAGTTTACCACAAATTGCATGAGTAATAAAAATCTGGTTGCTGCAACTATTCTAATTACAATCCAAAATGAATAAAAAAGTACTTACGACATATTTTGTCAACTGGATCATAATCGTCAAACTCTACAAAACCGAAGCCCCTCTTTTTCCTTGTTTCTTTATCGAGAACAATTGCACATGACACAATAGTGCCAAACTGTTGGAAATATTCACGGAGGTCATCTTCTTCCACCTCTTCTTTGAGGCCACCAACAAATAACTTTTTCACTGTGGCACCAGCTTCTGGCCTGCCAATTTCTGTGCGAGGAACTGCACGTTTTGGTTCCACCACACGTCCGTCCACTTTATGAGGCCGTGCAGCTTGTGCATCATCCACCATGTGTGCCCTTGAATATGTGATGAAACCAAAGCCACGGGACCTACAGGCAACAATATAATTATTGCATCTCCCAAATTCAAAGTAAGAAATTGAAAATGATAATCGAGCCTAAAGGAATAAACTGCAGGTGTAAGCTAAATAGGTTTGCTAATATAAGAGCAATATGTTTGAAGAACAGATCAATAAATGAAACACCAACCGTTATATCTTTACCTTATCTTCTGAATTTTCAAATCAACTTCAAAACACACACACACACACACACACACACACACACACACAGAGACACACAGAGAGAGAAAGGGGTCTGTAACCTGTGCCTTGACAACGAAATTAAAGAATTGACAATAATTACATATTATACATATCAAAGAGTGAACCTCCCACAAGCAGTTCAATAGTTTTGGGCAAACAAGGAGGTAATAAACTGAGGAGATAATAAAGGAATATAAAAATAAAAGCAAAAATAAAGGTATAGATGACAAACAGACGTAGCAGAAGACCTCTGCCCTCATTTTGGACCAGTTGCACATAAGGTAAAACTGACGTACACAAACCAAGTTTGGCATGCTATATATTCTGGACAGAGAGACTACTGTTACCCAGCCTAATTGCTCACTTTCTCTATTAGTCCCACTTTACATGGGGAATCATTTCTGCTACTACTCAAACACATGTACACAATGAACACTATTTTGCTTATTTGTTTATGTAAAAGCTCTTCCCTTCCTCTGTTACCAATCCCAAACAGAGTAACAGTCTTATAGCAGAGTGGAGTTCAGCAGCAGCTTATCGTCTGTACACAGGCTGTATACATTGTTAGTTCAGTGGCAGTCTTACAGGCTGAGCAGAAGTGAAGAGTGATTTTTATCTGTTTCTAGCAGTGCTATTTATTTTGTTGTAAGAGTTTGCATATTTGTTAACTGAGTGAGTTATGTAATTATGTAGTGTAATTTTCAGCTGCATTACTTGATATCAGCAGGCAGTGAACTACTGTCAGTGACAATGACGTCAGTAGTTCCTTGTAGCTTGGGTTCGCATTTTTTGTTTGTTTTTGTTTTTCCAAACAAGTTTGGTAGTGTAAATCCATTTCTAAAAGACAACAGGGTTCATTATCTAATTGTTAACTATTTTTTCATTTGAATTTTGGTAGTAGATTGAATAGGAAGTGTGCGTGCTGTGTGCCAACTGAGGAGTAGCTAGCTGCAGTTCGCAATCCGATGAAAATAATTTCACCCGTGGTCAGCCATTTGCAGGCTGCTGCTTCAGTGTGTTGTGCCATCAGAAAAGCTGACAGGGCACATCTCAAGTAGCAATTGTTTCACCCACAGTCTCTGCTGCAAAGACACCTAATAGCAAACCCAATTTGGAGGGGGCGGGGGTATTTGGGGACCAGCTGCCTAGCCTTGCCGGTTCACTCTGTTAGTGGGCCAAGTGGCCACTACCCCAACAGGGTCAAAGCAGCCGCATGGGGGACAGGGTTTGCTAGTTACAGAAATATCATCCAGGGCTGGAAAGAACTCTTAATCTGGGTGGAGGCCACATCAGAGATATGGAGAAATCCATACTTGCAACTATCCAGGGTGCAGGCCACAGTCATCTGCAAGTCATGCCTAATCTTGGCACCAATGACATGTTGGATTCTGAGCCTACCTGCAGTTCAAGAGTGATGGCGGAAGTGAAAGCTGGTGGTCTCACTCACTTTGTGAAAGATTATAGTTTGCAGTATGGTGTCCAGAACTGATCACGATTCTGTTTGAAGCCTACTGGAGGGTCCAACCAGAAGCTCCACAGATTCTATGACCTCCAAGGTTGCAGATCTCTGGCCCTGCATTATGGTTTTTTTTTTGTTATGGTTTTAGGGCGCAAAACTGCTAAGGTCATTAGCGCCCGGTCTGTGACTTAGGAAACAGTAAAAAAAGGAAAACTGAAACTAGCAGCAATGGGAACGAAAGTCATAAAATTGGAGAAACTAAAAGCAGAAGGAAGGCTTAAAAATTCACTACAGAAGGGGGTTGGTTGTCCCAAAAAAAACTTCAAATGGCTGACGACATTTCACTGGCACGAATGAACTCTACAACGCGATCGGCCGATCGCGTGTCATCTGCTAAAATTGACGATATATCAGGCGACAGCTGTAGACGGGCGCGTAACGGAGTAAAATAGGGGCACTCAATTAAAAGGTGTCTTACCGTCCACAACTGAGAGCAGTGGGGACAGAGTGGGAGAGGATCGCCGCTTAAAAGATGTCTATGGCTAAAAAGACAGTGCCCTATCCGGAGTCTAGTTAAAATTACCTCCTCCCGACGACGCGTTTGGGAGGAAGAGGTCCAAGCACAAGGAAGAGTTTTCACGTCCCGCAATTTATTTTGGGGAAGTGTCGACCAGTGCGCGTGCCATAAATGAACAACACGACGACATAAAACTCTCCGTAGATCGGCGACGAGAATCGATGGAATAGCTGGCCGAAGAAGAGACTGCAGCCTTGGCTGCAATATCAGCCGCCTCATTTCCGCAGATACCAACGTGTCCCGGGAGCCAGAGGAACGCCACCGAGACGCCCCCCAGGTGGAGCAAGCGCAAACAGTCCTGAATCCGGTGGACCAGAGGGTGCACAGGGTAAAGAGCTTGGAGACTGAGGAGACAGCTGAGAGAATCGGAGCAGATAACGTACTGTATCCGCTGATGGCGGCGGATGTAGTGGACAGCCCGGAGAACAGCGTAAAGCTCTGCAGTATAGACCGAACACTGGTCAGGAAGCCGAAAGTGATTTGGGGTGTCGCCAACAACATAGGCACTCCCTACACCTAACGATGTTTTCGAGCCATCGGTGTAAATAAATGTGGCTTCCGTCATTTGTGCACATAGAGCAGCAACTGCTTGACGATAAACAAGTGAAGGGGTACCATCCTTGGGAAATCGACAAAGGTCACGGAGCAGGCAGATCCGGGGACGGAGCCAAGGCGGTGCTGTACCCCAAGTTGTCAAGAAGGTTTTTGGAAAGCGGAAGGAAAGAGAATGGAGCAGTTGACGGAAGCGGACTCCCGGTGGTAGTAGGGAGGAGGGGCGGCCTGCATACCCTACATCAAAGGAGGCATCGAAAAATATGTCATGGGCTGGATTAGCAGGAATGGAAGACAGATGGCTGGCATAACGGCTCAGAAGGACTGCTCGCCGATTGGACAGCGGAGGTTCAGCAGTCTCAGCATAAAGGCTTTCCACAGGGCTGGTGTAAAAAGCTCCAGACACTAAACGTAATCCACGGTGGTGGATAGAGTCGAGACGCCGAAGAATAGACGGCCGAGCAGAGGAGTAGACTATGCTTCCATAGTCCAATTTCGAGCGCACTAAGGCGCGATAGAGGCGGAGAAGGACCACTCGGTCCGCTCCCCAGGAGGTACCATTCAGGACACGGAGGGTGTTGAGGGATCGCAGACAGTGAGCCGAAAGATACGAAATGTGGGAGGACCAGCATAGTTTTCTGTCAAACATAAGACCCAAGAATTTAGCGACGTCTGAAAACTGAAGGTTGACAGGTTCTAGATGTAAGGAGGGTGGAAGAAACTCCTTACGTCGCCAAAAATTAACACAAACGGTCTTACTGGGTGAGAAAAACGGAAGCCGGTTTCGATGCTCCAAGAGTGGAGGCGATCGAGACAGCCTTGAAGACGTCATTCAAGACGGCTGGTCCGTTGAGAGCTGTAGTAGATCGCAAAATCGTCCACAAAGAGGGAGCCCGAGACATCAGGAAGGAGACAATCCATAATTGGATTGATGCCAGTGGCAAACAGTACAACACTCAGCACGGAGCCCTCGGGTACCCCGTTTTCTTGGGAGAAAGTACGGGAGAGAGTAGTGTTCACCCGCACCCTAAATGTGCGCTCTGCCATAAATTCGCGAAGAAAAATGGGCAGCCGACCTCGAAAGCCCCAAGAGAACAGTGTGCGGAGGATACCTGTCCTCCAACAGGTATCGTATGCTCTCTCCAGATCAAAAAATATTGCTACTGTTTGGCGTTTCCGGAGAAACTTATTCACGATTTAAATGGAGAGAGCAACAAGATGGTCAACGGCAGAACGATGCTTTCGGAATCCGCATTGGGCAGGTGTTAAAAGACTGCGGGACTCCAGCCACCACGCTAGACGGTAATTCACCATACGCTCCAAAACCTTACAGACACTACTCTTGAGAGAACTGGGGCGATAGCTGGAGGGGAGATGTTTGTCCTTTCCAGGTTTCGGAACGGGAACGACGATAGCTTCCGCCATCGTCTGGAAAAGTACTGTCGGTCCAAATTCGATTATAAAGGCGAAGGAGGTAATGCAGACTATGGGTTGATAAATGCAGCAACATTTGGACGTGGATACCATCCGGTCCTGGGGCGGAGGAGTGAGAAGAAGAGAGTGCATGTTGGAGTTCCCGCATGGAGAAAACAGTATTATAGCTTTCGCGATTTTGAGAGGAGAAAGCAAGAGGTCGCACTTCCGCTGCACGTTTCTTCGGGAGAAACGCTGGCGGGTAATTGAAGAGCTCGAAATCTCAGCAAAGTGCTGACCCAACGAGTTAGAAATTGAGACTGAGTCCACGAATGTATCACGCGCGACAGTGAGCCCAGAGACCGGTGAGAAACTAGGCGCGCCTGAGAACCGTCGAAGCCGACTCCAAGCTTCCGAGGAGGGAGTGAAGGTGTTAAATGAGCTAATAAAGAATTTCCAGCTTGCCTTCTTGCTATCGCGGATGACGCGAAGGCATCGCGCACGGAACTGCTTATAGCAGATACAGTTGGCCAAAGGAGGATGGTGGCGGAAAACACGGAGAGCACGTCGCCGCTCACTTATTGCATCATGGCATGCCTCATTCCACCAAGGAACTGGGGGGAGGGGGGGGGGGGGGGGGGCGCCGGGCAATTCGGAGGTGCGTGGTATAGAATGTTCCGCAGCCGTAAGAATAACGTCGGTAATATGTGTGATCTCATCGTCGACGCTAGGAAAGTGACGGTCATCGAATGTCGCTAGAGACGAGAAAAGTGTCCAATCAGCTTGGGCAAACTTCCATTGTCGCGGGCGCATGGATGGCAGTTGAGGCTGCAGTCTAAGGACACATGGAAAGTGGTCACTCGAGTGTGTATCATCAAGGGCGAACCATTCAAAGCGCCGAGCTAGCGGAACAGTTCCGACTGCAAGTTCCAAATGAGATAAATTTGGCGTGGAGGCAGATAAAAATGTAGGGATCCCAGTGTTGAGGCAAACTAGATCCGCTTGGTGGAAGACGTCTAGCAATAGTGAGCCACGTGGACAAGGATGTGGAGATCCCCAAAGCGGGTGGTGGGCATTGAAGTCCCCAACCAGCAAATAGGGGGGTGGAAGCTGACCAAGAAGATGGAGATAAGCTCGTGCCATTGGTGTGGACGATGGAATGTATACAGTACACAGAGAGAACATGTATCTGGAAAGGGAAAGACGGACGGCGACAGCTTGGAAGGAAGTGTTTAAGGGGATTGGGTGATAATGGAGAGTATCATGGAGAAGAATCATGAGTCCTCCATGGGCTGTTTTTTTTTGTGATTTTAGGGCGCACAACTTCAATGGTCATTAGCGCCCTGACTACTCTAAGAATGCACCGCGAGGCACAAGTTGACAACAACAACTAAAAGGGAAAACACGATAAAAGACAGACTGACAGGCATAGGATTAAAAAACATCATCATCAAATGTCCTTAGCGAGGTTTGTCAAATTGATAAAACGAAGAACACGAGCAGCTGCTCGTGGGTCATCCGCTAAAATGGCATCGGAAGTATTAGGCAGGTTAAGATCGAGGCGCAGTGTGTTAAGATCTGGACAGGACATTAAAATGTGTCTAACCGTCAGCAAGTGCCCACATGGGCAGAACGGCGCCGGCACAGCCGTCAGCAGATGGCGATGGCTGAACCGGCAGTGTCCAATTCTTAACCGGGCTAAAACGACCTCCTCCCGCCGAGAAGGGCGTGAGGAGGACGTCCAAGCCACGGGAAGAGGTTTTAAGGCCCGAAGCTTGTTGTCGGTAAGTGCAGCCAATCGGCATACCACAGCGATAAGATGCGCCGACAAATGACCCTGCTAAAATCGGACGAAGGGACACAACAAGAAGCTGTCCGAGGCTGGAGGACCGCAGCCTTGGCCGCAGCATCTGCAGCTTCGTTCCCAGGGATACCGACATGGCCAGGAACCCACATAAAGCTAACCGGAGAACCGACACCCACCGGCTGCTGAAGAGAGCGTTGGATCCGGTGTACGAAAGGGTGAACCGGGTACGGATCACTGAGGCTCTGGATGGGGCTCAGGGAATCTGAGCAGATGACAAGCAGAATGTCGGTGGCGGCAGATGTAAAGAACAGCCTGGTAGAGGGCAAAGAGCTCAGCTGTGAAGACCGAACAATGGCCATGGAGCCGGTATTTGAAACTTTGTGCCCCGACAATAAAGGAACACCCGACCCCGTCATTGGTCTTAGAGCCATCTGTATAAATGAAAGTCATGTTGTTGAACTTCGAACGAAGTTCCAAAAAACGGGAGTGGTAGACCGAACCGGGGGTGACCTCTTTTGGGAGCGAGCTGAGGTCAAGGTGAACGCGGACCTGAGCCTGGAGCCAAGGTGGCGTGCGGCTCTCGCCCACTCGAAAGGTTGCAGGGAGTGAAAAATTAAGGTGTTGAAGGAGGCGACGAAAGCGAACTCCAGGGGGTAGCAGGGCAGAGACATACAACCCGTATTGACGGTCGAGAGAGTCGTCAAAAAAGGAACGATAAGACGGATGGTCGGGCATTGACAGTAGCCGACAGGCATACCGACAAAGCAGTATATCGCGCCGGTAGTTGAGTGGCAATTCGCCAGCGTCAGCATGAAGACTCTACGGGACTGGTATAAAATGCTCCGATCGCAAGTCGTAAACCCCGATGTTGTATGGAGTTGAGGCGGCGTAAGATGGATGGCCGTGCAGAGGAGTATACGAAGCTCCCATAATCCAGCTTGGAGCGGACGATCGACCGATATAGACGAAGTAGGACGGTTCGATCCGCTCCCCACGACATACCACTGAGAACACGGAGGACAATTAAAGAACGGGTACAACGGGCGGCCAAATATGACACATGTGGAGACCAGCTAAGTTTCCTGTCAAAGGTAAGGCCTAAAAATTTGGTTGTCTCCACGATTGGAAGAGCAACAGGACCGAGTCGTAAGGACGGTGGGAGAAACTCTTTGTAGCGCCAGAAGTTAATACAGACCGTCTTCTCAGCAGAAAAACGGAAGCCATTGGCGACACTCCAGGAGTAAAGACGGTCAAGAGAACGCTGAAGACAGCGCTCCAGGACACGTGTACACTGCGCGCTGCAATAGATGGTAAAATCGTCCACAAAAAGGGAGCCTGATACATCAGCTGGGAGGCAATCCATTATTGGATTGATCGCGATGGCGAAGAGAGCGACGCTCAAAACTGAGCCCTGTGGCACCCCATTCTCCTGGCGAAAGGTGTCGGACAGGACAGAACCCACACGTACCCTGAACTGTCGATCCATTAAAAAGGAACGAATAAAAAGAGGGAGGCGACCGCGAAGGCCCCATGTATGCATGGTGCGGAGAATGCCCGCCCTCCAACAGGTGTCGTAAGCCTTCTCCAAATCAAAGAACACAGCCGCGGTCGGGCGCTTCCGCAAGAAGTTATTCATAATGAAGGTCGACAAGGTAACCAGATGGTCAACAGCAGAGCGGCGCCTACGAAATCCACATTGTACATTGGTAAGTAGGCGTCAAGACTCGAGCAGCCAAACCAATCGAGAGTTAACCATTCGCTCCATCACTTTACAGACACAGCTGGTAAGCGAGATAGGTCGATAACTGGAAGGCAAGTGCTTGTCCTTCCCCGGCTTAGGAATCGGGACAACAATAGACTCGCGCCAGCATGCGGGAACATGTCCCTCAATCCAGATGCGATTGTATGTACGAAGAAGAAAACCTTTACCCACAGGAGAAAGGTTCTTCAGCATCTGAATATGAATAGAATCAGGCCCTGGAGCGGAGGACCGTGATCGGCCAAGTGCGGTTTCGAGTTCCCGCATGGTGAATGGGGCATTATAACTTTCACAATTCGAGGAGCGGAAGTCAGGTGGCCTAGCCTCCTCTGCCTGTTTGCGGGGGAGGAAGGCAGGGTGGTAATGAGCAGAGCTCGAAACCTCTGCGAAAAAGCGGCCGAAGGCATTGGAGACAGCCTCAGGGGCCACAAGGACTTCATTCGCGACCTTCAAGCCAGAAACTGGGGAGTGGACCTTAGTGCCAGATAGCCGGCGCAGGCTACCCCAGACAACAGAAGAAGGAGTAAAACTGTTGAAGGTGCTTGTGAAAGCAGCCCAGCTGGCTTTCTTGCTTTCTTTAATAATACGACGACACTGACCACGTAATCGTTTATAATTGATACAATTCGCCACTGTAGGGTGGCGTTGAAATGTGCGCAAAGCACGTCGACGAGCACGTAAAGCGTCTCTACATGCTGCGGTCCACCAGGGGACCGGTACGCGACGTGGAGAAGAAGTAGTGTGAGGGATGGAATATTCAGCAGCAGCGAGAATGACTTCCGTGAGGTGTGCGACCTGACGATCGCAGCTTGTGAAGGTTTGATCCTGAAAGGTCGCCCTGGAAGAGAAGAGCCCCCAGTCTGCCTTGGAGATGGTCCAACTAGAGGAGCACGGAGAGGGAGTATGCTGCAGGAGATGGATAACACACGGGAAGTGGTCGCTCGAATATGTATCAGCAAGCGCATACCACTCAAACCGGCGTGCAAGTTGGGGAGTACATATAGAGAGGTCTAAATGGGAATAGGTGTGAGATGTGTCCGAAAGAAAAGTAGGGGCGCAAGTATTGAGGCAGACAAGATTGAGCTGGTTGAAAAGGTCTGCTAACAAGGAGCCCCTCGGGCAGGATGCTGGAGAGCCCCAAAGGGGATGGTGGGCATTGAAGTCTCCAGTTAACAAAAATGGTGCAGGTAGCTGAGCAATAAATTGCATCATGTCTGCCCTGGTAACGGCAGATGATGGAGTGTAAACGGTACAAAAGGAAAACGTAAAAGTGGGGAGAGTAATGCGGATGGCAACTGCCTGCAGGCCGGTGTGCAACGTGATGGGATCGTAGTAAATATCATCCCGGACCAGCAACATAACCCCTCCATGAGCTGGGATACCTACCACAGGGGGTAGGTCAAAACGCACAGAGGTGTAGTGTGCCAAGGCAATTTGATCGCATGGGCATAGCTTCGTTTCCTGGAGGGCTACGATGAGCGGACGATGCAAGCGGAGCAGCAACTTCAAGTCCTCTCGGTTGGAGCGAATGCTGCGAATATTCCAGTGAATAAGTGCCATCGTAAGAAAAGGAAGATGAGAGAAGGGGTCACCTCGAAGGCCGCTTAGGGCCTGGCTTCGAGCGAGCACTGCCGCCGCTATCAGTAGGCGGACAGTCATCGTCCATGGGGTCTATAGGGTCATCGGCCATCTCGGGAGGATGGCCGGGAGGGGGAGCTTCCTCCGCCGGTGAATGGCCAGATGTACGGCTACCAGCGGTGCGGCCAGGCGAAACGGATGACGGCCTGGGGCGGCAACCGCTGGGTGGCGCAGGAGAAGAAATGCGCCGTGGCGGAGAAGGAGAACTGTGCTTCCTATGCGCCTTTTTGGAAGGACGTTTGGTGGAAGTACCAGTCGAAGGCTGGGAGGTCGAGGGACGAAGGAAGTCTGCACGGGATGGTTCCTTCTTGAAGGCCCGTGCATCTGACTTCGGGGTCTTCGACTTAGCAGAAGCTGAGGAAGGGGCTGGTGTCTGTGGGGTGATGGGAGGAAGAGGAGACGTCGACCGCGCGATCTTAGCACTGGCCGAACGGACGACCGTGGTGCTGAAGGTCAGATCGCATGTCTGGGTTGCTACCTCCCGGGTAGTCCGAGGAGAGGCGAGGACAGTACTGTATTTCCCCGCTGGGAGCAGCGTGGGCTTCCTACTAGCCAATAGCTTGCGAGCAGCCGAGGTGGACACTGTCTCTTTGACCCGAATTTCTTGGATACAGCGTTCTTCCTTATAGACAGGACAGTCGCGGGAGGATGCGGCATGGTCACCCTGACAGTTCACACAACGAGGAGACGGAGGTGGACAGTCACCCTCATGGGCATCTCTGCCACAAGTGACACATTTAGCCGCATTGGAACAAGACTGTCGAGTGTGATTGAAACGCTGACACTGGTAGCAGCACGTAGGTGTCGGGACATAGGGGCGAACAGAAATAACCTCGTAGCCCGCCTTGATGCGCGATGGCAGCTTAACACTATCGAAGGTCAAGAAAAGTGTCCGGGTCGGTACAAGGTCATTGTTGACCTTTTTCATGACCCGATGGACAGCCGTCACGCCCTGCTCAGCGAGGAAAGATTGAAGCTCCTCGTCAGTCAATCCGTCGAGGGAGCTAGTATAGACTACACCGCGAGACGAATTCAAAGTTCGGTGGGCCTCCACCCGGACAGGGAACGTGTACAGGAGGGTGGCCCGAAGCAGTTTTTGTGCCTGAAAGGCATTCTCAGTTTCTAGTAATAAGGTACCGTTACGCAACCTGGTACAAGATTTGACAGATCCGGCTATGGCATCTACGCCCTTCTGAATAACGAAAGGGTTGACAGAGGAAAAATCCTTTCCGTCCTCAGATCGAGAAACTACGAGGAACTGTGGGGCAGGCGGTAGTACTTTTGTCACTGTTGGTTGGTCACGTTTCCGTTTTTGGGTCGAAGTCTAGAGAGATGGAGTAGAATCCATTGCGGAGGAATCCCCCATGATTGCCAGCATCTCCGATGGCGCGCTCCTTCCTTGTGGGGACCCTCTCAGAGGGCACTCCCGCCTTAGGTGAATGTTTACACCTCAGGTCACACCTCCCGAGAAACAGACGGAGGGACCAATTGGCATGGTCAGAAGGTGTCAGCTCAGGCAATCACCCCTCTCCGGGCCTGGCCTTTACCAGGGGGTACGCGCGTGCCTTACATGTCTACCCAGGGCGGGGACTTACGCGTTACCCCGACACCGGCTACGCGTGCGAACGCGTGGGTCGGCCTTCAGGCACGCACAGGGAGGAAGGAAGAAGAGGAAAAAGAAGAGAGAGGGAGAAAGAGGACAGACTGTCTCAAACGCCGAGGCGGAGACCAGAGAAGGCAAGGAGAAGAAGGCAATGAGAAGGCAAGGAGAAGAAGGCAATGAGAAGGCAAGGAGAAGAAGGCAATGAGAAGGCAAGGAGAAGAAGGCAATGAGAAGGCAAGGAGAAGTCAAGGGAAAGAGTAAGGAAGACAGTGAGGAGGAGAAGAGCAAAGAAAGGAACCAACAAAAGGAAGGAAGAAACGAGAAGGGAAAAACCAAAAAGACCACAATAATAGGTCGAGGAACCGTCCGTCTCCGGACGCAGGCGCTAACTACCCCCGTGAGGGGGATGGACTCCTTTTAGTCGCCTCTTACGACAGGCAGGAATACCTCGGGCCTATTCTAATCCCCGGACCCACAGGGGGGCTCCATGGGCTGGAGTGCCTTCCACAGAGGGGAGATCATATCGGACGGACTGAAAATGAGGGAGAACAAAGCGGTCGATCGACAATTCATCCCTATTGGCTCAAATGCCGCGGATATTCCAGTGGATAATGGACATAGGGTGAACAGAAAATGGAGGAATGTGACCAAAGTTGCTGTCAACTCAAAGACTGCTCGGAGCTAGCGACCGACAGCATGGAATGGCATTCAGCCGAAGGCAGAAGATCCTGATCCATAGGTTGGTCAGGAGCAGCTCCTGCCACCAGCGATCGGCCGGTTGACCGGCCACCAGCAGTGCGCCTCGGCGACACAGAAGACGGCCGAGGGCGATTTCCGCCAGGTGGTGCCGTAGATGGGACACGCCTTGGCGGAGAAGGAGAGGAACTGGGTTTCTTTGTAGCCTTGTAAAAACTCTTCACGAGTATGCTCTTTTTTGGAAGGCTTGGTGTCTGACTTTTGGGCTCGAGATTTAGCAGAACCCGATGAAGGGTGAGCCATAGAGTGGGCAGGCGAAAGTGGTGAGGTTGAACGGGCGATCTTTGCACTGGCCGATCTGACGACTGTGGCACTAAAGGTGAGGTCGCAAGTCTGCGTGGCCGCCTCCTTTGTTGGCCAAGGAGAAGGAGGACAGTACTGTATTTTCCTGTCTGAGGCACGGTGGGCTGGCGACTGGCAAATAATTTTCGAGCAGCAAAGGTCGACACCTTTTCCTTCACTCTGATTTCCTGGATGAGCTTTTCACCCTTAAAAACGGGGCAATCTCGAGTGGAAGCAGCGTGGTCACCCATACAGTTGATGCAGCGAGGGGATGGAGGTGGACAAGCACCCTCATGGGCATCCTTGCCACACGTAACACATTTGGCCAGATTGGAACAGGACTGGCTGGTGTGATTGAACCGCTGACACCGATAGCAACGCATAGGGTTTGGGACATAAGGGCGAACGGAAATTATCTCATAACCTGCTTTGATTTTCGATGGGAGTTGAACTTTGTCAAATGTCAAGAAGACAGTGCGGGTTGGAATGATGTTCGTATCAACCCGTTTCATAACTATGAACAGCCGTTACGCCCTGGTCAGACAGGTAGTGCTGAATTTCTTCGTCAGACAATCCATCGAGGGAGCGTGTATAAACGACTCCACGCGAGGAATTTAAGGTATGGTGCGGTTCCACTCGGACAGGGAAGATGTGGAGCAGAGAAGTACACAGCAATTTTTGTGCCTGGAGGGCACTGACTGTTTCTAACAACAGGGTGCCATTCCGTAATCTGGAACAAGACTTTACAGGACCCGCAATTGCGTCGAAACCTATCTGAATAATGAAAGGGTTGACCGTGGAGAAGTCGTGACCTTCGTCAGACCGAGAAACAACAAGGAACTGTGGCAACGATGGAAGAACTGGCTGTGGCTGAGACTCAGTGAACTTACGTTTGTGAGCAGACATAGTGGAAGGTGAGGAAACCATTGCGGAAGAATCCCCCATGATTACCAGCGTCTCCGATGGCGCGCTCCTCCCTTGTGGGGGCCCTCACTGAGGGCACTCCTGCCTTAGGTGATTGTTCACACCTCAGGTCACACCTCCCGACAAACGGACGGAGGGACCAATCGGCACTTTCGGAAGTTATCAGCTCAGGTAATCACCCCTCCCTGGGCCTGGCCGTTACCAGGGGGTACGTACGTGTCCTACCTGTCTACCCGGGGCGGGGAATTACGCGTTACCCCGTCACCGGCTACGCATGGAAGTGTGTGGGTCGGCCTTCAGACACGCACAGGGAGGAAAAAAGAGAAAGGGAAAGGAAAGAAGAGGGGTCTCAAACGCCGCAGCGGAGGAAAGTGCAGAGAGAAGCGGGAAGGAAAAGGGAAGGACAGAGGAAGGACTAAGACTTGCAAGGGTAGAAAGCAAGGAAGTTGGAACAGTTTCGAGCGTCCGTCTCCGGACGTAGGTGCAAACCATACTCCCAGAGGGGGAGCAAGGGAAGGAAAGAGCCAGAGGTGAGGGGGGGGGGGGGGGGCGAAAATGGGGGATGGGGAAGGATGCGGAAAGGGAAGGTATGCAGCCCGGAAAGGAAGTAGGGCCACATTAGCTCGGGGTCCCGTGCTCGCTACGCACGTATCCACAAAAGAGTTGTGGATCCCCTGGGGGGCTGCATTATGGTGTGGAGAATTTTAGGACTGTCAATAGGTCTGGGGTGCTGTACACAAAAGAAGAAGTTACTTGGTAGCAGAGTACTTGTGGAGTGCACATTTTTTTAGCATAGGTGGTAGTTTGATGTCTTCTGATGAACACACTCCAGCCGATAAACACAGAGCAAAATCAGACTGCACATAAAGTGAAGGAATTTCAAACATCAAAATTTTAACACTAAATTGCTGATGCTTTTTTAACAACATCCATAAATTTACTGCCCTCCAGGAAAGCTGTAACTCGAACTGTACTCTGAAGAGAGCTCTGGACGAAACCCAAGTAGAAAGCTCCACAGTATTTAATGAGGCATGGCATTTATACCAATAAGGCAGTTTATATACCGTGGAAGTAGTGGTAGTAGTATCCACTGCACTTTATGAAAATATCTGTCTGTCGACATGACATTACGTGTGACCACAAATTTAGCTGGATGTGAGGTGAACTCAATTACTGAATGTTTTTATCAGCCACTATTTCACTTTATCAGTAGTAGAATCACTCAAAGTCTACACTCAACAGCACAGCAGTACTCCGATCATGCAATATTAGTTGGAAGCAAACATACCAAGTACAGACTTTGACAAATGTGTATTCATTGCAGGTGGTATGTGCACAGTCTTGTAAAGTAGTTCTGAACACATTTTACAAGAACTATCTTGAGCAACAGGTTTGACAACCCATATGCAATGCAAATATTTTGGACCTTGTAGCTACAGACTTGACCTTTTCAATGGTGTGAGTATAGAGGGGGATTAGTGATCATGATATTGTTGCATTCTCAGTCCAAAAAGAATGTGGTAAAGTCAACAGGCAAGTTTTCAGAAACTTTTGCATCTACAGGAAGATTGATGCATGGAACACAGCAACAACTTTCACTACAATACCTCAGTGAGAGGCCTTGTTGAGCAACCGAGACAATTCTGGTCATATGTAACATTACTAAGTGGATATGTCATTTTTAGACTAGTGTGGCGTGGCATAGGAAACAGCAAAGGTAAGCTGACGTTTTAACACACACACACACACACACACACACACACACACACACACACACACACGGCATAGCAATAGGCGTCCCCAGCATGGAGAAGCAACTAAAAGACTTTAAGAAAGAAAGTCGCTAGGTCCAGGTCTTCAGCATTGGCACCTTGCTTAACATGCATTTATCATGAATCTCTCACCTAGTGCAAAGTCTCAACTGACTGGGAGAGGGGGGGGGGGGGGGGGGGGCAGAAACGCAGGCCATTCCCCTGCGTAAGAATGGTATAAGAACAGCCTTAACAGAATTACAGGCTAATGTCTTCAACGTCAGGTTTGTCTTGATCATATGTTAAGTCTGAACATAAGAAGTCCCCCTTGTGACAGAAAAACTTCTCTCGGCAAATAGGCAAAGACTTAGAAAGTATCAGTCATGCAACTCAGATTACCTTTTTCTCACTCAATTTCTTCTAATCCATGGATGAAAGGCAGGCAAATTTCATATTTCTAGATTTACAGAAACCACAATCCCCACTGCAAAGGCCACGAAGTTGGGATCAGAGATTTAATTCCAATTTTGTACACCTTTAGTAGGCCATTAGAAACAACAATGTGCAAGTAGTAAGGTGCACTACTCTTGATTCTGAGAAAATCTAAAGAGAAGTTTTATGCATCTATTGAGTCACTTTTGGATCTGTGTGTAGGTGCTGGTCGTTAAAGAGTTCATGGTGGTCAAGTGATTAGCATTTGAGCTTCGTAAGGTGAAGATGTATGTGGCAACAGTTCCACTCTCTCTCAAACTTAATTATTAATCTACTTTTTTCATCACTGGTCATATTTAATTTATATGACATTTGAGAGGTAATAACATTTGAAACACCACATATATTAGCATGAAGTGTTAGTGAATTTCATGTTATTTGACTACTTACTATTTTTAATTAAACTTAATAATTAGCACATATTTAAAACTATTGACAGTAAACAAAGAACTCAGTTTTCCTGAAAATTTGTATCTATCGAGATTAGCAAAATCCCTTATAAATACGATCAGGTAAGGTACCCGGAACTATTTGCACCTTGATGCTTTGAGCTGCAGACACAGAGACATGCCCTATTTGGCGATTAACCTGCATAGTGATGAGACATTGCTAATGTAGCAAGAACGAATAGTGTAGCTGCAAATTTTTTGAGTATCAGAATTTGCACTTGTACTACAAAAATTAAGACATATCTCTGTTCTTTGACTAGCACAGAAAATGAATGTCATGAGGATTCAATGCTTAATGCAATTATGAAACATTTGTTAAAAGATGCATTCTTTTACTGCGAAAGTCTTCAAGAAGTTGACCTTATTGAAAAAGAGCAATCACCGGTGATTTCTACAGATGCAATGGCGATTGGAGAGTGCTTTAACATTGTATAGTCAAAATTTAAGAGAACGGAGACTTATTACTGACGAAGACCTCATTCATTCTGACAAAGTAGATGAGTGAGGTCTATTTCGTGAAGTTTAAGATATTTCTGACAATAAGGATTTTGAACCAGCTGAAAATAAGGCTGGAGACAAAAATAGAAGCAGTAACAACGACAAAAGAACATCCCATGCAGACTCTACAAACCCTCCAGAGGAAAGAATTTTAAGTTCCTAGAAAGGACCATTGGAAAAGATGGAGAAGAAAATATAAGAAGTGGAGGCTCAGTAATCTATAAATATGCACTAATTAATTCGTGGACTAATGAACGCTTCATGGAGGCTCAAAAAAAAAAAAAGCAGCAGCAAGTAAGTTCATTTTTGTCAACTTTTCATCTTCAACAACCATATTTTAACAACAGATTATGACCATGATATGCAACTTTGATTTTATGTTTCAGGTAACAACCAGGATTTTACAGCAGTGAGTTTTGGCAGCTGCACGCCAATTTCAATCTGAGGGCATCATCTTCAAAGCATCACTTTCATGGGCTAAGAAATTCAATCAATAACACATAATTCAGCAGAGGAAGATCACGACATTTGTAAGTAACAGGGAATCTGTGAATTGGGGGAAGAAACATTGGAAGCTTTATGTTTCAACTGCAGATGAAGGACTTTATGCCCAAGTTCAACAAAAAATTGGTGATCGATACAGATCAGACAGGCTGCCAGTACCAGTCAACTTAAAACAGAACTCTCACTGAAAAATCAAAAAATGTATGCTATAAGGCACAATATGAACACGGTAACACGCGAGCACAGCAAATATGCGATAATGGTGTCTGGTGAGTTAACACTGTACGTGTTTGTGTTTGTGAGAGGCTACAGGTAAGTTTGGACCAAAAATGCAACAAACTGTTAAGAAATTAACAACAGACTTTTCAAAAGTCATTGTAACTTGTTGAAAGTATGGGAACCTTACCACACAGCTCTACAGTTCATTTTCACTAGTGTCATGCCACCTAATGTGGAAAGAGAATTTTTCCTAATCATAGATTCTTGGGCATCAAATGAATCCTGATTTGGTTGGTTTAAAAGAGGGGCAAAGGAACCAAACCACAAGGTCATCATTCCCTTGTTCCTAAGGAACAAAAGAGGACAGGAAAATACAGATGCAAGGAACAGTTGGAACAAAGTAAAACAAGGAAGCAGAATACAGTGGCTGGCCGACCACAGAAATAAAATGAAAAAGCCAGCCACCCTGCAACACATTAAAACCTCCACCCTAAAAGCATTAGGGTGGAGGACACAGAGGGACAAAGGACATGCGCTGAAACTCAAATCGAATGATAAAACCCTATCTCATGGATGAAACGTAAAACCAAATCAGCCGATGAGACATTGTCTGCTAAAATCAATGGTAATGAGTCCAGCAACCGAAGATGAAGTCACAAGACAACCAAAGGAGGACAGAGCAGAAGAACATGGGCCACTGGCAACCAGGCACGGCACTGACACTGAGGTGTCTTCACAGCACAGGAGGTAGCTGTGGGACGCCCAGGCACTGCGAATGCAGCACCGGCAGAGAACCACAGAGTCCTGGTGAGAGGCCCTCACCGAAGACTTCCACACAGTTGTGGTCCCCTTAATGGCTCTTAGTTTATTGTGCATACTGAGAATTTGCGATTCCGTCTCCCAAAGCTGAAAAGCCTTACAATGTAATAACGAACGCAGGTCAGTTGCAGGGATACCCATCTCTGGAAGTGGTTTCCGTGTAGTCTGTTTGACCAGCCTATCAGCAAGTTCATTTCCTGGGATTCTGATGTGACCAGGGGTACAGACGAACACCACTGAATGACTGGACTGTTCCAGGGCATAGATGGACTCCTGGATGGACGCTACCAAAGAATGACAAGGGTAGCACTGGTCGATAGTTTTCAGGCTGCTCAAGGAGTCAGTACATAATAGGAAAGACTCCCCAGGGCATGAATGGAGATACTGAAGTGCACGAGAAATAGCCACCATCTCTGCAGCGAATACATTGTAGTCAATGGTAAAGAATGCTGTTCAATATGGCAACTGTGAACTTAGTCAAAGCCAACGCTACCATCAGCCATCGACACTCTGTGTAAACCACTTCAGAGCCCCAAAACACGCCAAAATCTAGAGGAAGTGACAGCGGAGAGCCGCAGCGTTAATCGAGTCCTTAGGGCCATGCAAAATGTCCAGACAAAGCTGCAGCCGAGGTATACACCATGGAGGCGTAAGTGAATGCACTGCGAGTAGATGTGGTAAAGGGAAAGACTCCAGTTCAGAGAGAAGGGACAGCATGCAAACCGCAATCATTAGCCCCGAACTGGGCCGCCGATGCAGGAGATGGACGGGAAAAGGATACTGTAATTTGGATTCTCAGGAGAACTACGAATTTGTGCTGCATAACTGGCAAGCAGTTGTGCACATCTGATCTGTAATGGAGGGACCCCAGCCTCCACCAGTATGCTGGTCACCAGACTCTTCCTAATAGCTCCCGTCGCTATTCAAACCCCACAGTGGTGCACAGTGCTGAGTAAATGCAACACTGAGGGCACTGACGAACCATAAATCACACACCCATAGCCAATTTGGGACTGGACAAGGGCTCTGTAGAGCCGTAGCAGCGTAGAGCTATCTGCACCACAATTGATGTTGCTCAGAGAACATTGAGGTGCTGCCAGCACTTCCACTTAAGCTGACTAAGATGAGGAAGCGAAGTCAATTGAGCATCAAAAACCAGTCCTAAGAATATATACGTCTCCACTACAGTGAGTGGATCATCATGAAGGTAAAGTTCTGGGTTTGGATAAATGATATGACACCGACAAAAGTGCACGACACACGACTTTGCGGCTGAAAACTGGAAGCCATGGGCTAGAGCCCATGACTGCACCTTGTGGATGGCTCCCTGTAGGCGACACTCAGCAACACCAGTACTGGAGCAGCAGTACAAAAATGCAGAAGTCGTCTGCATACAGATAAGGTGAGGCGCAGGGCCCTACAACTGCTGCCAGATCATTAATGGCCACTAAAAATAGACGCATTCAATACAGAGCCCTGCGGGACTCCCCTCTCCTGGACATGGCTGGAACCATGGGAGGCATCAACTTGGACATGAAAAGTACTGACAAGGGAACATCCCCATCGCACCCCCCTCAGATTTAGTTATAAGTTGGCACAGTAGATAGGCTTTGAAAAACTGAACACAGATCGATCGAGAAAACAGGAAGAAGTTGTGTGGAACTATGAAAAAATAAGCAAATTATACAAACTGGGTCGTCCATGCGTAAGATAGGCAATATTAAGGGCATTGTGAGGCGAGGAGCTCCGTGGTCCCATGGTTAGCATGAACAGCTGCGGAACGAGAGGTCCTTTGTTCAAACCTTCCCTCGACCGAATATTTTAACTTTTTATTTTCAGTTTATGTGAAAAACTCATGTTTTCATCACTTTTTTTGGAGTGATTATTACATCCACAAGAAAACCTAAATCGGGCAAGGTAGAAGAAACTTTTCACCCATTCGCCAAGTGTACTAGTTAGGTGGGTCGACAACATATTCCTGTCATGTGACGCACATGCTGTCACCAGTGTCGTATACAAAATATCAGACGTGTTTTCCTGTGGAGGAATCGGTTGACCTATGACCTTGCAATCAAATGTTTTCAGTTCCCATTGGAGAGGCACGTCCTTTCGTCAACTAATCACACGGTTTTGCGGTGCAGTCGCAAAACACAGACACTAAACTTATTACAGTGAACAGAGACGTCAATGAACGAACGGACAGATCATAACTTTGCGAAAATAAAGATAGCAAAATTTTCAGTGGAGGGCAGATTTGAACCAAGGACCTCTCACTCCGCAGCTGTTCACGCTAACCACGGGACCACGGCGCTCCTCGCCTGACATTGCACTTAATATTGCCTATTTTACGCATGGACGACCCAGTTTGTATATTTTGCTTATTTTTTCATAGTTCCACACAACTTCTTCCTGTTTTCTCGATTGATCTGTGTTCAGTTTTTCAAGGCCTATCCATTGTGCCAACTTATAACTAAATCTGAGGGGGGTGCGATGGGGATGTTCCCTTGTGAGCAACAGGAAATTTTGGATAAAAATAGGGAGCGGGCCCCAGAGACCCCACTTGCACAATGTGGCAAGGATTTGGTGTCACCAGGTTGGGTCATATGCTTTACATAAGTAAAAAAAGACGGCAACCAGGTGTTGCTGTTCGGATGGCAGACTCAAGGGACACAAGATTAACAGTGATAGAACGACCCTGGCGAAAGCCACCCTGACATGGAGCCAGTAGGTCACATGACTAAGACCCTACCCAACCCAACCACTGACATACCATATGTTCCAGCAGCTTACAAAGAATGTTGTTGAGGCTGATAGGCCGATAGCTTTCCACATCAAGCAGGTTTTTGCCGGGTTTGATCACCGGAATGATTATGCTTTCCCACCATTGTAATGGAAAGACACCATCACACCAGGTCCAGTTGTAGATGACGAGAAGATGTCGCTTGTTGTCAGATGACACATGTTTAATCATCTGGCTGTAGATCTGATCAGGCCTAGGAGCTGTGTCAGGGCAATGCACAAGGGCATTAAGGAGCCCCCACTCTGTAAATGGGGCATTATAGGATTCACTGTGGCATGTAGTTAATGACAGAATGTTCCCTTTGTGCCGCCGTTTGAGAGTGCGAAAGGCTGGGGTGTAGTTCTCCGACACAGAGGCTCAAGCAAAGTGCTCAGAAAAGTGCTTGGCAATCGTGTTTGCATCGGTAGATAACAAGCTATTTATGGTAACACTGGGAACACCTGTTGAGGTCTAGTACCTGAGAAAACGTTTTACCTTTGCCCAGACTTGGAAGAGATATGTCTCGACCATTAGGTGCCACATGTCACCTTCCCAACTCTCCTGCTTCCATCGTTTGATAACGTAGCAAACACGGGCACAGAGCTGTTTAAAGGCTATGAGGTGCTCCAGGTAAGGGTGCCGCTTATGCCGCTGTAGAGTTCACCGACGCTCCTTAATTGCTTCAGCGACTTCTGGCTACCACCAAGGGACTGCCTTACACCTCGGGCACCCTAAAGAGCAAGGGATCGTGTTTTCTGATGCAGAAACAATTCTTGTTGTCACCTGCTCAACCATCACTATGTTCCCACACGAGGGAGACTCGGTGGTGACAGCAGAGGTGAAAGTTCCCCAGTCCGCCTTGTTCAAAGCCCATCTGGGCAGGCGTCCGTGTGCCTGATGCTGGGGCAGTGACAGGAAGATGGGGAAGTGGTCAATACCACACAGGTCGTCATGTGCTCTCCAGTGGATAGATGGGAGAAGTCCTGGGCTGCAAATTGATAAATCAATGACTGAGTAACTACCATGAGCCACACTGAAATGTATGGAGGCCCAGTATTTAAGAGGCAGAGATCAAACTGAGACAGTGAAGTTTCGACATCTCTGCCTCTGACAGTACGCACAGTGCCACCCCACAAGGGATTATGGGCATTAAAATCTTCCAAAAGTAGGAAAGGTTTAGGGAGTTGATCAATTAGTGCAGCCAATATGTTCTGGTGTACTGCACCATCTGGAGGAAGATATACATTGCAGACAGTTATTTCCTGTGGCATCATTCTGACAGCCACTGCTTCAAGAGGGGTTTGAAGGGGCACAGTTTCACTACATACTGAGTTTAGCACAAACGAAAACTCCACCTGACACATATTATAGTCACTACAACCCTTATAGCCGCGGAGGGCAGAATTCTGCATTGCCGGGAACCAGGTTTCCTGGATGGCAATTCAGATACCAGTTTTACTGCTTAACAGTTGCCGTAGCTCAGCCAGGTGGTGGAAAAAGCCACCGAAATTCCTCTGGGAAGGTATGGAACATTTAATGAGGTAGTTTACACCTCAGAGTCACCTGCTGCCACTGCCTAAGGAGTCTCTATACATTGTGTCCGAGGGTCTGGCGAGATCTAGGTCCTCGGCGGACGCTGAAATCTCCACCCCATCCTCAGACACAGAGCTTTTAGATAGTGGTGGTGTGTGCGCCACTGCAATTTTCTTGGTCTTGGGGGTTTTCTTGTTGGATTTGTCTCGCTGCTCCTTTGGTTTCCCTGGCTGGGAGGACTTCGCTGGCTCAAGTCTCCTGGACTGTAGATGAGCATGAAGCCCTACGACCAGCTGCTTTTGGGCTCTTCAGCCACAGGTGGGTGTCGTCTTTCCCACTAGCAGAAACCTGGGAAAGGAGTGACCCTAGGGACCCCCTTCTTAGTGAGAAAAACCAAAGAAGACTTACGCTTCTCCGGCTTAGAAGGGGGGACAGACATCCCCGAGGGTTGGGGTGGGAGGGGGATGTTGCTCCAAAAGTAGATGATGCAGGAGCAACAGGGAGGGAAATGACTGCCACCATCAAGGGGGCAGGTGTAGTGTAGTCTTCCGGCTCAGAGGTGACTGGAGTTTGCGGAGCTGATGGTCCCAGAGCTATTGTAGCGGTGGCTAAGACGATGTCATACGCACAGGACGCAGGCATTCAAATTTTCTCAGCCTCAGTGTACATCAATTGATCCACGGTCTTTTACTCCGTGATTTTACTTTCTGGAGAATCCTGCAGTCTGGCGAGCATGGCTAATGGTGCTCTCCACAGTTGGCACAGATGGTAGGTGGGGCACATGGAGAATAGGCATGTCATGGGTGTCCCCAACCTCGACATGCGACACTAGAAGTACAGCGGGAAGACATATGGCCCAACTACCAGCACTTAAAGCACTGCATCAGGGGACGACAGATATAGGGTTTTACATCACAGCATTAGGCCATCACCTTGACGTACTCGGGCAACGTATCACCCTCAAAGGTTAAGATGAACGCAACAGTGACAACCTGAATATCCCTCGGACTCCAGTGGGCACGCTGGACGAGATGTACACCTCGCCACTCTAAATTGGCGTGCAGCTCATCAGACTACAAAAGAAGGTCCCTGTGTAATATGATACCCTGGACCATATTTAAGTTCTTATGGGGCATGATTGTTACAGAAACATTCCCCAGCTTGTCACAAGCGAGTAACGCCCATGACTGGGCAGAGGATGCTGTTTTGACCAAGACTGACCCAGATCTCCTTTTGGACAAGCCCCAAACTTTTCCTCTAAATGCTCAACAAAAAACTGAGGCTTCATTGTCATGAAAGATTCCCATCAGCTCTCATACATACGAGGTACTGGGGCAAATAAGATCCGCTGCCATCCTAGCCTGATGTTCCTCCCATAGTGTGGCCAGGGTGGAACGATTTGGGTTCGTACTTCTGTGCATTTAATTGAGCTTGTGAACGCTTGGAGACTGCTGGTGTTTCACCACCAGCAAGAGATGATGGACTACACTTTATCGCGTCATCTGCCCTGATGCCACCCACTCTGACCAGGGGCCCTCCCCATGGGTGCCACCCAGCTGCATCAAAGGCCACCTGGCAGGATGGCCATAGCCAGGAGTCCCGATGCCCCAGGGGAATGGGCCTCTACCCCTTAGCATACATGGGGAGTTAATGGCGCAAGCATCAGCAGAGCGATCCCTGTGTGGTCAGGGGGCTACAACCAACAGGGTACATGGTAACCCCACCACAACGGACTGGCTACCGTGCTGGATATCAGGTGCAAAGAAGTCCAGAATCCTGATTTATATGGTGACACCTTTATCAATGTTCCCAGAATGAGATTTTCACTCTGCACCAGAGTGTGCGCTGATATGAGACTTCCTGGCAGATTAAAACTGTGTGCCGGACCGAGACTCGAACTTGGGGCCTTTGCCTTTCGTGGGCAAGTGCTCTACCATCTGAGCTACCCAACCACAACTCACGCCCTGTCCTCACAGCTTTACTTCTGGCAGTGCCTCAGTTTCTACGTTCCAAACTTAAAAGAAGCTCTCCTGCCAACCTTAAAGAACTAGCACTCCTGAAAGAAAGTATATTGCGCAGGCATGGCTCAGCCACAGCCCGAGTTCGAGTCTCAGTCCGGCACACAGTTTTAATCTGTCAGGAAGTCTCACCTTTATCAATGGTCTTCCCACCTGCACAGTTAAAGTCAACCATGCACCATTTATTTATTTTGCCAAGTAAAAAACTTAGTCACGCACTTTCAGAACTGTTCATTTCGGATTGACACTGAACGAAAAACTGCTTTTCATATATATGCTATTAGGATCCATTCCACTGTACACCACCAACTGTAAGCACCTATATTTGCCAAAATGTTGCACTAGCACATTGTTTGCATCCAAACTATCTGAAGAAAATTCCCAGTACATGCAGCAAAACTGCATTTGATGTTGTAAATGAAGTTTCAATTCATGTTTTCCATGTCTGTATCATATATACCATTCTGCTATGTGTGATGTCTAGAGCACATCCGATGAGTGCACATTACTCTTGTGGTCTAGTATGTTGTGATTTACTACATCACTGGTTGTGAATAATGTCATTTGCATCACTTTTTATCATGGTTTGACTTGATCTTTCCAAGCCTGATCCATGTCCTTGGAAATTGAATTAGAAATAGCCAACATATGAAATTTACTACAACTTCATGAAATCGCTTGTGATTTCTTTTCATTATATTACCTATCAAATGTCATAATGGACCAGTGATTAAAAAATAAGTGTTGGCAAGTTTCGAACAGTCACCTCATCCACGAAACTCTTTCAAATTGCAAACACTAACCGCTTGAGCCCAATGATTTCTTACCTTCACATAGATACATCAGTTACCTAATAGACGCGAGAAACTTCTCTTGCAATTTTCTCTGAACTGCCAGAGTAGTGCACCTTACTACTTGCCCCATTATGTTTTAATGGCCTACTAAAGGTGTGCAAAGTTTGAAGTAATATGTGGTCCCAATGTCATAGCCTTCACTTTTAAGTAATAGAGCCTAGTATGTGACCGTGAGTATTCGTCAGACAAGGGTTTTGTCAGAATGATAGGACCACTTTTGTATATTATCCTTGATGAGAGTATTTATAGACAAATTTACAATAGAAACACTCTCATTCTCTTATGTACACGAATGATCTGATAGATAGGGTGAGCAGCAATCTACAACAATTTGCTCATGATGCCTTAGTGCATGGGAAAGTGTAAACGTTATGTGACTGTAGAAGAATACAGAAATGTTTGGACAGAATTTCTATTTTGGTATTATGAATGGCGGCCTGCTCTCATCACACCAATTAAATATCTAGGCTTATCTTTGGAACAAGCATATAAGGTCCACAGTTGGGAAGGCAAATGGTCAACTTTGGTTTATTGACAATTTTAAGTGTGGTTTACCTATAAAGGAGACAAAGTATAGAACATTAGTACACTCCATTATTTAGTACTGCTCAAGTGAGAGAAACACTGAAGCGATTCTGAGGAGTGCTGTAATCTGTTACCAGTAGGTTCCATCAACATTAAATTATTAGTGATATGCTTCAGATTCAAACTGGTAATTGCTTGAGGCAAGACAACATTCTGCCATTTGCAGTTGATGCCAGTACAATTTTATTGGCACAAAGCTACATTTCACACACAGGAAGCAAAGAAAGTAAGATCAATTCAGGCTCATATGGAGGCAAGCAGAGTCCTTTTCTGCTCACTCCATATGCACGTGGGATAAGGAAATGGAATAATTAGTAATGGTACAAGGTACACACCATCACATACCATATAGTGGCTTGTGAAGTATTTAAGTGAATTTAGATGACCAATTGTAAAATAGTTGTCATGAAATTACCTAGAAACAAACACTAAATTATCAGCATACCCTCCAAAATACTTGTGACCGTATGTGTAATACTGTGCTCTACCCCTTGCTACCGTATTTCTCCATGCTACACACACACACACACACACACACACACACACACACACACCATTAGTATAATTACTAAGGTGCTCATTATTTACAAAAAACTTACATGATATAGAAAAAATATGGAAAATTATAGCTTCTTTCATTAACACCAACCTCTTTGTACCAGGATCCTTCATGACTACAACGTCAACAATTTCACCCCATTGTTCAAAATGCTTCTTCAGGGACTCATCTGTTGTTCGGTAGTCCAGACCACCAATGAACAGCTTCCTGACATGTTCTGGTTCTGGCCTGTCCCCCTAAAAGCAGAAAATCAATTATACTAAAACTTCATAACAATATAATCATGTTCACAATTCAACAATACCTGTAAAAGCAGCACACAGGGGTTTCAAAGCTACAAATAAAGGAAAATCAAGTCTGGGATTACTTTTTTGTACAAAATACATAATTAAGTTCATATTTTTAAGATGAAGCAGATAACCAAAAAGTAAACATTTTCTATACAGTGGGTAAACTTGTGGACAACCTTTTTCATATAGCACTCAAGGAATAGTTCCTACCTGTGCACTTTGAAGAAGTTAGTCTTTGAAAAGAATGACCACATTGTTGCATAGCAACATGTGAAATTAACAGCATGGTAGGTCTCGAGGTGGTAGTTGATACTTTTGATAGTGACCATTCATTTCATTTACAAAATCTTGTCACACACTGAAGAATGCAGCACTGGGATTGTAACAGAATTCACAACATGGTTGCTTTATGAAGAGCACACAGCAAATGACTAAGTGACCAGCATGTACATGAGGAACAACTGCCATGAGTATTTCAAAGGGTCTAAATCATGGGGGCATCTGGCTGCAAGCACGAATAGTACACAGTTGATTTAGTAATATCACACTGCTACCAAGCAGGTAGCTGACCTGTGAGGAGCAGACAATTTTTTTTTTTTTTAGATTAGACAACTCTCCATCCAACACACAGATGAAGAATACCCATAAGTATCTGTGAAAGATCCAAAGAACAGTATCTCCTCTCTCTCTCCCCCCCCCCCCCCCTCCTCCTCCTCCTCCTCTCTCGTGAGAGTATTAAAACTCAAGCAGTTAACTGCTGAAGCATTCGTAGTGAAGTGACAGATTGGAGCACTCCTAAAAAGCAGTTAATCTCCCACAACGTGAAATCTGATTAGAAACTGAAGAAAATAGTAGTGGCATTTTTGGGAAAAATTTAAGGGTATCTAAAGGATAGATTAGTGGGAAATGAAGATAGTTTGTCTCAGACACACAGTGTTTGATGCTATTGAATTTCGCACATGTTAAATTTCAGGAGTAAGAAACCTGTATTTTTTGTTTTCTCCAAAAAAATTCCTGCCCCAGGTACGTGCCTCCAAAGATGACATTGTGAACACCAATTTGAAGATGCAAATTTCAGAATTTTTTTAATAGTTCTAGATATTTTGTTACAAGTTTTTTATTTGAAAGATAATTGCTTTACAATTACAATGGTATCCTCTGTTTGGACATACCTGTCAAAGTTATTTTACTGATGCCTTTTGAATTTTTTTATAATTCACAGAAAAAATGTTTTTCAAAAATGCCAATCCAGAAAAGTCTGGTTTTTCTGGTGATTAGTACCATGTAGTACTACATTCTCTGTAAAGGAAAGCTTCCACTTTTAAGCTGAACATGTTTTATTTTAAAACATTTTCTTAACTTTCAAGGGTAATGTATATCTTCACGAAGTTTTTTCTTACTAATTTCTTTGTTACAATGTATACTTCTATTGTCTTCGTTGCAGTTATTTCTTTTCACTTCCATTGTTGCAAATATTTCTTACACTTTATTGTAGTTTGTCATGGTAGCCGTGTGTTAGCCACATATGGCCAATACGGAGCTGGCAGAGAATCAAGAGTCACTGCGAGAGGCCCCGCATGGAGGTCTTCCGCACATTCTTAGTCTCCTTAATGGCATGCCGTTTGTTGTGCATACTGGGATTATGCCATTCCATCTCCCAAAGCTGAAACACCTTGCAGCTTAGTAATGACCACAGGTCAGTTACAGAGATGCCCATCTCCAAAAGCAGTTTCCGTGTAGCCTGTTTGGCCAGCCAGTCGGCAAGTTCATTTATTGGGATTCCAATGTGGCCTGGGGTCCACACAAACACCACAGAACGACTGGACCATTCCAGGGCATAGATGGACTCCTGGATGGTCACTTCCAAAGGATGGTGGGGGTAGCACTGGTCAACAGCTTGTACCGGCCTAGGTGTATGCCATGCAGGCGTACGTGAATGGACTAAGTATAGGTGGTAAAGGCAAGGTCTCCACTTCAGACAGAAGAGATCGGGTGCAAACTGCAATTGTAAGCCCAGAACTGGGCCTCCGATGCGGGAGATTAACTGCTGTGGACGGGAAGAGAAGGCGGTAATTTGGATGTGGAGGAGAACTACAAATGTGTGCAACTTAACTGGCGAGAAGTTGTGCATGCCTAAATTTCAATGGAGGGATTCCAACCTCCACCAGGATGCTGGTCACTGGACTTGTCCTAAAAGCTCCCGTTGCCAGTCTAGCACCACAGTGGTGCAATGGGTCGAGTAAATGCAACACTGAGGGTGCTGCCGAACCATAAACCAGAGTCCCAAAGTCAAGGTGGGATTGAACAAGGGCTCTGTAGAGCTGCAGCAGCGTAGAGCAATCTGCACCCCAGTTGGTGTTGCTCAGGCAGCGGAGGGCATTGAGGTGCTGCCAGCACTTCCACTTCAGGTGACATCCTAAGAACTGATATGTCTCCACTACAGTGAGTGGATCATCATTAAGGTACAGTTCTGGTTCTGGATGAATGGAACAACGACAGAAGTGCATGACACACGACTTCACGGCTGAAAACTGGAAGCCGTGGGCTAGAGCCCATGACTGCACCTTGTGGGTGTCTCCCCGTACGCGCCGCTCAGCAACTCAATTACTGGAGGAGCGTACAAAATGCAGAAGTCTGCATACAGAAAAGGTGAGACGGATGGCCCAACAGCTGCTGCTAGATCGTTAATGGCCACTAAAAATAGACACACACTCAATACAGAGCATTGCGGGACCCCATTCTCCTGGATATTGGGGGGGGGGGGGGGGGGGGGGGGGGGGGGGGGGCGGGAGGACTATGAGAGGTACTAACTTTGACACAAAGTGTGGAACGATAGGAAATTTTGGATTTAAAAAAACGGGAACCGGGCCTCGAGACCCCACTCGCATCATGTGGCAACGATAGGCCACCCGGTGGCGTCATATGCTTTTTGCAAATCAAGAAAGACGGCAAACAGGTGTTGGCGCCTGGAAAAGGCTGTTCAGATGGCAGACTATACGGAAATTAGATTATCAGTGGTAGAGCATCCCCAATGGAAACTGCCCTGGCATGGAGTCAGTAGGCCACGTGACTGCAGGACCCAACACAACCGCCGACTAACAGCTTACAAAGAATGTTGGTGAGGCTGATGGGCCAATAGTTATACAAATCAAGCAGGTTTTTACGAGGTTTAAGCACTAGACCGATGGTGCTCTCCGCCATTGCAATGGAAAGACACCATCGCACCAGATCTGGTTGAAGATGACGAGGAGATATCACTTGTAGTTGGATAAGATGGGTTTGATCATCTGACTGAATCCAATCTGGACCAGGAGCTGTGTTGTGGCAATGTGAAAGGATACTGAGGAGCTCCCACTTTGTAAATGGAGCATTATAGGGTTTACTGTGACGTTCAGTGTACAAGAGGGCTTTCCTTTCCATCCATTGTTTGAGGGTGCGAAATGCTGGGGGATAATATTCTGATGCTGAGGCTCGAGCATAGAGCTCAGCAAAGTGCTCGGCAATAGCATTTGCATCAGTGGATAACATACCATTGATGTTAATACCAGTAACACCTGTCAGGGTCTGGTAACCACAAACACATCTGATCGTCCAGACTTGGGAAGGTGATGTATGACACCCAATGATCGACACACAGCTCTCCCAACACTCCTGTTTCTGTCATATTATAAGCTGGCGAACATGGGCACAAAACCGTTTCAAAGCTATTAGGTGGTCTAGGGAAGGATGCCGCTGATGTCACTGTAGAGCTCGTCGAAGTTCTTTAACGGCCTCAGCAATTTCCAGTGACCACCAAGGTACCGACTTTCGCCGGGGCACCCTAAAGAACAAAGGATCAAGTTTTCCACCACAGAAACTGTGTTTGCTTACAAATTTGTTTATGGTTTTGCATTTTTTATATTACAACTATTCAGGAAATTAGACATTTTTGTTAGTTGGTGAGCTTAATATTTAAGTGGTAAATTTTTATGCCAAATAACTGGATACTCCTGTTACAGTAATACTGTACTGAAATTATAGTTACCAAAACTTTCCCCACCAGTTGTTTCATTAGGAAGTGAGGTCTAAATGTGTAAACTACTGATTCAATTTTCAAGTGACACTAAAATTTAATTCTAAGTTAACAAAGCGGACAACTTCGCATGAGTTTAACCTCTGACAATTCTTCCTCCCACCAGTGACTTCGACTACAGTTTTTACAAGTTTTAATAATGTAAATTGATGTTTCATCATGTAGAAAATTTGATCCCCTTTTGTTTTTCTAGGCTTCACTACAGGTCAATTTGTTACCACATAGTCTCAGCTTTAACGTTCGTTGGCAGAGCCAACTAAGAAGTGTCACCTTTGAACTTAAGACCTCAGGTTGCACTATTGCTCAGTCTGTCCAATACCACACTAAATGAAAACTTGTTAGTGTGAATCCAATGTTTTCAAAAGAAAATAAGTATTGTAATTCACACCGCTCTTATATAATGGTGAGCAACATGATGTCCATTTGCTGTACTACTCATGACAAAGTTTTAAAGTTGGTAACAGCGGAGTTAACTTCAAACATCCAGAGTTAAAGAGAAGGTAAAAACTTTCCTTATGATTACCATCAATCTTTATTTCTATTTACACTATTCATCATATTAGTCTTTGACTGTTCAAAAACTTAGTGCAACTGTCCCACTTGACAATAGAAACCCCCCCCCCCCCCCAAATCACACCTCAGTACTGTATTTCTCAAGTAAAGAGCTAAAATTTTACGAATTAGTCATTCAGTGTACAGCAACAACAGCGTGCTTTTTCTCTTCATAAAATACCTTTCCTCCATACATTCCATAATTTTCGAATGCATAACCTGATTTTGAAAAAGGAGAACAATAAACATTCAACAATTTCACAATATTCAGGACCTACGCTCAGGCAGTAAACACCCAGATGGCTGCTAGAGTAGGGCACCGACAACAAGCCTACATCTAATTTGTTTATATAATTTGACCTCTCAGACACCAGTACATGTGTTAAATTTTCAATCTTTAAGTAGGATAAACTTATCAATAACACACACTTTCCCATAGCTGCTGTACGCAGCCGTGAAGATACTCCTCGCAGTAAAATGCACAACCCAGTAGGCCTACTATTTAATAGCACTGAGCGAAACTGTCCTTATCCTGCACATCTATTATCATCACGTATTACATGCACGTAACAAATCTGACTTATAAACCAAGTCCTAACAAACGCGGAAGTCAATTTGTTCGTTTCTTGACGACGAATGTGATTTAATGTAACTTACAAAGTTTGTTCCGAAGAAGCATCTAGAGATAAGAAACAAATGAAGGAATTACATCGTCACCAGCCTACAGGGAAAAAAGGCAACAAATCTAATGTATAAAAATCACTACGTGGCGATATTACCATATATTTTACTCCGTGCCGAGATTACCATATATTTTATCTGTTTTTCAGCACAGTAATGTTTCTGTCGATTGAGGTGCAAATATTTTGAATTTTATGCACATGTTGCCGAATCGAGTCCGGTATTTGCACATTTCACTGCTAGATTTTAAGAGATTTAATATTGAAAACCTCACGTTCGCAGCACTCTTTAATTATATTATGGTTTTCACACAAATATTTCCAACCGGCATAGAAGGATTCTCTATGCCAATATTCCAAAGTACCTCCATAATGATTTAAGGAATGTTCCCGCTCCACTTACATGTAATGTTTTTACAGAAAAATTACGAAAAGAACACCGCGCAGAATTAATCAGAAACTTAGCAAATGTTCTGGCTCACCTCCGGTTCCGACTTGACCATTTTCTCCTCACACCTTCAGCAATATCGCCTTCCAAACTAAAACACGCTTGAATTCCACTATGCCAGCGTCCACGTCCAGCGAAGAAAAGAAAATGAACTCCAAACTCACTGTAGCCAACTGTTTCGTGAGTACTTTATGCCAAAAGCTAGTCCTACGAAAAAACACTGTTATTCACCAGTACGTAAAAAGATGAACTCT
This sequence comes from Schistocerca cancellata, assembly GCF_023864275.1. Classification (NCBI taxonomy): domain Eukaryota; kingdom Metazoa; phylum Arthropoda; class Insecta; order Orthoptera; family Acrididae; genus Schistocerca; species Schistocerca cancellata. Next base: position 184,015,501 of record NC_064632.1, read on the forward strand.
TGTAAAAATTAACCATGATTAAGTAAGAATTTTAGGTTATCACATTAGGAAAAAAAGTTTACTGGAATGTATGCAAAATACCCTCGCAAAATGGAATTAGCAATACGGAGTTTAGTATCATCTTTGGATAAGCTTTGCCACATTCTTATCAGGCGATTACATTAGTAAAATGGCGGTCCATGATAAGCAAAAAACACAGGGTCTCGCAACGAAAAGTTGTACTAGTATCAGAAGCAGCATGGGCCAGTTCTCAGTAATGAGATCACTATGTAAAGCTATATAAATTCTGATTACGAGAACAAAAATTTACATTACAGTACCGTAATTCACAAACTTTTTGAGCTCATACTCTGTAAAATGAACTTGAAGCTTCACTCTCCAAATATTAAGCACATTTCTCGTTAATACTAGCCTTTAGACAGAACTGAATTTGTATTATAACAAAAGCAATTCTGTACACTTCAGATTGATACGTGCTATGTTACGTGGTGCGTAAATCTTATCCAAATAACTGGTGATCCCAATAATGAAGGAATAGGTATAAGTATGTACAGTTTATTTTGCGGTCAGTTAAATATGGTGCCACGACAATGGGAGACACACTCAAGCATTTGCGTGCTATCAATGTCGAGATTCAATAAATTAGCAGTGAAAACCAGGGTTTTGAAGTCTTCCTTTCTGAAATGCAAAAAGCAAACGTACTGGAGTGCAAAGAACCGAACACTAAAACAGTGCACAACCCATCAGTGGCTCAGCGAATGCAGCAACAATGTCAAGAACACACCACCGTTCATTTGATCTTTATGCTACGTGAAGAAGTAATGTTAAGCAACATTTGAAAATGCTGAGTGCTCCAGTTATTTCTTCCTCCGTGGCGCAGTTGTGCTCAGGGACAATGAACTGCCGCTCCGTTGGCTCCAGTGATCCTTCTATGCTGCATATAGGGTACGAGTCCTGCTGTTTAACACTCAGCTAGCAACATCGTTTTACAGTGCGTTCCGGGAACATTCGTTGGGAGGCGGACAGTTTGTTGGAACATCCACCTGTTGGGCGAACATCCTTGTTTTCCACTGCTTAATATTAGGATTTATCCGAAAATTAAAAATGAGTAAACCGTTGAAATTAAAAGACCAGCTTATTTGCTCAATTGCGGAAAGGAAATCCATCAGTCTTAAAGTAAGTTTTAACAGTCTTGTACAGTATTTTAGCTGTACAGAAGTAACGAACAGAGTCACTTTGTTAGATCTTATATGAATTAACTGACGAATTTGGAAGGTTAATTTCCGTGCTTATCGTATGTGACACGTTGGCGACGATCAACTACAACTGGTAACAGTTGCATTCTCTTCAAGCAAAATACTCTATTCAGTTCGTTTCCGTATATTTCTGAGCCTGAGCGGTGTCATTACGTTGGCAGATCGTTTTCTTCAGGAGCATTTGAATCTGTGGAGTCAACTTCAGAGGCAGAGCCTTCAGAACGCATCTCCCCCGTCATCTGCATAATTCGTCTGCGTCTGCTTTACATATTTGCAGGTATTTTTCCAGTCATACCACTCTAAAAAAACAGCCTGAGTTAGGAACAATCTACGCTACAATTTACCCACTGAAAGCACACTGGTGTTCAAAATTAAAGCAACGAACCGCAATTTCCCTGTTCTGTGCTAATTCACAATATAGTCATACAAACTGTCAACAGATGTCCGTAGGATCGTGTTCTGCATGGAAGATGGCATTCCGGTCAACTCACAACCACGCCAAGAACGGCGTCAGGGCACCTATGAAACGGGGTAGTGTCTGCCGGGAAGTCCCACAATTGCTGAGTGCACTGTCACAGACGGTGCAGTATGGCACAGAAAAGACGCTGACCAGTAACTCTGCAGTGAAGAGCCGTAGGAAGAATGGAAACAGGACAGTCGCAAACTGATGTGGCCCGATGGCTTAATGTGAATCGTTCTGTTGTTTCTCGGATGTGGCGACAGTCTATAGAGACGGAAACTGTATCCCGGATACGAGGGCAGGGCCGACCACGCGTGGCATCAGAAAGACACGACCGTTATTTAGCTGTAAGGGCACGACGTACGGCCTTAGTACTGCACTGCAACTGGCATCTAACCTCGCAGCACCCACTGGACGTATTGTAACGAGGCAAACGGTGCACAAAAGGCTTCGACAGAGTGGCCTTTAATGTCAGAAACCCGCTGCATGTTTACCTCTCACGCGTCTTCACGGAAGGGAACATCTAGCGTGGAGTCGTCAACATGCCACCTGGACAGTCCAGCAGAGGGCCAATGTTCGTTTTACTGACGGGTGCCGATTTGGTCCGGAGAGTGATTCTCGACGGATTCGCATCTGGAGGACACGTAGAACAGGAACCCAAACATTATGGAAAGAGACCAGTGTCCAGGAGGATCCCTAATGGTGTGGGCAGGGATTATGTTAACCACTCTAACACCATTTTATGAAATTTTACAGGTGAACTGGCAAGGTTCAAATGCTGTCAGGTATCGTTGGGCCTCACATACGGTTGTTGTGAGGTGCTGTGGGCCCAGACTTCGTATTGATGGATGATAATGCTCGACCTCATAGAGCATGAGTGGTTATGTTTTCTTGGAAATTTAAGATACTCCACGCCTGGCGTGGCCCGTTCGCTTTCCCGACTTCAATCCCATAGATCATGTCTGGGATGCACTAAGGAGACGGATTGCATCACGTCAACATCCACCAACCACTCTCCAACTCTTGCGAGCAGCTCTGCAAGAAGAATGAGATTGATAGCATCATTCACAATATGCCCCTTAGTTGTCAGCCTGTATTGCTGTAAGAGGTGACCACATCTCATACTGAGCACATTAACCGGTTGTCGGAATGTGTGCACAAAGCCGGTAAGTTAGAAAAAAAAGAACATTTTTGTCTACCGTTATGGTTGTTGCAGTTGTTTACGTTCTGTATTCTACACACTGTTCCTACTTTACTATCGCTTGTTTATAGTGTTTTGTAGCAAAATTTGCAAAATTTTCGTTTGTTGTTTTAGCTTTGGACACCAGTGTAGTTAATGAAAGGAGCTGCAAAAAATGTAGCTACCTATCTCCACAAACTAGCAAACAACCAAGAAGCAATGGTAAAATGAATGACACATAGTAAACTGAATCAAAATTGAGACAGTAAAGTGCGTACCTATGTACAGAAAATATTTCGAATGAGTAAAATTGTAGGTTATAAAGAAAGAGAACAACACTAAAACTAACTGAAACTACACTTTAAAATAAGATATTTGGTTGTTGTGATTTTCTCAACAAGCTGTTCGCTCCAAATTCCCCTAAGCAAACTCGCTAAAATATAACTTAAGCTGTAGCATGATCAGGTAACTAAAAAAATCATGTGAAATAACTTAAAGAATAAGATGGATTATCCGCCTTGGAGGCGAGTTCAGGAACGTTAAATCTGTGAGGCGAATGAATATTTGTTCTTACTTGGAACATCCACCTGTGAGTGTGGGTCTGGAACGGAGGCAAGTTTTGTTAGTACGTTTGCAAGTGTGAGTTCTGCCATGAGTAAAGTCGAATTACCGGCAGAGCTCGAAGGAAAAGCTGAATTACCACGCCCATTAACATCTCAGTTTCCTGAAACGTATAAAGGTTTAGCCTCAGTTGTTGTCCAACTTGCAAATGAAGAGATGATACAAATTACTAAACATATAGAACGAGATTTTCACTCTGCAGCGGAGTGTGCGCTGATATGAAACTTCCTAGCAGATTAAAACTGTGTGCCGGACCGAGGTTACTAACAATATAAACAGAGTATGAAGGAAAATTTTGCCCACCTCGCAAAGGAAGAGAGAGCTAAGATGATTTTTTTGTTTTGATTTTTTTTCATATCGCGAAGGAACAAACAGCGAGGATGGATGAAAATTTCAAACGATTTTCGAATGGACAAGCAGTATTAAATAGTACTAGTATCCAACAGCGAATGAATAAGGATTGCGAGGGATTAGCTAATAGACAATCTGCTGAATTCAATAGATTAAATACAAATCTAGAAACTACATTATTGGCCATTAAAATTGCTACACCAAGAAGAAATGCAGATGATAAACGGTTATTCAGTGGACAAATATATTATACTAGAACTGACATGTGATTACATTTTCACGCAATTTGGGTGCATTGATCCTGAGAAATCAGTACTCAGAACAACCACCTCTGGCCGTAATAACGGCCTTGACACGCCTGGGCATTGAGTCAAACAGAGTTTGGATGGCGTGTACAGGTACAGCTGCCCCTGCAGCTTCAACACGGTACCACAGTTCATCAAGAGTAGTGACTGGCGTATTGTGACGAGCCAGTATTTCGGCCACCATTGACCAGACGTTTTCAGTTGGTGAGAGATCTGGAGAATGTGCTGGCCAGGGCAGCAGTCGAACATTTTCTGTATTCAGAAAGGTCCGTACAGGACCTGCAACACGCGGTCGTGCATTATCCTGCTGAAATGTAGGGTTTCGCAGGGATCGAATGAAGGGTAGAGCCACGGGTCGTAACACATCTGAAATGTAACGTCCACTGTTCAAAGTGCCGTCAATGCGAACAAGAGGTGACCGAGACGTGTAACCAATGGCAGCCCATACCATCACGCCGGGTGATACGCCAGTATGGCAATGACGAATACACACTTCCAATGTGCGTTCACCGCGATGTCGCCAAACACGGATGCGACCATCATGATGCTGTAAACAAAACCTAGATTCATCCGAAAAAATGACGTTTTGCCATTCGTGCACCCAGGTTCGTCGTTGAGTACACCATCGCAGGCGCTCCTGTGTGTGATGCAGCGTCAAGGGTAACCGCAGCCATGGTCTCAGAGCTGATAGTCCATACTGCTGCAAACGTCGTCGAACTGTTCGTGCAGACGGTTGTTGTCTTGCAAATGTCCCCATCTGTTGACTCAGGGATCGAGACGTGGCTGCACGATCCGTTACAGCCATGCGGATAAGATGCCTGTCATCTCGACTGCTAGTGATACGAGGCCGTTGGGATCCAGCGCAGCGTTTCGTACTACCCTCCTGAACCCACCGATTCTATATTCTGTTAACAGTCATTGGATCTCGACCAACGCGAGCTGCAATGTCGCGATACGATAAACCGTAATCGCGATAGGCCACAATTCGACCTCTAATTGCCCGCATCTCGTGGTCGTGCGGTAGCGTTCTCGCTTCCCACGCCCGGGTTCCCGGGTTCGATTCCCGGCGGGGTCAGGGATTTTCTCTGCCTCGTGATGGCTGGGTGTTGTGTGCTGTCCTTAGGTTAGTTAGGTTTAAGTAGTTCTAAGTTCTAGGGGACTTATGACCACAGCAGTTGAGTCCCATAGTGCTCAGAGCCATTTGAGCCACAATCCGACCTTTATCAGAGTCGGAAACATGATGATACGCATTTCTCCTCCTTACACGAGGTATCACAACAACATTTCAGCAGGCAACGCCGGTCAGCTGCTGTTTGTGTATGAGAAATCGGTTGGAAACTTTCCTCATGTCAGCACGTTGCAGGTGTCGCCACCGGCGCCAACCTTGTGTGAATGCCCTGAAAAGCTAATCATTTGCATATCACAGCATCTTCGTCCTGTCGGTTAAATTTCGCTTCTGTAGCACGTCATCGTCGTAGTGTAGCAATTTTAAAGGCCAGTAGTGTATAAGGACAGACCTACCTAATTTAAAATTAGCGTGCAAAGGTTCACCGGACTCGGTAATGCAATTAAAATCAGAAGTAAAGGAACTGAAAGATAACCATTCGGAATTACGAAATACCATGCAGCAGCTAACTTCTAAAAATAGCGGATTTGTTAGTTGAACAATGAAACGCTCCGTGCGGCTCCTCCCGTCAGAGGCTCGAGCTCGACTGCTCCCTCGGGCACGAATGTGTGTGTTGTCCATAGCGTAAGTTAGTTTAAGTTAGATTAAGTAGTGTGTAGGCTTAGGGACCGATGACCTCAGTAGTTTAGTCCCATAAGACCTTACCACAAATTTCCAGTTTTCAATGAGATGCCTTTACGGTCGCTCCCACCAGCCGATGCGCCGATAGTCAACTTTGTTTGCGCGTGTTAGTGTAAGGAATGGGATAGACTGATACTGTAAAGATGACCTGCTGAGTGGCAGACAAGCACCCCGAGAAGATTCTTACACGTGCAGCTATCGGCCAGAGCCTTTCTCAGCAAAGAAAACAACACATTTTCACAGAAGCAAGCACATCTCATGCACACTCGGCCGCCACCACTGACACTTCCGACCTTGCTTATATTGTTGAATTTGTTAAGATGGCGGTACGAAAAAGACGAACAGATTAGCGAGTGCTTAACCGCTCAAAGCAACAAGATCAATGACGAATTTGTTAAATGGCCTCAACAGATAGATGCTCAGGTTAATGTGGCTTTGAAAAACGAATTAAGATCGGTAGTACAGAACGCAAGTGAAAATGTTGCAGCTAATCGTAAAGATAACAGCGAAGGAGTTAAATCCGAATTAGGTGACCTATACTCGCACAGGAACTTCCGAAATGGAAGGAAAGTATGGAGGCTCACATGAGCAAGCTACGGCAGGAGCTGTCCACCATGCGTAATAATATGAGTGAGACCTCTGATGCTGGAGCCACCGACAGCAATGAATACTATACTTCTACCGGGAACCAAGTGGTCGTACAAGCCCGTACGCAAACTACCCGCAATGCGAGGCGTTGTTCATACAAGAAAGTCTTTTAAAACACATCCAGTTTCAGGTCTACATACCAGATAAAAAAAGGTCCACACCCATTTGAGTCATGAAGAGTTTTCGTGGTGTCCTCCCTAGACTAGGGACAGACACCCAGAAAGTACAATTTGTCGTACCACACATCCAGGGTGAGGTGGACATCTGAAGTAATAGATTGATGTGATTCAGATGAACAATTTGAGAAAGTTTTTATTGCTAAGTATTGGTCTCCACGTATTCAGGAACATCTCAGAAAGGAGTTTTATAGCCCAGAATGTTACAATGTTACAACAGCAAATAGGGGACTTAAGGAAATATTTCGAAAAATATGTAAATAAATCTTGGTACTGTGATGATGTTATACCTGTTCTGAATCCTTTGCATGACACGTAGGCCGAAATGGCCCACAGTATAATAAGAAAAACCAAGTTTTTACCTTATCGTAAAACATTTGAGGTCGCGATCAATACACCAGCCACTCAGTAACTACCTGAAACGTATTCACATATGCGCTCCTATCACCTCCATTGATGACAACACAACTCCGTTAACTTACCGCATGGGCCACAAAGGGCTACATGTCATGCAAAGGGTTAAGTCAGAATTGCCTCTGCACCTAAAAGAATTTCTGCTGCATGCATCAGAAACAGATATTGAACAATTTATGTCAGTGGTTGATTCAATTGATTTGCTCCATGAGAATACTAAAATGTATAATCAAGGGAATGGCAATAATGCAGGGAAGGCAAAGAACAGCAACAAAATAGTCACAATAATAATAATAATAGTAATAGTAATAATCACAACCGTAATGACAATGGCAATGCTAAAAGTAGGGCCTCACTACAATAAAACTTTGGGCACAATTCTGGTAATGACAGTTTCAACTGGCCCCCACACAAAATTCGAAATTTGTGTTAAGTTCCATGGGACCAAACTGCTGAGATCATCGGTCCCTAAGCCTAACTTACACTGAGGACAACACACACACCTATGCCCGAGGGAGGACTCGAACCTCCGACGTGGGCAGCCGCTCTTTCCGTGACAAGGTGCCTTAGACCACGAAGCACACCCATACAACAAGGAAAGAAAGTATGACAACCTGTTTAACCCCAGCTATAGAAACAACGATAATAAAAGGTCAGATACTTGGCGAGCCAATCTGCAAAGTAACTGGCATTAAAATTCTACAAGCCAGAATGCAAACCAGCAAAATTCTAACCCAGGTCAGGGTAATAATAGTAATAGTGGTAACCCTAATTGGAGACCACATAATCAACCCATTAGACTCATAGAAGTAATTGAGAATAATCAACCCAACACTAGCAATTCAACAGACTGAAGTTGGCCACCTTGTGTCCTCAACCAGTGGTCAGGAATAGTGTAGGGGGCAATACAAGTGAACAAATACATTTAATGAGATACAATGTCCCAACAGATATGCGTGATTAGCTGTTCTCTGACAAGAACCCATGTAAAGAACAAAACCGTAGTGTAAGCTGCCTTTGCTGCGATAGTAGATAAGGTACTTACTGTAATAATTATAGACATATGTGCCCGCATCTCGTGGTCGTGCGGTAGCGTTCTCGCTTCCCACGCCCGGGTTCCCAGGTTCGATTCCCGGCGGGGTCAGGGATTTTCTCTGCCTCGTGATGGCTGGGTGTTGTGTGCTGTCCTTAGGTTAGTTAGGTTTAAGTAGTTCTAAGTTCTAGGGGACTGATGCCCATAGATGTTAAGTCCCATAGTGCTCAGAGCCATTTTTTTTATAGACATATGTGCACTGGCTAATGTATTTTCTCTCAGTTTATATATGCATATATGTGAGAAGGGTACACCTCACACATTACCAATAAAGAACTGTTGAGTAGTAGGTGCCATTGGCGCCAAGTCAAAGAATGTCATCTGGCAGATGCTCGTGGAAATTGTTACAGGTAATGGAGCATTTAAGGGCACATTTCTGATGGTGAATAATTTGTCAATTAGTTGCATATTAGATGTAAAACATTCTCGGTTTTCTCGCCGCATCAATTCAGGATAAAACCTCAAGCTTTCGACGATAGCCTCCATCGTCAGGAGCAACTGATTGTCTTCACTGCTCCTGTGGTGGCCTTATATAGCTCGTGGACGGCTTCTGATAGGTCGGATGTGAATGGTCGGTGATTATGTACTGCAGATGGTGTCAATGTGTGCGCTGGTGGCGCCACCGCTTCCGTTGGAACGTAAACGTTGGGAGGAATGTCTCTGCTGCTTCCCTGCATCGAGCGCTCATGTCCATGTATCGCTCAGATGGCATCCGCTGTCACAGTTTGAGAGGTGGCATGTGCCCCCTCTCATATTCCTATCTTACGATTTTCCTCTCTAATTGCATGCAGTGAAAAGTCGCTATTCCTTCACACGCGGACTTCCCACGCAGCGTCTCTCGTCACCCGGGTGGTCCGGTGACAGGCGGGCTCTGCTGATCTGGCGAGCGTTAAGCCGACGGGTGTGAGGAAGTCGAGTGAATTCTTTGCAGACGCCGACATTGTCAAAAGACACGCCCGGAGGGGTCCGAAGTAGCGGCTGGGCTAGAGATTCCGTTACTTCGCAGAAACTTAGCGAAAACACTTTCTGGCGGGCTACCAGCGAGGCGTGGGAATGACTTGTGTACCCAGGCAGTTGTGGCGGGAAAATTCCAGCGCTTTCTGCAAAATAGTAACTGTGATTGGCTTGCTCAGGGCATAGCTCCGTGACGTAGCAAAATCAGCGCAGAAATTGGCGCCAAGAATCTCCATTGGTGGAATGGTAGTGCTCCGGCAATGGAGGGGAATTTTCCGCCGGTTTTCGAGTTGCTGATTGGAACGTTTAACCACGGCCACTGTCGTGGGGGCGGGAATGTTGTGTGTTCGGCCTGTACGGCTGCTCTAGGTAGTCGGCTCTCGCCTTTCGGTCGAGGACGTCGAAGCAACCAGCCATCGCCTCCGGTACGCCAGATCGTGTTCTGGCAGTTAAGAAGACAGATTGGTAAGGTATGTCCGCAGCACCGGCAGACAGGGATTTTCCTAGGTGATAATCAGAGCTCAGCAGAGCGTGCCTGTTCGTCTTTTTCTAACTTTGTTCTGTCTTGGGTAGCAGCAATTAATGTTGGGTTGGCTATGTGTTTTCTCTAAGATTTGAGTTGCAAGGAATTGGCTGCACATACCACTTCGTCATAATCCTCACAATCTAGTTTAGGGACAACTTCACATTCACAGCGTTTGTTTGAGTATCCAATTTGAGCCAATTTGATGTATTGTAAATGTTTCATATGTTTTTGTTTATTATTTTGTGTTTAGTCTTAATAAATCATATTGTTATTATGGGCAGTACTTTCATTCTGTTAATCGGTAGAGTATCCCTATCATTCCTCACTATGTTAATGAAACCTTCGTTTATTTAACTTATTTATCAAATTAAATTATTGCAGGTGCCAAACTCTCTTCTACTCCACTGGCAGGGTTGATTAGAGTCAGTTCGCGTATTTTTTTTCTCCTTGTGCAACAGCAAAAGTCGGAGTTAGAATAGGGGGGGGGGGGCTTAGAGCATCATTTACATATGTAGATTCTAGAAGAATTTAGTGTTAAATACACTGCTAGCCCCGGCACCTCGCATAAAATGGCGACCCTTAGCCTCGGATCTTTCCTGTGAATCGCTGATAAGCTAGTATTATTAGTAGTAGGGACATTCAGAATTTTTTTTGCTTAATTTTTTTTATTGATTAATACCCAAGTTTTTTTCTGGTAGTTCTGCGTTTAGTTTTAAGTAGCGGCGCATGATTACAGTTTTTGTTTTCAGTGTATATATTCTTTTGTTCATTGTTTTTGTGTTCCTTTGATGGTGTGTCCGTATCACATCACGCTTTGTCGGGTTTGTGTGCGATTTCTGTACCACAACAAATCGTGCGTATAATTACAGTGTTGGAGAGGCGTTGTTGAAATTTTATGTCTAGGTGTAAAAATATATGGAGTAGATTAATTTTATTGAGCATTTTAGATAAATTTGTTTTTCATGAATGATAACGAGAAGTAAGGCACGACTATTATCGAGCAAAGCTGAAACAAAAGAGGATAGCATAATGGATAAGGGGCAGTTTACTGACGGGAATAGGTTCGGAGATGAGATGGGCACATTTTTAGCAGGACAGGACGCCAGGGTCATTGATGAGGAAGGTGATTTGGACGCGATCTCAAAGCAGCGTTGCGGCCCTGATTATGATAGTGAAGTAGAGGATGAAACAGAGACAGGCACACAGGTCGAGACGGTAGCAGAAGTTTATAATCAAACGAACGAGAGCAGACAGGGGCTAGCTCGGCCACGTCAGAGCTCTAGCACCCAGATGTCCAGTGTTACATCTCCCACGTTTGAAGAGGATCAAAAAGATGTCGTAAACCCAATATTGAGCTTCCTACGATCAATGAAAGAAGCTGATGAACAACGTAAGAAGGAGAAGGAAGAAGCTGACGAACAGCGTAAGAAGGACACTCAGGAAATAATTTCGCATATAGGGAAAATTCGTGGGGAATTACTAACAATAAAGAAAGAATGTGGAGAAGCAAAACAAATGTCATTGGTAGCACAAAAAGTAGCAGGCCTAGCCAAAACGGCAGCAACAGGAGCAATGAAAATCGCAAAAGTAACTTCTCAACTCGCAGGTCGCTTGCGACGTGCGACACAAGCCCACTCAAAATCCCTAGCATTCTTAAAAACTCAAGGTAATATCGCGGTTACGAACATCACGAAACGAATGAAAGAAGTAGAGAGTCGAATAGCAAAACTAGAGCGAAACGGGTACACGAGCACTGCGCGTTCGGATACCAATGATGGAGTACACGGAATTGTGTCTCCGAGGAAAAGCCCGCCGTGCTCTAGCCCAATGACCGAGTGCGGAACTAACAATGCACACGCAGAAACAGCGAGTAATAGCTCCAATAATTATAGCCCACTTAGGAGAGTGAATTCTGAGTGATACAGAGGTAGCACATCACAGTTATCAGCAAGATAGAGCAGGACACTCAGCAGACGTGCAAGTATCGGAAACGAGTGACAACACCAGTGCGAGGATCAGACAGGATTTTGATCACAATCACTTCCTGTCGATACTAAAATTCCAGAAGTTCAAAGAAAATGGAGGGTCGATGCATCCGAAGAGCTGGGTGATGCAGTTCACAAATTCATTACCGGCATCATGGCCAACCCAGGCAAAATTAGAATTCATGTGTGGACACATCGAAGGCCAAGCCGCGGAAAAGATGCGGGGTGTGGCAGTGACGTGTCGGACTTATCAGGAATTTGTTGGTGCATTCCTGCGGACCTACTGGTCAAAGGAAACGCAAGACAGGATTAAAGAGGAAATAATATTTTGTCCTGAACTGGAAGTGTCCGGGCATAGGAGCGCAACCAAATTTCTTGATGAGTTACTCAAGAAGAATCAATTTTTAGATAGTCCATATAGCAACGGAGAAATCATTAAATTTTGCTTTTCCAAATTGCCAGTTAGGTACCAACAGACACTTGTCGGCAAGTGTGGATCTGACATAGAAGCATTCAAGAGTCTATTGCGCGAACTCGAAGTAGTCTTTGATAAACAAGACGCAAAGACAGGAAGAAGGGACAAAGTAACAAATACCACGGGCCAGGAAGGGAAGACGACAACAGATCGCATAATCGCACTGGTCAGTTAGGAAACCAGGGTTACGGAAGTCAAGGTTACGCTATTCAAGGTTATGGAAACCAAAGACACGGAAACCAGAACGTCAGGGAGCAGGGTCAATCTAGACAAGGAATCTGGGATAGGAGGAATAACGAACGGCAAAGCGACCGTAATTGGAGAGAGCGAAACCAAGGACAACAGTGGAACCAGGAGATTGAAACTAGACCCGCAAATCCTAATGCACGTCAGAGGAGGGGGAGTTTAACAAAGGGATTGACGCCAGACTAGTGCGAACACAGGCCGCCGGAATTTCGCACGTAATCTCGGACCTGGCCAACTACGGATGATACATTACGAAGATTTATCAGAAATCCTGCTCGAGGAACATAAAGCAACTCCTCGACAAGATCGGCAGCCTCTTATCACAGTAGCAATAGCTGAAAAGAGTATGAATGCGATAATAGATAGTGGAAGCTACATAACAGCAATATCGGAGGCAGCATACAAGAGGTGCTCTCTGGAGATGGACTGGCCTGTCCTATCGGTTAAGAAAACCAAAATAAAAGGGGCATTAGCGGGTAAATCTACGGAGGTCACCCAACAAACAAGACTGGAATTCTCCTGCCAAGGACACAAAATAGAGTCTACCTTCTGGATCGTGCCAAATCTGGCGATCGACATGATAATAGGAACGGACTTCCTAAATGAACATGAAGCGATAGTTGATCTAGGACGAGGTGAAGTGGTTTTGAGGATAGGGAATCCCGTCCACATTAAGTTCGACGACCAGCTGATCCCAGCTCAACTACCGTCTAACTGTGTACGGATAAACTATGCGTGTCTGAAAGACAGAAAGGAAGAACAGGTCGACGTTGGGGGTAGGGGAGAGGACACGGATGAGAATGAAGTCGGAATAATGGGAGAAATAAAGGAGAAAATAGGACAAAAAGTGGAAGCAATAAAGAATATAAGGTGCGACCACCGCAAAGAACTTCATAAATTACTAGTAGAACATGCGGAGGTCTTCCTTCCCAAGACAGGATCAATAAAGAACTTCCAATATGAATTTCGTGTACGTCCGCACAACCAGTTTCGTGTGCCACCCTATCCAATCCCCTTGGCATATCGACAGAAAGTAGCAGCTGAAATTACGCGTATGCTGAGTGAAGGAATAATAGAACCTACGGCTTCAGCCTATAATAACCCGTTAAGAGTAGTCGAGAAGGTAGATGGTAGTATTCGTTTAGTCTTGGACTCGCGACAAATTAATACCATAATAGAACCCGAAACAGACAGACCGGAACGATCAGAGGAACTCTTACAAAACTTCCATGGAATATCAATCTTCTCATCAGTTGATCTAAAATCGAGTTTCTGGCAGATCGAGCTCCATCCAAATTGCAGACAGTACACAGCCTTTTTAGCATTTGGAAGATGTTACCGGTTTCGTCGTCTACCATTTGGTTTGAACGTTTCATCTGCCGCATTCATTCGGGGGGCTGGACGGCATACTAAGCGATAATTTGAAACGTCATGTCACCAGCTATGTGGACGATTTGCTGATCGCGGAGAAATCTTGGGGAGAGCACAATGCGGTCCTCGGTGAACTCCTTGTGACATTCAAGGAATACGGAGTGACTATCAATATCGAAAAATCGAATTTTGGGACGTCCTCTGTCAAATTTTTAGGACATATCATCACGGGTGAGGGCATTGCGCCAAATCCCGAAAAGATCGAAGCGATTGAAAAGTTTCCCATTCCTACGACAAAGAAGCAGTTATGGGGGTTCTTGGGGATCATAAATTTTTACAACCGCTTTATACATGTCAAAACTCAGAGCAGTCCTCGGTTGCATCTACTTACAGGAAAGAAGATTCCTTGGGAATGGGATGAGGCGGCCGAATCCGAATGGAAAGCATTAAAATTCGCATTATTACAAGCACCCATCCTATCACACCCTAATTTAGCAGAAGAGCTTTGCATAGTAACGGACAGTTCATACTCAGGTCTGGGTGTCATGGTGTTCCAAGACTATGTACATGAAGGAAACAGGGTGTGGAAGACAATTGCGTTTGGTAGCAGAGTACTAGCCAAGAGTGAGAGGAATTACTCAGTAACCGAGTTAGAGGCGCTGGCTATTATATGGGCGTTTGAAAAATTCAGATACCTTCTGTTTGGTCGCAAGACGACGGTCTACACAGACCACAAGGCACTCGAGTTCTTGATGACTGCAAAGCTTAATCACAGGCGGCTCATTAGGCGGGCATCATATCTGCAGCAGTACAACTTTTCGATAGAATATATCCCCGGCAGTCAGAACATTATTGCAGACGCCTTATCACGGTCACCGATCGGATTTGAGCACAACATGGAAGAAGATCTGGAGGAAAATCACTACTGCCTTTTCTATACGCAGAAAGTAGCCTTTGAAAATTTTATTACCTGTAGTATGCAGGACATCAAGAAGGAGCAAGACAAGGACTTTGCCCTAGTGTTATTGAAACAGAAATGGATAGACAGAAGACACGCCACCATCAGGCAGTTCTACCTCTTGCGGAAAGGCATAATTTTCCACCGAAATTATGCCAATGACACTGAATGGGGGGTATGCATCCCTGAACACCTAATAAACAAGGTTATATGGCATACTCACCTCAGCTATGGACACTTCGGACCACGCAAGTGCAATCTCAAGCTAAGGACCATGTGTTACTTTCGAAACATGGAGCGTCGAATTCGGAGGGTACTGTCGGTGTGTAAAGACTGCCAAAAGGCTAAGCACACCACTGTGAGCATGCAGGCACCATTATACCCAATCGTACCGACCAAATTAAGACAATTAGCAGCAACAGATTTGATGCGACCTTTGCCAAGAACAAGAAGAGGATATACTTATGTATTAGTGTTGGTTGAACTAACGTCCAAATACGTTACCTTTACGCCACTGAAGAGGGCGACAGGACGAACTGTATCACGAGCCCTAATCCGGGATTTCCTACCACAGGTTGGTCATGTGAGTAGAATTATTTCTGATAATGGGCCACAGTTTAAGTCAAAAACATGGAAGGAGACGTTGCGTCGATGTAAAATTGATCCCATTTTTATATCTTCTCACCATCCGAGCTCGAATGCTGCAGAACGGGTAATTAAAGAACTCGGAAACTTGTGCCGGTTGTGCTGTAACAAACAGCACACAACATGGGACGTTTTCCTTAAGGACTTCCAGGAGGTGATCAATGAGGCACCCCATGGGATAACAAAATTGGCACCCATTACAGTACTGAAAAACCGGATTCCTAAGGACTTGATAACCGAGGTCGTAAACTTCCCACCAAGGGCGCGAACGCAGCACCAAGCCATAGTGGATTTGGCTCTCAAGAGGATACGGGCTGCAGCAGAGGTCAGGAAGAGACGTGCCGACAGGGGAGCTCGTCTACGACACTTCCAAATTGGACAAAAGGTGCTGGTTAAGTCTTTCCGACTTTCGAACAAACAAAAAATGAAATGCCAAAAATTCTATTCTGTTTACAACGGCCCGTACCGTATAAGGAGAGCAGCTCACCACAATGCTTATGAATTGGAGACGCTGAAAGGAAAGAAGTCCATAGGACTCCACCACATCTCTCACATAAAGGAGTTCGTGGAATAGTAGTAGTGTAAGTGGTGTACATAGTAGAATGGGCAAATACTTGAACCTTGCTATAGTAGTAGTGTAAGTGGTGTACATAGTAGAATAGGCAAAGATATGAACCTTTCCTCGGGGAACAATAATCGTTGCATTAATACACTCCTGGAAATGGAAAAAAGAACACATTGACACCGGTGTGTCAGACCCACCATACTTGCTCCGGACACTGCGAGAGGGCTGTACAAGCAATGATCACACGCACGGCACAGCGGACACACCAGGAACCGCGGTGTTGGCCGTCGAATGGCGCTAGCTGCGCAGCATTTGTGCACCGCCGCCGTCAGTGTGAGCCAGTTTGCCGTGGCATACGGAGCTCCATCGCAGTCTTTAACACTGGTAGCATGCCGCGACAGCGTGGACGTGAACCGTATGTGCAGTTGACGGACTTTGAGCGAGGGCGTATAGTGGGCATGCGGGAGGCCGGGTGGACGTACCGCCGAATTGCTCAACACGTGGGGCGTGAGGTCTCCACAGTACATCGATGTTGTCGCCAGTGGTCGGCGGAAGGTGCACGTGCCCGTCGACCTGGGACCGGACCGCAGCGACGCACGGATGCACGCCAAGACCGTAGGATCCTACGCAGTGCCGTAGGGGACCGCACCGCCACTTCCCAGCAAATTAGGGACACTGTTGCTCCTGGGGTATCGGCGAGGACCATTCGCAACCGTCTCCATGAAGCTGGGCTACAGTCCCGCACACCGTTAGGCCGTCTTCCGCTCACGCCCCAACATCGTGCAGCCCGCCTCCAGTGGTGTCGCGACAGGCGTGAATGGAGGGACGAATGGAGACGTGTCGTCTTCAGCGATGAGAGTCGCTTCTGCCTTGGTGCCAATGATGGTCGTATGCGTGTTTGGCGCCGTGCAGGTGAGCGCCACAATCAGGACTGCATACGACCGAGGCACACAGGGCCAACACCCGGCATCATGGTGTGGGGAGCGATCACCTACACTGGCCATACACCACTGGTGATCGTCGAGGGGACACTGAATAGTGCACGGTACATCCAAACCGTCATCGAACCCATCGTTCTACCATTCCTAGACCGGCAAGGGAACTTGCTGTTCCAACAGGACAATGCACGTCCGCATGTATCCCGTGCCACGCAACGTGCTCTAGAAGGTGTAAGTCAACTACCCTGGCCAGCAAGATCTCCGGATCTGTCCCCCATTGAGCATGTTTGGGACTGGATGAAGCGTCGTCTCACGCGGTCTGCACGTCCAGCACGAACGCTGGTCCAACTGAGGCGCCAGGTGGAAATGGCATGGCAAGCCGTTCCACAGGACTACATCCAGCATCTCTACGATCGTCTCCATGGGAGAATAGCAGCCTGCATTGCTGCGAAAGGTGGATATACACTGTACTAGTGCCGACATTGTGCATGCTCTGTTGCCTGTGTCTATGTGCCTGTGGTTCTGTCAGTGTGATCATGTGATGTATCTGACCCCAGGAATGTGTCAATAAAGTTTCCCCTTCCTGGGACAATGAATTCACGGTGTTCTTATTTCAATTTCCAGGAGTGTAGATTAAGATTGTTAAAGTATTAACACGCTGCGTTTTCTCGCATAAGAATTTACTGGTGTTAACTTTTTTTGTCTATGTTCGGGATCTCCTCTGTCGTTGCGATAAGAGGCACTACCTTTCCATGAGCAATGTTTTTGTCCTTTCCTATCTGGTGTCCATGTTAAGGGATAAAGATGAGTGACGAGATGTCGCACAAACGGGCGCATACAAGAACGTGCTCTTAGAAGCGTTCTGAGAAGTCGTGATACGCACCATAGTGGCCACAACCAGTTCGTGAGACGTTCATACCAATGCTTGCAGGCACGCGTCAGTGCACTGCAAGATTGTGGTATATTGCATGATTTCGAGGATGAATATGGGCAGTATATTTTTTTTTTTTTTTGCAGAGCTGTGCCAGCATCGTTGTCTTGCAAGTCGGGGTGAACCTGTGAGCGTTTGACTCCAATGGTGCCCTAGACGAGAGAAATGCGGGCATAAAGCCTACCATGCCAATGTGCTGGTTGGGGATTTAGCGTGCTGCTCATGACTGTCACAGATGAATAACCAGGGACTTATACTTGGATATTCGTGACATACTGTGTAGCTGGCGTGTGTTGGGCGACTGAATCCTCAACAGGACCCAGTCCTGGCTTGGTCATATTACATTGCTTCTGGAAAGGTGTGCTTTGATCGCGAAAACCGCATCACATAGAGAAGGAAGTTGCAATTATAAATTTTTTGTCGTGTATAGCCATGGCTAACCCAGTCTCTGGAGTTTCAGTGAGGCGTAATGAAAACTCGGAGGTCATGTCGTACGGCGCGTACATCACTGTCGGCAATAGCGGCGAGCAGCGAGACATCTCAACGTAACAGGAGTTTGTAAAAAAAAAAAAAAAAAAAAAAAAATATGTACGATATACTAGGATAAGCTAAACTGTAGGATTTAACAATAACTAGATTAATATTGTGGCGGTTTTCTACCACAAGTGTTCAGCAGAGAGCGCCTGTTGAGATGCTATTTTTCAGGTCACCAAACCACAGACCCGAGATGGAGAGACGACGGGCGAGCGAAAGTAGCATAGTTGCATGTTCTTTATAGCACAGTAAAACTTAGACCTGCATAACAACATAATTTAATTAAAAGACATAGAATGTAGATCGTTGGCAAATGGTAGTTAATTCTTGAGCATGTCTACTGTCGATCTATATAATTAATAGTAATATTAGTGCGGGCCCGCACATATAGCTGTTCATCCAGTGTAGCGTCACACACCATGTACAGTAGTGAGACCGGTCTCTATTTTGTTATAATGATAGCCATAGATTAATAACTAAAAAAGTAAAATAAGAGTGTCTGAAATGACAGACCATCAATGTGTCATTATGTAAATTTATTATAACATATAAGGTCATGGGAAAAAGTTAGGCATAAGATTTTTGTCAGAACTGTGCAGATGATGGGTATCGTGGCAATGCAGAGGCCAGCCAGCGCAAAAACAAGAGGTCTTCGGCTACCTGCTAGAAGGCGAGCGTCCGGTCCTGCAAGCTGACAGTCACCGGGCCGTATACCTGAGGGATTAGGCGAGATCCTCGCCGGGCCACAAGCGAAAGTGAGGCTGGCCGTTGACACTGACACGCGACCCACACGCGACAGCCTGCTAGCTCTCCAGACGCGGCAGCCGTTTGGAGAGATTCCCTGCGGCAGACCACGTTGTCGTGAGTACACGAAGAAGATCACATATCATGTCAGAACCTGCGCCTCATGTGCCTCAGGACAGAAAGGGACGCTATATACTCACCTGTTTGGGTTTTTACAACTCAGTAGCATTGGCCGATCTGCATACACAAAGCAGTATCATGCCACACTAACAAATGTATGGTCTCATTTCTAGCTTCTCCTCTCTATTAGAGAGCAGTTTTAGCAATCGTCGCTCCTAGTTCGATCCTGTATGGATGATCTCACACACTTGTGGAGTCACTCCACGTGCCATCATCCCTCGTCGAACTGCAATATTGGGAAACGTAAAGTACTGTCCAGCGAGAGAAGAGACCTAGACTAGTGATGTATCCCAACAAGTAGACCTCAGAGACAATTAATCGACGTGAGGAGAGCCTATCACTGTGTCTTCCTACCGTACTGCCGTGATCATGTGCATAGGTCTTGGTGCAATCTCAACAGAGTACTGCAGATGCTCCAGCACACCCTATTGCCGTTGCAAGAACGTAGCAACAACACCCGACGTTTAGCCCTATGTGATGTCAGTACTGTGGAATTTGTGAAGTGCTTCGAATATTTCTAACAATGTGATCTAGTGCCTCATTCTCAGCACAGTCGTGAACTTTGTGCACACGCACATCCACAACATGTTGCCCCATGAACCTTGTTTTTTTTCTTAAATTTCTTTCTCAAGTGTTGTCTTTGTAATGTATGTTATACCTTGTATGTGTTTGTGTTTTACACTGTAATTCTTATTACAAATTACTGTATTGTTCTCCACACCATGTTTTTTTGTATTTTGTGTTTATTGTTGTGTGTATGCAAACAGTGTGCCTGAAGTCCCCATAAACTGAAGCAGATACCAACACTGTCATTGTGAATGGACCATCAGTTCAGGGAACATTTTGTAAAGGTTATTCTTGCTGCAGGGAGACAGAAGGAATCGGAGGTTGTAATTAGATTCTGAAAGCACACAAAGAGATTGTTAACTTAAATAGTATCATGTGTGAGTGAGTTCAGGTTAGTTTGGGCATTTAATTGCGGAGCACTCCAACTCTGATTGTAAAGAATAAATTGCTCCATATTTGGCTCACATGCCCGGGCCATATTTAGAGAGTGAATGTCTGTGTGAATCGGTGTTTGGAAGGGGCTCCCTGGGTATGGATGTGTGATGTGAGTGTTAGTGTTCCATATTAAGAAGATGAAGTTGGCTACATCATAAATAATCCTCCCTCTATGAGCTGCATTTTTCAGTTGCAGTGATTTTCTTTATAGAGTGCGGCATGTGCAGCCAGTTTGTGAGATTGTTCTTGGGCGATTGACTCACTACCTTGCTCCTAAGTGAGCCAACCGCTCACCAATTACAATCTAAAATGGCGTAGGGGCTATGAGAGGTGGCATGAGCCCCCTCTCATATTTCTATCTTACGATTTTCCTCTCTAATTGCATGCAGTGAAAAGTCGCTATTCCTTCACACGCGGACTTCCCACGCAGCGTCTCTCGTCACCCGGGTGGTCCGGTGACAGGCGGGCTCTGCTGATCTGGCAAGCGTTAAGCCGACGGGTGTGAGGAAGTCGAGTGAATGCTTTGCAGACGCCGACATTGTCAAAAGACACGCCCAGAGGGGTCTGAAGTAGCGGCTGGGCTAGAGATTCCGTTACTTCGCAGAAACTTAGCGAAAACACTTTCTGGCGGGCTACCAGCGAGGCGTGGGAATGACTTGTGTACCCAGGCAGTTGTGGCGGGAAAATTCCCGCGCTTTCTGCAAAATAGTAACTGTGATTGGCTTGCTCAGGGCATAGCTCCGTGACGTAGCAAAATCAGCGCAGAAATTGGCGCCAAGAATCTCCATTGGTGGAGTGGTAGTGCTCCGGCAATGGAGGGGAATTTTCCGCCGGTTTTCGAGTTGCTGATTGGAACGTTTAACCACGGCCACTGTCGTGGGGGCGGGAATGTTGTGTGTTCGGCCTGTACGGCTGCTCTAGGTAGTCGGCTCTCGCCTTTCGGTCGAGGACGTCGAAGCAACCAGCCATCGCCTCCGGTACGCCAGATCGTGTTCTGGCAGTTAAGAAGACAGATTGGTAAGGTATGTCCACAGCACCGGCAGACAGGGATTTTCCTAGGTGATAATCAGAGCTCAGCAGAGCGCGCCTGTTCGTCTTTTTCTAACTTTGTTCTGTCTTGGGTAGCAGCAATTAATGTTGGGTTGGCTATGTGCTTTCTCTAAGATTTGAGTTGCAAGGAATTGGCTGCACATACCACTTCGTCATAATCCTCACAATCTAGTTTAGGGACAACTTCACATTCACAGCGTTTGTTTGAGTATCCAATTTGAGCCAATTTGATGTATTGTAAATGTTTCATATGTTTTTGTTTATTATTTTGTGTTTAGTCTTAATAAATCATATTGTTATTATGGACAGAACTTTCATTCTGTTAATCGGTAGAGCAACCCTATCATTCCTCACTATGTTAATGAAACCTTCGTTTATTTAACTTATTTATCAAATTAAATTATTGCAGGTGCCAAACTCTCTTCTACTCCACTGGCAGGGTTGATTAGAGTCAGTTCGCGTATTTTTTTTCTCCTTGTGCAACAGCAAAAGTCGGAGTTAGAATAGGGGGGGGGGGCTTAGAGCATCATTTACATACGTAGATTCTAGAAGAATTTAGTGTTAAATACACTGCTAGCCCCGGCACCTCGCAAGTTAAAGTTCTTCTCGCTCATTCTTAGTTCAACAGCCTCCTTAATAACAGAAATCTAGTATGTGGAGGCATGGGACAAAATTTTTGTGTCATCGAACAGTATTTTTATGTTTGTTCGTGGCGCTGTGCTCCGCAACTGCCGATTTCTCCAGCACTCTATTTTTAATATGCCGTTGGTGTTCTGCGCAGCGGTCGGAAACGGTACGAATGGTCTGACCTATATAATTGCTTCCACACTCATAGGGGATATTATAAATTCCAGGTACCCTGAGGCCGAGATTGTCCTTAACAGGGCGCATCACTCCTTAATTCTCTTAGGGGGACGAAAAATCTCTCTTATACCCTGTCTACCCAGGACTCTTCCTATTTTGCTGGATATAGCGCCACAAAAAGGAGGAACCGCAATCGGTGTTTCATCCTGTGAGTGTGCAGCATTTTCACGTTTCCTTTTCTTGGAGAAAGCTGCCTTTATGTCGAGTGCACCATAGCCAGTCTTTCGGAACACGTACGTCAGATGGTTAATTTCGGACTTCAAGTGGTCCTCGTCAGAAACAGTTTTTGCTCTATATATCAACATGTTTAAAACGGCTCTCTTCTGAACAGGGTGATGAAAACTCTGTGTATTAAGGTATAAATCAGTATGCGTCGGCTTACGGTACACAGAGTGGCCGAGACACCCGTCCGCCTGTCGTTGTACTAAAACGTCTTAAGAATGGCAGTCTCCCTTCCTTCTCCATCTCGACAGTGAACCGGATGTTTGGTTGTATGCTGTTCATCTGTTCCAAGAATTATTCGAGAGCTTCTGCGCCGTGTGGACAGACCATAAATGTATCGTCAACATCAAAATTCTCCCTAAAAAGGTTAGCCAGTGATGGAGACAACGGAGAGCCCATCGCCATACCGCCGTTATTTCATAAAATTTGTTACCATACAAGAAGTAGGTGGCCGTCATCACAAGCCGGAACAACTTCATAGTTTCAGGAGGAAAAACATTCGCAGCATTTTCAAAGTGTCCTCCATAGGAACTTTTGTGAACAGCGATACCACATCCAGGCTGACTAAAATGTCATTTGGACCAACTCTAATCTGTTTGATTTTCTCAATGAACATTTGGTAGTTTTTGAAGTGATGTTCACACCGGCCGACTATAGGAGTCATCAACTTTGTTAGGTATTTGGTCAGCTTGTAGGGAGGAGAACTAATTGCACTGACAACAGGTCTCAAGGGAACATTATCCTTATGGATCTTCGGTAGTCCGTACAACGTGGGAGGTCTAGGAGCTCGGACTCTGAGATTTTTCATAACATCATCAGGCAGACCGGAAACGACGCGTCACGAAAACCGAGAATATTTTACATATAAGTTCCGTCGCGAAAGACTTCCTTTACAGTTGCATATTAGGCATTCGGTTTTGTAAGAGGAGAACGCAAAGATCGACCTCTCCATAGGCAAGTGTTTCATGAAAATTGATGGTAAGGAGATAGTTTTGGACTTAACTAAACAAAAACCAAGTGTGGTAAGTTTTGTTAGAGAGTAGAGGTGAAGTCTGTGGGTACTAAGGTACTACATGTAGGTAGCCTTTTGACTACCAAAGCCAAGGACACCAAGTATGTAACTGATTCTAAAGATATGCAAATTCTAGACGTAGCATCACGGAGCAATATCCTAGAATCACAACATTTTACAGATATTCAGGCAAAAACCAGGTATAAATACAACTAAACCTCATGAAGTCTGTTGCTGTTATACCTCTCAGTTCCTTGGACAAAACAGAGACAGTAAATAAAAAGATATATACAGTGACTATGAAACTTTCATTTCATTTGATCACTTCTTTTGTACACGCATCAAAAAAAGTTTTACATCACCCCGGTTGGCAGAACTCCTGAAGACAGACGTTGACTTTCGATATTGTATCACGGACACAGTCCCTTTGACTGTTCAGAGATGTCACTAAACCCGCCCAAAGATGTAAACAACCATGCACGAGCAACGGCTATTAGACGGAGGGGGTCCGACAGCCGATCAGTTCCAGTCATTCCACTAGGAAGAAGGTACAGGGCTCGTGTTCTCTGTAGATCAACCGTGCCTATACGGTCAATACCGCGGTTCGATCGCGTCCATATTATTACTTTGTGCCAGGAAGGGCCCTCAACAAGGGAAGTGTCCAGGTGTCTCGGGGTGAACCAAAGCGATGTTGTTTGGACATCTAAGAGATACAGAGAGACAGGAACTGTCGATGACATGCCACGCTCAGGCCACCCAAGGGCTACTACTGCAGTGGGTGATCGCTACCTACGGATTATGGCTCGGAGGACCCCTGACAGCAACGCTACCATGTTGAATAATGCTTTTTGTGCAGCCACAGGACGTCGTGGTACGACTCAAACTGTGCGCAATAGGCTGCATGATGCACATCTTCACTCCCGACGTCCATGGCGAGGCTTATTTTTGCAATCACGACACCATGCAGCGCGGTACAGATGAGCCCGACAACATGCCGAATGGATCGCTCAGGATTGGCATCATGTTCTCTTCACCGATAAGTGTCGCATATGTCTTCAACCAGACAATCGTCGGAGACGTGTTTGGAGGCAACCCTTCAGGCTGAACGCCTTGAACACACTGGCCAGCGAGTGGAGCAAGATGGAGCTTCCCTGCTGTTTTGAGGTGGCATTATGTGGGGCCAACGTACGCCGCAGGTGGTCATGGAAGGCGCCGTAACGGCTGTACGATACGTGAATGCCATCCTCCGACCGATAGTGCAACCATATCGGCAGCATATTGACGAGGCATTCGTCTTTATGGACGACAATTAACGTCCCCATCGTGTACATCTTGTGTATGACTTCCTTAAGGATAACGACATCGCTCGACTGGAGTGGCTAGCATGTTCTCCAGGCATGAAACCTATCGAACGTGTCTGGGATAGATTGAAAAGGGCTGTTTATGGACGACGTGACCCACCAATCACTCTGAGGGATCTATGCCGAATGACCGTTTAGGAGTGGAACAATCTGGACCAACAGTGCTCTGATGAACTTGTGGATAGTATGCCACGACGAATGCAGGCATGCATCAGTGCAAAAGGACGTGCTACTGGGTATTAGAGGCACCGGTGTGTACGGCAATCTGGACCACCACCTCTGATGGTCTCGCTATATGGTGATACAACATGCAATGTGTGGTTTTCATGAGCAATAAAAAGGGCGGAAATGATGTTTATGTTGAGTTCTACTCCAATTTTCTGTACAGGTTCCGGAACCCTCGGAACCGAGGTGATGCAGTACTTATTTAATGTATTTGGTATTAAGATATATTTCGTTGTTTATCTATGTAGATTTGCTTGTGATAAGATGTTGTGCTCTAATGCATAAAGCACTGGTAATGTCAGGGGCCAGGAATGTTTTAGATGAATACATAACCCATACAAATATGTTCATTGTGATTTATGGCAGAATGAACTGATTATGACGACTGCCACAGAAGTTTAGCTCAGCAACTTCCCTGTATGACAGCATGTAATCTAATACATGGAAAATTTAGATTGTTTCTCAACAAACCGCAGCCATCTAATTACTCATAAGTGTGCACATAGTAACTTAAGTCCATGACGTTTTGTGGATATTTTAATTAGAATTATTACTATTTATTCATTTCCTTGCGTATTTTTCGTAATGTTTAACTGTGTACTGTGAAAAGTAAGCAACTTCATGAATATAAACGTCTAAGAAGTAATACAAGCATTCCCTAAACGAACACAGAGGCAGTTAATACAGAAGGCACTTTCTAATGAACTTCCATAGAATATGTACCTGGTAACTGAGGTAATGTTCAGCAACTTTCAGGAGTAATAGTTTCAAATAAGTGATGACTGTTCATATGCTTTACTGGGAAAGCAAAATGCATGAGCCATCAACTTCCGAAAAGCTTTTGCATTTAATTCTTTGCACAGGCTGGTGTTTTTGGATATTCATTTCGTCCTAGTAGTTCTAGGCTTTTTTCCCTGGGTTCTTTGCTGTTCAGTGTACAAAGATTTGAAAAGCTCTTGAACAGTGGTTTTTTTAAGTTAATGAATATTTCTAGGTGCCAACACTGCAATCAATTCACCTATGTAAAGCATGGCCAAAGAGTTCAAAGAAACAAGGTCGTACACAATTTCCAACTGAGAAATGATAGCTAGAAAGATTTAATGATGTAATGTAATACTTGAATGACATATGGGAGTTTACTGCAGATAAATTTAATAACCAACTTTCGTAATAAAAATCTTTCGAAGCTGTTCTGGACTTATGAAACTTTAACAGCCCAGTGACACAAGTAAAGAACTATACGTGATAAATAACTCAGAATATAATCGAATGTCAGGCTCAGTGCAATTACGGGCTTTCACTGAAAGCCATAGTGCATGGACTTCAAATGCTAAATCAACAGTGAACCATACGATAGTACTATTGTGTTGCAAAGGACAACAAATGAAGTGCTGATCAAATGCACTAAATTTTACACTTACCTAAATTGGTGTGTCGAATTGAATGAGCACGTACAGAATCGTGTGAAGGAACTCCTGCGTGGAACGAAAATTCAAAAGTTACAGCCAGGAGCGAGTACGATGCCGCCAGGAAACTGCCGTTACTACCGCAATGCGAACATTGGTCGAAGACAGTGCTCTGAGATAGACTGGATTGTCACTGTGGAATGTCACCACATGATCATGCAGTATTCCCAGTCACTGAAAATGATCTGTATAGTTGCTCTTCCAAGGACACTTCCCAAGTGCGTGTAGTGGCATTATGGGGCAATAAAATTGACATTAAACACTGACTGTGAACAGCGTATGTAGTGCTGTAAACAACCAAATGATGTGTACTAAAGTACCTCAAATCAAACGACAACACAAACAAGTATGTCGAAGAAGCATACAAGAATTAAAAACTGTCACCACAAACGATAAAACAATTATGAACCATGCATAAATCTCTGTACTAATGAAACATCTTTTCAGCTGACGCATAAAGCCGTAGTATATGTATTTCAATGCAAAACGATTGTGTTTCATGCATCCATGAATAATGAGCTGGCTGACCTCCGGATGAAGACAACCAGGCCGTCCTCTGTCCTGTTGATCACTTTCGAGATCGTGGCCCACCTCTCCATGTTCCTGTCCTCCTTCGAGGGTCCTGGCAACGATCCTCAACCTGTCTGGCGAGTTGTTGCATCTCGTGTCCACCTCGAGAAATCAGCAGAAATTTGACAAATTACCATTCTCCACACAATGTAAAAAACCTACTTAAAGAAGAGTTGTGGAAGAGCAAAAATAATTTAATAATTAGTGAGTATTTTCTCCTTTGTGATGACACTGAATGTAATGACTATTTAAAGACAAAACAAACAAACGTCAATGTCACATGACAAGTGAACCATTCTAAAATTTATTCTCCATAAAAGTATAGAAAGAAATCTCCCAGGAACTGATCATTTTACAGCGCAACTAAAATGTATGAAATACGATGAAACCACTACACACAAAATTTCTACAGGTACATATTAAGATTTTATTTCATATTTTATGTTGTTATGTAATTATCAAATGTCATTAAGAAAGTGAAATAAAAGGTTTTCCAACACATGACAAGTATGGTATAGCCACCAATAACATACGATGAAGGAACAGTTTGTGGTTAGCAGAAACAAATTTATTCCAGAATGAGATTTTCACTCTGCAGCGGAGTGTGCGCTGATATGAAACTTCCTGGCAGATTAAAACTGTGTGCCCGACCGAGACTCGAACTCGGGACCTTTGCCTTTCGCGGGCAAGTGCTCTACCATCTGAGCTACCGAAGCACGACTCACGCCCGGTACTCACAGCTTTACTTCTGCCAGTATCTCGTCTCCTACCTTCCAAACTTTACAGAAGCTCTCCTGCGAACCTTGCAGAACTAGCACTCTTGAAAGAAAGGATATAGAGGAGACATGGCTTAGCCACAGCCTGGGGGATGTTTCCAGAATGAGATGTTCACTCTGCAGCGGAGTGTGCGCTGATATGAAACTTCCTGGCAGATTAAAACTGTGTGCCCGACTGAGACTCGAACTCGGGACCTTTGCCTTTCGCGGGCAAGTGCTCTACCATCTGAGCTACCGAAGCACGACTCACGCCCGGTACTCACAGCTTTACTTCTGCCAGTATCTCGTCTCCTACCTTCCAAATTTTACAGAAGCTCTCCTGCGAACCTTGCAGAACTAGCACTCCTGAAAGAAAGGATATAGCGGAGACATGGCTTAGCCACAGCCTGGGGGATGTTTCCAGAATGAGATGTTCACTCTGCAGCGGAGTGTGCGCTGATATGAAACATCCTGGCAGATTAAAACTGTGTGCCCGACCGAGACTCGAACTCGGGACCTTTGCCTTTCGCGGGCAAGTGCTCTACCATATGAGCTACCGAAGCACGACTCACAGCCGGTACTCACAGCTTTACTTCTGCTAGTATCTCGTCTCCTACCTTCCAAACTTTACAGAAGCTCTCCTGCGAATCTTGCAGAACTAGCACTCCTGAAAGAAAGGATATAGCGGAGACTCCGCTGCAGAGTGAAAATCTCATTTTGGAAACATCCCCCAGGCTGTGGCTAAGCCATGTCTCCGCTATATCCTTTCTTTTAGTAGTGCTAGTTCTGCAAGGTTCGCAGGAGAGCTTCTGTAAAGTTTGGAAGGTAGGAGACGAGATACTGGCAGAAGTAAAGCTGTGAGTACCGGGCGTGAGTCGTGCTTCGGTAGCTCAGATGGTAGAGCACTTGCCCGCGAAAGGCAAAGGTCCCGAGTTCGAGTCTCGGTCGGGCACACAGTTTTAATCTGCCAGGAAGTTTCAACAAATTTATTATTTATATGCCAATGATGCATTTCGCCAGATTCAGGCATCTTCATATTGGCTGAGTATTAAATGGTGTTTGGTACGTGAAGTGCCGCGCATACAGAACTCCGAGCTAATAACTGTCCTCGTTCAATATCTGGAAACACTGCGCAGTGTCCTAGTTTAAGGCATGTGACGGTGGGCAGTCAGTGCAAACATGTTGGAGATGTAGCTGTTCACCTCTGAGCTATGCACATCTATCTGAATTGAAGCAATATCTTCGAGCAACGAAGTAAAAAAAATGGTTCAAATGGCTCTGAGCACTATGGGACTTAACATCTGAGGTCATCAGTCCCCTAGAACTAAGAACTACTTAAACCTAACTAACCTAAGGACATCACACACATCCATGCCCGAGGCAGGATTCGAACCTGCGACCGTAGCGGTCGCACGGTTCCAGACTGAAGCGCCTAGAACCCCTCGGCCACCATCACAGACCATAATACTGGGTGCAGACCAGTAAGGCGGTAGATAAAGCAACGTTCAATAGTCTCTCACCATGCTGTCTGCAGACTCTAATCCGAACATCGTGCAGACAGAATCGGCATTCTTCAGTAAAAACACTCACCATAGCTGGCGCAAACGCCTCTGGCGTTGACTCAGTACTAAACGCAGAAATGGACACCTTATTACTCTGGTGCAAACGACATCGAATGGTACACGCGGACACTGCTTGTCGCTCAACATACTGAATTCGTTGATATGTGGTTTGTGATGTGGCAGAGCGATCTATCACTGCCATGAGTACAATATGCCTCTTATCACGTGTGGCGGTGTAACAAGGTGAATGCAATCGGTCCCGTCGGTCCGTCGTTCCCTCCTACATCCAGCGATTACAGATCTGCATCACACTTGGCTTGGCTCCGTTCAATATGATGACCAATGTCTCCTAATTATAATCTGCAATGCCTGTAGGCAACTATTCTTCCTCAATCGAACACCGAAACATGCTCGAAAGACGCTCACAGTCTTGTCTTAGGCATACTGAAGCTGCTTATGCAAAACAACCACACTAAAGAACAATTCCAGTAGGTATACACAGCCGTCTGTTCACCCGTTATATAGCGCTTGCAGATGACGCTACTGTCGCCCCTGATGTGCATCTGCAGTCCATCTCTCGGCGCCACCAGCGGATGCTGAAAATTTCACCTGATTGGAACGCTTCCTTCAGTGTGATTCATTTTGGGTGGCCAGCGAGTGTATTTCTTTATGCTTTAATGAACATTCAGTCTTCAAACATAAATCAGACTCACTTTTATTGGCACCACTCAGCGACAAAGATCTAATTCCAACCAAGACCTAATGGCAAGATAGCAAGGGCACAAGAGAGAAAGATAAGAAGAGAGATTTTTACACTTATACATGAGTACTAGGATAATGGGGCTCCTAGCGCAATTTTGATATCAGACTGATGTTGTTGTTGTGGTCTTCAGTCCTGAGACTGGTTTGATGCAGCTCTCCATGCTACTCTATCCTGTGCAAGCTTCTTCATCTCCCAGTACCTACTGCAGCCTACATCCTTCTGAATCTGCTTAGTGTATTCATCTCTTGGTCTCCCTCTACGATTTTTACCCTCCACGCTGCCCTCCAATACTAAATTGGTGATCCCTCGATGTCTCAGAACATGTCCTACCAACCGATCCCTTCTTCTAGTCAAGTTGTGCCACAAGCTCCTCTTCTCCCCAATTCTATTCAATACCTCCACATTAGTTATGTGATCTACCCATCAAATCTTCAGATTTCTTCTGTAGCACCACATTTCGAAAGCTTCTGTTCTCTTTTTGTCTAAACTATTTATCATCCACGTTTCACTTCCATACATGGCTACACTCCATACAAATACTTTCAGAAACGACTTCCTAGCTGGTATACAAATTAATTAAACTATACAGCCCGCCCCAATTACCCCCACCCTCACCTCCGACGACGTCATGTTGTTTTCCTCTGCCCACATGAGAGTCGCCGCCCCTCCCCATCCCCATCCCTTCCCCCCTACTAGCCGATAACCCACCTACCCTATTGGCGAGGCTTCCGAATTTTAGTGAGATTCTCCAACTTTGGCGGGAATTTCAAAAATGGTGGGAATTTCAGAAAGGGCCTCCACGGCTGTACTTACCTCCCATCCCATCACCCACTCGAGAATTCGCTGGAAATTAAAATGACGGTGACCTTTCCAGGACTCGAATCCCGGTCCTTATGGACGGAAAGTCTAAGTGCACACCCCCCCCCCCCGGCCCCCCAACACATGGAAATTATCCAGTTCCAGGAGAGAAAAGTTAAATTAGGTTAGTGTACTTTATTTCTTTTGGTTGGGAAACTGAAGTAAAAACCGGTGCTACTTACATAATAATTTATAAAGGTCTGTCCTAATTACACAACTATATGCACAGCGCTAACAAGGAGCTGTTAAAATAGTAATGCGGTTCAAAAACTGACGATGCCATACATTGGTGTTATCATGCTGGGAAAAAATTACAAAGTACTACTCGAGACTAGTGGCAGATGTACACAAACTCTACCCTTCACCTACAAGCTGGCGGAAAAAAGACTGGAGTGAAAGATACTACCTTTATTTCTTTGGCAGGAACTGTGTTCAACTGGCGAGTGCTGGTGGTGGACAGAGGGGAGTTTAATAATTGTATTAAATTTAAGCATACAACTGAGGACTGTTTGATTTCAGAGTTCGCTACAGATGCCTCATATTGCATTCCTCGAATTTCACCCTGCTGCTCAGGTAAACGAAATTCAGGAAAGCCAATACACGCTATAGCAACTGATTGAAAATGTTTCCCTGTTTAATTACACATCGAAATTGTGGTGAAAAGATCAGCACTCATGATCAACGGGTCATAGTGAAAATATATATGGGGACTAGGGAAAATCGTTGTCCCAAAAGACTGCAACAGGAGAGAGGTGGCAGTTGAACATGTGTTCTCCTCGATGTACAGTCACACTACCGACATTGAGGCCACTTTTAACTCCCCTCGTTACTATCTCTCCCTCCCTCTCTTCATGGTAGGTGGCGATACACGCTTTTTCAAACGACCATCTGCTACCACTTCTGTAGTACGCATCATGTGATTGTTTACTGCACTACATGCGCTGTTCATAGTCCATGATCGTTTAAAGTCAATTTTACAGCATTATGATGCCACTACACGCATTTGCGAAGTCTGCTTGGTGGATCATACATACAGAGCATTTCCAGTGACTGTGAATACTGTACGATTATGTGGCTGACATTCCACATTTACGTTCCAGTCTAGCTCAGAGCATTGTCTACAACCAATTTCCTCATTGTGGAAGGATCAACAGTTTGCAGGCGGCACCATATTTACTCATTGACGTAAGTTTTGAGTCTAGCAGTACATAATATTGCGTTCCACACACGTGTTCCTTCATATGATGCTGCACATGCGCATATTATTTGACACACGAATAAACCTTGGTTTGTTTGATCAGCACTTCATTTGTTGTCCTTTGCAACACACTAGTACAATTGTATGGTTCACTGTTTACTTAGTATTAGGACTCCATGCTAAAAATGGTTCAAATGGCTCTGAGCACTATGGGACTCAACTGCTGTGGTCATGAGTCTTATAACACTAATTTGAGATAGTTTTGGCGGAACAGCAGACATCTGCTACCCCATCGCTGTGGAAGCTGAGGTTAATTGCGTAGGTTAACACCTTCAGACAACTATTTGGAAACGTCACACAATGCCGCAATCCCTTCCAGTTTCCATATCTTGCGACGTCTTTCACATTTTTGTCAATAAGAAGCATCGTCTCTGTGTATTATTTCTACCATTCTGTGTGTTGCGGGTGCAGCATAGTTTACACCATGCAATATCCAGCTTTTTGTGAGAGCCAGTGGATCGAAAAGTGTTAATGTCAGTTTAGCGCCTGACACAGACCTCGAAGTGATGATAGAAAAACAAATTGTGTGGCAATGTACAAATCTGTAGTCATAGGCTGCTTGGATGTGTTACAGCTGAAAAATATTGTATTAAACTGCTTATACAAGAACAACACAGGAACTGTCTCTTGTGATTGATAGTCTGTTGGAAATGGTCTTCCTCCAATACAGACGACAAACTTTTCAGATGTCTGTGTAAGTGACTTCGACATCTGGCCTCCTGCTACAATGGAGCAATATGTCCGTATTTGATATGCTCAGTGTTGTCGCAGAGATGGTATTTGTTTCTTGATATATTGGAAGAGAGAGATGCAGTAAAATCTTATAGGAGATTCTATTACAACGAGAGGTATGACTGGTTAAAGTTTGCATACAGATAGTTCATAGTTTTTTACCTGCTCTGGATGTTACAAAATAACCATTAGTAGTGCCCTCGAAAATGCTAAATGGATGTATAGATACTGATCTGTATTGGTATTTCATACGTCTGAAATGAATGTAATGCCCTTGTGCATCACAATTTGTAATTTTATCACACAGAATGCTCTTAAACTACACCGATTTTGCGCATAATACTAAAAGAAATCGACCGTATCTATTCGTGAGGAGTCATGACTGTTTTAATTATTATTGTCACGACTGAATGTT
The DNA here is from genome assembly GCF_023864275.1 of Schistocerca cancellata. Taxonomy (NCBI): domain Eukaryota; kingdom Metazoa; phylum Arthropoda; class Insecta; order Orthoptera; family Acrididae; genus Schistocerca; species Schistocerca cancellata. The sequence goes on from NC_064632.1 coordinate 184,048,979, forward strand.
TAAAATTAAGGGTTACTGCAAGTCTTGTTTTATTTCATACTTCATAATCTCTAAGTATAAAGAAGACATCACTTGAATTATAGCTCACTGTAGAGCCTAGAAATGATAGTGTTGTTCATGACATGTGAGTAGATTGTACGAAACAGGCTGTTCTGTGAAGATCAAATTGGTTACGAAACTAGAATGCAGGAATCGCTGCTGTTGCTAATGAATGTTTGCTGGATGACAGAAACTTTACATGCACGTTGGTAGAGGGGAGTTAAGGAGCAAAAATTTAAGCGCACAGCCAGTATTTGTTTCGATGTATTGGAGGAATCTTCTAGGCTTCTCTACTAGGTGATGTTAGGAGGCTGTATTAGAAGATAGGCTCTCATGATATGTTTTGCGAACGCCAGTGCGATATAGTACCACACCGATAAAATGTGGCCTTCCATTCTATTCAAAATAACACTGTTCTCTTGAATTGTAGCTCGTTATTGTCAAACGTAAAATGATTGTGTTTTTTTTCCGACATGTGGGCAAATGGTTTGAAAGGCTGTATTCTCTAACGTTATTTCACGTGTCTAAATGTTTGTAATACACACATGCACGGTAATTTATTTACAGTCACTGACTTGAACGTAAGGACAGTCCAGCGGCATGTAATTTTGTCCATCAAACTCAGAGAAATCACCCTGACCACTGCAGTTTGGCCATCTGTAATTGGCGGTAGTGCTGTAGCCCTTTCTCACTTCATTGGATGCCGCACAATAACGGGAGGCGGGGAGAGAGCGAGATGCGAATTGTATCCTGCAGTTGAATGCAGAAACTATACCGATTTTGTTCAGGAAACTAAAAGAAAATGAACTCAAACTATTTTCGTGGAAAGAGGTCATTTATTACCATCATGGTTGTGTTTTCTTATATAGGAAGTGTGTTGATGTTAAATAAAAGTGTTCTCCATCGCAGAACAGCAATTTTTTTTCTTTTTTTTTCTTTTTTGAAGATGGGGCCCTCCACGCCCGCACCAACGTGGTGACCAGACCTTTGGTCTACTGTCTCCTCTGTCAACATGTTAGTTACCTAATAGGTGGATCACAGGATGCTGGGCTGTGATGTTATCCGTGCGTCTGGGTAAGACTACGCATTAACACGGTCCATCAGGTGATAGATAGGGACGAAACGCGAATGAGGGTAGCAATTTGAAGAGCAGAGGGAAGAAAGAGCCAAGGCTCGTGCCGTGGGAAAAAAAATCTTTGCGACAATGGAATGGGTAGTAAGAGCAGTAGTGGCTTACTAGCTGCGATAGTTCATGCAAGGTTGGGTTTGTTAGTATGGGTATCATGCATCATTACCGTGGCAAGCGATGGCGATGTATCCCAGTTTGCTGCAGCCGCTGCATTCCTGGAACAATCAAGATCGTTACATAGTAGTGGGAGATCGGCCATAGATCATCTCACTGTGTGGAGGGTGTGTGGAGCTTGTCTGCATGCAGTGTAAGGTACGGCGTCCCTGCGTACTGCCAGTTATTCGGCAAGTATGTTCCAGCTGGATATCCAGTAATGGCGTCTGATTAACAGGGGCTCACCTGTACCGTTGTGTTTGCGTGTACTTGGCCATAGATGTTAGGTCCTTACAAGTATGTCTTTTGGTATTTTATGTTTCCATCTATGGTTGTGGTCGTAGTTCACCAGATTCAGAATAAACGGGTTCTGCGAATGTCTGGAGTTTCTGTATAGTCTTGTGGTGAGTTTGTGGATTACCTCCGTTAGAGTCTCAAGGCGGTATTCCCGATGAAGGTCCGCGATACGTGTGTATCGTGGAGCATTGCTTATGATTTTGAGTACTTTGTTTTGTATCAGCTGCAGACGGCGCAGGCGTGTGGGCGCAGCGTATCCCCAGACAGGAGCTGCGTACGTCATCAGGGGTCGAATAAGTGTCATGTACAAGGACCTCGACACTCTTCTGTTCAGCAGTTCAGTGTGCTACGCCTGTTGAGCATAGGGTAGAGCTGTTTGAGCCTCGCCCTTGCTCGGTTGGTCATGTGTTATATGTGGTCCCCCCCCCCCCCCCCCCCCGGAGTAATTTCCAGTCCAGCCAGACACCGAGGTATTTGACTTTCTCACGGAAACGTATTGGGCGTGCATGTAGAGTTATTGGTCTGCAGTATCGGTGTTTGCGCAATTGCTTCGGTCTTCTAGTGAACAGAACGGCTTCGCACTTGTCGACGTTTACTCTAACACGCCATTTCTCCAACGAAGGCTCAGCCACTCTGAGTGCAGTCTGTAAGCGTGACGTAATGTTTCATGGTTGCCAATCTTGCGCGAGGATGGCTGTGTCATCCGCGTAGATTGCCATCGTTGTGTTGTGTGTGGTTGAGAGATCGTTTATTTAGAGGTTAAGCAGTAGGGGCCCTAGGATGCTTCCCTGGGGTACTCCCGATTGTGTACCGTGTCGTGTTGATTGTTTTCCCTGCACGTCAGTGTTGAAACTCCTGTCTGTGAGGTATGAGTGTATGAGACACACCAGCCCGTCGGGGAATCCCGCGTCTCTGAGTTTGCGAATGAAGCCGTTGTGCCATAGACGGTCGAAAGCCTTTTCGATGTCCAGGAACACCGCCCCTGTCGCTTTGTATGTGTTGAATTCATGTGTTATATGTTCAACGACCCGTAAGAGTTGTTGAACAGCAAGTGTTTGTGGGCTTAAGGGGGGCAGGTACAGTGTGTGTGTGTGTGTGTGTGTGTGAGTGTGTGTGTGTGTGGTCGCTGGGGGCAGCTGTGCTCTGGGCAGACGGTGGCTACATTTTAAACAAACAAGAATGTTGTACTCAGGTTGCCGGTCATTTATTTCACTTTGGTCAGGTGGTGTTATGGTCAAAAGTATAAGTACAGAGCCGCCATCTCAACCACCTGGCCACATGCTCCATTGGTCAAAGACTCTGTCACCGGATTGGCAGAAGACTGCAGTCAACATAGGCGCTACGTGGAAGCAGAAGCAGCGGGCCATTTGAAAAAGGCTGTATCTCCACCTACAGTGAGGAGAGGAAGAAAGAGAGAGACATGAGAGGAGGTAAGAGTGCCTCCAATTTCGATAGTTCGTGACTGTGCATCAAGAAGAATGCACATTCAACTGCCACCCATCTCTCCTGGCGCAATCTTTTCATATGACAATTTTCTGTAGTCCCGGGCACATGTGTTGCATACGACCCATTGATTACGAGTGCTGTTTTTTTTTTTTTTCACTACAATTTCGTTGTGTAATTAGAGCAGTGAAGCGTTTTCCACCAGTAGTGGTAGCGTTTATTGGATTTCCTGAGGTTTGGTTACCAGCAGTGCAGGGTGATTTTTCAAGCAAAGCAATGGGAGGTGTCTGTAGCGAACTCTGACGTCAAACAGCGATAGATACACTTCTCAACTGATCAGTTGAACACAATTTCCGCCAAAAAAAAAAAAAAAGAAAAATAAAGATAGTGTCTTTCACTCCAGTCTTTTTCCCACCAGCTTTTAGGTGAAGGATAGAGTCTGAGTATGTCTGCCACTGGTTTCTAGTGGCATTGTGTAATTTTTCCCAGTGGGATGGCACCAGTTTTATGTCATGGTCAATTTTTGAGCTGTATTGCGACATTAGGCGCTCTTTGTGTAGCGCTGTGTGTATAGTTGTGTAATTAGGACCGATCGTTACTTCTGTTTGCCAATCAAAAAATAAAGCACACTAACCTAAACTTCCTCTCTTGCATCTGGACAGTTTCCAAGTGTTGGAGGGGGGGGGGGGGGGGTGCTCTTGGGTTTTCCATTCAGAAGCATTGGGGTACGAGTCCCAGAAATGTCACCGACATCTTTAATTTCCAATCAATACCCAGGTGGGGGATGGGATGAGATGGCAGTACAGCCCTGGGACAAAGAAATTCCCACCAAAATTCGATATTACCGCAAAATTCGAAATTCCCACCAATAATGTAAGTGGGGGAGGGGAATGTGGAAGAGAAGGGATGGGGAGAGGGAGGGGGCAGATATCCACGTGCCCAATGGGGAAAACACATGGCATCACCTAGGCGTGGGGGGTCTGTGGGGATAAGTTGGTGAGGATAATTAATTGATCATTTTAATTAATTTGCATATCAATTTGATATCAACATTGTGCTCAGAGCCCCATTCTCCTACTACTTAAATGTCAATTTATAACATTGTAACAGTATTATCTTTATGTAATTTTTATCTTAGTGGTAGTTACAAGATTCATTCAGCTCTATATTACATAGAAGTTGATAACAACAAAATTCAATATTGTCTCACTTAAGAGTACTAGACGCTGACATTTAATAATTATTTCTCTTGATATGGGAGAAAACTCATTAAGTCTGGCTGTGATGCCACAAATGCCCCGTTGAATGTTGAGCACTGCATGCATACTTCTGCCTGGGATCAACATTCAACAGCAAAAGTCACTTCACTTTGTTCATAGTCAGTTAGTTATTGAGGATTGTCTTTTTCCTTTTTGTTACATTCTTATTATTTGGACTAAAATATTACATGTAGAGTCTTGCATTTGGATTGCAGTGTTCATGTAAGTTAATTGCTTGCGGCTCATTCAGCTTCTGTTTACAGAACTGACATTTACCATACTTTGATTATTGCCACCTGACTGCAGTCTGTGTTTTAACTGGTACCCTGAATATTTTTGTTCATCCACTTATTCAGGGATGGTCCACTGGGAAATGGGGTCAAACCAGGGAAGGACGTTATTTATTTTACTTTGAAGAAACAGTCTAGCGAATGCAAAGTAGGATCAGGCCCACCCCTACACCTCCAACTTTTGTGAATGGTGACAGACCTGTGTAGGTTTGGTCCTACTCTGCATTTAGTGGACTATGTCGCATGCCTTAACAGGGACATCGCGCAATGTTGCAAGCTGTCGCTTGCTTTAATCATAAATGTATGTCTGCGTGAAGCCGAAGGTTATTATCTTTACATAAAGAAAAGCATTATCTTGTCAATAACCTATAAATCACGTGCTACTCACATACGTCTTCCATATGAATTAGTGAATATACTCATGACACTTTTGTTGTACTGTGCATGTAATCATTTTCAGAAGTCAGATTAACTAATTTAATAATACTGAATTTTAAATTGTTGGTGTACTCAGGTACCACCACAATGAAATAAAACAGTGAATAGTAGAGGGAGTATGAATGAGAACAATCGTGTATTTAAGTTTACAAAATAATGACAAGTTTTATTAGCCTTTAGCAACTACAACTTTCTAGAGAATTAGCTGATGAATCTTACACAAAAAATGACAAGCGTATTCAGTTAAGGAAAGGTGTTTGATGGGCAAAGAATACATTGGGATGGAAGCTATACAAATCCTCCCCTGAATTAATCCCTTTTACAATGCAGTCTGACTCGGTTTACACGAATCCACTGTGAGGCCCAACTATATTCAAATGGACTCAACTATGATCAACTATACCACAAACTATGGTTCACCTGAGACCAGGTAATTTGACAACACTATGTCAGTGCACCAATGCTTTTTCCTTTCACCTTGATTCAGGAGGCAATAGAAAACAGCGCGCCGTGGGCGAGGAACAGTCGTTGCAACATCTGTAATGTTGTGACACATCCACGAAAATATGCAAACTACGTGGTCTGCGTTCTGGTTATCAGAAAGCGGGAAACTTCCCTATGAGAGCCCTGAAATCCTGGCAGATTTCAGTGTGAGGTGCACACGTTCGCTGGTCTGGCAAAACTAATTTGACTCATAGGCATGATGGTGAGTGCTGGAATTGTCAAATGTCAGACGGCCGACTCAGGACGAATACGTTCACCCTTGTGACACACGATACGTCCAAGAAGATATGCAGTTCCACTGTCGGTATTGCTGGAAACTGCCATATGCCTTTAGTCCACCACAAGATACAGACCACAAGTCACATCCACTAGGGAAAGACCTGAAGTTCTCCACAAGGGGAGGACCAGAAAACGAAGTCCCTCAAAGAATCACAAACTCATTACATCAAGCCTCCATTAGACCCATGTAAATGTTCCCCAGAGCATAATGGAGCTGACATCAGCTTGTCCCTGTCCCACAGTACAGGTGTCAAGAAGTGTTCCCCTGAAAGACGATGGACTCGTGCACTCTCCATGAGGACTTAGCAGACTATCCAACGCTCTGCCACTGCACCACCGTCCTGTGCCGATGGTCACATGCCTATTTCAGCCGTTGTTGCCGAAGTTGTGGTGTTAACAGTGACACATGCAAGGGTCATCGTCTGCAGAGGCACATTGTTAGGAGTGTTTGGTGCACTTTGTGTTCTCCCCAGTATTAAAGTCTGATATTAGTTCTATCACAGTTCGCCTTCCGTCCTGTTTTACCAGTCCACCCAGCCTATGACGTCAGACATCTGTAATGAGAGGTGGCTGCCCAACCTCACGACATCTGAATGTGGTTTCACCACGTGTTGAAGACACTCACCACGGCACTCCTTAAACACCAGACAAGTCGTAAATTTACCAAAACGCTCGTGCCAAGCCTCCGGGCCATCACAATTCACCCTCAGTCAAGCTCAGATACATAGGGCGCCTTCCCCATTCCACACACGGACAGCACCCTCACTGATACATGCACCATGCATGTGTCTCGCTAGCAGTCATTCCTCGTCAGGCAACGCTGCTGTCGCTTGGACAGATTTATATCGATCGTAGGTCGGTACTCACAATGTGCTGACTGATCTGTGTATATTGAAGACGATTTTATCGAGACTGATTTGCTAAGGGACACCACGGACAGAAAGTCCTGTGATCAAATAAAAATACAAATAGTAAGTACTGAAAACTGGGTGCTATGAGAAACATACACAGTGGAGGAGGTTGAAATGAATTTGGTGGAAGCGAGCAAGGAAAAGATAACTGAATCAGATTTTTTACACTCCACATACAAGAAAGAGCTGAAGGACACACAGGTGTTGTCGAGGAATGTCCTGGAATAATTAAAGAATATGGGTGTAATCTTTGTTAAAACTCCCTGACCCATTTTGTTTTCTCACACATTCTGTACCTTTGGCCAAATGATTGAAAGTAAACAGAGAAATTAAACGTATTTTAGATTGGCAAATCATTGCAAATCCAAAGAATTCATACTGTAGTTCACACGTAATTGAAACAAAACCAAGAGGAGGAATTCCATCAGTCTTGGAGACAAGACCAATCACTGAAGTGTTAGTACCAATAACGACACATCCAGAAAATTTGGAAGAGAATCTACAGAGATTTCATGGAGTACAGTAATTGTACATTAATCTGACTGACAATGTTGTTAAAGTGAGAGATTAGCATGCCACCTTACACTACCTCCCCATTGTCCAATAATTTCTGCATAGGGAGAGTCGCACTTCAATAAAGTGGCGAGTGTGACACAGAGCAGAAGAAATTATGATACTTTAACTGGGTCTTTGAGAATGACATGCCAGACTGTGACAGCTTTGCTAACCAAAAAATACCACATCTTGTCTTGACCTCATTCAATCAGCAGTCATAAACGAATGTTTTGTGGTTTACTGGGTGTCAGAATTGTTCCTGTAGAGCCTCAGGTCTCTGACATACGCCCTTGATCATTAATACAATGACTGAATGGTTAAAAGGCCATGCAGATATATAACTAACCCATTCACACCGAAACTGAAGTCAAACATGATTGGTTTCCCTAACCACCATACAATACCATTGAGCATTGATCGTTTTCTGCCTCAGAGATTTTGTTATCCCTGCCCAAGCATTCACAGTGATTCAATCTTCCATAGACACAATAACATGACCAATTCTGTGCAAGCATTCAGCAAATTTAGTTCTTTTAGTAGAATGGAGTAAATGGTGTTAACACAAAATAAACATGTGAAAAATACTGAGACTTTGCACAAATGACAAGGACAAAGTAAAAACATGAGTCAGTTTCAAAAGGTGGTTTGAATTTTAGTGCATTTGATGTGTGTGATCTTTTGACAATCTTAGGTTTTAGATGAGAGTGACATTGTACTCCAGTAGACATCTAAAAATGGTGTTATCCCTCATGAGAAACTTAGTAAGAGGGAAAAGTGAAAAAATTACATTCAACCTAATAAAATAAGTACTGCGAGGCACACAAAATTAAGAAATAAAAAAAAACACACAATACCTATCTTAAGTCTGCTGCTGCTCCTGTCATGTGGTGTGTAACAGGTTGGACGTGGTAGGTGTAGGGGGTGAGGTGGTGCTAAGAGAAGGGTGACCCCTTTACTTAACAGAATTAGTGGTGGTTGTGGTGTCTTTGGCAGGACCTGTCTCCAGTCTATGGCAGCAATAGGTAGGCATCTGGCCTATTGACAAACCAGAGATGGATGTTGTTGTTGTGGTCTTCAGTCCTGAGACTGGTTTGATGCAGCTCTCCATGCTACTCTATACTGTGCAAGCTTCTTCATCTCCCAGTACTTACTGCAACCTACATCCTTCTGAATCTGCTTACTGTATTCATCTCTTGGTCTCCCTCTACGATTTTTACCCTCCACGCTGCCATTCAGTGCTAAATTTGTGACCCTTTGATGGCTCAGAACATGTCCTACCAACCGGTCCCTTCTTCTTGTCAAGTTGTGCCACAAACTCCTCTTCTCCCCAATTTTAATTCAATACCCCCTAATTAGTTATGTGATCTACCCATCTAATCTTCAGCATTCTTCTGTAGCACCACATTTCGAGAGCTTCTATTCTCTTCTTGTCCAAACTATTTATCGTCCACGTTTCACTTCCATACATGGGTACACTCCATACAAATACTTTCAGAAATGACTTCCTGACACTTAAACCTATACTCGATGTTAACAAATTTCTCTTCTTCAGAAACGCTTTCCTTGCCATTGCCAGTCTACATTTTATATCCTCTCTACTTCGACCATCATCAGTTATTTTGCTCCCCAAATAGCAAAACTCCTTTACTACTTTAAGTGTCTCATTTCCTAATCTAATTCCCTCAGCATCATCCGACTTAATTAGACTACATTCCATTATCCTTGTTTTGCTTTTGTTGATGTTCGTCTTATACCCTCCTTTCAAGACACTGTCCATTCCATTCAACTGCTCCATGGATTTTAATACCTACTCCGAATTTTTCTTTTCTTTCCCTTACTGCTTGCTCAATATACAGAATAACATCGGGGAGAGGCTACAACCCTGTCTCACTTCCTTCCCAACTGCTGCTTCCCTTTCATGTCCCTCGACACTTATAACTGCCATCTGGTATTTGTACAAGTTGTAAATAGCCTTTCGCTCCCTCTATTTTACCCCTGCCACCTTTAGAATTTGAAAGAGAGTTTTCCAGTCACATTGTCAAAAGCTTTCTCTAAGTCTACAAATGCTAGAAACGTAGGTTTCCCTTTCCTTAATCTTTCTTCTAAGATCAGTCGTAAGGTCAGTATCGCCTCACGTGTTCCAATATTTCTACGGAATCCAAACTGATCTTCCCCGAGGTCGGCTTCTACTAGTTTTTCTATTCGTCTGTAAAGAATTCGCGTTAGTATTTTGCAATAACAGTTGTCAAACAGTCACTCTTGTTGAAGACAGTCCTCCAGCAGCAGTTGTCAGTGTTGTGTCAAGTGCTTGGAGACATTATTCGCTTGTCCGGCTCTCTCTAATCCCTTCTTCCTCATTGTCAGCGGTGTTACATTCACATCTGGTCCCTCGAGACTCTAGCGTCAAACAGCAGTGACTCCAGGTGGCCGCGTGATGTCAGGGGCGAGCCTCTGTTACCTGTTGGTTGCAGGTGAGGCACCCCTGCTGTTGCTTTCACTCTCCATTGACACAAGTGAAAGGGATTAGTGGGACTCTATTCACACCTGTCTCCCTTGAGCTGCCCCAGTGTCATCACATCAGCTAGCTTCCTCACCTGTAGCCTCAGGAGGGGATGGGTCGCCTGTAGTTGAGAGCTCCCCATGTGTCCATGAGGTGATGTCATGTCATCCGATCGATTTCCCGGGGTGGTCGCCCTGCTGTGATGTCACGCTAGCAGCGGCACTCGAGGTCGCACATCATCACTAGTCAGCCATGCCAGCCGCATCATGATATGTGGCGCCTGCCCCACGCCTAGCCACGTACAGCCATGGTCCACCTCATCTTCACCGTCTGGAACGCCATAGTCATCTGCACAATCTTTAGCGCCTACTTTAGAGTCGTGTTTTTATAATAAATGTTTACAAAAAGAGATACATAGAAAGTCATAAGAAAAATATGAATTGTTTGTTGTTGAAACTTTACAATATGGCTGGCTTGGCTCTGAGCACTATGGGACTTAACATCTGAGGTCATCAGTCCCTTAGAACTTAGAACTAGTTAAACCTAACTAACCTAAGGACATCACACACATCCATGCCCGAGGCAGGATTCGAACCTGCGACCGCAGCAGTCGCGCGGTTTCAGACTGAAGCGCCTAGAACCGCTCTGCCACACAGGCCGGCTTTACAATATGATTAATGCAAAAAACTGCCTTACAGCGTTCGTCTTTTAAACAATGTTACTACTATGGTTCTTTTGAAAAAAATCGTAATACCACCTACAATTAGTCGTGTTGACGTAGTGTATGTCAGTGATTTGCTACTTTCCCAACACCACCCCTATGGGCTCAACCGGCACAGCTTGCACATTTACACTTCAAGTACTTTCACACCACGCAAAATGTACTTCTAATTATGTACTACGCATTACCAAGTCTGACTACCTGTAGCCCCTTCTGCTTTACGCTAATCTGGACCTTGATGCTTCTCCTGATCAACTTATTGGATGGGGCACTGACGTGGATATCTGGCGTAGAATCTGGGTCGAATACTGCTCGCCGCCATCTGTACACTCCTTACTGTGCTGTCAGGATAGATCAGACATCGGCACGAATTCACCTGAAACTGACCAATAATTAATAACTGCAGCAAATACATAAAAAAACAGTTTTTTTATTTGTAGTGCGGAAGGGTTTGTGACTATCTTTCCTTTTTTATGTGGTCCCATTCGCCATTTCCTTCCTATTCATCTAAAATCGTACTACCGTGACTCACACTCTAAGTGCTCACACCACGTAATGCAAGACTTTGCCAATGACGTGCCTCTGTCGCTGGCGATCCACAATCGAAATACCACATGGGAAGCATCATTGCACTATTGTCGATAATCCACAAGCGACAACCACAGACGAAAAGTTACCACCAGCGAGAAAGATCGCACCATAGGCGATTATCCATATGTGCAACCACACTCGAAAACCACCAATGAGAATACATCGCTCCACTGGTGATAATAACTCTAATGGAACCATCGTGAGAAAAAAAAAAAAAAAAAAAACATACTCGAAAGTCAACACGCCTCTGGCATGGACAACCTATGTCCATCTCACAATATGCACCCGTCGGTAATGGTGGCATGATCGAAATCACGCCAAGATCCACTATCAGATCATAAATCAATTTCTTTGGCACCACAATAGCTACCTCGCTCCTAGTGGCGGAAGAGACCATACATACGCCACACTGGCACTCAGTATCAAAGGAAGAAACCAAACCATTACCACATTCAAAGATCAATTCTGAGAAGAATTACGTCTCCAAGACGTCTCCTAAACCAAAAATGCAGTTTTTACGTTGTTCCAACACATTCCTTTGGTGTGGCGTAAGAAGCTACTAACATGTCAATGTTCAACTGTTTAACCAACCATCTTTATCATAAACCCAAGAGGTTTCGCCAAGAAATCGGCACGTTTCTATCACGAAATTAATTTATATCTCTGAAACATGAGAGGATATCAGCACGTCTCAAAATGGTGGTAAATTATCAAAATGTAAATGCTGGACAGAAAACTATAAACGCCAAACTCATTGATCAGATGTCGCAGGAGAAGATCTCATCCTCTAATTATAATAATAAATCATCCAAAAAAACAAACAAATAAAGACCAACACACTAAATGACTACATAAATGAATTGGAACAGGTAAGTCTTAACACTAACTTAATGTCATAATGACTGTTAATCCCTAGCCGGACTTCTGCTGCAGCTTTTGTTTGAGAGGTTAGATGGTCCAATTTCCAACGAGTCATTCTGGTGATCACGTTGTGGACTTCGCCTACCAGTGCCTCCATTATTCCTTTTCTGCCCTGAGTTCCAGACTGGCTGCATGAACTGGTTAGAATTTTTCATTTTCCTCCTGTTGTTATTTTTGTTTTCTTGAAAATTACCACCATACATCCCCCATCTGCTTCTATCATATCACTGAGGCTCATTGCTAAATCTTTGGCGTTGATATTGGTTTCTCCTTGCCTTGTTTCTATTTGTTTTTTGCCCATCATTATTTACACATGATGCAACTTGCGAATTTCGTTCATTATGTCTCATTTGGCCCCAGGCATTCTGTGTTTCCTTTGAGAGAGGACAAGTTACTTTCTCACCTATTTTTCGTATACGGAAAATTATTAAAGATTTTATTACAACCTGACACACCTTGAGCGAGACTCTAGAAAGTTAACGGTCTGAGCAGACATTGATGGAGCCTGGTAGGACGCTATGGTTCTTAGCTTGTAGAAACGGCATGTTTGGAGTTGAAAGCAATTGGCAGAGAGCTCATCCCTCAGTAGATCTAGCCGGACAGGTCCACAGCCATACAGGGCAGACACAGCAGCCCCTTGTCGAGACAGGTCTCCAGTAGAACAATGCCGCGATACGTGTATTGGCGTCAGCCAAAGGCTGGGCTGGGGGCGACGGACTGAAGGGACACGTCTACACAGTGGGCGTTGTGTGCAGAGTCACACATAATAAAAATTCACAAGTTTTCATGTCTGCCGATACTGCAAATAACCCTGTGACCCACTTCCATTGGCCTCCTCGGTTGTATAAGGAACTCCGGCGTCTGAGAAACTTTTAGAGGTAGAAGCTTTATTACACCTCATAGTTAGGATTAACAAGCTCCAAGACACAGGCGATTTAGAAAATGATGTATAAGATTGTATTTGTTTGCTTGTTGCTGTGGGAAGCGACGCGACTTCAGAGAGAAACATCTTCCCCCTCCACGAAAACTTTAAAAAAAGTCAGTAACTGACGGTTTCCTTTTTTTCCAGAGACGCAGGTTTCGTACTTCTTGCCCTGGTTCGACATGAGTTTGTGCTGTCGTGTGTGAGGGGAGATTTAGCGCCTCTAAAGCCCTACGATTGGCTCAAGACAGCGTGAAGGCGGTGTTGTTCGTGTACTTTGTGGCAAAAACGGAACTTTTTTTTTTTTTTTTTTTAAAATTGAGTTGCGAAGCACTCGCGTGCTGGACTTTGGTTTGGTAAGAAGAAGACTTCGAGTCGATGCTCTGGCATGTGTGGTTGGTGCTTGGGACCTGTCCTGAGACTGACTTCACCTGCGAGTAGTTTAGACTGGGGAGCCTGTGGTGAAGTTCTTACTGTACCGACAGTGTGACTAAAAACGTCTCGGACTACTCATTTGCCGAGGGCGCACTTATTCGTTTTTGGTTTACCAGTCTTGACGTTTGGTATCCTTGCGCTCTCTGTGTGTGCACACATCTCGCCAGTTTGCAAGTTACGTCACCGCACGACGCAAACAGGGTAATGTACTGCTGCTTTGGCATTGTCAGGGCATACAGATCTCAATCGCCACTTGCTCTCAGCTGCACCTATATAGAGAAACTTCTGTAGGTTGAACAATCAAAATCTGCTCACCGTCAGAGCAATTCAGATTGCGTTCTCCACATTTTTAGGGCCAGAGTCCTTGACTCACTTCTGCCACCCAGGACCCTTGTCCAATGCGGTCTTAATCCACCTGTCAGTTGTTTACGATATTCAATCATAACATGTTTAGCATAATTGACGTCTGTTTTTTGTTTTGGGCAAATAAAGATTGTCAGTAAACTAAATTTTGCATACATTCTCAATCATTTTATATAACATCCCCACAGGGTTAACTTTCACCTTGTCTAAGTCTAACTCTCGTTCAGCGCTTTTGAATGACTCTACAATGTCATTACATTTTCCAAAGAGCAGTTTCTGGTGTCTCAATAGCTATTTCATGTGGCAGTGCCGCATTATCTCCTTATCGCTATATAGCCTAGTTGGTCCAGGTAACGATTCATGTCGATAAGCATATCAGAAAACTTTTCAGGACTGCGGCACCCCGATGCTTCGTAATCCTTCTCTAACATAATCTCCCATTGTAACCTCCCCACAAAAATCCTAATAAAAAATGAAAATGAACCATGAACCAGGTGTAACCTCCCCTCGGAAATAAGAATTAAATGAATTTTAAATATTGTAACCTCGGAACACTTGGTTGGTTGGTTTGGGGAAGGAGACCAGACAGCGTGGTCATCGGTCTCATCGGATTAGGGAAGGATTGGGAAGGAAGTCGGCCGTGCCCTTTCAGAGGAACCATCCCGGCATTTGCCTGGAGTGATTTAGGGAAATCACGGAAAACCTAAATCAGGATGGCCGGAGGCGGGATTGAACCGTCGTCCTCCCGAATGCGAGTCCAGTGTTCCTCGGAACAAAATTGGCTCCCATTTACAATCTCTATGCAGAAATGCATTCACATTTAATGTTCCCAGAAAATTCTTTTCTCATTTAATGTTAAGTTCGAAACAGAAAAATTCCTAAACCCAAAAATAATAAAAAAAGGAAAATTCAGTAACCTGGTAAATTTTATGACGGCAGCAGCGCTGCGCCACGGTCCTGTATTCTGAATAAAAAAAGCAAAAACTCTTACCTCAATAAAAACTGCGGATATATCTGCTCTTACCTAAAAAAAATTCGGCACAGTTCCGTGCAATGCTGGCGTATGCTTTGTGACTCGTGAAAGGAATTAATTATTCATTGGATAAAATCTTTAAATTGAAATGAATGCTTTAAAAAAAAATACTTTATATTATAAAAATTATTATTGGGGCATTTTTTGAAAGAAATTGGATGACAGTTAACATACATTACTAGATATGTGCAAGGCTGCTTCTTTACCTTCTACAATAATACCCATCCTCCAGAGTCCCGACCAGAGCAGACTGCCGACACGCGCAGACTACTGCCGACTCACACAGACTACTGTCGACTACTGCCGACTCACGCAGACTACTGTCGACTACTGCCGACTAGCAACAACTAACTACATACTGTTCTCTGGTCAGAGACTCTCCTAAGTCTTGTCTGTTGCAGGCAGCGCATGCATCGCATACCTCTTACATAATCCTCCACTGGGGGGACAAAAATTTGGCAGCGATGGTGAGTCAATTGGACTTGCCATGAGCAACAAATTTTTCTTAATTAACTAAGTTAATAATCACAGAATATATACATATATATAAGTGCAGAACATGAAATAAAATATAGTGCACATGCACTGAGTACAGAAAATATCAAGCAATGACAAAATGTGTACACAATGAGTACAAAACATATTAACAAATGGCAAAAATGCACAAGCACTGTAGTACAGAACATATCAGGAAATCACAAAATGTTAGGCAATGAGTGCAAATCATATTAACAAATAACATAAAGTGCACATGCACTGTAGTTCAGAATATATCAGCAAATCACAAAATGTATACGCAATGAATACAAATCATATTAACAAATGACATAAGTGCACACGCATTGTAGTGCAGAATATATCAGCAAATCACAAAATGTATACGCAATGAATACAAATCATATTAACAAATGACATAACGTGCACACGCACTGTAGTTTTTTTTACTATTTTACAAGAACTAGGATAGGAAAGGGAAGGATTGCATCATGGTTGTAGCACATTAGGTTGCACGCAGCTGCACTGAAAGTCCATATCTTTCTACAGAAGCACAACACCAAGTGAGACAATCTGAAGTTCTTTTCCTTGAAGTATTAATCAGTGTAGCCAAGACACTGAAATGTCGTAGTAATATTCCATGTTATCATTTTGGTAGTACATTAGGTACACCAAACAGTGGGACCATAATAACATCTCTGTCACTCAAGGTGGTGGACAGCATGTCGTGTCAGCACCACTTCTTGTAAGGTACACCAACGTAGAATTAGTGCAAAAACCAAATATAGTGCTCCATGAGCATGAGGATAGACAGGACAAACGGATATTACAGTAATTTCTAGTAATTAGATCAGAAGGTAAAGGACATTAAGTCTTATGCCAGTCATCATTGATAATTACTAGTCTGTCAACTGATTTGATTAATTGAAGGCACTCATCGCCCAGTTACTGAACATTTCTGTACAATGTATGAAGTATTACAGAATAATGTTCATAATTTATCTATTTACAGAGAACATTGGCACTCATTGACCAATTACAAACCTTCAGAAGTCATCATTCAAAACAGGAGCTAATGAGTGTAGAGCATGCATGCATTATTACGAAATATCATTCACTATTACTCAGAACTCATCATTCAAGTGACATATGACATATTTAAAAATGTAACACTCTGGAACTATTACTCAAAGTCTATTATTAGAAAACATCATTCAGTATTACTCATAACTCTTTTAAACTGGTAGTATTATTTGGGACTGGTAATACTTTTTTTTGTGCTAGCAATGCATTGCGTTGGGATCGATAATTAATTGCTGGGACATAACAATATTTGCATTTGACTTATTGCTGCAAATGAAGATGTGTAACGTTATTCGTCATGAGTCAGCTGTAGCAAGGTTATGAAACAAGTAGAGTATATGTGATCACATTCATGAATGACACAGGTTTAATGAGCAATTGCTTATAGCACATTAATTTCATGAATAATTTCTCCTGCAAAAAATACAAAATGGATTATTAAACTGAAAGAAGAAACGCATATTGTGCTGAAAAGTAGTGAACTTCGAATTAACAGGTAGTGAAATCTGTATTAAATATATATGTTCTCTAGCTGTCCTTTCCAAAACCCTCAGTCATCATACCATGCGACATAAGAAATACTGTCAAAACGAACTGTGACAAATACCTAAATAACTACATAGCATTTCTTAACTAACAGTAAATATATAAACATCATTATTTTCATCTGCAAAGAAAAACTTCATTATCATTACTATCAGCACCTGCAAAGAAAAACTTCATTATCCATATTAGCATATTCTGCATCACTATTCATCTGAAAAAAAAGTCACTTTATTATACAACTATTCATAGTATAGAGTTCCTTATTTCAAGCATATTTCATCACTAAAACTAAGATGTGTAGTTCTGTCTGACAGCCTGCATCAATCGCCTCGTATTCTGAAAGAAAAAATTAGTTAAGACTGCTATCATACGATGTGTATAGTATATTCTTGTTAATTCTGATCCATTTACTCTTCGTGACGAGGTATTGTATCTTCTTTCGTTCATTCCGAAAGTGAAATTCCCATAATTTATTTCTTTTACACGTTATTTCTTTCTGAAAATGATGAACAATGATTAATGTCTTGCATTTATATCATATACCCATTAAATAAAAGCTGGTTTCTAGTGATATAATTAAGCATACAGCATAGCATGACACAAAACGTAATATGTCAAAAAACATAGACAGTGTTCAGGTGCAAAAATGTACACAGAGTATCACAATGTAGCAGCAAAAAAAATGTAAAATAGTCACGATGTTGAGATATCATAAGGCAAAATGTCAAAGTCAAATGGTGTTTGTTATATCTTAAATATTTCATAGTGAATACAAACAAAACAGTAAATCAATCATACATACATGAAAAATGGAAAATGTGCATGGTATAATGTGTAACAACAAGAAATGCCTCTCTTTGTTCAGCTTGTATGTTGTGTAGTTGCTAGAGGCGAGAGTTGAAGACTTTAATGGAGAAAGAATTTGATAAAATTAATACGTCACTAGATAGAATCGCATAATTGGTCATAAAATATCTAACTTTATCTGGAAAAATGTGCACCGTCTGATGTGTTACGACAAAAAAAGACCTGCTACCCTTACCTTGCCGGCCACTTGCCAAGAAAAAATATGATATTCATCAGTAAGTAGTCACATAAATACACTCCTGGAAATGGAAAAAAGAACACATTGACACCGGTGTGTCAGACCCACCATACTTGCTCCGGACACTGCGAGAGGGCTGTACAAGCAATGATCACACGCACGGCACAGCGGACACACCAGGAACCGCGGTGTTGGCCGTCGAATGGCGCTAGCTGCGCAGCATTTGTGCACCGCCGCCGTCAGTGTCAGCCAGTTTGCCGTGGCATACGGAGCTCCATCGCAGTCTTTAACACTGGTAGCATGCCGCGACAGCGTGGACGTGAACCGTATGTGCAGTTGACGGACTTTGAGCGAGGGCGTATAGTGGGCATGCGGGAGGCTGGGTGGACGTACCGCCGAATTGCTCAACACGTGGGGCGTGAGGTCTCCACAGTACATCGATGTTGTCGCCAGTGGTCGGCGGAAGGTGCACGTGCCCGTCGACCTGGGACCGGACCGCAGCGACGCACGGATGCACGCCAAGACCGTAGGATCCTACGCAGTACCGTAGGGGACCGCACCGCCACTTCCCAGCAAATTAGGGACACTGTTGCTCCTGGGGTATCGGCGAGGACCATTCGCAACCGTCTCCATGAAGCTGGGCTACGGTCCCGCACACCGTTAGGCCGTCTTCCGCTCACGCCCCAACATCGTGCAGCCCGCCTCCAGTGGTGTCGCGACAGGCGTGAATGGAGGGACGAATGGAGACGTGTCGTCTTCAGCGATGAGAGTCGCTTCTGCCTTGGTGCCAATGATGGTCGTATGCGTGTTTGGCGCCGTGCAGGTGAGCGCCACAATCAGGACAGCATACGACCGAGGCACACAGGGCCAACACCTGGCATCATGGTGTGGGGAGCGATCTCCTACACTGGCCGTACACCACTGGTGATCGTCGAGGGGACACTGAATAGTGCACGGTACATCCAAACCGTCATCGAACCCATCGTTCTACCATTCCTAGACCGGCAAGGGAACTTGTTGTTCCAACAGGACAATGCACGTCCGCATGTATCCCGTGCCACCCAACGTGCTCTAGAAGGTGTAAGTCAACTACCCTGGCCAGCAAGATCTCCGGATCTGTCCCCCATTGAGCATGTTTGGGACTGGATGAAGCGTCGTCTCACGCGGTCTGCACGTCCAGCACGAACACTGGTCCAACTGAGGCGCCAGGTGGAAATGGCATGGCAAGCTGTTCCACAGGACTACATCCAGCATCTCTACGATCGTCTCCATGGGAGAATAGCAGCCTGCATTGCTGCGAAAGGTGGATATACACTGTACTAGTGCCGACATTGTGCATGCTCTGTTGCCTGTGTCTATGTGCCTGTGGTTCTGTCAGTGTGATCATGTGATGTATCTGACCCCAGGAATGTGTCAATAAAGTTTCCCCTTCCTGGGACAATGAATTCACGGTGTTCTTATTTCAATTTCCAGGAGTGTATAATTGCATAAGTGGTCATAAAAAGTGTAAGTTCATCTGGAAAAATGTGCACGGTCTGATGTGTAACGACAAGAAAAGCGACCTGCTAACCTTACCTTGCCGGGCACTTGTCCAAGAAAAAATACGATAATCAAAGTAAGTGTTCATGTGAATATAATTGCATAAGTGGTCATAAAAAAAATCAGGAAATGGCATTACAGTGTGATAAATCATAAAGTATGTTCAGTCAATAAAAGGTTTGATGTTGGAGATATGGTGATTCCCTTTGGTTTTTCTGTTTCTCAAAGTTTCGACGTGTACTACATTGCGGTAAGGTATGCTGCGAATTCGATATGGACTTGCATATAGAAGCTCAAATTTACTACATCTACTTTTTCCTCTATTAGGTAAATAATGTGTGCGTACTAATATCTTCTGTCCAATGTGAAAGTCACGGCGTGTACAAACCTGTTTTTGCTGTCTTCTCCGGCGCTCTGCGGCACGTTTGATGTTCAGCGCAATGTCAATTATTTCATGGTGTCGTAGTCGACGAGATGTAGGAAAGGTTACTAATTCTTTAATTTTGTTAGGTGGTTCAACATTTTTCAGTATAACAGACGGAGATAGCATAGTAGATTCATTTGGTATGGAATTAATTACATCCTGGAATGAGAGTATGTGTGTGTCCCAATCAATATGTTTTTTATGGCAGTATATTCTACACAGTTTACCAATTTCTTTCATTAATCGTTCACAAGGGTTCGAAGAAGCATGGTACCTCGATATATAGATCGGAGAAATGTTTCTAGCTCGTAACATAGCCTCCATATAGCACATCGAAATTGTGATCCATTGTCGGAGATTACTTACAATACATGCCCTACATGAAATAGAAAATCTTTTAAAAATGCATTCGAAACAGTTTTAGCAGTAGCTTTGCGTCACGCAGTGAAGGTAACAAATTTTGTAGTGAGTTCAACAGCGACAAAGATGTAGCAAAAACCTCTATTAGTTCTGGGAATCGGACCAAAAATGTCTACAGCGGCCATGTGTCCCAATTTAACAGGTACAATGGGATGTAATGTAGGAAAATGTGAAGTCGTATCTGACTTAGCTTTCTGGCAGATTTTACATGACGCTAAAACTCGTCGAATACGTTTCTCCTCCTCCTCCTCATCATCATCATCATCATGTTGGTAAAATAACAGTTCTGTCTCAGTATAAGAAAACATTTTCTGGCTCCGTAATGTGCGTAACTTAAATGAGTATACCAGATTAATTTGTTAACAAGCTCGTCAGGAATGCATAATAACCAATTGTTGCTGTCAGGGTGAGAGCGGCGAAACAGAATGTCATTGCGTACAGTGTAATGGTTTCTAATGGACATTATTCCTATCTTGTCAAAGGTGTTTAATTTCTTTCCATACGTTGTCTTTACTCTGCTCTTGTGCTATGTCTTGTAATGACGACGAAATGAAATTTTCAAATGCAACTTGTTAAATGTACATGACGCTGAAATTTGCTTTGCAGAAGTTGGTTGCGATGTCTTGCTGATTGTTGCTGAGAGAACGGGATAGTGCGTCTGCTACAATACTTTGTGTACCGGGAATGTGAACAATTGTAAAATTAAATTCTTGTAAATAAAGTTTCCATCTACTTAATCTGTCGTGTGTAAATTTAGCGGAAAGTAAAACCTGTATCACTCTATGGTCTGTATAAACGGTCGTTTGTCTTCCATAATGAAAATGCCGAAATCTCATAAACGCCCATACAACACATAATGTTTCAAGTTCTGTAACAGAATAATTGCGTTCAGCAGGTGACAGAATGCGACTCGCAAAGGCGATGTTTTTAGTTACTGTACAACCATCTTCTTCAATTTCTTGAAAAATGTGTACGCCTAAAGCGGTGTTAGAACTGTCGGTGGCAATGGAAAAATTTCTAGTAAGATCTGGGTGTGATAAAAGTGGTGCATTCAACAGAGCTTCTTTCAGGTTCATAAATTCAGAATGTGCTTGCTTATCCCAGGACGAAATAGTGTTTTTACCTGTCAATTGACATAATCTAGGGGTGTCTAAAGCAGAGTAATGAATAAATTTACGAAAAAAGTTAATTAAACCCAAAAAACTGCGTAGTTGTTTCTTCATCGTAGGAACAGTAATGTCACGTAAAGCTTGAAGTTTTTCCGGGTCAGGCGCAATGCCCTCTGCTGAAATTGCATGTCCAAGAAATTTTATAGAAGTTTTACCAAAGTGCGATTTACTGAGATTAACTGTGAGTCCTTGTGCACGAAAAGTTCGTAACAGTTGTTCAAGAATCAGATTGTGTTCAGACCAGTTAGCTTCTGTCGTCTACATACGTTGTGATTCTGTCTTTAAGTTCTGTCGGAAGTATTGTATTCAAACCGCGAATAAATGCTGCTGAAGAAATAGTTAAACCGAACGGTAATTTACAAAATTGATAACAGTCTCCAAAACAAAGAAAAGCCGTGTACTTTCTGCAGTCCGGATGGAGCTGAATTTGCCAAAATCCCGATTTCAAATCTAATGTGGAATAAATAGCAGTACCATGAAATTTCTGTAGAAGTTCTTCTAGTGTCTGTGGGCGATCCGTTTCATTAACAATAATGTCGTTGATGTGACGCGAATCACGTACGAGGCGAAGTGAACCATCCGTTTTCTTAACAATATGGAGCGGGTTTATGTACTGATTAACAGCCGGTTCAATAATTCCTTGGTCAAGCATAGCTTGCAATTCTTTCTTAACTTGTTCTCTGTGAATATACGGAATGGGATAATGTTTGGCTTTAAATGTGTCGTGCTGTTTAACTTGAAATTCATACATAAAACCGGACATAGTACCAGGAACGTTGTCAAAAACTGGAGCTTGCTGTAAAAGAATTTTGCGTAGTTGCGTGCGTTCGTCGTCTGTATTTGCACTGCTCTGTTTAACTTTATCAGAAATCATTTGTATAACGTCATAGTCGGCTCCGTCTGGAGTATTATAGTTGTGTACGTGCGTATCTGTGAACAATGTGGAATGACAGTCTATGTTACGTGATGCGGAAATGACGTCTGTACGATTAACTGTTTGTTCTTCTGCAGATAAAGTGTGCTGAAATTCTAAAGCCAGTTGTACATTTTCATCCTTTAACATTAAATAGGAGTTTTGAAAGTCAATAATTGCGTCGTGTTGTACCAGAAAATTCGTACCTAAAATAACGTCTGTTGTCAATAAGGGAACAATCCAAAAATTTTAGTGAAATGTATGACCTGCAATACATAATGATAAATGTGTCTGTAATTTTACATCTACTCCTTTACCAGATACTGCTCCTTTTACTTTCGTTTTGCCTAATAGTAACGTAGGATAGGTATTTTCTTTGTTACATTCGTTGAAAGTTTCCTCATTTATAACTGACACAGGAGATCCAGAATCGATTACTGCTGAAAATTTCGATGATCCAATTTTTACTTCGATGACAGGGTGTGAAATGGTTTTTTGAATAACTGGTCTTTTCTGCAAAAGAGTGTCTCGGATGTCGTCAAAAGTAATAACATTTTCGTGAACAAGATTCTCTGTGTCAAAAGTATTGCTTGCGTTACTGGAAGATGCAACCTGTACTGTATTTAGTCAAATTCTATCTGACGTGCTATTATTTTTGGGAGGATGCTGTGGCATTTCCACTATTTGTACTGTTCTGCTATTTCTTCCTGACGTATTGCGTTCGGGATGATATCTACTGTCTGGTTCATTCATAATAATATGTTGTTGCGGATGATTTTGCTGTTGGTAAGACCGACTGTTATTAAACGTACGCTGAAAATTGTGCTCACTAATTTGACGTCTGTCATGATAGTCATTTCTATACGGTGCATTGCGATAGGAATTGAAATGGTGTGTTTTCTGTACGTACTGGTTTCCTTGTTGCTGTACGTTACTATTTGTTGGAGCTGACGCTATACGCGTAGGCGGCGAAACATTAAAGCCTGGTTGACCTTGTACATTACATTGTTGGTTAGGTATGCTAACCGGCTGGCTTTGATGCTGTTGTGGGGAAAAACCACTATTATTACCAAAATGCGTTTGCTGTTGCTGATAATTTTGACGATACTGCTGAAAATGTTGTACATACTGATGATTACAATTTTATCTGTTATTAAAATTACGGCTGTAGTCATTTCGGGAGTGTCTAAAGAGAACTGTCACTTTCGGTAAAATTTATCATATCAGGTTTTCTTTACACATTCTTAATCATAGATAGATCGATAGTTGAAGAGCTGTTATGACAGATATAAAGGATAGTAGAAGAGAAGGCAGCAGTGCAGAAAACTAAAGATGAAATAGCACTACTACGGCTCGGGGCCCTGTGCACGCTACGGCACATATTCATCTAAGTGTAATGAATCCCCTGAGGTCTATTACGCGCTGCAAATAAATGTTAGTTTCTGCATTACAGACAATGGCGGTGAAAATTCAAAAGCAAGTTGTTGTATCCAATCCAATTCTAGTTTCTGCGTTACAGGCCAAGCTGATAAAAATACAAAAGCAAATTGTCGTATCCAGTCCAAAGCGTGTACCTGTGCTCTGTCATTTTTAACTACCTTAGATTTTTTTACGGATAAAAATTGCTTATAATCAATGTTATCGTCTTTGAATGTCTGAACAGGTTCAGGATTGTATGAGAATCTGTTTGTCTGTGTCACTTCGGATTCTAATTCGCGTGGTCTCTGTAAATTACCTAAATTATACAGGCTGTGTGAGGGTGAGAAATATTAGGAATGTGGCGTATGCTGTGACGTGTTAGTGACTGAAACATTTTTCAACTCTGTCACTTCTTGCTGTAGAGTTGACAATTTTCTACGTAATGTATTATTGGACGAATCTATCTCACTGATCGTCTGCCGTAAATTTTGGAATTCGGGTGTTTGATTAAACGAAACTGGTGACGTATCGTCTGATTTGGTGTCATTATTACTTTCGATAACGTCAATACGACTGGCCAATTCATCATATTTTTCAGTCAGTATTTTTACCTGATCATCGTTTTTATTGTCACAAGCATTAATTTGTTTTTGTATTTTACGTGTGGTTTCGTTCAATTTTTTAATGTCTGCTTTGATGACATCGGAATCCTGTATTAATTCTAATTGTTCAAGTCTGTCGGTCACTGTCTGAAAGTCTACTGTATGTGTATCTGTTTTTGATTTAATATCGGAAATTTCATCACGCAGTTCGGTATTCAACTGTTTGATGGTATTAATTTCGTCTGATACTGTAGCAATATTGTTGTCTACGTATGTTTTTGCTTTCGTAAACAATTTACGCTTATCTTCCTGTCTCTGTGCAGTAATTGTTTCCATGATTTGTCGCTTTACTTTATTCTGTTCCTGTATAAATTCACGGTAACGCGTTTCACTGTTTTGTAGGTGGTGATTAAAGCGTTCGTCAATTTGGCTGTTCTGTTGGTCAAATTTCGCGTCTACCTTTGCATCCAATGTGCGCGAAAGTTCTGCTGACATTAATTTAAACTCGTCGCGTAACTGTGTTGTGTTTTCAGAGCATTGTTTAGCGACTGCACTAATTTCTTCTCTAAGTGATTCTGTTGTAACTGCTTGCGTATTCCTTAATTCTTGAGCAACAGATCTAATTTCTTCACTACTTTTCCTAGCACAAGCCTTCATTTCCTCACGTAATTGTTCCTTAGTATCATGACATTGCGCGGCAATGGCTGTAATCTGTTCACTAAGCTGTCTAGAATTGTTGTCTAATTTTTCATTAAGGTTGTCATGTTTTTCATTAAATTGTTTGTTCCATTCATTAAGTTGTTTGAAGTTTTCATTAAGCTTGTCTTGTTTTTCATTAATTTCATTAATTTGTTGTTGAGACTTTCACTAAGTTGTTTGTGATTGTTGTCATTTTCTTTCTTAAACTGTAGCAATACTGCCATAATTTGATCCAAGCCAAAATTAGCGTCTCTATTTTCTATGCTGTGTGTTGGTGTATCTGTATTTGTCACGTTTTCTGTAACCATTTGGTCAATCTGTAATTCTTGAAAAGGTTTCCCAATCGGATGTGCACTGTTAGTCACTACCTCAGAATCGAATAAATCTGTCGTATTTTGAGTACACTGTTCATTTTCGTTAGAAAAATTCATCTGTTCACAATTCAAATTTTGCAACTGTGTCGAACTGGGCAGCGTTCATTGTAACAGAATGTCCCGCGTCATCAATTGTCGTTAAATTAACAGAGGACACAATTGAATTTGTTTGCTCATCATTAGCATTAAAATCATTACTAGTGATCACTACGCACTGATTGTCTGTAAAAGAAGGACTATCATTAAGACACTGAGTGTCGCAAGTATCATCGGTCAAATTATTAGAGTCGGCTATTTCACTCATTACACATCGCGGCATTTTCACTAATCAAAATTAAGCACAAATGAAACAAGGACAATGAAAAATGCAACAAACACAATTACAACAAAGAGCAACAAATTGCCGATGATCTGTGAAAGAAAGAGTGACAAATTAGTAAATGCGTTGCGCCAGATGCAAACTACGTTTAAGTAAATAAGAGCAGATATATGACTACTTCTCAGAAGATTCACAAAGAAATACGATCCTGGCCGGATGTCGCCAAGTGTAACCTCCCCACAAAAATCCTAATAAAAAATGAAAATGAACCATGAACCAGGTGTAACCTCCCCTCGGAAATAAGAATTAAATGAATTTTAAATATTGTAACCTCGGAACAAAATTGGCTCGCATTTATAATCTCTATGCAGAAATGCATTCACATTTAATGTTCCCACAAAATTCTTTTCTCATTTAATGTTAAGCAGATATATGACTACTTCTCAGTAGATTCACAAAGAAATACGATCCTGGCCGGATGTCGCCAAGTGTAACCTCCCCCAAAAATCCTAATAAAAAATGAAAATGAACCATGAACCAGGTGTAACCTCCCCTCGGAAATAAGAAATTAAATGAATTTTAAATATTGTAACCTTGGAACAAAATTGGCTCCCATTTATAATCTCTATGCAGAAATGCATTCACATTTAATGTTCCCACAAAATTCTTTTCTCATTTAATGTTAAGTTCGAAACAGAAGAATTCCTAAGACCAAAAATAATAAAAAAAGGAAAATTCAGTAACCTGGTAAATTTTATGACAGCAGCGCTGCGCCACGGCCCTGTATTCTGAATAAAAAAAGCAAAAATTCTTACCTCAATAAAAACTGCGGATATATCTGCTCTTACCTAAAAAAATTTTCGGCACAGCTCCGTGTAATGCTGGCCTATGCTTTGTGACTCGTGAAAGGAATTAATTATTCATTGGATTAAATCTTTAAATTGAAATGAATGCTTTTAAAAAAATTACTTTATATTATAAAAATTATTATTGGGGCATTTTTTGAAAGAAATTGGATGACAGTTAACATACATTACTAGATATGCGCAAGGCTGCTTCTTTACCTTCTACAATATTACCCATCCTCCAGAGTCCCGACCAGAGCAGACTGCCGACACGCGCAGACTACTGTCGACTACTGCCGACTAATGCCGACTAGCAACAACTAACTACATACTGCTCTCTGGTCAGAGACTCTCGTAAGTCTTGCCTGTTGCAGGCAGCGCATACATCGCATACCTCTTACACCATTTAATCTTTCCTTGGATGTCTAGTGACCAGTAGGTAATTAGGAAAGCCTCTCTGAAATCGCCGTAACTGCGGCAGTTTGCTACAACGCTACACATGTATTCTGCCAATTAACCTTCCAGGTATCCACAGACAAATTCCAATTTTTATACTAGGCGCCAAACTCGAGTAGTACTTTATCGTACTGAGCAAGCACTGACTTTGGGTGTCATAAATTGTCATAAATTTTGAATTGGGAGAAAATATTTTAAGTCGAGACATTCATAATTTTGCGCCGCTTGACTTTCTCTAAATTCTGGCGCGCGTGTGCCCAAGATTTCATGGCCTACCGATCCCTGAATGCTATTGTATCTTCGTTTCGTGTTATCAGAGTAACGTAGTAATATTTCTGTACGTCTGAGTCGCGCGCAGTTGTGTTCCGGCTCGGTACTTTGTGTACTACGCGCCACTGAGTACGCGCGCTCGGCCGACCGTCGTACCCCGTTAAGCGGGCCTGTGCCGGGAATGTGGCTGCAAGTTGGGTTGCAAAATGTTCCCTTTGACGTTCCCGGTAACCAACGAACTCAAGGCGACGTCCTGTTGCTTCTGGCTGAATTTCTACACGAGCGACCAGTTCGCATATTTGCCTCATCTCATACGCCAACTCATTGTGCTGGGTAGTGAGACGTGTTTGCTTGTCTTTAATTTCCATCATTTATTCCCGTATCTTTTCAACTACTCTCTGTCCCTGTTTTTTGAGAGCAGAAATAGCATCCTTGATTGCGACCACTTCGACCCTGCCAGCGCTGCCTGATCTCGCGCAATCTGTCCATTTTTTGGCGCATATCGTTCTACTGACCTGGCTGTCCTAGACTCACGTTTGGACTCTACCGCTACCTCTCGCGTTTCATCTGATGTTCTATTAACGTCTTCAAACTCTGCCTTTACACCCTTAACTTCATTCCTGACCTACACTACCGGCAATTAAAATTGCTACATCAAGAAGAAATGCTGATGATAAACGGGTATTCATTGGACAAATATATTATACTAGAACTGATATGTGATTACATTTTCACGCAGTTTGGGTGCATAGATCCTGAAAAATCAGTACCCAGAAAAACCACCTCTGGCCGTAATAACGGCCTTGATACGCCTGGGCATTGAGTCAAACAGAGCTTGGATGGTGTGTGCAGGTACAGCTGCCCATGTAGCTTCAACACGATACCACAGTTCATCAAGAGTAGTGACTGGCGTATTGTGATGAGCCAGTTGCTCGGCCACCATTGACCAGGCGGTTTCAGTTGGTGAGAGATTTGGAGAATGTGCTGGCCAGGGCAGCACTCGAACATTTTCTGTATCCAGAAAGGCCCGTACGGGACCTGCAACATGCGGTCGTGCATTGTCCTGCTGAAATGTGGGGTTTTGCAGGGATCGAATGAAGGGTAGAGCCACGGGTCGTAACACATCTGAAATGTAACGTCCACTGTTCAAAGTGCCGTCAATGGCAAGAAGAGGTGATGGTTCAAATGGCTCTGAGCAATATGCGACTTAACTTCTGAGGTCATCAGTCGCCTAGAACTTAGAATTAATTAAACCTAACGAACCTAAGGACATCACACACATCCATGCCCGAAGCAGGATTCGAACCTGCGACCGTAGCGGTCGCTCGGCTCCAGACTGTAGCGTCCAGAACCGCACGGCCACTCCGGCCGGCTCAAGAGGAGGTGACCGAGACGTGTAACCAATGGCACCACATACCATCACGCCGAGTGATACGCCAGTATGGCGATGACAAATACATGCTTCCAATGTGCGTTCACCGCGGTATCGCCAAACACGGATGCGACCATCATGATGCTGTAAACAGAACCTGGATTCATCCGATTAAATGCCGTTTTGCCATTCGTGCGCCCAGGTTCGTCGTTGAGTACACCATCGCAGGTGCTCCTGCCTGTGTTGCAGCGTCAAGGGTAACCTCAGCCATAGTCTCCGAGCTGATAGTCCATGCTGCTGCAAACGTCGTCGAACTGTTCGTGCAGATGGTTGTTGTCTTGCAAACGTCCCCATCGGTTGACTCAGGGATCGAGACGTGGCTGCACGATCCGTTACAGCCATGCGGATAAGATGCCTGTCATCTCGACTGCTAGTGATACGAGGCCGTTGGGATCCAGCACGGCGTTCCGTATTACCCTCCTGAACCCACCGATTCCATATTCTGCTAACAGTCATTGGATCTCGACCAGCGCGAGCAGCAATGTCGCGATACGATAAACCGCAATCGCGATAGGCTACAATCCGACCTTTATCAAAGTCGGAAACGTGATGGTACGCATTTCTCCTCCTTACACGAGGCACCACAACAACGCTTCACCAGGCAACGCTGCTCAACTGCTGTTTGTGTATGAGAAATCGGTTGGAAACTTTCCTCATTTCAGCACGTTCTAGGTGTCGCCACCGGCACCAACTTTGTTTGAATGCTCTGAAAAGCTAATCAGTTGCATATCACAGCATCTTCTTCCTGTCTGAACCACGTCATATTCGTGATGTAGCAATTTTAATGGCCAGTAGGGTAATTTTACGTTTTTACAAACTCATCAACCCTCCTTTGAATTTCCGTAATTTCTTTCATGATATCGTCCTGTCTCTTTTCCTCCTTGTCTTGTCGCTACTAAATTTCTCTAATATCATTAAATAGGATCTCCTGCCTTTGATCTTTTTCCTGCCATCTCTTTTTTTCCCTTCCCTGTCGTCTCTTCTCTGCCTGTTGCATAAACTGAATGATAGAGTGTGCACTTCCCAGTAACGTACCCAGGACAAGACGCGCGCGATTCAACTGCTCTATGTCACCGTGTCCATGAAATCGGACTTTTTCTGTCTATATCTCTTTCCGTATTTACAGAACCTACATAACCTGCCACCTCGGCATCCTTTACACTTTCGTTTCCTGAATGAACTGAATCCTCATCATCGAAGTATTCTGCATTTGACATTTGCGTCCTATTCTGCATTTGACAGTTGCATTCTATTTGCTGACTGATTTAAATGAACTTCTTCCGCTGTTCTGTCTAGTACTGCATCAACAGCTGACTCGTGTTCCATTTTGGACGACGACAGTGCGCATACTTTCTCACTACATACACGAGCTTTGCTTCTCGACTGCTACTTCCGCAAGTTTCCGTCTCTAATGCATCACGCGCCACAACTCTACTCTGATCTTCTTTTAAATCAAGCACACATTTATGCCTAAGCCCATGAAACGAAACTTACTCTAAAATATCATACACGTCCCCATATTCAGATTTGTTCCACAACAGCTTACACAACGCTGTTAGCAACGATGCAACATCAGACAAGAACTGACAAGACACAACGAGAAATAAAAAGAAAAAACGACACAAACAATACATGCACTGAAATAAAATGACTACAACATATGACAAATTGCTGAGTAACAACACTTAGCGCCAAACCCGAGCTTAAATATTCTAGTGCACCATAGTCTCAATTTGAAGAAAAAAACGTTCCTATTTTGCAAGATAACGCACTAACTAATCTCACAAAAGTGCCGTGATTCGAGATCCTGGCCAAGGGGCGACAATTGCAAGCCGTCCTTTGCAATAATCATAAATATATGTCTGAGTGACGCTAAATGTTATTATTTTTACATAAAGAAAAGTATTATCATCTCAATATAACCTTCAAATCATGAACTACACCCTTACTGAATTTACTCAAGACACTTTTGTTGCCTATGCCTACAGTCAGTTCCAGAACTCAAATTAATAATCAAATTAATTAATTTAATAAGATTTAACCTTAAATTACTGGTGTACCTATTTACCACCACAATAAAACAAAAATAGCAAATAGTTGAGGGTGTATGAATGAAAAGAGTGGCGTATTTAAGTTTACAAAATAATGGCAAGTTTTATTAATCCTTTTTTTAACAAGAAGGAGCTGACGAATCGTACACAAAAAAGGACAAACACAAATCAGAATAGGGATGGTGTTTGACTGGAAAGCATACATAGGAGTGGAAGCTATACAAAGTCCCCCCATAATTAATCCCATTTACAGCGCAATCTGACTTTGTTCACAAGAATCCATTGCGAGGCACAACTCTATTCAAATAGAATCAACTACAACCTAGTATACCACAAACTATGGTTCACCTGAGAAAAGCGAGCTGTGTACATCATTTGACAATTCTATTCAGGTTCAGCAGTATTGTACCCTTTCGCCTTGAATCAGGTGGCAGAATACGACGCTCTATGGGCGATGATAGGATTGAATATGATTGGGGAGAAGAGAAGTTTGTGGCACAACTTGACCAGAAGAAGGGATCGGTTGGTAGGACATGTTCTGAGGCATCAAGGGATCACCAATTTAATATTGGAGGGCAGCGTGGAGGGTAAAAATCGTAGGGGGAGACCAAGAGATGAATACACTAAGCAGATTCAGAAGGATGTAGGTTGCAGTAGGTACTGGGAGATGAAGAAGCTTGCACAGGATAGAGTAGCATGGAGAGCTGCATCAAACCAGTCTCAGGACTGATGACCACAACAACAACAACAATGGGCGATGAGAGGCGCTTTGCGGCATCTGTAACGTTCTGACGCATCCACGAAAATCTTTAAACTACGCGGTCTGGCGTTCCAATTATTAGAATAAGGGAAATTTCTCTATCATATATTTCTGTGAGGTGCACCCGTCCGCTGGTCTGGCCAGACCAATTTGATTCTCCGCGCGGGGTAGCCGAGCGGTCTATGGCTCCTTGTCGCGATTCGCGCGGCTCCCTCTGTCGGAGGATCGAGTCCTCCCTCGGGCATGGGTGTGTGTGTTATCCTTAGCGTTCGTTAGTTTAAGTTAGATTAAGTAGTGAGTAAGCTTAGGGACCGATGACCTCAGCAGTTTGGTTCCATAAGACCTTACCACATATTTCCAAATTTTACCACCAATTTGGTTTACAGGCACGACGGTGTGTGCTGGAATTATCAAACGGCAGACAGCCAACTCCGGACGAATTAGTTCAGCCTCGCGACACATGATATGTCCGAAATGATATGCAGTTCCACTGTCTGTACAGTTGGAAATTTCCACTGGCTCATAGTCCACCACAGGATACCAACCGAAAGTATCACTCCCTAGGGAAAGATCTGAAGAGGAAGCAGGCAAAGAATCACCATTACTTTCTACTGAGCCTCGGTATCGGAGCCGAATTAGCAAAAACGAAACCACCCGCACATTGCACAAACCAACTGAACTATCCTCTACTCATTGAATCTCCCATCTTGACTGATCTGTTGGCCTGGTAGCCAATCCAGACACAGCACCAAGGCTCCCACGCTGGAGGAGCAAGCCTTCACTTTGCATATCCTGAGAGGAACCAATTTCCCTTGTCTGAAAAAAGAAGATTTTAGACTCGTTAGGTGTCGTTCTCATGGTAAGTATGGCCATGTTTTAGCAAAAAGCGTATTACCTATCTGGGACCACAGTCCCACATTTACGGACAGATTTGATCTTTCCAGTCCGGCCATTTCCAGTTTCTGAAAGAAGCTTCCCAAACAGTCATACCACTAACTAAAACAACCTGGCAGCTTCCTGGCGTCAGGGGAGTTACAGTCTTGCCTCCACTAAACACGTGCACCAACCACTCTGTCGGTACCATCCCAGCGTCTAACGTGAGAATACAGGAGTTTAATGACCTTCCCGCCTTTTGCACAAATGCTGTTTACAGCAGACTGTCGTAAACGGCTTCTCCATCCACCTTCCACCAACTGGCCAGCTTCATGAGGGACTGCTACCTGGCCCAGGTAAAATGTTTCGTGATCTGGAACCCTCCTGTCCGGCACTAAGTGGAAGGAGGATAGTGTCACGGCCAGAAGTCCCTTTGCAGGCACCGCGCTCAGAATTTACGCACGCCCCCCCCCCCCCCCCCCCCAGTCCATCTCTCTCGCTGTCCTCTGTGACCTCCACTACAGCCTCTTGGGTACAAGTTCTCTACAGGTTCCACATGCAGTTATAAGAACATACTGCCCACAAGTTCCTCATGCAAAAAAGTCATAAACCACACATACAAACTGTATTACTGGGAAACACCGAGATCATGACTGAAAATACGAACATTGATCTGACTGACAATGTTGTTAAAGAGAGAGAGTAGCTTGTCACCTCTCATAGTAATCATACAACTTCTCCCCAGAGCTAATCACAAAAAGGTCAATAATGTTAATTCGTGGTGACTATAGCGGACAGGGAAGACGTGACAGTTCATCCATGTCCTCACAAAAGCAGTCCTAGATGATGTGAGCTGTATGAACAGAGGCCCTTTCGCCCTGAAACTCGGCAACACCATTGTTGTCAAGTCTTCGAAGGAAGCCCTTGAAATATGAATTCATGATATCTAGAAACTGTTGGCGCCAGAGCCGGCTACTGTGGCCGAGCGGTTCTAGGCGCTTCAGTCCGGAACCGCGCTGCTGCTACGGTCGCAGGTTCGAATCCTGCCTCGGGCATGGATGTGTGTGATGTCCTTAGGTTAGTTAGGTATAAGTAGTTCTAAGTCTAGGGGACTGATCACCTCATATGTTACGTTCCATGGTGCTTAGAGCCATTTCATTTTTGTTGACTCCAGTATGCCAATATAGATACGTTTGAATGTCTATGCATGAGATGCATATGGGGCCTCAAGACGGCAAATCGAGTTGCCGAAACTGATTCTGAAAATAAAATAAAATAACTTTTCACATGACACGACTGTTTGGCGAGTCTCCTTGTGAAATAAATGGCAGATACACTGGTCAAAGTTATTGTGAGACTGTAGTCCATCCCCCAGAGAATCTTTTCAGCAGTGCATTTGGCCCTTACTTCATTTTTATGGATGACAGTGTGTGACCACATAAAACAAAACAGGCGGATATTATCTTGGAATTACAAGATATTCGGCAAATGGAGTGGCCTCCTCATTCCCCGAATTAAATCCTATTGAGCACATATGGGATGCATTGGGGGTCATATTGCAGCATGTCCACGCCCACCAGCGACCATCCAGCAATTGTCAAGTGCGTTGGTGGTGGGATGGAACGTCCTGCCACAGGAAAACGTTACTGGTCTTGTCACCAACAAGGGACCATGCTGCAGAGCATGCATTTGCGTTCGTGGCGATCACACACCTCATTAAAAACCATGTGCTGTCATTTGTAATGCCCAGGGAACCACCATGTATTGGGGTGACTTCAGTGAAATTACCGTCTTTGAATAAGGATGTCATTTCTGTTCTCAGTGTACTTCTTTCAGTTGCGTTCTGCTCTTTACTGTAGCAGTTTTTTCTATGTATCGTCCAGATTTCATTGAGTTACGTTATTTGGCAGTCACACATCAAGCTAAAGATACTTTTGTCCTTACGTTCTGCACGCCAGTGTGTGTGTGTGTGTGTGTGTGTGTGTGTGTGTGTGTGTGGGTGGGTGGATGGGTGGGTGGGTGGGTGCGTGTGTGTGGGTGGGTGGGTGTGGGTGTTTGTAGATGTGTCTCTGTGTATACGTATATACATATATGGGGTGATTTAAAGCAGAAAGAGACATAATATTATCGTGGAAAGGCAGTTGCCAGACAGAGATTCATTGGAAGAATCCGCAGGAACAGTAGCCCACATCCAATGAAGGTCGCCCACGAAACCCTCGTCCGCCCGATACTTGAGTGCTGTTCCATCTGTGGCCCTTTCCAGATGGCACTAACAAGCAAAACAGAGGACGATATAAAGATGAGAAGCGCGTTTCGTCGCGAGTTCGCTAAGTACGTGTTAAAGCTTCACGAAGAAGCTCTTCCAACTTGTGAGGTCACTGCTGCCTGCATCTCGATCGAAAGAGAATAAATAAAACGTCTGTGAGTTTGCGACAATACGTGTTAAGCATCTTTTGGTTTAAAAAAAGCAATAGTAAAATTCATTGTTTAGCGCCGAGATGCTTAACCTTTAACTAACGTAGTGCCAAACATGGGACACTTACACCGTGGTGCGATCAATCTGACTTCTTAATTATAGGTGGGTGTAATGTTAACAATTTGAAACCCTTTGAAATTTTCTGTTTTGCATATGGCAGAGTCTTTAACACGATGTAAATAAACACGAAAATACAAAACATTAACATTAAATAATCATTGATAAACTGGCATTCAGATATGTTTACTGCACATCTTGTAAAATAATACATTTACATGTTTTTCATAAGCTAATAACGAAATTAAGGCTTCGATAGATTTTTTATTTCTTCTTGAAGAACTAATGCAACAAAAAATGTCACGTTTTTTGCCTGAAAAAATACCTCATGAAAAATTAGAGCCCTCCAAATCCCAATTTTTCACAGCACTGCATGAATCTTGGTCTCTTGCAGATGCAGCAAACGTGCGAAGTCTTTCTTTTCTTGCTGGCTGGGCAGATTCTGCACGCTTTCCTATTCCTAGGACCTAATTCTGCTTCCACTGCTTCTTCTGTTGGAGCATCGGGACCTAAAATCCGGCGGGTCATTAGTCGTAACTCCTGCGGAAGTCGTGGGTTCTGAGCTCGTTTTGCATTTGTTTCATCACAAGACTACGGGCGAGCTCTTTCAGGAAGATACCTCTGTCGACAGGAGCTTCATCTGATCCACTCTTCTGAAGAACATATGCATTTACTGTGCTGATGTCCAATAAACGGTAGAATAAACACATCGGCCAACGTCGAGCTCTTCGACTGCAGGAGTATATGGAGCACTTTTTGTCCAGTTCATCGACACCTCATTTTGTGGCGTTGTAGTATGATATTATTTCTGGTTTCTGAGAAGTCAAATCCCCAGCGGGGCTATGATGCATGGAAGAGACAAGAAGAACCGCTTTATTTGTCTTTGGCACATGCGACAACAGAGTGGTGCCTTGCGTAAAACTGTACAAAGACGAACCAACTGGCCTATGCTTATTTGGTTGGAAGACTTGCGGAATCTCTCTCTTATTCTTTTTTAGAGTTACAACAAAAGTCAATCCTCTTTTCCTTAAGTCTTCTACAGCCTATATTGACCTGAACCAATTGTCAGCAGTAATGTTGCGATTACTAAATGGCTCTGAGCACTATGGGACTTAACATCTATGGTCATCAGTCCCCTAGAACTTAGAACTACTTAAACCTAACTAACCTAAGGACAGCACACAACACCCAGTCATCACGAGGCTGAGAAAATCTCTGACCCCGCCGGGAATCGAACCCGGGAACCCGGGCGCGGGAAGCGAGAACGCTACCGTACGACCACGAGCTGCGGACTGGTGCGATTACTGCCATACATTGGTTTACACAATCGCAACAGAGACTGCGTTGGTGTCACCATTTTCTTATCATTGTCCGGCAAAGTATCGCCAAAAGAGCCTTTTCCGTTAGCACACTGGACTCGCATTCGGGAGGACGACGGTTCAATCCCGTCTCCGGCCATCCTGATTTAGGTTTTCCGTGATTTCCCTAAATCGCTTGAGGCAAATGCCGGGATGGTTCCTTTGAAAGGGCACGGCCGATTTCCTTCCCTATCCTTCCCTCACCCGAGCTTGCGCTCCGTCTCTAATGACCTCGTTGTCGACGGGACGTTAAACACTAATATCCTCCTCCTCCTCAGAGCCTTTTCCAGTGTACAAATACCCATTATAAAAGTAATTGGTCCTTGCATCGCACAAGGACATTATTTTAAAACCGTATTTACCGGTCTTCTTTGCATGTCGACCACAAATGAGCATTTACCACGGAAGGAAACTATTATAGTTTCTCATCTACAGTAGCATATGTGCCTAAATTGAAATATTTTTGGGAATTTTCCACAATTTTTCTAAAGAGAAAAGAGGCTGCTGCCATTTTGTCAACTTTGAGGCTCTCTTTTCTAGTTCGAAAGTCATCAAACCGTAAGCAGTTCAACAAAATTAGGAAACGATTCCTAGACATGGCACATCTGAAAATTTCCCGACCTGAACCATCAGTTGCAAATATATAATTTACGTTTTCGTGCTTGGATTTAAAGACAGAAGAATGTCTCAGTAATCCTAAAAAAGCCGAAAGTTCATCCAACTCCAGGTTCTGAAGTTCAGCTTTGCTTTTGTCAGAGTACTTCTGCCTGACGCAATCTATTTTAGTATTTGTCCAAAGTAGGATGTGATTGAGAACTTCGTCATCAAAATAAAGATGCCATAATGAAAATGGGTCTTTTGGATCTCCTGTACTCAACCTGGTGAATGGAAATTTCATGATGATGTTATGGCGAGGAGTTCTTACAGCTCGTATCGAAGGTGCTTTGGCCCATTTGTACTGATTCTTGCCATAGAAGTAATTGCTTCTCCGTTGTTCATCACGTGGATCACTACTTTCAATACTTTCATCAGAGTAATTTTCTGTTGCACTTTGTTCTGACAAAGTGTCATGCTCACTCACAATGAGTTCAGTTTCTTCAGGATTATCGTCACAGTCACTATCATCTGATTCCTCCAACCATCTTCTTGCAGTTTCTTCAAAGTTTCGGTCTGAAATGTTCACATGTTGTCTGCTACTTGCATCAGATCCTTTACCTGTTAGGTTCTGCCATATTTCAAAAGATGTGAAATGGAAAATATAGAGAATATGAAAGGACAGTAATTGCAGAAAGCCGGCCGGAGTGGCCGTAAGTGATATTCGCTCATAAAGTACTCTCCGCTGCACACTGTAAGATGACATATCGACTTTAGATGTAGATTTAAATATACATAAAATTAAGGAACACACAGAATACAAACAAAAATTAAGTAAGAACCAGCTCTAATGTCTTTTACACACGCACTGAAGGCGTGTGTTCAATGGACGCAAGATAAGCACTGCTTACACAGCATAAAGTGGGAATAGTGGCGAAACTGTAAACATTAAAGCTTAATTTCATTTCTTACGTGGATCGAAACATGCTACATTATACAGTATTTTTGTATTAGCGCTTCCGTCTGTTATCTTCCTGAGGAGAGGTTCGCGCGCCCGCATCTCGTGGTCGTGCGGTAGCGTTCTCGCTTCCCACGCCCGGGTTCCCGGGTTCGATTCCCGGCGGGGTCAGGGATTTTCTCTGCCTCGTGATGGCTGGGTATTGTGTGCTGTCCTTAGGTTAGTTAGGTTTAAGTAGTTCTAAGTTCTAGGGGACTTATGACCACAGCAGTTGAGTCCCATAGTGCTCAGAGCCATTTGAACCAGAGGTTCGCGTCCAGTCAAGGGCCGATGTTTTCTAAGCGGACTGTACAAATGGCCGCTAGAGCTCCGGGAAACGCGGCTATCCGCAATCCCGCCCGTCAGAGTATACGACAACGGCAGAGAGGACAGCTTAAATTGCTCTGAGTGTAACGAGGAGCTATAACATCCATATTTTTCCTTGTCACAAATATTTGGCTGTTTATTGCCTTTTGTATGCAAAGATAATGAAGAGACAGATACTTTACATATTACAACCGACGACACTTCCGGCTGATGTATTTCTGCCACTAACGACATGTGGTAGCCAACACCTGGTCCCAGCGACTGCGGACCTTTGTGTGAGATGAGAAGAAATAAAGTAGCAATTTTTTATCTGTGCTACGAAAGACTCAGTCATAATTAAGGCAATTGACTACTTACACTTGCGATAAATAGTTTTATGTTATCTCAATGCCATAAGCAGCCTTAACGGGTTATAACCACAATTATGGTACACTATATGATCAAAAGTATCCGGACACCCCCAAAAACATACCTTTTTCCTATTAGGTGCATTGTGCTGCCACCTACCGCCAGGTTCTCCATATCAACGACCTCATTAGTCGTTAGACATTGTAAGAGAGCAGAATGGGGCGCTCCGCGGAGCTCACGGACTTCGAACGTGGTCAGGTGATTGGGTGTCACTTGTGTCATACATGTTTTAAGCACTTTCTTGCTTTCCACTGTTGAAGAGCAATTCGGAGATGGCGACTGCATCTTTCAACACGATCGAGCACCTGTTCCCAATGCACGGTCTGTGGCGGAATGGTTACACGACAATAACATCCCTGTAATGAACTGGCCTGCACAGAATCCTGACCTGAATCCTATAGAACACCTTTGGGATGTTTTGGAACGCCGACTTCGTGCCAGGTCTCATCGATCGACATCGATATCTCTCCTCAGTGCAGCTCGCCGTGAAGAATGGGCTTCCATTCCCCAAGAAACCTCCCAGCAGCGGACTGAACATACGCCTGCGAGAGTGGAAGCTGTCAAGTCTAAGGGTGGGCCAACACCATATTGAATTCCAGCATTACGGGTGGAGGGTGCCACGAACTTGTAAGTCATTTTCAGCCATGTGTCCAGATACTTTCGCTCACATAGTTTAAGAAAACAACCGATCTCGTCTGAATCGCACTGCTAAGCAGGGAAACAAGGAAGTACAAGCATGGTAGCGCCAGTGTGAATATCAAACTCTGCTGTACTGTAATTTTGCTTCCCCGAAGTTTCCAAGAGGAGAAGAACATAATACAACTGAACAGACCTACTACGGTATATTGCACTATAAATGCAAATCTTGATTTAGGGGTTTACATACAGAACTAAATAACAGTTAACTCACACATCTGGTTAGTGAACATGACGAACGTCTGAAATATCATTTAGGACATTCTTCTATATTAACAGGAGTGTCATACAGTATCTAATACAGAATGACTTGACTGCCTTTTATCAATCATCCTCGTAAATAAAATTGGAAATAAGATAAGTGAATCGAATTTTGTGCCAGTTATTCTAGATGAAGCAACTTATGTGTCTCATTACTCGCAAGTTTTCTCAGTACTTCACTATTTCACAGCTGTTCATCAAACCAATGAAAGAATTACGGTGGAATTAGTTGTGGCTGGTATTTGAATGAATCGCAATCAAGAATGATAAACACGTTACCTATCGCAACATTCGTTGCCATTTGAATTCAGTGCTATCGCAAGCTGTGTCAAACACTGCAGAATTTTTTTCTTCGCTTTGAATGGTTTAGCTACTGTTTTTTCGAGTAACCAAAAGAATCTGGGAAATAGATGAAGAAGTAAAGAAACGACTGTACCTCATCTGGGGAAACCTTATACCGCAGTGAGCTGATATCACTTTTCAAGAAGATAACGTACTGAGAAGTGAAACGAAGAAGCCTATAGTGCTGCTCGTGCGTTTGAAATCATGATGCAAAGTGTCAGATAGTTTGCCCCTCACTAACGCTTTCTTTGATATATTACAAACCAGAGCTTACGATATTGGCTACTGTTTACCAATGTCACTGACTTGAAAGAATATGGGAAAAGAGTCTTTCATGCCAACAAATCTCTTAACTAAATGTCCTACCCATAAAGCTGCAGTCAATTTGGTAAAAAATTTAAAATAATCTACTTTAAAATTTTGAACACTGTGATGGGCCAGTTACGAAATAGGGTCAGTAACTTGAACTCTCTATTATTTCTGGAACTTTTAAATGTACATAGTTTGGATAAGTATAAACAGTGTTACTCTGAACATGCATAATAATCACTAAAAGATAGAGCCAACTTCATTATACGGAAGATACTTTCATATTTTAAAATGATATTTTGTTCTTTTGTAACTGCTTACTTCAACGAAAAGTTCAATACATAACACTGTAAGTAACGTCACAAAAACCAGACCACCAAACTGATATACGAACACTTAGTTTACTGAGCTTAACTGCACATCACACAAGCGGACCGCTGAAACTGACACTTATTCAAGACGTTATGGCGAAACAAACCCTCTTCTCCTAAGTTAAACGGGCATAGTGGAAAAATCAATGATGTTAGAATTTATCCGCTTATGCTACCTAATGACTCCAAGATATGGGAATTAGGTCATTCGTCTCACGTGAAGAAAATACCTTTGCACTCATGGTGGCGTCCTCAGTAAGGTTAGAACCAACGCCGGATTAAGACAGTGTAGGACCCGTAGCAAATGCTAACAAGAGGCCCTTGATATGGTTTAGGTGTCAAAGTCTAGGATATAAAACAGCACTTTCCAAAACATGTTTTCTCGATTTCATTTGGGCAAGTTCGGAGATAACACTAGTCAAATGAATGCAACTAAGTAAATCAAATTCTATGTTCATTAAGGATAGATCGTTTAATCGTTCCTGTCCCATAGTGTTCCATAACTCATTTTTAATGCGCTTTAATGTTGAAATTAGAACGGTCCCCACTGCAGTCGGGGATCATCAAAGACAAGTAAATGCGTAAGGCTATTTCTACATTTGGGGAACATGATTCGAATGAACTTTCTATTCAAAGTTCATAAAACTGCAGTTCCAGGGGCTCGTGCTCTTTGCTGTCGAAGAGGAACACCTACATCTTTTTTGAACAGCTCAGCAAGCTGCACCGGTTCGTCACCTAGGCTCTCTTCTAAATCATCCGGGTAAGCACTGGTGATAATAATTGGAGCCCCTTTCGAGATCTCTTCTGCTATTAAAGACTTAAATTGACGAAGTATTCCAAATACACTAGCCACTTGCTGGTACACTTCTATGTGTTTAGCTAATACAGACAGCAAATTATCAATTATGACAAAAAACTCCAAAATTTGAAAATGTTGTCGAGGTGTTTGATTTATTCCAACTTCACAGAGTATAGCAGAGTCACTGAGATGGTCGTACTTTGTGTTGCGCTTGTGTCGTCTTGAAATCTGTTACTTATATTCTTTACAGCCCGTCAGCACTTTGTCTTTTGGTTCAGTATCTGAAAATGTGGACCACATTGCTTGGACGTACTTGTGTTAAGGTCTTGATCACAGGACTGCAGCGACGCGCTATACGTTTGTAAGCGTTCAAGAATTTCGTTGCAAGCAATAGTCGTGACGCCCCTCTCCAACCTATCCATCTTTGAAACTCGTCGATCATTCTGATTACGACAGTCTATCTTTAGATCCATGTTATTAAACATGTCACACCGACCACCTTTTAAGCTGTGGGCGAGTTGCATATATTACACAGCAATAGTCCACCAACAAGAAGGAAACTTTCACTCTAGGCGGCTCGTATTAAAAGTACTGTGACAAAAGTAAATACACCGTAGAAGGAATGAACACCTACAACAGTAGGCTTACAAAAATACAGTATCTATTAATTGTTTTCTTATTGCTAATCAGTAGGAATCTGTTTTAACCGATCGGTTTATTATGACTAGCTCGGATAACATTTGGGAATTTCCCTGTATGTTTTGAGGTGTCGTCACCTTACAAAACATAAACTATGGTGCGCCAGCGCACACTTTTAGAAATCAGCTAAAATTGTTGCTACTTTTTGTAGATTTGGACGCCGCCGTCTTTCGATTGGACAGATTTTTGTTACAGGCAAGCTCTGGGTCCCACAATGCGCGGCATCCGTAGTATTTGTTAACTCTTGCTGCACGCTTATCCGGCATTGGTTAGAAAAAGCCCCTCCATGTAATGAGAAAGGTTAAATGGACGAGGAGAGTAAAATATACTCTATCTTCTTTTTTAGTGGCACAGGCTGATATTATAGCCCTGTACCCATCTTTAGTTTCGTTTACACAGTTGTATCAACAGCGAATGCTGCAATACGTTTCTCAGTTTCTCAATCTCTACTTCTTCAAGTAGTTGTAGTCTTATCAGCTAAGATAAGATCCGCAAGGCGTTAGTCGGCGAGAAGGTGCAGCAGGGTTGACGTAAGCCGCGCGGCAGTATCTGTGCACCTGTCCAATAGCGCGCCATTAAAGTAATTGAATGTAGCCCTTGTTAGTCGCTCGACAGCAGAGACGCAAAAGCCTCTCGATACTACAGACGCGCCATTAGCAAGGGCTGCATTGTGTGTCATTGGTCAATCGCACGGATACTACCATCCGGCTAGAGTCGCCACAGTCCACATAATGGAATCCCACCTTTACTCGAAAAATTTGCGACATCAG
This sequence comes from Schistocerca cancellata, assembly GCF_023864275.1. Lineage (NCBI taxonomy): Eukaryota > Metazoa > Arthropoda > Insecta > Orthoptera > Acrididae > Schistocerca > Schistocerca cancellata. The sequence continues at coordinate 184,091,960 of NC_064632.1, forward strand.
ATTGATCGCAGCAAGGCCGCCCATACTCGGCGGAAAGGGAGGGGGCGGGCGGGGGAGGGGGGGGGGAGCGGGGTGCCCCTCCTCCCCCTAACTTTGACGGAAAGGAAAAAATACAGAGTAGTCAGGTGTTTTTCTTTCAAATAATAACTTAAAAGCTGTTGTTATGGAGGTTTTTAAAAGGGTTGGAACTCGAACTTTGTTGTGGCTACTTACAGGTAGCCTTTGTCTTCCCAAATATTAAAAATACTCCAAACCCCGCACCCAGTTCGCCCCACACCACTCTACAAATTATCGCAACAGCGGCTCTTGGCTCGCAGGTCTCGGCCAATAAATAAACTTCTTTGTCAACACGTAATAAACGTTTCTCCAATTTATTCCCATTCCCATAATAATTATACTTCTGAATGTTTAACTTTAGAGGCAAATCACAGATTAACTTGTGAAGAAATCCTCTGCCAGGAACAGTACGTTTACACTTATGCATAGTTTGCTGGTACTGACGCATTTCACAGGACATGGTGATTATTTATGCATCTTCCCAGCTATCTTATGTCAGAAAAGATCCCAGCAGTCGTATAAGCATCTTACGACTACGATGTTTCAGAACTCACTCGACAAGGAAAACGTCAGGCTCAGTAGTTTTCTGTAACACTTCCGTATAGAAACCTTCTGAAATACGAGGGTTGGAACTTAAATAGTGGAAACTATTTATTCACAACCGATACAAAAGAGTTACATGTTTGCACCTGTTACTGTCCTTCAAAGTAATCACCAGCGTTGTGCAGAACCCGTTGCCAGCGATGTGGAAGGCGTAGTATACCGCTAGCAGAGCCTCTTCTGTTGATGGTGTCGAATCTCTGGGACGGTTCTGAAGCAAATACCACGAAGTGGTTCCTTCATCTTCGGAATCAAATCAAAGTCACAAAGCCTTAAGTCCTGTGAGTATGGTGGATGGTACAGTACGTCCCAGTCCCATCGACCGAACAGAGCAGCCACAGCTTGCGCTGTATGCGCCTGTGCATTGTCGAGCAAAATGATGGGTGGGTTGCGCAGAAAATCTTGACGCTTCTTTCGCAAAGCTGCTTCAAAAACGACCAGTAATACTGTGCATTGACGGTCTACCGTGGAGGAACGTAATGCGTTAGGATAATACCATCACAGTCGTACACGAGAATCACCATAACTTTCGCAATACTGGAGATCCGACGCACTTTCGACTTTCGTGGCGACCAATAACGACGCCATTCGTTGGATTGGCTTTTCAGTTTTGGCTCTTACGATGTGTCCCATGTCTCACCCAGTGATACGATACGGCGTAAGGAAGCCTCTCCTTCGCGTTCATAGTGCTCCAAGTGCGTCTGAGCAGCGTCGTAATGCATCCATTTCTGCATTTCCGTCAAGTCGTGTGGAACCAATCGTGATGCAATTTTGCGCATGCCCAGACGTTCCTTCAGGATGCGAAGCACAGTCGTATGGCCTAATTCGGTTTCGTGGGCGAGCTCACGAGTCGTATGGCGTCGATTACTGTCCACTAACGCGGTAACAGCATGCACTTCCTCTTCAGAGACGCTAGGACGACCTGCCCGATGCATGTCTGCTAGTTTGCCGATCTTCGTTGAAGGCTTTTATCCAACGTGCCACTGTTCTGTACGGCAATGCCGATTCCCCGCACGCTTCTTGAAGACCTTGATGCCACTGTCGTGCTGTACGACCTCTGGCACATTTAATCTCGATGCAACTCCGTTGATCCTGTTTCGAAAATATAGTGATACAGGCCTCTCGCTCACAAGTGACTGTGTTTCCCTCGATTGTGTGCACGCCGGTGACGTAGGACGGGCGAGTCCATGTGCTCGGAGGTAAGGTAGGTATGTCGACAACGTGTGCTATCCGCGACAATAGTAGAATCGATTGCATAGTGTCTCTACAGCAGTGTTTCCACTATTTAAGTTCCAACCTACGTATTTCCTCTGTCGTTCTTTCCAGTGTATGTTCGTGGTCTGATGTGATGAACGCTGTACAGTGGTGTGTAATACTTAAGGAAGAAAGTTAACTTTTGCGTGATGTATCACTGTGAAGAAACAGCTCGTTGAAACTTGCACCATACATAAAAAGAACTGCTACAGTATTGTACGGAAGATAACCGAAAGAAATACGCAATGAGACGAACAGAAATTACACTTTTATTCGAAGACAATAATTATACTAAAGTCACTGCGATTCATGATCGTCCTTTGGAAGTTAAAAAATTCGGGATGTGGTTGTTAATCAGGTGTGTGCTCGCCACAGATGGCAATGCTACTCTGCTACGTTCCATTCCTCCAGCACTGCGACTGGGAGCTCCTGGATGGTCGTTGGTGCACGTGGACGTGCTCCACTAAGTTTCCCCAACGCATCCCAACCGTGCTCAATGGATTTTAAGTCAAGGGAACAAACAGGCTAGTCCAGTCGCAGAATATCCTCTCATCCCTGGAGCTCCTCCATTGTGGTCACGCATTGTCATCCATCAAAATAAGTCAGTGCTGAACGCACCCCTGAAAAAATACACGTGGGGAGGGAGTGAAGGTCGCAATGAAGTCGACCAGTGACTGTGCGGTGTTAAAAGATTTCGATATCAGTGTGCCCATCCAACATGATTCGTCCCCAGACCATGCTTCCTGAACCACCAAAACGATCATATTCAGCGATATTGGACTCACCTTCATATGGCGACAGTTGGGAACGTGTAATGCCCTGGAGCAGATGTTATGGTGTGCAGAGGCATAATCTTGCGTTGGTGTACTGACAACCAAATTTTTGAACGTGGTACACCCACCAGTCAGCATTATTGTGACTCTTTATTCCGTCCCCATGTGCGTCTGTTCAGGGGTGCATTCCGGCCTGGCTTCTTTTTTATGGATGACACTGCACTACCACATCAAACAGCGCAGCTGAAAGAGTTCTTGGAATGAGAGGATATTAGGCTACTGGACTGGCCTCCGGTTCCCCTGACTTAAATCACATCGAGAAGTGTGGGATGCGTTGGGAAGTCCACATGTATCAACGACCGTCCAGCAGTTGTTCAAATGGCTCTGAGCACTATGAGACTTAACATCTGAGGTCATCAGTCCCCTAGAACTTAGAACTACTTAAACCTAACTAACCTAAGGACATCACACACATCCATGCCCGAGGCAGGCTTCGAACCTGCGGCTGTAGCAGCAGCGCGGTTCCGGACTGTAGCGCGTAGAACCAGCAGTTGTCCACCGCCCTTGTGGAGGAGTGGGATGCTCTACCACCAGACTTTCATTGCTGCCTATATGACCACATACCCTGTTAAGAAACATGTCCTGCCTTTTATAAAGTTTAGAGGACCATCATGAATTGCAATTACTGCAGTGTAGTTATTGTCTTTGAATAACAGTGTCATGGACGTATTGCATATTTCCTTCAGTTATTTTTGTATTACAGAGAGAGTTACGAAGAAGAGTACATGCTTTGAGGGGTGATAGTGATGCTGAACAAAAACCGTCGCATGCACTTATGTCCTGTTCATAACAGTGTCCGAGGAAACTAATGGGGAAGGGATAAATGCATATGACAGTAAATGAAACGTTGTGATCTATGTTTTGTTTAATTGTGTACATTTCCTTACAAAAGATGTTCAATAACAATAAGTCCATCGTTCACTGCAATACATTTTGCAGCTCTTGAAGACAGTTCCTGTGTTGCTGATCTGAGCTCATTAGTACAATCCTTTATTTGAGCCACACATGTAAAATGTGAGCAAGATGTTCCTCCTTGGTTTCCATTCTGTGCTTGTAGATTTCGCTCTTAAGCCAACCCCATAAACAGTAATCTAATAGAGTAAAATCGGGTGACCTCAGTAGCAAAGAAATGACTCCACAGCAGTCGATCCAACGCCTAGGATACTCATCGACACACCATGCTATTAAAATGATCAACAAAGACGTAGCCTAATGGTACTTTGATCCTATTAGCATGTGAATGCTAATGAAGAAGGACATGTAGCTGATTCCGGTGATGTTCAGATGCTATATGTTGGATGGAAGGTGTATGCTGTATTCATTGATCTTGAGAAGGCTTTTGACTGTGCCAGATGGGACAAACTAATGGAAATCCTAAGGAAACATGGAGTTGACTGGAGGGATAGACGGCTAATTAGAAATTTATATTTGAACCTGAGAGCAAGAGTAAGAATAGGGGGTGTGATGAGTGAAGAAATTGAACTGGGAAGAGGTGTAGCACAATGTTGTTGTTCATCACCAACACTGTTCAATATATATCTGAAGGAAATTATTAATGAAAGTTTTGATGAAAGGAGAGGAGTTTGTATTGGGGGTCGGAGAATGGAGTGTATAAGATTTGCAGACGACATGGTTGTGATGGCAGAGAGTGCAACAGAGATGGAACAAACGTTAGATGATCTAAACACTAAATTAGAAGAATATGGAATGGAGATTATCAAGAAAAAAACGGAAAGCATGGTAATTGGAGGAAAGGGGAGAAAATGCCATATGAAAATAGGGGGAGAGGAAATAGAGCAAGTGAATAACTTCAATTACTTGGAAAGTGTAATAATGGATGATATGTATTGCTCAACAGAAGTTTTTTCTCAGAATCAGCAAAATTCACCCCTCAAAGCATGTACCTTTCCTCCTGACTCACCCTGTATACTTTAGCGGTTCTTTCCATGTTTGATCCAAGTTTCATCGAGCTATGTTACTTCAAAGTGACACATCATGCGAGAGTTACTATACAGTGTGTATATCGAAATCTCTCTACAGTGGGAGCTTCAATCTATGTAATTGCTGAATAGTGGTGTATATTGCACCTATTCACTGAAACCTTGAAGTGTACATTATAAATTCACCACCACCGACACTGTGGAGGTTGACAGGTTTACAAACCGCATATGTTTGCAGCAAATCATCAATCACATGGACAACTCCTTTGAGGTCTTCTGTTTAACTCGTACAGCAGTTTTATCACGTAATTCGTGTCTGAATGGTAGCTGTTGTATCGAAAAGGACTTTAACACTTTGAAAACTCCTATTGATTCATTCATTTAACTTACAGATATGATTTTGGTGTAATTTTGTATCAAAATACATAAGTTTTGTACATTATATCTAAACAGGTCCCTTGTGAATTCCACTGGTTATGAGGCAGACGCTCCATAAGAAGTTGATTTCTTGCACAACTCTCTGTAGCATGTCAGGCGTGACTTGTTCAGTTATGGCATAGATTCTACGTCTGAGCTCTAATAGAGAAGCTGGTAAGGGTGGATCAAGCATGGTACCCTTGTTGAAGCCCCAAAAGAAAAAGACAAGCGTGACGAATGTGGGGGCCATCCAACTGGCATACTTTGGCCCATTCACTTCCTCGAAAGTGGACATCTAGGAAACCCCAGATGTCAGAGACGTAATGTGCCCATAGGCACCATCTCATATGAACGTAATGCTGCGTTCTCGGTCATCAACGTAAATCTGGAGGATTAAAAAGTTTTCCAGTATATCTCAGTACAGCCCGCATCTCGTGGTCGTGCGGTAGCGTTCTCGCTTCCCACGCCCGGGTTCCCGGGTTCGATTCCCGGCGGGGTCAGGGATTTTCTCTGCCTCGTGATGGCTGGGTGTTGTGTGCTGTCCTTAGGTTAGTTAGGTTTAAGTAGTTCTAAGTTCTAGGGGACTGATGACCATAGCTGTTAAGTCCCATAGTGCTCAGAGCCATATCTCAGTACACTGTTCCGTTGATGGTTGTCGGTTGGAAAAAGGAAGGTCTGTAAACATTCCTCTTGCTCAGTGTACAACACACATTGAATTTTGGGCTTCATCGTTGTTGTGGTCTTCAGTCCTGAGACTGGTTTGATGCAGCTCTCCATGCTACTCTATCCTGTGCAAGCTTCTTCATCTCCCAGTACCTACTGCAGCCTACATCCTTCTGAATCTGCTTAGTGTATTCATCTCTTGGTCTCCCTCTACGATTTTTACCCTCCACACTGACCTCCAGTACCAAATTGGTGATCCCTTAATGTCTCAGAACATGTCCTACCAACCGATCCCTTCTTCTAGTCAAGTTGTGCCACAAACTCCTCTTCTCCCCAATTCTATTCAATACCTCCTCATTAGTTATGTGATCTACCCATCTAATCTTCAGCATTCTTCTGTAGCACCACATTTCGAGAGCTTCTATTCTCTTCTTGTCTAAACTACACTCCTGGAAATGGAAAAAAGAACACATTGACACCGGTGTGTCAGACCCACCATACTTACTCCGGACACTGCGAGAGGGCTGTACAAGCAATGATCACACGCACGGCACAGCGGACACACCAGGAACCGCGGTGTTGGCCGTCGAATGGCGCTAGCTGCGCAGCATTTGTGCACCGCCGCCGTCAGTGTCAGCCAGTTTGCCGTGGCATACGGAGCTCCATCGCAGTCTTTAACACTGGTAGCATGCCGCGACAGCATGGACGTGAACCGTATGTGCAGTTGACGGACTTTGAGCGAGGGCGTATAGTGGGCATGCGGGTGGCCGGGTGGACGTACCGCCGAATTGCTCAACACGTGGGGCGTGAGGTTTCCACAGTACACCGATGTTGTCGCCAGTGATCGGCGGAAGGTGCCCGTGCCCGTCGACCTGGGACCGGACCGCAGCGACGCACGGATGCACGCCAAGACCGTAGGATCCTACGCAGTGCCGTAGGGGACCGCACCGCCACTTCCCAGCAAATTAGGGACACTGTTGCTCCTGGGGTATCGGCGAGGACCATTCGCAACCGTCTCCATGAAGCTGGGCTACGGTCCCGCACACCGTTAGGCCGTCTTCCACTCACGCCCCAACATCGTGCAGCCCGCCTCCAGTGGTGTCGCGACAGGCGTGAATGGAGGGACGAATGGAGACGTGTCGTCTTCAGCGATGAGAGTCGCTTCTGCCTTGGTGCCAATGATGGTCGTATGCGTGTTTGGCGCCGTGCAGGTGAGCGCCACAATCAGGACTGCATACGACCGAGGCACACAGGGCCAACACCCGGCATCATGGTGTGGGGAGCCATCTCCTACACTGGCCGTACACCACTGGTGATCGTCGAGGGGACACTGAATAGTGCACGATACATCCAAACCGTCATCGAACCCATCGTTCTACCATTCCTAGACCGGCAAGGGAACTTGCTGTTCCAACAGGACAATGCACGTCCGCATGTATCCCGTGCCACCCAACGTGCTCTAGAAGATGTAAGTCAACTACCCTGGCCAGCAAGATCTCCGGATCTGTCCCCCACTGAGCATGTTTGGGACTGGATGAAGCGTCGTCTCACGCGGTCTGCACGTCCAGCACGAACGCTGGTCCAACTGAGGCGCCAGGTGGAAATGGCATGGCAAGCCGTTCCACAGGACTACATCCAGCATCTCTACGATCGTCTCCATGGGAGAATAGCAGCCTGCATTGCTGCGAAAGGTGGATATACACTGTACTAGTGCTGACATTGTGCATGCTCTGTTGCCTGTGTCTATGTGCCTGTGGTTCTGTCAGTGTGATCATGTGATGTATCTGACCCCAGGAATGTGTCAATAAAGTTTCCCCTTCCTGGGACAATGAATTCACGTTGTTCTTATTTCAATTTCCAGGAGTGTATTCATCGTCCACAATTCACTTCCATACATGGCTACACTCCATACAAATACTTTCAGAAACGACTTCCTAACACTTAAATCAATACTCGATGTTAACAAATTTCTCTTCTTCAGAAACACTTTCCTTGCCATTGCCAGTCTACATTTTATATCCTATCTGCTTCGACCATCATCAGTTATTTTGCTCCCCAAATAGCAAAACTCCTTTACTACTTTAAGTGTCTCATTTCCTAATCTAATTCCCTAAGCATCATAATTCCCTCAGCATCACCCGACTTAATTCGACTACATTCCATTATCCTTGTTTTGCTTTTGTTGATGTTCGTCTTATACCCTCCTTTCAAGACACTGTCCATTCCATTCAACTGCTCTTCCAAGTCCTTTGCTGTTTCTGACAGAATTACGATGTCATCGGCGAACGTCAAAGTTTTTATTTCTTCTCCATGGATTTTAATACCTACTCCGAACTTTTCTTTTGTTTCCTTTACTGCGTGCTCAATATACAGATCGAATAGCTTCGGGGAGAGGCTACAACCCTGTCTCACTCCCTTCCCAACCACTGCTTCCCTTTCATGTCCCTCGACTCTTATAACTGCCATCTGGTTTCTGTACAAATTGTAAATAGCCTTTCTCTCCCTGTGTTTTACCCCTGGCACCTTCAAAATTTGAAGAAGACTATTCCAGTCAACATTGTCAAAAGCTTTCTCTAAGTCTACAAATGCTAGAAACCTAAGTTTACCTTTCCTTAATCTTTCTTCTAAGATAAGTCGTGGGGTCAGTATTGCCTCACGTGTTGCAACATTTCTATGGAATCCAAACTGATCTTCCCCGAGGTCGGCCTCCAGTTTCTCCATTCGTCTGTAAAGAATTCACATCAGTATTTTGCAGCTGTGACTTATTAAACTGATAGTTCGGTAATTTTCACATCTGTCAGCACCTACTTTCTTTGCGATTGGAATTATTATATTCTTCTTGAAGTCTGAGGGAATTTCGCCTGTCTCATACATCTTGCTCACCAGATGGTAGAGTTTTGTCAGGACTGGCTCTCCCAAGGCTGTCAGTAGTTCTAATGGAATGTTGTCTACTCCTGGGGCCATGTTTCAACTTAGGTCTTTCAGTGCTCTGTCAAATTCTTCACGCAGTATCATATCTCCCATTTCATCTTCATCTACTGCCCCCAAATAATACAGTTGCGTTTATTAACTTTACCACGTATGTGAAAAGTCGACTCATCACTAAAGATAATTTCCCAATGTAATCTTCAGCCAAACGACGTAAAATTTCCACAAAAAAGTCCTCACAACCAATTATATCGCTATCTTTTACTTTTTGCATCATTGCAAACTCCTATGGTTTGAGATGCAATCATTGTCTTAACGCATGCCAAACAGCGATTTAAGGGATACCCAGCTCTTGAGAAGCTCACCGGGTCGATTTTTGTCTGACAAGCCCTGCGACATCATGAAATGCACAGGGCCATCCTGAGGATCTGTTATGTCTTTCCAAACATCAAGTTTCAATAAAGCACTTATGCCACTCATGAATAGTAGACCTACTGGGAGGACCTTTGCCATACTCTTTACCAAAAATACGTTGCACAGTTGTGCTGACTGTGACTCTTCAAATCTTCAAACCAAAACATACAGCGAGCACGCTCGCGACCGATAAAGGCTATCTTTGTTGCAACTGCCACTAGCGCTTGTGGTGTCTCGGTTCTGTACTAGTATACAACGTGAATTTAAACTAGATCTATTTTCCTTCAAGATGAGACCAATGCTAAGTCTGTAAGTCATATTAACGAATTTTCAAAGTTATGAAGTCCTTTTCGATACACGCTGTACATATGAAGCTCTTATTTCAATATTGGTGCAAGTGCATTTTTGTTCATATTGAGATACAGAGTCCTAAAAGTTTGTGGCGCCGATGAGATCGACACCAGTATCGATCTGAGCATCATCTTTGAACTGAGCAAAACATTATCTTTGAGTAGTTCAGCCATCCAATTCTGTGTAAGCCTTACTTGTGTGAAGAGGTGAATAAATGAACTCCTGATTATAAGGTGTTGTTTGGTGTATCTCACCCGAGCATCCACCTCGCTGGTGACCCCGAGTTGTAACGTCTTCCGTTTTCGCCGTTTTACTGTGTCCACGTCCTCCCCGTCGGTTATTTAAGCGTGTATTACATCAACACAGCATTCGAACAATGTTTTCGGCCCAACGCCTAACGCCGGATTTTGCGATCGACATGCATCGTGTTGCGGGCGATGTACACCCGCCAGGACTGCAACACGATGCCTCTCACTCGTCGATTACGCCGATTTCACCAGACGTTTTCGTGTCTGCAACAATATGTGAGGTTAGGAGTGTGCATGACTCCGGCTATCAGACGCCTTTGTTCCCGCCATATGTGCCCTCCCTCGTCGACGATGCAGTTATCCGTTATGGTCTCCGTGCAGTGCGGGATCAATGCCAATTTTTGCAAAGCTTCGTTGGATAACCTACCACCGCCAGGACAACGGTTTGCCATGCCGCAATCCGTGCAGTACCACGCGGCTTCCTGCCACGTAGCCGGAACTGCTTTGTTCACAGGTCAACTTCCTCAGCATCCTGACACGCCCGTGCCTGCCTCGGTTCAGCATCAGCGCATGCCTTCCTGCTTCAATACCTCGGACTGCAACAGGAACAATGGCTTGTTATCTGTGCCTGACCTCCATCTCCATCCTACTGCTACGCCTCAGTGTTTTGTCCCTCGACAATCACCTTATCCACACATCGTTTTGAGTGAAGTGTCTATGAACAGTGAACATTCACACATTCCGCCCAACGTTCGACATCACTGTGCTTCTGGACAGCCCGCACCTCCGCAGCCTCCCTGCAACACAGGTGGCTCCAATTCTGATCGCACGTCGAGTTTTCCGCGGACTGGCACGCGTTTTCAAACTTTCAACTTTTTTTCACCTGTCGCCCCTGCGCTGGCTCCAGTCGAGCTTCCACTCCCGTTCTCAGCACATCTCGTTGCCTCATCCGCGTCGGTCTTCCGTGACACGTCAATCCGAACACATCCGCAACGTGTCGAACTTCCGCAACCGCAATTGACGCATTACAGTGTCTCACCCACGTCGGCATTCCGCGTCGCGACGGATCGCGCTCAACCACAACGCGTCACCTTCACGCTGCCACCCGACCAGCTGTCATCGCCACATACCCTGGAGACACACTCTCCTGGAATACTGCAGCAACAACAGCTCGTTTCAGGCAGTACCCCTACGAATTCAACTCACCATGTTCTTCCGAACGTTCTACAACGCTTACCGACGCTGCCGCCGTTCAATCCCGACAGGGCAACAACCTGGTTCAAAATTGTGGACGAAGTGTTCGACCATTTCAAACTCGACGAATCAACCAAATTTCTGTGCCTTATCGCCCACCTGCTTGACCAGGAGGACTTGATTGCTGACCTGGTCGACGCACTGGACTCAGCTACCCAGTACACTCTAGCCAAAAAGACAGTTCTACGTCGGCTTGCGCGCTCAACTGAGACAGCAATACAGCAAGTGCTCCACGTCGAGCAACTAGACAATGACAAACCTTCACAGCTTTGGAGACGGCTACGGGCCCTGGTCAGCGACGATGTACTCTCTGACACAGCTCTCCTCGCCATCTGGACAGATAAACTACCTCCCAACACCCGCTTTGCTCTGGCTCAGAGGTCTCCCGAACCTGTCGAGCAACGAATGACAATTGCTGACAAACTACATGATGCATCACTGCTCTATTTCGCCATCCACTGCCTACCTGGCAAGTCTCAGGTTCAGGCTCCTCGTCCCGCGGCCGCACGCGGCCGGGGCCGCACTGTACCGACTGTTCTGCTTGCTTCAGGACGCTGTTTACAAACAGCTGGGACCTCACTGGCTCTGCCCTCGGTCACGCCCCCTCCTGCAACCGAACCCGCTGCGGTTACCGAACCTCAGTCATCGCCTCTGGCAACGAACTTTCCGCAGGAAATGCAGCTGCACTACCCATAGTGTTACTTCCACACACGGTATGGTGAGGCGGCACGGAACTGCATACCACCCTGCTGCTTCCCAAACGCAAATCGCAGATAGGTCCAGGTGCCACCTCCTGCGCATAACATGACAGGCACCTCCCAGTGCTCCATTCTGTCTGGGAACAATCAGATAATTGTGGACGACTTTACATTAAAGACATTTCATCGTGTTACCTTTTCCTATTGGACACAGGCGCCGATGTTTCACTGCTACCCACGTCCTTAGCGTCGTCGAACATCCGCCCTCATTATACCTCACTGCTAGCCGTGAGTTCCACTAAACTACAATGCTCGGGTTCAACCTCAAACATCGTCTCACTCTCTGCAAACTGCAAACTCGAGTGGACTTTTTTAGTGTGCGAAATTGACGAACCTGTACTAGGTATTGACTTCTTGCGGCACCACAAACTTTCACAGGACCTAGTGCGAAACACTGTGTTACACCATCCGTACAAGACTCACTTCCCCTGTGCTCCGTCGAGCAACCCACCCCGTGACACATTGGTCCGGGCTCATCTCATCTGTACATGCTCGTCTCTGTCGACGACGTTATAAGAAACCATGCATAAGTGCCTTGTCGAGCTCGAAAATGTCGTTCGCCTACGCAAGGAAAACTTTGAGCTCTTCCTCTGGCTCCACGAAACTCAGCTCCAGCTATCCGACGCAGCAAAGGAATTACAGATACTGCAGCAAGGACAGAGCAAGGTCAGTAAGTGCGCTGAATCTGCTTGTAGTCCCAGCAATCGAGCCTCTGTGTGCTTACCTCCCGCTATCCCTCGCAACTGTGCTATCAAGTCTACCATAACGTGTACCTACAGTTCCACAGGACCACACCCCCCTAACACGGCAGCATTTGACACTCAGCCGAACACGGGTGCACAACTGTGACGAGCGTCACGTGTTCCCGTACTGACAGTCCTACCCCTCCCCTTGCGGACAGCACCTCAAACTATGCAACTTCGGCTTCTGCGCGCCGCCGTGTGACCGCCACTGACAACACAAACAGTGTACTCACGCCTAGCGCTTCGCCCGCGACTGTGCTGCCAAGGCTGCACCCTCGGACAATGGACTCACTAACGCTTCACGAGCTCTACCAAGCTCACCCAACCACCGTGCCACTGCTTCGGTCCGGCGGCCATCTTGTCACATTGACTCCTGGGATGCTTCTCCGCCACGGCTCCCGTCGGATCCGCCAAGTGGCTCCGAACACCACGACTTCGCCTCGCCTGCCCCGCCCGCCTCACATTGTAAACAAACCGCGTCCTGTGCCGCTGGAAACATTTCCGTCGTCACCAACGGCACGGTTCACAAGCTTCGTGTCACGCCAGGCCCCCCGATCTCCAGTAAACCATGTTGACTTTGTCCCGAACGCCTCTCCGACCTCAAAAAGCAGATTTCTGAACTTCTAAGCTCCGGCGTCATCGAACCCTCTGCCAGCAGCTGGTCTACACCCATTCATATGACACCCAAGAAAGACGGGTCCTGGCGCATGTGCAGAGACTACTGTCGACTAAATGCACGAACAATTATGGACACCTCCCCATACCCAACATTGCCGACTTTACCAGTTCCCTCGCAGGTGCGACCACGTTCTCTGTCATTGATTGCAAATGGGCCTACCACCAGATCCCCATGGCTCCTGAAGACATCAAGAAGACAGCAATCACCACCCCAATCGGGTTATTTCAGTTTCGATTCATGCCCTTCGGTCTGATAAACGCAACCCAGACCTGACAATGCTTCATCAACGAAGTGCTATTCGGACTAGAATTCTGCTTTGCATATCTTGATGACATTATTGTGTTCAGCTCCTCCGTCGAGGACAACATTGGACATGTGCAAACTGTTAAGGACACTCTAGCGGCAGCAGGCATCAAGACCAACCAAGACAAACTGCAGCTACATCAACCCGCTGTCACTTTTCTTTGTTTTTGGGTCTCTGCCGCCGGCATTTCACCGCCCCCTGACAAAGTACAAACAATACTAAAACTACCCAGACCTTCGCCATTCAAAGAGCTCCTGTGCTTTCTGGGGATGGTTAATTATTATCGCCATCATCTACCTCAGGCTGCGGAGATTCAGACTCCACTGATGGACGCCTTGGCAGGCACCAAGACTGCTGGATATCAGCCCATTCCATGGACCCCTGCTATGACTGACTCTCTCACTGGCCTCAAAAATCTTCTTGCCGAGGCCTGCACCATCACACATCCTCATCCCAATGCACAGCTTTTCATCACCACAGACGCGAACGATACTGCCATCAGTGCTGTCCTTAGCCAGACAGTCGATGGCCACACTTCGCTTCTGCAGTTCTTCTCGCACAAGCTCACCAATGCACAATGGAAATATTCTACGTCTGACAGGGAGTTGCTTGCAGTCTACGAAGCGATCAAGTATTTTAAGACCGACGTTGAGGGACGCCCTTTCTATGTTTTAACAGACCACAAACCCCTGGCTGCGGCCATTTCAAACCCGCCAGTTGACCCGCCTCCTCGCCATTTCAGATACATGGACTTCATATCTCAGTCCACCACTGATGTCAGACACATAAAGGGTGCTGACAATATAGTTGCTGATTTCCTTTCACGAGTCGACGCCGTTCATTCGCTGTTAGACCTCTCTGAACTGCCTAACCTCCAACCCGCTGACAAGGACACACAAAACCTGATTTCAGACTCTACCTCTTCACTACACTTCGACCGCACCACCTTCCCTGGAATTTCTGGTGACATCTGGTGTGACGACAGTACGGGCACGTTACGCCCCCTCATCCCAACCACGCTCCGTCGAGCTGTCTTCAATGCACTGCATAATTTAGCCCACCCCGGTGTTTGTGTGTCTGCCCGCCTCGTAGTGGAGCACTTTGTGTGGAGAAATGTCAACAAGGACTGCCAGCAATGGGCATGCTCCTGTCTCGCATGCCAACACTGCAAAGTACACAAGCACATTTCACCCCCCCCCCCCCCCCTTCGGCGCCTTTTCGATGCCTCCTGGGCGTTTCCAGCATATTCACATTGACATTGTCGGCCCTCTCCCCCCCTCTAACGGCTTTCGTTATGTTCTCTCGTCTATCAACCGAACAACTCGCTGGGTCGAGGCTGTCCCCCTCCCCAATATCACGGCAGAAACTGTTGCTCGAGCTTTCGTCGAGTCATGGGTATCGCGTTTTGGATGTCCAGCTATCATCACGACTGACCAGGGCAGACAATTTGAGTCGGCCCTGTTCAATGAGATTTGTAACATTTGCGGCATCCGGCGCATCCATACCACAGCATATCACCCGCAAAGTAACGGGCTAGTTGAGTGCTGGCACCGCGCTTTCAAGGCGGCTCTTCGATGCCACGACTCTCTTTGGACGGAGGCCCTTCCCCTTGTGCTACTTGGCATTCATGCGATCTATAAGAAAGACCTCAAAGGCACAATAGCCGAGTTCGTATATGGCCAGAACATTGTTCTCCCTGGCGAACTTGTGAGCCCTTCCGCTTCTCTCCATCAGTCTGACTTACCTTCCTTCGTGGAACGCGTCAGACACCACTTCATCAACCTCCACATCCCTCCGCCTGCCAGCCATTCCCGCCCTAAGGTTCACGTCCCGAAATCTCAGAACAATTGTGAGTACGTCATGCTCCAACATGACACTGTCCGTGCTCCCCTCCAACCCCCATATACCGGCCCCTACCGAGTCCTACGGCGCTCAGCCAACACCTATGACATCCAGATAAATGATTCAGCTGTTACAGTCTCTCTCAACAGACTTAAGCCTGCTCATGTCGAACCCGCTTCTACCCCCCTTCAGGCCACGACGACGCCACTCACTGTCGTGGCTCACGACGCTCTGACCATTCCTTCCACGTCGGACTTACTCACTTCATGATGGTGGGATTTAACCTTCCCACCAGTTGTTTCATGAACACGTGTGATCCTTGTGATGTCAACAAACAACTTTAAATATTTAGTTGAAAAAGATGTAGCTGCTTCGTGAAGAAAGTTCTATCAATGCAGGCATTATTTCTCATTCCCTGTTACTGGTATAAGAAGCGTTATTGTTTAAAGTTTGTGGTAGAATACCTAATGTTAATTTTTGACATGGCTCGTAAGTTTTGTTTAACTTAGCAGACTCATACTCTTCGAAAAATTCGTGATTGATATTCAACACAGGAATCAATGGCATGTCAGCTGGGTGGAGCGAGGGTGGTGTTGGTATGGAGGGGGAAGTGGGGGTGACGAATAAGTGGCAAGACAGGCTACCACCCGTACCTCCACTCCAAAATCAAGGAATGGGAGACGAGATATGTGCGTGGTCTACTTGCAGAGCTAGCGGTAAAAATTACGTTGCACTTCAGCAAAAGGGCGATTAGTATTTTTGGTTGACAGAAATTTTTGCTTGTGACTGACTAAAACTGTAACTCTACCTACGTTTTGTCCTGTCCTGTGCTGTCAGTCGCAAGTTTCCACGAAGAATTGGAAGATGTAAACTGGACTGATCTGTGTCTGTCTTATTTGTGGTTATATTACGAAGGAAAATGTGGCATTTTTCTCTGTTGTGTCTGTATTAGGCCTATCCACATAGAGGGCAGTGGAAGGCTATAAAAATATAAAAATAAATGGCTTTTCTGAAAGAAGGTTTCTGTAACTGGATAAAATTCAAAATAGATGAGAACAGTTCTGAGGATATCGATACCTATGACCACTGCTAGCAAACGATGACTGCTTTATCTGTGAATGAACATACTTCTTGTACTGTGTTTGTCAAGAAAGTGTGTTTCTATATTCTTGTTTCCATCTCTCTTACTGGTATATTCCTAATGCCTGACAGCGATTTCTACCAAAGTGGTTACCCCAGGTACAACCGTGACACACAATACACGAATATTCATCACATACGCCCGACTATGCATTAACAATGAAGACGTCTTTTGTTGGATTCTCAATGCCATCAGCTCCATGCACGACAGCATTTAAATTGACATTGCGTGAAATGCATCAGCCGAGTAACTACTTTGCTCGAAACCACCCAGTGGAAAAACGTGAATGTGCCACAATGTTAAATGGTACACCGACCACTGATTCGATGACCATCACACCAGCAATAGACGACCTACTGCTAGACTTCGATCAAGACTGCCCTGTGAATTCACACTACAGTGCAGTAAATCAATATGTAGCAACTCCGTCTAATAGTGAACAATTTCATGAAACTGCTGTGACGTGTTTTATTCGAACATTTTCACGTACCATATCCACATTCCTGAACAACCAGTTACTGTATAAACCAGTGTCTACCCACCTATCAAGAGGAACTCGCCGCTAACTGCGATATGTTTCGCAAATCGCATCGTGTAATGTGTCTGAATTCCCACCTATCTCGCGCCTGCCGACAGAAGCTATTTGATGAGACGAAGCACCAGATTCTGCATTCGTCACCTCACCACAATCTCCCATGTTTTCAACATTGAACTGCCCAACTGTGATCACATCACCCTTCAGACATTTGCATTCTCACAAAGTTGTCTCTCAACTGAGGCTACCATCATTCAGAATAGAACAGCTGGCACTATGGTTCGCCATAGCTGATTCTGTTAGATTCACTAAATATCGTCAACAATGACATATATTACACCATGCTCATCAGTAACCTCGTGGAACATATCTACTTAATCAGTGATGTCATCCTGTCACCACTCATCAAAAATAAATGCAACATAGCTAAGGCAATGCTGTTGCAAAGGCTATCGAAAATACTGGAAGCACAACTACTGTAAGACATGTGTGATGAACAGATCAAACACAAGACATTAGCCCAACTTCGGCGCCATCTACGATCCACAGTTTCCATGAATCTCATGACTGACGCCACTGTGTGAACATTCAGAATCATCAAACAATTCAGCATTTGCAATCAACGCCGATACCAAATGAAACAGAACCGCTGGGAAAACACTTGGCCTTCACTGACAGGTTGTTTATGCTATTACAGCACAGCCACAAAATCAACCAGGAAGCCACACCACCCATGCAGCACTCTACAAATCAGCAACCTGCCCCATGCAGCCGGCCGCGGTGGCCGTGCGGTTCTGGCGCTGCAGTACGGAACCGCGAGGCTGCTACGGTCGCAGGTTCGAATCCTGCCTCGGGCATGGGTGTGTGTGACGTCCTTAGGTTAGTTAGGTTTAAGTAGTTCTAAGTTCTAGGGGACTTATGACCTAAGATGTTGAGTCCCATAGTGCTCAGAGCCATTTGAACCATTTGCCCCATGCATCAGACAGCACTGAGTGCAGCCAAATTTACCCGACAGTGGTGTCACCACCAGTGCACAGTGACAGACTGACACGGCACTAAGCCAGCACTATACAGCACAACAAAGGCCACTAGCCTGCTGGTAGCACAATCAGTTTGGCGACGCCACAGGCAAATGGCGTGCCCCATGTGATTTCCCAAATTGCAAGCATGAGCTTTTCGTAGGTGTACTGGCCCCCACAATTACATCAAATCACTACCAATCACTGAGTGTGTTGCAAAAACACCCTCTGCAAGTGCTCATCAAGGATTCAGATTGTAAATCCCTAATCTAGATTCTGGCGAGTACTTCCTCATTGACATTGGTTTTGATATCAGCTTCATACCGTGAAATGACATGTCAGTAACTGATAGCACACAGTCACTCCACATGCATGCAGCCAACAACTTCACAACTGGAGTATACGGATCTATGACACGTAAACTCAACACCAACTCACACGGACGTTCTACATCATCGGAGTCACCAAACACATTTTGGGCGTCGATTTTCATTGTAATTTTCGATTCTCGCCTGTCATCACAAATGCTTTACTCATAAAACATGATACTGGAGAATAAATCCCTGGGATTTTTGACCTGATGGCACCTCCACCCATTGTCCCAGTGTGCTGCCCTAACCAGTAACTCGACAATGGTTCCATGCATGCCGAAATTCTTTGCGAGTGTGTTATGACAGCACTGGAACTTCTCATAACCCACCAGCATTATGACAACTGCCACGGCAATATTCATGCACTCCACACAGAAAATCTGTCCCTATCTCAACATGTCAACGACACTTTGACTGCCCTCACATTAAGACACACACAGTTGTGGTGTACTTCACTCATATATGGCATCAAGCATCACGTGGATACACCCACATACATACCCACACCATCTGACTTCGCATCACTTGGCACCAAGGTCAATACTGCACTATTTATTTCGCCTTGTGCCCCTCATGCACTACCTCTACTTCATTCTCCAAACACCACATTATCAAGGGTAGAGCATGCACAACAGTCCACCCGAATGGCATAAGGTATGCTGACTAGCACCAGCTAACTTACGTACTACTACAGAAGTGATTAATGAGATATGGCATGCTGGCATCATTCATCCATCCAATAGCTCTTGGGTGTCCTCTGTCCAATCAGTAAAAAAAAAAAAAAAAAAAAAAAAAAAAAAAAAAAAAAAAAAAAAAAAACTCCACCTCTGCATCGATTACAGAGCCCTCAACACCCTTAGAGTGCATGACACTTACTCAGTACCAAATATAGAAGATTTTACTCATGCACTGGCAGGTGCATCTACTTTTAGTGTACTTGACTGTAAAAAAAGGCTATTTACAAATCCCTACGTGCACAGACGATTTCACGAAAACCATGATTATCACACCCTTCAGCCAGTGTGAATACCTTTTCATGCATTATGCGTTGAAAAATGCTGCACAGACTTGTTGACAATTTATTTACAAGACTCTCTTCCAGCTCGATCATTTCTATGCATGCCTCAATGACATCCTCATTTTTTCGCCAGCCCTGAAGAACACTAGGTACGTCTTGAAAAAGTTCTCAGAACCTTCCAAGACAATAGTGTGTTGATCAGTCTTTAAAAAAATCTCAACTATGTCAAAAAAGATGTCACTTTCCTTGGTTAGTGCCACAGGCATCAAACCAACAACAGACAGGGCAGATGCCATACAACTGCTCTCACTACCACTAACTTACTACAAACTTCGACGTTTCCTCAGAATTTTAAAT
Source organism: Schistocerca cancellata (assembly GCF_023864275.1). Classification (NCBI taxonomy): domain Eukaryota; kingdom Metazoa; phylum Arthropoda; class Insecta; order Orthoptera; family Acrididae; genus Schistocerca; species Schistocerca cancellata. The sequence continues at coordinate 184,111,686 of NC_064632.1, forward strand.
TTCTACTGAGTCCACCTGTCACAAACAGCTGCCTTGCAAAGCACTGCTCACAACAAAAACGGATAAAGGAAGGTCGAATGGACGGAAGACATGTTGAACGCTTTCGGTCGGACAAAATAATGTCTAGCTGATGCAGTCACACTCGCTCATCCCATCCTGGATCCTAAAATGATTGTTACAACTGAGGAGGGTGACACCACCATAGGGGCAGCGCTACAACAGCTAGTGGGCAGCGAAGCTTAACCTCTCCAGTTTTTCCCTCACAAACTGACAGTTTCCCAGTCCAAATGGTCGGCATTCGACAGGGAAACTCATGCACTTTACGAGGAAGTTAAGCACTTCTGTGAAGATACTGAAAGTTGGAATGTCATTCTACTCATGGACCACAAACTACTTGTTGATGCTATAAAACACCCGTCGAAGAAAGCCGCTCCACGGCGTTTATGACACCTGAATTTCATCTCCCAGTACTCAACAAACGTACGGCACTTAACACAGTGCAGACAGCATCACTGCCGGCTAGCAATTGAGGGTTAATACCATCTTCCTCTGCTTCGACTATGAACGGCTAGCTGCTGCCCAACCAACTGACGCTATCATTCCCGAACTATTATGCAGCAATGACACTATCCTCAAAATTGGAAGACGCACTATTCCAGGCAGTGAAACACTGATCCTGTGTAACGTGAAATCTTTAGCCAACTGCATGGCCATACACATCCTGGTATTCGCCCCACACTGCACCTAACTACTGACATTTTTGTGTGGCTCAACACCAAGAGAGACTACCACACCTAAGCAGACATGTGAATCTCGTTAGCGTAGCAAAGTAGGACGACTACAACTCGGCCAATTCGCTTCTGCAACCTCCACATTGATTTTGTCGGCCCCTTCCTGACTCAGGAGGTTTACTAGTATCTTCTCTCCATCACAGACAGCGCTTCACGGTGGGTCAAAGCAACACTCATTAACCCTTTCTCTGCACATTAGGCTAAGCGGTTACCTGCCATGTGTCCAAAATTTTCAAGCTATGCGTACATACTGAAGAGCCAAAGGAACTGGTACACCTGCCTAATATCTTGTAGTGGTCCTGCATGCACGCAGAACTGCTGCAGTACAACATAGCATGGACTCGACTAATGTATGAAGTAGTGCTGGAGGGAATTGACACAATGAAACCTGCAGGGCTGTCCATAAATCCGTAAGAGTATGAGGGGTTGGAGATCTCTTATGAACAATAGGATACAAGGCATCCCAAAATGGTCAATAATGTACATATCTGGACAGTCTGGTGTCCAACGAACGTGTTTAAACCAAGAAGAGTGTTCCTAGAGCTACCCTGTAGCAATTCTGGACGTGTGGGGTGTCGCATTGTCCTGCTGGATTTGCCCTAGTCTGTCGGAATGCGCAATGGACATGAATGGATGCAGGTGATTGCACAGGAAGATTACGTACGTGCCACCTGTCAGAGTCGTATCTAGATGTATCAGGTGTCTCACATCACTCCAACTGCACACGCAACGCCATTACAGAGCCTCCTTCAGCTTGAACAGTCCCCTGGTGACTTGTAGGGTCCATGGATTCAAGAGGTTGTCCCCATACCCGTTCACGTCCATCTGCTCGATACAATTTGAAACGGGACGCGTCTGACCAGGCAACATGTTTCCACTCATTCAACAGTCCAATGTCGGTGTTGATGGGCCCAGGCAAGGCGTAAAGCTTTGTGTTGTGCAGTCATCAAGGGTACACAGGTGGGCCTTCGGACACGACAGCCCTTATCGATGATGTTTTGTTGAATGGTTCGCGCGCTGACACGTGCGAATGGCCCAGCATTGAAATCTGCAGCAATTTGCACTTCTGTCACGTTGAACGAATCTCTTCAGTCGTTGTTAGTCCCGTTCTTGCAAGATCGTTTTCCGGCCGCAGCGATGTCGGAGAGCTAATGTTTTACCGGATTTCTGATATTCACGGTACACTCGTGAAATGGTCGTACGAGAAAATCCCCACATATCGATACCTCGTAGATGCTGTGTCCCATCGCTCGTGCGCCGACTGTAACACCACGTCCAAACTCGGTTGAATCTTGACAACCTGCCATTGTAGCAGCGCGCCAGGTACTTATTGTCCTCTATAGATGTTGCCGACCGCAGCGCCGTATTCTGCCTGTTTACATATCTCTGTACTTGAATACGCGTACCTATACAAGTTCCTTTGGCGCTTCAATGTATATAACGCATGTGCGTTCAGCCGAGACTGGTCCACCAAATGAAAAATACTGTTTTTTATATCTTTCTACAGTTTTTGTACTGAACTTAGCAACATGTAGCTCGTGTCGACGGACTCATATTTTCATTTTAGCTTATGATGCAAGCTGGTTTTCTTTTTGCTTCTGTCAATTTTGTCACTCGCTATAAATCTGTTTTCATGAAGTGCTGAAAGCATCCTCACTTCCCGCTTCTCCTGCCACTTGAAACCAAGAAGTTTATCTGTTGATATAACAATCACCGCTTTAAAGTTTTTCGATAAAGCAGGCATTCCGTTACGGTGGTTGCTTACAGCTCAACAAACATTAGTCACTCTGACATGTAGATAAGAAAATATCACCTAGCTAGTGTGCCAATTGTCAATATACAGTGTGTACCTTCACCAAGGCAGCGTTCTAGTAAAGTATGAAAAATGCATCCAGGTATTCGCTAGAACTAGCGGATTTTATGAACTTTTAGCGGGCAAAATTGTGCCTTTTTTCTTTAATGAAACTGAAGTATGAAACCAAATAGTAGTATATTAATAGGCACAGAATGGAAAAGTTGTCAACTGACAAGCTTATTTGTATCCGAGAAACGGTCAGCCATTTACACAGTAGTAACATCATGAAAAGATGATAAGGAGATTTTTGCCAGTCTCGTTAAGTGTCAAAGTTCTGATACCAAACGAGTGAATTGTTATTGTTGTTGTTGTGGTCTTCAGACCTGAGACTGTTTCATGCAGCTCTCCATGCTACTCTATCCTGTGCAAGCTTCATCACCTACCAGTACCTACTGCAGCCTACATCCCTCTGAATCTGCTTTGTGTATTCATCTCTTGGTCTCCCGCTACGATTTTTACACTCCACACTGACCTCCAGTACTAAATTGGTGATCCCTTGATGTCTCAGAAAATGTCCTACCAACCGATCCCTTCTTCGTGTCAATTTGTGCCACAAACTCCTCTTCTCCCCAATTCTATCCAATACCTCCTCATTAGTTATGTGATCTACCCATCTAATCTTCAGCATTCATCTGTAGCACCACATTTCGAAAGCTTCTATTCTCTTCTTGACTAAACTATTTATCGTCCATGTTTCACTTCCATACATGGCTTCACTCCATACAAATACTTTCAGAAACGACTTCCTGACACTTAAATCTATACTCGATGTTAACAAATTTCTCTTCTTCAGAAACGCTTTCCTTGCCATTGCCAGTCTACATTTTATATCCTCTCTACTTCGACCATCATCAGTTATTTTGCTCCCCAAATAGCAAAACTCCTTTACTACTTTAAGTGTCTCATTTCCTAATCTAATTCCCTCAGCATCACCCGACTTAATTCGACTACATTCCATTATCCTTGTTTTGCTTTTGTTGATGTTCATCTTATATCCTCCTTTCAAGACATTGTCCATTCCGTTCAACTGCTCTTCCAAGTCCTTTGCTGTCTCTGACAGAATTACAATGTCATCGGTGAACCTCAAAGTTTTTATTTCTTTTCCATGGATTTTAATAAATGCTCCGAACTTTTCTTTTGTTTTCTTTACTGCTTGCTCAATATACAGATTGAATAGCATCGGGGAGAGGCTACTACCCTGTCTCACTCCCTTCTCAACCACTGCTTCCCTTTCATGTCCCTCGACTCTTATAGCTGCCATCTGCTTTCTGTACAAATTGTAAATAGCCTTTTGCTCTCTGTATTTTACCCCTGCCACCTTCAGAACTTGAAAGAAAATATTCCAGTCAACATTGTCAAAAGCTTTCTCTAAGTCTACAAAATGCTAGAAACGTAGGTTTGCCTTTCCTTAATCTTTCTTCTAAGATAAGTCGTAGGGTCAGTATTGCCTCATGTGTTCCAACACTTCTACGGAATCCAAACTGATCTTCCCCGAGGTCGGCTTCTATCAGTTTACCCATTCGTCTGTAAAGAATTCGCGTTAGTATTTAGCAGCTGTGACTTATTAAACTGATTGTTCGGTAATTTCCACATCTGTCAACACCTGCTGTCTTTGGGATTGGAATTATTATATTCTTCTTGAAGTCTGAGGGTATTTCGCCTGTCTCATACATTTTGCTCACCAGATGGTAGAGTTTTGTCAGGACTGGCTCTCCCAAGGCTGTCAGTAGTTCTAATGGAATGTTGACTACTCCCGGGGCCATGTTTCGACTTAGGTCTTTCAGTGCTCAGTCAAATTTTTCACGCAGTGTCGTATCTCCCATTTCATATTCATATACCTCCTCTTCCATTTCCATAATATTGTCCTCAAGAACATCGCCCCTGTATAGACCCTCTATATACTCCTTCCCCCTTTCTGCTTTCCCTTCTTTACTTAGAACTGGGTTTCCATCTGAGCTCTTGATATTCATGCAATTGGTTCTCTTTTCTCCAAAGGTCTCTTTAATTTTCCTGTAGCCAGTATCTATCTTACCCCTAGTGAGATAAGCCTCTACACCCTTACATTTGTCCTCTTGCCATCCCTGCTTAGCTATTTTGCACTTACTGTCGATCTCATTTTTGAGATGTTTGTATTCCTTTTTGCCTGCTTCATTTACTGCATTTTTGTATTTTCTCTTTTCATTAATTAAATTCAGTATATCTTCTGTTACCCAAGGATTTCTACTAGCCCTCGTCTTTTTACCTACTTGATCCTCTGCTGCCTTCACTATTTCATTCCTCAAAGCTACCCATTCTTCTTCTACTGTATTTATTTCCCCCATTCCTGACAATTATTCCCTTATGCTCTCCCTGAAACTCTGTACAACCTCTGGTTCTTTCAGTTTATCCAGGTTCCATCTTCTTAAATTCCCACCTTTTTGCAGTTTCTTCAGTTTCAATATACAGTTCATAACCAATAGATTGTGGTGAGAGTCCACATCTGCCCCTGGAAATGTCTTGCAATTTAAAATCTGGTTCCAGAATCTATGTCTTACCATTATATAATCTATCTGAAACCTTGTAGTATCTCCAGGACTCTTCCATGTATACAACCTTCTTTCATGATTCTTGAACCACGTGTTAGCTATGATTAAGTTATGCTCTGTGCAAAATTCTACCAGGTGGCTTCCTCCTGCATTTCTTAGCCCCAATCCTTATTCACCTACTACGTTTCCTTCTCTTCCTTTTCCTACTCTCGAATTCTAGTCACCCATGACTATTAAATTTTCGTCTCCCTTCACTACCTGAACAATTTCTTTTATCTCATCATACATTTCTTCAGTTTCTCCATCATCTGCAGAGCTAATTGGCATATTAACTTGCACTACTGTAGTAGGCGTGGGCTTCGTGTCTATTTTGGCCACAATAATGTGTTCACTATGCTGTTTGTAGTAGCTTACCCACACTCCTATTTTTTTTATTCATTATTAAAACTACTCCTGCATTACCCCTATTTGATTTTGTATTTATAACTCTGTATTCACCTGACCAGAAGTCTTGTTCCTCCTGCCACCGAACTTCACTTATTCCCACTATATCTAACTTTAACCTATAAATTCCCTTTTTAAATTTTCTAACCTACCTGCCCGATTAAGGGATCTGACATTCCACGCTCCGATTCGTAGAACGCCAGTTTTCTTTCTCCTGGTAACGACGTCCTCTTGAGTAGTCCCCGCCCAGAGATCTGAATGGTGGACTATTTTACCTCCGGAATATTTTACCCAAGAGGACGCCATCATCATTTAATCATACAGTAAAGCTGCATGCCCTCGGGAAAAATTACGGCCGTAGTTTCCCCTTGCTTTCAGCCGTTCGCAGTACCAGCACAGCAAGGCCGTTTTGGTTAGTGTTACAAGGCCAGGTCAGTCAATCATCCAGACTGTTGCCCCTGCAACTACGGAAAAGGCTGCTGCCCCTCTTCAGGAACCACACGTTTGCCTGGCCCCTCAACAGATACCCCTCTGTTGTGGTTGCACCTACGGTACGGCTATCTGTATCGTTAAGGCACGCGAGACTCCCCACCAACGGCAAGGTCCATGGTTCATGGGGGGAACGAGTGAATAGAAAATGTAAATATTTTCTCGCAAGCCTAAAAGCGTAAGTACATTAAAATGGGCATTTTTTTAAATTCCTAAAATAATTACTCACATTCCTCACAGAATTCTTTAAAAATCGAAAAAGTGATGGCTTTGAAAGCTGCTGCAATTTATAGTGCTATAATAAGACCGAAATTCGACCGCATTTTTATTTTGAATGTGCTTTTGCACTTCATTTACAAAATGCACAATCGTTCCGCAGCATTTATACAGAACAGCCGCTTGGCGGCACTGCAGTAGCGAACCTGCAGGAAAACGGTAGGAGCTTCGTGGCTCAACAATGAGAGAGAACAAGAATACTGTATTGTAACTGGACTGTTTGGAATGTCATATTCATTTTAGTTGTATCGATGTGTTGCGGTGTCGTTAGTTCCTGCAGTTGTTTACAAATTATCGGTTTTGATTGTGTAACGATAGTAGTTGTGTGGAATTAACGCAGTTATAATAAGAATCATGGAACTACCGCCTAAAAGAGAGGTCTACAGTCAGAGTTACACAAAAGAGTGGGGAAACTGCATGGAGTTCAAACATTGCTTGAAGCCTGTGCCAGGTAACTCAACTAAAGCCTATTGTAGCTATTGTCAGTGCGAAATGTATGCAAAAATTAACGATTTGGAAACGAAAAAACATAGAACAAAATATGAACTAATTTCTCAAAATAGCAACTGACATTTTCTGCAGTGAAAACATGTAATTCATGTGAAAGAGCTGAGTGTACGTTAGCGTTGTACATTGCTGAACATAGCTCAATTTCCAACATTGATCACTTGACTGACGTTTGTAAAAAATGCTTTAAGGATTGGAAATCAACAAACGACATGAAATTACATAGAACCAAATGTACGGAGCTAACAAATTATATTCTAGCACCTCATTTCAAAAAGGAACCTTTAAATGACATAGGTGACCAAAAATATAGTTTATTATTAGATTAATCAACAGATGTAAGCATCAGAAAATATCTCGGGATCGTCGTAAGATATTTCAGTTTAAATAAAAAATAGTAGTGTCTGCGTTTTTAGCTTTGCAGCCCCTGGAGAGTTCTGATGCCGTTGGAATGGTATCGGCACTTTTACAGTGTTTAAAAGCTGAGGGCCTAAAACTACAAAATTTAAGTGCAATAGGAACCGATAATGCAGCTGTTATGACTGGCTCCAGCCACAGCTTGTATACAATTCTGAAAACGCAACACAATCTTCCACATCTCATTTTGATACCTTGTGTATGTCACTCATTACAGTTGGCAGTAACGCACGCATCAGAAATCACTTTACCACGAAATATAGTTTCTGGTCCGTGAAACCTACACCTTTGTTCTCACTCCCGTCAAAGCGCCAAATTGAGTATAAAATTTTTTTTAACAAATTAATTGCGGTGATGCAGCGTTAAAATGCTGAAAGCGTGTGACACGATGGCTATCTATCGAACCGGCTGTATCAAGTATTTTATCCCAGTGGGATGAATTAAAATTGCATTTTAAGACTGCTAAAGATCGATATTACAAGGTCGATATTAGTATATTATTATACTAAAGATCGATTGCTTTATAATGTGTGCTCAGATGAACAGAATCGACTCTATATGTACTTTTTGAAAACAATTCTCGGTGAAGTGCAACAGACAATGAAAATCTTTGAGAGTGAAAAAGCAAACCCCGTAAAACTGTTAAGTTGTTTGATGGCTTTGCTACGTTCAGTCTGCCAAAGAATTCTGTTGCCGACGGCAGCAACAACCGACCAAGACTACATAGATCTCAAAATAAGAAAAAATGGTTCAAATGGCCCTGAGCACTAAGGGACTTAACTTCTGAGGTCATCAGTCCCCTAGAACTTAGAACTACTTAAACCTGACTAACCTAAGAACATCACACACATCCATGCCCGAGGCAGGATTCGAACCTGCGACCGTAGCGGTCGTGCGGTTCCAGAATGTAGCGCCAAGAACCGCTCGGTCACTCTGGCCGGCTCAAAATAAGAGATCACCTTAATCCCGTCCCTACCTCGGATATCTTTTTGAGTCACATGTGCAGAAGCTTCCAGTAAATCATAATGTTGGTATTGCAGGAATAAAAAAACGGTGTATTGATTTTGGCCTAAAGTTAGGAGAAGAAATCCAAAAAAGACTTCCAGCCAACTACAAAGCTTTAGAAAAAAATTACACTCTTGAGTGAGGAAGAAACTTTGAAACAATCAAAAGACATGTCATTAACTAATCTTGTAAAGGAAATGGGATACCCTGACGAAAAAATTGACAAAATCTTGTCGCAGTGGCAAACAATTCACTTCGTTCATTGGAATCCGCTAAACGGGGACACTATTAGCTTTTGGGCTAAAGTAGCCACATATAAAAATGCGATTGGAATAAACACCTTCAAGGATTTAGGTGATTTCGCTATTGCTGTTCTATCTTTACCACATTCAAACGTCGAAGTAGAAAGGGTGTTTGGCTCCATGAATATTGTGAAAAATAAGCTTCGGAACAGACTTTCTGAACAAACTGTAAATTCTCTTCTTCTCATCAGAAACCAACTCAGGATTAAAAACATGTTGCTCGACTTATCGTCTCCAAGAAGATATTATTAACCAAGTCGGCAAAGGAAGATCAAGAGAAACTGGAGAGGCTTCAACTTCTTCTTCAGTTTATGTAGTTGATGATCCTGGAGACTTCTTACATGATATTGAAAGTTAAGGAAAAGCATTCCGCTAATAATTATATTTTCTTTCATGAAAGTGCAGCGTAATATATACATCGTGCCATGTTGCATCAAAAGTCGAATCAAAGTTACTCATCATTGCGAACAACTTCTGCTTTGGGACCAGCCGTGAAATCGCAAAAAATTAGCTATTCCATATTTTTTTGAGTGGCTTTTTATGTGAAACAGCTGATTTTTTCCTCGATTTCAGGGTTTGTCTCATAATAAAAGTTGGAGTTATGAGTAGCAACATTATTTGGGCTTTCAATGTAACACATTTAAAATGTCACAGTGTATGTATTTTACTTTATTAATAACCTCATGTACATAGTTACAACTACAGAATTTTAATAGCTAAAAGCATACTTTTCATTTTGTCTTTGCAGATCGGAAGCTTGAGACACGAATAATTTCGATTGAGTGGAACATTTAATGGCTTCGTTACTAATTTAATTTTTTCAGATTTTTCTAACTGTGCATATGTTAGACTAATTTTGTTGTTGAAAATAATAAACTTTCAGTACCATTTATCAATAAATTAATGTGATTCGTAGTGTTTCATACCAAGTTTCTAAAATATCGCTGGAATAAAAGCAAAATAGGACCATTAAAAATATGTTGTAGGGGTTGTAGTACATTATTGTCTGAGCTGAAAAAATATAAGAACCCCCCTCCCCCCTCGTCGACATATCTTTGCGCTTAAGAAAGTTTAGCGACATCTAGCGGGTTTTTAGTGACTGTCATTTTACATATCTAGCGGATTTTTTAACGCCAGCTAGCGACTTTACATATTATGCAACGGCAACTCTGGTTTGGATGGAATGTATTGTTTGAAAAAGACCCAACCTTTGTAGAGAACTAAATTTTTGTCAGCGTACAAATTTTTAAAAGGTTGGAAAGCAGTGGGAAATGCTTTCTTTAGATTTCACACAGTTCGCCTAATTTTCCAAATTTTATCATTTCCAGGCTCGTCATTGTTATCAACAGAGTGTAACAGTATTAGTAATAGAAGGTGCCTTCTCTTGACATTATTTCCGCAAACGCTGGTATAGGCAGTAACGGATTGTTGGTCAAGTAAGTGATTATTTCATTTTATTTACTTGAGCCATCAGGAAATTTACGGCAAGAAACCAATAAATGTCATCAGTGTTTGTGTTTTTCCAAAGTCGCAGTTCTGATTTTTCATTGCCGTCATGACATAGATGCTCGTAACATTAATTACTTTGCTCAGCTATGTAGTTTACAATTTCTTGTCTACCCAACACTTGGGAGAAGTCATATGCAGTAGATGAATCATCTAAACTGAATATTTTGCAACCGGAATGACGTGTTATCGAAATTATACACTTGGGGGTCGAAATCAGAGTCTTTTAAACTAAAAATAAACTCAGGCTCTTCATCGGAATCAGAGAAAGAAGCAATGAACGGTAATATCGCGATCTGGATCTGCATTTACTGGTTTAGTGTTTGCTAGTTCACTGATATTTTGAAGATTTTTGGTGACAGACTGACCTATAGGGTCATCGGCATCACTATCTGCCCAACGAAATCAGTTGGATTGAGCGTGATGAACTCCTCGTCATCACTTTGTTTAGAAGACTCGGCAGCTCGTCTTCTGTAATGTCGAATCGCTTTATTGATAACACGGAACGTGCAACGGACAACTAGGTAATGTTACTAAACTGGTGACCTCTAATGAGAATTCAGCCTTCAATATGTCTTTCGAGTAGTTCCCAGAACTCTAACAATTACATCGCGAACTCGTCCAACAATCATCCCCGACTCCCTGGCCAGGTAGTAGACGTTATACGAATCCTTACGATTGTAGCAGGGCACTACCGTAAATATTATTCAGAGCAGGTCATGCACGCCAGGAGCATTGAAACGGTTAACGTATATATACACCTGGAGGAGTGAAAGGTTGATGACAGTACAGCTCAAATGACAGCACGTACTTCTGTTGACAGTTGGTTATCGAGCTTCAAAAAATGGTTCAAATGGCTCTGAGCACTATGAGACTCAACTGCTGAGGTCATTAGTCCCCTAGAACTCAGAACTAGTTAAACCTAACTAACCTAAGGACATCACACACATCCATGCCCGAGGCAGGATTCGAACCTGCGACCGTAGCGGTCTCGCGGTTCCAGACTGCAGCGCCAGAACCGCGCGGCCACTTCGGCCGGCTTATCGAGCTTCGGGACACCAGAAATCATCATCACAGACCATGACCATTTTGAATGGGCGCTCATTGCGTCATTTTGCAACCTGTGCGGTACTGAACGTATTTGCACCACTGCCTTCCACCCACAGAGCAATGACCTGGTCGAGCGATGGCACAGGACCTTTAAGGCCGCTTTCATGTGCCGCGGCAAATCTTGGGTGGAGGCTCTGCCCTGGGTCCTTCTTGGAGTGCTCACGACCTACAAAGAATACATGCAGACATCATTGTCCGAAATCTTATATAGGAATCTTTGGTCCTCCCAACGGACTTTGTACTACCAACACGAAACGACGAATGATCAACCCCACCAGTACTTGTACAACGTTTCAAAGAATACATCTGATGCTCCCATGTACCACTACCCAACCCTCTCACTGCAACTCGAGTATTTGTACAAAAGCCCCTTTCAGACTGTAAATGAGTTATGTTGCAAGATGATGCAGTGCAACTTGCGCTCTGAACACCTTATTCAGGCCCATACAAAGTCACAAAACGAAAGACACACTTTTGACATCGCTATCGATGATTAAATCACTACTGTCACTGTCAATTGACTGAAACTGGCATGGGTACTTCAAGGAGACAACACCCCAGATGATTCCAGTAGCACCAGATGCTACCCACCTCCAACGCGACCCAGACAGCCACATCCAAAGCAACACCATATCTCGCAATCCAGCTCAGTGTCGCTGCCTTTGAACCTAATGATGTTTCCACCAAGCCCTTGGACAATGGCTACACTATAACGGCCCTTAACAACGACACACCTCCCGACGACGCTGCACATATCTGCCAACCTGAACACACTTATACCCTTCCAGATGACAATGATTGTGCTGTCACCCCATGTGACTGAGAATGGCTTCCGCATCATTGTAATAACAAACCTATTGTTCTTTTGCAACATGAATTATATTGTATTATATGTATGACTTTGTCAGATGTAATATTGTACTCTAATAACAAATCTATTGCTCTTTTGCAACAGGAATTATATTATGTTATAAGTATGACTTTGTAGGATTTCATCAATTGTAATATTACACTGTATTTACTAACCTATTGTTCTAATGCAACATCAGTTATATTGTATTATATGTATGACCTTGTCTATTGCCTTAGTGGTCTAACGACAATAAAATTATTCTATTCTATTCTGTTCCATGCATTGGAGTGCTCAGAGAAAACTATGGCTCCAAAGACATTTACTGCATTAGAGGGGATATGAAAAATCAGTTTATAAAACTCCATTCCCATTTGGATCTGGATCTGCTAAAAAAGTATGGTTATATTGAAAGGTTATGTAGAAGGGAAAAGGAAGCGAGAAAGGAAGAGATTCCAGATACTGGATGACATGGTGGACAGTACAACATACAACAGCCTTAAGAAGGAAGCAATGGATCGCAGAAAATGGAGAGGCAAAGGACCTGCTAATATAGCAGATAACTGATGATAATGATGATGATATTGAATCTAACTGTGGTGGTCTATACATTATGTATCGAGTACGACAAAAGCCATCTGTAGAGATTAAAACTGATCTGCATTCGAAGACCATTTGTCTGCTAATGTAGTAAATGTAGAATTCTGTATGCCAAATTCGCTGGAATGTGGGGGAGAGTGTTCAATATGACAAAACAGTGATGTTTTCGCCATGTCTCAGATCCTGTTCTGTGGCTGTGACAGAAGCAACCGAGCAGCCACCATGTTAATCTAAGTGTTTATGGAGCTAACATTTGCGGCTCTTCACAGTTATACTTGTGTATTTCGAAAATATGCCGTTTAAATGGTGCACTGCATAAAAAACTTCTCCTAAATCTATCATTTTTAATATGGTTTGTATGGCTAAACTGTTGGGAAATATGACGGTGACTGAACGTCTTACAGATATCGTCTTGGACTTAGCTCTTGGTATAGTAGTTGATTATGGAAAGGAGAGGAAAGGAGATACAGACTTCAAACTTTTCAGAGAGCCATAGCATCATAGTTCCAGTCGGTAAAAGTCGCAGCTTTCCTTAGTATGCAAAAACGAGCCATGTCTGTTCACACATTTGAAATATCACGAAGTACAGGAAGTATAGAGCCAAGCACAGTGTCCAGTGTTCTATGGGCTCCAGTACCATGTAGAGATGCTCCAATGGCTGCATACACTGCGCCCTGATCATCAGGCTCTGGTAAGTGGCGCATCAGTTGTAGCCAAAGAAGGACAATTTATGACAAACAATACAAACATTGTTTCATTTCTTTAAAGTGCTGTTTCATTGTTGCTGTAAATATCGAATTTCATCCATAGTTCAGAGATCTAATTACTGTTGTAACAACTTTGGGATCAGAGATCAAACTCGATGTGGAACCTGATTCAAAGACATTATACCTTCTGAAAGCAGTATAGCACATCTTTCATATGCTGCCCACAGGTGTTTTACTATAGTCTGTCTTGGAGATTATGAACTCTCTCTCTCTCTCTCTCTCTCTCTCTCTCTCTCTGTGTGTGTGTGTGTGTGTGTGTGTGTGTGTGTGTGTGAGAGAGAGAGAGAGAGAGAGAGAGAGAGAGAGAGAGAGATGGAAATACCAAGTGGCTACAAAGATCAAACCACAGTCGGGTTTCAGAAGTGCCAACAATCGAGCCACATGTGTTTTGTACTGTCATAGAACAAATCTTTATGCATTTTGACAAATAATACAGGCAATTTGGACTTGAAAATAGCATTGTGATACTTATTTTGTAGGGTCTATTGTGCATTGCAACAAGTGGGGACTAAGATCGAGCCACCGTCAAGGTTTGGCGCCAAGTGGGGTGCATAGAAGGGGCTGTCAGAATAAGATGATGGATCTGGAGGATGTACTGATTGGCTGCTTCATTTTTAAGTTAATAAAATACTAGAGTGTATTTGGAAATGTAAAATAAATGGCTTTGAAGTTCTCTGATTGGTCTGTCTCCAAGAAAGGGAGCATGGGTTAGGAAAGTGGAGAAGAGGGAAAACAGCGTGGCTTAGGAATAGGTGGAGTGAAGGAGGAAGGAGTGGCAGAGAGGACGATCTCATACACTGGTTTTGACAGAGGAAACATTATATGGCTGTACACCAGTCACCATAGTTCACAGCATTTTGAAGTGTGCATGAAACCTGTCCAGGTTGAAGTCTGCTGTGTGCAAATAATCTAGCTACAAAACTTTCCCAAACACGGTGTAGATGGAGTATATGTTTGGAATAACATAATGAGTATATCTTCAAAATAGGATAGTTGCTTTAGATTCTCTCAGCTGAACCTTCGATAAATCTCATTCAGAAAGAGATCAAGTATTCAAACAGATCTTTCTTAAAACTCCATTCAAAAAACAACTCTGCAGGAACAAACGATGTTTATGCATGTTTCAATCTTGCTGGTATTTTTCTGGACCATGAGATATTTGGGTGTATCAGATTAATGTGATTAGAACGATGTTTGATTTTCTCTGGCAGCATATCAAATGGGTCTGTAGTCCTAAGATTCACAACAGCTACTTCTAGAATGTCTACTGAACATTTTATTCTGGCTCCATTAATATTCGGTTTATATATAGATATGGCGAGTTGTTCATAAAGTCCAGATACTTCAATAGCGACTGTCATATAAAAAATAGTGTCAAACTTTCAGAGACATTTCGTGTAGCCCCACAGGGATGACCATTCTTCGTCTCTAATTAACCTCTGTGCATTCAATAATTTGGTCACTATTTTCTGGATACTTTTACAGTTTTCCCTGAAATGTTTACAAGATTTTAGGATTACAGTTAGTTGGGCTGGACAAAATGGTATCAGTTATTGAACTTTCGGATTTGGACACATTTTGTTGACAATCTTCACAATTTTCAACTCATATCTGAACCAAAACAAATTGTAATAGGTGTTCCACAGGGCAGCATTCGGGGCCCATTGTTATTTCTAATTTTTATCAATGATATACAGGCTCCAGACAGCTCAGCCAAAATTCTACTATTCGCAGATGACACGAATATCATAATTAGTGATATAAAAGAATCATTGTGTACTACAGCAGAGAAAATGCTCTCATACATACAGTCATGGTTTTATTCAAATAAGTTGACATTAAATACAAAGAAAACAAACTTTATACAGTATGGAAGCAAGTGTCAAGGGGAAAATATGTGCCTTATGGTGGATAGCAAACAAATAGAAAAAGTGTGCATCACAAAGTTTCTGGGAATGTGAATTGACCAAGATTTAAACTGGAATGAACACAGTGTATATCTTACTCAGAAACTTAGCTCAGCATGTTTTGCCTTAAGAATAATATCCAAGGTATGTAGCAAAGAATGTATTAGAGTGGTGTACTTTAGTTATTTCCAGTCAGTTGCAAGCTATGGCATAAGTTTTTGGGGAAAAACCAGGTCAAGACTAAACGACATTTTTATTATGCAAAAAAGAGCTATTCATATCATGACATAGCCCACCACAAATGCACTGTAGACCCTTATTCAGACAACTAAAGATACTTACAATACCATCAATATATATTTTTAAATGCCTGGAAATGATCAGTAAAAATAACTGCGATCTCCAAACCAACTCAAGCTACCATGATCACAATACAAGGCATTGTAAAGACTTCCACATTCCCTATGTAGCAAAAACTAGAAGTCAGAAACATGTTAGCCACTTAGGAATAAAGCTTTTAAATGCACTTCCATCTCAAATTAAAGAATTGAAAGGCAAAAATAATTTCAAGCATGAAGTAAAAAAAAACTTGATGGAAAAATGCTACTACAGTATAAATGAATACCTGTCTCAGACTGTGGATTTAAAGCTGTACTTATTTTTTTTTTAATTCAAACTAATTTATTTATGTTTTCAACTTTGTAATTATAGTACTTAGGAAAAATCTGTTAAATATCCGTAATACGCTTTGTGTATATCCGTAATACGTTTTGTGTATAAGGCATAGTTCATGATCTATAATTGTTTATCATGAGCATGTACTTTTGTTTTTTGGGTAATAAGTTCTTGTACACTACTTATGTACTATGTGTATGTAATTTGTTTGTTGTTTGTTTATGTTTGTGAATTTATTATGTGTATGTGTTGTTATGTGTTACATGTAATCAAATGACAAATCCTATATCACATGTGTGATCTATTGGATGCTAAATAAATAAATAAATTAAATAAAAATCAGATGAAAGCACATCTGAGTACACTGATTTTCTTTTTGTGGATTCCAGAATTATATGTGAGACGTCTTTCATAGCTACTGCTACAGCTTTTTAAAACTTTGTGTGGTGCAAGATCCAAACAATGATAACTGCAGTGGATGTAACAGTTCTTTGGTTGGTTTTGGATATGGATTTCCTTCACACTTTTTTTTCCTCCCACACATATTGTCTGCACCATCGAAACAATGGGCGTGTAGAAACTCCATTTCAAGAGAGAGTTTTAGAAGAATGTCTTTAGTGGTAGTTGACAGTTTTTGCATTCTGGAGTCCAATGAAATATATAAACCCAGAAAAGCATCTCAGGGTCAACTAAGTGTACAAAAACTGAACTGCTCCTAGCCATCCATGTCCGCCGTTGAATGTGCCATAATTCTCTAAGGTGGAGAGCATTTTATTTGCTGCAGTGTCTCGATGGTTCATGTTAGCCACAATTTCTAGTACTTCATTTTGTACCACTAGCACCAGCCAGTTATCGTTACACTATAGCCAGGTTTTTAATTCTGATTCATCGTCCTTCCTCTCATCATGTCTAGTAATCATTTCATCACCACTCAGAGCATTTCTTGTTCGACCCATGAATCAGAATTAACTGATAAGTAAAGTAGTAGTAGATTTCTCCTGATGGGGCAGCAGACGTGGAATACAGAACTGTGCTATCTCAGGTGTGATATTTACACGTTGCTGAATAACTGTGACGGACTCTTGATAAATAAGATTCGTTGGTAGAATCCAAAATGGGGACGTAGGAATATACCAGTAAAGAAATGGGAGTAATGATGTAGAAACAAACTTTATTAATAAAGAATAAGAGAAGCACATCCATTCAGACACAGCTGGGAATGCACTGCAATCTTTGGTCAAGTCACAGATACTGCAGTCCTGACTCACTAGCAGTGGTCGTTGGTGTCAATATCCCTACATTGTGCCGCCCTCCCATTTGTAGTGATGGCTCTGAGCACTATGGAACTTAACTTCTGAGGTCATCAGACCCCTAGAACTTAGAACTACTTAAACCTAACTAAACTAAGGACATCACACACACCCATGCCCGAGGCAGGATTCGAACCTGCGACCATAGCGGTCGGGCGGTTTCAGACTGTAGCGCCTAGAACCGCTCGGCCACCCCGGCTGGCTCCCACTTGTAGTGTGGAGCACTGGAAGAAGGACGTGTGTGGGGACATCAATTAATGATACAGTTGGCATGGTGATAGCTGGAGTATGGGGTTTGGTGCTGTAGGTACGCATGACCGGCTGTGCCATGGCTGGTGCTGGTGTGACACATGGTTGGACCATTTCTAGATGGCAGTTGGAATAATTGTGTGTGACCCACTGTGCCTGTGCTATGCTGTGGTTGGCTCTGCTGGGGGCACAGTCAAACCGTTTCTCGATGGTAGGTATTGTGGAACTGGGGGTGATGCTTATGTCAAACACATGGTATGGTCGTAGATGATCAGGGGGCGTTGGATGTGCCCATTCCTAAAAGTTGGAGGGTGCACGAGAGGCGAAGAAGGTGTCAGGGATGTGGTATTCCCTGCTGATGTATCAAACACATTATGCGGTATGGCCAAAATACAATGATGCGGAAACCATACTCAGTCACATGAGGTGACAGCATAATCATTGTCATCTGGAAGGGTATAAGTGTGTTCAGGTTGGCAGATATGTGCAGCGTCGTCGGGAGGTGTGTCGTTGTTAAGGGCCATTATAGTGTAGCCATTGTCCAAGGGCTTGGTGGAAACATCATTAGGTTCAAAGGCAGCGACACTGAGCTGGATGGCGAGATAGTGTAGTATTACGGTTGGTGAAATCCCACAAAGTCATACTTATAATTATATAATTCCTGTTGCAAAAGAGTAATCGTTTTGTTATTACAGTATAATATTACAACTGATGAAATCCTTTATGTCATAGAGTGGGTGGGCAACTAACCAGTCATACAGTGCTTGTTTGAATGGTTGCTCTGGTAAATCTTGCATAGCGAGTGGAAGTTTATTAAATAATTTGTGCCCCATTAGTTCATAAGTGTTCAGTGATTTTGAGTGTCTGTGGAATGGAGTATAAATACATCTATTCGTCCTAGTGTTGTAGCAATGTATATTTTCTTTGTGTTTAGCTTAGGGTAGCTTCTTTTTGTATAGGTTTACTACTGTCATAAGTTTTTGCTCAGAAAACAAAGGTTTACAGTGTGCCTTATAGGGTGCTCCTGTAATTACCCCAATAGCTTTCTTCTGCAGTAGAAGGATGTCACGCACACTGGAGTTCCCCCATAAAATCATACCATAGGTTATTATGCTTTGGAAGAATGAGAGATAGGATATTCTAACATAATCCATTAGTTGCCTTAACAGATAGATTACCCTTGACAACTTACCACTAATATACTGGACATGTTGGCCCCAAGATAATTTGTCATCCAAATATACTCCTAAAAACTTAACATAACTAGGATCATCAGATGGTAGCTTGTCTTTTAGACTAAATACTATCTGCTGAGTTTTATTTTCACTAAGCAGAAATCCATTTGCTTTAAACCAGTATGATGCTTGAGCAATTGTCTCTGTAACACAAGTTAACGGCTATTGATGTCATTACTGCTGTTCAGAAAAGTTGTATCATCTGCATATAGTACAGTTTTTGATTTAATACGTGACGGCAGGTCGTTAATCACTGTTAGCAATAGGAAAGGGCCCAGTACAGATCCCTGTGGGACACCTACCTTAACTTGTTCTACCCTGGACAATTCTTTGCCAACACAGACAGTTTGCTTACGGTTCTGTAAAAATCATCTTAATAGTTTAAGGCTATTACCTTTAAACCCATAGAAGTCCAAGTTTTCAAGTAATAGTGTATATTCTACACAGTCAAAGGCTTTGCTTGGGTCACAAAAAGTGACTTGAGCAAAGTCTTTAACCTCAAATACTTGATGGATATATTTTACAACAGCATCTATCACATCAATTGCTGACATATTTTTCCTAAAACCATATTGAGATCCATAATAAGTCCTATATGAACAAAGTAATCAGATAATTGTTTGTAAATTGTGCCTTCCACAGAGCCAAACACAGCATCCATTCTGCAGTTATAACTCGTAGTGTCTAGCCTGGTTATATCATGTTATCTGAAATCTGTGACTTGTGCCAACTCATGGGAACTGTGCTTCACATGTTCAATGAGCTATAGTCGTATATAGGTTTGTATGAAGCAGAAGTAATAGTAAGAAAATCAGTTCCTTATGAGCATCAAATGAGTGTAGAATGAAGTTATTTTCAGTATGCACAATGTAAAACAATATTCTGTGTGACACTGAGCTATGTGTGCACTGGACAACTATACTAGTACTACATTATACCATTAAAACAATTTCTTTACCAGTGTTAATTCAGTAAATAGTGAGGTTATTTTCACTGTACGTCATGTGAAAATTATTTTGTTTCATGTCAAACAGCACTTTCATATATTAAATATTTTATTCGCCAATAACAAAAAGGTGTTCATATTTTCTTTCTTCTGTAAGACAACATATTAATACATTTGATTACAAGAATGAATGGGTGATACAGCCTTGTCACAGAAAGTTTATGGTAAGTGTCTAGTCACGCAGCAGTGCAAAATAAAAACGAAATGATTCATTACTACCAAATACTATGAGAATGACTATAGCTGGGTCCTCAAATTATGGTAACACTAAAACACTACTCACCCCCCCTGATTATGGCATTTTGAGTGTATTATGGGAGAACATGGGATTGATAGTACGAATGAGAGGGGAGGAAGGCTAATTAAGTTCTGCAATAAATTTCAGCTAGTAATAACGAATACCATGTTCAAGAATTACAAGAGGAGGAGTTATAGTGGTAAAAGGCAGGGCGATATGGAAACATTCCAGTAAGATTACATCACGAGCAGGCAAAGATTCGGAACTCAGATATTGGATTGTAAGGTATATCCAGGAGCAGATATGGGCTCAGATCACAATTTAGCAATGATGAAAAATAGGTTGAAGTTTAAGAGACTAGTCAGGAAGAATCAATGTGCAAAGAAGTGGGACAGAGAAGTATTACAGAATGAAGAGAGGTGCTTCAAGTTCTCTGAGGCAGAATGTACAGTGATAATTAACAGTTCAGTAGGTAGTTCAGTTGATGAGGAATAGACATCTCTTAAAAGAGCATTCACAGAAGTAGTAAAAAAATGTGGGTAAAAGAATACCGAAATACACTTTGCTTAGGAATGAAATACATAGGGAAAGTAGGGAAACTAAGAAGAAATGGCTGCATGAAACTGAGAACAACTCGAAAAAAATTTATTGTCAGTGAGATTAAAATCAAGGGTGGTAACATTAAGAGTTAAATGGGAATCCCACTGTTAAACACAGAGGAGAGATCAGATAGGAAGAAATAATACATTGAAGGCCTCTATGAGGGGGAGGCCTTGTCTGATGACATTCCAGAAGAAGAAACAGGAGACGACAGAGAACAGCTAGGGGATCTGGTATTAGAATCAGAATTTTAAACATTTGTATTAAGATCAAATAAGGAAGAAGGGATAGATAACATTCCATTGGAATCTCTAAAATCATTAGGGGGGGGGGGGGGAAGGTGGAGTGGCAACAAATATAACAGCTCATTCAGCCAACCTGCTGGCAAGAATAATTCACAGAAGAATTGAAAAGAAAATTGACGATCTGTTAGACGAGGGTGAGTTTGGCCTTAGGCAAGGTAATGTCACCAGAGACGCATTGATAATGAAAGCGTGACTGAAGAAAAATCAAGACACATTCATAGGATTTATCAACATGAAAAAGTGGTCGACAGTGTCAAATGGTGTAGAACATTCAAAATTCTGAGAAGAATACTGTTAAGCTGTAGGGAAAGATGGGTAATACAGAATATGTACAAGAACCAAGAGGGAACTATAAAACTTGAGGAGCAAGAACGAAGGGCTTGGATTAAAAAGAGTGTAAGACAAGGATGTAGTCGGAATGAGATTTTCACTCTGCAGCGGAGTGTGTGCTGATATGAAACTTCCTGGCAGATTAAAACTGTGTGCCAGTTCAAGACTCGAACTCGGGACCTTTGTCTTAGCCAGGCAAGTGCTCTACCATCTGAGCTACACAAGTACGACTCAAGCAAGGTTCGCAGGAGAGCTTCTGTGAAGTTTGGAAGGTAGGAGACAAGATACTGGCAGAAGAGAAGCTGTGAGGAGGAGACTTGAGTCGTGCTTGGGTAGCTGAGATAGTAGAGCACTTGCCCCCAAAAGGCAACGGTCCCGAGTTCGAATCTCGGTATGGCACACAGTTTTAATCTGCCAGGAAGTTTCAGGGATGTATTCTTTTGCCCCTACTGTTCAATCTGTTTATTGAAAGAACAATGATGGAAATAAAACTAAAGGTCAAGAACAGGATTGAAATTCAAGGTGAAAGTACATCAGTGATATTATTCGCTGATGACATTGCTATCCTCAGTGAAAGTGAAGAAGAATTACAGGATCTGTTTTATTGAATGAACAGTTAATGTGTACAGAATATGGATGGAGGGTAAATCGAAGAAAGTCAAAAGTAATGAGAAGTAGCAGAAATGAGAACTGCAAGAAATTTAACATCGAGATTGTTGATCACAGATAGATGGAGTTAAAAATTCTGCTCTTTAGGCAGCAAAATAGCCCATGATGGACACAGTAATGAGGACATAAAAAGTAGCTAGCGCTGGCAAAAAGGACATTCCTGGTCAAGAGAAGTCCACTAGTATCGAAACATAGGTCTTAATTTGAGGAAGAAATGTCTGAAAATGTGCATTCAAAGCACAGAAGTGTGTTGTAGTGAAACATGGACTGCGGGAAAACTGGAATACAAAAGTGTGGAGTCCCTTGCTCTTGACTCCACCACCGACCAGATCACTTGCACATGTTGGCAGCCTTAGGTTGTGCACAAAAAGAAGTGGGCTGCCTGCACAGGGGGGCCAGAGTGAGGCAACTTGACCCAGGACGAAAAGTATCCCCTTGTTATCTAATGAGACAGTGCACAATGACAAGCAGACGGGCATGGCCCTGTGGCTGCCGGCGAGCCAGAATGAGCGAGACACTCTTTGTCTGATTTTGGCGCGCCGGTTAGCGATGTGCTGTGCTGAAAGAATCGAGGCTCATGCCCTGCTATCTATCTCAAACGATTTTATAGAAACGAATCGGTAAAGAAATGATTTTCAAATTACGTATAGCTTTCTATGTCAGCTTCATGGTGAAGTGCCCAAAATTTCGATAGTGATCATACTCAACGTGATATTCGGATTTAGTGCGACCCTGCACGAAATTCGGAAAGTTTGCAATGAAAAATAGAGGTCGCTATGATTTTGCGTTCGGTGTATATAACAACATAAGTTGCTTCATATGAAATTTAGGTAAGATACTGAATTTTTCTTTAGACTTGAGAGGAGATCTCTCTTTCCAGTCTCAAGAAAATGGAATTTATGCAGCACGTTTGCTTCCGAACGCGCGCGTGCGAGAGTGAAATATTCACCTCGTACCTAGTATCTCCTAAACCATTCGAGACGTCATTTCGAGCATTTAGCAAGCGGTTGAGCGAAAGAGGAGAGTAGTTTCCTACGTGGTTAATACAGTGAACTTTTTTATCCACGGCGGTGTAGTAGGAGCTTTTGTTTTTAATTTATTTGTTCAATCCAGTACTGTAATTTTTAAGAGTTTTCGGCAGTTATTGAGAAGGGAATTCGCTAGTATGAAAATAAACTGAAATCTCCTCTCTTACGTTACTGCTAACCAAAACAATATTTTCCGTACGCTATTGACCTCTCTGGTCACCAATTGCTTGTTTAATATGACACTGTTTCAGAATTATGTGGCAATAGCTACTCCAAGGCGAGTTTTTCAAAATAATGCTGCTCTATTTTTGGTAAAAAAAGCAAAATTAAGGCTGACAAAAAAGAGAAACATAACCGTTACTCATGACTGATCATACTTCTTCAAATGAGAAAAGGTTAATAATTCATACAAAAATAACTCGCCTATTCTGTTGCAATTTTGGTAGGGTCCTATAAACGACTGTATTTACAATAGTGAACGACTGCAATGAAAAATTACCAAAGGATTTTTCCCCATTCTTCATCAGAGAAACATGAAAATAATTCGCTGGAAACGGTGTGCTATATTTTTTTCTCTCTATCCAGAGTGAATTGGTGATCTTATTCCCCATGACTGCCTTTTGAAGTGTTATAGATAGGTTACATTTCTAACCCATTTTAACCTTAACGTATAGTCTCAAGCGATTCATAAAGTAATGACTACCATGTTTTTTAACCTCGCTGAGCATTGCTACACAGGCACCAAATTTATTATTTCTAATAGAATGATACTACATTTTTGCTGCAGGTTAGAACTGACCTATTAAAACTCTTTCATCATTCTGAAGCTGTGAACATACTGATGACTTGCAGAATCTTGCCAACTATTCGTCAAAGTTGATATCACTGATGAATTAAAAGATGTCTGTAGTAAGAACATTCATTCCCTCACTCTGCACAGAGACAGGAACTGTATCTTTTCACATGTCAAATTTAATTGAGGCGTGGAAAGAAAAGCCTTTGGTAAGTTTTCTTCCAAGCTGTTCATTATTGAAGACATACTGGGTCACAGGACTACCCTGAAATTGCAACATAACTGGGGATTTACTTTCATCTGGTTTTTTTTTTCCGAGGGAATGTCATCAGAGATGAGTTTTGAGTAACTGCAACGTTAAATTTTGCTTTTTTACCAGACACATTATAAATTGCAAGCGCTCACCTTGCAACAGCTGTTATGACAGAATCTTGAAACAGAGTGAATTTTCAAATTAGCAACAGGCGACGAGAGAGGTCAATATCTTACAGAAAACTCCATTGTGTCGACTTGATGTCATCGTAGAGAGAACTTCGTGTTTATTTTCATACCAATAAATTCTCTTTTCTCTAGATATCAATGACTTTTGAAAAAATTACAGCACTGGATTGAAAAAAAAATTAAATAATAACCTAAGGCAAAATACTCATATTCAATTACCGTTTGAGATAGCGAAACGGGATCTCGTTTCGATATCTGAAACGGTTTATATGTGTGAAGCATGTTATGAATATTTCATTCTCGCGCGCGTCCGGTCGAAGTGAACGTGCTACATAATTTCTAATTTCTCGAGGCTAGAGACAAAGGTAGAGATCTCCTTCCACGTTTAAAGAAAAATTCAATATCTTAGCTAAATTGCATTCCTAGCAATATAAGGTGTAATATACATCAAACGCAAAATCATAATGACCCATATTTCTCATTGCAAACTTTTCGAATTCCGCGCAATGTCGGAGGTAAGAGCGAATATCACAGTAAGTGTGGCCATTAGTTTAGCGAGGTCTTGAGCTATACCCCTGAAACATAAAAGTCAATTTTTCTTTTTTAATGAGAAGTCGCTGTAAAATCATATGAGAGAGGCTACATAGCTAACAGAGTGCGCGTGATGTTCTACGTATAATGACACTGCTGCTCCTTGACTAACAGGCTAATGAGCGTTCTATATGTACTCCTGTGGGCGCGTACAGCTGCACCGGACAACTTGGCGAGACGGTACGCAGATTACCTGCTTTCGTTCTGTTCTACACTAAGCCACGTGAGCTGCCACCAATTCGCGTCCTCCTGCAGGAAGACCCTCCGCAGACAGGGACTGCAGCACCCCATCCGTAGGGTTGGAAATGCGCAGGCTGGCCAGCTCGCCAGCAGTCTCGGTTTAGTCTTGTGGTCGCCCACTCCTGTTTAACGCGGCCTGCTAATCAGTCTTTGTTACTTGGGCTGTTGTGGCTTCCACCTGAATGAATTGGATTTGAGTTGCTTTATTCAACACTGTATTTGTATTGTGGCCTGCCATATATCTAGACGCTGCAGCTAATAAAGTTACTGTAACTAATATCAAACTGTTGCTTATGAAGTGTTGTTCGCCTCATTGCTGTTTAGTGCTCAAGTGCCTCCTCATCCGCAGCACTTACCCGTGGGACTAATGAGAAAAAAAAAATCAAAGCATTGGAGATGTCATGCTACAGAAGAATGGTAAAAATTAGATGGACTGATAAGGTCAGGAATGAGGGGGTTCTCTCCAGCATCAATGAGGAAAGGGATATATGGGAAACACTGACAAGAAGAAGGCACAAGATGGTAGGACATCTGTTAAGACATCAAGGAATAACTTCCATGGCACTAGAGAGACATGTAGAGGGTAAAAAGTGTAGAGGGAACCTGGAGTACATTCAGCAAAGAACTGAGGATGTAGGCTCCAAGTGCTGCTCTGAGATGAAAAGGTTGGCACAGGAGAGAAATTCGTAGCTGGCCACCTCAAACCAGTCAGGAAACTGATGAATCAAACAAATGATGTGTTCTCAAAAACATTATTCCGTCCCAAATATTAATCACTGAGAAAAATTTTGTCAGATACTGAGAGTTTAACATACATTGCATTCGGCAGCTGTTAATGGTACCTCCCCCAGACAAAGCAAAGCCAATATCTCAGGATATTGCATATTAGAACCAGAAAAAAAGAAGACATTATTTCTATTTTGACACACATAATACTACTGATGTATACTGCATGTCATAAAAAAAATCATAAGTACCAAACAATTGGTGCTTGTCAGTACAAACCTTACAATATTTGAACAGAATGTTAAAAATTTTAAACACAAGAAATACATGTCTCTCAACAGACTCTATACCAAGTGCTGAAACCAAAGTAAGTAAAAGTTTTTACTTATCAGTAATGCATTTAGTCTGAATGGCTGATGGCACAGATGGGGCTTCAAAGAATTTGTACGTGCGTTTGTTGTTGTTGGTGACCAAAATAGTCAGCAACACCTCTACCTTTTTGAATATTGGATTCAGGTAAGAAATAAATTTTGATGGAGATGTGTGATAGCTTACATCAAACCACAACTTCTGTGTGTAAGACGACTCAAGGAAATGGCATATTATTGTGAACAATGATAGGCCAGTTGCAATAGACATTTTAATGTGAATAAGCTCCAATTGCAATATAAAGATATAGAACAAATTTATCTGGCAATCACAAGACCAGGAATGAACAAAGATATTGGTAGCCATGTTATTGATTTTATAATGTGCCCTGATATACATCTGTAAGAAACTGCACGGCCTGACAAAAAAATAAGCACTCAAAAGGGTAGGAGGATATGAAATGAAACTTCACTGGTTTCTCAACATATGTGATATTATTCCAGTAATTACAAAATACAAATTTACACAAAATTTTGGAGTACGAGTCCACACATCAGTATGAAGTTGCATTCCCTCTCTCCTGGAAGCATGCACTGATCTGGTTGGAAGCGCATCATAAGGCCACCCTATCCTCTCCTGAGGAAAGCTGGCCCAGAACGATTGTAACTGGTCCTTGATATCATTTACTGGGATGGAACAGATGTCTGGGCTGATCTGATCTGATCTGACACATGTCCTATGGGGGATATACAGGGTGTTTCAAAAATGACTGGTATATTTGAAACGGCAATAAAAACTAAACGAGCAGCGATAGAAATACGCCGTTTGTTGCAATATGCTTGGGACAACAGTACATTTTCAGGCAGACAAACTTTCGAAATTACAGTAGTTACAATTTTCAACAACAGATGGCGCTGTGGTCTGGGAAACTCTATAGTACGATATTTTCCACATATCCACCATGCGTAGCAATAATATGGTGTAGTCTCTGAATGAAATTACACGAAACCTTTGACAACGTGTCTGGCGGAATGGCTTCACATGCAGATGAGATGTACTGCTTCAGCTGTTCAATTGTTTCTGGATTCTGGCGGTACACCTGGTCTTTCAAGTGTCCCCACAGAAAGAAGTCACAGGGGTTCATGTCTGGCGAATAGGGAGGCCAATCCACGCCGCCTCCTGTATGTTTCAGATAGCCCAAAGCAATCACACGATCATCGAAATATTCATTCAGGAAATTAAAGACGTCGGCCGTGCGATGTGGCCGGGCACCATCTTGCATAAACCACGAGGTGTTCGCAGTGTCATCTAAGGCAGTTTGTACCGCCACAAATTCACAAAGAATGTCCAGATAGCGTGATGCAGTAATCGTTTCGGATCTGAAAAATGGGCCAATGATTCCTTTGGAAGAAATGGCGGCCCAGACCAGTACTTTTTGAGGATGCAGGGACGATGGGACTGCAACATGGGGCTTTCCGGTTCCCCATATGCGCCAGTTCTGTTTATTGACGAAGCCGTCCAGGTAAAAATAAGCTTCGTCAGTAAACCAAATGCTGCCCACATGCATATCACCGTCATCAATCCTGTGCACTATAGCGTTAGCGAATGTCTCTCGTGCAGCAATGGTAGCGGCGCTGAGGGGTTGCCGCGTTTGAATTTTGTATGGATAGAGGTGTAAACTCTGGCGCACGAGATGATACGTGGACGTTGGTGTCATTTGGACCGCAGCTGCAACACGGCGAACGGAAACCCGAGGCCGCTGTTGGATCACCTGCTGCACTAGCTGCGCGTTGCCCACTGTGGTTGCCGTACGCGGTCGCCCTACCTTTCCAGCATGTTCATCCGTCACGTTCCCAGTCCGTTGAAATTTTTCAAACAGATCCTTTATTGTATCGCTTTTCGGTCCTTTGGTTACATTAAACCTCCGTTTAAAACTTCGTCTTGTTGCAACAACACTATGTTCTAGGCGGTGGAATTCCAACACCAGAAAAATCCTCTGTTCTAAGGAATAAACCATGTTGTCTACAGCACACTTGCACGTTGTGAACAGCACACGCTTACAGCAGAAAGACGACGTACAGAATGGCGCACCCACAGACTGTGTTGTCTTCTATATCTTTCATATCACTTGCAGCGCCATCTGTTGTTGAAAATTGTAACTACTGTAATTTCGAAAGTTTGTCTGCCTGAAAATGTACTGTTGTCCCAAGCATATTGCAACAAACGGTGTAGTTCTATCGCTGCTCGTTTAGTTTTTATTGCCGTTTCAAATATACCGGTCATTTTTGAAACACCCTGTATCTGGGATTCTTGAGGGACACAGGAATACATCAATTTTAATTTTTAATTTAATCAATAATTTGCGGAGACATGCCATGTGTGGATGAAGATTATCCTGTTGAGAAATGTCACCATGGTACTGTCTCATGAGAGGTACCACACGAGGATGCAGGATGTCCAGTATTTACCACTGTGCCATCAGAGTTCCCTCATTCACTACCAGCCTGACCTGAAGTCATAGCTGATGGTTCTCCACACCATGATGTCAGGATTAATACCACTGAGCTTCTTCTAAACATTGGAAGAATGGAACCTTCCCCATGTTGCTGCCATACTCACTGATGATGGTTATCTAGGACAGCAAAAAACCATGATTCATCACTGAACACAATGTGATAGCTGTTTGTGTTGTGGTGTCAATGCAGCCTATGCATGGGATGGTGGTAATTCCCTACACCGGCAGCTGTTAGTCTTCTGCCAGTAATATGGGGTGACACAATGTTGCAGGTAGTCCATTACTTATCCTTGGATGATACTTTTGGATGTGAAAGGGTTATGATGTGCTTGGATGCACAATATTGCTGTTCTCCCTTATGACAGTCAGACGTGGACAACTGGATCCTTGATGATAAGTATGTTTGTCCTCACATTCTTGTGCAGTCAAACATTGGACCACTGCTATACCCAACTGCTCCACCGATCCAGATGTTGCACTGTTCGACCAGCCATATGGAGACTGACAATGAGGCCCCTTTGAAATTCTGTTGGGTACTGATAACGCTGTCTTGCACAAGTACACAGTTTCTCCCAGACTTTCACAGTGATCACTCAACACCTGACACTGTTCACACCCCTTATAAACCCTACCAGTTCTGGTAACAACACTAAACATGAACAACAGTACTGCACTCTGGTGGCTGTTTTGCCTGTTACAGAGATTTGCATCTCTAATTAGTTATAAGGGCATTCAAAAAGAAATGAACCGGAGGCACAATTACAGAAACCAGTACCTGTATGTTAGAAGTACTGACCCTGCCTGTTGAGACACTTGTCCCACTGTGACACAATGCAGTGAATGGCTGTCTCATAAAATTCCCGGGCCTGTGATGTTAACCAGTTCTGCACATACAGCTGGCTGTCATCGTCCAAGGTGAATCATTTGTCCCTCAGAGCCTTTTTAAGGGGACCAAAAATTCCTTCCTTCTGATTCACTTCCTGCAGCATGGGAGAGCAGTGAATGCCCAGTGTTACTCACAAACCTAGACCACCCTTCACCAAGCAATCATATCAAAACAACCAGACAATCTCACCTGTAGGGTCATTCTGCTCCACGACAATGCAAAGCCTCGTACGACCAACACAGTCGCAGCACTCCTGCAGAAATTCAAATGGGAGGTTCTCAGCCACCCTCCATACAGTTTGGACCTCTCCCCCAGTGATTATGCCATTTTTGGTCCCCTTAAAAAGTCTCTGAGGGGCAAACAATTCACCTCCGACGACGATGTCCAGCTGTACATGCAGAACTGGTTAACACCGCAGCCCCATGGATTTTATCAGACAGCCATTCTCCACCTTGTGTCACAGTGGGACAAGTGTCTCAACAGCTAGGGTCAATGCTTCTAACATACAGCTACTGGTTTCTATACCACTTGGCGAGTATATTTTTTATTTATCCATTTATATTACATTTTTAGATATTGTATGTTATGTGTGTGGTTAAACTGAATGACAAGAACATAAATGTTTTATGTGTTCATATAGATGCAGCGCTATTCAGCGTCATTAGTGTGGCAGTTGCACTTCCTGCCGGTGTGATAAGATAGTGCATGCCATGACAAAAGATTATTTGGGTGCATTGTGTGAGTGCGAGAGAGGCAGTTGGCTCTTGGAGAAGGTTAGGCATAGAAGTCAGAGCATCCACAGGCACATGAATGCTGCCATACTTGTCTTGACATTGACAGGCATGGACAGAGTGAGGCTGACAGACTGTAACTGCTGAGAGGCATGCACAAGTGACAGGGAAGAAAGTGATATGTTGTTGCCGGTCTGGAAGGTCATGCTGCAGGGGAGCAAGTACTGCATCATGCTGCGAATCCATGAAGGCTGCTTTCATTCTCTCAACCTGTTCGGATAAATGATGAGCTTCCATTTCTAATTGTTGTAAATGGT
Organism: Schistocerca cancellata; assembly: GCF_023864275.1. Classification (NCBI taxonomy): domain Eukaryota; kingdom Metazoa; phylum Arthropoda; class Insecta; order Orthoptera; family Acrididae; genus Schistocerca; species Schistocerca cancellata. The sequence continues at coordinate 184,142,291 of NC_064632.1, forward strand.
GCTATGTTATGCTGAGATCAAAAGGAACTCATTGATTGAATATCAGCTTTGTTGTTGTTGTGGTCTTCAGTCAGAGAGTGGTTTGATGCAGCTCTCCATGCTACTCTATACTGTGCAAGCTTCTTCATCTCCCAGTACCTACTGCAGCCTACATCCTTCTGAATCTGCTTAGTATATTCATCTCTTGGTCTCCCACTACGATTTTTACCCTCCATGCTGCCCTCCAATACTAAATTGATGATCCCTTGATGTCTCAGAACATGTCCTACCAACCGATCCCTTCTTCTAGTCAAGTTGTGCCACAAGCTCCTCTTCTCCCAAATTCTATTCAGTACCTCCTCATTAGTTATGTGATCTACCCATTTAATCTTCAGCATTCTTCTGTAGCACCTCATTTCAGAAGCTTCTATTATCTTCATGTCTAAGCTATTTATCGTCCACATTTCACTTCCATACATGGCTACACTCCATACAAATACTTTCAGAAACGACTTCCTGGCATTTAAATCTATACTCTATATTAACAAATTTCTCTTCTTCAGAAACACTTTTCTTGCCATAGCCAGTCTACCTACATTTTATATCCTCTCTACTTCTACCATCATCAGTTATTTTGCTCCCCAAATAGCAAAACTCCTTTACTACTTTAAGTGTCTCATTTCCTAATCTAATTCCCTCAGCATCACCCGACTTAATTCAACTACATTCCATTATCTTCATTTTGCTTTTGTTGATGTTCATCTTATACCCTCCTTTCAAGACACTGTCCATTCTGTTCAACTGCTCTTCCAAGTCCTTTGCTGTCTCTGACAGAATTACAATGTCATCGGTGAACCTCAAAGTTTTTATTTCTTCTCCATGGATTTTAATACCTACTCCAAACTTTTCTTTTGTTTCCTTTATTGCTTGCTCAATATACAAATTGAATAACATCGGGGATAGGCTACAACCCTGTCTCACTCCCTTCCCAACCACTGCTTCCCTTTCATGCCCCTCGTCCCTTGTAACTGCCGTCTGCTTTCTGTACAAATTGTAAATAGCCTTTCGCTCCCTGTATTTTACCCCTGCCACCTTTAGAATTTGAAAGAGAGTATTCCAATCAACATTGTCAAAAGCTTTCTCTAAGTCTACAAATGCTAGAAACGTAGGTTTGCCTTTCCTTAATCTTTCTTCTAAGATAAGTCGTAGGGTCAGTATTGCCTCACGTGTTCCAACATTTCTACGGAATCCAAACTGATCTTCACCAAGGTCGGCTTCTATCAGTTTTTCCATTCGTCTGTAAAGAATTCGCGTTAGTATTTTGCAGCTGTGACTTATTAAACGATAGTTCAGTAATTTTCACATCTGTCAACACCTGCTTTCTTTGGGATTGGAATTATTATATTCTTCTTGAAGTCTGAGGGTATTTTGCCTGTCTCATACATCTTGCTCACCAGATGGTAGAGTTTTGTCAGGACTGGCTCTCCCAAGGCTGTCACTAGTTCTAATGGAATGTTGTGTACTCTGGGGCCTTGTTTTGACTCAGGTCTTTCAGTGCTCTGTCAAAATCTTCATGCAGTATCATATCTCCCATTTCATCTTCATCTACATCCTCTTCCATTTCCATAATATTGTCCTCAAGTACATCACCCCTGTATGGACCCTCTATATCAGGTTAATAGTGATTATTCACAGAAGCCTATTCTTTATCTGAGATTCTAAATTGTACTGTTTGTGCTTTGGTATTGCCTTGTGGAACTACCTGTTAATGTCTTTCCTGCTAATAACCAATCTGTGGATTTAGTTATAATACAAGGAAACATTCCAAGTAGGAAAAATATACCTAAAAACAAAGATGATGTGACTTACCAAATGAAAGTGCTGGCAGGTCGACAGACACATAAACGAAACAAACATACACTCAAAATTCAAGCTTTTGCAACAAACTGTTGCCTCATCAGGAAAGAGGGAAGGAGAGGGAAAGACGAAAGGATGTGGGTTTTAAGGGAGAGGGTAAGGAGTCATTCCAGTCCCGGGAGCGGAAAGACTTACCTTAGGGGGAAAAAAGGACAGGTATACACTCGTGCACACACACACACACACACACACACACACACACACACACACACACACACACACACACACACACATATCCATCCACACATATACAGACACAAGCAGACATATTTAAAGACAAAGAGTTTGGGCAGAGATGTCAGTCGAGGCAGAAGTGAAGAGGCAAAGATGTTGTTGAATGACAGGTGAGGTATGAGTGGCGGTAACTTGAAATTAGCGGAGATTGAGGCCTGGTGGATAACGGGAAGAGACGATATATTGAAGAGCAAGTTCCCATCTCCGGAGTTCGGATAGGTTGGTGTTAATGGGAAGTATCCAGATAACCTGGACGGTGTAACACTGCGCCAAGATGTGCTGGCCGTGCACCAAGGCATGTTTAGCCACAGGGTGATCCTCATTACCAACAAACACTGTCTGCCTGTGTCCATTCATGCGAATGGACAGTTTGTTGCTGGTCATTCCCACATAGAATGCATCACAGTGTAGGCAGGCCAGTTGGTAGATCACGTGGGTGCTTTCACACGTGGCTCTGCCTTTGATTGTGTACACCTTCCAGGTTACAGGACTGGAGTAGGTGGTGGTGGGAGGGTGCATGGGACAGGTTTTACACCGGGGGCGGTTACAAGGGTAGGAGCCAGAGGGTAGGGAAGGTGGTTTGGGGATTTCATAGGGATGAACTAAGAGGTTACGAAGGTTAGGTGGACGGCAGAAAGACACTCTTGGTGGAGTGGGGAGGATTTTGTGAGATCCATCCTTCACGAAATCCTCCCCACTCCACCAAGAGTGTCTTTCCGCCGTCCACCTAACCTTCGTAACCTCTTAGTTCATCCCTATGAAATCCCCAAACCACCTTCCCTACCCTCTGGCTCCTACCCTTGTAACCACCCCCGGTGTAAAACCTGTCCCATGCACCCTCCCACCACCACCTACTCCAGTCCTGTAACCCGGAAGGTGTACACAATCAAAGGCAGAGCCACGTGTGAAAGCACCCACGTGATCTACCAACTGACCTGCCTACACTGTGATGCATTCTATGTGGGAATGACCAGCAACAAACTGTCCATTCGCATGAATGGACACAGGCAGACAGTGTTTGTTGGTAATGAGGATCACCCTGTGGCTAAACATGCCTTGGTGCACGGCCAGCACATCTTGGCGCAGTGTTACACCGTCCAGGTTATCTGGATACTTCCCATTAACACCAACCTATCCGAACTCCGGAGATGGGAACTTGCTCTTCAATATATCGTCTCTTCCCGTTATCCACCAGGCCTCAATCTCCGCTAATTTCAAGTTACCGCCACTCATACCTCACCTGTCATTCAACAACATCTTTGCCTCTTCACTTCTGCCTCGACTGACATCTCTGCCCAAACTCTTTGTCTTTAAATATGTCTGCTTGTGTCTGTATATGTGTGGATGGATGGATGTGTGTGTGTGTGTGTGTGTGTGTGTGTGTGTGTGTGTGTGTGTGTGTGTGTGTGTGTGTGTGTGTGTGTGTGTGTGTGTGTGTGTGTGTGTGTGTGTGTGGGCGCGCGAGTGTATACCTGTCCTTTTTTCCCCCTAAGGTAAGTCTTTCCGCTCCCGGGACTGGAATGACTCCTTACCCTCTCCCTTAAAACCCACATCCTTTCGTCTTTCCCTCTCCTTCCCTCTTTCCTGATGAGGCAACAGTTTGTTGCGAAAGCTTGAATTTTGTGTGTGTATGTTTGTTTCGTTTATGTGTCTGTCGACCTGCCAGCACTTTCATTTGGTAAGTCACATCATCTTTGTTTTTAGGTATAATCTGTGGATTTAAATATATGTACAGTGAATACTGAATTGTAGTCATCTGTCCTGTCATGTTGTGGCTTTAGTGGGAGGAGGTGAAGTTGACTGTTTTCTGTTAACAGTTTATCATTCTGCATTCATTTACTTGCAAGTTCATGTGCAGTACATTGTCACAAGAATGCACCTTTTGGTCTGAACTGTTATTTGTATGTACTAAGTTAAGCTGGCAAGGGACCTGTGTGGACTGGTGGGTTTTGTACCAGTTGCTGTTCCCCAATATGTTATATCCATCAGGTGCTGTTGGTCAGGTGCTGGTATAGTAAACAACTTTCCATTAAACAAATTGCCTTTGCCTGTTGTTAAAACATCTGCTAGTATAAGAAATGATTTTAAACTGAAAATTTTATGTTCATATCATGTTTTGATTGTAACAGACGGATGTGAGTTACTTCCAATGTCTTGATTGTATTTAAATTGTTAAGTGTTGTAGAGTTTAGTGAAACCTGGCTAGGTTTAGTTGAGGTAACTTAGGCAGTTTGCCAGTGCACAATTGTTCTTGAATATATTATAAGGTGACATGTCAACTGTTGCTCAAGTAAATTCAAATAAGTCAGTATTCTATGACAATCTCTTTTATTTGCTGTAAACTTCATGGGCCTTTTGCTGTTTTAAAGTTGTGCAACTAAATGAACTATCCATCCCTGTAGACATCGATGAGTGCCACCTAGGGTCGAGTTGCTTAAGTAGTTGGCATTTTTTTTCATTCTTGTGGATAAATGAGATTTTAAGAGCCTTAGGCTGTTGTTCAAAGGCCATTGGTTTGTATCATGATGAATATGTAAAAGCTGTTGGTCATTGTTTAAATTGTACCTTTATAACAGAGTTATTATTATTTTTTTTTTTAATTTTTAATTTTGAATGTCAACAACCATTACTATCTTGAATATTTTAATTACATCAGTTGACATAGTTTAGTCCTGTGGTCAAAGTGTTACCCCACCATGATATTGTACTTGGCAACCTGTGGCCATTATTGGAAACACATGGTGACACTACAATAAACAAGTACAGTGGTGACCAAGGAAAATGCATTGTGCTGTGAATGAGTTCAAGGTAGTTTTTGCATATATTATCAAGTGGTTCAGAACTCATGATAAGCTGACCAAAGTGATCTCACTCCCAGGTGCAATAATATTGTTTTCCACTAATACCAGCATGTGTTGATGTGGAATAATTGTTAGTAAATAAAATTGTTTAATGTTACTTAATGAATGGCTTTCCACACCCATATCCTTGTATCCTACCTCTATGTATCAGTGAAAAATGAATATCATTTCAACAAAAGGATAAAACAGTTTATATGGAGACTGTTCCTTCTAGCAGTATGTGTGGAATCACTTGTTATCAGCTTGTGGTGCATTCTAATATGCAACAAATAAGGTAATCAGACTAAGCCTTACTAATATGAGGGTTGGCTCTTTCTTCCAATCCCTTCAGATGCACCCGTGAATGCTGTAACTAGTCTAATGTTTTCCCAGTCCCTACAAGAGTGATAAGTAGGGGGCTGTAGTATGTTCCCAAGTTCCTCATGTAATACAGGTTCCCGAAATCTTTTGCACCATGTTTGATATTTGTATCCACACTTGTGCCAGTTCAGGTTTTTCAGCTTTTCTGTGTCTCGCGCATAGGCCAAACATACCTGTTACTGTTGATGCCGGCCATCTTTGTATCACAGTCACTAAAATGAAAAAAAGACAGGTGGGAAAAATAAGTAAACTTTCTATTATTTCAAAAGTAATTCCCATAACTTAATACACTTATCCTGCAGAACCCTTTAGATGGTCAATGATTTCCTGGAGAAAATGTTTGTGGTTACCTACAAAATCTCAATTGTATGCAGGCATGCATCTCTTAATCCGAAACAAACCAGTGGTCACAAATGTCTTTCTGCAGGGCTCCAAAAACACAGAAATCTCATGGGGAGAGGTCAGGACTGTATGGAGGATGTGTAAGGGCTTCCAGAGAAACTTCTGCAATGTAGCTGAAACAGACACACCAGTTTTTCTTTGCCCGCATATCTCGCTGCTTATTGGCTTTCTGGAACGTGGTGCCATAATTAAAGCACATCGGTTCATAGATACCTTGCAAAAACTGAAGTGCATCATCAAGTCCAAATGCCCAGGAATACTGAAAGATGGCTTATCCATGTGTTGCCAAGGTTGTTTCGATTACACTGTAGAAGTTTCACTGGGAAGCCCATACATATCCTTCATACAATCCCAGACTCTCCCCCTGTGATTTCCAAATTTTTGGAGTACTGAAGAAAGGCATTTGTGGCTGTAGATTTGCTTTGTATGAAGAGATGCACACCTGGGTACAATCATCTGTAGGCAACCACAAACATTTTTCAGTGAAGGCATAGAGGATCTTGTCTCTCAGTGGGATAAATGTATTAACAGTTATGGTATTTACTCTTGAAATTAACTGTTTAATTACTTTTTACCCCATCTGTTTCATTTTAGTTTGATTACCCTCCTATATTATCCAATATTCCCTGTTAGTTCTGTGTTATGGATTCCCCACACTTCAGCAATATTATGAGGTGGGTCGCATAAGTGTACTGAAAGCAATTTTCTTTGTAGACTGATTGCATTTTTCCAGTATCCACCAATGAATCAAAGTCTGACATCTGATTTACCTGCAGCTCCTTATCATTCCTTTCTTATCACCATAAATTGGTACTAATTCCAATTGTAATTGTGAAATATACAATGTCTTATTGTGATGCGTATACTTATGGTCTGATAATGCTGTTAGTAATGTACACAGGCTATCACAACACCCTTCTACTTTCATGGCCATATCTTGAGACAGTGTAAATCAATTAACTTCAGAATATTTATATCACATTGTATCGAAAGGAAAATGCACTTGATAAACCATTAAAAACACAAAGATACAGAATGGCTGGCCAGTACTAACCTTCCAGAAGGAAAGTTTCAAGTACTATGGACACATATAACAGCAAAAAACTGTCTTAACTTTCTGAACTGTTTTAGCTCATTCATAAAGTAGGAAAGAGGAATAAGCTTGTAAAGTTTAGGTAGGAGAGAGAGACCAGCCTGTTACCATTGCAACATGTAGTATAATATTATATATTCTTTCAGACATGTCTGAAAGAACAGACAACACATATATACAATCAAGATGACGATGGCCAATAATCTTTTCAGTGTGGATGCACACCTGCCTCGAGCTCTTATGGGGATCGGTGAAATGCTGTGAGTAATGAGAATAATGGGCAGATCACTACATTAGTTGTGTGGGGATAAGATGAGAATGTGGCTGACGGGAGGGATGCTAGGGTAGTCCATGCAGCTGCAATGACGTCTGTGTCCAAGATGGCTTAGTAATCTAGTAAGTGGGAGACTTGGGTTTGAATCATGGTCAGATACCAATTTTCAACTTTCCCCATTGAATTAAATAAATGCTCACTTGAAGCCAATGTCTGTAATTCCTTTGTGTCTTAGCGTAAATTGTCAGACATTCACTCCATAATGAGATTGCTGTATTAAAAGGAACAAACAGGTGACACAGTTCTTAATACTCCCCATATAGATGCGCCACATAATTTAATCTGCCAGTGACTCATGCTATTCTGTAGATGTCCCCATACAGTGGATCCATAACCTAATGTTGATGATGCCAAAATGTCACACATCCATCCACAAGCGCAAGTTTTCAGCATATTGTTCTCAGGAATATGTTCCCAGATGGAACACTAATGCTGGCCAATCAGTGCAGCAAACATTGACAAGCGTTGGTTGACCATTCAGGCATTCACCAACCAGTTTGCAAGATTGTGACCCCAGTCTCTCAGCCTTCCAAGATTCCTACTTTATCAAGCATCAGCATACGCCATATTTTTTTTCCTTGATTAACATAGTAATTGTGTCCTAACCATCTTCATGTTAGCCATCCAAATGCATACAACAGGACTGGAAAGGTAACTACCCACAAAAATATAACAATAAGATAAGTAGTTTAATCTCCATAATATAGTACAGAGCAGTATATTCATTTGTTTTGACAATGTAGTAATAACTGATGCTGTGTCAATGAACAGGAGTATATAGGTGGTGACTGGTACTGTGTGCAAACATCACTTCTATTTGAGTTATCGTGTGTGAACTTTTGTTGAAAGTTGTCGTGGAATGGGCTACACTTGTTTTTTATGTTAGAACCACTCTCCCTAGCATGCTCTGAGAATTTCTGTACACAAGTTATGTCTTAAGCAGTTGTTTAATGACTCATGAAATGGAACTGTGGGAACACAAAGTAATAATAAATACAAGTCTAGTCATATTGCTGTACTTCTGTTGTTAACTGAAGAGTCCTTGGAATCTAAATGACACATCTTACAACTTAACTTGTTGTGGCACCCTTTCAATGTAGTCATTGTACTTGGGGAGGATGAGGACTGTTACAAAATCTGCACCTAATGAAAATACAGTTTTGAGCTTCAGGAACAAAAGCCAAATCTGAAAAAGTTTTAGAGAAGACATAGAAGTTGGGGACAAAGAAAAGTCAGTCAGAATCTGAAGCCCTGGAGAGGGGGGGGGGGGGGGGGGGGGGGGAGAACTTTAGGAAAGGGAACACAGCAATATGTGGAATGAATAAACAAGTTAATATATTTTCATTTCCTTTACTCTGTGATGAAGCTTTTCCTTCTTCCAAATCCATCACCATGTTGCCAAACCTATCAAGTGAGAATGTAAGTATGCAAATATTCTATTTCAACTGTGTATTCACAAAATGATATCAAATTTCCATGGAAGATTATTTTGTCAGGCTCTTGAAATGAGAACACTTGTATTGTAGTTTAATAGGGCTTCATGTCACCATAGTAACAATTTGTTTATACACTACCGTTTGTGGAAACTGCAACACCAAGAAGTAAACACATGAATTCAATTAATTTAATACCACAGGTCAGGTACACGACAAGTAACAAATGATTACCTTTTCAAATCTGTACATGTCCTTTGAGCCTTACTATTCAGTATGTCATGTGGCCACCGTGCACTGCAATTAGAGCTGCTATACACCATGGTATTGAATCAATAAGGTTCTGAATACATTCCTGAGGAGTTTCCCTCCACGCAGTTTGTATCCGAGCCCACAAATCTGTGACACCAGTTACCGGAGGACCATGTTGTACCAGGCACCGACTAAGCATATCCCAGACATGTTCGATGGGTGACATGTCTGGCAAATGTGCAGGCCAGGGAAGAAATGATACTCATCGCTCTTCAAAGAAGACCTGTACATTCCTTGCAATATGTGGCCGGCATTGTCCTGTTGAAATGTGACCTGTGGAGATGCCTGAAAGAGGGGGAGTACCTCAGGCTCCACAACCTCTGTTAGATACCGGTTGCTATTCAAAGTGCCTACAATACATACGAGGAGAGATCTGTTGTTGTAACCAATGGCACCTCAAATCATCACACCTGGTGTTTGTCTGCTATGCTGCTCGAAAATGCAGCCCTCCACATTGTGCTCACTGTGGTACTGCTAAACACGTATGTAGCCATCACTGTAGGACACATTGAAGCAGGACTCATCTGAAAAGATTACATGTTGCCACTCAGCACCCCAGTGATGGTGTTCATGCATTCATTGCATTTGGAGGAGCTTGTGGTTTCTGGACAATGGAAGCCAACATAATGGTACGTGTGCAACCAGTCCAACCTGCAGCAGACGGCAACGAACTGTCAATGCAGACAAGTTCACACCTGTCACAGTGCTCCAGCGACGAGCCAACACTGTGGATGACGCCGTATGGTCCGTAATCGCCATGCTGACAAGATGACGGTCATCCCGCACTGTAGTCATGTTCCGTGGTCCAGTTCTCACTCCGCGCTGTGTACAACCTTCCTCTATCCACTGCTTTCACACACGCATCACTGTCGTAGCAGCATGCCCCGTGTGAACTGAAATGTCACCGTATGACAACCCCATTTCCTGGAGACCGATCATTCTGCCTCGTTCAAGCTTGCTCACATGCTGATATGGCTCCCTTTGACATCAACAAGGCATACTGGCACTTACTGTATTGTTTCCACCTTGTGTGACAGCTCTTCACTGACTATACTAGGTGCAACACTGACCCTGTCAGACCGACACAAGAGGGCTCTACTCAGCCTATGTGTACCCTATCTCACTGCAAAATGTATCACATATTGCTTGCACACCCGTCGCCACTCCCACCAAGTGTGGTGCTATTTGGGTAAGTCCTACTCGGTGTTGCACTTTTCACAAATAGCAGTTTATTCTCTCATCTGTAGTGTCTTAATGCTGGAAAATACTTTAATGTCTTGAATTGTCACATTTTTTTCTGTTTTAATGATTTTCATTCACACATGTTCCTTGCATCCCATCAAAAAGGAATCTGGAATGAATCAAGCTACATATTAACAGGCAGAAGTAGTGACTGCAAGCAACATCTGTGACACATTAACAGCAGATAACAGATCATGACTAGTGCTAATCCATTCATACTGAATTGTAGGACTTACTTTATATATGTAAACACACATGTAATGACAAAAGAAGCAACTCTGAAAAGGTCACTGCTTCTCATTTACTACTTAACTACTCACCTGTTCATTTTATATAATATGTAAAGCATTTATTATTAAACATCAGGGTGTGGATTTTTTTCATCCTTGAATCCAAATATTCCTATAAGTTTACAAGGAATAGCTAATAAGCTATTTTAATATGTTTTTAATATTTGGGAATTTTTGGTTTCCTGTCTGATGTTTAGTGACAATCAGTTATAGTCTTTTGCACCAAAATATGAGACTCCATTCCATTTCAGAATGGCATGCTCACTGCTGCAGAGAGGAAAATTCCGTTTTGGAAATAAAATTGTCCAAGGAAAATTGGAATGATACAGCATTCATTGTTTGAAGTCTTACCTTTGTAACAAACAGTCACATTAGCCAATTATATGACAAAAAACACGAAACTGACTGAGAAAACATTAAACATGGTGTTTTTCAAAGTTCAGTGCTTGCTCCACTCCTGTTCATGACCAACATAAATGACTTCTTGGGACACTGGAGCAGTCTTCAAAACTGCATCGTTTGCTGGTGACAAGTGCACTGCTGGAAGGCCACAAGCAGACTCAGGAGATTAATGAAACAGGCTTCCATGTGGTTCAAAATGAACAACTTATCTCATATTGCAAAAAGTCATTATCGAATTCCAAATAAATCAAAATTTATTACAGGTACTGCGATGTCCAGTCAGAAAGTAACCACCTGTCTAAAGCCTGAATAACCACCTTTTGCATTGCAGACCACTGTGAGAAACAGGAAGAGAGTCAATTAGGTTCTGAATGTGGAGCCATGTCAACTCCAGTGCCATGGCTAGCTGCACTATGTTTCTTGCTCAATGATCCATGGTGTGAACAGCTTGAGCAAAGGGGTCCTGCACATTCTCGATTGGGTTCAAATCTATGAAGTTTGGTAGCCAAAGGAGTATGGTAAACTTATCCTGGTGTTCTTCGAACTACACACATACACTGTAAATAGTGCAACAAGATGCATTGTCATGCAGGTAAAAGCCATTGTGTGCTGAGGAAACCCAAACTGCATGTAGGAGTGAACATGGTCCCCAAGGGTAGATGCATACTTGTGTTGATCCATATGCCTTCCAGAATGACAGGTGACCCAGAGAATGCCATGAATACATTCCCCAGACCATAATGCTCCCTGTGGAATGAACCTTTTTGACAATCCAATGGCTGTCTGTCCAGTGTAGCATAAAACTTGATTCATCTGAAAAGGCCACCTGTCGCCATTCAGTGGATGTCCAATTGCAGTATTTACATGCAAATTCCAGCTTTCACTGCCGATGAACAGCAGTCAGCATGGGTGTGTGAACCTTGTGCCCAATGCAGAGCCCTGTTCACAGCAGCTTTCGCTGAACGGTTGCTGATGATACACTGTTGGCAGCCCCTTGGCTTATCTGGGCGATCAGTTGCTCAACAGACACACATCTATTCATCTGTACACATGTCCACAGATTTTGTTCACCCCTGTCATCTACAGTCTTTGTTTCACCACAGTTGCCTCGGAGCCGACTCTGGATAGTGCCATTTCACCATGTATGGCATACTTTAACTGTGGCAACACTCAAACAGTTTACAAACTTAGCTATTTCAGAAACACTGCCATCCTTTGCCTGAAATCTAGTGATTGTACTCTTTTAGATGTCAGACTAATCACACCATTTCCACATGACGACAACGACTGCACTTTTTCCATGTACCACCGCCTCCTCCTCCTCCTCCTCCTCCTCCTCCTCCTCCTCCTCCTCTTCCTCTTCCTCCACCCTCCCGACATGCTTTATATGCCCTCCACTACTACACTTCTAGTGCTACCACCTGCCATCTTAATATTTACTGCACATTGATGTCTAACATAGGCAGTGGTCACAATGTGACTGGAACATGCAGAAGTACACTACTGAGTGCCCACGTGTGAAATTCTAAGCATTCAGGCAGATAATAAACTAAGGTAACACCAGCACATGAGAAAGTCAATCAAAAAGCTCAGTTCTGCCTGCCTTGTTCTTAGAAATTTGTGTTGAATGGCTGAAAGGGTTGCTAGCATACTTTCACTCAGTGCTGCCCAGTGGCATAGTCTATAGGGACAATGCAGCAAAGATGAGAAGTATTCAACAGACATGTGCAATAAACACATTGTGTGATGTTGATAACCTAACATCTTGCTGAAGTTTCTCCAAAGGCTTACAAGCCGATGTATATGCTCTCTTACAGTATTTGTGGTTAATGAGAGTTAATTTGGGATGAACTAACTCCACATCCACAATATTAAAAGTAATTTTTATGTAGACCACACATCCCCTCTAGGGTTCAGAATAGAATTTTATATTCTGGTGCAAATATTTGTAACAGATCATCAGCAAACACCTTGTACAAATTGAAAATCCAAAATATTCAGAAACAAAGTTTAAGAATAACTCATTAGCCACTCATAGTTAATCACAGTATTTCAGTACAGGTAAGTAAATTCTGCTTAACTAATATTTGTATTAAGGAGATCTTCACTTTGCCAGTATACAGGTAGGTGACAGTGGTCTACATTAAAATTTGATATACTGTATTGGATAAAAAAATAGCCAAGTAGTAAAGGAGTAGGAGCATGGCTTATCTCTCAAAGCAGTTGCTTTTCTTATGTACATATAAAGTACCAATAACCTAGAAGTAATTCCACAGAGGTAGCCAGCTTTGGTTGCTTCTGCCTGTTGCAATGGACCAAGTTTCTCCTAGACATATACAATACATGAAAATTCTGATTTCATAGATGTTTGTTTATGACTATGTTTACAACTTACACCAATCATTATTTAACCCTTTCAGACTCTCTGACTACAGTTTTACTGTGTCTTAGCTGCAACAGAAGTATTTTTCCCAATGGAACCCTGAGGTATACATGTTTGGATGCTCAACCTTTTCATCATGTGCAAGTGCAAGTGCTGCCAACTGTTTGGCATCACTATGGAAATATTAGCAGGTCATTGTAGCAGTGCACTTCAGCTAGTGACCACCAGAATACACAGATGTGGTTCGTTTTGTTATAGTCCACTGTGTAATGGAATATTGTTACTGTTATTTTGCATGTTGGTTATTGAATGGTCATTTTACTATTTATTAAAATAGAGAATTTTTCATAATTATTTATTTTAGGCCATAAAATGGAGCCAAGTGTACAAAGTATGTTTTGAAAGTGGGTGTATCATTAAATATCACATAAGAACATTTCCATATAAAGAAACACTTTCCTTTCTCCAGAAAAAAATTCACATCTGAAAGGGTTATCAACACTTACGGTACAATACGTCATCATATTTCTTAAGAAAGACTGACTTTGCACCACCACCACCACCACCACCACCACCACCACCAACAACAACAATCAATTTGTGATATGGCCTCCGAGTTGGTGTGCAACATTGGATCCCAGAAGGTTCTTTCACTTTTGATGATCTTTAGCTTCTGTTACCAGTTGAATCCAGCAGTCTTTCTTAAGTCTGTTCCATCTGTCTTTTTTTGGTAAATTGGACTACAATCTAGTATTTGTTTTTAGCATCTACCATCCTTTAAGTGACATGAACAGCTCATTGCCATTTCAAGGAGATTTGCTCTTTCCAGGCTGGCCAGTGTGGCCGAGCAGTTCTAGGCGCTTCAGTCTGGAACCGCGCGACCGCTCCGGTCGCAGGTTCGAATCCTGCCTCTGGCATGGATGTGTGTGATGTCCTTAGGTTAGTTAGGTTTAAGTAGTTCTAAGTTCTAGGGGACTGATGACCTCAGATGTTAATTCCCATAGTGCTCAGAGCCATTTGAACCATTTTTGCTCTTTCCAACATGCCACTGATATTTGTTGCATGAACAATATCTATGCTTTCTTTCTTTCTTTCTGTCTGTCTGTCTGTCTGTCTGTCTGTGTTTCTGTAGCCCAGCATTGTTCGAAGTTGTTACTGGTTGTATTCATTGGTCACAAACTGCTTTCTTCAGTTTAGCCAACATCAGAGATTTGAAAACTAAAGAATATCTTCTGTAAGGCAAGCCCAATTTAACACATCAAAATACTTTTCATTTTGTAGAATAACAATCAAGTGCTCAGAATATAAACATTAGCACAGTGCCAACTTTCAATACAACTCAGAATTCTGTTCTTTGTATAAAATGATAAAACTTCAGCACTGTAGTCACTACTATTGCAAGGAACTAAAACAACATAATTTAATAAAATTGATATATTTTAATATCAACTGTTAAAACCAATCTTTTTACAAAATTTGGCTTAGAAACAGTGAATTTTACAAAACAATTTATAATCTCATTAGTTTTTGCTGTATATTTTATTACATTTAAATTAATTTGAACAAAGTTTTTTCATTGTATATCATGCAAAACTAGAATTATAACCATGTAGAAATAATTTTGCTTTATCACTAACACCTGAACAATTTTTTTTTTTCAAATTACATTCCAAAAAATATTTTTTTCTGTTAATGAAAAACATTCTATAATGTATGAAATATAAAAAGCTCAATGAATCCAGCAGTCTTTCTTAAGTCTGTCCCATCTGTCTTTTTTTGGTAAATTGGGCTACAATCTAGTATTTGTTTTTACCATCCTTTCTTTAAGTGACATGAACAGCTAATTGCCATTTCGAGGAGATTTGCTCTTTCCAACACGCCACTGATATTTGTTGCGTGAACGATATCTATGCTTTCTTTCTGTCTGTCTGTCTGTCTGTCTGTCTGTCTGTCTGTCTGTCTGTCTGTGTTTCTGTAGATCACCAACAATAAAATTCTGAGTAGACTCGTGCACTGGACTTTGACTAAAATATCCTGAAACAAAGTTTTTGTGTAGCTATGAAGTATACCAATCTATTTCATAACAGTTTCTTGTTAACATAATCTTGGAGGAGCTGGCTGGAGCGCAGTGGATTTATTTGTGTCATACCATTGGTGAGCACTGGTCACTCAACTAACTACCATCACTTTCTGTCTAATGAAATAAGATCATATTCTTCTTCTGAGCTGCTAACTTCAATGTTATCACTAAAGCCATCCTTTTATCAAATACAGGAGAGAGACTTAAAGCACATGTTTTGTTGTTCAGTATACAAAGCTGCACACAGTGAAGATGATATCTGTTGGCAATCACCTCCTCCAAAACATGACAGTCGGGTGGCAATTGTGATGCCAGATACTCTCTAGCAGCTGAACACTTAACTTTTTTTTTATGTCTGTTCTTAAGTTATCTGAGTATACTCAGGATTTTAAGTTTCTGTCAAAATAATAAAAACAAGATAACTCTGGGTTTTATGTTGATTGGTTAATGTACCAAAGGCCAATGCTAAGCCAAAGAGGAGTTGTAGGAAGTGGTTCTTCAGTACTTGGCATGCAAGAAATGAAAATTGTTAATAAATGAAGAAAATATTAAACTTTGACATTAAAAATTATTTGAAAGCATAAAACATATTTCCACATCATGAACATAAAATAGACCAAAAAAGTAGATGTCAAACTTTTTCAGCAAAGAGAATGATGAATAATCATAACAACAACTGTTGTCAATGTTAATTCTTCAAGCTAAGTGCACAAAAACAGTTACATTTCCTGCTCAAACATTTGTTGCAATAATCCCATTTTATTGAGAAGACTGCAACTTCTAGCTAAAATTTAAGTCAATTTTTATCTATAAATACAACAGGATAGTTACACTGTCAGTCCATGTATTTGACTCATTCCACATTGTTGAAGGCCATCCATCATGATGGGGTATACAGATCATGTGTGAACGATAATTTTGATACTTCAGAGAGAACAACTTGCAGTCTTTCACTTTTGAGTCAGCAGATTAGTGGACCTGAAACTGTTAGGCTGGCTGCTCCACTCATGCAAACTCAAAGTGTGTACATGAATTTTTTAAAATGACTGTCATACTTGCAACTGTCAGTTCTGGTATGTAATCTAAATAAACAATGTGTCAAGGCTGTGTACCAAAGTTAAATGAAAATAATATTCATTAAGTTAGATCAGGAATTATGTCTCACGGTTGTTAAGTTACCCCTTTCACTCATCACCCCCACAGCAACTGTCAATTGCAAATGACACTGAAATCAATTTGGATCAAGGCTGACATAACTATATGCTACCTGGTGGTGGTGGTTGTTGTTGTTGTTGTTGTTGTTGTTGTTGTTGTTGTTGAACCTGCCAGTCACAACAAATATTTGTATCAGTATTTGCTGAAGTCTTCAATCACTATCTTCTCAACTGCTGCTGGTACACTGATAATATTTTTCACTTCAACGTAACAAGACGGAACTGTGAATTGTTGGAACTGCTTAATTCATATTCACAGTTAAATTACGTATCACACTTTTCTAAAAGTCGGGTCATTATCTTTGATGTTGATAATGGCCGTGGTCCATGGAATACTTCTATTCCTAACATTTCGTCCAATACTATGTTGGACATCCTCAGAGGTATGGCAGGCATACCTCTGAGGATGTCCAACGTAGTATTGGATGAAACGTTAGGAATAGAAGTATTCCATGGACCAGGGCCATATAACCCAGAAGAATTATCAACAACAGTACCATCTGGTCGTGAAAGCCTTCATTGTATGATTATCTTTGATGTTGGCCTGATCACCGGAAATTAACTATCACATCTTGCAACTCTCAAATATGGAAGTAAAGACATTTTTAAATGGTTAACGCAAAAGCTGCTAATTATTTATCAGTTGACTGCATCCTAGCTTTGCCTATTTTCAAAGCCATGTACAGTAAAGCTTGTTCAAAGTGGAATGTGTATAATTTAGAAATCTGCCCAGGCTATACAAATATTTTAGTCCTGACCTGTTCAATACACTTTTATATACTAATTTGTTGTGCAAAGTTGATTGTGCCTAATGTGGAACTGGAATGCAAATTTCAAGACTTAATGGGTAATTCACTGTCTTATGTGGAAAAGAATTTATGTAATATGACTGTATTACATTACACATAAGTTACTCACAATAGAACAAGGATGCTACTTTTAACATACAGACTACACAGCTCTGACAGTGCTGATGTTATTGTTATTGTGGTCTTCAGTCCTGAGACTCGTTTGATGCAGCTCTCCGTGCTACTCTATCCTGTGCAAGCTTCTTCATCTCCCAGTACCTACTGCAACCTTCATCCTTCTGAATCCGTTTAGTGTATTCATCTCTTGGTCTCCCCCTACAATTTTTACCCTCCAATACAAACTTGGTGATCCCTTGATGCCTCAGAATATGCCCCACCAACCAATCCCTTCTCCTAGTCAAGTTGTGCCACAAATTTCTCTCCTCTCCAATTCTATTCAATACCTCCTCATTAGTTATGTGATCTACCCATCTAACCTTCAGCATTCTTCTGCAGCACCACATTTCAAAAGCTTCTATTCTCTTCTTATCTAAACTATTGATCGTCCACGTTTCACTTCCATACATGGCTACACTCCATACAAATACTTTCAGAAACGACTTCCTGACATTTAAATCTATACTCGATGTTAACAAATTTCTCTTTTTCAGAAATGCTTTCCTTGCCACTGCCAGTCTCCATTTTATATCCTCTCTACTTTGACTATCATCAGTTATTTTTCTCTCCAAATAGCAAAACTCCTTTACTACTTTAAGTGTCTCATTTCCTAATCTAGTTCCCGCAGCATCACCTGATTTAGTTTGACTACATTCCATTATCCTCATTTTGGTTTTGTTGATGTTCATTTTATATCCTCCTTTCAAGACACTGTCCATTCCGTTCAGCTGCTCTTCCAGGTCCTTTGCTGTCTCGGACGGAATTACAATGTCATCGGCAAACCTCAAAGTTTTCATTTCTATTCCATGGATTTTAATTTCTACTCCAATTTTTGTTTTCCTTTTGTTTCCTTTACTGCTTGCTCAATATCTAGATTGAGTAACATCTGGGATAGGGTATAACCCTGTCTCACTCCCTTCCCAACCACTGCTTCCCTTTCGTGCCCCTCGACTCTTATAACTGCCATCTGGTTTCTCTACAAATTGTAAATAACCTTTCACTCCCTGTATTTTACCCCTGCCACCTTCAGAATTTAAAAGAGAGTATTCCAATCAACATTGTCAAAAGCTTTCTCTAAGTCTACAAATGCTAGAAATGTAGGTTTGCCTTTCCTTAATCTTTCTTCTCAGATAAGTTGTAGAGTCAATATTGCCTCACGTGTTCCAACATTTCTTGGGATTCCAAACTGATCTTCCCTGAGGTTGGCTTCTACCAGTTTTTCCAATCGTCTGTAAAGAACTCGTATTAGTATTTTGCAGCCGTGGCTTATTAATTTGTCAACACCTGCTTTCTTTGGGATTGGAATTATTATATTCTTCTTGAAGTCTGAAGGTATTTCGCCAGTCTCTTACATCTTGCTCACTAGATGGTAGAGTTTTCTTAGGCCTGGCTCTCCCAAGGCTGTCAGTAGTTCTAATGGAATGTTGTCTACTCCTGGGGCCTTGTTTCAACTTAGCTATTTCAGTGCTCTGTCATACTCTTCACGCAGTATCGTATCTCCTATTTCATCTTCATCTACATTCTCTTCCATTTCTATAATACTGTCCTCAAGAACACCGCAATTGTACAGACCCTCTATATACTCCTTCCACCTTTCTGCTTTCCCTTCTTTGCTTAGGTGGTGGTGGTGGTGGTGGTGGTGGTGGTTAGTGTTTAACGTCCCGTCGACAACGAGGTCATTAGAGACAGAGCGCAAGCTCGGGTTAGGGAAGGGTTGGGAAGGAAATCGGCCGTGCCCTTTCAAAGGAACCATCCCGGCATTTGCCTGAAACGATTTAGGGAAATCATGGAAAACCTAAATCAGGATGGCTGGAGACGGGATTGAACCGTCATCCTCCCGAATGCAAGTCTAGTGTGCTAACCACTGCGCCACCTTGCTCAGTTTTCTTTGCTTAGAAGTGGGTTTCCATCTGCGCTCTTGATATTCATGCAAGTGGTTCTCTTTCTCCAAATGTCTCTTTAATTTTCCTGTAGGCAGGATCTATGTTACCCCTAGTGATATGAGCCTCTACAGCCTTACGTTTGTCCTCTAGCCATCCCTGCTTAGCCATTTTGCACTTCCTTTTGATCTCATTTTTGAGATGTTTGTATTCCTTTTTGCCTGCTTCATTTACTGCATTTTTGAATTTTCTCCTTTCATCAATTAAATTCAGTATCTCTTCTGTTACTGAAGGATTTCTATTAGCCCTCTTCTTTTTACTTGCTTGATCATCTGCTACCTTCACTAGTTCATCTTTCAAAGCTACCCATTCTCATCAATCGTTCCCTAACGCTCTCCCTGAAGCTCTCTACAACCTCTGGTTCTTTCAGTTTATCTAGGTCCCATCTCCTGGAATTCCCACCTTTTTGCAATTTCTTCAGTTTTAATGTACAGTTCATAACAAATAAATTATGGTGAGTCCACATCTGCCCCTGGAAATGTCTTACAATTTAAAACCTGGTTCCTGAATCTCTGTCTTACCATTATACAATCTATCTGATACCTTCTAGTATCTCCGGGCTTCTTCAGTGTATTCAACCTTCTTTCGTGATTCTTGAACCAAATGTTAG
Organism: Schistocerca cancellata; assembly: GCF_023864275.1. Classification (NCBI taxonomy): domain Eukaryota; kingdom Metazoa; phylum Arthropoda; class Insecta; order Orthoptera; family Acrididae; genus Schistocerca; species Schistocerca cancellata. The sequence goes on from NC_064632.1 coordinate 184,162,342, forward strand.
CTATGATTAAGTTATGCTCTGCGCAAAATTCTACCAGGCGGCTTCCTCTTTCATTTCTTAGCCCCAGTTCATATCCACCTACTATGTTTCCTTCTCTACCTTTTCCTACTCTTGAATTCCAGTGACCCATGACGATTAAATTTTTGTCTCCCTTCGCTACCTGATTAATTTCTTTTATCTCATCATACATTTCATCAATTTCTTCGTCATCTGCAGAGCTAGTTCGCATATAAACTTGTACTACCATGGTAGGCATGGGCTTTTTATCTATCTTGGCCATAATAATGCGTTCACTATGCTTCACTATGCTTTGTAGTAGCTTACCCACATTCCTATTTTCCTATTCATTATTAAAGCTACTCCTCGATTACCCCTATTGGAGTTTGTATTTATAACCCTGTATTCACCTGACTAGAAGTCAGGTTCTACCTGCCACCGAACTTCACTAATACCCACTATATCTAACTTTAACCTATCCATTTCCGTTTTAAATTTCTAACTTACCTGCCTGATTAAGGGATCTGACATTCCACGCTCCGATCCGTAGAACGCCAGTTTTCTTTCTCCTAATAACAACGTCGTCCTGAGTAGTAGCCGCCCGGAGATCCAAATGGGGGACTATTTTACCTCCGGAATATTTTACCCAAGAGGATGCCATCATCATTTAATCATACAGTGAAGCTGCATGCCCTCGGGAAAAATTATGGCTGTAGTTTCCCCTTGCTTTCAGCCGTTTGCAGTACCAGCACAGCAAGGCCGTTTTGGTTAGTGTTACAAAGCCAGATCAATCATCCGGACTGTTGCCCTGCAACTACGGAAAACGCTGCTGCCCTCTTCAGGAACCACACGTTTGTCTGGCCTCTCAACAGATACCCGTCCATTGTGGTTGCACCTGCGGTATGGCTATCTGTATTGTTGAGGCACGCAAGCCTCCCCACCAATGGCAATTTCCATGGTTCATGGGAGGAAGCTGTTAAGCAGCACAAAACCAAGAACAGAGGTTCAGCACACCACGGTACTGTGGATGTGGACATCAAACTGTGCCTCTCTGTGAACTATGAACAAGTTATGCACAGTTCCAGTACATCTACATCCGACCATTAGGTGCATGGCAGAGGGAACATCCCAGTTCTTAGGTTTTCTTCCTCTGCCAGTTATGTATGGACTGACTGACTGACTGACTGACTGCAGTAATTATTCTAATGTTTCCCTCACTATCCCTGTGTGAGCAATACATAGAGGGTTGTAGAATATCCCTAGAATAATCATTTCAAGCCAGTTCTTGTAACTTTGTTAATGGACTTTCTTCGTATAGTTTACACCTGTCTTCAAGAGTCTCCCAGTTCAGTTCCTTCATTGTCTCTTGACACCCTCCCATGGATTAAACTGACCTGTGACCATTTGTGGTGCCCTTTTCAGTATGCATTCAATATCACCCGTTAGTCAGTACGGGTCCTACACTCTTTAGCAATATTCTAGAATTGGTCACACAAGTGGTGGTAATAATTTATTGTCATTTGCCCATTACAGCGATAGACAGCATCAGGCGTATAATACAATATAACAGTTAATTCAAAGAAAAATAAGAGGCATGTCATTAATAGTACAAAATTATATTACATTTGAAATAATCATTTATGTCATAGAATGGGTGAGCAACTAGCCATTCGTACAGTTTTGTTTGAATGCTTGTTCATGTAATTCTTGTACGTATTGTGGAAGCTTATTAAATAATTTTTGCCCTATCAGTTCATAGCTGTTAAATGACTTCGACAGTGTGGTAAGGAGTATAAATCCATCTGCTCCTTGTGTTGTAGAAATTTATATTTTCTCTACATTTTGCTTCCGGTAACTTCTTTTTGTGTGGAGTAAAATATAGTAAATATATAGGTTTATTAGAGTCATGACTTTTTGTCATTGAAGTTTATATGGAGAACCGGTAGTTATCCTAATGGTTTTCTTTTGTAGTATTAGGATGTCACGCACTGAACTCGAGTTCCCCCATAAAATAATACCATATATTAGGATGCTTTGGAAAAATGCAAAATACGACGTTCTAACAATTTTGAGGTACACAGTGCATAGGTTGCCGTAGCAAATACATCACTCCAGACAATTTAGCACTAATATATTGTACATTTTGACCCAAGGATAATAATTATCATCTATATATCCCTAAAAACTTAACACAACTAGAATCATCTGATGGAGGCTTGTCTTTTAGACTAAAAACCATCTACTGCATTTTGTTATCATTCAGTAGGAAGCCATTTGCTTTAAACCAATAGGATGCTTGAGCCATTGTCTCTGCAACACACGCTTTGAGGCTACTGAAATCATTCTGACAGTGAAGAAAAGTTGTGTCATCTGCATATAGTACTGTCATGGACTCGATGAATGAGGACAGATCATTAATCATTATTAGGAATATAAAAGGCCCTAGTACAGATCCCTGTGGTACACCTATTTTAACTAATTCAATATTGGACTTTTCTTTACCTACACAAACGGCTTCCTTGCAATCCTGTGGATACAATTTTAATAGTTTAAGGCTGTTCCCTTGAATGCTGTAGTACTCAATTTTTTCTAGGGGTATTTTATGCTCAAAAGCCTTACTTAGATCACAAAAGGTGACTTGAGTAAATGCTTTATCCTCAAACACGTACACGTGTGTGTGTGTGTGTGTGTGTGTGTGTGTGTGTGTGTGTGTGTGTGTGTGTGTGTGTCAAACTGTGATTCACTAATTATAACTGCATTTTCAAAGTACCTGGATAACTGTTGGTATATTACACATTCAAACACTTTAGAGAGAGCTGGAACTATGGAAATTGGTCTGTAACTTGAAGGCAAGTCAGCATCTTTTTTATATATTGGGACTACCCTAGACACTTAGCTCATCAGGAAAATATCTCTCATATACACATTTGTGTAGTATGTTGAAGGATACACACTATAACCTATTACTTTTTTTAGAATGTTACATGAAGTGTCATATGTCCACACTCTCAGATGATTTCAGATGTTTAACTATTTTTAGGACAAGACCAGGTGAAACCTCAGAGAAGGTAAACATACTGGCATTTACTATTGGTTTACAGACATTTTTTGAAAGAATCTCAGATGAGCTAATGACTGGTTTGGTGATAGCATTTCCTACTTCTTGTACTGAGTTAATAAAGAAATCATTGAATTTCTGAGGGCATATACTGATTTTTTTATTTCTTTCATCTTTAGTAACACTATTAGTTTCCATGGAGCTTTGCATTTATTCATGGAATTCTCAATACTGCTGAAGTTGTGTGCTGTTTTGGCTTCCACAGTGGCTTTTTTTTGTACTTATTCCTAGATCGAACATAGGCTGATCTGGCATCTTCAGTCTTCAGATTTTTATGTATACTGTGCAACAACATAACTTGGTTTTTCACATTTGTTCGTTGTGCAGTATACCATGGTTTTTTTTGTTTATACCCTTACCTTTGGAGCCTTTGTCAATTGTTTTGCATTTCTTTATAAGAATGCAGTCATTAAATTGTGTCAAAAATGCTTTGAAAAACCTTTCAAATATTAGTTTTGCTGACAGATCTTTACATGGACTATAATTTGTATCACCAGACCACTGGCCAAACCAGTCTGTTAGTAAGGGACTTACAAAACTTGTCAGTTTTATCATTTTTGGCCAGTCTAGTGATTACCATTTTTGGGACAGAATTATCAATGTTACTCTTATCAGCACAGAACCTACTTATGTAATTTAATGATACAGAATCATGATCTGAAAATGGGAATACTGTCACATCACATGATTCTTCTGTAGTATTGAAACTGACAAAGATATTGTCAAGTCATGCTTCATCTCCTTTGGGTCTATTATTGATAAAGTGCAGATTGTACTGTCTTAAAATAGGTTTGAGCTCAGTAACACTGTTTGGCTGATGTTACATCAAAATCTGCATTCAAATCTCTGCCTATTACAATGTAATAATTTTGTCTTACTAAATACAGCCAACAGCATGTCCAGTTTTTCTAAAAATACACTAATGTTACCCTTGGGTGATCTGTATAAGGCTATTATCACTAACTATACCAGTGGCTTCAAAATTCTGTTCACCACACAAATAGTTTAGATCCAACCTATTGAGGGAGTGGCTAAGTGGTTAGTATACAATGCCACACCACCCCTTTATGCACTTTCCTGCAGTAACCATTTGCTATTTTATAGTTATCAAATTTGTCCTGTAGTCCAAAAGTATTTACAATACATCCTTTGTCTTTTACTTGTTATTGTCTTTAGAATGAACAGTTTCATTAGGAGCTAAATCTTTTACACTACCTATTTTATGGACTGCTTCGTCTTGCAGTGTTCCACTAAAAAATCATGTAGACTGAGAGGATGCACTGTTTTCCACGTATCCACAACACTTGATACTGCTTCTTCTGCTGTAGTTCTCTTCCCTCCTTTTGGCAGGGATGTAGTTTTGTTTCTAGTGTAACTTCTGCTGTGGTTTGTGGAGGTGCTTCTATAGCCGATAGATTTTCTACTACTGCTTCTGATGCCAATGGTAACAATGATGGTTCCCATTATGGTGGGTGGATGGATGGATGAGGCCTAATTTATTCTAGAGATGTAGCCAGAGATGTTTCTTTCTCATGTGCTGTTGGTACAGTCTCCATTTGTTTTGTCATTAGCAATGAACCTATTACAGGTAGTGCAGCAATTGCACTTCCTCAGTCCTCTCCAATAAACCAAAGGCTACCACCTGCTTTAGCCAGAACTATGTGATCGTTCTATTTCATATCCCTATAAAGTGTTACACCAAGGTATTTGTATCAGTTTGCCAATCCCAACAGTGACTCATTGGTATTTTAGAACACTAAATTTTTGCTTTTGTGAAATGCAAAATTTTACATTTCTGAACATTTAGAATAAGCTGCCAATCTCTGCACCACATTGAAATCTTATCAAGAACCGACTATTTTTGCAACTTCTCTCAGACAGTACTTCATTATACATAATGAATCATCTGCAAACAGTCTGAGGTTACTATTAATATTGTCTGCAAGGTCATCAATATACAACATGAACAGCAAGTGTCTCAACATACTGGGGAACACCTGAAGTTACTTCTACATCTTACCATGACTTTCCACCCAAGATAACATGCTGTGCCTCCCTACCACAAAGTCCATTTTGATCATAACCATAGGTGTAGTACAGAGTCATACGCTTTTCAGAACTCAAGAAACACTGTCTATCTGATTGCCTTGATCCAAAGCTTTCAGTATGTCATGTGAAGAAAGTGTGAGGGAGGGGGGGGTGGGGTGTTTTCACATGATCAAAATTTTCGAAAAACATGCGGGTCAGCCTTGTCGAGGTCATTCTGTTCAAGATACTTCTGTGTGAGCTCAGAATATGTTCTAACCTTCTACAACAAATTGACACCAAGGATTTTGGACCGTAGTTTTGAGGATCACCTCTATCACCATTCCTGTAGACGGACGTGACCTGTGCCTTTTTTCGAGAATTGGGCATTGTTTTCTGTTCAAGGGACACACTGCCACAAATTCAATATAGAATATGATGGATTCCATCGGCCTGGAGCTTCATTCAGTTTTAATCATTTCAGCTGTTTCTAACCACCACTGACACTAATACTCATTTCATTCATCATTTCAGTGGCATGAGGATTAAATTGGGACAATTCTCATGGGTTACTGCCTGTTCGTCAAGGCAAACTGCCTGTTCGTCAAGGCAAACTGCCTGTTCGTCAAGGCAAACTGCCTGTTCGTCAAGGCAAACTGCCTGTTCGTCAAGGCAAACTGCCTGTTCGTCAAGGCAAACTGCCTGTTCGTCAAGGCAAACTGCCTGTTCGTCAAGGCAAACTGCCTGTTCGTCAAGGCAAACTGCCTGTTCGTCAAGGCAAACTGCCTGTTCGTCAAGGCAAACTGCCTGTTCGTCAAGGCAAACTGCCTGTTCGTCAAGGCAAACTGCCTGTTCGTCAAGGCAAACTGCCTGTTCGTCAAGGCAAACTGCCTGTTCGTCAAGGCAAACTGCCTGTTCGTCAAGGCAAACTGCCTGTTCGTCAAGGCAAACTGCCTGTTCGTCAAGGCAAACTGCCTGTTCGTCAAGGCAAACTGCCTGTTCGTCAAGGCAAACTGCCTGTTCGTCAAGGCAAACTGCCTGTTCGTCAAGGCAAACTGCCTGTTCGTCAAGGCAAACTGCCTGTTCGTCAAGGCAAACTGCCTGTTCGTCAAGGCAAACTGCCTGTTCGTCAAGGCAAACTGCCTGTTCGTCAAGGCAAACTGCCTGTTCGTCAAGGCAAACTGCCTGTTCGTCAAGGCAAACTGCCTGTTCGTCAAGGCAAACTGCCTGTTCGTCAAGGCAAACTGCCTGTTCGTCAAGGCAAACTGCCTGTTCGTCAAGGCAAACTGCCTGTTCGTCAAGGCAAACTGCCTGTTCGTCAAGGCAAACTGCCTGTTCGTCAAGGCAAACTGCCTGTTCGTCAAGGCAAACTGCCTGTTCGTCAAGGCAAACTGCCTGTTCGTCAAGGCAAACTGCCTGTTCGTCAAGGCAAACTGCCTGTTCGTCAAGGCAAACTGCCTGTTCGTCAAGGCAAACTGCCTGTTCGTCAAGGCAAACTGCCTGTTCGTCAAGGCAAACTGCCTGTTCGTCAAGGCAAACTGCCTGTTCGTCAAGGCAAACTGCCTGTTCGTCAAGGCAAACTGCCTGTTCGTCAAGGCAAACTGCCTGTTCGTCAAGGCAAACTGCCTGTTCGTCAAGGCAAACTGCCTGTTCGTCAAGGCAAACTGCCTGTTCGTCAAGGCAAACTGCCTGTTCGTCAAGGCAAACTGCCTGTTCGTCAAGGCAAACTGCCTGTTCGTCAAGGCAAACTGCCTGTTCGTCAAGGCAAACTGCCTGTTCGTCAAGGCAAACTGCCTGTTCGTCAAGGCAAACTGCCTGTTCGTCAAGGCAAACTGCCTGTTCGTCAAGGCAAACTGCCTGTTCGTCAAGGCAAACTGCCTGTTCGTCAAGGCAAACTGCCTGTTCGTCAAGGCAAACTGCCTGTTCGTCAAGGCAAACTGCCTGTTCGTCAAGGCAAACTGCCTGTTCGTCAAGGCAAACTGCCTGTTCGTCAAGGCAAACTGCCTGTTCGTCAAGGCAAACTGCCTGTTCGTCAAGGCAAACTGCCTGTTCGTCAAGGCAAACTGCCTGTTCGTCAAGGCAAACTGCCTGTTCGTCAAGGCAAACTGCCTGTTCGTCAAGGCAAACTGCCTGTTCGTCAAGGCAAACTGCCTGTTCGTCAAGGCAAACTGCCTGTTCGTCAAGGCAAACTGCCTGTTCGTCAAGGCAAACTGCCTGTTCGTCAAGGCAAACTGCCTGTTCGTCAAGGCAAACTGCCTGTTCGTCAAGGCAAACTGCCTGTTCGTCAAGGCAAACTGCCTGTTCGTCAAGGCAAACTGCCTGTTCGTCAAGGCAAACTGCCTGTTCGTCAAGGCAAACTGCCTGTTCGTCAAGGCAAACTGCCTGTTCGTCAAGGCAAACTGCCTGTTCGTCAAGGCAAACTGCCTGTTCGTCAAGGCAAACTGCCTGTTCGTCAAGGCAAACTGCCTGTTCGTCAAGGCAAACTGCCTGTTCGTCAAGGCAAACTGCCTGTTCGTCAAGGCAAACTGCCTGTTCGTCAAGGCAAACTGCCTGTTCGTCAAGGCAAACTGCCTGTTCGTCAAGGCAAACTGCCTGTTCGTCAAGGCAAACTGCCTGTTCGTCAAGGCAAACTGCCTGTTCGTCAAGGCAAACTGCCTGTTCGTCAAGGCAAACTGCCTGTTCGTCAAGGCAAACTGCCTGTTCGTCAAGGCAAACTGCCTGTTCGTCAAGGCAAACTGCCTGTTCGTCAAGGCAAACTGCCTGTTCGTCAAGGCAAACTGCCTGTTCGTCAAGGCAAACTGCCTGTTCGTCAAGGCAAACTGCCTGTTCGTCAAGGCAAACTGCCTGTTCATCAAGGCAAACTGCCTGTTCATCAAGGCAAACTGCCTGTTCATCAAGGCAAACTGCCTGTTCATCAAGGCAAACTGCCTGTTCATCAAGGCAAACTGCCTGTTCATCAAGGCAAACTGCCTGTTCATCAAGGCAAACTGCCTGTTCATCAAGGCAAACTGCCTGTTCATCAAGGCAAACTGCCTGTTCATCAAGGCAAACTGCCTGTTCATCAAGGCAAACTGCCTGTTCATCAAGGCAAACTGCCTGTTCATCAAGGCAAACTGCCTGTTCATCAAGGCAAACTGCCTGTTCATCAAGGCAAACTGCCTGTTCATCAAGGCAAACTGCCTGTTCATCAAGGCAAACTGCCTGTTCATCAAGGCAAACTGCCTGTTCATCAAGGCAAACTGCCTGTTCATCATGAACAAATTATTTGTTCATGAGCACCCTGTTTGTCAGCATTTCTCATTTTGCATTATTATTGTTGCACATGGATGCCCATTGGAACACTGTTGCACAACTACACACACTGCTGCAATCTGCACAGTGAAAGAGGTGGGTGGTGGTCCATTAAACAACTGTTTTGCCTGGGAAGGTCAAGCATTCCAAATAAATGCACTACTTGCTTTATTTTTTGACAGTTTCAGTTGACTAGTAATAAAAAAAATGATTCAAATGGCTCTGAGCACTATGGGACTTAACATCTATGGTCATCAGTCCCCTAGAACTTAGAACTACTTAAACCTAACTAACCTAAGGACAGCACACAACACCCAGTCATCACGAGGCAGAGAAAAATCACTGACCCCGCCGGGAATCGAACGTTGACTAGTAGCTCAAAGTGATAATGTGATGGTGAACAAAGGGCTACCAGTTAAAAATATTAAGGTAATTGAGGCAAGTGAGAAAACTGTGCACAAAATAATGCTACATTTGAAATGCAGTAAAAAAACAAATTTATGATACTTGACAAAACCAGTATAAGGTATAAGATAAATAGATAAAAGGGAACAGGCAAATGAAATGAAAGAAAAAGAAGACAGGAAATACAGAATTTCACGAAGTCATTAAAGGGCTTGTAAATACAGAGTTTAAGACATCTACATGATGGCTGGACATTTCCAAAGTCAGGCACATCATTTTACAGAATGGAGAGGGGAAGCTAAGGGTGTGCAGAAGAATTTAGCAACAGAATGAAAAAAAAGACTGGTGCCTACAAAAAGGTGAAGTGGCATTAGTGGAAAAAATGTTCAAGGAAAGAGTGCTGTGTGGAGCCATATTAGGTGGAATGTAGAAACCACTGGTGATTGGAAAGGCAGCAAAACCGTATTGTTTCAGATAATTGTTGGTAAGCTTCCATTCACATAGCAAAGGAATAATAAAAAGGAATGGACAGTGAGTAGTTTTATGGCAGACTGGCTGGGCCTATCCAATGCCAAAATGAAAAAGAAAATAACCAAGTTATCTTTTTCTGGGACAATGCAGCTTGCAACCCAAAAATCGCATTATCAAACATGACATTGGCTCAGTTCCCACCAGGTTAAACCAGCCTCTCAGCATATGAACCAGGAGCTTATTTACACATTCATGTCCTATTATAGGCAAATATTTATGCAGCCTCTTATCTTAGTGTTGACACTAAGAGTGCATTTACTCTTTTACAGTTATTTTCTATTGTGGAGGCAGTAAATTGGATTGGCCTGGCAGTAAGGCAAATATAGCCTGAAACTCTTACCAAGGGCTTCATCAAAGGGGGGTTTAGAATCCACGAACAAGATGTTTCTGTGACAATCGAAGCTCAAGAAAATGCAGGAGCAGTTGCTCAATTAATTGAAATTTTAAATATTTTACATAGTGCAGAAGACCACATTCAAAGTGTTTACTGTCAGCTCACTCCACTTTTACTTCAGTAACAGAATTAACATAAATCTGTACCACAGAAGATTATCAGAAAGAAACAAAGGAAGAAGAATAGGGGCAAAGTGATGATCCCAAGCTGTTGAAACTATTGTATAGTGCAAAAAATTGCTTAGAAAACATGCTTTGAAACCAGAAATTCCAACTGATTTCCTTCCTTGATATGTGATGAAGAAAAAGTGACCAGCAAAGCAAATACACAGTAACAATAAACAAATTTATACAAAATATAGAAATGCTGCATTATTTATCAATAACTTAAAAGGATTACTGTTATGTTGTACAACATACTGAAAATGATCATCTAGTATGCGGGAGTGAATATGCATAATTTCAAATTTATACTATTGTGCATGCCACGCTGACAAATTTTATTACGTGTCGCGTTCAATTCGGGGGGGGGGGGGGGGAACGTGTCGCGTTCAATTCGGGGGGGGGGGGGGGGAACGTGTCGCGTTCAATTCGGGGGGGGGGGAACGTGTCGCGTTCAATTCGGGGGGGGGGGGGGAACGTGTCGCGTTCAATTCGGGGGGGGGGGGGGGAACGTGTCGCGTTCAATTCGGGGGGGGGGGGGAACGTGTCGCGTTCAATTCGGGGGGGGGGGGGGGGGGGAACGTGTCGCGTTCAATTCGGGGGGGGAACGTGTCGCGTTCAATTCGGGGGGGGGGGGGGGGGGGGAACGTGTCGCGTTCAATTCGGGGGGGGGGGGGGAACGGGACGGCGTTCAATTCGGGGGGGGGGGGGGGGAACGTGTCGCGTTCAATTCGGGGGGGGGGGGGAACGTTGTCGCGTTCAATTCGGGGGGGGGGGGGGGGAACGTGTCGCGTTCAATTCGGGGGGGGGGGGGGAACGTGTCGCGTTCAATTCGGGGGGGGGGGGAACGTGTCGCGTTCAATTCGGGGGGGGGGAACGTGTCGCGTTCAATTCGGGGGGGGGGGGGGGAACGTGTCGCGTTCAATTTCGGGGGGGGGGAAACGGTCGCGTTCAATTCGGGGGGGGGGAAACGTGTCGCGTTCAATTCGGGGGGGGGGGGGGAAACGTGTCGCGTTCAATTCGGGGGGGGGGGAAACGTGTCGCGTTCAATTCGGGGGGGGGGAAACGTGTCGCGTTCAATTCGGGGGGGAAACGTGTCGCGTTCAATTCGGGGGGGGGGGGGGAAACGTGTCGCGTTCAATTCGGGGGGGGGGGGAAACGTGTCGCGTTCAATTCGGGGGGGGGGGGAAACGTGTCGCGTTCAATTCGGGGGGGGGGGGGAAACGTGTCGCGTTCAATTCGGGGGGGGGGGGGGGAAACGTGTCGCGTTCAATTCGGGGGGGGGGGGAAACGTGTCGCGTTCAATTCGGGGGGGGGGAAACGTGTCGCGTTCAATTCGGGGGGGGGGGGGAACGTTGTCGCGTTCAATTCGGGGGGGGGGGGGAACGTGTCGCGTTCAATTCGGGGGGGGGGGGAACGTGTCGCGTTCAATTCGGGGGGCGGGGGGGAACGTGTCGCGTTCAATTCGGGGGGGGGGGGGGAACGTGTCGCGTTCAATTCGGGGGGGGGGGGGGGGAACGTGTCGCGTTCAATTCGGGGGGGGGGGGGACGTGTCGCGTTCAATTCGGGGGGGGGGGGACGTGTCGCGTTCAATTCGGGGGGGGGGGGGGGAACGTGTCGCGTTCAATTCGGGGGGGGGGGGGAACGTGTCGCGTTCAATTCGGGGGGGGGGGGGAACGTGTCGCGTTCAATTCGGGGGGGGGGGGAACGTGTCGCGTTCAATTCGGGGGGGGGGGGGGAACGTGCCGCGTTCAATTCGGGGGGGGGGGGGAAACGTGTCGCGTTTCAATTCGGGGGGGGGGAAACGTGTCGCGTTCAATTCGGGGGGGGGGGGGGAAACGTGTCGCGTTCAATTCGGGGGGGGGGGGGGAAACGTGTCGCGTTCAATTCGGGGGGGGGGGGGAAACGTGTCGCGTTCAATTCGGGGGGGGGGGGGGAAACGTGTCGCGTTCAATTCGGGGGGGGGGAAACGTGTCGCGTTCAATTCGGGGGGGGGGGGGTTGGGAAACGTGTCGCGTTCAATTCGGGGGGGGGGGGGAAACGTGTCGCGTTCAATTCGGGGGGGGGGGGGGAAACGTGTCGCGTTCAATTCGGGGGGGGGGAACGTGTCGCGTTCAATTCGGGGGGGGGGAACGTGTCGCGTTCAATTCGGGGGGGGGGGGGGGAACGTGTCGCGTTCAATTCGGGGGGGGGGGGAACGTGTCGCGTTCAATTCGGGGGGGGGGGGAACGTGTCGCGTTCAATTCGGGGGGGGGGGAACGTGTCGCGTTCAATTCGGGGGGGGGGGGGGGGGGAAAACGTGTCGCGTTCAATTCGGGGGGGGGGGGGGGGGAAAACGTGTCGCGTTCAATTCGGGGGGGGGGGAAAACGTGTCGCGTTCAATTCGGGGGGGGGGGGGGGGGAAACGTGTCGCGTTCAATTCGGGGGGGGGGGGGGGGGAAACGTGTCGCGTTCAATTCGGGGGGGGGGGGGGAAAACGTGTCGCGTTCAATTCGGGGGGGGGGGAAAACGTGTCGCGTTCAATTCGGGGGGGGGGGGGGGGAAACGTGTCGCGTTCAATTCGGGGGGGGGGAAACGTGTCGCGTTCAATTCGGGGGGGGGGAAACGTGTCGCGTTCAATTCGGGGGGGGGGGAAACGTGTCGCGTTCAATTCGGGGGGGGGGGGGGGAAACGTGTCGCGTTCAATTCGGGGGGGGGGGGGGAAACGTGTCGCGTTCAATTCGGGGGGGGGGGGAAACGTGTCGCGTTTCAATTCGGGGGGGGGGAAACGTGTCGCGTTCATTCGGGGGGGGGGGAAACGTGTCGCGTTCAATTCGGGGGGGGGAAACGTGTCGCGTTCAATTCGGGGGGGGGAAACGTGTCGCGTTCAATTCGGGGGGGGGGGGGAACGTGTCGCGTTCAATTCGGGGGGGGAAACGTCGCGTTCAATTCGGGGGGGGGGAAACGTGGTCGCGTTCAATTCGGGGGGGGGGGGGAAACGTGTCGCGTTCAATTCGGGGGGGGGGGAACGTGTCGCGTTCAATTCGGGGGGGGGGAAACGTGTCGCGTTCAATTCGGGGGGGGGGGGGGGGGGAACGTGTCGCGGTTCAATTCGGGGGGGGGGGGGAACGTGTCGCGTTCAATTCGGGGGGGGGGGGGAACGTGTCGCGTTCAATTCGGGGGGGGGGGGGGAAACGTGTCGCGTTCAATTCGGGGGGGGGGAAACGTGTCGCGTTCAATTCGGGGGGGAAACGTGTCGCGTTCAATTCGGGGGGGGGGAAACGTGTCGCGTTCAATTCGGGGGGGGGGAAACGTGTCGCGTTCAATTCGGGGGGGGGGGAAACGTGTCGCGTTCAATTCGGGGAGGGGGGGAAACGTGTCGCGTTCAATTCGGGAGGGGGGGGAAACGTGTCGCGTTCAATTCGGGAGGGGGGGAAACGTGTCGCGTTCAATTCGGGAGGGGGGGAAACGTGTCGCGTTCAATTCGGGAGGGGGGGAAACGTGTCGCGTTCAATTCGGGAGGGGGGGGAAACGGTGTCGCGTTCAATCGGGAGGGGGGGAAACGTGTCGCGTTCAATTCGGGGGGGGGGGGGGGGGGAACGTGTCGCGTTCAATTCGGGGGGGGGGGGAACGTGTCGCGTTCAATTCGGGGGGGGGGGAAACGTGTCGCGTTCAATTCGGGGGGGGGGGGGGAAACGTGTCGCGTTCAATTCGGGGGGGGGGGGGGAAGAACGTGTCGCGTTCAATTCGGGGGGGGGGGGGCGAAAACGTGTCGCGTTCAATTCGGGGGGGGGGGGGCGAAACGTGTCGCGTTCAATTCGGGGGGGGGGGGGGAAACGTGTCGCGTTCATTTCGGGGGGGGTTCGGGGGGGGGAACGTGTCGCGTTCAATTCGGGGGGGGGGGGGGGGAACGTGTCGCGTTCAATTCGGGGGAAACGTGTTTTAGCATTTTGATCAAGTTTCACTGTATTTTGTACATGTTTGGGTGTACTTGTCGAATTTGGAAAATAATTTTAATCCCATGCAATTCCAGTTTGAGCAAATAATTACTGTATCTTTGATGCGTTTATTGTGAACAGTACTGTGCATGTCATCACAACCGTAGCTCAGATCTTTGATGTTGAGCAAGATCAGGTTCATGGGACAATTTGTTCTCATTGGAATATGCTATGTTACACTGGTTTATCTTTCATAGGCAGTCAAAAATTTGACATGTTGGTGCCAAGAATTTTTTTATGAGACTTATTAACTGCTTGGGTTTCAGCACCAGTCTGGCCACAACACATCACGATTTTTCAGTGTTTCCATAAATGGATTTACCTGGTGCAATTTAAGATGGAATGATGACATGAATATACACATGGGAACACAGGTGTCAGCTGTATCAGAAGATTCCTTAGGTCGTAACTAACCCACAAAAGGAAGGAAGAGAGAGCTCCCAGTCAAAAAATCCTACAGTTTGTTCATCAGTCAAACCATTACCATGAGAATCGTAGAAATGGTTAACGAACCTCCAGTTCGAAACACTGCACGTAAGGAGAGTCTTACTAATTTCTTGGAAACACCCTTCAAATACAAGCAAAAAAAATTATTACTTTTGCAACTTTTTTGCTCTTGTCTTAGAGAACTTTCAGTGTTAAGATTAAACATCTTTTGTCCAGCAATTTTGAATGCAATAGAAATCTCAGATTATTCTGGTAAATTCTCCACTATATGGTGTACACCAGATTAGCGTTTAGATGTTTGTTTTATCACTAATTTCTGAACCTTGTCTACTTTCCACTAATTTAAATTTTCTCACCTTTATTTTTCTTACTTTTAATCCCCATATTTTTGGCTCATTTAGCACCCACTCAAATATAGTGACTTTCTGCATATTTTCCATGTACCCTTAAGTCTTACTTGTCTCTTCCATCAACCCTTCCTTTCCTCCTGTGAGAAAGCACCTACTTCTGAAAGTCTGCAATTTTACATAGTGCACTTTCATCAACTTCTGCTTCACAGGTAGTCTTGTATCCATGTTTAAAATATTTTCAGTTCATGATCAATTTTCTGTATATTAAAGACACTAACTGAACACTTGCGACACTAGCATATAATTTATATTCCTCCGTCATTTCTGAATTTAAAAGGTTAAATAAGAATTTTCTTGTTTTGAAAGATCCTGATGTATAACACAAATACTTCATTAAATTTTCTAAAATTTAAAGGAAATATTGCTATCTGATATAAAGACCTATTAATGTGGGATTCTCATAAGCTACAATCACAATCTAAGAATGATTACAAAAAAATGTTTTGACAGAAAATTTTATTTCATATAAATGTTGATCCAAAAACTATAATAACACTAATTTTTTAAACCCTCATTTAATGTCTACATGGAAATGTATTAAGTTACCATATTAGTACAGTTTAAAATGTATAATATATAAATTCTTTGATACTAAGTGTTGTTTGCATCTTATACCAAATTTCCATTAAAATGTTTCAGAAAGCTGGAGAGATTTAAAAAGACTGCAAATATGTTGCCTCCAAAATTTTTGAGCTTTGTAGATACCAGTCTTGTAGCAATGCTTTTTTCTTTGTGGAGGCATGTATGCAAAGTTGTAAAATTGTGCACATTCACATATAATAAAAAGCTACAAAATTTAACTTCCAGAAAAAATTTGGTCCACAGCAGTTGCCAGTTAATTATAAAGGAATACACATCAGTAAAATTATTTGTACAAAATAATCTTCACCAAAAATTACAAGATTTTCAGTTCACCAGTGGAATTTTTCATTACGATTTACTTAGATCCCTGATACATTTCTGTTAAAAAGTAATTGACTAGTTGCCAGTCTCACACATGTGAGCTCTTAATGCTCCTTAATAATCCTTATGGAAACAAATTTAAAGTTAGTTAAGCCATGTAAAAAAAACTTTTGCTTTGTCTCACATTTCAGAATGTATCAAAGTTTAGCTTTAATTTCTACTTGCTTCATTTTATACAGACTATTGTTAAGAGTCATTGCACAATTAGGCAGAGGCATTTAATTCTAACCCATTTACTGGGCAAAAGTTGTCAAAATTTAATGCATTCTAAACTTCAGATATTTAAGAGCACAGCTCCTTCAGTGATGACTGTTGCACAATGAACATGATTTCTCCATTACAGTTTTTCAATTTTAAGTTTTAATGCAGTAGTAGCACAAATCTTAATTCTGAGATCTGTTTTAAAGTTTCTGCACAAGAGATTTTTGTGAAATGCATCCATTCCATGTAACTTTATGTATCACTGTACAAGAGTTCAGGTGGGCACACACTGAGGGCAAAAATTAGACCCTCAGAGGTCTCTTACTCCAGTCCCATAGTTGGCACCACCGGCACGTGCTAGGTGGTTGCGGAAGTAATCTATATCCAGCTCTGCTTGACTCTCCAGCTGCAGTTCAACAGCAAAGTTCTGCAACATTGTTGATAGTTTTGTAGTTAGCTTTCTAAATGACTTGCTAATCAAACAATATCTTCAATGCAGTGTACAAATTCAGAACTAGGATACTACATTAACATGCTGCATATTTTGCACATTAAGTGAAATAGTTCTATAAGTAATGCCACAAGAGCAAAGTATTCTATCTGGCTACAATGGGTGTATTCTTGGTTTTGTCAAGTTTATATTCCATATATATTCAGTGAGTTTTAACTCCCTAACAGAACACTATCTGTACTGAATTACAATGGAAATGTTTGATGTGTTCTCAAAGTGAATGATAGCTTCAAGCAGAGTTTCTTCTCCTCCTCCTCCTCCTCCTCCTCCTCCTCCTCCTCCTCCTCTTTTTCAAATTCTAGCATACACACTTTGGCATGGTTTGAACAGGCATATGAATGGTACATCTTCACCCAAGCCCAGGTTTCTAGATAGTTCCAACTCTATTAAGATGGTTTAGAATCTGATGAAAGTTGTATCACAGACCGTCAGTATGTAATGATCAAAATGTTGGTGGAAGTTCTGTTCCAAAAGCTCTACTGCATGTTAGCTGCAAATTGCAAAGCAGCAGAAATTCACTCACCACCATACACTAAATTTTTATAAATTTGTTAGTGAAGAGGAATGTTCATGTAAAATGTTGAATAACATTTTTCTCAGGAACATAATGTGTCTTTTAGGGATGGATTGAAGATGACCCTCTTTTAGGCTGTCATTTAGAACTGTGCAGTTTCCAGAATCAACATCTTCATAGCTCGTAAAACAAGTGTAGTTAGTAGCAACCACCTTTTGTAAGGTTGACAGCTATCTCAGTTGCCTCCAAAAATACAGCATGTGGTTCTCTTAGTTTCCTTGGGACTGCCCAAAAGCCTTTAATTTGTAGGTAGTGGCTACCAGCAAATTTTTGATCATGGGTAACCACTACATTTTTTAATGTTTTGTGTTGCACAATAGCAGTTAACTGTTCAAATTATGTTAGTGCTGTGTACACCAATAGTGACTACACTTATTGCCATATAATGACAAAAGTGTGCACAGTCTAAATTTTAAATTACCCTCCAATGCATGCTGATGGAATGAATACTCTAGACAAGATCCACTGTCCCACTCATGACTGAGAATGGAGGTTTAGATTTTTAACTTTCTCTGTGGTCAAAAGAATTTAGAGAAAAATGTTTCCCTACAGGAAAAACAGTGCAAGACCTGAGGGCAGAGCAAAATATTTCTGGGCAGTTTATGTTATGGGTTAGTCACATTATCGCAATTATGATCCTGCTACCACAGAAGGATCCATTTTTGCAGAAATGAAGTACACAATTCAAATATAGGCCCATTCAACAGGTGGTCATTTATGCATCACCAGTAAGTTCCCTGATAAATGCTTTCATTCTCAAGTACTGGGTGAATTAAGTCTGGGTGGTAGCATGCTATCAGTTACACAGCCTCTAGGTTTATAATGAGAGCATTTTTAAGTTCGGTCAATAATTACACAAAATACTGAAAATCCTTGTTTTGTTGCCTCTGGAAGCCATCAGACAGGCAACCTGTAACTCTTACCAGTTTCTGAGACAGTTGCTTAATAATATATTCTGCATTTTATGTGCCCTTAGGAGAAATTGACTGTGTTAAACTGAGGGAATAAAGCGATGTATTAACAGGACACATTTGAACCCATGTCAGTCATTTTACTGATGTTCCTATGACACTTGTTTTAGTGCAAACCAACAGTGAATGGAAGAACTTTCAACAAGCTGAACATTATAATAGGGCTAAAAACTTTAGTGTGCTTTTCATAAACTAAATATGGTATTCAAAGTTAACCTTACATTATGCCTGGAATAGAAAGATTAATGTCAGTTGTGTGAATGGAGACCAGTAATACACTATGGAATCTGAA
This sequence comes from Schistocerca cancellata, assembly GCF_023864275.1. NCBI lineage: Eukaryota > Metazoa > Arthropoda > Insecta > Orthoptera > Acrididae > Schistocerca > Schistocerca cancellata. The sequence goes on from NC_064632.1 coordinate 184,180,610, forward strand.
TGCACTAACTGATCATGAAAACAGACTGCTCAGCAAGCGAGAGAGATACATGCTATAATTTACTAAGAGGTAGGAAAACAGAAGTGATGAAGTAAGAGGAGTGTAGGACAATTCTGATAAATAATTAAAATAAAATGACTGAATGAGACTTAGAACCACAGATGTGGATGGTAGGTAGACCAAGGACATTGTTTACTGGACTCCAGGGTCAGCAGCAGTGGGCAAACACCTTTATGGAAAGTTATCATTGATGCCTAGTGGATGGTGAAGTATAGAAATTCATTATCTCAAAGCAATAATGATTTATGTCAAACAGGTTATCTATTTCCATTTGCTGCCAAGCAAATCTAATGATGACGGTGAGCTTCTGGGTGTTCAGCCAAGATTTTTCCATTTTATGTGCAGTATTTTGACCACCAGCTTAATACTTTTCAGGTGCTGTGAGTTTCCTGTTTTGTACTCACTGTCTGGAAGCCAACCAGACTGATCTATCATTTCTTTCCAATCTTTATTTACAGCTCAATTTGATTCCTGATGCCCACTCTGATGTTCTATGAAACACACCTCTCAACATTTTCTAGTTCTGGTGGATGTAATGGCTAGTGGGATCTTAATGTATTCCAGACTTCAAGCCTCATTTAAATTGAAACCACCATCCTTGTTTATTATATTTCTTTTGATAAAGACTCCTTACACTGTCCCAGAAATTGTTTTAAAATATCTCAAATATATTTGGCTCATTTTACTTCATTCTATGCTCATATTTGAAGCAGTGTTCTGTGACAGTATTTGCTTGAATGTGTTTGTCCAGTATGCTGCTGACATTTCTTGCATAGCCCCTTTACTATTCTGGTGGTCTGCCCCTTTAATACAGCCCTCATTGGAATGACAAGTTTCTAAGACAGCATAATTAAGTAGTCATCTAAATAAAGATGTCAAATATCATAAACAAGGATGGCACTTTCAATTTAAACAACATTTGGGGCCCGCCACTATTTACATAGATGTTGCTGGCCATTACATCCACCAGAGATGGTAAACAGAATGTGTGTTATGGCATATCACTGCAGGCTCTAGAAATAAACAAGCATCAAAACATAGTAGGCTCTGGGAATTTTAGGGCACTGGGAATTTTAGCGATTCAAGAATTTGTGTAAATTGTAGAACCACTCAGCCTTCTACCATCTCGAACACACAATATTCTGGATATGAATGTAGGATGGTAGAATCCTATGTACTGCATGTCACACCTTTGTGTGCGCAGGTTTAAAACCAGTTGCGGAAAGAAAGTAGATGCGGTGGATGAACGGCACCGGCAAGTACGTGTCAGGCAATCCATAGATGTTTTAGTGTGTAAGGAAGAATCAGAGTTTATATGCAGCTCTGTGCTTATTGTGTCATTGATTATTGTTATTAAAACAAGGACAGTTTAAAAAGAACTCTTGAGAACTCTTGACATAAGCTTGCTATAGGCGAGACATTTTCTGATTCATGTTAATAAAAGTTATGGTATCTAAGCAAACTTTCTTTTAACTGTAACTCAATTTGTTTCTGACTTTCGGCTTTATGAGAGACTTACAGGAAGTTACATATTTATGTGGAAAGTGAGAGTTTTATTGTGTATGGAGGACAAATAAATCATTAATTGATGAAAAGTAAAGTTTGCATGTCTACTTATTTTGTACGTAGAGTGAGTCTAAAAATTCCTGTACCTAGCATTATTCGACGGGGAAGAAGTCAAGAGTGTTTCCAGCAGCCGGCTAGCCAGTAAAGAAGAGTGGCTGCGAGTTCCAAGTAAGTTACCTTGTAAAGAAGTGGAAGGTGGTTTCAAGGAATAAAACGATATAACCCAGATAGATGTGTACACACACACACACACACACACACACACACACACACACACACACACACTAAGCCATTAGAACTTTAGAGAATCCAACTATTATGAATAGCAAAATGAGACCCACAATGGTAGACTTTCTGGAGTCCAGACACTTAGTACTCATAAGAGCACCACTCTCGGCACCTGAAGACAACAAATAGGTTGGTCATCAAGTATTGTCCTTAAAATACGAACACTGCTTAGACGAATACCCAAAAACATACCATTAATTGCACTGAGACGATTCGAGAGATCAAATGAAGTGTAACAGTGGCTTTTCTCACACTTAGCAGGTACTTGTAACTGATGCTTAATGTTCACTGCAATTGTTAGTGTATCACAAGACATTTATCAGTTTGTAACTCATTTCTGGACTCACTTGCAATGACAGTGATTTGTGACTGATTCCCATCCATATCCCTTTCACTCAGGTCAGAACCTTTTGTGTATCATGCATGCAGATGAATATGCCTACAAAAGAGTTGGTTACAATTTTTCTAATTGAGCTAACTACAAAAATATTACTTATATTGCATGGAAATTACTGCTAAAGACATCCCATACCACAACTTAGCACCTCTGTTATTACTTGTCCACAATAATGCTCCAAAATTAATGCTAAGTAACAATGATTTAAATACCTCAGGCAGAAGTGAATGTATGAAATGTTACCACCTTCCACCAGCAACTCCTATAATGGGGAAGTTTGAGAACACTGCCACTGACCATTTCATGATGATGATGATGAAGAAGAAAATGCAAAAAGGAAGAGAGAAAAAGTCATCTCCTACTGCATAATAGATATTGTTTCTTCTCTTACTTTGTTGCACTAACCACATACATTTTATTGGATGATTTAACACCACAACTTGTACAAATGTTTTTGGTGAAAGTCAGTTCATTGTAACTTTGACCAATCTAAAGCACGCAGTATATAACAACCCAAACACACAAATCTTATTAACTTTATGTCTTGACGAAGTCCGTCTTCTTGTGGCTGTCCACAGGCATGAACACTAAGTTTTAGTAGAAAGTAAAGGTATTTTGGTCTGAAACACAATTCATTTTAATTATATTTGCATGTGTGTTTTTAAGACTCTGCACATCCTGTATTCGAATTTTTACATCAAAGAAAGAACTGAAGTGTGGCATTCTACAGAGCTCAAATTATATTTAAACACTGGCCATAAATCCAAAAGTAATATAAGAAAAGTATGTTTTCTCAGTTCATAAAATTTTGAAATTTATGGCTACAGTAAATTAAATACTTTCAAACAGAATACAGTAAATTTTTTAGTTATGATCACAAAATAGTGTACCAGTTATAAACTTTACCATAAAACAATAGAATGATATCATTTCTAAAACAAGGGAACAGGTTTATATTCTAATCTCAAACTGTGACATAGTAAATCAACTATTAGTGACTTCATTAGTTTGGCAAGTGAAGTATGTGTGTTCAGTTTGTCACATACTTACAGCAATAATGTCCTTGATAACAGCTTTATCAGTACTCATCTTTGCTCTCTTTATCACTCCAACAGATGGGCCCACCCACGTCACAAATAGGAACTTTTGTCTCTTGCTCATCTCATCACCCATCTGTAGAGATTTAAGAATAAGATATTAACATTTAAATGAAAATGAAAAAAACATGCTTTTGTTTTCTCAGAGATGTGACAAAGTTAAGTAGGAGATTAGTGACCATTCTGTTAATTATGTGTAGATCTATAATTAAGCTGGCTAGGTCACATAAGTCTTACAGCAGATTAGGAATGACTGCTGATCACTAACTACACACAACATGTTTCAAAATTATTTCCATTTTCAGAAATCCAAGTGCAAAGGTAGCACAAAGAAAAGCATAACCAAATGTGTACTTAACATGACAGTAATCTCATGTTATGTACACAACTTAACACTTGTCCTTGTGCTACCTTTGCACTTTGATTTCTGAAGATGGAAACAATTTCAAAATGCATCCTGCATAACTTTCACTCTTAAGAGTCTTTTTTTCTGAATCTGCTGTAAGAACTTTTTCTGCAACTTAGCCAGCATAACTACAGATCTATGCATATTCAATTTTGTTTACTTTCTTTGTAAAAATGGTTGTATTCATTAAACTACTTGACACTACCATTGATTAAATTTTCACACCAGGAGCAACTATTTGCACTTCTCATTTGGAGCTTGAAGATTCTCAGAAAAATGTAGATCAGGTTTTTCTTTCTATTAGCACTTTGTATTCACAATTAAAAATCACTAAATGATGTCCAAACTGAAATTTTTGTTATCTCAATAGTTAATTTCACATATACATACATAGGAATTACACAACACAATAGGATATGTTTTTAATAAATTATTTCTAATTTTTTAACATCAAAGTTTCATATTTCTTAGAAATTTGTTTCTTCCATTGTCAAATGTTTAACAATTCTAATACAACTTTCTTTCTTGTCAAAGCTCATTAGTGTTTCTCTACTTTCTCAAATACACCAAATTTTTGGAAACATTGTAATATCTCCACACAAGTAAGTTATTCCAATTTAATACAGTATATTCCACTTCAGTATTATATCCTTTAAATTTAAAGACAGTTTAATTGAACAACCACAAAGATTGAAGTAAAATATTTTTCCTCTAGCATCAACTTTGTTAATAATCTTCTGTCTATATTGTGCCCCATTCATGATGCATACTTGTTCTACTCTACTAAAATGTGCATTTTCACCCCAGTATCCATTAACATATTACCAAGTATTAATGTTTTTCACTGTGAAGTTCAGGCAGCAAACAGCACGCAAACATGCAGAACTTTTTTTTGTATTCAGCCATATTTACAACTGCAAGACTCCAGTTTCTCACTCAGTGCTCACCCAACCTTGCAGAATATAGTGGGGTGAGAACTTCAGCAAACTCTGATAGGTCACAGGTTAACACACTATTTCCAATGCACAAATGCAATGGGGGAACACTGTGTGAACCAGGGAACCAATGTTAGGACACAAACCATCTCCATGTTAAGAAGATAATTTACACATGGGAGTTTAACTTTATAATGAACTTCCTGAATACATAAAAGCTATTACTGATGTCAAAACCTTAGGAAAATCTCTGAAGTCATATTTACAGCTTCACTGCTTTTATTCCATTGAATATTTAAATTTATGAAGCACAAATACTTAGCGTATGATGTGTTTTATTGTAACCTTAAATAAATATTCTTAGAAATCACTTTCAGAAGTGTACTTCTAACTTGACTTTTCCTACATCTGATGCAAAAAAATGCTTTTTTAGGCAACAGGACCAATAAATAGACCACCACCACCACCACCACCACCACCACCACCACCACCACCATGCAATGTCCGAAGTAATTTAGAGTGAAAATGATCAATTGATGAGCAAGCATCATTAATTCTGTCTGACCTGAGGTAGAGCAGTATTCTAAGCACAATTTAAGAGAAACCTTTATCTCAACACACAAGGTTATGCCAGAATCTGTTCATTACATAGGATGACTGGTACTGAGGCAGTGTTCTGCCATAGCAGGTTTGCCTGGAGAATAAGCCGCATGCCCTAGTATTTTTCAACTGTACACCTCTATCATTTCCCTGACCCATTTTGCTGTTTGTGATGGGGCATTTTCATTTTCATGGAGCAATATGATTTTTGTTATCTTTCTCCATATTCCAGTCATTTTTCATGTAATGCTCAATTCAAATGTATCATTTGTTATTGGTAGTGATCAGTGTTAACAGTTTCACCATGTTTCAGCAGATCATAATAGATGAGACCCTTCTGATCCCACCAAACAAAGCATCATCATCTTTCCGAAGCAGTTTGGTCTTGCAATGGATTTCCATGGTCTACCTGGATTCACCTGCGATTTACGATGTTTAGGCTCCATTTTTCATCACCTGTCACTATTCGATGGAGAGACTACTTTCTTTTCTACCTGGCAAGCAGCATTTCACAAGTGGTGTTTCAAGCTGGTTGCTGTCTTCCATTCAGCTCATGCAGAACCCATTTTTTCCACATTCTGAACTTTTCCTATAGCTTTCAGCCAAAGAGAAATAGCTTTTTGCATCATATTCAGTTGTTCCATAATGCCATTCTGCAGCAGTTTTCTTCAAATGATAACAAAACCAACACTGTCCGCAAATCTTAGTTCATAGGCACAAAATTAGACATGTTTATGGATTTGAAACAGATACCGATGAATGGTACTTTAGTTACTGTGCACTGATATTCGTTGTCAGCCATTACAGGAAGCAGATGGCTTTGCAGATGCAGTCAACCAGGCCCTACACTGATGGCTAGCCCCTCAGGGAAATTCCAGCTTCATACTTCTACTCCTCATATATACAGTTCCTCCACAGTTCTGATCTCATTCCCACCTTACACTAATGAATTACATCATTTACAGGTCTAATAAAGCCCGAATAAAAGATGGCCAAACATGGTTCACACAATGTTTCCACAAAATATAACCTGTTTCCACAAAATATAACCAATCTGTTTGAAATGCTACTGAAGTCTATCGACTCTTTGCCTTATGCAGGAAGTATTTCCAAAAGGATTAGTCATATTTTGTGGAAACATTGTGCAAAGTGCATTTTTAACACCATCTACGATTAGGTCTGTCTTAGGGTCTGTAAAAGAACCTTTGTTTGTTTAAGGTGAGCGTCTGCTGTGCTTTAGAGTTGGGGAATGTCAGATTTGTCAGACCACCAGGACCATGGAGAATCAATGTATTGAATTTAAGCATTACCCATGCTTATAACAACTGAACCTATCTGCTATTTAACATTGCCTTGGCACTGGTCATCCAATGGACTACAACATACACATTCTGGCATGCACTTTCAGCTTTTGGGACTGTGTTAGCAAGCTGCAGTTGAGATTAAATAAGCTCATAGCAGGGTTCGCTTGTCAAGTAAGAGAGGGACAGTGTTCATGCTATTCACCCACCTACTCGTTATCATTTACTACTGACACTTATCCTGGGTTGTGTGCCTGCACTAGTTTTTACAGAGTGACGGTGAATGGTTCTTGGTCTGCATAGCCTCCTTCCAAGGATTTAAATGTCTGAACACCACTCTTGCATTTGTGCCTTGAAAATAACTGATGTTCAACTGTCGAAATACCGGAAGTTGTCGAAGACATCATCTGGCTGCATTCCCATTAGATGTTTGATCATATTTACAAGTATTTGAAAAAAAAAAACTTTCAGAATAATCATGCAGGAAACTGCTCATGTTAACACAGGCATATTTTCTTAGGTATGCAGTCCAGTGAGTATACAGAAGTTTTAGGGAAACCTACTGCATATTTATATGAAAGAAAAATGTTTGTTCTCACCTGTATCCTTATGTACCCAAAGGCTCTATCTTCATCTCCAAACTGCTCTCTGAACTGGTCAAAGTCCTTACCCTTTGCTGAGCACACAATACGGCTTCCTTCGAACTTGAATACTGCCCTGCAGAACAATGCTTCTTTTAATGAAGAGATAGTTTTGAATTAAATAATAGTATTAAGCTTTTGTATTTTAATAAACTATTTGACAATATTGTCAATAATATTATACGTAACTCAGTTAACAGTTTTTCTGTCGCACAAATCTCTTAAGTTATCTAAATGTGCAACAGACTTTGCAGATCTAGAGGTTAGAGCAGTATGCTATTGAAATCTTGTAAAGACTTAATATCAACATTTTAATTTCATCAGACACATAGGAGATAATTTCATACATAAACTGAAGTCCAAAGACCTTTTCCTTTTCTTTGCATTCTACCAAATAAAGCTGTACTCAATCCAAATGTTGGTTTGATCATCATAATTTTTGTTACTTTGTGTGGTAATATTTGAGATTATACACCCTTGCAATTGTCTGGCCTTTCTACCAACTTTACTTGCCAGCTATCTTTGGCACAATTTAATGTGGACTATTAATTTGGCATTTTTCATACCTGCAAATCACATCCTGAGTTGAAAAAAAGCAGTTACACTGAATCTATTGCTGTCAGGTATATGAAAGTCATATCTAACATACCTGCAAACAACAATACAGCCTATCCTGTCAAGTAAAACATCTCCATTAAATGGTAACAAAAAAGACATGCATGTCATTTAACTTATTCATATGTGATAAAACATTTGTTGTAACAATATTGTTTTTTAAAAGCTTGAAACATCAGATTTTCTAATTTAAAAAATCACTCATGTTTAATATTACAAAACTGCTAAATAGCGACAATTCCACCATCAGACAACACAGATACTTGCATTGTTGGATCATGTAGGGATCCACCCAATGCTACCTGTCTTTTTGTTTGTTTTGGTTTTAGGGTGCAAAACTGCTATGGTTATTAGCGCCCAGTCGGTGATTTAGGAAAAGGTAAAAAACGAAAATGGAAACCAGCAGCAATGGGAACGAAACTCAAAAAATTGGAGAAACTAAAAGCAGAAGGAAAGCTTAAAAAAACCACTATAGAAAGGAGTTGATTGTCCCTAAAAAGAGCTTCAAATGACTGACATCATCTCACTGGCACTAACAAACTCAAGAACGCAATCGGCTGAGTGCATGTCATCTGCTAAAATGGACGATACATCAGGCGACAGTTGTAGACGGGCGCATAACAGAGTAAAATAGGGACACTCAAGTAAAAAGTGTCTTACCGTCCACAGCTGAGAGCAGTAGGGATGGAATGGGGAGGATTGCCGCTTAAAAGATGTCGATATCTAAAAAGACAGTGCCCTATCTGGAGTCTAGTTAAAATTACCTCCTCCCGACGATGCATTTGGTAGGAAGAGGTCCAAGCACAGGGAAGAGCTTTCACAAACCCGCAATTTATTATGGGGAAGTGTCGACCAATGTGTGTGCCATAAAAGAACAACACAATGACATAAAACGCTCCATAGATCGGCGAAGGGAATTTATCGAATAGCTGGCTGAAGAAGAGAGACTGCAGCCTTGGCTGCTATATCTGCCGCCTTATTTCCACAGATACCAGTGTGTCCTGGAATGCAGAGGAACGCCACACAGACGCCCCCCAGGTGGAGCAAGCATAAGCAGTCCTGAATCCGGTGGACCAGAGGGTGCACAGGGTAAAGAGCTTGGAGACTGAGGAGAGAGCTGAGAGACTGAGCAGATAACATATGGTATCCACTGATGGCGACGGATGTATTGGACAGCCTGGAGAACAGCGTAAAGCTCCGCAGTATAAACTGAACACTGGTCAGGAAGCCGAAATCGATTTGGAGTGTCGCCAACAATATATGCACTCTACACCAAACGATGTTTTTGAGCTATCAGTGTAAATAAAGGTAGCTTCCTTCATTTGTGCACAGAGTAGCAAATTCCTGACGATAAACAAGTGAAGGGGTACCATCCTTGGGAAACTGACAAAGGTCACAGAGCAGGCGGGTCCAGGGACAGAGCCAAGGTGGTGCTGTACCCCAAGTTGTCAAGAAAGTTTTAGGAAAGTGGAAGGAAAGAGAATGGAGCAGTTGACGGAATCGGACTCCCGGTGGTAGTAGGAAGGAAGGGTGGCCTGCATACCCTAAATCCAAGGAGGCGTCGAAAAAAAAATGTCATGGGCCGGATTAGCAGGCATGGAAGACAAATGGCTAGCATAACGACTCAGAAGGACTGCTCGCCGATTGGATAGCGGAGGTTCAGCAGTCCCAGCATAAAGGCTTTCCACAGAGCTGGTGTAAAAAGCTCCAGACACTAAACGTAATCCACGGTGGTGGATAGAGTCGAGACACCGAAGAATAGACGGCAGAGCAGGAGTAAACTATGCTTCAATAGTCCAATTTCGAGCACACTAAGGTGCGATAGAGGTGGAGAAGGACCACTCTGTCAGCTCCCCAGGAGGTACCATTCAGGACACTGAGGGTCTTCAGGAATCGCAGACACCAAGCCGAAAGATAGGAAATGTGGGAGGACCAGCAATGTTTTCTGTCAAACATAAGACCCAAGAATTTAGTGACATCCGAAAGTGGAAGGTTGATAGGTGCTAGATGTAAGGAAGGTGGAAGAAACTCCATACAATGCCAAAAATTAACACAAACGGTCTTACTGGGAGAAAAACGGAAGCCGGGTTCGATGCTCCAAGAGTGGAGGCGATCGAGACATCCTTTAAGATGTCGTTCAAGAAGGCTGGTCGGTTGAGAGCTGTAGTAGATCGCAAAATCATCCACAAACAGGGAGCCCGAGACATCAGGAAGGAGACAATCCATAATCTGATTTATGACAATGGCAAACAGTACAACACTTAGCATGGAGCCCTGGGGTACCCCGTTTTCTTGGGAGAAAGTATGGGAGAGAGTAGTGTTCACCTGCACTTTAAATGTGTGCTCTGCCATAAATTCGCGAAGAAAAAGGGGCAGCTGACCTTGAAAGCCCCAAGAGAACAGTGTGCGGAGGATGCAAGTCCTCCAACAGGTATCTTATGCTCTCCAGATCAAAAAATATTACTACTGTTTGGCTATTCCGGAGAAAATTTTTCATGATATAAGTGGAGAGAGCAACAAGATTGTCAATTGCAGAACAATGCTTTCGGAAACTGCATGACTCCAGCCACCAACCTAATCGGCAATTCACCATATGCTCCAAAACCTTACATGCACTACTTGTGAGAGAAATGGGGCGATAGCTAGAGGGGAGATGTTTGTCCTTTCCAGGTTTCTGAACAGGAATGACGATAGCTTCCCACCATCGTCTGGGAAAAGTACTGTCAGTCCAAATTCGATTATAAAAGTGAAGGAGGTATCGCAGACTATGGTATGGTAAATGCAGCAACATTTGGATGTGGATACCATCCGGTCCTGGGGTGGAGAAGCGAGAAGAAGAGAGTGCATGTTGGAGTTCCCGCATGGAGAAAACAGTATCGTAGCTTTCGCGATTTTGAGAGGAGAAAGCAAGAGGTCGCAATTCCGCTGCACGTTTCTTCGGGAGAAATGCTGGCGGGTAATTTGAAGAGCTTGAAATCTCAGCAAAGTGTTGACCCAATGAATTAGAAATTGCAATGTGGTACACTAATTGATCATGTGCAACAGTGAGCCCAGAGACCGTGGAGAAACTAGGCGTGCCTGATAACTGTTGAATCCAACTCCGAACTTCCAAGGAGGGAGTGAAGGTGTTAAATGAGCTAGTGAAGAATTTCCAGCTTTCCTTCTTGCTATCGCAGATGACGTGATGGCATCGCGCTCGGAACTGCTTATAGCGGATATAGTTGTCGAATGTGGGATGGTGGCGGAAAACGCGAAGAGCACATCGCCGCTCATGTATTGCGTCACGGCATGCCTCGTTCCACCAAGGAACTGGGGGCGTCAGGGCAATTCAGAGGTGCGAGGTATTGAACGTTCCGCAGCTATAAGAATAATGTCTGTAATATGAGTGACCTCATCGTCGACGCTAAGAAAGTGACGGTCATCTAATGTCGCTACAGATGAAAAAGTGTCCCATCAGCTTGAGCAAACTTCCAGCGTCTCGGGCGCATATATGGCAGTTGTGGCTGCAGTCTAAGGACACATGGAAAGTGGTCACTCGAGTGTGTATCATCAAGGGCAAACCATTCGAAGCGCCAAGCTAGCGCAACAGTACCGACCGAAAGGTCCAAATGAGAGAAATTGCGCGTGGAGGCAGACAAAAATGTAGGGTCCCCGGTGTTGAGGCCAACTAGATCCGCTTGGTGGAAGACGTCTAGCAATAGAGAGCCGCGTAGACAAGGATGTGGAGATCCCCAAAGCGGGTGGTGGGCATTGAAGTCCCCAACCAGCAAATAGGGGGGTGGAAGCTGACCACGAAGATGAAGGAGATCAGCTCGTGCCATTGGTGTGGATGATGGAATGTATACAGTACAAAGAGAGAAGGTGTATTCAGAAAGGGAAAGACGGATAGCGACAGCTTGGAAGGAAGTGTTTAAGGGGATTGGGTGATAATGGAGAGTATCATGGAGAAGATTCATGAGTCCTCCACGGGCTGGAGTGCCTTCAACAGAGGGGAGATCATATCGGACTGACTGAAAATGGGGGAAAACAAAGCAGTCATGGGGACGCAGCTTTGTTTCCTGAAGACAGAAGATGACCGGCGAGTAGGATCGTAAGAGGATCCACAATTCATCCCGATTGGCTCGAAGGCCATGGATATTCCAGTGGATAATGGACATAGGGTGAACAGAAAATGGAGGAATGTGACCAAGGTTGCCGTCAACTCAGCGACTGCTCAGAGCTTGCGATCGGCTAGTTGATCGGCCGCCAGCAGTGCACCTCGGCAACACAGAAGACGGCCGAGGGCGGTTACCGCCAGGTAGTGCTGTAGATGAGACATGCCGTGGCGGAGAAGGAGAGGAACTGGGTTTCTTATTAGCCTTCTTGGAACCATGTTTAGATAGAGGAGGAGGAACCGATGGTTGTGAAGTTGGGGTACGTAAAAAATCTTCACAAGTATGCTTTTTTTTGGAAGTCCAGGTGTCTGACTTTTGGGATCGAGATTTAGCAGAACCCGATGAAGGGTGAGCCATAGAGTGAGCAGGCGAAAGTGGGGAGGTTGAACAGGCAATCTTTGTGCTGGCCGATCTGACGACCGTGTCACTAAAAGTGAGATCACACGTCTGCGTGGCTGCCTCCTTTGTTGGCCGAGGAGAGGCAAGGACAGTGCTGTATTTTCCTGTGAGGCACGGTGGGCTGTCGACTGGTGAATAATTTTCAAGCAGCAAAGGTCGACACCTTTTCCTTCACTCTGATTTCCTGAATGAGCTTTTCGTCTTTAAAAATGGGGCAATCTCTAGAGGAAGCAGCGTGGTCACCCATACAGTTGATACAACGAGGGGATGGAGGTGGACAAGCACCCTCACCCTCATGGGCATCCTTGCCACACGTAACACATTTGGCCAGGTTGGAACAGGACTGGGTGGTATGATTGGACCGCTGACACCGATAGCAACGCGTAGGGTTTGGGACGTAGGGGTTAACGGAAATTATCTCATAGCCCGCTTTTATGTTCGATGGGAGTTGAACTGTGTCAAATGTCAAGAAGACAGTACAGGTTGGAACGATGTTCATGTCAACCCTTTTCATGACTATCAACAGCTGTTATACCCTGGTCAGACATCTGATAATCCGTCGATGGAGCGGGTATAAACGACTCCACGTGAGGAATTTAAGGTACGGTGCACTTCCACCTGGACAGGGAAGGTGTGGGGCAGTGAAGTACGCAGCAATTTTTGTGCCTGGAGGGCACGGACTGATTCTAACAACAAGGTGCCATTTCGTAATCTGGAACAAGACTTTACAGGACCTGCAATTGCGTCGACACCTTTCTGAATAATGAAAGGGTTGACCATGGAGAAGTCTTGACCTTCGTCAGACCGAGAAACAACAAGGAACTGTGGTAATGATGGAAGAACTGTCTGTGGCTGAGACTCTGAACTTACGCTTGTCAGCAGACATAGTAGAAGATGAGGAAACCATTGCAGAAGAATCCCCATGATTACCGGCGTCTCCGATGGCGCGCTCCTCCGTTGTGGGGGCGCTCTCTGAGGGCACTCCCGCCTTAGGTGATTCTTCACACCTCAGGTCACACCTCCCGAGAAATGGACGGAGGGACCAATCAGCACTTTCGGAAGTTATCAGCTTGGGTAATCACCCCTCCCTGGGCCTGGCCGTTACCAGGGGGTACGTATGTGTCCTACCTGTCTACCCGCGGCGGGGAATTACGCATTACCCTGTCACCGGCTACGCATGGAAATGCGTGGGTCGGCCTTCAGACACGCACAGGGAGGAAAAAAGAGAAAGGGAAAGAAAGAAGAGAGGTCTCAAACACCGCAGCGGAGAAACAGGCAAAGAGAAGAGGTAAGGAAAAGAGAAGGACAAAGGAAGGATGAAGACTTGCAAGAGGAGAAAGCAAAGAATGTGTTACATTTTCGAGCGTCCGTCTCCGGACGTAGGCACAAAACATACTCCCAGAGGGGAGAAAGGGAAGGAAAGAGGCGGAGGTGGAGGTGGTGGTGGTGATGGTGGTGGTGGTGGTGGCGGCGGCGGGGGGAGATGGGTATAGGAAAAAATGCGGAAAAGGAAGGTATGCAGCCCTGAAAGGGAGGAGGGCCACATTAGCTCGGGGTCCCGTTTTCACTACGCAAGTATCCACAAAAGAGTTGTGGATCCTGGGAGGGGGGGGGGGGGGGGGGGGTGCGCCTGTCTTTGCAATATCCAAAGGAGAATGGGCCAAGGCCAGCAAACTGACATTGATCCCTGCTCCCTGTGTGTCTCATATGCACGAGTGGCTGTCAAGTCCACATATCATTGTCATACTGTGCACATTTCTTTTGTTTTAGGGCACAAAAACAGCTAAGGTCATACACACCCATGTCAAAACTTTAGAGCACAAAGAGGAGTCAAAAATTACTACATGTCAATCTCAATTGATGGAAGAGAAGACAACTAAAATCGGGATGTGGAGAAGGGTCTACAAAATACACCACTGAGAAATGTAGGTCCAGAACTAAAAATTAAATAGCCTTCACCATATTGCTGTGCCAGTTTAAAAAGCTAACACCCTCTACAGTCCATGTGTCATTCGCTAAAACTGCCAAAACACAGACGGAAATTTAAGGGGTTAAAAAAGGGGCTTCTTATCAGGAAATGGCAGATAGTCAAAAGTTGAACGCAATGTTCACAAAGTGGTGGGGGAGTACCACTTAAATGGTGATGGCTAAAGAGACAGTGCCCTATACACAAACTGCTTAAAATGATCTTCTCAGAGTGAGAGGTCAGAGGTGGTGTCCAAGCCACTGGAGGTGGCTTAATAACCTGGAGCTGGTTCCCATGAAGGGAGACCATTGGTGATGCTAAAGTGACATCACCTGCTGACAGACAGCAACATACAGATCAGTGGGAATGTAAGCACTAGCAGGCTGAGGTACAAGGACTTGGCAGCAGTGTCAGTGGCCTACTTTCCTGTCAGATTGACATGACCAGGAACCCACTAACATCACAGTACCTCCATCAAGCATGAGCAATTGACACCTCTCCTGGACCCATTGCACTAAGGGATAGACAGTGTACAGCAGACAGAGGTTTGAAGGGTGCTAAGGCAGCGGGGAGGAGAGGAGAGAGAAGGGTGAAGAACTCTGCTGTAAATCCTCAGCAGTGTTATGGAAGCAGATACCTAAAAATGTCAATGCCAATGAGTGAATGCCAATTAGTGAATTAGTGAAGTTCAATGGCAGGAGGAACAAGACTTTTGGTCAGGCGAATACAGGGTTATAAATACAAAGTTAAATAGGAGTAATGTAGGAGTAGGTTTAATAATGAATAAAAAAATAGGAATGCAGATAAGCTACTACAAACAGCATAGTGAACACATTATTGTGGCCAAGATAGACACGAAGCCCATGCCTACTGCAGTAGTACAAGTTTATATGCCAACTAGCTCTGCAGATGAAGAAATTGAAGGAATGTATGATGAAATAAAAGAAATTATTCAGATAGTGAAGGGAGACGAAAATTTAATAGTCACGGATGACTGGAATTAGAGTGTAAGAAAAGGGAGAGAAGGAAACGTAGTAGGTGAATATGGATTGGGGTTATGAAATTAAAGAGGAAGCCGCCTGGTAGAATTTTGTGCAGAGCATAACTTAATCATAGCTAACACTTGGTTCAAGAATCATGAAAGAAGGTTGTATACATGGAAGAACCCTTGAGATACTGACAGGTTTCAGATAGATTATATAATGGTAAGACAGAGATTTAGGAACCAGGTTTTAAATTGTAAGGCATTTCCAGGGGCAGATGTGGACTGACCACAATCTATTGGTTATGACCTGTAGATTAAAACTGAAGAAACTGCAAAAAGGTGGGAATTTAAGGAGATGGGACCTGGATAAACTGAAAGAACCAGAGGTTGTACAGAGTTTCAGGGAGAGCATAAGGGAACAATTGACAGGAATGGGGGAAAGAAATACAGTAGAAGAAGAATGGGCAGCTTTGAGGGATGAAGTAGTGAAGGCAGCAGAGGATCAAGTAGGTAAAAAGACAAGGGCTAGTAGAAACCCTTGGGTAACAGAAGAAATATTGAATTTAATTGATGAAAGGAGAAAATATAAAAATGCAGTAAATGAAGCAGGCAAAAAGGAATACAAACATCTCAAAAATGAGATCGACAGGAAGTGCAAAATGGCTAAGCAGGGATGGCTAGAGGACAAATGTAAGGATGTAGAGGCTTATCTCACTAGGGGTAAGATAGATACTGCCTACAGGAAAATTGAAGAGACCTTTGCAGAGAAGAGAACCACTTGTATGAACATCAAGAGCTCAGATGGAAACCCAGTTCTAAGCAAAGAAGGGAAAGCAGAAAGGTGGAAGGAGTATATAGAGGGTCTATGCAAGGGTGATGTACTTGAGGACAATATTATGGAAATTGTAGAGGATGTAGATGAAGATGAAATGGGAGATACGATACTGCGTGAAGAGTTTGACAGAGCACTGAAAGACCTAAGTCGAAACAAGGCCCTGGGAGTAGACAACATTCCATTAGAACTACTGACAGCCTTGGGCGAGCCAGTCCTGACAAAACTCTACCATCTGGTGAGCAAGATGTATGAGACAGGCAGAATAACCTCAGACTTCAAGAAGATATAATAATCCCAATCCCAAAGTAAGCAGGTGTTGACAGATGTGAAAATTACCGAACTATCAGTTTAATAAGTCACAGCTGCAAAATACTAACGCGAATTCTTTACAGACAAATGGAAAAAACTAGTAGACGCCGACCTTGGGGAAGATTAGTTTGCATTCCGTAGAAATATTGGAACACTTGAGGCAATACTGACCCTACAGCTTATCTTAGAAGCTAGATTAAGGAAAGGCAAATCTACGTTTCTATCATTTGTAGACTTAGAGAAAGCTTTTGACAATGTTGACTGAGATAGTCTCTTTCAAATTCTGAAGGTGGCAGGGGTAAAATACAAGGAGCGGAAGGCTATTTACAATTTGTACAGAAAACAGATGGCAGTTGTAAGGGACGAGGGGCATGAAAGGGAAGCAGTGGATGGGAATGGAGTGAGACAGGGTTGTAGCCTCTCCCCGATGTTATTCAATCTGTATATAGAGCAAGCAGTGAAGAAAACGAAAGAAAAATTCGGAGTAGGTATTAAAATCCATGGAGAAAAAATAAAAACTGATGACATTGTAATTCTGTCAGAGACAGCAAAGGACTTTGAAGAGCAGCTGAACAGAATGGATGGTGTCTTGAAGGGAGGATATAAGATGAACATCAACAAAAGCAAAACGAGGATAATGGAATGTAGTCGAATTAAGTCTGATGATGTTGAGGGTATTAGATTAGGAAATGAGACACTTAAAGTTGTAAAGGAGTTTTGCTATTTGGGGAGCAAAATAACTGATGGTCGAAGTAGAGAGGGTATAAAATTTAGACTGGCAATGGCAAGGAAAGCGTTTCTGAAGAAGAGAAATTTGTTAACATCGAGTATTGATTTAAGTGTTAGGTAGTCGTTTCTGAAAGTATTTGTATGGAGTGTAGCCATGTATGGAAGTGAACCATGGACGATAAATAGTTTGGACAAGAAGAGAATAGAAGCTTTCTAAATGTGGTGCTACAGAAGAATGCTGAAGATTAGATGGGTAGATCACATAACCAATGAGGTATTGAATAGGATTGGGGAGAAGAGAAGTTTGTGGCACAACTTGACTAGAAGAAGGGATCGGTTGGTAGGACATGTTCTGAGCCATCAAGGGATCACAAATTTAGCTTTGGAGGGTAAAAATCGTAGAGGGAGACCAAGAGATGAATACACTAAGCAGATTCAGAAGGATGTAGGTTGCAGGTTGCAGAATGTACTGGGAGATGAAGCAGTTTGCACAGGATAGAGTAGCACGGAGAGCTGCATCAAACCAGTCTCAGGACTCATGGGGGGGGGGGGGGGTCATGCATGGCATACAAACAGCAAGCATATATGCTCAGGAGAAAGTCATGGCAGTACGACAGTGGTAGTTCGGCAGCTAGTGTAAAAGGCACCAGTGGCCAAATTAATGCCACAATGGTGGACAGTATTGAAACGGAGTAGGGACAGACATGCAGAAGCATAAACTAAACACCCATAGTCTAGTTTCGAATGGACAAGGGAGGAGGGTGGCGTGATCTGCTCTCCAGTAAATACCTTTGAGGACCCATAGGACAAAGAGGGACAGCATACAGTGGGCTGCCATGCAGGACATGTGGGAGGACCAAGGAAGTTTCCTATTGACCACGAGCCCCAGGAATTTCGTGGTTTGAATTAACTGAAATAGCAATAGGCCTAAGATGTCAAGATGGTGGGAGAAACCAATTGTTCAGCCAGAAATTCATACAAACCATTTTGTCAGTGGAAAAACTAAAGCCATTGTCACTGCACCACGAGTAAAGACAATCTAGACATTGCTGAAGATGCTGCTCAATGAGAAAAGTCTGTGGAGAACTGCAATAGATGGCAAAATCATCAAAAGAGAAGCTTGGCAGGAGACAAGCCACTATGGTTAATGGAACCCTGAGGTACACCAGTTTCCTGGATAAATGTGTTTGACAAGGCAGAACCCACAAGAACCTTGAAAATTCTGTCTTAAGAATTCCTGAAGGAAATGGGGCAGGCAGCCACGGAATCACCATGTGTAGATAGTATGGACGATACTATTAGTCCAGCAGGTGTCATAGGCCTTCTCCAACTCTAAAAACATGGTCACAGTCTAGGATTCTGCAGAAAACCATTCATGACATGAGTAGACAAAGGGGGCAAGATTGTCAACTGCAACACAGTGCACTCAAAATCCACACTGTGCGGTGGTGAGTAATTTGCACAACTCTAGCCACCACACCAGCAGGGCATGAATCATACATTCCATTACCTCACAATCACAACTGGTGAGAGAACTAGGATGGTAGCTAGAAGAAAGGTGCTTGCCCTTACTGGGCTTAGGTATGGGTATGACAGTGGCTTCAAGCCAGTGTCTGGGAAACATCCCCTCTGCCCAGATGTGGTTGTATATATTACACACCAAGTGTGCGCCTGCAAGAGAAAGGTGCTGCGAAGTCTGGATGTGAACAGTATCCAGCACTGGGGCAGAGGATTGGGATGAAATGGGAACATGATCTAGCTCACTCATAATAAAGGCAACATTGTAGCACTCATGATTCTGAGAGAAGAAGCGTATCACCCGAGCATCCTGTGCTCATTTCGAGTGGAGGAAGGCAGGGTGATTGTGGGAGGATCTTGAAATCTCTGCAAAATAGCAGCCCAAGGTTTTGGTGATAGTAGGTTTCACAATGACGTCTGGTACAGTCAGGCCGGAAATTTGGGAATGGATCTTGGTCCCAGAGAGCTGTTTAAAGTTGGCCCACACATGGAAGAGGGAGTGGAACTGTAAAGAATTAGTGAATTAAATCCAGCTAGCTTTTTTGATGTCCCGAAAAAGATAACTACACTGTTCATGCATCTGTTTATAATGGAAACAGCTGGCCATCCTAGGATGACATCTAAAACATCGAGAGCATGTCTCTGCACCCCCAATAGAGTTGCAGCATGCCCGAGTCCACCAAGGGACCAGGACACTGAGTGGTAAAAAGGAAGTGTGAGGAATGGAATGTTCTGCAGCAGTAAGGATAATGTTTGTAAGATATTCCACCTGGTCAGCACAGCTGGGGAAATAATGTTCATGGAAGGTTGCGAGGGAGCAGTAAAGCCCCCAGTCAGCCTGAGTAAGCTGCCATTGGGTGTGCACAGATGGTGTAGGGGTCAGCAAATGGATAGTACATGGGAAATGGTCACTCAAGTATGTGTTAGTACAGACTCTCCAGATGATGGGCAAGTTGGGCAGTGGAGGAGGACAGGTCCAAATGGGTATAAGTGTGAGTGGAGTGTGAATGAATGTGGGTGCTCCCGTGTTAAGGCAGATTGAGAAGGTCAGCCAAGAGGGCATCTCTCTGACAGGTACTAGGAGAAGCCCAAAGGGGATGGTGTGCATTAAAGTCACTGAATGGCAGAAAAAAAAGGGGTGAGGCAGTTGGCCAATAAGGTGAAGGAAACCACCCCTGGTCACACCAAATGATGAAGGGATGTAAACAGCACAAAGGGAAAAGTCAAGAGACAGAAAAGTCAAACTGCAACAGCTTGAAGGCAGGTATTCAGGGTGATAGATTGACTATGAATGTCATTCTGTATGAGCAGCACGACTCCCCTTGAGACCCCGAGGGCGTGGGGGGGGGGGGTGTTAAATGGAGCGGGAAGAAATTAGAGAGCTCAAAGAAGTCTTGAGGACGCAATTTTGTTTCCTGAAGGCAGAGAAGAAGTTGACACTGCGATTCTAAGCACATCTGTAAATTCTCTGTCTGCAGCTCGTGGTCGCGCAGTAGCGTTCTCACTTCCCGTGCCCAGGTTCCCGGGTTCGATTCCTGGTGGGGTCAGGGATTTTCTCTGCCTCGTGATGAATGGGTGTTTTGTGATGTTCTTAGGTTAGTTAGGTTCAAGTAGTTCTAAGTTCTAGGGGATTGATGACCATAGATGTGAAGTCCCATAGTGCTCAGAGCCATTTGAACCATTTTTTTGTAAATTCTCTTTATTGGATCGAAGGCCAGGAACGTTCCTTTGGAGAAGAGTCATGATGAGGAAAAGCAATGAGGTGGGTGTCACTTCAGCAGTTGCTGAGTGCCAAACTTCAAAGATTCACTGCTACAGGGCACAGTAGCAAGAGGCTCCTGCTCCATGAGTTCTACAGTAGTGTCGGCATTGTTCTGCTGTCAGCCTGCCAAGTCCACTGCAGAAGAACTGGTTGGTGGTGTGCACCAGCAACACTGAGGTAGGCTGGGTGAGGTTATCACATGAGGACACTGTCAATGAGAATCTGAGTTGGCAAAGGAGAAGACTGTTTCCCTTTGTTTGACTTATTTGAGCCATTCTGGATAGCAGAGGACGACTCAGGTGTTGGTTTGCTGGAAGGACATAGGAAGTCCTCATGGGACTTTTCCTTCTGTCCTTTTTGGCCTGCTGGTTCTGCCTAGCTGATGACTTCGCCTAGTGAGGAGAAAGTTTAGTGGCACATTGCACAGCTGAAGGAGGAGACTGGGACACTACCATGACAATTTGAGGTATTTCTTAGCACTGAAATTAAACCTTGATTGCTTAGAGACTGTGTTTGACCACCAGCAAGAGGCGATGTACTACGCTTCATGGTGTGTCAACTGCCCTGAAGCCACCCACTCTGACCAGGGCCCCTCTCCACAGGTGCCACCCAGCTGCAGGAAAGGCCACCTAGCAGGGTGGTCATCGCCAGCAGTCCCGATGCCCCAGAGTTATGGGAATCTACTCCTAGGCATATATGCAGAGTTAATGGTGCAGGCATCAGCAAAGCGATCCCCGTGTGCTCGGGGCTACAATGAACAGGGTACATGGCGGCCCATCACAATGGACTGGCTACTGTGCTGGCTATCAGATGCAAATGAGCTAAGTAGTCCACTATTGTTGACCGTGCAGAAAACTATACTGCACAGAGGATGGAGGAAAACTCACCCAAGAGGGTGACTTCACCCAACAGCTGGAGAATGAGCAGAAGTGCAGATATACGTCGACAAAGTATGCAAGAGGTATCACCGGATTATGGATACTATGCACTATGGGAAGTGCCCTTCCCAAATGGCTCGCTTTCGGGAAAATTTTGGAAATGGAGGTCAAACCCTACAGTGAACCATCACAAAGGCCAAAATGTGTGAGACTCCTTTTAGTCACCTCTTACGACAGGCAGGAATACCTCAGGCCTATTCTAACCCCTGAAGCATCAGGGGGAAAACATAAAAAAGGGACAAAACTTTTCTTAAAACAGTCACACACTTAGACTAAGAACAAATTAAAGTTATTGGCTTCTTGAGAAGTCTATTAATACGTCACAAATGACTATCAGTGCCCTTATGTTTTTCATAGTTCATTATGGTATTCCTATATGCACCAATGTAATTACATATTTCTTTATCACTGTGCTAATTACAACTTCAAAGTGTCGTTTCTGAAGGAGTCTGGCTTGTTTTTTGTCAAAAACTGATTTGTTACACGTGGAGTATTATTCCTCCTCAGTGTATCATTTGCAACTACCAGTGGAGTATGCAGAACTAGGAAGAGAATTTAGAAACTTAACATTCAGCAAAAGACTACACGGAAGCCATTGGTGTTATGGAGACCCGATCCAAATCATTGCTTACCCCATGGTTGAATTTAGTGACGTACCGTTAGTTGTGGGTTTCTTACAGAGGTATGAAAAAACACATATGACAATAGTTTCACCATACAATGGCTCCTCCCCTTCAAAACTTGCATTCATCTCAGCAAAGTAGCAGATTGCACCGTGTTTCGTAAAGTACGTTATTCAGCTGCTGCTGCTGCTACTACTGCTAGAACAGGAGCTAATGTAACAATTCTACTACTCAGCCTCATCATATTCTTCAACCTCTGAACTTACATCTCAGTCTGCTGCATTGTGATCTTTATGCAATCTACCTTGAGGAATTTGTACCACATGATGTGCCATCCATCCATTCTGGTTTTCCAAATTTTCCCCAGGTGAGTCCAAGATGGATAAACTGAACAATACTGTCTCAGTAAACAGTTGCCTAAATTGTGACAGACAAGTAGAAGTGCCAAAAGACACGTAGACATGAAAAATGAAGCTGGCAGTAAGTTGGTTGATAGTATCAGACATACAAAAATTTTTCCATAATGTCACTGGTCCATGTTCTACTAATCTTTCAGCTATAAAGCATTTAATCGGAAACAGAACTTATTTCTACCATAGACAACCAGGTACCAGTTTCTCTTTTCTTCCAGATTGTTATGTTTCATATGGAATATTGCACTTTATTGGAACATTTCAAAATACATGACAATATCATGAAAACAGTCTTGATAAATTTTGCTCCAATTTTACTTTACACACAGAATTTTAGCAGTGAACCTATTAGTTCTAAATGACATTTTCAGAGTTTATAATAACGTAATACATCGTGGTGTGGTATGTTAGCTGTGCATTTTTGTTGTTTTTTTCCTATACGAGATCCCTAGTCAACACTTTTACAGTCAGAACTAATAGAGTAAACCAATCAAATTTTATACAATGCTGTATACGATTCACCAGCAAGGTCCTGTCAAAGGTGCAGGACAGAATTTAATGTCATACCTCTTAGTTCTTAAACAGTAAAAATGATACACAAGTTGGCAGGAGAATTTTGTAGATGCTGCATTAGGGTATGTGTAATCACAAATTTATAAGAACTAATAAGAAATTGCTTATCGTCATCTTCGCAAAAAAGCACACTGCATGAGTGCTGTAAAACATATGCAACAGATTCATTTCCTTCTAATTATTGACTACTACCCCACTGGAATATTACTGCATTTTTATACAATACTATGGAAAGAATAGATGTTACAATATAGTGGACAGTTTTTTTCTTTTCATGACTATCTGTCTCAGAATCTCGAAGTTTCCAGCCAAACAGGCCTTTATCAGAATTTTACACACACGCACACAGAGACTCTTGCTGCTGCCACCACAGCCAAACTGTCTGGTCTTGGTAGCCACAGATTTTGGTCATGTGCACACGTACATGCATCTTTGCTATGCATTGAGTAGGAACTGTCCCTTTCTTCATACCAGCCTGTACTCTTGTTTGAAAAAGAATTACGACAATGTGTATAAAGATTCAATCAGTGAAACAAAAAATGACATAGCTGTTTTGTATCAGAACTAAAGCTGAGCAATATAAGGGAAGAGAGTGACTGCTGTTCACTGTAAGGATGCCACATTGAGTTCACACATGCACACAAGACCATGTACAGCAATTCAGATCATAAAGCAACTGCAGTGACCAGACAGTTGTTACAAACACACACTGTCTGGAGGGGGGGGGGGGAGGGGCAGCATTGAGATGGGGAGGGGGGAGATGGGGAGCAGGAAATAAGAGCAGGGAGCAGGAAAGAGGAAAAATGGGATGTGTGCATTCCCAGAAGGGGGCATACAATGAGTGTGAGGGGACATGAATAGCAAAAAGGTGATAAGACAGAGGGGACAAACTACTGGGTGGATGGTGTAGGGGCAGTAGGTTACCATAGATTGAGGCCAGAATAATTTGGTAAGCAAAGAATTTAGTGTAAGGATAACTGCCATTTGTGCACTTTAAGAAAGCATGTGGAGGGGGGGAGGGTCTGGGTTATGAAGCAGCCATTGAAATCTAGTGTGTGATATTCAGCTGCATGTTGGGCCACAGGGTGGACTAATTTGCTCTTGGTTATAGTTTGGCGGTGGCCATCCATCCTGGTGGACAGCTGGTTGGTAGTCATACCAGTATAAAATGCTATGTAATGATTGCAGCAGGGCTATTACACGACATGGCTTGTTTTCACAGGTGACTTCGCATCTGATGGGTGAGGACAAGCCTGTGGTCGAACTGGAATAGAAAGTGCTGGGTGGGTGCATTGGGTAATTTCTCAGGAATACATTACCTGTGGCACAGATATGGGAGCAATGTAGTGATGGTCTAGGATGTGAAAAGCTGGGTGAGCAACAGACCACCACTTTAGAAGGGATGGGAAGGGCATTGGGTAGGATGTCCTCGATTTCAGGGCATCATGGCAAGTCGCCAAAACCTAACAAAGGATTTGGTTGATGTGGTTCAGTTGTTCCACCGTGGGACAATACTGGGTGATGAAGGGGCACTGTTGGTTTGTGTGTGTGTGTGTGTGTGTGTGTGTGTGTGTGTGTGTGTGTGTGTGTGTGTGTGTGTGGTGTGTGTGTGTGTGTGTGTGTGTGGGGGGGGGGGGGGGGGGGGGGGGGGGGATGGCACAGGAGATCTGTTTGTGAACTAGGTCTTGGGGCAGGGGTTGCATCTAGTCTGCAAACAGATATTCCACACCATTTCCTCCACATTCCCAATCCTCCCTGCCACTCACAAGAACCAGCTGCAAAGGAGTAGCCTCTTCGTCACCCAATATCAACAGAGACGAAAAACTATCACATCTTTCCTCATTATTCTGATTACCTATCATGCTCTGGAATGAGTGATACCCTATCCAAGATCCCACCTTCCATTCCTCTTCCTCCCTCCCAAAATTGGTATTCTGTCAGCCACCCATCCTGTGCATCATCTTAATCCATTGCTGTGCCATTGCCAATCTGAACACCTTGCCACAGGGATACCCTGTGGAGGATCCAGGTGGAAGACCTGCCCAATGCTCTCTCCCAGCACTTCTTATTTCAGTCTTGTCACAGGGTTATCCTACCCCATCAAAGGCCAGGCAACCTGTGAAAGCATCCATGTCACACCATTTCTGTTGCTATCATTGCACAGCTTTTTCTGTTGGTATGACTACCAACCAGCTGTGCATCAGGATGAATGGCCACTGCCAAACTGACCAAGAACAAAAACACCACATGGCACAACATGCTGTTGAGTATAACCTGCTTTATTCCAACTGCTGCTTCAGAACTTGAGCCATCCCGATCCACCTCCTCCCCCCCCCCCCCCCCCCCCCCCCGCCCTTCACTGTCATCCAACCAACAACCTGATCTGAATTTCACAGATAGAATGTATCTGTAACACACATTCCCCACTCCCAGAACCCTCCTAGGCTCCACTTACAGCAACCTATTGCCTCCAGACCCTCCACCCAACAGTTTGTCCAGTCTGCCCTCTCAGCTCCTCCCTATTCTAGCTCCGTCACAAAGGTATACACAGCCCTACCCACTGGCAGAGAAAACTTACCATTCTAATAAATTTCCTTTACATCTATGGTCACAAACTTTTTGTCAACAGATTACTGGATTCCGTTTATAATGACCATCTTCAGATCTGTTTTATAAAATAATGTCCTAAAGTACTGCATCATCAAATGTTAAATGCAAAATCGACGTATCATCAAATACGTATAACAGCATATGCAAGAGTCAGCTTGTCAGCAGCACTACACTTACCATTCTGTAGGGGTGCTGTCTGAACGTACATCATCGTATGCTTCCCTGATTTGGTCTCTATCGATGTGTGTAGCTAGAGAGACCTGAAACAAGATACACTGCATCAGAAAGCTGTTTGCATAAATCCACAAGAAAGTATTATTTCTAGGTGATTAATTTGCCGTAGTTTTGAGGAGCTATTTTAAACTCCTCAACTTTGCGACTTGTCTAATATCACGAAGCTTTACTGCTAAAGCGGAAGTTTCGCACTTGTACAAACTGAATAACACATTTTGAGCAATGAGCATCATAAATTTTAGTGTGTATTTTCGGCACGAAATTCGTCTGATATATTCTTGCACATATATCTACCTTGCACTAAGAACGACCCCGTAAAAAGCTGATGTACTGTCAAAACAAAATTTTAAATAAAATGTGCATCCGAAAACTACAGCAATTGACGTATAGTGACGGGGGAGAGCATTTTACACCAACATTGAAGTTAGTCATCGTTCTCCCTCTTTCCTTTAAAAATTCAACTTTGTTGTAGCTCCAACTTTTGAAGTTTTTGTCGTATTCTTATTATTCATAACGATTCAGTTACATTTTTTGTGTCTTTCATGGTTACGCAGTTTTGATAATACAGAACAGAACCGTAACATTTGAATTTAATCAACGGCATTTCCTAAATGTGTAAGTGACGAAGTCATTTAGTTCTACTTAAGAGATTGGTATTACTCTAGGTGACGTTGGTTACTTCCTGCTATAGTCAGTACATTAAGTGTTCACAACAGAGGTTACGTCTGCTGTTCGCCGCGCTGTAAATCTGTACGAAACCTATACCTTACTCGTTTCGCCGAATCGAAGTCTAGGGTTGGCTTTCATAGCTGGCCTCTGCTGTTCTGCCAAGCAATCAATTTTGTCACGCTTTTATCGCCGTCAAGTCACGAACCCACGTAATGAACTCTCTCTCTACTTACAGCGTGAAAAGTAACCGACTTCCGGGAAATCTTTCTCTTAGTGTCTTTAACATATACAAGGAATTATCACCTGACGACACAGTGCCTACCGTCTAATGCCAGGCACCTTCCAGCGCCTGCGGCGGCTGTAGCACAAACTGCTACAGACCGAATACCACCCCTCGTCACAAAACTATGTGGTGTGGTGTGTGGTAACGAAGCCAGGTTTACGACAGTACATCTCAGACATCTGCTTAAATTTTGAGACATTATGCGACCTAGTGCCACGAATGAAAATTAAGCAGGCCAAAAGTAATACAAACGTCTCAAAAATGAGATCAGCAGGAAGTGCTGCGAAACAGCTAAGCGGTAATGGCTAGAAGACAAATTTAAGGGTATAGAAATATGTATCACCAGGACTAAGATGCCACCTACAGCAAAATTGAAGAGACCTTTGAAGGTGGAAGGAGTATGTAGACGATCTATACTAGTGAGACGTACTAGAGGGCAATATTGTGGAAATGGAAGAGGACTTTGATATAGATGAACATGAAATGGCAGATATGATACTGCATGAAGAATTTGACAGAGCACTGAAAGACCCAAGACGAAACAAGGCCCCGAGAGTAAACATTCAATTAGAACTACTGATAGCCTTGAGAAGACTAGCCATGACCAAACACTTCCATCTGGTGAGCAAGATTTACGACACATGCGAAATACCCTCAGACTTCGAGAAGAATATAATAATTCTAATCCCAAACAGAAAAAGGTGCTGACAGGTGTGAAAATTACCTAACTATCAGTTTAATAAGCCACAGCCGCAAAACAAATTATTTACAAACGAATGGGAAAACTTGTGGAAGACAATTTCGGGGAAGTTCAGTTTGGATTCTGTAGAAATGTAGGAACACGCGAGGCAGTACTGACCCTACAACCTATCTTAGAAAACAGGTTAAGGAAAGGCAACGTTTGTAGCATTTGTGGACCTACAGAAAGCTTTTGACAATATTGACTGGAAAACTCAAATTCTGAAGGTGGCAGGTTTCAAATAAAGGGAGCGAAAGGCTATTTACAATTTGTATAGAAACCAGATGGCAGTTATGAGTCGAGGGGCATGAAAGGGAAGCAGTGTTTGGGAAGGGAGTGAAACAGGGTTGTAGCCTATCCCGATGTTATTCAATCTGTATATTGAGCAAACAGTAAAGGAAACAAAAGAAAAATTCGGAGTAGGAATTCAAATCCTGGGAGAAATAACCTTGAGGTCTGCCGATGACATTGTAAGTCTGCAGCAAAGGACTTTGAAAAACAGCTGAACGGAACGGACAGTATCTCGAGTCGAGGATATAAGATAAACATCGACAAAAGCGAAACGAGGATAATGGAATGTAGGCGAATTAGATCAGGTGATGCTGATGGAATTGGATTAGGAAATGAGAAAGTAGTAGGCGAGTTTTGCTATTTGGACAGCAAAGTAATTGAGGACGGTCGAAGTAGAGAGAAATTTGTTAACATCGAGTATATATTTAAGCTTTAGGAAGTCTCTTCTGAAAGTATGTGTGGAGTGTAGTGATGCATGGATTACAGACAGTTTAGACAAGAAGATAATAGCTCTGAAGCTGTTGAAATGTGGTACTACAAAAGAATGCAGAACGTTAAATGGTTCAATAACGTTACTAATGAGGCGGTACTGAATGGAATGGAGGAGGAGGAGGAGGAGGAGGAGGAGGAGGAGGAGGAATTTGTGGTACAACTTTACTAGAAGAAGGGATCGGTTGGCAGGACATTCTGAGGTATCAGGGGATCACCAGTTTAGTACTTGAGGGCAGCGTGTAGGGTAAAAATCGTAGAGGGAGACCAAGAGATGAATACACTAAGCAGATTCAGAAGGATGCAGGATGCAGTGGTTACTTGGAGAGCTGCATCGAACCAGTCTCTGCACTGACTACAACAACATGTGACATGAATGCTATATAATACTTTAATACAGTTCACCTACAGATTGCATTTGTGCGCTGAAGAAGTTGGAATTGCAAACTTCGTTTTGATGATGTTTGGCTACAACAGCGAAGAAATAGAATCAATTTGGTATTTATACCTTTAAATGTTGATGTGAAGCTTTTTAATTAAGGTAAAATTGAAAAATATTTTTTCAACTTTTTAAGACCCTGTGGACCACTCAGTCTGGATGTATGGAAGAAATGTTCGAAAGTCCGTTCTTTTGTTAATACTAATGTACGGAACGAACAGTGTAATCAGTTGTGAGCAACAGACCAACATTTCCATTAATATAGTCTCATTTAATCGGCCAGTAAGTCAGCTTTATTTTGTGGTCGTTCCGAATGAAACGGAACGACCCCTCTCTGTTAAACACGGTGGTGAATACGTCCTGTTCGAAACCGCCAATCGAGCGCGGACCTCTTTGGTCTGGAACAACGGCTGCCGTAAGTTTTATCTGGTACCTCATCCTGCTTGGCGAATGGCTGGCTATCTACTTCAAAGACTCACACAATTACGTACGAAAGCTAGCAGAATAGTTTGTACCCTTTGCAGACAGATGGCGTAACGGCAGTATGCGATTTTGTGAGAACGTCGTATTAGGAAGAGCACCTTAGAAAGGAGTGAAGTTTCCGATCTAAGACGGGCACAAACCTGTGGACTTCGTAACAACGAAGTACAAAACACGGGGTAAGGAAACAGTGTGTCGTTTCCTGGCATGCAACGCTTAACGCAACACCGACGGCGCTTTCATTAGGAAACTTCACGGTTGTATCTAAGGTATTGGATGTCGACCGCAGAGTAGCAAGCCTATTAGAAACGAATTAGGCTAACGTTTCTCATAAAACAACGGCAGACGTTTCTTTGAGACAACCTGATAACTGAAACCATTTACTCTTCAACATTACTGTCATGATAACGGTTTCCTTCGTGTCAAGAAAATTACAGAACACTAGAGAAAATGGAAGAGCGGAAGATTCCAACACTCATGCGACGACGCACACGTGGAATTCTCTTTGACTGAAAATCACACGCGTAAATTAAATTTTTCAATGTCTACGTCATCAGACTGAGCACTAACTGACCTGTAGAGGAATTATGAAGAGCGCTATTTTGGCTTTGAATGAACCATTCTATTTTGAAAAGCATTCTATTTTGAAAACCATTTTCCTTCGCCGAAAATAGCGTGCTGCTATAAAAACAAGGAATGAACATTGAACATTGACTTAAAAGATGACAAGATTGTACAAAAATGCGTTCCACATTTCACGCTGTGAGATTAGTTTTATTAATGGTTGACATAGCGGACGGGATTGTTTGCTGTTTGCGAGGCGCTTTCGCAGGCGACGCTTCTCAGCGATGAAGTGACCCACTGCAAACGTTTTATTGATACCTGGTTAAAGTTTGATAATACAGGTCTTATGCAAATCCTGGATATTAGCAATTACAGATTAAGTAAACGTATGTATTCCGTGGAAGGAAATAATAATGTTGGCTTTGCCTTCAGTGTTACACAGCTGGATTTGCTTTCAGGTATTAAATGACACGAGTAGCCTTGTATGGTGATATTTATTTATCGTGTCAAAAGGGTAGTGTGTGTGTGTGTGTGTGTGTGTGTGTGTGTGTGTGTGTGTGTGTGTGTGTGTTTTGACAATTTTACACAAAAGACCAACCAAAAATTGGACACTTCAAGTGCATTTGGCTTAGCTCTCAAGGTCTTGCATGATGCAAGTAGTTTGTGATGAACACCGACGGAAATGGCTGTTAGTTATTTGCCAGTGTGGCGTTAAGCAGACTGGTAGGGGGGATGTGAAAGGTATCTATGAAAATGGTTAAGCTGTGGATCGAACTAGGAGCAGGCTTCTATTCTGGGGCAAGATACTGAGAAACCGCCACTTCTCTACGAAGGGCTTCAGGTACGGGTCTTAACAGTTTTGTTCAATTCCTACGATCGTATCAGGTCTGCATCAACAAATAGACTCTGCAGGACACTACAGTGCACGGCGTACGGTATTTCGTGCCAGTGTTGCTATTTTCTGTCTTCTTACAGTCTCGTGCTGAGCGAAGAAAAATAGCTGTCCACATGCCCCTTAACTTATACTCTTATCTCTAACGTAGGGCCTACATATAGGATGGTTTCAGAATTGTTGCGCAATCTTTCTCGAACATGGTTATATACATTTAACCAACAGTTTAGCTCTGAAGAGTATTTCTTTTTTCCCCGAAAATTTGCATGTATGTTCCCTGAGCATCTGGGCTCTACAGAACTGTTGGTCCTATCAGAGCAATTTGGAACTATCGATGTC
Organism: Schistocerca cancellata; assembly: GCF_023864275.1. NCBI lineage: Eukaryota > Metazoa > Arthropoda > Insecta > Orthoptera > Acrididae > Schistocerca > Schistocerca cancellata. Next base: position 184,211,749 of record NC_064632.1, read on the forward strand.
TTATACCCACTTACGCAATTCTAAAGCTGGAGTAACACAAACTGATCTCACTAGCGTCTTGTGTAATTTCCTATAGACGTTCTGACGTTCTTTGTACTTTCCGAGAACCTTTGTAACAAATCTGATTCTTCCTTTCGCCTTCGCTACTAACGATTTTACGAGTTTGTCCCATCTAATATCTCTTAATATTACGTTAGTACTGAACACGTAGAGCACGTCATGTGTAAATATTTCTTAATTCGATACTACTGTGTTCCCTGATTGGCATTATCTGTGAATCATCCATATTTTAAGACCTATCATTCATTGCATCGAACAGAAATTTGGTCCAAATCTTTCTGCATTCCCTTACAATCTTTCAGAGGCGAATGTTATGTGGACAACAGAATAGCCAGTAAATAATCTGACAATGCTGGTATCCATATCTGAAATTGTTTATGAAGGCTCTATTGAAACATCAATGATCTTATGAAGCTTCCTTTAGTCACACCCTAATAACTCGTTTCCGTGGAAAAATTCCCGCCAGTATAGCTACTCTGTTCAGTAAGTCAAAAATCATGGATCGAATCAGATACATGATATTGCGCACGTGGTGCTACCCTGGATATTAGCCGACTATGTGTGTCAGTGCGGTACGCCTTTCGGATGCTAGGGGAAGCGGTATCCACCCGTTCAACTTCATCTACCATTTACAATATGTATGACCGACTGGTTGTCAGGCTATACAAAGAACCTAAGTGTTTGGTTCCTGACTAGTTTTCTTCGTGGTAGTCAGGGAATTGCAGTTAAATACAACTGACGAATAATATGGAAAGCCTGGTTTTATATCTAGTGGAGAAACTTTTCTCTAAAACTCGGTTAAGTATCTTTCAGGGCACCCTCTGGACTTAAGCGACTAAAATCTCCTGCAGAAATATTGAGCCATGCTGGCACTGTTGCCGGTTCAGACTTCTGTCCCAGAAATGTTCGATGGATTCATGTCGGGCGATATGGTTGGTCAAACCATTTCGCTCGAATTTTCCAATATTTTCTTCAAACCAATTGAGAACAATTTTAGCCTGTTTACTCGACGCATTTTCATCCATAAAAATTCCATCGTTGTTTGGTACCATGAAGTTAATCAATGACTGCAAATGGTCGACAAGTGGCCGTTAATTATCACTTCAGTTGTACCAGATGAAACGGTCCATTTCATGTAAACACAGCCCACACCACTGAAGAGTCACCACCTGCTTGAACAGCGCCTTGTTGACAACTTGGGTCCAAAGCTTCGTGGGTGTGCGCCACACACTAATCCTACCGGCAGTTCTTAACAACTGAAATCGGGAATCACCTGAACAGCCTACAGTTTTGCAATCTAGAGTCCAACCGATACGGTCACGAGTCCAGGAGAGGCGCTGAAGACAATATCGTGCTGTCAGCAAAGCCACTCGCGTAAGTCATCTGCTGCCACAGCCCATTAACACCGAATATCGCCGCCCTGTCCGAACATATACATTCATCGTGCGTCCCACATTGATTTCTGCAGCTATTTCATGCAGTGTTGCTTTTCTGTTCGCACTGACAACGACCGAGAGCAGGGGCGTTTACGTAAAGGCAGTCGGCCACTGCGTTGTGTTGAGAAGTAATGCCTGATAGCTGGTATTCTCGGCACGCACTTGACACTGTGGATCTCTGAATATTTAATTCCCTAACGATTTTCGAAATGGAAAGTCCCATACGTCTACCGCTAAGTAGAATTCCGCGTCCGAAGTCTTAATTCCCGTCGGGCGACCATAATCACGTCGGACACCTATTCACGTGAATCACCTCAATACAAATGACAGCTCTGTCAATGCAACTGCCCTTTTATACATCTACATCCATACTCCGCAAGTCACCTGACGGTGTGTGGCGGAGGGTACCTTGAGTACCTCTGTTCTCCATTCTATTCCAGTCTCGTATTGTTCGTGGAAAGAAGGATTGTCGGTATGCTTCTGTGTGGGCTCTAATCTCTCTGATTTTATCCTCATGGTCACTTTGCGAGATATACGTAGGAGGGAGCAACTGCTTGACTCTTCGGTGAAGATATGTTCTCGAAACTTCAACAAAAGCCCGTACCGAGCTACTAAGCGTCTTTTGCAAAGTCTTCCACTAGAATTTATCATCTCCGTAACGCTTTCGCCATTACTAAATGATCCTGAAACGAAGAGCGCTGCTCTCCGTTGGATCTTCTCTTTCTATCAACCCTATCTGGTACGGATCCCACACTGCTGAGCAGTATTCAAGCAGTGGGCGAACAAGCTTACTGCAACCTACTTCCTTTGTTTTCGGATTGCATTTCCTTAGGATTCTTCCAATGAATCTCAGTCTGGCATCTGCTTTACCGACGATTAATTTTATATGGCCATTCCATTTTAAATCACTCCTAATGCGTACTCCCAGATAATTTATGGAAGTAACTGCTTCCAGTTGCTGGCCTGCTATATTGTAGCTAAATGGTAAGGGATCTACCTTTCTATGTATTCGCAGCACATTACACTTGTCTACATTGAGATTCAATTGCCATTCGCTGCACCATGCGTCAATTCGCTGCAGATACTGCATTTCAGTACAATTTTCCATTGTTACAACCTCTCGATATACCACAGCATCATCCGTAAAAAGCCTCAGTGAACTTCCGATGTCATCCACAAGGTCATTTATGTATATTGTGAATGGCAACGGTCCTACAACACTCCCCTGCGGCACACCTGAAATCACTCTTATTTCGGCAGACTTCTCTCCATTGAAAATGACATCTACCCCGTGTACGCGATATTACCGGCGTCTTTATATCGCTATTCCATAACTTGCCACCTCAGTGTAGTTAGTACGTCTAAGAAATTTTCTACGCAAGGAACGGAACTGTGTTGCGCGACCCTGTTCGGAGATTACCTGTTTATAGCGCCTGGCGGGCCGCGCAGCCATGTGTCCGCCGGGTCGCGGGTGAGGCAGGCGGTTGCCGAAGGCGAGCTGGACCGGCATAGCGCAGCACCTGCCGTCGAGTGGGGGTGCCGCCAAGCGACGCACGGCAGCGGCAGGGAATTTGCGTCACGGAAACCGAGAATTTCATGCGCGATCCAGATATAGGTGTGACGTGACAGCGCAAATTAAGCTCTATGTGCCCTCTACGTAGCTTAAAGCTCGTCAGCAGATCCGGTTAACCGGCAGTAAGCGTGCGGCCTGCCGTCATCTCTGGTACTAGTAACGCCGACGAAAAATCTGAGCCTGGCCGGAGCAAACGGAAGGAGCTGTCGTGTGACCGATGTTGCGTCTCTCGCCGTTTTCTTCGTCGTCATCGTGCGCGTAACTCGTTGCTGCGCTTCTTTTAGTTCAACCGTATCTCAGGAACGTGATTCCTATGCATATAGGAGGGGCGTTTTAAAAGTTCGTGCAAAAATAACTACTTACGTGTTTGGGGCAAAGCTTTATTTTTCAACGTAGTCTCATTTTAGACACACACTTCACTTCATGCAACGCTGTTCTAATATGTTGATCCCTTCTGAATAATAGGAATGGTCCAAGTCTGCAATATAGCTATTAGTTGCTGCAATCACCTCAATTGAATAAAATCTTTATCCTCCAGCCATTTCTTCAAATTGAGGAACAAATAGTAGTCCGAGGGAGCCAAGTCTGGAGAATAGGGAGGATGTGAAACGAATTGCAATCCTATTTCGATTAATTTCGCAACCACAACTGCTGAGGTGTGTGCTGGTACATTACTGTGATGGAAAAGGACTTTTTTGCGGTTCAGTCACCGGCGTTTTTCTTGCAGCTCGGTTTTCAAACGGTACAATAGCGATGAATAATATGCACCTGTAATAGTTTTATCCTTTTCCAGATAGTCGATGAGGATTATCCCGCGATAATTCTCAAAGACAGTCGCCATAACCTTTCCAGCCGAAGGAATGGTCTTCGCCTTTTTGGTGCAGATTCTCTCATGGTAACCCATTGCTTAGGGATAAATTACTACACTCCTGAGACGAAACAATCTGTTTCATCCACAGTGACGAAACGATGCTGAAAGTCCTGGGGATTCCTCCTGAAATGCTGCAAACCATCCTTGCAACACTTCACACGATTCCGTTTTTGGTCAAGCGTGAGCAATCGCGGAACCGATCTTGCGGATAGCTTTCTCATATACAACTGTTTGTGCAAAATGTTATGTACCCGTTTATTTGAGATGCCCACAGCACTAGCCGTCTCACGCACCTTAACTCTGTCATGCATCTCCATATCATGGATTTAATCAATGATTTCTGGAGTCGAAAACTCCAGAGGGCGACCAGAACGTTCAGCATCAACTTGTGCCCATATTGCCACTCCGAACATTTTGAAACCACTTATAAACTGTCCTAATCTAAGGTGCAGAGTCACCACAATGTTTATCAAGCATATCTTTAGTCTCTTGAGGCGTTTTGCCTTTCATAAAGTAATGTTTAATCACACGAAATTCTTTTTCGTCCATTTTTTGACAATCACGGGACTTCCTTGATTTACATTAATGCCAAACACAAAGAAATAGACCAATATGGCGGAAACTGTGTGCGTTCTTTCCAAAGATGCTACTAACTAAACATGACCTCGATACGCGCCGGTGGTGCCATCTCTCTGACCTTGCAGGGACTTTTCAAACGGCCCTCGTATCTCGCCGAAGGAGACGTCACAAGTCTAGTCTAGTTACGAATCTTCACATGTGATTCTCAGTTAACCCTTAGTGAAGTTCTAGGTCGGTAAGTGGTGGATAATCGTACATGTTGAGAGAAACCACAGCTTTACGTAATGTTCTGGCTTTATCACAGTTGGCAGGAAATGTTCACACTAATATATTTGCGTTAGTTTTTCTTTTTTCATAAGGTTTTCAACAGAACAACCCAGAGATCTTAACCTGATCTGAATACAATCTACATTGCCGAGATAATTCTGACTGTAGCGCTGCAGCGTATCATACGCTGGTCTCAGTTTTTTAAAGTCACAGCCTATCTTATTGCAGAAAGACTTCCTTGCTGCTCTTTATGAAATCCATCGACATTATTTGAGTATTTGTGTGTATGGGATTGACTAAACCCAATCAGAGACCTTAGCTATACAACTTGGTAATATGGTGAAAAATGTTTAAGCATTTCATTTACAACACAGAATCATACGTACAAGCATCAGTGCTTGCACTACCAAATATCAAACAAACAAAGCGAACGACACAGAATGAAACAAAAAATTTATAACATAAAACCAAAAATAGTACATATTTTAGCTTCTGTAGCTTTTACTCAGTTATTTTAATTATTCTGTCAATATTTAATAAACTTATTTAAAATCGTAAATTCATGGTTATGTCAACTGAATTTTCTTAACTGAACAGCTTGAGACCGAGTAAGAGTGGTTTCACCGACATAATTAAGACGCTTAACGGCATGGTCATTACATTCTTTATCATATCAACCTGCACATTTCGTGGTTTGAAAGAGTTCCGTTCTTTGAAGTGGAATTGCTGCGACGATCCCCAGAAAGACTTATTAGCAGTTTCTTATGAAAATCTGGTTATGTCTGTACGAATCTGGTTCCTCGCCGTTTACGATATATTTATCAGTTACCATGTCAAATACACTAAAGCGCTAAAGAAACTGGTATAGGCATGCGTATTCAAATACAGATATAGGTAAAAAGGCTTACGGCGCTGCAGTCGGCAACGCCTATATAACACAAGTGTCTGGCGCAGTTGTTGGATCGGTCACTGCTGCGACAATGTCAGGTTATCACGATTTATGCGAGTTTGAAAGTGGTGTTATAGTCTCCGCATGAGCGGTGGGACACAGCATCTCCGATGTGGCGATGACGTGGGGATTTTCCCATACGACCATTTCACGAGTGTACCGTGAATATCGGGAATCCGGTTAAACACCAAATCTCAGACCTCGCTGCGGCCGGAAATAGATCCTGCAAGAACGGGACCAACGACGACTGCAGAGAATCTTTCAACGTGACAGAATTGCAACCCTTCCGCAAATTGCTACAGATTTCAATGCTGGGCCATCGAAAAGTGTCAGCGTGTGAACCATTCAACGAAACATCAAAGCCGAAGGCCCACTCGTGTACTCTTGAGACTGCACGGCACAAAGCTATACACCTCGCCTGGATCTGTTAACACCGACATCGGACTTTTGGTGACGAAACATGTTCCCTCGTTAGACGAGTCTAGCTTCAAATTGTATCGAGCGGATGGATGTGTACGGGTATGGGAAATCAAACTTCACACGTGCAGAAATGCTACGGAGTGGCTCCAGGAACGCGTTTATGAATTTAAACACTTCCGCTGGCCACCAAACTGCCCAGACACAAAGCAACGTGCTCTTCAGAAGAGATCTCCACCCCTTGTACTCTTATGGTGTATGGACAGCCCTGCACGATTCATGGCGTCAATTCCTCCAGTACTACAGACTGTAGTCGAGTCCATGCCACGTCATGTTGCGGTACTTCTGCGTGCTCGCGGGGACCCTACACGATATTAGGCAGGGGTACCAGTTTCTCTGGCTCTTTAGTGTATTAACCTGAGCAATACCAAGCCTTTTTCCATAACATTACCAAGAGAGGGGTACGGTGTGCCCGTCCGAAAACATAAAATTCGTTATTTGTTGTTGAATTACATTAACATACTATTTGAAGAGGTACTGATGGCCGAGTATGGTGCAGAACCTGGAAATACCTTTTAGCACAGTCCTAGCAATATCGAAGCACTTTTAGCAACTTTTACTACCGTCATCTTGCCTCCACAAAAAAAAAAAAAATTAAAAATGCACTTTTCCTTCATGGTTGTTTTACTCTCAAGATACTTTTTAAACAGGTATTCATGTATAAATAAGGTCCTGCACATAAATACTGGAACACGACATTTGTTGAGAAAGTGATATCTGCTAATGGGAGTTAAATTTGATTAAGTTTAACTGGAAAATTTGAAAGATGTATCTGTTAGATTAATTCATTAGATAAAATTATTTTTATAAAATTTTAAAAGATAAAGTAACTGACTAGATTACTTTTCCCCCACAAGATTGGCGTTAAGTATACCCCCCTACCCTTTGGTATCGCATGAATGAAAGAGCACTAAAACTTGCTTATGGCATACTGAAGTATGACAATATTCAGCTGAGTCTTTCCACGGTGGTTGGTTGGTAGTAAGTTTAAGGTATCCGAAAGCTACGTTACTACAGTCCGTACTAGCAGAAATGCTTCGAAGTCTGATTGTAAAAAATAGGCGATCTGAAAAGTAGATGCTGCTGACGCCACATCCTGGATTGACGCCACACAGGCTCTTTACGTAAATAGTGGCTTCGGGAACTAACGTCGATACTTCCAGTTCACGTAGACCCACCCCCCACCGTCCCCTCAATAATTGCTGCTAAGATTCATCACCAAGAGCTTTTCACAGTCATCCTCTCCATTATGGTTGTGACTAGTGACGCCCATCAATAGAACCTGAATGAGTGAGCCTGTGATTCAGATAGAGCTTGTGCACAGCATTGTCAACTGATCCTTACGTCACACTACTCTGAGAATCACTGATACTTCAGAGTTACTACCCAGGCCCCTTGTAACTGGGGAAGTTCTGCTAAAAGCGTCACGTCACCGGCGATGCCTGCCTGCCCGCCCACCCGGTATTGGTTGCCGCGAAATACATCGCGCCGCAAACGGCGCTTGCTTCTTACATGGCAATGTAACAGGCATCAATGTCTGCCAAGAATGTGTTTCAAATTAGGTTTTCCTCGTGTTCATGTGGTTGAATGCTATGCTTCACTCATCAATACAATACTTCGCTGAGATAGGGGACACTCAATTTCATACTGCTCTTCTGAAGATTTGAATCAAATTCAGACGAATCAACGTCTGCGTGGATCGGATATTTTCGGAAAAATGACTAAGTTTCATTTATGCAGCTCATATTATTTACTGTCTTTACGTTATGATTTGTAGTTTTAGTTTTACAATGATTTGCATTAATAAAATAAGCTGACCATTTATTAATTTTATGAGAAACCTCGCTAAGAGCAGCAGTGGTTCCAGAAACAAAACAGTTTCATATGAATAAACGAATTTGACACCTGCATCTCTGTAGTTAACAAGGTTACGATAGCGTCATTACGCTTATCCTAGAATTAGCTCTCGAGAACTTAATTTAGAACAGAAGGTGTTGACAGACAGTTCACTAGAGACTAGACGGAAATATGGGAGGGATTTGGGGGTAGGGGAGAGGGAGTGGGGGAGACAACCCTAGCTAATAATTGTTTTGGTCATCTACCTGAAGGTTCGTCCGATGCCCGTGTCCATTCCGGTTTTCCAGCTATTTTCGTCACTGCGGCATCCTGCAGCAACAGACTACTTCGAATACTACACTTAGTTTTAAATCTTTTTTATTCAAGAAACTTCATGCACATCACTTATCAAGTTTAACAAAGACCTAACATCATAAGAGTATAATCGAATGTTTGAGAACAGGTACTTTCCAAGCAGATCTTTCTTATTCTTTCTGGCCGTAAGGCAGACAATATTTGCCCTGATCATTTAGGCTAGACCCTCCTTTCAGGTACTCACGTACATATGCGAGGCCAACCGACGTATTGTTACAACCTTATCATCGAACGGACAGCTGGTCAACAGCCTAGCTGATCTATAAGATAGTGCACCAACTGTCCAGAGATTCAGATCCAGGATAATCTTCCTACTAGAGAATCCTGCAAACTATATCATCCAAAGAAGTAACGGAAATATGAAAATTCCAAGTGAAGCCGTCGTCATTGGCAGCAACGATCTGAAAATCATCTTCCTGATATTAAGAGAAATGGAACAAGTTGCGTGGTTTCAATCGCCTGCATCCTAGAATCTTTGGATCCAGATTTAATCTGTAAGGATCGGGATTTCCTGTAATCAGTACCAACTGCGACCATAGAGAAGCGCCAACGGTGGACCACTAGATCTGCCGCCATCTCGGTCCCGCGTCTGGCAGCGAGGAAGCTCTACTTCAAGCAGTTCCAAATGCTCTTTAAGCTGCCCACTTCTGCCCGCGTATGGAGGTTCTCGATGAGAGTTCCAAGAAAACGGATTTAAGTTTCATGGCAATGAATTTTTCTTCCACGCTCGTATCTCGACATGTGCTGATGTTTTTAACAAAAAATCATTTACGAGAAAGTAATTAAGCACCACTATTCTCTTTAAACACTAACAGTTCTCTGCGGATTACTCTTTAGGATAAATAGCAATGGATCCGATATGTGACAATTGGGTAAGTACACATTCGTGCTCCTAACGTCTACGGTGCTTTAGTGATGTGCACTGTTCAGTCATCGGAGATCGCTCACCCGCTTAACTGCACAAAAAAGGAGGGCAGGAAACGAAATATCTAAAAATTTTGAACATGGCTGCACGTTCAGAGACCGTGAAGAGTTATAATTGAAAGAAAACAGCCCTCGGTTAGTATTTTTAACGAATTAACCGGGTTTCAACACTGCTATGCGTGTCTCTCTCAGAATTTAAATCTAAGAATGGTCTATAGCATTGTCACAGAATTATGACTAAAAACGTATGATAGAGTATAAGTACGGAATCATCGTGAAAGACTGAGGAAGACACCCCCGGCAGTGTTGAAACCCGGTTAATTCGTTAACAATAGTGACCGAGGGCTGTTTTCTTTCAATTGGAAATATCTAAATGCGGGTGTCTAGCTAGTGATTTTAACCTCATCCTAATTGTAGTCCAGTGTATCACTAACTTTTACACTGAGCACCACTATCAGGTAGTGCACGAAACTATTTTAGCTTCCGTCCCCTATTTTTAGAACACATCATTCTTCAATTTCCTCTGTTTCCCTTTTGCACGCACAATTAAAGGAATATGTAGAAAAGGAAATATCTAAACAACAGTTCATAGAAAATTCTTTTACAGATTCTGATATGATCCACCACATACAGAGACCTTCCTTCGCGCTGTACTGACAATCATATTCGTGTCGCGTCAAGTGCGTCGATTCTGGTCTCCGATACCAAGAAATCTTTGCGATTAATTCTATCGGCGCTGCTGTATTTCAGGAAACTTTCAAGGCTCACCAGTCTAGCTTTGATCCAAGGGACACGATTAGAACTGGCACTACACATACCAATGCGTAACACGTTTGAACTAGCAGCCGTGTTAAATGACTGGTGCGCACACTTTCGATGTGTCCAGTTTAGCAGTGTTCTGGATTAAATTGCAAAGTCAGACTATTAGTAACTTTAAGCTACCACCATTCCTCCTATTACGCAACCATATTCAGGCATCGAAAATTTCTTCCACCGCCAGGATTCAAACCAGCTCCCTCCGACGCGAACACCAAAGCGCAGGTGAATGCATTATTACAATGCATTTTTACACAGTTCTGAATACGGGAAAACACGGATTGTACCACCGTAGCTGCCACGAGCAGAGTTCGAGAACTTCAGAGTTCCTTTTTATTAGATCGTGTCCCACATACCTTGACCCAGAGGGGGGGGGGGGGGGGTTCGAAAAGCGACAAGCAAACTGCCCGTATACTGCAGACGCGACTTAATTCGCGGCGTTAGCGCAGCGGCCGCACGCGGCAGGGAGTTGGGGGGCACGAGCAAGCTGAGAACGGGAGCAGTGTCCTGTATGTGGCGCGACGATAAGCTAATGCCCGGCCCGCATTCCACAGCGGCAAGTCACGTCGTCCTCTCCCATTATCCCGTCTTCGCCTCCAGTCTTCCCGCCTACCGAGAGCTGAACGCCCATCTCGGTACAGTCCAACAGAAACCTCTGGTAATGCGACAGACTTCGGGAAGACAATTTTCACACTTTAAATGCGAACATTTTTAGGTTACTGACACTAAATGAAACCAAAAGTTTACTGTTACCAGTCACCGTTTTATTTTTCCACGACGCGTTTCGAAGGTTAAAACCTTGATCATCGGGTGGATTTACATTAGTATTGTGTGTGTGTGTGTGTGTGTGTGTGTGTGTGTGTGTGTGTGTGTGTGTGTGTGTGTGTGTGTGTGTGTATGTGTGTGTGTATGTGTGTATGTGTGTATTTTGGAGGAACTTGTGGCACTGCCTCCAGTGGTCACACGTTCCTTTTGCTGTCTTAACACATCACATGTTCATGTTCACAAATGTGGCAGTATACATGTGATGTGTTAAGACAGCAAAAGGAACGTGTGACCACTGGAGGCAGTGCCACAAGTTCCTCCAAAATACACACACACACACTAAATAAATAAATAAATATATATACATTTCATTGTTGCCCTTATGGACAGTGTTTGAACTCTAAAATCACATGACGACACAATTTTCACTTCTTTCCTTTCTTCCTCTTCTCTTCCCAAAATCTCTTCATCCTTCGGCTGTGCTCCTGTTTCCTTTGCTCTGTCCATAATGTTCCTGTCTTCTTTCTCTCCTTTACAATAAATTTTGCACTCCTAACTTTGTTTCTGAAGTATTTCCTGTCTCCTATCATTTGCCTGTTGATCTCTATCTGCCTTAAGTCTTCGTCTATTTCATGATACCAATTTGTTTTCTTGCTTGAGCTGTTTACTACATCAAAAATTTTCTTTGTAAGTCGGTTGTTGTCCATTCTCTGTATGTGCCCATAGAAAGTTAATCTGCGTTTTCTGATCGCGTCTGTTAGTCTGTCAGTGTGCTGGTACAGCTCTTTGGTAGGCCGCTTCATCCATATGCCATCTCTGAATTGGTCCAAATATTTTTCTGAGAATTTTGCGTTCTATTTTTTCTGTGTCTATGATGCCTGATGCTCCAATTGTGGTTGTTTCTGACGCGTACAATGCTTCTGGTAATACAACTGTTTTGTAGTGCCTAAGTTTGGCCTGCCTCGATATGCTTTTCTTATTATGTGACCATGTGAGTTTGTATGCCTTCTGGAGTTTCTTCGTTCGTTCCATGTTAGCCGCCTTGTTTGATCCTCCCATTTGTATGTACTCCCCTAAATACTTAAATTTTTCGACTCTTTCTACGGATCCATATACAGTATGCATGGTGTGTACATTGTTGGTCTGTCGTTCCATATATTGTGTCTTCTCGTAAGATACCTGCAGACCTGTTTTGGCAGCTATTTCATGCAAGCATTCCAGTGCTTCCTTTGCCTCCTGTGTATTATTGCTGAGTATGGCTATATCATCTGCAAATGCCAGACATTTTATGATTGTTTTGGTTTCACGTGTTCTTCCCAGCTGTATTCCTTTAACTTGTTCCTCCCACTGCTTGATAATTTTGTCTAACACCATGTTGAACAGGATTGGTGAGAGCCCGTCTCCTTGTCGGACACCTGTGTGTATGTGGAAGGGTTCCGAAATTTCTCCCATGAACTTAATCTTGGAGGTAGTGTCTGTAAGCGTCTGTTGTATAAGTGCCCTGGTTTTTCTGTCGATACCATATTCTTCCAGCACGTCAAAGAGTGTCTGTCATATATATATATATATATATGATACTAACTAATGTAAATCCACCCGAGTGTACGAGGGCGTGCTGAAAAGTAATGCATCAGAATCTATGTGAAAACCCAAAGATTTTTAAATAAAACAAACGTTATTAACATTTTACGATGTGTGTTTTTAATTAAGTATCGTTTTGCCACATCGCGGTCGCAGCGCTGCGGTCGGCGTTCTGCGCCTAATAAGCACTGGGTACCTATATCTGTTGTCTACGCACTGACGCCATTAGTCTGATTCTTCCTTGTTTACGTTGGATACTGAGTTTAAGATGCCTCCGATAATCTTTATTCCCGCAGACTGAAGTACGGGCTGTTATAAGATTTCTTAGTGCTAAAGGCCTAAAAGCGATCGATATTCATCGTGAGATCTGTGCAGTTTACGCAGAAAACATTATGAGTGATCGAATGTTAAGAAAGTAGACGAGAGCATTTAAAGATGACCGCACAAATGTGCATGATTAACTACGGAGTGGCGTCCTTCGGTCGTTAACGAAAGTTTGGTGCAGGAAGTGGACAATAGGGTGAGAGAAAACATACGCTTTACGATTCCCTCCTTTCGGGATGACTTTTCTAATGTTTCTCGTAGTGTTTTGTATGACATTGTGACCGAGCAGTTTAATTACCGAAAATTGTGCCCACGCTGGGTACCGAAAATTTTGACGGATGTGCACAAAACCAAACTTTTAGACAGTGCATTGTCTTTCCCTTGAGCAGTACCACAAGGACTGTGATGATTTCTTAAGCCAAATTCTGACGGGCGATGAAACACGGGTGGCCTACGTCCTACCAGAATCAAAGCAACGGTCGATGGAATGGCGGCATTCAGATTCACCCAGGAAAGTGAAGTCTAAGCAAACAATTTCTGCTCGGACAATCATGTGCGGTTTTTTTGGGACAGAAAAGGAGTATTGCTTGTGGAATTTCTGACTCGTAAAGAGACAATCAATGCAGCAACTTACCGTAGGACATTGTGCAATCTGCGCCGTTCAATATAGAACAAAGGACGTGGCAAGTTCAGCAAGGGCATCGTTTTGCTGCAAGACAATGCCCGTCCACATGTGGCGAATCAGACCACAGATCTAATCACATCTTTTCGATGGGAAAGTCGAGATCATCCTCTGTAGCCTACAGCCCCGATCTTGCGCCCAGTGACTACTCTCTGTTCCTGCACTTTAAGAAACACCTGGGCGGTCAGCGTCTTCAAGACGCTGACGAAGTCAAAACAGTGGTGATGCAATGGTTAACAAGTCAGGCGGCACACTTCTATGAGGAAGGTATTCAAAAACTGATACAACATTATGACAAGTGCCTCAATATTGACGGAAATTATGTAGAAAAGTGGATTAAGGTACAGGCTTTCATGTGAAAATAAAATTGAGATATTTTAGCACGTATCTTAATTTCAAAACGATACTCAAATACGCCTCTTACACCTGTGTTTAATGTGCAACTGATTGAAGTTTCATTGTCGTGGGTCCCTTCGTCATTTTTCAGCGCTGTATCGCACAGTTTGCGAATTTAGAGAGAGAGAGAGAGAGAGAGAGAGAGAGAGAGAGAGAGAGAGAGAGAGAGCGCAACGTATCTGTATTAAATTTTGCGTGAAACTGAAGTAAACTACAGAGACACCAAATTATGCAGGAAGCCTATGGTGATGAGTGATTAAGCCGTACTCTGTTACGGATGTTTCACACGGTTTAAAAACGGCCGGACGGAAGTTCTAGATGATTCTTATTTAGGACGCCCGTCGACGTCTACCGAAGACGCACATGATAGGAACGTCAACGAAATTGTGCGTGCCAATATAAGACTGACCGAGAGATTGCGGAAGAGTACGTTTCAGTTGGATCATGTCATGAAATCCTGACAGCACCTTGGAATGTACCATGTTGCCTTCTCAGTCAAGGTCAGAAAGAACTAATGATTCTAAGGAATCCGCCTCGATTGCAAATAGAAACCGGATGTTGACCTAGGTTTCGGCGCGGATAACCACGCCTTCTTCGGAACACACTAAAACTAAAAACTGCCTAAAGAGGCATGGTTCAACATTAATACAGAACGACCAAATGGCAAAAGACTCGCATAAAATGCTCAGTTGTATTTGTGGGCAGTACAGCTATTGACATGGTACACACGCACCGTTTATTTTACATTTTATGCGAGTCTTTTGCCCTTTTGGTCGTTCTGTATTAATGTTGGACCATGCCTCTTTAGGCAGTTTGTAGTTTTAGTGTGTTTTGAAGAAGGCGTGGTTATTCGCGCCGAAACCTAGGTCAACATCCGGTTTCTATCCGCAATCGAGGCGGATTCTTTATAATCATTAAATTATTCACGATTGCTGACGCGCTGCTATGTTAAAAACTCCCAGAAATAACTCCGCCAGGCAATCTGTGAAGAGCTTTTGGATCATGCAAATGAGAACGAGATGTTCCTTAAGTGAATCATAACTGGCGATCAGACTTGCGGCTACGGTTATGATGTTGAGAAGAAAGTTCGGTCTCACAATGGGTCGCGAAAGGTTCTCCAAGACCGAAGAAAGCTCATCAGGTCAGGTCAAATGTCAAAGCCATGCTGATGGTTTTCTTTGGTTTTGAAGGATTAGTTTATAATTAATTCGTGCCACAGGTACATACTTAATCGATGGTACTACCGGGACGTGTTGCGATGCCTGAGAGAATATGTGAGAAGAAAACGGCCTGAAATGTGGCGAGACCATTCATGGCTCATGCACCCGCAATTTCGTCCCTGTGGGTGCGTGACTACTGCACAAGAAACGAAATCACAGTGTTGCCTCATCCTCCGTACTCACCAGACCTGGCCCCTGTGGGCTTTTCTCTCTTTCCAAAGTTGAAAACTTCGTCGAAAGGACGAAGATTTGCAACGATAGATCAGATAAAAGAACATTCGGAAACGGCGCTTCACACGATCCAGCAATAAGCGTACCAAGACTACTTGCGGGAGTAGGAACAGCATTGGGAGCCGTGTATCAATTGTAGAGGAGATTATTGCGAAGGAGACCGTGCACAAAACGTTAAAGGTAAGCGTGGAAAAAATTTGTGGGCAAGATTCTGAAATCTGTTGAACAGACCTCGCACATAAGGTTATTCCACAGCGTCTAAAACTATTCGTTTTGGCAGTCACATGAAAAGGTTCAAATGCTGTGATGCCCGATAGCTCATGGCATTAACGCCTAGCTAAGGTAGTTTAAATGTATAGTTACTTAGCAAAAACCTATCCATTAGGATAATGAACCTATGTATGGATAGGTTTTACTATCTAAGAATATTTTAACTACCTTGACTGTGTTTTACGATGCGTTTGTGTCCCACCCCAAGCACGTGGCTTATTACGCACCGTAGCATTTAAAGCATTTCATGTAACTGAGGAAAGGAACACAGTCTTTCCCCAAGGTTAATATAGCCTACCTAATACATTTCAGATCCTTTTGAATAACCTTGTCTAGATGCCTTAACTTATGTATCTACTGTTCGTATCTAGTACGCAGTAATACTGTGCATCTGTTTTATTGCAATAATTACGAATGATAAAAGAGTAGACATCCTGTAACGGCCGTCTTTTGTTACAGTTTTTAATGCTACACTAGTCGCCTGCACGTATATAATCTGAATTAGTTTGGTCTCAAATGGTTAACACACAATTTTTAAGAACTATAGATAGTGTGATGCACGTTGTACACTATAACTATGTTGATTCTATGCAGGAGCCTGAAGACACTGTGCTGTAACTGACGGGTTGCATGTGAATAAAACCAATAAATAAAGCAAATTGTGTTATAGCTGGAACAGACTACGTCATTAAACAGCCATCTTGAGCAGCATTATAAACTTTTTTTCAGTTAACCAGCCTCCAGCGCGAAATGGAGGCATTTCCATTAGCCATTAGGTGCTGCCACTACTAGCACTCTTACGCAAAAAATTTCTACCCATCAGTACTTTATAGAAGTTTATTTGCAACAGGTGCTGCGGAGCACCTCCTGTCGTGGGAAATACACTGGCCCTTAAGCCAGCCTGGTAATTTCTGACCACAAACCAATTCAGCTTAATTACAGAAAGACCAACCGATCAGTTGGAGAATGGAGAAACCAGCCTTTCCCAGAACACGGAAAACTATATCTGGCATCGCTAGCAGCCAGAATTATAGTCTAGTGCGTGGGTAGGTATGACTTAACTCTTTGCAGGTATTTAGATTAATACTTTTAACAGTCACTTAGATTTAATATAACGTGATCTATCGTCCATCTGTGTGTTGATCCTGAGTGGTCAGGAGCATTTTATCTGCTGTCTACGCAGATATTTGCCATTTCGTTTTTGAAATGTGTAACTGCAGTCATTCCAAACAAATACTGCTCATATCTTTCATTCGATGCGTCTGTTCCCCGAAGCGGAATTTAGGGTGCCCATTCGGTCCAACTGTCCCAAATTAAGCTAGTACGATCTTAGTTTTATTAGTGTGTGTTAACAAGAATAGAACAGGAACACCCAGTACACCAACAGCGAGTGAGTAGCACTCCCGCATGGGTAACAGTCAGTGCAGGCCAGAGCAGCACACGAGTCATTGCTAAAGTACTGGTTATTCCTCATGTATTACTGCCCCTGTTAATACATGTGGATTAACTAAATAGCGCGCTAGACTTATTTGGGAATCCTTTGCTGAATGTCCACGTAAAAGCCAAATACAAAATTATTTTAATGGGAAAACAAATCGACGTTAGCCATCAACATTGTGAATGGCATGAGAGACATGAGCAGTACTTGTTGGGAGCGACTCCGGCTACACACGGCAAAAGTGAAATTGTTATCGGTCAAAATGCCAGAGAAAATGTGCCTGAAGCCTTACAAGGGACACCCAGATATACAGGGTCGGTAAAGAAGAACTTTACAACTTCGGAATGATATAGGAATTTATTTGGACGACTTGCACAATTTTAGATGTGTCATTTTGTAGCAAACACCCGCAAGTTTGATTCACGTAGTGCATCAATACCATATACTGCCACCAGGAGCGACAGCGTATTGCGGACTGAACTGTTGAAATGGCTACTTTCACTGGTGTGGAGTGTGCTCGCTAGGTGTTTTGGTTTGAAGAAACCAACTATGCAACGACTCTTTGGCATTAATTTCGTACCGAATACGCTGAAGAACCTCCAAGCAGGCCTAGAATTTACTCTTGGCGCAAGAACTTTGTAGAGACGAGTTGTTCACTGCGAGAATTGGCAGTTGAGCCTGAAGAATTGGAAAGTGGGAGATTATCCACACGAGTGCTAAAAAGGAATCCGCTAAACTTCTGTTACACGATAAATTAAATGTAACAGCCGTAAATTCAACTAAATACCTAGGAATTACAACTACAGACAAATTGGAGAGAACACAGAAAATGTTTTTGGGAAAGCGAATCAAAGATTGCGTTTTATTGGCAGAAAACTTAGAAGACGAAACAAATCTACTAAATAGACTGAACTACGGTTGTCCATCCTTTTCTGGAATATCGCTGTCCAGTGTGAGATCCTTACCAGATAGGATCAACGGAGTACATCGAGAAAGTTCAAGGAAGAGCAGCACGTTTCGTATTATTAAGAAATAGGGGAGAATCATGTAAATTCTACAGATTTTGGGGTGGACATCATCAGTAAAACCAAGGAGTTTCTCGCTACTGCGTGATTTCACGAAATTTCGATCAAACTTTCTCCTCCGAATGCGAACGTATTGTGTTAAAGCCGACCTACGTAGAGAGAAACGACACTACTGGCCATTAAAATTGCTACACCAAGAAGAAATGCTGCTGATAAACGGATATTCATTGGACAAATATACTAGAACTGACCTGTGATTACATTTTCACGCAATTTGGGTGCATAGATCCTGAGAAATCAGTACCCAGAATAAACACCTCTGGCCGTAATAACGGCCTTGACACGAATGGGCATTGAGTCAAACACAGCTCTGATGGCGTCTACAGGTACAGCTGCCCATGCAGCTTCAACACGATACCACAGTTCATTAAGAGTAGTGACAGGCGTCTTGTGACGAGCCAGTTGCTCGGCCACCATTGACCAGACGTTTTCAATTGGTGAGAGATATGGAGAATGTGCTGGCCAGGGCAGCAGTCTAACATTTTCTGTATCCAGAAAGGCCCATACAGGACCTGCAACATGCGGTCGTGCATTATCCTGCTGAAATGTAGGGTTTCGCAGGGATCGAATGAAGGGTAGAACGACGGGTCGTAACACATCTGGAACGTAACGTCCACTGTTCAAAGTGCCGTCAATGCTAACAAGAGGTGACCGAGACGTGTAACCAATGTCACCCCATACCATCACGCCGGGTGATACGCTAGTATGGCGATGACGAATACACGCTTCCAATGTGCGTTCACCGCGATGTCGCCAAACACGGATGCGACTATCATGATGCTATAAACAGAACCTGGATTCATCCGAAAAATGACGTTTTGCCATTCGTGCACCCAGGTTCGTCGTTAAGTACACCATCGAAAGCGCTCTTGTCTGATGCAGCGTCACGGGTAACCGCAGCCATGGTCCCCGAGCTGATAGTCCATGTTGCTGCTAACGCCGTCTAACTGTTCGTGCAGAGGGTTGTCTTGCAAACGTCCGCATCTGTTGACTCAGGGATCGAGACGTGGCTGCACAATCTGTTACAGACATGTGGATAAGATGCCTGTCATCTCGACTAATCGTGATACGAGGCCGTTGGGATCCAGCACGGCATTCCGTATTACCTTCCCGAACCCACCGATTCCATAATCTGCTAACAGTCACTGGATCTCGACCAACGCGAGCAGCAATGTCGCGATACGATAAACCGCAATCGCGATAGGCTACAATCCGACCTTTATCAAAGTCGAAAACGGGATGGTACGCATTTCTCCTCCTTACACGAGGCATAACAACGTTTCACCAGGCAACGCCGGTCAACTGCTGTTTGTGTATGAGAAATCGGTTGGAAACTTTCCTCATGTCAGGACGTTGTAGGTGTCTCCACCGGCGCCAACTTTGTGTGAATGCGCTGAAAAAGCTAATCATTTGCATCATCTTCCTGTCGGTTAAATTTCGCATATGTAGCACGTCGTCATCGTGGTGTAGCAATTTTAATGGGCAGTAGTGTATAATCATAATAAAGGAAATCAGGGCTCGCACGGAATGTTGTGTGTGTGCGCGCGCGCGCGCGCGCGCGCGCGCATTTTTCCCGCGTGCTGTTCGAGAATGAATGACTGAAGGGGTTTCGATGAACCCTCTGCCACGCACTTAAATGTGATTGCGGAGTAGCCATGTAGGTGCAGATGTACCTAGTACCGTGGCAATTCGTGCATAGCCCTTGTACTGGTCGAAGTGTTCGATAGTGTCGGTAGGTAATTGCGTGTCGACCGTGACAGGGCGCTGACGTGTTTAAGGAGAGCCGGGCTATCAGCGCCGGCTGTGTGCCCAGTGGTCGTTTATCAGCAGAGCCGCGTGACAACTTCCCGGCCACGGGCCGCACTCTGTGTCTGATATATCCGGCGGGCGACGCCGCGGAAGGGAGGGTAATTTTGGAGCCGGCGCAGACACCCAACCCTCACAACCCCGCCGGGTCTAATAATAGCGACGTCTGCGCCTGGATTCCAGCTGGAGGCGGCGCGTCTCGCCTAAATAAGCGCGGTCGCCTCCACTGGTGTGCGGTTACAGGACCACTCACTGGCATTTTCCAGAGGGCGTTTCTTTCAGAAGCGGAAACGATACCTTTCACGAACTTACTAGTATTGCAAAAGTGGTTTGATGACCGTGGTGGCCAGAGAAAATTGAGTGAAAAGAAATTTCGGCTTCTTCCACCTGCTGTTGTGATTTAACTAACACTACAGCTTTCACATTATCACTTTGGCTTTACGAAAAATAGAGGCGCCAGAGAGGCAGTTCGGACGTATCTTATAATGGTCGCAAGACAACTTCCTAGAATTTACCCATTAAGTGTTCCACAACTATAGCGCTACAAAATATTTGTTATTCCCATAGAAATAGGCTTAAGCTACAGGGAAAGATGGATAGTGATACGTACAGGGGATGGACAGAAATACTGAAATACCGCGAGAAATGCACGTTTGAATATAAATGTAATTGTTGGCCACATCTATGTTTCGCTGCTTACCACAAACGGCACCTGTGCAATGTCCTCAATGCTATGCAAGTCAGTCTTGGTTCTGTGTAGTTTTGAGTGCGTTATATCGGAGTTAAGTCAACTGTAACGTGGAAAAACGTTAGTTACGGAGGCACCCGCCTTACTGCCACCAAAGTCGCGGAAGTCTTTAGCGTTTCAAGAGGACCATACCAATGGCATAATGCATAGAAGGAAAGATTGGACTAGATTAATACTTGTTCCATAGATCATGAATACGACACTTCATAATGTGTAGTAACGTGTCAGGTTAATAAAAGATGTCTGTACAAGATAAACAGTGTCAGGCAATATTTTGTGTAATCTAATAAGTTAGTTTTTCCCCCTTAATTTATATCTAAAAATTCAGCAAATGAGTAGAAGGAGTTATCTAGAAATTCTTTTAAATTATTTTTAAATGTTGGTTGGCTATCTGTCAGGTTTTTGATGCTGTTTGGTAGGTGACCAAAGACCTTTGTGGCAGCATAATTTACCCCTTTCTGTGCCAAAGTCAGATTTAACCCTGCATAGTGAAGATCATCCTCTCTCCTGATGTTATAGCTATGCACGCTGCTATTACTTTTGAACTGGGTTGGATCATTGACAACAAATTTCGCAAGTGAATATATATACTGTGAGGATCCCTAGATCCTTAAATAGACGTCTGCAGGATGACCGTGGGTGGGCTCCAGCAATTGTTCTGATTACACATTCTTGAGCAATGAATATTTTTCTACTCAACAATGAATTACGCCAGAATATGATGCCATACGAAAGCAGTGAATGAAAGTAGGCATAGTAAGCTAATTTACCGAGATTCTTATCACCAAAATTTGCAATAACCCTAATAGCATACGTAGCTGAACTCAGACGTTTCAGCAGACCATCAATGTGTTGCTTCCAGTTTAACCTCTCATCAATGGACACACCTAAAAATTTTGAAAATTCTACCTTAGCTACAGAATTCTGTTCAAAGACTATTACTGGAGTTGTGCCATTTACTGTACGGAACTGTATATACTGTGTTTTATCAAAATTTAAAGAGAGTCCATCTGCTGAGAACCACTTAATTTTGTGAAAAACATCATTATAATTACATCACTTAGTTCTTGGTTTTTGGATGGTATTACTATACTTTTATCATCAGCAAAAAGAACTAACTTTGCATCTTCATCAATGTGGAATGAAGAGCCATTAATGTATATCAAGAACAGTAAAGGACCTAAGACCAAACCCTGTGGGACCCCGTACTTGATTAGCCCCCAGTTTGAGGAATCAGTTTGAGAGGTGGCATGAGCCCCCTCTCATATTTCTATCTTACGATTCTCCTCTCTAATCGCATGCGGTGGAAAGTTGCTATTCCTTCACACGCGGACTTCCCACAGTCTCACGTCACCCGGGTGGTCCGGTGACAGGCGGGCTCTGCTGACTTTGAAAGGGTAAGCCACAGGTGTGAGTCGAGTGAATGCTTTCCAGACACCGACATTGTCAAGAGGCACGCCCGGAGGGGCCTGAAGTAGCGGCTGGGCTAGAGGTTCCGTTACTTCGCAGAAACTTGGCGAAAACACTTTCTGGCGGGCTACCAGCGAGGCGTGGGCATGACTTGTGTACCCAGGCAGTTGTGGTGGGCAAATTCCCGCGCTTTCTGCAAAATCTTAACTGTGATTGGCTTACTCAGGGCACAGCTCCGTGACGTAGCAAAATCGGCGCAGAAATTGGCGCCAAGAATGGTAGTGTTCCGGCAATGGAGTGGAATTTTCCGCCAGTTTCCTTGTTGCTGATTGGAACGGTTAACCACGGCCACTGTCGTGGGGGCGGGAATGTTCTGTGTTCGGTTTTGTACGGGTGCTCTTGGGGGTAGTCGGCTCTCGTCTTTCGGTCAAGGACGTCGAAGCAACCAGCCATCGCCTCCGGTACACCAGATCGTGTTCTGGCAGTTAAGAAGACAGTTTGGTAATGTATGTCCGCAGCACCGGCAGACAGGGATTTTCCTAGGTGCTAATCAGAGCTCAGCAAAGCGCGCCTGTTCGTCTTTTTCTAACTTTGTTCTGTCTTGAGTAGCAGCAATTAATGTTGGGTTAGCTGTGTGTCTCTCTTAAGATTTGAGTGGCAAGGAATTGGCTCCACATACCACTTCGTCATAAACCTCACAATCTAGTTTAGGGCAACTTCACCTTCATAGCGTTTGAGTATCCAATATGAGCCAATCTGATGTATTATAAATGTTTCATGTGTTTTTGTTTATTATTTTGTGTTTAGTCTTAATAAATCATATTGTTATTTTGGACAGAACTTTCATTCTGTTAATTGGTAGAGCAACCCTATCATTTCTCACTTATTAACAAATTAAATTATTGCAGGTGCCAAACTCTTTTCTACTCCACTTGCAGGGTTGATCACAGTCAGTTTGTGTATCTTTTTAATCCATGTGCAACAGCAAAAGTCGGAGTTAGACTAGGGGGGTGGGGGGGGAGGTTAGAGCATCATTTACATAGGTAGATTCTAGAAGAATTTAGTGTTAAATACACTGCTAGCCCCGGCACCTCGCAAGCTGTTTTAACATTACATGAACCACTTATTTCAACTTTCTGTATTCTTCCAGTTAAGTATGAATTAAACCATTTGTGCACTGCCCCACTCAAACCATAATGATTTAGCTTATCTTAAAGAAATCCATGATTTACACAATCAAAGGCCTTTGAGAGATCACAAAAATACCAATGGGTGATGTCCAGTTATTCAGAGCATTTAATATTTGATCAGTGAAAGCGTATATAGCATTTTCTGTTGAAAATGCCTTTCTGAAAACCAAACTGACATTTTGTTAGTACTTTATTTTTACAAATACGGGAGGCTACTCTTGAATACATTATTTTCTCAAAAATGTTTGCTAGAGCTGTCAGAAGAGAGACTGGGCAGTAGTTTTTGACATCCGACGTATCCCCTTTTTATGCAATGGTTTTACAATGGCATATTTCAGTCTCTTGGGGAAAACAAACAGCTCCAAAGAGCTATTACATATGTGGCTGAGAATCCTACTTATCTGTGGGGAACAAGCTTTAAGTACCTTGCTGGAAATGCCATCAATTCCATAAGAGATTTTACTTTTCAGTGAGTTTATTATTTTACTGATTTCAGAGGGAGAGGTTGGTGGAATTACAGCTGTTTCAAACTCCACAGGAATGGCCTCTTCTATTAGTAGCCTTGCCTCTTCTAGTGAAGATCTAGATCCTATTTTCTCCACAACATTTAAAAAATGATTATTTAAAATATTTTCAATTTCTGATTGTTAGTACACTTGTCATTCAGTTTTATGGCCAAAAATGGCTCTGGGCACTATGGGACTCAACATCTTAGGTCATAAGTCCCCTAGAACTTAGAACTACTTAACCCTAACTAACCTAAGGACATCTCACACACACACACACACCCATGCCCGAGGCAGGATTCGAACCTGCGACCGTAGCAGTCCCGCGGTTCCGGACTGCAGCGCCAGAACCGCTAGACCACCGCGGCCGGCTCAGTTTTATGGCAATAAAGTCTTCCTGTGCTCTTGGTTGCCCTGTTTTCCTTTCAATAATATTCCTAATTGCTTTAATTTTATCAGAGTTACTGATCTCAGACATGATACACATGCTTCTGGACTTTTTAATAACTTTTCTTAGTACCGCACAATAGTTTTTAATATTGAAAAATTTCGGTGTCAGTACTCCCTCTTGCTGTTAGATACAGTTCTCTTTTACAGTTGCAAGATATTCTTATTCCTTTAGTTAGCCAAGGTTTTTATATGTTTTCTTGGAATTATGTGTAACTATTTTATTGCGAAAACAATTTTCAAATATCCTTAAAAATGTATCGTGAAATAAGTTATATTTCAAGTTTGCATCGGGTTCCTTATAGACTTCACCCCAGTCTAGCTGCTGTAGGCTTTCCCTAAAGTTTGCAATATTTATATTGTTAATTGAACGCACTGCTTTGAAAGTCTGATTTGATATACTGCATGGAGCTATGTCATGTACTGTAACTAGCTGTGCACCATGATCTGAAAGACCATCCTGAACAGGATAAGAATTTATGTCAAACTTATCTTGGTCTATAAAAAAGTTATCCATCAATGTCCTGCTGTTCTTTGTTACCGAGTACGAAAATCAATGACTGAGCTCAAATTGAAGTAACTGAGTAATACTACAAGGTCATTCTTCCTATTACACTCTTTCAGGGAATCAACATTGAAATCCCCACAAATAATTTGCTTCCCCCGTCTGACAGATAGCACAACAAAGCATCCAAGTTTTCTAGAAATAGCTGGAAATTCCCTGAGGGAGCCTAGATACTGTTACAATTATGAAAGTGCCATCATTTAGTTTAAGTTTAGTGGCACATGCTTCCGTATGTTGCTCTACACAAAATTTTTTAGTTTCTAAATTTTTAGACTGTGGAAGCTTTTGACATATATGGCAACTCCTCCTCTAATCATTATCTCTACTTACATGTGCAGCTAATTTGTACCCATTGATACTAACCTTTTGCATATCAGTGATAATGTGTTGCTCAGACAGGCATAGTACATCAATTACATTCTCAGTTTCTAAATCTTCTAAACAAAGCAGAAGCTCATCAATTTTATTCTTCAATCCCCTATATTTTGATGAAATATACTAACATTTTTCACTTTTGTGAATATCTTGAACTTAAACATCTTTAGTACTTGTCTGGCTGAGTTTCCCACTGGACACTGATCTTACACTAAAAAAGGAGTTTCCACCATGAGTTGTTGTTCCTCCCCCCTTTGAATTCCTGATATCAGCCCAGCCAGTTTACCCTTCCCTTTTTTGTTGAGGTGTAGGCCATGTCTAGTATATTCCCACCTACAGAGTGAAACAACAGGAACCACACCGATGTGTGGACCCTGCACCAGATCCAAGTAGCCGTTCCCACTCGAAATTAACTCTGACAGAAGAGCTCAAATGAGGTCGGTCGTGGCGCTCCAGAACCGACACAAACCCAACACTGGTATGACTCGATGTTGATGCAATCTTTGCAAGGTCACACTATGCTGTACCCCGGATCTCTGTCAATACTGTTGCCCGGCCCATCCACAATAACCACGGTATCTTCTATAGTAAAGCTTCTACATAGTGAACCTAAATCCTCTAACCTGCCCCAGACCAGCACTACGTTTAAAAAACTTGACCTGGTATTCTGACCCTAATTCGTCCTGCAGAAGTTGGCCCACACCCCTAGCATGCGAACTACCTAGCAACAAGACTTTTTTTCTCTTTGCAGACTTCCCTACATTCTTATTCAATTTGCTGCTGAAAGCTTGTTGAGCCTTGTCTACATCTACTTCTGTGAGGCTCATCAGTTTCTGACTGAGGCAACAGGTCAAACCTATTTTGTACATTAATAACAAAGCTGTCAGAAGAATTTCTTGGCCTGTTCCTTATGCCTGTTGCCACTTTCCACCCCTGTTTACCCTTCTCCCCCTTAACCTGCCCAGTTCTCGCAGGATGAGTGTCATCCGCTAAGTCACAATGCAGACGAATGTGTGTGTCGAGTGATTCGTGATAGACGGTTATTGAAGTAGACTAAGAACAGGAGATGACAGGACAAAGTCGTACTCGCGAACCCGGCTAGCATTAAAACACAAAGGAAGCCCCATAAGGAGGGAACTGCAGGCTGAACGGGAATTTCCAAAGTATACATCTGTATTGCAAATAGCAATAATAGGAAAACGTGGTGCTGAAGCCATAAAACAGACTATGGAAGGATTTCATTTGGTCGTATGAATCTTTTTGTACACTGTTTCCAACTTCTGGCCGAGTTTACGTTCCAAGAGTGAAACATGGCAGGCGTTCGGTGATTTGGCCAGCCATACCGTATACCACGAACCTGTAGCTAGTCTACAAGGTCGCAATGATGCCAAGGGTTGTGTGACCATTTTGGCTTATCAGGTCCATCCCATGGTACAATGTTAGCTACCTTCCAAGATGACAGAGCCCATGTTAACACAGCTCCCATTGTCCAGGACTTGGTTCTTTAGTATGAAGATGAATCCTTGTACCTTCCCTGACCACTGGATTCAGCGTTATTACTGATGTCTACTATGGAAAGAAGAGTGCATGATTGCTATCTATATCAGTCATTGTTGCCTGAACTTGTCACTATTTTCTAGGAAGAATAATGGTAAAAGATTCTCTTGCAAAGCGTACAGGGCCTGCACTTTTATGCGTTCCGAGACGACTGGAATCTGTTTTGAATGCCAACGGTTTTCCTACACAGTATTAGGCATGATGTGTTTTGGTGTATATTTTTATCCAATCTTTGTACAGGAACCATGGAGAAATAATAACTGAGGATCAAGATAGAAGTGCTCTTATTAAAAAAGTGTCACCTACTGTTCAACCTCTATACCGTAGAACCAATGAGGTAAATACAAGGTTCAGACGCGGGTATAAAGGTCAGTGTGAAATAGTATCAATGATAAGATGTGTTTAAGGCATTGCTATCCTCAAAATGAGGAAGAACTACAGCACTCGTTAGACGGCACGAACATGCTAATGAGTACAGAATATAGACGGAGTATAAGCTAAATTGAGACCAAAGTCGTGAGTAGCAGCAGAACTGAGATCAGTGATAACAGTAACATCAAAATTGAGGGCCATGCAGCTGATCTGGTGAAAATTTATCCTTTAAGTAAAATAACGCACGACCGACTGAGGAGCAACTATGTAAGCAGCAGACCACTACACTGAACAGCATCCTGTTCTAGAAAAATTCATAGTATGAAACATAAGCCTTAATTTTCAGAAGGCGTTTCTGAGAATGCACGTTCTAAACATTGTATGTAAATGATACATGGACGGTGGAGAAACCAGGAAAGCGAATCCAAGCGTTTTAGGTTTGTTGTAAAAGAGTACTGAAACTTAGGGAACTGATAAGAATGAGGTGGTTCCTCGCGGAATCTGCGAGGAAATGAATACGCGGAAAGCACGGAAATAGAAGAAGGGATGGGATGACCGAATCTGTTGTAAAACGGCAAGAAATAGCTTCAATGACTCTGCAGGGAGCCGTAGAGAGCAAAATCTGACGGCAACATTCTTGTGGAATAATATAGGAAAGTGTTTTGATGTAAGTAACTACTGCCTGTAATTTTGTATGGTATACAGCGTAGCAGAATGATTTACTTGTGTGTGCACATGTTCACATAGAAATGTACACATTTTATTTCATGATATATTCTTTTTTATTTGCCCCTTTGATTATCTATATATGCATTAATTGTACATATGACAGTGATACATCGGTGTAGTGAGGTAATGGTAACTTGTGAGATGCTAGCTAAAAACAGAAGTTCTGGCAGCCAAGCAGTTCAGTTTTATATTGCGCATTTCCGACCGACAAATGTATCCAAAACATTTGTGATTCAGTGTTTCCAGAAATTAAACAGTTTTCATTGATTGGATAGATACATACTGCAAGAGTCAGTTATATTTTATTAGGATTTAATATGAATGTCCATGATCAGAAATATACTGTATGAAAGTATTCAGAACACTAAAGGACTACAGTGGAATTTCTTTACCATGATGAAAATTAAATAAATAAATAAATAAATAAATAAATAAATAAATAAATAAATAAATAAATAAATAAATAAATAAATAAATAAATAAATAAATAAATAAATAAATAAATTTATTTATGTGTGTGTGTGTGTGTGTGTGGGGGGGGGGGGAGATGATATTTAAAAACTAACCTTTTTAAATGAATCAAATTTGAGCTTCAGTTTAACCCGATTTACAACCCGACAAATACAAGCGTCTTTAATGTCTGCCTGAGTTGCTATCTCGAAATGGTATTACATTTCGTTTAAACTTTTCTTAGTATTTTTTGAAGTAGTGGGTAAACTCAGATTCTTCAATGTCTACCTTAGAGATCATCTCTACAATGCATCACTTATTTCACTTTCCTTTTTGAAAATGAAATAGTGATTTTCTTACCAAAAACCCATCTTCCCATAAGCAGACAGTGTAGACACAAGCAAACAAAATGACAATATTATGAAAAGGATAGTTGCTACTCTGTATAGCGGAAATTCTGAGTCGCAGGTAGGTACAACAAAAAGACTGTCAGAAGACAAGCTTTCGACCACAAAGGCCTTCATTGTAAATAGACTGCGCGCGCAACACACACACACACACACACACACACACACACACACAGGCTGCTGAAACCTCAAACCTGACAGCGTAATAGATGTTATTAAAATGTTTTGACCTGTGTGAACTAGTGTTATTTATTTGTAAAAGGGTCACTATTTTGTTAAAAATACATGAAAATGTTATACGAATTCATCATCAGTATTGATTCACTGTTTATTTACTCCATTATTTTAATGTCCTATGTTGTACAATGTATAAATATTTACTAAGACATTTTAGCGTAAAAAATTCGAAATCCGAGCTCTAAACTAGCAAATACCTGGAGAGAAGTTTACCTATCACACCAGCAGTGATGAGAAGAGTAAATACTTGCTGTTCCTATGCCGTACAACAGCAATTTAGTATGGCAATACAACCACGGCGGTCAGAGATGCGGCGGAAAGAGACTAGGATGTATATGCAGCTAATAATTGAGGGTATTTATTGTATTACTCTGAAATGAGACATATAGGAGGGCAAACTTCTTAGTAGGGAAAAAAGCGCTTTTGTAAGGTGTCTGAAAGCAAGTGGCCCAGGTGTGTCAGTCTTCTCTACTGGTGCACAGGCTTGGTGTGGTGGTGCCACTCCCGGTCAAGCTATCACCGCTGCGCCGTGTTCGAAGTAGCTGCAGTGCCATGCCCGTTACTGGGGAAACAGAGCCGGTCGCCAGGAAGTGGCGTGTTAAACGAGTTAAAACCACGTCTGACCGGCCAACGTCGGCCGCCCTCTGGGCCCACACGGAAACACTCCGTCACGCCCGTGTTGTGAATCCGATGCAGCCGCTATTCCAAGACTAAGCGCGTACACAAAGCCCTACTGTCAAGGGTTCAGAGGAGGCAGATTTTCGTTACTCGACTTTACTAGGTCACCCAATGTACTCTGACGATGGATTTAGCGCTGGAACACCAGTTTCTAGTTGTAACTTGTTGAAAAACACGAAGTATGCCAGTTACAAGATATGCAGGTTAATCGAAAAATTCAAACTGCTTTACGAATCTCTTATTTAGTTACTCTTATTTCGCCAGCTGTCTGAGGAAGCAGTTTGAATTACAAAATTTCAGTTTGTCCGTGAGTATCATGTGTAACACAGCCCGTAGAACGGCACGCGGCAGTCAGTCGCGTTCGGTCCAGCTATTAAGTTGTAACGTATGAGACAGTATCAACTCTGCGTTCGCTCCACACAGGGTGTTCATATACCCTACCACTTACGATCAGCTACGTCTATAAGCAACGTATCACCCTTGGGTGTGACTATTCTATAAGTAACGTCGTCTCAAGTATTTCCACCAAGTGGATACGGTAATCTTCCGCGTAACAATAATCCACTATTATGATACGCTGTGGTAAAGTGTAGTACTTGGACATAGTCAAATGAAACCTGAGGTGATAATTCCAAGCTACTTACAGAGGGAGACGTTCTAACAACAAAAAAAGCAACTGCTTCCAACTCCGAAGTTAATACGAATTGCTTTGTTCCTGCAGGTACTGTAAATCCTTGCTTTTCTTTCGAAATGTAAATCGGAAAGCTGAAGCTGAATTCGGATAGCTGAGCTTTTTCGCATTTGTTACGCGTTTGCTATACATCTTTCCACGCAACATTTTCTGTTCCATGAACGCCCGATAATTCCCAACAAATGACAAGAGAAGCAAATTTTAAATCGACTAATTCGATTTTTAATGGCACTTCACATGTCTTCGCAGGAGTACAACGCTGTAATACGCTGTATGCGAGGATCAATGCTTCAGTCTGTGCGCCCATGTTTGTGATGTTTACAGAACGGGTTTAAAAGTTATGCCGACAACCAAGCCCTTCAGAAAATTTGACTTTTCACAGTCGTTCACTGAAGACCGTAATAACGATTACCTCACTATACTTGTGTTCTGAGAAAGCTATAGTTTATGTATCCAAATTCCTTTTAACCATTATCAGAGTAAAAATACTCAGCAGCTTTGTTAATTGAAGCTAAGTTCATAAAGTTGAAATTTAACAGACGGAGGAGTCAATGAAAATTACACAACTTAATTTTACACACAGTCTTACGAAATTTGTAAGAAAGAACGAAAATGTGCAATTTGCTGCCAGGTTTTTCCTACATTTGTATTTTATTTTAATTTATGACGGATATACTGAAGTCTTTATGTTACAGTATTCTTTAATACAGAATTTTTATTTTACGATAGAAGAATTTCCGTTGGGCTGTAACAATATACTAACCAATGACTTTAGGACACGCCACTGACTAGCGCCAGTTCCTCCACTGCATGCACTGTATTTTTTCGTCAATTTTGTATCGTACATACCACTCTCAGCGTACCCTGTACAACTACTAGTTATTTCCTTTCTTGTTTCAGAAAGAGAGAGAGAGAGAGAGAGAGAGAGAGAGAGAGAGAGAGAGAGAGAGAGAGAGACCGACCGACCACTGTGTGCCTGCCTCCGTGTAAGTTCTAAATTTCTCCTATATTATTTTCGTGGTCCTTAAATAGGACCGTTCAATCAGCTAAAAATGTCCGCTGTTTAAATTTTCTTAACAGTGTTCCTTGAA
Organism: Schistocerca cancellata; assembly: GCF_023864275.1. Lineage (NCBI taxonomy): Eukaryota > Metazoa > Arthropoda > Insecta > Orthoptera > Acrididae > Schistocerca > Schistocerca cancellata. Next base: position 184,243,163 of record NC_064632.1, read on the forward strand.
AAGAATATCGCCCTCCCTCCATGGATTCCGATTTGCTATCCCTAAGTATCCCTCCGTAACACTAGAGTTTTGTTGGAACCTACCGTTAAGAAATCTAGCTGCCCGCCTCTGAATTGCTTCCGTGTCTGTCTTTAATCCGACTGGGGCGGATCCTAAACACTCCAGCAGTACTAAAGAATGTGTCACACTATATAGCGTCCTATGTGCTGTCTCAGGTTTATTGGCAGAATATTGGGAAACTGTAGTTCATCTAAGTCCACCACTTGCCTTCCCTGGCACAACCCCCACGTGCTCGTCCCATTTCATATAGCTTTCCAACGTTCGGCCAAGATATTAAAACATGACTGTGTCAAGCAGGACACTTGATATGTCCAAACATAATTGATTTGTTTTTCCTACTCACCCGCATTAATTTACATTTTTCTACATTTACAGCTAGCTGTAATTCATCACACTAAAATTTGTCTAACTCATCTTGTATCCTCCTAGAGTCAACTTCGAGACCTTCACACACACCACAGGATCATCTGCAAACAAGCACAGACTTGTCAATCTTGTCCCTCAGACCATTTATTTATATACAAAATAATATACATTTGTGTTGGGTTGTTTGGGGCAGGAGACCAGATAGCGAGGTCATCGGTCTCATCGGATTAGGGAAGGGCGGGGAAGGAAGTCGGCCGTGGCCGTTCAAAGGAACCATCCCTGCATTTGCCTGGAGCGATTTAAGGAAATCACGGAAAACATGAATCAGCCTGGCCAGACGCGGGATTGAACTGTCTAGATTTGTGTTACATTTGGTTGTATTCTTTAATGTTGCGCTTTTGTAATTTTTATTTTGTCGACTCTTTCCTTTCCGAAGTTATATCTGAAGATATATCTGAAGATCTGCATGTCAGATCGAAAACGGTAGTCGTTAGTAACAATTGTGATCCACACTGGTTTATTTATCCTAACTGATGTCACGGTTCCTGAGCCACGGCATCAATTATAAAACAGCTAAGTTATAAGCTGCAACCTATAGAGATTTCAACAGGACAACGGGACATCTTAGGAGACTAAGTTAGCAGAAATACCTTCCAACACTCTGCGACCTAACAGTGCAAACTTCAGAGTGGATCGAATCCTCACCCTATTTTTTAACTCTAGAACACTAGAGGGAGGAAAATGTTACACTGCTACTGAACCATCCTGGAGTTTGCTACTCCACAGATTCAAAGGAAGTCTTAATGCATAACCCAGAAATTATAATTATACCTTCAGTGATACCTCTAACCTAAAATTAAACTTCTTATCAGCAAATAAGATTTTTAATTTTTAAATTAACTCTAGAATTACAATGATGTGACGAAAGTCACTAGAGTGATCTTCACATATACAAATTACGTTAATATCGCTTGTACACGGTATAAAATGGCAGGGAATTGGCGGAGCTGTCAGTTGTACCCAGATGATTCGTTTGAAAAGGTTTCCGATATGATTATGGCCGGGAATTAATGGACTTCGAAGCGGAATGGTAGTTGCACCAAGGACAACGCAGTGGCCGACGGTCTCCACTAAACGACCGACAGCAGCTGCGTCTGCCTACAGTTGTCAGTGCTAACAGACAAGCAACACTGCAGGAAATGACCGCAGAAATCAATGTGGAGCGTACGACGAATGTATCAGAACTGTGCGCCGAAATTTTGCATTAATGGGCTATGGCAGCAGACAAACGACATGAGAACCTTTTCTAGCAGCACGACGTAGCTGCAGCTCCTCTCCTGGGCTCGTGATTTTCGGTTTGACCCTAGACCAGTGGTTGCAACAGGTGGTCCGCGGACCCCCCAGGGGTCCGCAAGATGCTATTAGAATAAAAAATAAATATATTTCGTATAACATTTGTTTTGGCCGCTTCTGGCGGACTACTCTGTTGTAACTATTTTTTCAAATAAATAATACCTTGTATGAAATTAGTGTTTTATTTTTCCCACATGTATACTCAATGCAATCTCAAGTGTACTACACTTGAGAACAATACACCCAGTTTTAATTTTTTCCTTCCTTTTTAGTTCATACATAATTTTTTAAGGAGTTTGTTATACTAAACACCTAGATTTGAAGACAGATTTTGAGCAATAACCAAAACTTAAACAGTAACAATGGTATCTAAATTGAAAGTTTTAAGCTCAATATTTTTCAATAATGATTATGTCTGTTTTTTTCTGAGAACCAAAAATAGGAAACGTATAAAGGGACTTAATTTGGCTTTTTTACGTACTTGATACAGTGATATGACACGGTACCAATCATGCTCGATGGGGGGGAGCCTCGAGAAAATTTTGTTGGGAACCCCTGCCGTAGACTACAGGAAAACCGTCGCCTCGTCATGTGAGTCCCGATTTCAGTTGGTAAGAGCTGATGGCGGGTTAGTGTGTGGCAAAGACGCCATGAGGCTTTGGACCCAAATTGTCAAGAAACCATTGTGCAAGCTGATGTTGGTTCCATAATGGTGCGGGCTGTGCTTACGTGGAGTGAACTGGGTCTCTGGTCCGACTGAACCGATCATTGACTGGAAATGGCTATCTTTGGCTACTCTCGGACCATCTGCAGCCATTCGTGGACTTCTTCCCAAACAGCTGCGGAATTTTATGGATGGTAACGCGCTTTGTCACCGAGCCGCAATTGTTCGCGATTGAAGGAAATTCAGGACAATACGAACAAATGATTTGGCCACCGAGATTGTCCGACATGAATCCCATCGAACACCGGCAACACTTTCAGTTATGGTCGACGATCGGGACAGCATGGTTCAGTATCTGAGTACCGGTTTCGCGACGACTTGTCTAGTCCATGCTACGTCAAGCTGCTGCGCTACACCGGACAAAAGGAAATTCGACAAGATACTAGCACCTACTCCGTGATTAGAACCTCACTTCAGTGTGTATGAAATGTAGAATCAAATTTGTTGCCACTGCAAGACTTTGGATGGGCAGCTTTCTTGTTGACCGTTTATATAGATAGCTGCAGTGACGTGACGCGGCAACGAACTTCCCTTGTAGGAACAAGTACACTTACAACTGGGTTACGTGAGGTGACGCTCTGAAGTTCCGTGTGGTGTGAACACAGTTCCATTTGACGGTGACGTCGCCTGCCGTTTACGCCCGGTGTGAATCCGCCTTTACGAGGCAGTCAGTCCAGATCTCCCTCCCACACCAGCGCATACAACGGGTGGCAGTTCCGTCTGACAGCAGCTGTGCTAAGGCGGCGGCGGCGGCAGGAGCTACAGCTACGCTGCTGCTCGTCTGTGTAGCGAGAACCCAGACAGGCGCCCCAGCGCGGGCACCAGGTACCCCGCAGGCGACAAATCACGGTTTTACGCCCACAGGACACGTCACAGCGTCGCGGCACAACAGCAAGCGGCGGTCGCTGACACCTGCTGACGCGACTGGGAGGGAGAGAGAGAGAGAGAGAGAGAGAGAGAGAGAGAGAGAGAGAGACGCTGCAATCGGCAAGCTACTAGCCCCAGTCTCCTCGTTGTTCAAACCACTTGCGGGATCACAGTGGGTAGGGTATTCTCCGTCCTGTGTCCTGATCGCTTTTGGTACCTTGTGGATCCGAAAGCAAGTCGACAAATTTGTCGAAACAACCTCGCTCTTGGCATGATTTGGCACCCTATTCCTATACCTAAAGGATTTTTTTCTTTAAAGCGCTTGTAGAGGCAGTGGAAGCGATAGTAATAGCCGTCATTAGCATTTTGCAGATGACATGTACTAGACAACAACTCCCACATTGCCTATATATACCTCCTACATCTTCTGAAGGTTTTAAAACTGCCGAAACCGTGGTCAAGGTTTAATAAACCTGTATTTTGCAACTGGGTGGCTGTTATTTCTAATGCACTGACAAGAGTTTAAAACGTAAGACGTTCGCTCATGCATTTAAGACAATTACGTTTAGGGCCAATATTCTCATTTCTTTCAAAAATCTTCATAGCCCTTTCACCAGATGCATGTCAAACATCCAGACGATTTGAAACTGTTGGCACATAAGAACTGTGGGTGATCGGGATTCGAACCTGGAACCTTTGCCTTTCGACTGAGGTATCCAAGCAGAATTCTTGTTGCGTACTCACGGCTTTACTTCCGCCAGTACCTTCCAAACGTTACATAAGTTTTCCTGATTAACTTGCAGCACTAGCACTTACAAAAGAATGGAAATTGCGGAAACTTAGCTCAGCCACAGCACGGGGGATCCATTCTGGATGCAGACAATTGTCAAACTCTTCCCATACTTTTGCCATCATGTTTGGCGTTATTCCACACATCGCTGTTATGAGGCGCTACAATTGACTAGAACGTGAAACTTCCTGGCAGATTAAAACTGTGTGCCGGACTGAGACTAACTCGGGACCTTTGCCTTTCGCAGGCAAGTGCTCTACCAACTGAGCTACCCAAGCGCGACTCACGCCCCGTCCTCACAGCTTTACTTCTGCCAGTACCTCGTCTCCTGGCAGAAGTAAAGCTGTGAGGACGGGGCGTGAGTCGTGCTTGGGTAGCTCAGTTGGTAGAGCACTTGCCCGCGAAAGGCAAAGGTCCCGAGTTAGTCTCGGTCCGGCACACAGTTTTAATCTGCCAGGAAGTTTCATATCAGCGCACACTCCGCTGCAGAGTGAAAATCTCATCCTGACTAGAACGCGTTTGAAGAGGGCGCCATGGAGTGTCACAAACCGCCAAAAAGTAAACTAGAAAGGTTACACCAGGCAACCTTAGAGGCCATGGTACGTCGGGAGATGCTAACATCCCCAATGGATGGAATATTAACTTAGTTCATCTGAACGTGTGCACAGCAAATTGTTTAACACACTCCGAACTCTTACACTACATATTTGCTGCCTATGTCTTCCTGTAGCACCTTTGAAGTTTATCCATTATTTCTTGGCTAAAGATGGTTTACGTTCACTGATGTGACGTCATGAGATAGCGATATGCAGATATACAGAGAGCAGTAGTATCGCGTACAGACAGTATTAAAGGGCAGTGCATTAGCGGAACTGTCATTTGTGCCCAGGTGATTCATATGAAAGGTGTCAGACATGATTATGGCCACATGACGGGGATTAAACTTCGAACGCGGAATGGTAGTTGGAACCAGACGCATGAGATTGTTTTGGCAATTTTTAGGGAATTCAGCATTCCGATATCCACAGTGTCAAGAGTGTTGAGAATACCAAATTTCAGGCATTACCTCTCATCACGGACAATGCAGTGCCCGACGGCCTTCGCTTTTTTTTTTTTTTTTTTTTTTTTTTTTTTTTTTTTTTTTTGGTTGGGTTTAAGGGCGCTCAACTGCTGAGGTCATTAGCGCCCAGTCACTGTTGTTTGAGCACATGGAATCTGGTAAAACTCAAGGGGATGGAGGGGACACCAGAAGGACCCGACAAAGATGCAGACAAAATAAGTAAAAAGATTAAATGTCCTTGGACAAGCCAGTTAAAGTTATAAAACGCAGAATACGAGCAGCTGCTCGAGCGTCATCAGCTAAAACATCCGGTAAAGTAGATGGCAGGGACAAGACAACACGAAATTGACTAAAACGGGGACACGACAATAAAACATGGCGCACTGTTAATGCCTGACCACAAGGGCACTGCGGGGCTGGGTCACCGGAGAGCAGGTAGCGGTGGCTAAACCGGCAATGCCCAATCCGCAACCTGGTCAGAAGGACCTCCTCGCGCCGAGATGGTCGGGAGGATGTTGTCCAAGCAGTTGGTAGCGGTTTTACTGCCCGGAGCTTGTTTCCTTGGAGGGATGACCAAGCATCCCACCACAACGACACAAGCCTCTTACAGACATCCCCACGAACGTCGGATGACGGGACACAATGGGAGGCTGGCCGAGGCAGGAGGACTGCAGCCTTGGCTGCAGCATCTGCAGCCTCATTCCCAGGCACTCCCACATGTCCGGGAACCCACAGAAAGCTGACAGAACCACCGTTATCAGCCAAAGAATGGAGGGACTGCTGTATCCGTTGTATCAAGGGATGGACCGGATAGGGAGCTCCAAGGCTCTGAAGAGCACTGAGTGAGTCAGAGCAGAGTACATATGATGAATGGTGGTGGCGGCGGGCATACTGAACGGCCTGATGGAGAGCAAAAAGCTCGGCCGTAAAGCTGGAACATTGGTCGAGGAGCCTGTATTTAAATGTGGCGGCCCCGACGACAAAGGCACAGCCGACACCATCGTCAGTTTTGGAGCCATCGGTGTAAATAAAGGTGTGACCGGCAAGTCGAGCACGAAGTTCGGCAAACCGTGAGCAATACATTGCAGCCGGAGTACCATCCTTTGGGAGTGAGCTGAGGTCGAGATAAATATGAACCGGAGCCTGGAGCCAAGGTGGTGTCGGGCTCTTACCCTCTCTGAAGGTGGTAGGGAGGGCAAAATCTAATTGTCGAAGCAGGCGACGGAAGCGGACTCCGGGGGGCAGCAGGGCAGACACATACAACCCGTACTGACGGTCGAGAGAATCGGCGAAGAAGGACTTTTAAGAGGGGTGGTCGGGCATAGACGACAGCCGGCAGGCATACCGACACAGCAGTACGTCGCGCCGGTAGGTCAACGGTAACTCGGCAGCTTCAGCATAAAGACTCTCGACAGGACTAGTGTAGAAGGCTCCGGTCGCAAGACGTAACCCCCGATGGTGGATGGAGTTGAGCCGGCGTAAGAGGGACGGCCGAGCGGACGAGTAGACGAAGCTCCCATAATCCAGCTTCGATCGGACTATGGACCGATACAAGCGAAGCAGGACAGTGCGATCCGCTCCCCAAGACGAACCGCTAAGAACTCTGAGGACATTAAGGGAACGTGTACAACGGGCCGCCAAATAAGAGACATGTGGAGACCAACACAGTTTCCTGTCCAAAGTGAGCCCTAGAAACTTAGTTGTGTCCATGAATGGGAGAACAACGGGACCGAGATGTAAGGATGGCGGAAGGAACGCTTTATATCGCCAAAAGTTGATACAAACCGTCTTTTCTTCAGAGAACCGGAAGCCATTTGCCACGCTCCATGAGTAGAGGCTGTCTAGACAACGCTGAAGGCAGCGCTCCAGGAGGCATGTTCTCTGGGCACTGCAGTAGATCGCGAAGTCATCGACAAAGAGAGAGCCTGAGACATTAGGTGGAATGCAATCCATAATGGGATTGATCGCGATGGCAAAAAGGGCTACGCTCAAGACGGAGCCCTGAGGCACTCCGTTCTCCTGGAGGAAGACGTCGGACAATACGGAGCCCACACATACCCTAAACTTTCGATCCGTTAAAAAGGAATCAATAAAAAGGGGCAGGCGACCGCGTAGGCCCCACCTGTGCATAGTGCGGAGGATACCTCCTCTCCAACAGGTGTCATAAGCCTTCTCCAAGTCGAAGAACACGGCTACCGTTTGGCGCCTTCGCAAAAAGTTGTTCATGATGAATGTCGACAAGGTCACGAGGTGGTCTACAGCGGAGCGGCGGCGACGAAAGCCGCATTGGACATTAGTAAGTAGCCGTCGAGATTCAAGAATCCAGACTAACCGAGCATTAACCATGCGCTCCATCACCTTACAGACACAGCTTGTAAGAGAAATGGGGCGGTAACTAGAAGGAAGGTGTCTATCCTTCCCGGGTTTGGGTATAGGAACAACAACGGCGTCACGCCAACGCATGGGGACTTGACCTTCGGTCCAGACGCGATTGTAGGTACGGAGAAGGAAGCTTTTGCCCGCCGGAGAAAGGTGTGCCAGCATCTGAACGTGAATGGCATCCGGCCCCGGAGCAGAGGACCGGGACAGTGCAAGCGCACGTTCGAGTTCCCGCATAGTAAAGGGGGCATTATAGGTTTCCAGATTCAGCGAGTGGAAGGAAGGTCGCCGAGCCTCTTCTGCCTCTTTCCTGGGAAGGAAGGCAGGATGGTAATGGGCGGAGCTTGAAACCTCCTCGAAAAAGCGGCCAAAGGCGTTGGCGACAGCCACCGGATCAACAAGGACCGCATTACCTGAGGTCAGGCCAGGTACCGAGGAGTGGGCCTTAATACCCGACAGCCGGCGCAGGCTACCCCAAACGACGGAAGATGGAGTAAAACTGTTAAAGGAGCCGGTGAAAGAGGCCCAACAAGCTTTTTTGCTGTCTTTGATGACTCTACGGCATTGTGCTCGGAGTCGTTTGTATTCAATACAATTCGCCAACGTAGGATGGCGGCGAAAGGTGCGTAAAGCACGTCGTCGAGCACGGATAGCGTCCCTACAAGCCTCGTTCCACCAGGGGACGGAAACGCGACGTGAAGAAGTAGTACGAGGAATGGAACGTTCGGCAGCATGGATGATAACAGCCGTGAGGTATTCGACCTGACTGTCACAACTGGGAAAATCGTGGTCCGGAAAGGTCGCCAGGGATGAGTAAAGTCCCCAGTCAGCTTTCAGTATGTTCCAGCTCCAAGGACGTGGGGATGGGGTGTGGTGCAGGAGACGAACGACACAGGGGAAGTGGTCGCTCGAATAGGTGTCAGAAAGGACATACCACTCGAACCGACGGGCAAGAGTGGTAGAACATATCGAGAGGTCCAAGTGGGAGAAGGTATGAGTGGAGTCAGAGAGGAAGGTCGGGGTGCCGGTATTGAGGCAGACAAGATTGAGATGGTTGAAGACATCTGCCAAGAGTGAGCCTCTTGGACAGGATGCAGGAGAGCCCCAAAGGGGATGATGGGCATTGAAGTCACCAAACAAAACGGCGGGGGAAGCTGAACGATCAGGTGCATCATGTCAGCCCGACTAACGGCAGACGACGGTGGAGTGTAGATGGTACAAACTGAAAAAGTAAAAGCAGAAAGAGTAATGCGGACAGCTATTGCTTGGAGTGGGGTGGTCAATGGGATGGGATGGTGATAGACGTCGTCCCGAATGAGCAACATGACCCCACCATGAGCTGGGACACCGTCCACAGGGGTGAGGTCATACCGCTCCGAGGTATATTGGGTAAAGGCAATACGGTCAGTCGGGCGCAACTTGGTTTCCTGGAGTCCAAGGACGAGCGGACAGTGCAGGCGGAGGAGCAGTTGTAATTCCTCCCGATGAGATCGAATACCTCTTATGTTCCAATGAAACAACGCCATCGCTAGTCAAAAGGTCGGGGGAACGAGACGGGGGAAGGGTTGGTCACCTCGACGGCCGCGGAGGGCCAGGTTGCGAGGGAACAACGCTACAACAGACGGGAGGCGGATCCGGTTCCATCGACTGGTCGCCAGCTGCGGCCGCTGTCCCTGGTTGTGTAGGAGGGGCAGCATCATTTGCCGACGAAAGGCCAGCTGAGCGCCTGGCAGCAGAGCGTCCCGGCGAAACTGAGGACGGCCGGGAGCGGCGACTCACGGATGGAGCATCAGTCGAAACGCGCCGGGGTGGAGAGGGGGATAGAGACTACTTCTTGGAGGCCTTCTTGGAAGGCCGAGGAGGCACAGGAGTGGTGGGCTGGACCCGAAGAAGGTCCTCACGCGCAGGGTCCGTTTTGGAAGGCCGGACCTCTGAAGCCGGGGTCCGGAACGTGTCCCCGATGGACGCCTGAGAAGAGGATCGCTTCTCAGGTGGCGTGTGGGGAGAAGGAGGAGGAAGGATGGCCCCTGGGGCAGAGGGGGTGGGGGCCACGGGGGAGGAGGATTTGGAAGGGAGGGATTTGGGAGGCGGAGGCAGAGCCCCCTGATGGGCGGAGGAGGCGGAGGGGGGACAGGAGAGGGGTGAGGATACCGCGGAAGGAGTGGACACAACTGAGGCAAATGAAGTGGTCAATGGCACGGGATGGAGGCGGTCGTACTTCTTCCTGGCCTCAGAATAAGACAGCCGATCCAAAGTTTTGATTTCTTGTATCTTCTTCTCCTTCTGATATGCGGGGCAGTCTGAGGATCTAGGCGAGTGGACGCCAGGACAATTAACGCACCGAGGTGGTGGGGTGCATGTATGTTCCTCACGAAGAGGACGGCCACAATCGCCACAGAGGGGCTCAGCCTCACACCGTGACGACATGTGCCCAAAGCGCAAACACCTAAAACAGCGCATAGGAGGCGGAACGTAGGGTCGCACGTCACACCGGTAGCACATTACCTTTACCTTCTCTGGGAGAACGTCCCCCTCGAAGGCGAGGATAAAGGCCCCAGTGTCGATGCGACGGTCTTTGGGGCCGCGCTGGACTCGCCGGACGAAATGCACGCCTCGGCGCTCCAGGTTGGCCCTGAGCTCCTCATCAGATTGTAGCACGAGGTCACGATGAAAAATAACCCCCTGCGTCCTATTGAGTGCCAGATGTGGGACAATGGAGACTGGGATGTCCCCTAGGCCGTCGCACGCCTGGAGCGCCGCCGACTGTGTGGCGGACGTGGTCTTGATAAGTACGGACCCTGAACGCATCTTGCTGAGAGCCTCGATTTCCCCGAAGATGTCCTCAATGTGCTGAACAAATAACATGGGCTTGGAGGTGGCGAATGTCCCCCCATCGGTTCGAGAACAGGCCAAATAGCGGGGGAAGTACTTCGCTCCAAGCCGGCGGGCCTGTCCCTCCTCCCATGGAGTGGCCGAGGGGGAAGGGGCAGGAGAACCAGAACCAGAAACGGTACTTTTTCTTTTGAAAGACTCGGCCGCAGAGCGACCCGATACGTGGTGACGTTTCATCTGCGAAACGTCCGCCCCGATACCACCCACTCCGACCAGGGGCTCTCCCCACGGGCGCCACCCAGCCGCAGCAAGGGCCACCTGGCAGGATGACCATTGCCGGGAGTCCTGATGCCCCAAGGAGACGGGCATCTACTCCTTGGCCGACGTGGGGAGGGTGCAGCTCAGGTATCGGCAGTACGATCCCTGTGTTGTCAGGGGGCTACAACCTAGAGGGTACATGACGACCCCACCACAACGGGCTGGCTATCGTGCTGGATTTCTGGTGCCATGGAAAGTCCATCATGATCGCTGGTGCAGATGGAGACGCACTATGGGCGTAACTGGGACAACCCAAAAGGCGTTTAGGCCCAATTTGAGTAATAGTGGGTATGGTTACAACGCCGGTGCAATGCTGAGTGCCAAGGTCTGAGTGCACTTAGGACCAGTGGTACACCACGTAAGGTGTCCTTCCCCAAAAGGCTCGTACTTCTGTAGAAATTTAGAAAAATGGAGGTCAAACCCCAAGGGGGACCATCACATGGAAGGCCGAAACGGTTGAAACTCCTTTTAGTCGCCTCGTACGACAGGCAGGAATACCTCGGGCCTATTCTTACCCCGGACCCGCAGGGGGGACGGCCTTCGCTTAACGACCTAGAGCAACTGCGTTTGCCTAAAGTTGTGAGTGCTAATGAACGCGCAACGCTGCGTGAAATACCCGCAGAAATCAGAAGGGACGTAACATGAGCGTATCAGTTCGGACAGTGTGGCGAAATTGGTCCTGAATGGATTATGGCAGCAGGCAACCGAAGCGAATGCTTTTGCTAACAGCACGACATCGCCTGCAGCGTCTCTCCTGGGCTCGTGACCGTATCGGTTCGAGTTGGTAATTGGGAGGAGGATTGGTTGGTTGGTTTGGGTAAGGAGACCAGACAGCGTGGTCATCGGTCTCATCGGATTAGGGAAGAATTGGAAGGAAGTCGGCCGTGCCCTTTCAGAGGAACCATCCCGGCATTTGCCTGGAGTGATTTAATATCGGTTCGACCATACGCTGGAAAATCGTCGCCTGATAAGATGACTCCCAGTTTCACTTCGTTAGCGCTGAGGGAAGGGAAGAAGTGTGCGCGGACCCCACAAAGCCATTGATCTCAGTTGTCAACAAAGCACTGTGCCAGCTGGTTGTGGCTTCATAATGGTGTTTATGTTTGCATGGCGTTGGCTGGGTCCTCTGGTTCAACTGAGCCGATCATTGACAGGAAATGGTTCTGTTCGGCTAATATGAGGCCATTCATCGACTTAATGTTCCCAAACAACCATGAATTTTTACGGATGACAATGGACCACGTTACTGGGCGACAGTTCGCGATTGGTTTGAAAAATATTCTGAACAATTCGAGCTAATGATTTGTCCACCCAAATCGCCCGGCATGAATCCCATCGTGCATTTATGGAACGTAATCGAGAGGTCGTCTCTTGCACAAAATTCTGTACCGGCAACACTTTCGCACTTACGGATGGATATGGAAGAAGCATGGCTCAGTACCTCTACAGGGGAGTTGCAGCGGCGTGCTCAGCCCATACCACGTATAGTTGCTGCACTACGCCGGGCGAAAGGTCGTCTGACACGATATTAGGAGATATCTTGTAACTTTCGTCACCTTTATGTATGACCGTGTAATATCTTAGCAGACTTAGTATACCCATGGCCTAGCCTCCTGCCTCCTCCTCCCCCCCCCCCCCCCCGTTTCCTATATAGTCATTTGTTGAACGCTGCTGGAGAGAGCGTTATTCCGTAACAGTCTATTTCACTTTAAGCACTCTTCTGTAACAAGTCTCAAGTCCTTACAAACTTTACTGGTTTTCTCCCAGTTTGCCATCCTGGTTTTCTTCCAGTTTCGTTCACTTCCATGGTAACAAGCTGGACATCAATTCTAACCATCTAAAACCGTACCATACTTTATGTCACTGGGGGCTCAAACCTAAAGCTCCCATCGTGAGCAGGGCCGACTCCTAAGTTTTTGCAAAAACTGTGAATCAGTTCTTTAATTCCAAAATGAGATTTTCACTCTGCAGCGGAGTGTGCGCTGGTATGAAACTTCCTGGCTGATTAAAACTGTGTGCCGGACCGAGACTAACTCGGGACCTTTGCCTTTCGCGGGTAAGTGCTTCACCATTTGAGCTACCCAAGCACGACTCACGCCCCGTCCCCACTGCTTTACTTCTGCCAGTACCTCGTCTCCTACCTTCCAAACTTTACAGAAGTTCTGAAACGTTCGCAGGACAGCTTCTGTTAAGTTTGGAAGGTAGGAGACGAGGTACTGGCAGAAGAAAAGCTGTGAGGACTGGGCGTGAGTCGTGCTTGGGTAGCTCAGTTAGTAGAGCACTTGCCCGCGAAAGGCAAAGGCCCCGAGTTCGAGTCTCGGCCCGACACAGTTTTAATCTGCCAGGAAGTTCCAGTTCTTGAATTTTTTCATTCTCATATTGGCCCCTCAATCATAAATTGAGGCGATGAAAGGCTGTCGACGCATTTTTTGTTCGAAATGAGCAAAAAAGTCTAGGCGACAAGTCGTAAGAATATTGGCCACCAGACATTAATTCGACGTTTTATTTGTTTAAATTGTTTGATATGCTGTCAACAGCTGGCATTGTCACGATGAATGACGAGAAGTTCTCGTTTTTTCCTGTATTTCTTCACCGACTTGCGACAACCAAACTTTGAATTCAGCATCAACCATTCTTAAATCCTCTAGAGCACTGGTTTCATCGTGTCCGCTATAACCAAAGAAACGCTTTAGCTGGTTTCAGTTCACCTTGCCTGGTTTTCGGCTCGTACGAATATATCGAAGTGCCCACTCTAATTAAGTTGTTCAATATGGATTTTGCATTTGAATTTTTGATAGTTTCCTTACACCTATTTACAACTGCCTGCTTTTGAGCTTCGGTGAAATTGTATGGGAACAGTGGAACACATTTTTCTCATGGAAAATTGAACGTACTGTCTTTGGAACCACGCCTAGAACAAAGCTAATGTAAAGTCCTTTCAGAAGGTGATAGCCGAAAGCTAAACTAAAACATTAGAGGCACTCTTAAGTCCCTACGAAAAATGTTAAAATCATCCAACGAGAAGTTTTACATGAAGTTCCTATCTTTTTCAGAAATGGTGAGTAATGGATAAGATGTACTGGACAGACTCCACGACTCCCAAATTGATTCTAGGCAATGATTTTACGTCCTACATTATCTTCAGAAGACGTTCTTAAAAATCTTCGAAGCCATGGTAAAGGTTTAATAAAGGTGTATTTTGCAACTGGTCGCCTGCTATTTCTAGTGCATTTTAGGTCTTGCATGCACAGTTGCTGAAGCACAGCCATGTTCAAAAACACCCTTGCAAAATCCTGATTTCTTTTCTAAATAGAAACTTTAGGTAGATTTTATCCTATTCTTACTATTACGAATTTTTTTACCTTCGTTTGATATACAACATGAAATCAAACTAATGTTTCCGAAACGCCCTGTATTGGTGCGATTGAAGCCACTCAGTTCATATTGTTTTCCTCATTTTATAGTATCGCATTAGTCACTGTACAGACAAACTAGGATGAAGAGAGTTCACGTTAAATTTCAGTTTCCTCACGTTGAATTAAAATAATCTATTTTGGCTGAAACCCGAAGTACAACATTATCCGTAGCCCGTATATTCGAGAGTAGAGTCATTTCCTAATAGCAACGATACTAGGTTTTTGCAACGACGTTTCTAAATTGAAACGCACAGCGCGCGCACCTGATTTCCAGTGACCTAATCCTCTCGTAACGCTGCTATAAAAAGGTTATCACGCTTCTCAAAGTCTGTGAAATTTACTACACTCATCCCCCTTAGAAAGTCATGCCCACGGGAGACGTATTCTAAGGGTTTACAACTTCTGCCATTAACAGCTAATGAGCCATAACGCCCGGCCGACGATAAGGAACTTGAGGGCAGTATGGAACGCACCTGTGCTCCGCAAACCAGTAGAAACTGTCTTGCTCTAAATTTTCTCTCTCTAACACGGTGGGACATCATTGTCTAAGAAAACAAAATCACATTGTTCCAGTAATCAAGATATTGGTCAATACCATTCTCTCATATACAACCCAGTTTAGATTTTCAGAGACATGCGTTTTGCTTTAAGACAGATGCCAGGTCTAGAATCCACTTTCCAACATTGCCGAATAGATACCTCGTCTTGCCATATACCCACTTCGCTAGGGTTTGCTTGCTAAGTATAGAACGGTAAGACTTCTTTAACGGAAGGCAATGGTAACAGATCATTTTGCGTACCTTTCTATAGTTTTTATCTCATTTGCGTCTTACCCATCTCACCCACCTCCCCGACAGCCACCTGTAAAATATGAAGTTCCATAAATCTTTGTACGTCAGGGTGGCTCTTTTGAATTAACGAAACTTCATATGGACATATGCCCTACTCCGAATGGTTTCTAAGATACAATGCTTTATTGAACTAACTGCTTTATACACAAATGGTTTGAGTCATACCTAAACATAATAATCACAAAGGTAGTCCCACATGGTTAATTTTCTTCCACCCCTGTTCCTATCGCCGAAAGACATCCCCTGGCAAAGTAGTTTAAAGCAACGAGACAGGGTGGTTAGAATAGAACCTCAAAGGTCGGGTGAGGAAGCAGGTGCGCACGATATGCCCAAAAACAAATGTACATTAAATGTGTCCCCTCTGTAGAACCATTCTAACTGCGCGTACGTCGTCTGACGTTTTTGCTTAAAATCAGCGTTCCTACCACATCCTGAATATTAACAATTCCTCCTGGGTTACCACATATAATATACACGATGAGGTATGAGACCACCCCAAATATATCCAAAACGAATATCCATGTCGAGTTGCGCTTTTCGTTAAGGTATAGCGGACAATATGGCGAAACAGTCAACATTTCTTTGGAAACATTATAAAAGAAAATTCCAGAAACTTGAAGTCTTGAAAATAAAATACGTCAAGGAAAGAGCAACTGTGAAAGAAATTAAACAATTTTAGCAAATGCCCCTAAGAGGCATTCCTGTCGTACGAGACTAATCAAACGGGTGTTCTGCGAAAACAATGTCATCGCTGCACCTACAGCTTCATGAGAACAGCCCCCAAAATTGGCTACAGTTCTCCGAATATTGTCTACGAAAAGTGCAAAGTGATGCAGCATATCTATGAAAAATTTTGTTTAAGCAAGAAGAAAAGTTAAAGAACCATTGAAAAGTCTTCACAACATGCTTTAGTCATCTGTTGATCCATGCAAACGAAGTGGAAAAGAACAACGGTTTTGGTCCATCATTGTTTGGGTCGTGTTTTTCACGACTCGAATCACTGGTCTCTTATTGATGGGAGTACAAATACACTTAAGTATCTTGAGTTCCTGAGATATACTGCTGTCGCAGATATTGGATGACATCCCACTGGACGTAAAGCGATCAGTGTGGTACTAACATGACGGATCGCTCATTTCGCACATGTAATGACAGACCCTCTCAGGAGAATACGTGGACAGCATTGGAACGGTCGTTCAGGAAAAACACAACAAGCGTAACACACTTTTACCTGTGGCGAAAATTAAAACAAGTCTATTAGGAAACACCGGCGGCTGTCTAAGGCATGAAATGCTACATAACCCGGGCCTGTGCTGCCGTTAATTCCAGGTGAAATTCAGCGTGCAGTATTGTTTTTCCGGAATCACTTTCCAGCGTGTAACAATGTCCAAGGTCACCATTTCGAGCAGCTTGGGTGACAGCCATGATGATAAAACACGAATCCTACCCGAGTTACGTGTTTCTTATATTTTGCATAACAAGGGTGGCGTTTGTGGAACTTCTACTGACGGTGGGGCAATGTTTCGCTTCGATGTCATCTTTATACCATTTGATGAATGCTCATGCATGTTACGTCGCTTAAATTCTTTGTCATAATTCGGCGAATAAAAAAAAGACATTACTTGCGAACGTCAGGAAATTCGCGATATTGTCCGCTATAACTCTGCAGAAAGTGAACCTCGATATATTTATTCATGATGTACATGTTTGGGGTGGCTTGTCTAAGCTGCCACATCCTGCTTACACCAAAGTCGGAAATATCCGGTTTAAGCCGGACGCCCCAGTGCAACTGCATATTTGCAGGGAGGGGAAGACATACTACCTACGGAACCAGCTTTGCACTTGTTCGCAGTAATCTAGGGAGACCATCGGGAATCTAAGTGGAGCTGTGGGGTTCTGAATGTGATGAGTTTTCCTGAGCTCTTGTGGGGAAGGCGGCGTCTGCACCCAGTGAAACGTTGGCAGACCGGGCGCTGAGCGAGCGGTTTCTCCTGAATGATTCACGCCACGGCGCGTTGCGAGCCGGAAAATCTGGTGACGTGCGAGTCAAAGCGGGCCAACTGCAGATCCAGGGAAAGCACCCAGTTCTACGGCGCTGAAGCAGTTTCATCTCATCGGCCGAATAGCTATTCTGAAACACGATGGGAAGCTAGTATATAGTGGTTGGCTGAAGAATTCTCAAAAGTGAGAGTAGCTTGCCAAATGTTGACAGGGATCTGGGCTAGAATATCCACGTAGTCTGAATGTATGTTTTGTAATTAAATGCTCTTTATTCAACTTTTAATTAAAGCGCACAAGAAACATTTTCAATAACTCCATCGTCAGATCGTAATAAAATGCCATGTTATCACCGCGGCTTCTATCCACGTTAAAGAAAGAAGACTGCTTACAAATCACTTGTGCTACCCACCACATACATTATCTCTGAAGTCAACATCCTCTTTATCAACACATACTAATCTTGCAGGGATGAATGGGGTGTCGTTACAAAGGTTTTTAACCAGCTTCTGACCTTGCACATCGATTTTCCGCTAAAATTTACTATTTGTGGAAAATTTTAATGTATGACTTACTATACTCAAAAGAATATACCTAAGACGTATTAATCACGAGTAAGAGACTCCCTTTCCATATTATCCTATTACAAATACCTTTTTACTTGTTTTGATGTACTTAGTAATTGGGTAATTCGTATATAGCATTGTTACAGATAACAGTGACCACTGCGATAGTCCATTAGCTCTGCCCGTCTTATCAAGCTGACTTCTAAACGAATGTACTTTTCGAAATGAGACTCACATTTGTCATTGTCGCCTTCAATTATGATTTACCTATTGCTACTATGGCCTAATGTTTTTACATGAATTACGAACTGCAATTAAAATCTCAAAGTATAGTCAGCGGTTATTGTGGTCTTGGTGATGCACTAGATAAGAAGAACACTAGTTCTACATATTTCGCATATATTTACTTATTTGTATTTATTATTAAACTTTTCTTCGACATATAAATGTATGCGCTTCAAAGATCAGGGCCGGCCCGGGTGGCCGAACGGCTCTAGGGGCTATAGTCTGGAACCGCGCGACCGCTACGGTTGCAGGTTCGAATCCTGCCTCGGGCATGGATGTGTGTGATGTCCTTAGATTCGTTAGGTTTAAGCAGTTTTAAGTTATAGGGGACTGATGACCTCCGCTGTTAAGTCCCATGGTGCTCAGAGCCATTTGAACCATTTTTGAAAGATCAGGACTTAACAGAAT
This sequence comes from Schistocerca cancellata, assembly GCF_023864275.1. Lineage (NCBI taxonomy): Eukaryota > Metazoa > Arthropoda > Insecta > Orthoptera > Acrididae > Schistocerca > Schistocerca cancellata. The sequence goes on from NC_064632.1 coordinate 184,261,436, forward strand.
CTTCGGTCGGTTCTTGGTAGAACAACATTATAATAATAAATGAAAAGCACCAGTTTGCTTTTGTTCTACAATATTATTTTTATTGCTAACCGGTTTTAGGCTTACAAGGCCATCTTCAGGCATTTACTGAGTATTATCACCAAAGAAGTTAAATGTTAGCAGACAACATTGGAAGAGAAGTAACACATCTAGAGTGAAGTAGAAACATACAGTGTCATCTTTGCAATGAAATAGTAAAAACTGAACAGTACATAAATAACAATGGAATTGACAGGGAAATCTTTAGCACAAGAATAGCATGCCTACATAACAGTTTCTACTGATAAAACTGTTGAAATAAGATAAAATTAGTACTAGGCAAGGCTACATCAAGAGGTATGAAACATGGAGAGTGATACACAACCAATTAAAAAAAAAAAGAAGAGACAGTTGTCAATGTAAATACAGAATACATGAGGAACTTAAGCCATATCAATACGATAAACAGAAATTAATAAATGCAGGAAAATTGAGGTGTTTGAGGGAAGCTACAGTTTGAGAGTGTGGTGGTACTGCATTTTAACACTATAATCAAAGCAGTGGCTGTATACCAGTTTACATTAAATGAATGAGCAAAGTAAAATATGAACAATATTTGATGAGACAACTACAAGGGGTGTTAAACATGGACAGTAACACAAGTACCAGTTAAAAGAAAGCCTTAGCTATTGAAACTACAGTCTATATGGAATACAAAGACAACTTCAACAAAACAAAAGACTTAATGAATACAGGAAAATGGGAATATGTAGGAAGAGAGTGGGAAGTAATGAACAACAAAGATGATTATATGAAGTTTAGGAGAGGGGAAGTGTTGAGTTGTGTCTGGTCATTTAGGATGAGATCTGGACTGTGAGCAAGATGTTTGTTTATTTCCAGGGCTTCCAGCAGGTTGAGTTTATGGCCTTTGTTTGCTAAGTGAAGTACATGGGACACTGGCTGGTGGTTGTGACCCTCACTCAGTACATGCTCAGCAAATGCAGAGTCTTAATTCTGCAACCTCCAGCTGCGTTCATGTTCAGCCAGCCTAGTTGATATGTCTCTGCCTGACTGACCAATGTAAAATTTGTCACAATCAGAACAGGTGATTTTGTATACCCCACTGTTGCCTAATAACTGGATCTTATCTTTGCTATTAAAAACACACTGGGCTGTAGTGTTCCTGACATAGTAGGAAATCCTATACTTGCAGGATTTCAGTGCTTTGGCTATTGTCTGTGATACCTGACCTAGAAATGGTATAGTACACCATTTCTTGCAGACAGTGGATGGGGAAGCAGGTGGGGCATAGAGGAGGGGTATAATTTTCCGTTTTTGTTTCCTGTGCAAGATGTGGTCAATAGGAACTGGATTGTAGCCATTGGCTGAGGCAATAAATTTTATGGTATGTAACTCTGCTTTAAAATCATCTCTGGACATGGGGATGGATATGAGACTGTGTACCATTGAGTGGAAAGCTGCATGTTTGTGAGCTATGGGGTGTTGTGAGCAAGAAGGTATTACTGTGTCTGTAGTAGTAGTTTTTCTGTAAATTTTGAAACAATTTGTGTATGTGTGTGTGTGTGTGTGTGTGTGTGTGTGTGTGTGTGTGTGTGTGTGTGTGTGTGTGTGTGTGTGTACTGATAATGGTGAGATCTAAGAAGTTTATGGATTTGTTGCCAATTTCCATAGAGAACTGGATATTTTTATGTTGACCGTTTAGGTTTTTCAAGAATGTGTTGAGTTGTCTTGTAGTATCAGTCCACATACACAGGACATCATCTACATATGTAAACCAGTATTTGATGTTTGCACTTTAAAGGTTCTGTTTTTAGAAAATTTTGTTCAAAACGGTCCATAAATATTTCAGCCAACAGTGGACTAAGAGGGGAACTCATAGCTAAGCCATCTAATTGTTTATAAAGAGTGATAATACTCAGTAAATGCCTGAAGATGGCCTTTTAAGCCGAAAACCGGTTAGCAATAAAAATATTGTAGAACAAAAGCAAACTGGTGCTTTTCATTTATTATTATCAGGACTATTTTTTTTAAAATTGGGGTTTAAGGGCGCTCAACTACTGAGGTCATTAACGCCCAGTCACAATTGTTAGAGCACATAGAATCCAGTAAAACTCAAGGGGGGGGGGGGGGGGACACCAGAAAGTTCTTACAAAGATGCAGATAAAATAAGTGAAAGAGTTAGATGTCGTTGGACAATCCAGTCAAAGTAATGAAACGAAGAACACGAGCAGCTGTCCATCGGGGAAACGTCCCGGACCCCGGCTTCCGAGGTCCGGCATTCCAAAACGGACCCCGCAGGATTGGTGACGGCGATATGCATGTGGGCAGCATTTGGTTTACTGACGAAGCTTATTTTTACCTGGACGGCTTCGTCAATAAACAGAACTGGCGCATATGGGGAACCGAAAAGCCCCATGTTTCAGTCCCATCGTCCCTGCATCCTCAAAAAGTACTGGTCTGGGCCGCCATTTCTTCCAAAGGAATCATTGGCCCATTTTTCAGATCCGAAACGATTACTGCATCTCGATATCTGGACATTCTTCGTGAATTTGTGGCGGTACAAACTGCCTTAGACGACACTGCGAACACCTCGTGGTTTATGCAAGATGGTGCCCGGCCACATCGCACGGCCGACGTCTTTAATTTCCTGAATGAATATTTCGATGATCGTGTGATTGCTTTGGGCTATCCGAAACGTACAGGAGGCGGCGTGGATTGGTCTCCCTATTCACCAGACATGAACCCCTGTGACTTCTTTCTGTGGGGACACTTGAAAGACCAGGTGTACCGCCAGAATCCAGAAACAATTGAACAGCTGAAGCAGTACATCTCATCTGCATGTGAAGCCATTCCGTCAGACACGTTGTCAAAGGTTTCGGGTAATTTCATTCAGAGACTACGCCATATTATTGCTACGCATGGTGGATATGTGGAAAATATCGTACTATATAATTTCCCAGAACGCAGCGCCATCTGTTGTTGAAAATTGTAACTACTGTAATTTCGAAAGTTTGTCTGCCTGAAAATGTACTGTTGTCCCAAGCATATTGCAACAAACTGTGTATTTCTATCGCTGCTCGTTTAGTTTGTATTGCCGTTTCAAATATACCGGTCATTTTTGAAACACCCTGTATATTACCTTCGGTGATTTCGTTTAACAAAACAGTCCAAAAATTTAATTCCACACACTTTACAGGAATTAAGTGGCATTCAAAATGAAATCGAGTAAATTAAGATAAAATTTAAGTGACAGAACTGAACATTTAAGTTAAAAACTGAAGGATTGAAGTAATAACTAAGATCTGTACAAAAATACTGTATGCATCAACTGAATGAGCTGCATTTTCATTTGTGCTTAGCTTTAACGTGTTACAGAAGATTCATGGCACACTGCAACGGAAGCGGAGGTAATATACCATGGATGCAGCAAGTGTCATTTACGCCCGTTTCTAAGAGTAGATAAGGATAGTTTCTTTGCTAAAGGTACTAAGAAACAAGACACACAATCGGCCGGCCCTTGTGGCCTCGATTCATTGATCCCCGTCATACTCAGTTTCACGTGGCTCACTCCACCGCTGTGGGCAATGGTCCCGCAATCGTGCACAAAAGACGTTAAGGGTACGCCGCCCACTCCATCTCTAAGCCCTCTGCTACACCGGCGGGAATCAATACGTGCTGCGATGCGCCGAGAAGACCACATAATACATCTCGCAGGCAGTCTTATGGGTCAAATAATCCCTGTAAACTCTGCTCCCGGTGAATAAGCGTTATTACTGGTACACTAGGCTGTAACGAGGTTCTGTAGTTTCATTCCGGACCGAATGGTGTGCGAAATCCGGCCCACTTTATGACTGGAAACTTTGCAGCCAAATCCGAGCAAACCGGGACCGACCAATAGGGATCACTTCAGAGGCAATTTTCAGTCCAGTGATTTTTTTCTATAATCAAAGAAAACATCCAGAACACGTTTGTCGGTAAAATGTGAAGCGAGATTTTATGTTGTGGGCGATGTGTACCAGGAGAAGTTGACCTGCTCAGTAGGCGTTTCAATACACCTACCAGCGGTTATGATAATCTTTTTTATCGATCAGAATCGTAAACGGATCCATGACCCTTTGATATTTTGCGGAATGCATCTTTTAGTAATTCTCTAACGAAAAACCGAAGATACCTACAGCGGGTGAAACATATTGGAAAATTTTGCAAACCTAACTTTTGCCGCTTTCATTATCAGGGAAGTACTTTAATAACCGGTGCCCTGGCACCAACAGATATCTGTAAATGTGTAAAACGTTCTTTGTATGCTACGTCACATCCTAACAACGGCACCGGACGGTGAAATGGAGCGTCATCGATGTCAACAGGAACAACTTATGACCAATTCGATATTAAAGGATCCGGCACAGAGTACAAAAAATGTAAGAAGTTCATCGCTAAGAGCACGGAGCAGTGAGACCTCGGCAATGCTAACGCGGCCGCCACACGATTTTAAATATTCCGGAATTTTTGTACTTTGCATCTTACACCAACGTTTACTTTTTACCGATTCTACAGGATTTGTTGTTCAATGACACTATTTGGTATGACTGCTTTTAAGGGTATAACACGCTGAGAGCAATACCTTTACATCTGGACTTTGTAGACCACATTTCTCTCTGTGGCGAAGGCTACTACTGGGACATCTCTCACCGTTTTGTAACTGCCTGGCACTTCATTTTTCTGAACACAACAGTTCCAGTGCGTTTCGCAGTATTGGAATTGCTATTTCTCTGATGCTTTTATGAATCCTATTTGTCAAGAGGACACTCAGATTGTCTGTGTACCTGGCTTCCTTTATACCTGAACAACGCAGACCGTTTTTCAGTTCATATTTGCTCCAAGAATAATCTGCAATCAGTTTTAGACTTTTCGGATACCTTAAGTATAATTTGATTTTCGAGATATTTCAAGTACTGTCCTTTTAACAGGTATGGTTTGAAGACCTGTTTCGCATTTTCAGTGACAGTACTGCGGACATCATGAACGCCAGTTAAGAAGTGACATTTTTCCATAATATTGATGCTTTAAAGTGATTATCATGGCACTATAAAATTCTCGCAGATGTAAAATGTTAGTTTCGTGGATACACACGCAATTTACACACCACCATAATTGTAAAGTATGTCTAAGAACGGCCATTTTCCATACCTAAATGGTGCGGTGGGGTTTGTAATGTAGGTTTAACTTTAACATAAAAACAACTTCGAAATGTCAATCGCAATTAAGACGGATATACAGTGTTCACACACTGTAAACTGCACACTAAGAGAAATACTGCACAGTGGAGAAACATACGACAGTTTCTATTATGAAAGTATTGTCATTTCTGAAAGTCTGAATTATTTCCAGCCAATATCTAACGAACAGCTTAGCAAGTTTCTAAAACTGCTCCCGCCGTCCCAAAATGTCTAAAGACTCAGAAAAAATTATATGTCCCAGGTAGTTTGGCCTATCCTGAATCAAATTACTGAGAATTTTGTTCTGAATAACAATTTCACAAATGCGCCAACCATTTGCCTGTGACTACTTCGCCTCGAGAGAGATTACTATAATTTTAGGCGATTAAGAGACATCAGCTGATCTCTCTACGAGTAACCGTACCAAATTGTTAAGCCTAATAGTGACTGGTAGAAGCATAAACTTTCGTTTCAGCTGAATTACGTCACCACTTAATGAAATGTTTAAGCGCGAGCTTTTACAAGCTGTCTGAGTTATCCGCATAAATACCTTCGGTTTCTCCTGGGAAATATCCCAGCGGAAATACCGTATCTCTTTTCCGCAGAGTTTTGTGTTTCCAACACTTACATTAGTCAGCAAAACCACTGTACTATGCGCGTTGGAGGAGACGTACTTTATCATCCCTTTCCTTTTCGTCCACTATGATTTCGTGTGGTCAAGTGGCGTGTCCCTAATCTATCCCAGCTATCCAACCGGGAAACCAGGACCTACAGTTTGATCTAGTAAAATCTGAACCACGTGTTATACCTGGCGACTCTTCACTTCGGTGAGAGGTGAAGATTGGGTTGAACGCAGAATGAAATTTTCTGTGATCCGACCGGGATTCGATGCTGTTCGCGGGCGCGCACTTTTTAACACTCCGCCACCGAGACCCATTTTCGTCCTCTGCGATATTATGTATGTTATAAGACGGTCTCTGCTCTTTGATGTACAAGGTGTTTCTCGCATGGGGCAAGCGCAGCACGCCCCGATCAGCGCATGACGCACCGGTATGTCGCCTCGACTGCAGGTGGCGTGCCAGTTCCTGGCCGAGAAACGACTTAATAGCAGCCTTCGATTCAAAAAAATTTTACGCAATTTATCAGTTCAGTCTAGTACGCCAGTAGCTTTTGCTCAAACAACTCAACCGCCATACCCGATTAGGATTCGTACACGTGCCACGCCTCTATCATGGAGGCTTATGTCCGAATTGTTTCGATCACCGCTCTGTAACCTCTAAGTATTCAGAACGTCTTCGCTACACTCCAACACTCAGTCTATACTAGTAAACACCTAACCTGGAGCACGATGCAAGATCCCAGTTGCAGGTTGCCGATCTAATTGGTTCCAGGGAGCAATAAAAACATTCTATAATTCATTGAATTATTGACCGAATTTAAAAATTTAGAATGAAGTCGTGATCTACTCATTAAGGGGTATAATGTTATGGTAACAGTGTTACATTGTTAATTATTACAGTCAGGGACTGTATGCATCTAGGCAGGCTAATAAATTATGAAAGAATAATTTGCCACTTACTGCATTTTCTGCTGTTAACGCATTAAAACTTCAGTATGTGCCATGATTTTTAAATTATTACTTTTTACTACTGAATCCATTCGCAATACTTTTGCACACAGTATCCATGTATAATAAATGTACTGGTAAAATTTTATCATGCAAGACACGGACCAGGAGATATATCATAGACGTTGATATGCTTGTACTTCAAATGCTATACGCTTACAGTGTTTGATGATGAGAGCACTTAGCGACTGTCAAAATTTAAATGTAATTTCGCACTGTTACAAGTTTAATCTCAAATATGAAACATTAACTCAGTGAAGTCATCAGACGTTTGAAACTGTTCTATGACAGTTCGAGTCTTTAAAGTATCGGGCGTGGTGGTTTACTGATGTGTATAGATCTGCAAAGTAAGCAAGCGCCTGTCTCTGCAACACTGAAGGTTGGTAAACTACAATGACGATCCAGTCTAAGAACTTATCCACTGTCTACGACAGCGGTTCCCAAACTGTAATTACTCCCGCAAGGGTGAAATATTTACTCAAGAGGAAAAAAGGTGACTGCTTAGCTCACCGAACTAAATTTTTTTTAAAACGTTACTGTAAAATTTACCTGTGTAAATATGTTCGTGTTAATTATTTTAATTAACATAGTCAAATAACATTAAATTCACCAAAACTTCATGCTACACGTGGTTTTTAAATTATATTACCTATCAAATGTCAAGTATGACCAGTGACGAAAAAATAGATTAAAAATTAAGTTTGAGCGAGAGTAACAGTTACTTCGTTGACGTTCGTCTTCCGTAGCCCGAACGCTAACCACATTACCACCATGAGGTGTGATGCGTAAGCGCGCACACAATTACGTAACAGACGCGTAAAACTTCTTTTGCTATTTTCTCCAAATTGCCTGCTTAGTGCACCTTACTACTGACATTATGTTTTAATGCCCTACCGAAGGTTTACAAAGTTTGAAGTAAATCTGTGATCCCAACGCTGTATCCTCCCCTTGTAAGTCCAAGACGAAGCGGACCTTCAGACGAAGCCAAGGCGGTGAAAGGCTCTCATCCATCGGGAAAGTGGCAGGTAAGATTACCCTTTCGAAGCAGGATGCCAAAGCGAACTCCGAGAAGCAACGAAGAAGTTGCGCTTACCCCTTGTTGGCGGTTAAGGGGTTTCTAGCCATTTTGTGGAGGCAGTAGCGGCATTACAAGCTCAGTAGGGGCATTACGATCTCCGTAGCTGCACAGCAGACATGCTGTATGCGTTTCAGGCGAGGCGGCCCCGGAAGGAGGCTGGCGTGACGGCCACAGCGAACGTGAAACACGACCCAGGCGGCTGGCGGATTGTTTTCCTGCACACAGCGCGAAGACAGCACTGCACCGCACACGGCAAAGCCGCCGCGGCGCCAGGCTCCTTGCAGCAACTACAGGGAGAGGCGCCGCCTCGTGGAATTTGTAACCAGAGTACGAGGAGAGGCGAAGCAAGGCCTTCTGTGGACACCTGCCACTCTCGTACAACACCTTTCAAGTTTTTGCAGAAACTGAGAAAAACTTCTCGCGCGAATCACTTCATTGTTTGAAAATATTCGGCATTACAGTTTGTACACTTTTGCCTGCGATCGAAAAAAAATTCTGCACCATTTTTCCACTCTGATGTTGGTACATCAAAACTTGTTTTGGGAAGACTCAACAGATGTACACTTATTTTTTGCAGAAAAAAGTCCTCAGGTGACAAATTAGAGGTACAAGACATAAAACATTGATTCAATGTCTCTCTCCATCAAATAACTTTCTGATGTGTTGTGTGGAAACACCCATCATCATAGAGATATGGCCAGATTGAACAAATTTATCACAACTGTAATGTGAAAACTAATGTTCTGCAATTTTCGGTATTTCTAGGGATGCATCTATGTTGCACAAGTCACGCTCCGACCCAGTCAAATTCCACGCTCCGACCCAGTCAAATTCCACGCTCCGACCCAGTCAAATTCCACGCTCCGACCCAGTCAAATTCCACGCTCCGACCCAGTCAAATTCCACGCTCCGACCCAGTCAAATTCCACGCTCCGACCCAGTCAAATTCCACGCTCCGACCCAGTCAAATTCCACGCTCCGACCCAGTCAAATTCCACGCTCCGACCCAGTCAAATTCCACGCTCCGACCCAGTCAAATTCCACGCTCCGACCCAGTCAAATTCCACGCTCCGACCCAGTCAAATTCCACGCTCCGACCCAGTCAAATTCCACGCTCCGACCCAGTCAAATTCCACGCTCCGACCCAGTCAAATTCCACGCTCCGACCCAGTCAAATTCCACGCTCCGACCCAGTCAAATTCCACGCTCCGACCCAGTCAAATTCCACGCTCCGACCCAGTCAAATTCCACGCTCCGACCCAGTCAAATTCCACGCTCCGACCCAGTCAAATTCCACGCTCCGACCCAGTCAAATTCCACGCTCCGACCCAGTCAAATTCCACGCTCCGACCCAGTCAAATTCCACGCTCCGACCCAGTCAAATTCCACGCTCCGACCCAGTCAAATTCCACGCTCCGACCCAGTCAAATTCCACGCTCCGACCCAGTCAAATTCCACGCTCCGACCCAGTCAAATTCCACGCTCCGACCCAGTCAAATTCCACGCTCCGACCCAGTCAAATTCCACGCTCCGACCCAGTCAAATTCCACGCTCCGACCCAGTCAAATTCCACGCTCCGACCCAGTCAAATTCCACGCTCCGACCCAGTCAAATTCCACGCTCCGACCCAGTCAAATTCCACGCTCCGACCCAGTCAAATTCCACGCTCCGACCCAGTCAAATTCCACGCTCCGACCCAGTCAAATTCCACGCTCCGACCCAGTCAAATTCCACGCTCCGACCCAGTCAAATTCCACGCTCCGACCCAGTCAAATTCCACGCTCCGACCCAGTCAAATTCCACGCTCCGACCCAGTCAAATTCCACGCTCCGACCCAGTCAAATTCCACGCTCCGACCCAGTCAAATTCCACGCTCCGACCCAGTCAAATTCCACGCTCCGACCCAGTCAAATTCCACGCTCCGACCCAGTCAAATTCCACGCTCCGACCCAGTCAAATTCCACGCTCCGACCCAGTCAAATTCCACGCTCCGACCCAGTCAAATTCCACGCTCCGACCCAGTCAAATTCCACGCTCCGACCCAGTCAAATTCCACGCTCCGACCCAGTCAAATTCCACGCTCCGACCCAGTCAAATTCCACGCTCCGACCCAGTCAAATTCCACGCTCCGACCCAGTCAAATTCCACGCTCCGACCCAGTCAAATTCCACGCTCCGACCCAGTCAAATTCCACGTCTGATATCTATGTTTTTTAGCAGCAGCCGATTTGTCACCCTTTACGAAGTTACTGACAGAGGCACAACAGGTAATTTCGCCAAAAAGTCGTCTCCGAGAATAATTAATCACCAAAAAAAGGAAACCATCGATGTATCGTTGAGTAGGAGCCTTCCAACGGAAACATTTGTGAAATTCTATTTTTTTTAAAGAAACACTGCCAATTTCTGAGCTGACACTTATTAGTCAGCTAGAGTATTATTGCACCTGGGGGCGATGGCACTTTGGTCAGCTTATCATGGGTTTTCATCGTGATATTTCATGAGCACATGCTGAACCACTTGTGATTATATGAAAAACTGCCTTTAAATCAGTCACAATAAGATGTGTTTTTCTTAGTGACCTCTGTACTTTTTTTTACTGTAACTTCACCTGTATCCGATAACAGCCCCAGGAGGCTAAGTGCAATAATATCGTTATCGTGCAATAACGAATGCAAACAGTAGTAAATATAACGCCAATAGCTGCATCAAGTGCTTATCTGTAAAAACATTTCGAAGAGATGACTATACACGTGGTGGGGGAATAAAGCCTACGAGGAAATGTATTGCGAGATAAATGTAATGTATTAAGAATACATAGAAAGAAGGATCTTATTGTACGATTATATGATAGCGAAACAAACACTGGTAGCAGTTACTTCTGTAAAATATCTGGGAGTATGCGTACGAAACGATTTGAAGTGGAATGATCATATAAAATTAATTGTTGGTAAGGCGGGTACCAGGTAGAGATTCATTGGGAGAGTCTTTAGAAAATTTAGTCCATCAACAAAGGAGGTGGCTTACAAAAAACTCGTTCGACCCCTACTTGAGTATTGCTCATCAGTGTGGGATCCGTACCAGATCGGGATAACGGAGGAGATAGAAAAGATCCAAAGAAGAGCGGCGCGTTTCGTCACAGGGTTATTTGGTACGCGTGTCAGTGTTACGGAGATGTTTAGCAAACTCTAGTGGCAGACACTGCAAGGCAGGCGCTCTGCATCGCGGTGTAGCTTGCTGTCCAGGTTTCGAGAGGGTGCGTTTCTGGATGAGGTATCATATACTGCTTCCCCCTACTTATACCTCCCGAGGAGATCACGAATGTAAAATTAGATTCGAGCGCGCACGGAGGCTTTCCGGCAGTCGTCCTTCCCGTGAACCATATGCGACTGGAACAGGAAAGAGGTAATAACAATGGCACGTAAAGTGCCCTCCGCCACACACCATTGGGTGGCTTGCGGAGTTTAAATGTAGATGTAGAAATCTCTTCGTCAACTTCAAAGAGTTTACGGGACCTATCTGCAGTAGCTTCCTCGCCATTTTAGTTGCGCTTTTATCGTCAGAGGTAAGTGGTAAGAGACTAGCTCTTTGGTGTAGAATAAGAAGGAAGGCGAGTAGTAAGTTATGTCGCCAGTCTGCTCGGCGTCACCTGCCGTACAGCTGAAGAAAGCGGCACTACACGGGAACCGGTTGCCGGCGAGCTTCGCTGCGTGCGCAGGCGCCACCGGAACAAGTGTCTCCAGCGCACCGCGGCGGGCACGGTGCAGTCCTTCACTCTTACAGCCATCCCTGCTGCTGCCGCCTTTCATGCATTTATTACGAATGACTATTTTTAGTCAAAATCTCTTATCTGCAGTATGAAACACTGAAGAGTGTCTAGGAGAATGGAATGACACTACATTTCGAATGTCTCATTCGTGGAAAATTCCGCTGTTTGTATGAAGAACTGAAGTTCAATTCTTACTATTTAAGGCGTATCATTGAATACTACCTACAACATTTTAAGTTATTGTGGACATTATGAAAACTGGTCAGCAAATGAATTTCATCAATTTCCAGCAACCTATTTTGTTGAAAAACCTTTTGTGACTAAGGTTGGGAAAAGGTAAGTAAAAAATAGCGCAATATTTTGGGACAGAAAATTCTTAACTGTCTGAAGTTCTAATGGGAACATTTTGATAAAAAAGCAAATCTGGTTATATTATTGCTAGATAACATTTTCAGTTGGCTTATTAGCTTTTGCTGATATAGGTTTGATAAGGCGAACTTTGGCTCCTACGGTGAAGTAGACAGCAGAGGTATTTTTGTTGAAGGCCCCTTCCGAGAAACAATAGAAATGGCAAGACTAAAAATAACTGAATTTTTGCCAGATTTCGGTATGAAGTGACCATGTTTTACCTGTGGATGCAGCATTTCCTGTAAAGTTGTATTTAATTAGGCCTTTCTCAGTAACTGCGGTAGCTGACTACATAGATAAATTTATTATCTCGGGCAAGGAAGTTTTTCTGTAACATTTAACTTTAGAATTTTTGTATAATACTATCAAAACCAGTGCACAAAATTCAGTTCTCATCGTGAAAGCTAAACCTTAGTAGACGTCTTACGTGATCTCTAATCAATAAGTGAGGCTGGTGTATTTTTCCACGATGTATACCGAAATGTACCAAAAAAATTATAAAAAGATGTTTCATTATGAGTAATCATCGAAGTGACTGAAAATTCTGAATATTTTGAACAAAATCTAATATAAAGAACATTAAGCAATGTTATGATGTATTAACTTTTTTCTTTTGGGCGTCTTCAGTGGCAAGTTGCGTGGACGAAGATACCTTGCAGAGAATAAAGGCGAAACGCGTACGGCACGCAAATTGTTTCAGTCAGTTGTTAAGACTGTCCAAAAGTAAAAAAAATATCAATATACCGTAGTATTACTCGCAACTGAGCAAGATAGACTACAAAAGTTTCTTGAAACTGCTGAATGTGTTATTTGTAGTATTAATCTTTTATCAACTTCCATTCGCGGTACGGTGTTCAATGATTTATTGTTTTTCCTGTCCCACGTCACACAACGTTCTTTGACCAGCATCGATCACAATTCCAGACACTGCAACTTGGCACTTCGCGCTTGATGCGTCGCACAGCGCTCACATGAGACAATTGAACCGCTACCGCTGGCGACTTAATATTTTCGTCAGATCGTGAAGCCGCGTTCGCAAGTTTGCTCACGTAGAACGTAGTCTTAGCGATGCTCAACGCACGACAAATTACTCGACGTATTGCTCCGGAGCCATTAATTCGGAAACGTTTATTGGCGGATCCAGATTAATCCTATGCAGTACATGTATTAAAACCCATCTACATAAAGGCCAGCAGCCTCGCTTCGACCCGAGACATTGTGAAACTTATCACTACCCCGAAAACAAGTCCCTGTGTAGCACTCCAAACGCTTTCACTGTCAGTACAATATTTTCGTAGTTAATCTACATTCATGTAACGGTTAGCGCAGAAAGATAAGTTTTCCCAGATTTCGCACAATATGTCTAGTCGATATTTTAAGTTCTTTCGAAGTGAAACTACGTACAGCATGCTGTGTATGCAACCCGCGAAACTTTCACGTACACCATGAAGACTACTTCGTTCCACGACGACAATGACTTCAGCGCTTACCATACAGCTACGGAGAGACAAAAGAAACCAACATCCGGATGTATGGGGGCAGAGGCATTAGTATTTTAATACTCACGTTTTCATTACTATGATTCTTAAGAGGGTTGTTAAATCTTTAGAAAGGAACTTCCTACTAATTCAAAAAGTCCCAAGAACATGTTTTAAAATGTTTCATGAAGAAAAAAAATTGTGTGAAATGACGAATCACAATAAAAGTATGAGCCGTGACATGAGAAATTAAGGGACACGGAAAACACACTGTTTGCCTTGAAGGTGTTCTCTCAAGATTAGATATTGGACGCATTATGCCTCCTGCTTTATAGAAGCTGCGTCAAAAACTACAAATTACAGGTGTACGGAATACAGCGCACGGCAGGACAACGAGATTTCAACATGCATGCAAGTCCTAAGAAATTCGCATTGGGGCTAGCTACTACAACCGTTACGAAGTACATGAAATGTATTCGCAGTTGCGAATTTGGATAACTATCAGCTCTATAATGGAAATTTATGCCGGACCTCTACTCTAATCCGGATTTACCGCTTATCGCGAGTGCTTGTCTTACCATTTAGGCTACTCAAGAACCAGCAGACCCAAACTTATGTCGTCAACCACTTTTCTACAACCTATACTCTTACACCGATTATGTACACTCCCGTACAGGGAAGATATTTGAGAGTCGATTGCCCGGTGTCGGCTTTTTTTTTTGTGGTTTTAGGGCGCACAACTTCAATGGTCATTAGCGCCCTGACTACTCTAAAAATGCACCGCGAGGCACAAGTTGACAACTAAAAGGGAAAACACGATAAAAGAGACTGACAGGCATAGGATTAAAAAACAACATCAAATGTCCTTAGCGAGGTTCGTCAAACTGATAAAACAAAGAACACGAGCAGCTGCTCGTGGGTCATCCGCTAAAATTGCATCGAAAGTATTAGGCAGTTTAAGATCGAGGCGCAGTTGGTTAAGATCTGGACAGGACATTAAAATGTGTCTAACCGTCAGCAAGTGCCCACATGGGCAGAACGGCGCAGGCGCAGCCGTCAGCAGATGGCGATGGCTGAACCGGCAGTGTCCAATTCGTAACCTTGCTAAAACGACCTCCTCCCGCCGAGAAGGGCGTGAGGAGGACGTCCAAGCCACGGGAAGAGGTTTTAAGGCCCGAAGCTTGTTGTCGGTAAGTGCAGCCCAATCGGCATGCCACAGCGACACAACGCGCCGACAAATGACCCTGCTAAAATCGGACGAAGGGACACAACAAGAAGCTGTCCGAGGCTGGAGGACCGCAGCCTTGGCCGCGGCATCTGCAGCTTCGTTCCCAGGGATACCGACATGGCCAGGAACCCACATAAAGCTAACCGGCGGACCGACGTCCACCAGCCGCTGAAGAGAGCGTTGGATCCGGTGTACGAAAGGGTGAACCGGGTACGGATCACTGAGGCTCTGGATGGCGCTCAGAGAATCTGAGCAGATGACATAAGCAGAATGTCGGTGGCGGCAGATGTAAAGAACAGCCTGGTAGAGGGCAAAGAGCTCAGCTGTGAAGACCGAACAATGGCCATGGAGCCGGTATTTGAAACTTTGTGCCCCGACAATAAAAGAACACCCGACCCCGTCATTGGTCTTAGAGCCATCTGTAGAAATGAAGGTCATGTTGATGAACTTCGAACGAAGTTCCAAAAAACGGGAGTGGTAGACCGAACCGGGGTGACCTCTTTCGGGAGCGAGCTGAGGTCAAGGTGAACGCGGACCTGAGCCTGGAGCCAAGGTGGCGTGCGGCTCTCGCCCACTCCAAAGGTTGCAGGGAGTGAAAAATTAAGGTGTTGAAGGAGGCGACGAAAGCGAACTCCAGGGGGTAGCAGGGCAGAGACATACAACCCGTATTGAAGGTCAAGAGAGTCGTCAAAAAAGGAACAATAAGACGGATGGTCGGGCATTGACAGTAGCCGACAGGCATACCGACAAAGCAGTATATCGCGCCGGTAAGTGAGTGGCAAGTCGCCAGCGTCAGCATGAAGACTCTCTACGGGACTGGTATAAAATGCTCCGATCGCAAGTCGTAAACCCCGATGTTGTATGGAGTTGAGGCGGCGTAAGATGGATGGCCGTGCAGAGGAGTATACGAAGCTCCCATAATCCAGCTTGGAGCGGACGATCGACCGATATAGACGAAGTAGGACGGTTCGATCCGCTCCCCACGACATACCACTGAGAACACGGAGGACATTTAAAGAACGGGTACAACGGGCGGCCAAATATGACACATGTGGAGACCAGCTAAGTTTCCTGTCAAAGGTAAGGCCTAAAAATTTGGTGGTCTCCACGATTGGGAGAGCAACGGGACCAAGTCGTAAGGACGGTGGGAGAAACTCTTTGTAGCGCCAGAAGTTAATACAGACCGTCTTCTCGGCAGAAAAACGGAAGCCATTGGCGACACTCCAGGAGTAAAGACGGTCAAGAGAACGCTGAAGACAGCGCTCCAGGACACGTGTACGCTGCGCGCTGCAATAGATGGTAAAATCGTCCACAAAAAGGGAGCCTGATACATCAGCTGGGAGGCAATCCATTATTGGATTGATCGCGATGGCGAACAGAGCGACGCTCAAAACCGAGCCCTGTGGCACCCCATTCTCCTGGCGAAAGGTGTCTGACAGGACAGAACCCACACGTACCCTGAACTGTCGATCCATTAAAAAGGAACGAATAAAAAGAGGGAGGCGACCGCGAAGGCCCCATGTATGCATGGTGCGGAGAATGCCCGCCCTCCAACAGGTGTCGTAAGCCTTCTCCAAATCAAAGAACACAGCCGCGGTCGGGCGCTTCCGCAAGAAGTTATTCATAATGAAGGTCGACAAGGTAACCAGATGGTCAACAGCAGAGCGGCGCCTACGAAATCCACATTGGACATTGGTAAGTAGGCTTCGAGACTCGAGCAGCCAAACCAATCGAGAGTTAACCATTCGCTCCATCACTTTACAGACACAGCTGGTAAGTGAGATAGGTCGATAACTGGAAGGCAAGTGCTTTTCCTTCCCCGGCTTAGGAATCGGGACAACAATAGACTCGCGCCAGCATGCGGGAACATGTCCCTCAATCCAGATGCGATTGTATGTATGAAGAAGAAAACCTTTACCCGCAGGAGGAAGGTTCTTCAGCATCTGAATATGAATAGAATCAGGCCCTGGAGCGGAGGACCGTGATCGGCCAAGTGCGGTTTCGAGTTCCCGCATGGTGAATGGGGCATTATAACTTTCACGATTCGAGGAGCAAAAGTCAGGTGGCCTAGCCTCCTCTGCCTGTTTGCGGGGGAGGAAGGCAGGGTGGTAATGAGCGGAGCTCGAAACCTCGGCGAAAAAGCGGCCGAAGGCATTGGAGACAGCCTCAGGGGCCACAAGGACTTCATTCGCGACCTCCAAGCCAGAAACTGGGGAGTGGACCTTAGTGCCAGATAGCCGGCGCAGGCTACCCCAGACAACAGAAGGAGTAAAACTGTTGAAAGTGCTTGTGAAAGCAGCCCAGCTGGCTTTCTTGCTTTCTTTAATAATACGACGACACTGAGCACGTAAACGTTTATAATTAATACAATTCGCCACTGTAGGGTGGCGTTTAAAGGTGCGTAAAGCACGTCGACGAGCACGTAAAGCGTCTCTACATGCTGCGGTCCACCAGGGGACCGGTACGCGACGTGGAGAAGAAGTAGGGTGAGGGATGGAATATTCAGCAGCAGCGAGAATGACTTCCGTGAGGTGTGCGACCTGACGATCGCAGCTTGTGAAGGTTTGATCCTGAAACGTCGCCCTGGAAGAAAAGAGCCCCCAGTCTGCCTTGGAGATGGTCCAACTAGAGGAGCATGGAGAGGGAGTATGCTGCAGGAGATGGATAACACACGGGAAGTGGTCGCTCGAATATGTATCAGCAAGTGCATACCACTCAAACCGGCGTGCAAGTTGGGGAGTACATATGGAGAGGTCTAAATGGGAATAGGTATGAGATGTGTCCGAAAGAAAAGTAGGGGCGCCAGTATTAAGGCAGACAAGATTGAGCTGGTTGAAAAGGTCTGCGAACAAGGAGCCCCTCGGGCAGGAGGCTGGAGAACCCCAAAGGGGATGGTGGGCATTCAAGTCTCCAGTTAACAAAAACGGTGCAGGTAGCTGAGCAATAAGTTGGATCATGTCTGCCCTGGTAACGGCAGAGGACGATGGAGTGTAAACGGTACAAAAGGAAAACGTAAAAGTGGGGAGAGTAATGCGGATGGCAACTGCCTGCAGGCCGGTGTGCAACGTGATGGGATCGTAGTAAATATCATCCCGGACCAGCAACATAACCCCTCCATGAGCTGGGATACCTACCACAGGGGGTAGGTCAAAACGCACAGAGGTGTAGTGTGCCAAGGCAATGTGATCGCATGGGCGTAGCTTCGTTTCCTGGAGGGCTACGACGAGCGGACGATGCAAGCGGAGCAGCAACTTCAAGTCCTCTCGGTTGGAGCGAATGCTGCGAATATTCCAGTGAATAAGTGCCATCGTAAGAAAAGGAAGATGAGAGAAGGGGTCACCTCGAAGGCCGCTTAGGGCCTGGCTTCGAGCGAGCACTGCCGCCGCTATCAGTAGGCGGACAGTCATCGTCCATGGGGTCTATAGGGTCATCGGCCATCTCGGGAGGATGGCCGGGAGGGGGAGCTTCCTCCGCCGGTGAACGGCCAGATATACGGCTACCGGCGGTGCGGCCAGGCGAAACGGATGACGGCCTGGGGCGGCAACCGCTGGGAGGCGCAGGAGAAGAAATGCGCCGTGGCGGAGAAGGAGAACTGTGCTTCCTATGCGCCTTTTTGGAAGGACGTTTGGTGGAAGTACCGGTCGAAGGCTGGGAGGTCGAGGGACGGAGGAAGTCTGCACGGGATGGTTCCTTCTTGAAGGACCGTGCATCTGACTTCGGGGTCTTCGACTTAGCAGAAGCTGAGGAAGTGGCTGGTGTCTGTGGTGTGATGGGAGGAAGAGGAGACGTCGACCGCGCGATCTTAGCACTGGCCGAACGGACGACCGTGGTGCTGAAGGTCAGATCGCATGTCTGGGTTGCGACCTCCCGGGTAGTCCGAGGAGAGGCGAGGACAGTACTGTATTTCCCCGCTGGGAGCAGCGTGGGCTTCCTACTAGCCAACAGCTTGCGAGCAGCCGAGGTGGACACTTTCTCTTTGACACGAATTTCTTGGATGCAACGTTCGTCCTTATAGACAGGACAGTCGCGGGAGGATGCGGCATGGTCACCCTGACCGTTCACACAACGAGGAGACGGAGGTGGACAGTCACCCTCATGGGCATCCCTGCCACAAGTGACACATTTAGCCGCATTGGAGCAAGACTGTCGAGTGTGATTGAAACGCTGACACTGGTAGCAGCGCGTAGGTGTCGGGACATAGGGGCGAACAGAAATAACCTCGTAGCCTGCCTTGATGCGCGATGGCAGCTTAACACTATCGAAGGTCAAGAAAAGTGTCCGGGTCGGTACAAGGTCGTTGTTGACCTTTTTCATGACCCTATGGACAGCCGTCACGCCCTGCTCAGCGAGGAAAGATTGAAGCTCCTCGTCAGTCAATCCGTCGAGGGAGCTACTATAGACTACACCACGAGACGAATTCAAAGTTCGGTGGGCCTCCACCCGGACAGGGAACGTGTACAAGAGTGTGGCCCGAAGCAGTTTTTGTGCCTGAAAGGCATTCTCAGTTTCTAGTAATAAGGTACCGTTACGCAACCTGGTACAAGATTTGACAGATCTGGCTATGGCATCTACGCCCTTCTGAATAACGAAAGGGTTGACAGAGGAAAAATCCTTTCCGTCCTCAGATCGAGAAACTACGAGGAACTGTGGGGCAGGCGGTAGTACTTTTGTCACTGTTGGCTGGTCACGTTTCCGTTTTTGGGTCGAAGTCGAAAGCGATGGAGTAGAATCCATTGCGGAGGAATCCCCCATGATTGCCAGCGTCTCCGATGGCGCGCTCCTTCCTTGTGGGGACCCTCTCAGAGGGCACTCCCGCCTTAGGTGAATGTTTACACCTCAGGTCACACCTCCCGAGAAACAGACGGAGGGACCAATCGGCATGGTCAGAAGGTATCAGCTCAGGCAATCACCCCTCCCCGGGCCTGGCCTTTACCAGGGGGTACGCGCGTGCCTTACATGTCTACCCAGGGCGGGGACTTACGCGTTACCCCGTCACCGGCTACGCGTGCGAACGCGTGGGTCGGCCTTCAGACACGCACAGGGAGGAAGGAAGAAGAGGAAAAAGAAGAGAGAGGGAGAAAGAGGACAGACTGTCTCAAACGCCGAGGCGGAGACCAGAGAAGGCAAGGAGAAGAAGGCAAGGAGAAAAAGGCAATGAGAAGGCAAGGAGAAAAAGGCAATGAGAAGGCAAGGAGAAAAAGGCAATGAGAAGGCAAGGAGAAAAAGGCAATGAGAAGGCAAGGAGAAAAAGGCAATGAGAAGGCAAGGAGAAAAAGGCAATGAGAAGGCAAGGAGAAAAAGGCAATGAGAAGGCAAGGAGAAAAAGGCAATGAGAAGGCAAGGAGAAAAAGGCAATGAGAAGGCAAGGAGAAAAAGGCAATGAGAAGGCAAGGAGAAAAAGGCAATGAGAAGGCAAGGAGAAAAAGGCAATGAGAAGGCAAGGAGAAAAAGGCAATGAGAAGGCAAGGAGAAGTCAAGGGAAAGAGTAAGGAAGACAGTGAGGTGGAGAAGAGCAAAGAAAGGAACCAACAAAAGAAAGGAAGAAAGAAACGAGAAGTGAAAAACCAAAAAGACCACGATTATAGGTCGTGAAACCGTCCGTCTCCGGACGCAGGCGCTAACTACCCCCGTGAGGGGGATGGACTCCTTTTAGTCGCCTCTTACGACAGGCAGGAATACCTCGGGCCTATTCTAATCCCCGGACCCGCAGGGGGAGCGGTGTCGGCGAAGAATAAGGCACTACAGTATTCGTGGAACAGCTGTAATCGCCGCAGTCATGCACGTCAGATTCGTTGCCTCGTACTTAGAAACACAGCCACTTCAATTCAATATCGTATTTATCCGCCTACACCAAGTAAGTGACTCATTTTAAATATATCCACTGTATGGGAATATACGTGATGGTTACAGGTTGTAGACACATGGTTGACGAGTGGAAGTTTGGGTCTGGCCTTGAATCTTGTTCTGATAGCCTCATGCTATGGCGATTGCTCCCAGTCCGGCACTAACTTTGTCATTCCATCATACAGCTGATGGTTGTCCGCATTCGCAATTACGAATACATTTTATGTATTCCAGATTTAGTTTCCGTTCTCAGATGTGAGGAAGGGCTGATACCTTACAATTTTACATGTACAGGGCATTTCACGATTCCTATTACAAGTATCTAGACGCTGTAGAGGGGACTTGGATGAAGTCTATTATGTTATACGTGTCCTAAAGTATACCACTTAGATGTAAAACATGTTTGAAGAGCAAAAGACTTTCCAATTGCTTGATTCACGGTACACAGCAGAAACAGAAGCCCAACCTGTGCGCTCTACATGATTCCGTGGCATGGGCAGTATGTAGAGTAATCGGCGACGTGTTCTCTTCCACATGACTAAGGACTTCCTCTTCACAAGCAAGATTGCGGCGCGGCTGTGGAGCACCACAGTTCATCCCCCTAGCTGCGAACGTACCAATTTCTCTGAGCCGTTGTTATATAACGTGATGAAAATCGCATGTAAAGCCGTAATTGCGACGTCGAGTGACGGCGGCGCACTCTTCCCAGTTTGTGAGAGCATCGTGAAGGGGAGATTTGAAAGTTATCCGATCTTCGAATTTATATCCGCGCGGTTCGTTTCCGGGCAATGGTACCTCAGCAAAACTTTTTCACTAAGTCCCCTCTATAACCCCTGGAAGTCTGTAGTAGGAATTGTCGACACCATTTATGTATTGAACACTGAACAAAAATCAGCGTGGACCAGTCTCTGTCCATCCCATGTGTAACTGGGAGCCCCGCTTCTAATGACTGCAGTTCTAACAGGTAACCATGAGGGCACGTTGTCCCTAAATACACGGTTATCACCCCTTGCCTCTTGTGTATTCTTTCTGGAAAGACGGACTTGTGTATGAAGTATCTACATCGTTACTCTGCAATTCACACTTTAGTGCCTGGCAGAGGGTTCATCGAACCCTCTTCATACTACTACTATACCACTCATGAATGACGCGTAGGAAAAAGGAACATTAAATCTATCCGTTCGAGCTCTGATTTCTCTTATTATTATGATCATTTCTCCCTACGTAGGTGGGTGTCAACAAAATATTTTCGCATTCGGAAGAGAAAGTTGGTGATTGAAATTTCGTAAATAGGTCTCGCCGCAAAGAAAACCGCCTTCGTTTCAGTGACTGTGACCCCAACTCTCGTATATCATATCAGTGACACACTCACCCCTATTGCGCAGTAGCACGAAACGAGCTGCCCTTCTTTGCACTTTTTCGATGTCTTCAGTCAATCCTACCTGGTAAGGATCCCACACCGCGCAGCAATATCCCAGCAGAGGACGGACAATTGTAATTTAGTATGATAGGCGTCATGATGTACGATATTTTTAACTTTTTCAGCCTTTCTAGACTTTCAGTCTATAGACCTATACCTCTTTCAGGGTATAGTGTTCATTTCCAATGAATGCCTTTCATTTCAGCGCAGCGTTCTCGGGCAGCTGTCACTAGGCGGTCTTCTCTTTAGTAACAGCCGGCATCAGCCGCATTTCTCAACAGCACAGTTTCGGACTCTGAAGCTGTGTTATCTGCCAAGCTCTGTATAGCGTGGGGAAATCATTTCGCGGAAGCACGACCGCTTCCGTGTAATCCCTCCGTCTACCGCTGAGGAAACACTTCCCTACTTTCTTCAACCACAAAAAATCTGTCCTCAGTCGATAGAGGTCAACAACGTACAATAAAGTAGAATAACTACAAAGTTAGTTAGCCAATTAAATTGTTATTCAATATATCAGTTACATGTAATTTGTTAGGTTAATAGCGGACTTTTACATTGCTACTTAATCACATCACAACCAATAATTTGAGCATATCAACTTTCTTATTGTGTTGAGGCTGTTAACTGGCTATCTTTTATCACCGGACCAAGTTTGATGGCGTTCATCATTGGAATATTATAACTGATCTGGCAAGAGGTTAAAACTGTAAACAAGTAATCAATTATAAAGTGATAGCACACTATTTCTTTTAATTGCTGTTGTGCAGCTGTGGAGTCAATCTCTGCGGTTGCTGTGGCGCTCTCTCCACATATCTGAATTTAGAGATGGATTCCATCTGTACAGTATCTTGTAGCTTTGACAAATTTTTGGCTGTTTGAAAGGTTCGCGACACCTACGGGTTAGGAAACCGTCTGACTACTGCCTTCTGAAGTTAACCGGATTGACTGGCGTAGCGGAAACAGAGCAGAAGCTGCTTAATGTTTGCTCCTGAGAGCTGATCTTCCCAATATGGAGAGGTTGAAACGTTGTAGAGGTTTGTCCATTCCGTATTCTTGTAACTGATGTACGCCGTCGTGTAAGCTTTAACTCTGTATTCAATACTGTAGAATCTGTGCTAAGTTTTTCCTTCTGTCACCCGAGAGGTTTTCCATAATCGGTAGCAATCATCGAATGCCTGCTTAATTACAGTGATTACGAAATCTGTACAAATTAGACGAACGAAGTAAAGTATCCCTCCGGTGATGCGACTCTACTAGTTGGTCAACAATTTTGTCTGATCACGGCATTCCCTATGACTCAGAAGTTGCTGTTGTCTCTACTGTTTGATACACTGATTAGCTCCTGCCTGTCAAACAGGTAGTGATTCGTTTTCACGTTCAGAGACTTGTGTTCGTTTGTTTTGCAGAAGCGCTCCACCAATTTTATCACAATATCGTTAATGTTATACAGTGCGTATCTGAGCGCCTCTCTCACTGGTAGAACTTCAGCCGTAAATCTGCTCGTTCCAGTGGGAATCTTTTACATAATGTGTGTGTGTGTGTGTGTGTGTGTGTGTGTGTGTGTGTGTGTGTGTGTGTGTGTGTTATCAGCTCTTACTCGACTCCACTGTCTTCGTCCCCGTCGACTTCTGAGAAGTGCAGGTAGTTGAACGGAGTTACATCGAGTAAGTATGGCGAGTAGGAATAACTTTTTTAGCCAAATATTCCTGAATAGTTTTAGCCGTATGCAGACATGCTTTGTCACGGCGTACCCAACCGTTCGTACGCCACTTCTGTAGATAACATGAAGTGTATTCATAGCTTCAAATACGAACAACCGTCAACTGCGCAAGTGATCGCCGACAATGAAAATTTGTGCCGGTTAGGGATTAACCCTGAGTTCCCACTTTACGCGAGCGGTCGGCTTAACCGCTTTGGTTATCCGCACACGACTCACGCCCAGTCACAAACTTCCATATGCCTTCGTTCCTACGTCACAACATTTACCAGTACACACACACATTATGTAATTCCCCTACAGGTGATAATACGATGTTGCAGTCCCTGTGTTGTGAATAAGAACGATAGTGTTCCTTCGGACGTGCATGCATGTTCCAAGAACATTGGATCGTTCTTGACTGTCATGGGGGCGACCTGGGTTCGATTCACGGCTGACTCATTTTTATGAATGATGCATGTTATACGAGCGTTACCAAAATATGCAAATATGAAAAATAATTTAGTGCTTTTTCTTTTAAGCACTTCATTGTACTTTTATAGAAGATGGTTACCGAAGAATTTATATCTGCAATGAAAACTGGAATTTTGTGAGGCATGTGGTAGAAATCTATAAATGACCCAAAATGACTAACCAGTGATCCAGCTGTAACCAGTCTCAAGCGCTACCGATCTTTCTTCCATCTTTGTATTATACGCTTCACGGAGATGCTCGTACAAAATAAAACTGTTTAAAAATTCGCACCTGCCATTAATTGATCACGGATCGCCCACATGACATGCGAGCATCCTACCACGAAGCCAAATTTCCTAGCTTTAGCCAATTAACATTGCTTGTAGGAGTTCATAGTCAATTTTTTTAGTTGCTTCGACTGGCTTCGGATGATTGGTGATCAAGTTCTGAAATTCAGGTTCCATAAATACTGAGTGGGACGAAAGTGGTCAAGACAATTTGAAACTATTTGTGGCAGCATTAGCGGAGGGGGGAAAGACCTCCAGTTACTTCTAACAGAATGGAGGAACTTCCCTTGCAGCCGGCCGAATCTGAGCACATTTACACAATCTTCACGCTAGACAGTTTGCAGAAGTCAAGACCGGTAGCAGTCCTAGCTGGCCACCCATGTCACCTAATCTTGTCAGTGTGTGATTACTTTGTGTGGGGAGCCCTCAAGTCTAAGGTGTATCGCAACAACCTTCAGTATTCCAGAACTGCAGCTGGCATTTCGGATGAGACTGCAGCAATTCCAGTAGTCCAGCCTTCAGCAACTTCTGAATCAGAGCCCGAAAGTGTCACGAGTATTTCCTTTCCTTTGTTGCCTCTCTGTACCCTGGAACTCTGTTCCCTGGATACTTTTATTTGCCCCACATTGCATAAAAAATCCGATTACCATGTGGTCTCCTAGTTAGACATTCAGTGCGCTTCAACAAGTCTCCCAAAGTTAAGGAGTGTCATACTGACACGCCATTCTTTGATGCCTGCCATCACACACCGCAAACTAGGGAAAAGGGACAATGGAAATACGCACAGGAACAACTAGCCCAAACACTCAACTCTTAGTCACTTGCCATACTGGATCAATGAGATCAGATGGAAGACTTATGCGCGTTTCGGTGTACCCGTAACCCTCTGTGCACTAAATTTACACTACTGGCCATTAAAATTGCTACCCCCAGAAGAAATGCAGATGATAAACGGGTATTCATTGGACAAACATATTATATTAGAATTGACATGTGATTACATTTTCACACAATTTGGGTGCATAGATGCTGAGAAATCAGTACCCAAAACAACCACTGCTGGCCGTAATAACGGCCTCGATACACGCGGGCATTGAGTCAAACAGAGCTTGGATGGCGTGTACAAGTACAGCTGCCCATGCAGCTTCAACACGATACCACAGTTCATGAAGAGTAGTGACTGGCGTATTGAGACGAGCCAGTTGCTCGGCCACCATTGACCAGACGTTTCCAGTCGGTGAGAGATCTGTAGAATGTGCTGGCTACGGTAGCAGTCTTACATTTTCTGTATCCAGAAAGGCCCATACAGGACCTGCAACATGCGGTCGTGCATTATCCTGCTGAAATGTAGGGTTTCACAGGGATCGAATGAAGGGTAGAGCCACGGGTCGTAACACATCTGAAATGTAACGTTCACCATTCAAAGTGCTGTCAATGCGAACAAGAGGTGAGCGAGACGTGTAACCAATGGCACCCCATACCATCACGCCGGGTGATACGCTAGTATGGCGATGACGAATACACGCTTCCAATGTGCGTTCACCACGATGTCGCCAAACACGGATGCGACCATCATGATACTGTAAACAGAACCTGGATTCATCCGAAAAAATGACGTTTTACCATTCGTGCACCCAGGTTCGTCGATGAATACACCATCGCAGGCGCTCCTGTGTGTGATGCAGCGTCAAGGGTAACCGCAGCCACGGTCTCCGAGCTGATAGTCGATGCTGCTGCAAACGTCCCCATCTGTTGACTCGGGGATCGAGACGTGGCTGCACGATCCGTTACAGCCATGCGGATAAGATGCCTGTCATACAGACTGCTAGTGATACGAGGCCCTTTGGATTCAGCACGACGTTCCGTATTACCCTCCTGAACCCACCGATTCCATATTCTGCTACGTCATTGGATCTCTACCAACGCGAGCAGCAATGTCGCGATACAATAAACCGCAATAGCGATAGGCTACAATCCGACCTTTATCAAAGTCGGAAACGTGATGGTACGCATTTCTCCTCCTTACACGAGGCATCACAACAACGCTGCACCAGGCAACGCTGGTCAACTGCTGTTTGTTTATGAGAAATCGGTTGGAAACTTTAATCATGTCAGCACGTTGTAGGTGTCGCCACCGGCGCCAATCTTGTGTGAAGGCTCTGAAAAGCTAATCATTTGCATATCACAGCATCTTCGTCCTGTCGGTTAAATTTCGCGTCTGTAGCACGTCATCTTCGTGGTGTAGCAATTTTAACGGCCAATAGTGAATATTTCGAGTACTTCAGGACACCACGTTTTGCCTGCGTACAGTGGGAAAGCAGCAGCAGTGGTGAGCGGTCGTGCTGATGCGCAGCCGGAATCGAACGGGGCCTTAAGAGTTGGCCGTCCCCTCCTATCCTTTCCCGTGGTCCCTGCTGCCGGGGCGCGTGACCCTCGCTGACGTCAGCACGCTGGAATCCCGCCATGTGCGGCGCCGTGCGGTCAGCTCCGGTCGCCTCCGCAATCCGCGTTCCCGTCTCCCGTAACCCGTCTCGGGTTTCGGCTGAGCAGCTGCAGCAGCCGGCTATCTGAGCAGCGGATGTAGGCGTCAGCCGCAGACAGCACCTTGGCCGCCTCTGGAACACACTAGATAACTCCCCTGTGGTACCGGCGGCTTACACGCCTTCCCCTGTTCTGTCTCAGATTTATATCCCACCTGAAGGAAATCGCTTTAAGGTCACTGATAAGAGGTATTGGCTTATGGCGAAAGGAGCGGGTGATATGTAGATGACCACAGCGCCATTTACACAAAATTTCACTGAACACCTCGTGGAGTTCTACAGGGTGATACAGAAAGATAGATTTCAATTGTCTTTTACAAATTATGATAGCTAGAAACTCACTGCGCGTATCACTAGCTATATGAAGTTCGAAGTTATGTTCGCACAGACGCTATACTACTCAACATGAGCACTATAGTTTGCTCGAGAAACATCGAAACTATACTGTTGCACTCCACACAGGAATCAACAGGTCCCTGTTTACTGATTTGACGTCTACAGCAATTTTACTTTTCACCTTTAAGAGCAGCTGCCATAGGTGAGAAACTGTCTTCAGAATGAGATTTTCACTCTGCAGCAGAGTGTGCTCTGATATGGGACTTCCTGGCAGATTGTAAGTGTGTGCGGATCGAGACTAATTCAGGATATTTGCCTTTCACCGACGAAGGCTCAACAACGTGAGCTGCCCAAGCACGACTCATTCCCGTCCTCACAGCTTTACTTCTGCCAGTACCTCGTCTCCTACCTTCCAAACTTCACAGAAGCTCTCCTGCAAACCTTGCAGAACTAGCACTCCTGAAAGAAAGGATATTGTAGAGACATGGTTTAGCCACAGTCTGGGGGATTTCCGTATCAGATCACACTCCGTTACAGAGTGAAAATTTCATTCTGAAAACATCCCCCCAGGCTGTGGCTAATCCATGTCTGCGCAATATCCTTCCTTCCAGGAGTGCTAGTTCTGCAAGGTTCGCAGGAGCGCTTCTGTGAAGTTTGGAAGGCAGGAGACGAGATACTGGTAGAAGTAAAGCTGTGAGGGCGAGGCGTGAGTCGTGCTTTGGTAGCTCATATGGCAGAGTACATATCGGCGAAATGCGAAGGTCCCGATTTTGAATCTCGGTACGGCACACAGTTTTAATCTGCGAGCAAGTTTCAAAGACTCTTGTTATCCCCACAGAAAAAAACTATGTATGAGGTCTCGCGAACTTAAGATGCCAAAAGCAGTAAACAAGATCTTTTCCACCTTCCAAATTAACGTTGTGGAATGGTGGTAGGATAACGCCGCACCTCAAGGTTAAAGTGAGGCAGGGTGCCTTCTTGCATGTGAGTGAAATCATTAGAATCTTCGTGAAATTAAATTGTTTCTTCTATTTCACGAAGACTTTGCAATATGTCCAATATGACATTCCTGTCAGTTTACTCCGCAAACAAGAAATATTCATGAACTGTCAACAGAGAAAGCGCAAAAAGGAGTTTCGGTGAGCAGTGTTCGACAACAGCCACGATTGTGACCCCCCAAACCCCTACGTCATGGCAAATTACATTACCGAATTGATTAAAAAGATTCGCCGAGATCATTCGTACGGAAAAAAAGTCTTCTGCCATATCCTGGAGAACTGAGAAGCAAAATTCTTACCTTGTGTTATGGTCGCCAGGACGAGATTGCTGCAGGTACTGCAACTTTTAGGCCCCCTATACGGAGGCGTCGTTTCAGAACACACCACACCGTTGTTTGAAGAAATTTAAGTTTCTGGCCTACCCGTATTGCGGACTTTTGAGGACTTCATACGAACCCATCTCTGATACTCTCCACTTTTCAGACCTGCGTGGCCCACCAGTACTTCCTTTGCATATGCAAGGAACTTCAAAGTATTTTGTATGCCAGTCAAATCTGTATGTGCCCCGACGGCTTCTTGCTGAATAGACGGCGGTATGCACGTTGCATTTTAACAGTTGATTGACTTTACCGAAATTCCAACACTCAAAATTATCTTTCTCGAGCTGTAGTCGCCACGTTGGTACAAACAGCAACGCAGCTGTGAAAAAACTTTGAACCTTCGTCCACCCGGTGATATACGCAATATGTTTATCTTTTTATTTTGTAAAAATTTAAATCTGTTCTTTCTTTTTGAATCACCCGGTGTATTTGCAAGGCTGTTAAGATCTTTATACGCTAACTTGTCAAGAATATATTGAAAGTACCTAACTCTTAGGATTTTACCTCTGGCAATGTGTATACGAGTTCATCGCTGATGAGAGTCCATGTTGAGCTGCAGGCTGGGAAGTTCAGTTCAAAGGCCGGAAGACGACACGGGAATACAAAAACGGAACTTGCCAAATGAAGCACACTGGTGATGAACTTTGGGTTCTTGCTAGCTTAACTTCCATGAATGGTTTCAAAAGGTAACAACAACATTGCAACAAGGAAAGATAAAATATCGAACATCAACTAAGGTGTATAATACTACCTGTATACCTACGCAAAAGCTCTGAAAATTGTTACAGGACTATTACAATCAGGACGCTCCATTATTTGTATATTAGTTTATGATCACGGAATAAGATCGTTAATACAGCGTCTAAGGTTTCCTGTCAAGGATTTGAGTCAAAGCTGCTGTATAGCAAAACTTCTGAATCGGTGGAAAAGGAAACGCGGAGGAATGCGTATAGACATGGGAGGAACGTGTTTCCATACACTACACTTTGTGAATGACCAAATCTTTATTATCAACGAAAAAGAATATGACATAAAAGCTACAGGTAGTAAATGATCGATGGAGTTAAAAACCCTTACAACAATTTATTTCAAAAGCTAGTGAAAGTATCCAGCATCTAACTCGATAAGGTGGAAATTTCAGCTAGCAGTAGTTACATTTTGGAAGAATTTACAAACGAATAACTCTAGACAAGACGCATTGTTGATACAGCCCTTGTCGCAGCGAAATAGGAAAGAAAAGGAAATACATTATTTATGAAACTCAAGTTTCTTGTATGGGAGCAGAGAAAGAAGAATTAGGAAACAAGAGGAATTTAGAGGCCACGGAAATATGTTCAAACGGTACTGGGAATATCCAGAAGAGAAAAAAGTGAGATTTCACTGTCAATGGGTATAGAAGGGTCATTAACGGACATAAAACCATTGAAGTGGTATTTTCATGGTAAACGGACGGGTGAGTCCAGGTTACCTAACAAGAATACGCAATGGATATCACATTAACGCAGCAAAGGTACAAAGCCGAGGAAAACTTGGAAAGAAGAACCTGTAGAAGGTCAAGAGTTGAAGACATCAATACGACGATAGACAATATGCGAAACTGGGCACTGGGCAGCGCCGGAAGGTATTCTAAAACAGTCTGACAGCTTTGCAAAGCATGTCGTCTAACACGGCAGAGAGGACTAAATAGGTATCCCCTTGGACTTTTTAAAATTAGAAGAAGTGTTAAATAGTGATTTTAACGTGTACAACCTTAAGAAAATCATCATTTACACAATTCTGAAGGAAAGAACGCGAGAACACACAATCCCAACAGATCATCACGCTTGCTCAGAAGAATAATTAATTTACTGGAGAATCTTAAGTGACATTTAATTGCTAAATAATTTTAGCTCTAGAAAAAGCAAATACACCACAGATTTGCACCGTTGTACTTTGAGGCGAAACTTCAGGAAAATCCAACTTTCATTGGATTTGTCAACCTAGAACCAGCGTTTGGTACTAAAACGTTTAAATAAGTTTCAAATTATCAAAAAACAGGTAAAGTATAGAGGAAGTTGGTTGGTATGAAATATGTAGCACAGCTAAGAGGGAACAATACTTTAAGGCAAAGGGCGAAACTCTTTGTAATGGGCGTAAGACAAGGACGCAGTCTCTCCAATTGTTCAACCTCTGCGTCAGACAGTAACGGAAATTGAAGTTTCAGTAAGGGGGAGGGGAGATTTAAATTCAAAGTGAATACGACACCAATAAGATCCGCTGATGGCACAGCTATCCTCAGTGAAAGGGAGTAAGGATTTGTAATCGATGCAAAATACGGACTAATGTCACGCAAAGGAAGTAATGACGGGCAGTAGGATTGAGATTAGCGATGAACTTACCAAATTGGGTACCAAGTAGTAGTCAAACTTAAGGAATTCTGCCACCTGAGATATAAAGCAACGCCAGACACGAGAAGCAGACTAGGAAAGGCAAAGAGGGCGTTACATGCCAAAACAGTCTACTAGTATCAAACATCGGCCTTATTTCGAGGAATAAATGCCTATGACCGGAACACAGCGTTGTATAGAAGTGAACTGAAGAAAAAACTGGAGAAGAGAATCGAAGCATTGGGGATGTAGCGCTACAGAATGATAGTCAAATTAAGTGGGCTTGTAAATGACAGTGTCGCTTCCCCTTCTCCAGTTCAGTCGCGTATGAGTCACGGAAAGAAAGATTGCCGTTAAGTCTCTGTGGGGCTCGAACCCCTCTATTTTTATCTTAATGGTCTTTTCGAGGGGAAAAAATGCATTTGTTGACTCTTCTAGCGTCTGCCACGAGTTGATCATCTGTGACGTTTTCTTGCTTACTTAATGAACCTGTAACGAAACTCGCTGCTCTTCTTTGGGTCTTCCGTATTTCCTCTATCTGTCCGATCTGGTACGGATGCATTACTGAAGAATTATCAGTAAGCTACTTCCTCTGTTGACATTTCCTGAGGATTCTTCCAAAGAATTTCAATCTGATATCTGCCTTACTCCCACAAATTTTATATGATCGTCCCACTTCAAATCGGTCCGTACGCATACTTCTAATTATTTTATGGAAACAACTACTTCCGGTGATTGTTCTGCAATTGGGTCATCATTCAATAATGGGACTGGACATTCATGTATTGGCAGTAAGTTACATTTTTTTTTTAATGTTTGGACTCAATTGCCACTTCCTGCACCAATCATCGATCCTCTTGCGGCCTTCCCGCTTTTCGTTAGAATTTTCTAGCACTTATCTGTACACTACGGCGTCATCCGATAATAGCCTAATCGAACGTCCGACGTTGCTATTACATCGAGAGACGGCCAGTTTTAGTGTCCTTATGGTTACGCAGCAGGCCTTGTCTGCGGCCTGGAGTGGCGGTACATAGTAGACTCCAGCGTGAGTCACGGGTCGAGTGACCGCCTCTGATTCACGCGACAAGGACGCTTGTGCCCCAAATGGGGACGGCGGCGCGGTGCGCGAAGCAGACCGCTGTCTGCTGTCTCCGAGCGCTGGCCGTATCTGGAGCACCCACATGGCTCGCCAGATAATCTCTTGTCCTCGCGCGACTAACAGCTACGTCGACTAAAGGCTAACAGTTTCTTTTTCTTCTCAGATTCCACTCTCAAACGTTAACATTTGATCGGTTGTTCCTTAGCACCTGAAGCTTTCGAAGTGCAAAAGTGATTCTGAAACTTTTCTCCATCCTCTCGCTGGTATTTTGTAAAATAATATACAAATAAGGATTTGGGCAAATTCATATCGTAGCCCACTGAAAACATTAAGGTAATATAATTACAGATACAAACACCAGAGTGCACTGTTAATAAGTCCAACATCTGACATTGTTCACTGTTGATTCAAACCTGTTAAGGTAATTTCTAATGAAAACTTTTCTTTAAAAACTTGGTACAAAGATTGTTATAACTTAATAATAAACAAGTAAAACCATACTTTCAACATTGTTCCACCTATAAGGAGGGTGGGCTATAATTTACGGAAAAGCTTTGAGGAACGTGGATCTGCAGCGGGGAAATTTACTGGGCGGCGAGGGGTAACAAATGACAACCAGATCTCCTGCCGTTACATCATTGGTTTTCTTCCAATCCATATCCATATGTGGCATACAGCAAACCAGAGCTTAAAAAACAGTTTTGGTTGCAATTTTAGTTTTTGTTTACTACCTGAGCCCCACCTTACTCTGTTACTCGCTCCTGTGAACGGGAACGCGTTATGCAGATCTTGGTGCCTCGCGTCCATCTAGAAAGGAACCTGAAGATGCCTGAATAAGGCGAAACGCGTCGTAAAATAAATTGCAACCAAGGCTTTTTAACCAATATTAGTTTTCTTATTTTGGAATTATCTTCAATATTAAGTCTATGCTACAAAACCGCAAACACACTAGCCAAGAAGCTATTTACAACGCTTTTAACGACATTTATTTTAACAAACGACTATGTAAACAAGTATACTTTAGCGTCTCAGGCCGTCTGACGAAATTTATCAACACTAATGGAAACAATACGTGAATAAAAACGTTATGAGTAAACCTATAGCTTCAATGAAGTTATTTCATAATTCCAGTTTTTTGTTTTGTGTTCGGTTAGGTTACGATGGGTAGTGACTTTTGGCCCACCTTGCATATTGTTTGGACTGTCAGAAACCGCTTCTGCTAAAACGTTCGGCCAGAAGTTTCAACAGAATGAAGTGGAAGCGGCAATAAAACTATCAGTAACTTAAGCTTTATCTTAAACGTCCTAAGTATTTTTGCGACAAGTTAAAACATTGGCATGTTTGTACTGGACATTAACGGGAAAATGCCGAGTTGCACTGTCTTTCGGAGTCCACATTAAGCCCCTAGGTCTTTCTATAACTGGCAGGATAAGTCAGTTCACAGGTCGTGGGATGTCAACGGCATAGCATGTAGTAAAGCACTGATGTTCACACTAATCTTCGGATTAATGAGAGTTTTGCTTTGCGAAGTTCTGTAAGCGGGCATGTAATTCTGTATAGTTTCATTTACATTGACAATATGGTGTGATTAACACCGATTGTGAGTGTTGGTAAGAGGAGTGGTGTGATTGTGTTGCCCTTCCAAGTAGATCATCCCGTCACAAGGTACTACGAATAAAAAATAGTGGTCATATGTAGCAAGTTGGAACAATGTGCCGGATATTTCTTTCCTGGACGCCTTGCACATGAAAGTATGTTACAAATTCCCATATGCTCTTTTTTTAACTTCTAAACAAATTTCTATTTGGTGCATTCAACTGCGTTACGATCAAAGGTAAGAAGCAACTAAGCTATGCTCCACACCGTTGTTACCGCACTCATTAACAACAAATATTATGGTTTCATTACGAACTTAATTGTACTGTGCTGGCATAGTAGTACAATCCACAGCCCTGGCTCCAATTGTGGAGAATAGGAAACTAGGAGAAACACGAGCTAGAAACGTTTAAACAGTACCACTATTTCTACGGGAACAGAATCACTATTGGTTATGTGGGATCCTAATATTACATATTCCTTCAGGTCAACATCCCTTTTTCTCAGCATATTAATCGTACACGTATGAATGAGGTATCGTTAGGAAGGTTTTTTAACCAGCTTCTGACATTGCATACCAATTTTGCGCCCTAACTTGGCATTTTGGAAAATTTACAAAAGAGAATTATCGTAAGCAAAAGAGCATCATGCACGCTCAGATTCATACCTGTATTTTATAAAGCCAATTTAATTCAGGAACAAGACTCCCTTTTCATACTATTGCCAATACCGTATTAGTGCCTTTTTAGTATTTATTAACTGGGTAATTTGTAAAAGCGTTGTCATAGATAATGACCGTGACCACTGTGGTAGTCAATCTCTGTCACAGAAGTTGGCTTTTCTAAATGAATATACTTTCCGAAATAAACATGTTTGTTGTCGTCGCCTTTAATTTGATATACCTATTGCTGTTACGGCCTAAAATGATTACTGTAATTGAAAATGTTTGTAGATTTAAAGTTTTAGGTTATGCAGCTCTACTGATAGCCCCTAATCTGCCAGTCGTACAGGCCTGGAAAAACATTCGAATGCGATACATTTTTGAACACGCGGTAACGGCTGTACAAGAATGTATGAAATTCGTGATTATTTCGGGTCGTTCGGTTAATTTTTTACGGATTTTGTACTTCATTGCCCGCAATTGGTCTTATCAAAACGACTACACTTCTTCCCAATATTGTTATTGACAACTGTAAAAATTGTCAAGTTTCGAACATGCCCCTGGTTTGCAATAATGCATTGTATCAACCCAATCTTAATGCTGCTGCGAAGCTTTGCAACTTTCTAAGATATCATCGATGCTTTTACCTACGCGCAGAGCTTAGAAGTAACCTGCTGCGCAACTAGCACAGTCCTCTACTCTCCACCTCAGCCGCCCGCCCACCCACCCACTCAGTTTACAGAAGAGTGAAAGCCAGCAGATCTTACACCTTTTGCATCTCAGGCGAATGGAAACCTTGATCGAGGCCATTGGCGAAGTGCCCTTACCGACGCCTTGGTGACTAACGGTGCCTCTCGCAGCATACATACTTCGTCAGCAGGTTGGTCACTCTCCAAACAAAAGCCGTGTCACTGTCAACAGATGTAGCCTGGAGAGGTAGCGATGACAGATCCTACAAGTAACTGATAAAGTGGAGTGAAGTTTCTACAGGATCCTCTGCCATCACTAAATAGATTATACACCGTTTGAACAAAGAGCAAATTTCGCTGTATTGGCACCCTAAGAGCTCACTGAAAATCTGGTCTCTTTGTACGCCATTAGAAAAGAGGATGCATTTTAAAGCGGCAGAAATGTTTCGATCCGTGTATTCGGTCCCATGGGGACTAATTTGTAGTAATTCTTCATAAGGTAGTCTAGGTAAGATGTAATTTTGTATTTCTGTACTCCGGAAATTTTCTGTAACCACTTGTTATATTACTGGTAATATCACAATCTGTCGCCCTTAAATATAACCACACACGAGTGAATTACGAGGCAGTGTCACTCAGTATTTCGAACAACATTGTGTAGCGAAGATACGCTATGGAACACCAATCGCTATTTAACGATGGTGACATTTTTCCAGTTTTACTGTGCTTATTAAGAAGTTTTCTTAGCTACAAAACTAGTTTCGACCTAAATCCACTTTCGAGCGTTTATATGTAGACACTACTGCTACGAAACGCGCGAAGACAATAGCGCAATCGTAATATTGGAAAATTACCCACAACGATCTGTCGTCGCGTGGAAATGGAAGTAAGCTCACAGACTGTGCTACAGTCCGTCAACGTAGACGGCATACTTAACACGCTGAAAATGGGCAAACATCTGATCCAGACCAATGAATAGTTTAAAACAGACCATGAATTTTAGAATTTGTGCACGTGTATTTATTCACATACTTAAAAGATAATAGATTATAAAACATGAAAAATGGTACAAATATTGAGGTCACCGATCAGTTGTTACAACCAGCCAAGCCACGTACGATCTGCTGACAGGTCGCATAACCTAGCGACGACAGTTTTCATCTGTCGCTCATCATTGGCGCCCTTTTACAAATGTGAACCTCAGGTTTTCATTGGGGGAGAATACTTCTGCTGCAGCTACGACACATTAAAATTTATGTAAATTGTCGCCAGTGGGTCTGAAAGGGTTGAATTTGAACAATCACAGATCATGTGGGGGAAGGCAAACGAAATAATGAGATTTATTAGCAGAAAAAACAAAATACAACGGGGCTATTAAAGAGACTGCTTACACTGCACTTGTCCGCCCTCTTGAGTACTGCTGTGCGGTGTGGAATCCGTATCAGGTGGTACTGACGGAGATCTCGAAAAAATTCAAAGGCAGTGCGTTCTACATTATCGCGAAATAAGAGACTGTGCCACGGTTATGATACGCGAAATGGAGAGGCAGTCATTAAGACAGGTGTGTTTCGTTGAGGCAGTATCTTATGAAATTTTAATCACAAACTTTCTCCTCTAAATGTGAAAATACTTTGTTCCCCTACATACGGAGAAATGATCGTAAAACAAATCAGATCTCTCACGGAAAAATTTAAAAGTTAGTTTCTCCCGCAAGCTGTTCGAGAGAGAGAAGGTAGAAAAATAGCATGAAGGTGGTTTGATGAACCCTCTGTCAAGCACTTTACTATGAATTGCAGAGGAATCATGCACACTTGGTGTTTTCTCACTCAGTATCCGAATGGTTACCATCACTGCTTCCAGTGCGGAAGTATCGAGTTCGATTCCCAGTACTTTTCTGTGGTGGCAAAGTCGAACGGAGTCCACTCGGGCTCATGAAGCCGGATGAAGAGCAGCTCTGATAAAGCAGCTGCTGCATCAGCTCGATCCATATACTGGCAACAACGGCTGGAGCCAGTGGCCACATGCTGAGTACGCCTCCCACGACCACAGATCGCTTCTTAGTACCTTTGTAGGCAGCAGTAGGCCAGTAAAGACCTTGGACCTAATGCCGGAGTTGGTTTACTTTGTATCTAATTGAAACCAGAGCAAAAACTATAGCGCCTGTCTGACAAAAACAGTGCCGGACTGGGACTCAAAGCCACGGCTCAGTGCACATCCCAGTGAAGCATTACACCTATACTCCGCAACCTAGCGTACGGTATTTGGGGGCGGGGGTGTTGCCCCGCACCGCTACTAGTCATTTTCTTTCCTGCTTCTCTCCCAAAAAAATAGAACGGGGAAAAACGACTATCAATATGCCTCTGTAGGAGCCCTAATTTCTCTTATATCTTCGCGGTCCCTCGGCGCAATTTCTGTTGGTGGCAGTAACATCGTTCTGCACTCAGGTTCAAATATCCGGAGATTCCCATTTCAGTTTTCGAAGCACCTCCGTAACATCTGCATTTTGTTAGAACCTGCGAGTAACAAATCTATCACCCCTTCTGAATTGCTTCGATGTCTTCCTTTAATACGACCTAGTGCGGATCCCGAACACACACTCAGTACTCCTATATGCTGTCTCCTTTACAGTTGAACCACACTTTCCTAGAATTCTCTCAATAACCGGAAGTGTTCACCTTTCTTACTACAATCTTACATGCTCGTTCCATTCCATCTGTCTTTGCAGTGTTACACCCAGATATTTAAACGACGTGACTGGAGCAGGACACACAGTAATGCTGTTTTTCTACTCATCCATGTGAACTCACATTTTTCCACATTTAGATGTTTCTGCCATGCACCCCAACTGGAATTTGCTAAACCCCCATGTATCCTCCTGCAGTCACTCAACTTCGACACCTTACCGTACAACACAGCATCAGCAAATCACCGCAAATTGCTGCCCACCCTGTCCGCCAAATCTTTCGTGCATATAATGAATAATAGAGGTCCTGTCACGATTCCTCTTGCGCCCCTGGCGATCCCATTTTCTCTTATGAACAGTCGAGGAAAACATACTCGGTTCTGTTACTTAAGACGACTTCGAGCCACTCACATCTGAACCTTTTCCAAACCAGCTACCTTTTTGAACAGCTAATTGTACATACTGTCAAACGCTTTCCGGAAATCTAGAAATGCGGAAATGCAGCATCTACCTGTTGCCCTTCATCTACAGTTAGCAGTGTATCACAAAGGGGAAGATGAGTTTAGCACGAGCGATCCTTTCTAAACCCATGCTGATTCGTGGACATAAGCTGCTGAGTCGTAAGTTTATTATGTTCGAACTGAGACTGTTCCACGATTCTACAGCAAACCGATGTTAGGGGTATTTGTCTAATTTTGCGGTTCCCTGGTTTGCCCTTATACACAGGAGTCTCCGAGCTTTTTCCAGTCGCTTGGGACTGTGTTGGAAGAGAGATTCGCCATAAATGCAAGTTAAGGGGGCAAATGCCGCTTTGCAAAACCGAAGTGGGATTCCATCCGGACCTCTTGACTGACTTGCGTTCAACTCCTTCAGTTGCTTCTCTACGCCAGTTATGCTTTTTACTACATGGTCCATACGAGAGTCCACTGGAGACTCAGTTTGATTGGTAACTGAGTGGGGCTGGTGACTGGCCTGTTAGGCGAATTCCCCGCGCCGCAGGCTCCATTCCTGGAGCAGCACTTCGCAGACCCACCGCGAGTGTTCGCCGCTATCGGGCGGAAGTCCTGTGGAATGCCCGCCGATTACGGAACCAGCGCGATAGCTCGCTTCAGCGAACGCCCAAGCGCGGAAGGGAGTGTGCGGATGGTCGCTAAGCGACGCTACGTACGTCAGGACACTTACGTGGCAGCGTAGCAGCAGACTGCAAGAAGCGCTATGCATTACGGTGTTCACTGTTAAAAATTCAGACAGTGTACTTTTCTTAGGGAGTCTATCAATGCATTGACTCCTCGTTGGTATGAGCGAGGTTCAATAAGTAAAGGAACACTTTCTGAAAGCAGGTTTGTTCTATTCAGAACTCCAATACACCATGTACTCTTAATTCCCACAAAAACTTATTTTTCCAACAATCTCCGTCCAATGCGAGGGACTTGCGCCATCATACTGGCAGGGCCTATATTTCGCATGGTACCACTCTACGTCGGAGCCAACGACTTGCTGCATCTAATTTCGCCGTCATCCACGTACTGCTTCCCAAGGAGTGCATCCTTCATTGGGCCCAACAGGTGGAAGTTGGAAGGCGATTGATACGGGCTGTAGGATGGATGAAAAGTCCAATTAAGTTTTTTGAGCTCTCGGGTGCGCTGACTTGATTGAGGCCTCGCAATCCCATGGAGAAGTTCACTTTAATTTTTGTGGCGACTAATAATGAAGTTTGTTTATTCAATTTCGTGAGGGTAACACCGCAGAGTTGATCGTTGTCAAGATCAGCCCCGTAACGCACACGCTATTTCGCACAGGTGGTCCTTCGTTGCTCTTCATGGTCATCTGTTAGACGGGCACGCAACTCTGAGTACCCCAACTAGTGGACGAGTGTCAGGCCTACGAATAGGTATCCAGTTGTCCAGCGAGATGTTTTTTCTATCAGTCATCTCGAATGAGAATGAAATTAGAATTTAATACCTTCAGCTGCTGACGGGCGTTGATATATCAACGGGGACAGGTGAAAATGTATGCTCCGAGCGGGACTAACCTGGGATCTCCTGCTTACATGGCAGACGCTCTATCCATCTGAGCCACCGAGTGCAGAGACGATAGTGCGACTGCAGGGACTACCTCGCGCACGTTCGCACAGTCCGAGATTGCAGGAGTCACTTGTGTGCGGCCGGCCGGCACTCGGGAAATTGACAGGCGCGGCACCTGTCATCGTAACAAGATCGCGCAAACCTAACGACTCATCGTGCTTTAAATCACCACCAGCTCACCGTTTACGTTCTACAAATAGTTAATATCTGCGATGCTCTTGTTTTGCGCCAAAAAGAAGTCTGTGAGAGCTCTGCTTGAAATGCACCTCCGCACTGACGCGATTTTGCATGCTACAGATAGCGCTGCCACCTATCGGTACTTCATGAAGCTATTGGGGCTGAAGAGAATATTCCACGATATCCCATGAATTCCGCATTTTTTTCCGTCGAGAACAGTGTCGCAATCCTTATTGAACGCCCCACGTATATCTCACGAAAACACCATGTGGATAAAATTTCCGAGATGGAAGCTCATTCGGAGGCATACCAACAATCTCTTCCCGTGACGAACGAAGTGAAGAAGAACTACCCTCCGGCACATACCAGGAAAGGGCTTACGACGTGCAGATTTCAATGTTGTCCAAGCCGTTAAGGCTTTCTGAGGGCTAATTATACGACAGTTTTCCATAAAAAATTATGCTATTGCGGGTTTCATGACGAAGCCGTAGTGTGACAGCTGCATGGACCAGGAGACTGATTTTACGAAAAACCAATAGGCCATTTTAGAAGTCTCCTTGGTATCAAGAGAACCAGTCATATTGACAATGATTAAGAAATTTCAGGATACGCATTGAGATGGCACCTGATGTAGGTGCGTTATTGTTGCAGATTACAGTATCTTTAACAGATTAACTGGGAACCGTACGACCACCAGCATAAGCCGAAAAACGAAGTGGTGAAATGAGTATCTATGAAAAGCATCAATAAATCAGGTCGTGTGGTTTCAATGAAGTTCGGATTGAGCTACATAGTACTAATGCAACGGCTTATTTCTTGCAGAGTGCAGATTCTGCGAGTCGTCTTGTCCATGACAAGATTCGGTATGACGCTGCATTCTGACAATGGATAACATTTTAATATGAGATTAGCTGGCCTATTTTCCAGTTTTGAGCTGTGAGACGAGCACAAGCAGCCCTCCACCTAGTGTTCGTCGCGCGTACTTTGGCGTGGAAATTCTGTCGAGATTCCAGTCCTCTGGAATTGCCAGATTTTCGGATGTCCATAACAATGACATACGGTATTTGTAAGCTATTCCTTAGTTGTCAATATTTTCACAAGGAACAGCACCTCGCGGGACATGGAGACGCGTCCGTGTGTTGACGGACCATCACGAACGATTACTCGGCCAGGAAGAGTTCAGACAGCTTGTCCAACCCCTCATTATGCAACGCTATTTTCTACAGAGTTATGCGAGGGACGAAGTCTACAGTTCTCATACAAATCTTGCACACGAAGTGCACGCATACCGTAAGCCACGACACAGGGCAACAGCGACAGTTTCTGTAATGCA
The DNA here is from genome assembly GCF_023864275.1 of Schistocerca cancellata. Classification (NCBI taxonomy): domain Eukaryota; kingdom Metazoa; phylum Arthropoda; class Insecta; order Orthoptera; family Acrididae; genus Schistocerca; species Schistocerca cancellata. Next base: position 184,302,938 of record NC_064632.1, read on the forward strand.
ACACTTACTCTTCTGCTGTGTTTGTTGCTCTTTCTGTCGGCATTGTTAAAATAACAGGCCGCTTTTCCCATTTTCTGCAATAAGGGACTGTATCGAAGCAATGGAAATATTACGAATAAAAGCTACTCGTTTTTAATTTTAAAAATATTTAGTTAAAGCGAAAAATTACAGAACTGCTGCTATGGCTAATATTTCGATTTTTTACTGTTGGTAAAAAACTTGTTACAACCGAGACCAAACAAATAGAAAAAATACAATTTATTCTGTGCGCTCCCTTAGCTGACTGGTCAGCACGTCTGACTGCCAAGCAGCGAGCTCGGGATCTGTTCGTGTTATATCATCTTATCACCACCATCGACACGCAAGTCGCTCAATGTGGCGTCAACAGAAAAGACAACTTTCAACTCTGCGGCCCAACTTCCCCAGGTAGGAATTTCCGTCCATCAATGGCATACGAGCATTTCACACAGGTGATTCAAAACTAAAATATCGGTATCGCTTTTAGGCGGTCGGTTGTTCCCCATGTACTCTGCTTGTAGAACAGCGATAGCACGTTTCGCAGCACTCCAACATCGCAAAATTACTAAATGGCAACGTCTTAACTACGCAGAGATTCCAGGGAACTGTCGGCACCACAGTGTTGACACTAACGTTCAAAATTTCCCATTTTGCTGTCTCATCCTGTGAAAAGATACGTGACATGGTGCCATTAGTTCGCAGCGCCCCGGGACACTCGCATTTTCTAGTCGTTAAATCCTCGAGGATGTTTACCAGTAGCGTTCTCATACTGGCTATATGAAATGAGGTTACGGTCTTAGGACGCCATGGATGGCACAAGTAACCGCCTGGACTATGCAAAGAAGCACTGGTCAATTAAAACTAAGTATCAGATTGTAGTGTATCATATACGTCTGTTGACGTATGGGTCTCGTAGTCACTATAGTGTTTCCTTCAAGTCAATGCATCCTACCAACTCTACCGTAGTTTCCCCACCCAGTCCATACCTTTGCTGCTGGTTGACTTTAGGAGTCCGTGTGGCCTACGTGTCGAATACTAACAGTAAGTCGGCACCGTTGTTTTTTTTGTTTGGGATTTAAGGGCGCTCAACTACTGAGGTCATTAGCGCCCAGTCACAATTGTTAGAGCACATAGAATCTAGTAAAACTCAAGGGGGGGGGGACACCAGAAAGTTCTTACAAACATGCAGATAAAATAAGTTGAAGAGTTAGATGTCGTTGGACAATCCAGTCAAAGTAATGAAACGAAGAACACGAGCAGCTGCTCGAGCGTCATCCGCTAAAATATCCTGTAAAGTAGATGGCAGAGACAGGACAACGGTACCGTTGTTCGTCTCCCAGATTAGAAGACAAACTTTAAACCCTGACGCTCACTGTAAGCGCGCGTACTTAGTCTCTCCGGTTATTCTGAGAGTAGGTTACCAAGTTCAAATCCATGAACGCGCACACAAGAATATCTAAGTGAAGTGTACGGTTCCAATAGACTAGTCAGATACTCAGCGTACTATAAGGTATTAAATGTGGCTTTATTTATTTATTCACCAATCAAGGAAAATTACGTTTTAGTGATCTTGCCGCCGAAGACTAACAAGATCATAGCAATCTGATTTTTGTATTTTTATATTTATAGTAAGTGAAATTTAGTATCAGTCTTCCATAGCGTGTCTATGCATCTCAAAAATTGAAGGAAAGAGGAAAATGATTTCCGAGTGTAAAGGCCAACAATATAGATATGTTTCTACAGGCAGCATGGTCCTAGTAGCTTGGTTTTGTTTTGCTTTAGGGCGCAAAAACTGGGGTCTATGCGTCCAAATCAAAACTATAGAACACAGAGTTAAAAACGACTATACGTCAGTCCCAATTGACATAATAGAGGACACTTAAAAACAGGCACGTGAAACACTGGCTAAGAAAGACATCACACGGAAACTAAAGTCCAAAACTAAAGTCGAAAACTAAAAATTAAATGGCCTTCGCCATATTGCTTTGGCGGATAAAAAGACGGACGACAGCCCGTGCGTCAGTTGCTAAAACGGCCGATAACTCAGACGGCAAACCCAAACGGGAACGTAAAGGTTAAAAACATGGACATTCCATCAGGAAGTGGCGGACAGTTAAAACAGTACAATGTGTACAGAGTGGTGGGGTAGCGCCACTGAGCAAATAACGATGGCTAAAAGGGCAGTGCCCAATACGCAGCCGAGTTAAAATAACCACCTCGAGCGCGAGGGCCGAGAGGTGGTGGTCCATGCCGCTGGGAGAGGCTTAAGTGCGAGCTTATTCCGGTGAAGGGAGGACCAATGGGATGCCAAAGGGACACCACCTGAGACGGCAAAACAGATCATCGGAGAGAATATAGGTACTCGCGGACTGAGGTACGAGGACTGCAGCTTTGGCAGCAGCGTCAGCAACCTCGTTTCCTGGCAGACCGACATGACCAGGAACGCACAGAAACATACACTAGCTCCACCAAAAGTGAGCAGTTGACAGTTGAGTTTTCCTGGACCAACTGCATCAATGGTTGAGCAGTTTACTGCACACACATTCTTTGAAGGGCACTGAGCGAGTCTGAGCAGAAGACAATTGAAAAGGAAGGCAGAGTCGCTGGATGTACTCTGTGGCCTGATACAAGGCGAAGAGATCGGCTGTAAATATTGAGCAGTGTGCTGGAAGCCGATATCTAAAGACATGGTGCCATTGAGGAAGGCACACCCGACCCCCACGGTCAGTCCGAGAGCCATCACCGTATACAAAGGTGCTGTGTAAGTGCCATCCGAAGGTCGGCAGACTAAAGGCGATAGACCGAGGGTGGAGTAGTGTATTTTGGATGCGAATTAAGGCCAAGGTTCACATGGACCGCTTCACGAAGCCAAGGTGAAGGATTCACACCCACCGGGAAAGGTGCAGGTAGTGTGAAAAACTGCCGTATCAAGTGCTGAAAGCTGACTCCAAAGGTAACAGAAGGGCGAGCCTCATACTGACGATCGAAGGAATCATCAAAGGAGGCATCAAAGGAGGCATAGGACGGGTGGCCACGCACGGCAGACAAACGGCATGCATACCTGCTCAGGAGAAAGTCACGGCGGTAGGACAGTGGTGGTACAGCAGCTTCAGCATACAGACTCAAGTGGGCTGGTGTAAAAGGCGTCCGTGGGGAAAAAAAAAGATGCCACGATGGTGGTTAGTGTTGAGACGGCGTAAGAGGGATAGGCGTGCGGACGCATAAACAAAGCACCCATAGTCTAGTTTCGAACGGACAAGGGACCGGTGCAAACGGAGGAGGGTGGTTCGATCGGCACCCCAGGAAGTACCCTTGAGGACACTTAGGAACCGCGTACAGCGGGCTGCCAGGTAAGATACATGAGAGGACCAAGAGTGTTTCCTATCGAGCCTGAGCCCCAGGAATTTCGTAGTGTCAACGAACGGAAGAGCAACAGGCCCAAAATATAAAGATGGTGGAAGAAACTACTTGCGTCGCCAATAATTCATACAGACTATTGTCAGTGGAAAAGCGAAAGTGATTGTCGATGCTCCAGAAGTAAAGACGATCAAGACATCGCTGACGACGCCGCTCAGTAAAACAGGTCCGTGGGAAACTGCAGTAGGGAGCCAGAGATGCCCTGGCGGGAGACAGGTTAATAGCGATAGCAAAGAGGAAGACACTCAAGATGGAACCATGAGGCACACCGTTTTCCTGGATAAAGGTGTCCAACATGGCATAACTCTCACGCACCTTGAATAGTATCTTGTAAAATTGCCTTTAAGTGAACAGGGCAGTCGGCCACGGAAGCCCCACGTATAAAGAGTACGGAGGATACCAGTTCTCCTGCAGGTGTCGTGGGCCTTCCCAAATCCAAAAACACTGCCACAGTATGGGATTTCTGCAGAAACCATTCACGACATGGGTTGACTAAATAACGAGATGGTCAACTGTAGAACGCCGTACTCTAAATCCACACTGTGCGTTCGTTAGTAAATGGCGAGACTCTAGCCACACGCACCAGCCAGGCAAGAATCATACGTTCCATCACCTTGCAAACGCAGCTGGTAAGAGGTACGGCAGTAGCTAGAAGGAAGGTTTTTGTCCTCACTGGGCTTACGTATGGGTATGACTGGCTTCACATCAGCGTCCATGATACGTGCCCTCCGCCCAGATGCGGTTGCTCATGTTAAACAGAAAATGCTTGCCGCAAGAGGAAGGTGCTGCAACATATGAATGCTGGTGTCCGGCCCTGAGGCGGAGGATCGGGATGAACTGACAGCATGATCGAGCACCCTCATAGTAAAGGCGGCATTTTCACTCACGATTCTGAGAAGGGAATCGCCCGAGCCGCCTCCGCTCGTTTCCGTTGGAGAAAGGCAGGGTGATAGTGGGAAGAGCTCAAAACTTCCGCAAAATGGAAGCCCAAGGTGTTGGCAATAGCAATAGGTTCCACGATAACGTCTGCTGCTGTGAGGCCTGAAATGGGGAATGGATCTTGGTCCCAGAGAACTGTCGGAGGTTGTCCCACACAGAGAAAGAGGTGGAACTGTTGAAAGAACTAGTGAAATCCAGCTAGCTCGTTTGCTATCCCAAAGAACGCGACAACACTTTGCTTGCATCTGTGATTAATGAATGCACTTTGCCATTGTATGACGACGGTTATAAACGCGGAGAGCACGTTTAAGCGCGCGAATTGAGTTCAGTCCAAGTGACTGGGGCACGACGTCGTAAAGAGCAAGTGCGAGGAATGTAAGGTTCTGCACCAGTAAGGATAACAGTGAGAGTCCACCTGGTCATCAGAACTGGGGCAATCTTGTTCTTCGAAGGTCGCCAGGGAGGAGTAAAGCTGCCAGTCAGCCTTAGTAAGCTGCCATTTGGGCATGGATGCAGATGGGGTAGGAGTCAGTAGACAGAGGACACGGGAATGGTCGCTCGAGTAGGCGTCAGAAACAACAGACCACTCAAGGCGATGAGCAAGCTGGGCAGTGCAAAAGGATAGGTCCCAATGGGGATAGGTATGCGAGGAGTTGGAAAGGAAATTGGTTGCTCCAGTGTTAAGGCAGAAGTGGTTAAGTTCGTTAAGGTGGTCAGCCACAAGGGCACCTCTCTGACAGGTCCTGGGAGAACCCCAAAGTGGATGATGCGAATTAAAGTCACCGAGTAGCAAAAAATAGGGAGGTAGCTGCCTGTTAAGTTGAAGGTAGTCTCCCCTGGTGACGAATGATGGAGGTACATAAATGGTACACATGGAAGAGCCATGTGGGGAAGGAGAAAGCGAACTGCAACAGCTTGAAGACAGGTAGTCAGGGAGATGGGTTGACAATGTCATCCTGTATGAGCAGCATGACGCCCCCATGAGATGGAACGCCGACCTCAGGGGGAAAGCCAATCGGTAAGTAATGTGAAAGCTCAAAGTGGTTGTGAGGGCGCAATTTCGTTTTCTGAAAACAGTACAACAGGACGCTGCGACGCTGAAAGCAGCCATAAATCCTCTGTGGGACTGAAGGCCGCGAACGTTCTATGGGAGGACAGTCATGAGAAGGAAGAGATGTAGGGATGAGGAGTGACAGCCAGTGTAGAGTCGCTACTATATGACACAGGAGGAGGATCCTGCTCCATGAGGTTCAAAGAAGCATTGGCTTGCTTGTGCAGTCAGTCGTTCCGTGAAGTCCAACGCTGAAAAACTGTTGGTGGTGCGCACCAGCGAGAGAGGCCATCTGGTCTAAGGTACCACATGGCGACACCGTAAAAACAGGATCTTCGAGTTGGCAAAGAGGATGACCGTTTGCTTTTGATGGACTTCGAGCCTTTCCGGTTAGAGGAAGACTTAGGTGGTTGTTGGCCGAGGGACAGGGCAAGTGTTCCCAGGAGTACACCTGTCCTTTGTCTGCTGGTTGTGTAGCTGGTGGCTTCGCCCCTTGAGGAGTCTTTGTTGCACAGCAGAATGGGGGGATGCCGACGCTACCTTGACACTGGGCGATTTCGCAACTTCAGAGCTGAATTTGAAGTCTCATGTCTGCGTGGCCGTGTTCTGCATGGAGTGAGGGGTAACAAGAACAGAACTGTAGGTACCAGATGGGAGAACATAGGGTTTGCAACTAGTCAGTAACTAGCGAGCTACTGGGTAAGGCACTTTTTCCTTTACCCAAATCTCTTTGACAGCCCACTCATCAAGATACACGGGACAATCCTGAGAGGCGGCAGCATTGCCGCCTTTGCAGTTGATACAGCAGGGAAGAGGCGGCAGATAATAGCCCTCATGTGCATCCCCACCACAAGTTACACATTTGGCTGGGTATCGGCAAGATTTCGTGTGCTTGAAACGATGGCACTGGCAGCAGCACATCGGATTTCAAACGTACAGCCGGACTGTGGTAATCTCATAGCCTGCTTTGATCTTGGATGGCAGCACCACTATCAAAGGCGAGGGATAGAGTGTGGGTGGACACTAGTGAGGTATCTACCTTTTTCATTACACATTGGACGGCAACGACACCCTGATGAGAGGGGTAAGATTGAATTTCAGCCCCAGTTAAACCGTCCAGCAGCCTGGTGTACATCACACCATGGAAAGAATTCAAAGTTAAATGGCCTCGACACGAACAGGGTAACCGTGGAGAAGCGAGGCAGCAAGCAATTGTGCTCGAGAATCAGAAGCAGTCTCCAAAAGCGAAGTGTCATTCCGTATACGAGAGCAGAATTTCACAGGGCCAGCAATTGCATCAACACTATTCTGAATAATAAACTGATTTACTGTGGCGAAAGACTGACCGTCTTCAGTGCGTGAAACCACGAGGAACCGTAGTGCAGTGGGAAGGGTCTTGAAATTATTAGCCTCATTACGTTTACGTTTCGTAGGCGTTGATTGGGAAGATGACTGACTCATTGCGAGAAAATCCCCACGATTGCCAGCGTCTCCGATGGCGCGCTCCTTCCAACTGGGGGGCTTCCTTCATAATGGGGTGCATCCCGTTACGTGACTTCACACCAGAGGTCACACCACCTGAACACCTGACAAGGGGACCAATCGGCTATTTGGGAAAGTTACAGCTCAGGCAATCACCTTTCCCTGGGCCTGGCCTGTACGAAGGGGTACGTGCGAACCCTACCTGTCTACTCGGGGCTGGGAATTACGCGTTACCCAGTCACCTGTTACGCGTTAGATATGTGGGCTGGCCTTCAGAAGCGCACAGGAAGGAAGAAGAGGAATCGCAAACGTCTAAGTGGAAGGAAGGATGGGGAAAAAGTGAACCAAGAAAAATGGAACATGGGAGAGTATTCTGATATTGACTGCCTAAAGTGCACAACACATTTCCAAAAACAGCCCAGACATGTCCCCCAAGCGAGGAGGAGGAAGAACAGGAAGATGATACACATGCAACACGGAAAGGAAAAAAACGCTGCATAGGTTGGGGCCCCATGGTAGCCAAGCACGAACCCACCAAAGAGTGGTGAGGCCCCTGGGGGGATGGTCTTAGTAGAATGCTCGCCTGCCACATGAGGGGGAAGGGGGCAGCTTGGTTCGATTCCTGCCCAAGGCAAATTTTTAAAAAAGGTGTGTATGTTCTACGAACATTTCCGTTAAGTGGAAAATTCAAAGATGGAAAACTGAATAGCACTCTAAACTAGTCATCAATGGAGCACTGGTTTGAGTCATGTCATTTTTTTTAGTTTTTCCATTCTATTATATTAAATAGGAACTTTATCAAATAACGCTGATTAACGTTGTCATTTTGGTGAAAAATCCACGTTATTCTAATTAGCCCGTTATCATTGTAAATATACACTGACGCGCCAAAGAAGCTGGTATAGGTATGCTTATTCAAATACAGAGATGCAGACAGGCAGAATACGGCGCAGTGGTCGGCAACGCTTAAAGTAGACTATGTGGCGCAGTTGTTAGATGATTACTGCTGCTACAATGGCGGGTTATCAAGATTTGATTGAGTTGTGTTATAGTCTACGCACGAGCGATGGGACGTAGCATCTCCGAGGTGGCGATGTGATTTTTCCAGTAGGACCATTTCATTTCATTTCATGGGTGTACTGTGAATATCAGGAATCCGGTGAAACATCAAATCTCCGACATAGCTGCGGCCGAAAGAAAGATCCTGCAAGAACGGGACGACTGAAGACAGAAGTGCAACCCTTCCGCAAATTGCTCCAGATTTCAATGCTGGGCCATCAACATATCAGCGTGCGAACCACTCAACAAAAAATCGATATGGGCTTTCGGAGCCCAACGCCCACTCATTTACCCTTTATGACTGCACGGCACAAAGATTTACGCCTCGCCTGGGCCCGTTAAGACATTGGACTGTTGCCTGATCGGACGAGTCGCTTCAAATTTTATCAAGCAGATGCACTTATACGGGTATGGAGACAACCTCATGAATCCTTGGACCCTGTTTGTCAACAGAGGACTGTTAAAGCTGGTGGAGGCTCTGTATTGGCGTGGGGCGTGAGCAGTTTGAGTGATATGGGACCACTGATACGTTTACATTCATATGATAGGTGACGCGTACATAAGCATCTTGTCTGATCGCCTGCATCCATTCGCGGCCCTTGTGCATTCCGATGGACTTTGGCAATTCCACCAGAACAACGCGACATCCCACACGTCAAGAATTGCTACAGAGTGGCTCCAGGAACAGTCGTCTGAGCTTTAACACTTCCGCTGGCCACCATATTCCCCAGGCATCAACATAATTCAGCGTATCTGGGATGCCTTGCAACGTGCTCTTCGGAAGAGGTCTCCACCCCCTTGCACTATTACAGTGTTATGGTGCCAAATCCCTCCAGCACTACAGGCATTAGTCGAGTCCATGCCACGTCGTGTTGCGGCACCTCTGTGGGCTTGCGGGGGCCCTACACGGTGTCAGCAGGTATACCAGTCCAGTGATATTTTTAACTAACGATTTTTTACAAGAGGCTGATTAAATTTGTACATTAAAAGTTACTTTTTTCCATCTTTACGTATTTTACCCCTCACGGAAATTCTTATCGACCATGGACCTTTGTTGAAAAACTTTGATCAGCCATTAATCGAACCCAGCCTACCACGCACACGCGCGCAGGTGAATATTCTACCATAAAACCGGGCCATCTCATTCTACCACAAAACCGGGCCGTCTGTTGAAAAATCTACCTAACTATCTGTGTGTTACAGCCGCTCGGGAAACTCTGAAGTCCATTTACCGGAGAATTATCGAAAGCTGCATCGAACTGCTTTTGATGATTGATAGTTGAGTTCTGAACTTTACGTACCATACATCTAAAAAATTACAAAAATCCAATGGCTGTGTGTCTCCTCATTAGCAAATGCTATGGTAGAAATAAGGGCGCCCACTCCATAGTTTGCAGGGGGCTGGTGGATGGCGGCTAGGCCTGGGAGCATTAGTTATTTTAAATATTCTGGAAGACGAATGGCGATTTAAGTAGCAATAAAAAGTTCCAGTTCGGACACTTAGCATGAGTAATACCTACTTTCGAATCTTTTCTTGAAAGAGAAACACCCGATTACACTGTTTTTGCTTCTCCTGAGAGCTAGGGGTGGTGTGCAGGGGTGGAGTGCCGGGGTGGCACGACCCTCTCCCCAACGTCTCCCTCTTTTCCCTGGGTACAGATGCTCTTTGATGGAAGGGTATGGATAGGCAACGTTCTTTTCGAAGAAAGCATCCTTGCATTTTTCTTTCACTATTAGGGGAAAAGACGGGAAAACCTGAACTAGTATGGCTAGACAGGGACTTTAACCCCTGTCCTCCAGAACAGGTCCTCTCGCTTGGTCATATCAGGAATTGGATTTGCTGTGTAACCTATCCCAAACCGATCAACATAAATCTAAGGAAAAACAGCTGCAGAAGAAGCCGGAAAGGCCTAGAAACAACAAATGTAAAGTAAGCAACGTATCAGCCTGCTACGTCGACGACGGAGCTACAATGGTACCTGGGCGTTGTCAGAAGTGGGCAATGAACACCGAAGGTGGTGTGCAGTTAAGTCGTGACTGGCGCTATATGTATGGCAACACCGCTGGGCGTGTATCGGTAAACTGGCCGTTTGTTTAGTGTCGCATCTACCTGTTTCAGGAACTGGTGGCTCAGTGCTCAAGGTTGTTCCAACAACAGCGCCTTTAAGCCTTGTTAAGGAGGAATCTTTATTTGCCAAATATGTCAGAAAATCTCCTATATGATTTAGATTGTGAAGTTTTATGTACTATGGAATGAAGTGTATCCCTATTGGGAACACTGTATTCAAACATTACACAGAATGCCAGCTTAGAACTAAGTAATTAAATTATTTCTCTTTTTTTCTGGAATATTAAGTTTTACTCATAGAAATATTGGACTACAACTGCAAATTCAACTATTTTTGATCTGTTAAATTTAACAGCCATCAACAAATTCTATTTTTTAATTTCATACATATGTAACTGTGTGACAAAAATGTAACATTTTCCCTTCTTGAACATACATGTGGTTTCTGTAGCTTTATTTTCTGTGTACGTAGTGTGTGCAAGTCGCCCATCATTTTATCTGCATTTGCTACATTCAGTTGTCACCTGATGATGGCCTAAGAAGCCGAAAGACATTTCGTTAACATGTAAATACAATTTTGCCCAAGACTAGGTAAGTTGTGTGTGTTTAATATTCTTTTGTTACAGATTTTCTGTCACTCGTCCAGTCTCCTACGAGATGTGGGAGGAAAGTAATGCAACCGACAACACCACGAGCGATCTGGCAACGCTCTGTTCTGCTTGTGTAGACCTGTGTGTTCATCCCTTACAAATGCTCAGTCTGAGTTTCTCCTCCGTAAAGCCATCATGTGATTTTCGAGAGCGCCATCAGTGAATCCGTTTCTCTTGTGTTAAAAAATAAAACTGCGGAAATTAGAGTAACATTATGCAATCATATTTTGTGTTAAAGTTTTGATAATCCGCGAATGTGATCTTTGGAAAGATCAAACAGGCCTATGGTGAACATTTCTTACGAAGAACAAGTTTTTCGCTGGTACAAATCATTTTTGGAAGGTTGCGAGACCAACTTAAAAAACCGAAGAAAACGTTTAACTAGTGCGCGCTCTTTAGAGACTAGACTGAAGTTTGACACTTACGGACGGTGGGAGAGCTGTTAAACACCATCACCTCAAATCAAATTTTGAACGAAAATTTTCAAATTTGAAATTGTGCACGATTACACGCCTTGTCAGTCACATCGATCATGGAATTTGACCTTAAAACTCTTACCTGTTTCACAGCCCAAAATTAAGTTGATCTTAGTATTTGTGACATTTTCGCACAATTCAAAAATGTCCTTTTAAGACACCTCGTATATTGTACCCCAAGAACTCATTTTAATACAGGGGTTGTCATTCGGTAGATGAAAAATTAGTGATCTCTTCACAGTGGAGCTTTCTCAACTTTTACTAGCGTGAAATGTGTTCGTACTGTTTTCAATAGTTAAACGTATAACTATAAAAATTAGACCGAGATTTTAACCACAAGGACTTAGTGTTATCCGAGACGACACATGGCCAACTGGCGCGAGATGGACAGATCAAATGAATGCTAGTCACATAGCGTTGATGAAAAGTAACTGCTTCAGTGGGAAAATGAAGACAGAATGCTAAATTAAGCTAGCCGTTGTCCCTAACTGGTGGATCAGCGAAATAATAGAAAAATGAAACCAATAATCGTAGGAAGGAAACAATGGGATTAAGGTAAACAGTGTAGGTATCCTTTAAAAAAGTACGAAGTCAGCTACTCAAATCTTCGTAGAAGCATAGCCAGCATAAATGGTTTCAAAATTTCTGCTGACGAAGCAAAATTCATAAATATAAAAATGCACCAAAATAAATATGACGCGTTGGTAAACAAATTTCCGAAATCTTACACTAAGAGATGCAAGCACTACTAAAATTGAACGAACACATGGTTTAACTGAAAATAAATACAACAAGAAATTCATGTCTAGATATACGAACTCTAAAATCCACACCACAATGGTAAGACCAGAATGTTTATATGAATTTGAATGCTTAAATGTTAAATACGAGTCCGAAGGAAGAGAAATGCCTGGAAGACGAATTAGAAAAATAGTGGGTGCAAACTCAGGGTTGGAAAATGGAAATTTGTGAGATGTACTAAAATATACATATCTAAACATAACAAAAATTTTAGATTAACCTTTACCAAATAACTGACAACATGCCAACACCACAAATTCCTGTATTTCCGGAAATTTCAGCAATATCATAAAATACAGAAGTAACAAAAGTAGAACGAAATAATATTAAAGAATCAGAAAAACTAACGAATTAAAACGGAGAACAGGAAGTTTTTACATAACGACGGATGATCAACGCGAGGAAATTTTTTCTAACGCCAAGATCGCTAATATTTATTTCACCACGACCGTTCATACCCTTATGTCTGTTTATAACTTTTTCTTCTGTCGCTTCAGCGAATACATTGACGCTGTGTGTATTTTGTACTTTCTCTTTTTCTTATTACTGACAAGCCAGAGTTTTCACTGTATTGTGAGTGGAATGTGTTCCCGCTATGAGACATGTGTATGCACTTTAAATTGAAAGATGTACCACAAAAAAGCAGTGTAGTGTAGTGTAGACATTACTACATCCGAATACTGCCCAAGGCATCTGAAACATGGGCAATGAGGAGATGTAAGCAGATTACAAGTATGTGAAATGAAGTTCCTCAGAAATAGGAATAATGAGAAGGGAAACTGGGAAATGGAAATCTCTGCAGAGCAGGATAGAATCAAGGCTAAGATGGTATGGGCATATAAAGAGAAAATAGAAAATAAGGGTTCCCAAGAAGATACACGAATTGGAGAAGCAAAGGAGACGATCAAGAGGAAGACCAAGAGAGAAATGGCTGAAGGGTGTGGTGGGCTGAACTATAGATTTCCTTCCAGTAAATCGATAGATCACTCCCATCATTCAAACTTATTCTCTAGCGAAGATAAAATTAGGCTTCCGAATATGATATCTGTCGTTAACCAGACGCAGCAGCTAGTGTGGGAAAACAAGTAGACGTATTTATACTTTTAATTTTTTCTGATTTTATTGTAATAGCAGCAACAACAACAATAGCAGACCAATGCCCTGTAGAAACATTAATGATAATCGAGCATGTCATACAACGATCACCTGGACGGCGGGTTCGTGCTGAGTATACAGCAATTCGTGAGAACTGTCCAGCTCTCGCATCGTGCTTGAGCAGAAGTGGCGCTTGCCGATGGCGCGCCTGATGGGAACGCGAGCGACTCCTGGGGGAGGCAGGAGCTGCGGCGCGGCATGGCATGGCATTCAGAGCTTCTGAGGGGGGCGTGGCTGCCGCTGCCTCCCCCGCGGCGCGTATTGATCTGCGGGCCGACCTTGCCCGGGCTCTGGGCGTGGCCGTGGCCCTGACAGTGGCCTCTCCACACCAAGCCGAGCTCCCTGGAGCGGCCCAACAGCTGTGCTGCTCCAGCTGCGTCCCCCGGGAGACAATGCCGCCACGTGCCATCCTCTTCCAGCACCACTTGTCAAGTCCCTCCAGACAGCTCTCGTAGTATGCATAAATAGTCCGTATTTCAGACCCGTGGAAGTCCACGTTACAGACAAAGCTCTTTATGAACCTCTCGCCCTCCACATTTAGGCTACTTGCTGTGAGTACCAGCTTTTTCTTACGAGAAATTGCTATCTTAATTCCGTTTGAAGATCAGATGAACGGAGCGCGCATGGTCTTTAAAGGAGGGTATAAGATGAACATGAACAAAAGCAAAGCATGGATAACAATAGTCGAATTAAATCATTATGCTGAGGGAAGTAGGAAAAAAAAACAGTTTTGCGATTTGGGCAGCAAAAAAAATGATGGCCGAAGTAGAGAGGATATAAAATTTAGACTGATAATGTCAAAAGCATTTCCGAAGAAAAAATTTTTACATCGAATATAGATTTAAGTGAAACTTCGTGGCAGATTAAAACTGTGTGCCAGACCGAGACTAACTCGGGACCTTTGCCTTTCGTGGGCAAGTGCACTACCAACTGAGCTACCCAAGCACGACTCACGCCCCGTCCTCACAGCTTTACTTCTGCCAGTCCCTCGTCTCCTACCTTCCAAACTTTACAGAAGCTCTCCTACGAACCTTGCAGAACAAGAACTAATGAAAGAAAGGACATTGCGGAGACATGGCTTAGCCACAGCCTGGGGGATGTTTCCACAATGAGATTTTCACTCTGCAGCGGAGTGTGCGCCGATATGAAACTTGGTAGAGCACTTGCCCGCGAAAGGCAAAGGTCCCGAGTTCGAGTCTCGGTCCGGCACACAGCTTTAATCTGCCAGGAAGTTTCATATCAGTGCACACTGCGCTGCAGAGTGAAAATCTCATTCTGGATAGATTTAAGTATTAGGAGGTCTTTTCTGGAGATATTTGAACAGAGCATAGTCTTGTATGGAAGTGAAACATGGACGATGAATAGTTCAGAGAAGGAGTACATAAGCTTTTGAAATGTGGTGCTGTAGTAGAAAGAGTAGTAGGTGGGTAGGTGATGAGGCTCTGAACAGAACTAGTGAGAAATTTGTGGCACAACTTTACGTGAAGAATGGATCGATTGATGACATTCTGGAACATCAAGGGATCACTAATTTAGTATTGGAGGGAATTGTGAGGGTAAAAATAGTTAGAGGGAGAGCAAGATTGATTGGTTGATTTCGGGGAGGGGACCCAATAACGAGGTCATCGGTCCCATCGGATTAGGGAAGGATGGGAAAGGGAGTCGGCCGTGCCCTTTCTAAGGAACCATCCCGGCATTTGCCTGAACCGATTTAGAGAAATCACGGAAAACCTAAATCAGACTGGCCGGACGCGGGTTTGAACCATCGTCCTCCCGAATGCGAGTCCAGTGTGCTAACCACTGCGCCACCTCGTTCGGTGGGTGAGCAAGAGAGGAATACAGTAAGCAGATTTAGGAGGGTGTAAGTTGCAGTTGTTATTCGGAGATGAGGCTTGAACAGGAAGTAGCAAGGAAAGCTGCAGCAAACCAGTCTTCGAACGAAGGACAACATGCTGATTTTGTCTATACAGTTTTGCTATTTATGATGAAATTTTGCCATGAAGCACGTGACCTGATGAGAGAGGACATAAGACGGTGATCTAGTCCGTCGCCGTACTGTTCAGTCTGTACACCGAAGAACCCATGACGGAAATAAATGATTAATATTTTGAAACCGGCGAAGAGGCAAATGTCTAAATTAAACAACTGATGACAATTTTAGTCTGAAATATGCCACACTTGCTGAGGCAACAGCAATGAAAAAAACATGCATAAAGGAAAGGTTCAGAAGTGGGTTTAAAATTCAGGGTGAAAATATCATTACCAAAATTAGTTGACACAGCTATCCACACTAAAAGTGAGGACCAATTGCAGGATCTGATGAATGAAATGAACAACGTAGTCAGTACACACTATGTTGGGACTAAACACAAGGAAGAGTAATAAGTACGAGGAAAGATTGGTGAAGAACTTATCAGAACTGGAGACCAACTACATGAAGCGCTGCTCAACCGCTGCTGGAGTACAGGTTTTACTGCTCCTGTTAATCCATATCGATATAATGAATATAGGAATAGACTAATTTGGGAACGTTCCATCAACTGAGCACGTAAAATTCCGCTACGAATACGGTTTTGTAACGGGAAACGACACTTGCTATCGATTCTGAGTATTACATGAAAGACGTTACCAGTATTTTTGTTTGGGTTGATTCCGTCTACACATTTCAAAAATGAAACGGCAAGTACTTGCCGAAACATCCGAGAAAACGCCCCTGTCGACTCTTCAGAGGGAGACAATTTGACCATATCTTGAGACTGGAAGAGTCAAGTGGATCGTCGGACCGCATTACATGTTTACTTCCGTTGGTGATTGAGTTCCTGTGCCATTAAAGCCTTTAAATCTTTTCGCGTGTGGGTTGGTAATACCAAATCTAGAAAAAGTATTTTGTTCGTGCAGCTCCTGTGTCAAATTTGTCGCTGACCCTGTTTAGATGCAGAGAAAGGAGGCAGACCCGTGAGTCATATTAAAATGACCCTTTATCACTCCATCTCAAAGAGCGACTCAAACATACCAAATAGAACAAAATACTCATTTCCGTATCAATACCACACTAGGTAACAAACTCGACTGGAGTGGAAACCTAGTAAAATAATGGTAGTTAGGGGTAGTAAAATGGTAGTCACCGTGGGCGAGGGCTGCGCTGTCTGCTGGAGTGCTTTGTTTTTGCTGTCCATGTTAATACATGTCGATGAAACGGGTACCACGCTAGAGTAATTTGGGACCATACGTAAAATTCCGTTTAAAAATTGTTTTGATCGTAACGATAAACAAACCGATGCTTTTCGTCTATGCTGGGCGTCGCATGAAAGACACGATTAACCGTATTTGTTTAGGTTGATTCCAACTACAACTTGCAAAAACGAAATTGCAATATCTGCCGAAACACCAGAGAAACCGCGCCTGTTCGGACACACGGCGTAGTGTTTCAAACAGTCAAAATTATACAGACTGCAGAGTATCTTAAGCAATTACTCTCAGGTGAGAAACCAATAACCTAAATTGAATACTTAAACAGCAATGTGTGCGAGGAACGTGATGGTTACGCTATGTATGCATTGTGTAGCAGCTTTCATTGCGCGTAATGCCGTGTGAACGCACATAAACAGGTCCTTAAAAGGTGGCAGCCTTGTTGAAATAAACTTATTTTCGTGGGCAATAACGCTCTGACAGTAGAATTTCCGGAGATTGTGCTTGGTCCTATGGAAGAGCTATCAGTGAACACCCGTCACCTTGCCTGCGAAATTGCTACTTTTATTATTATTACGCGGTGAATACTGAGGGCAGCACTTACACGGTCACCATGAATAGTACGTGAAAATTTAGTGGCCAAATGATTTTGCATTGGAATACAGTTCTGTCAATGGATTATATTGTAATGAATGGTCTGACACTAGCGTTCGTCAGTAACAATTGCCATGAACTTCATTTTTAAGCTATTATGTTAATCAGAATTAGAATATTCGTTTTGGAGCAATGATTCTTAAAGTAATCAGTGATCTACCAGTTTTAAGTGACGCATGTTCGAGCATCCTGTAGATGAAGAACGGCGAGGAATGCACAAATCAAACTGCTTTCATATATGAAGGACAGGGAATGTTCACGTGGCAGTGAAAGGGGTTAAGAAAAATTACGTTAAGATAGCTCTTACCGTAAGCAGCCATGGACAGTACATAAATCCGCCACGAGAAACTGCATGCAAAATGCCTGTTCTGCAATGGACGGCGCGATTTCGGACGTCCGACGAAATTATGTGGCAGAAAATTCCTCTGCGACCTGGCGAGTTCGCCGCAGGCTAACAGCAACGGCACTGGCAGCGCGCACCTTACAGTACAGGCTTGCTGGTCGTTCTCCCTGTAGAGTTCAGGCAGGCGCACCGCGCCGCGCACACTAGGAGCGTTTGTCTCGACCAACCGCCTTTAGATCTAGCGAATCGCTAAGGGGACACTGCCTACGAAGAAATGTTTTGTTTCCATAAAGAGACATCTGCTTACGTTTACGCAGCAGTGTCAACCATAGCGAACCAGGGACTAACAGTGAGTAGATTATGTACACCCTCGCTACTCAAATCCTGCGGCATATGGCGGAGAGGATGTCCTATCAACTTTAGCGCATAGTTCATGGGACGTATGACTGTGGGGCTCCGTATGCGCTTTAATTTTTGATTTTTCCCTTTGTCATTTTGAATATACGAGGGTTGGAACTTTAATAGTGGCAACTATTTACAGCTCGTACAAAATTGATGCGTGTTTCAAAGTTTTACTGACCTTCAAAGCAGCCACCAGCATTGTGTATAACCCTTTGCCAGCGATGTGGAAGTCTTAGGATACTCGTAGCAGTGCCAGTTGTGTTGACAGTTCGAGCGGCGCCGTCTATTGCCCAACGAATTTGTAGCAGTTCTGAAGCGAATGCCGTAAAGTGTTTCCTTCAATTCAGAAATGGAGTTGAACTCACGAGGGCTTAAGTCAGGGGAGTGTAGTAGGTAGTATAGCACTTAGCAGCACCATCAGTCAAACAAACAACAGCTTGCACTGTACATGCTTGAGCATTGTCCTGCAAGATGATGGTCAGGCCCTGCAGTGAGTGTCATCACTTCTGTGTTTATGCTGTTCATATTTGGAACACAACCTACCACCAGCTTAGAGACAGAAGTGATGATACTTTCTGCAGGACCTGACCATTTTGCAGGACAATGCTCAAGCACGTACATTGCAAGCTAATACTAATTTGACTGATTGGGCTGCTAAGTGCTATACCACCTACTGCACTCTCCTGACTTAAGCCCTCGTAAGTTCAACTACTTCTAAACTGAAGGAAACTTCACAGCATTCGCTTCAGAAGTGCTACAAATTCGTCGGGCAATAGACCGCGCCGCTCGAACTGTCAACACAAATGGCACTGCTAAAAGTATCCTACAACTTCCACATCGCTGGCAACGGGTTATACACAATGCTGGTGGCTGCTTTGAAGGTCAGTAAAACTTTGAAACACGTATCTATTTTGTACGAGCTGTAAATAAATAGTTGCCACTATTAAAGTTCCAACCTTCGTATGTTGCCCTACTTCAGAGGGTCTAACAGTAACCTTCTGTGACATAAAACTTTTCTTTTAGCGTCTGCTTGTGTGAAGTGACAGCAATTTTGGCCACTGTACCACGACACAGTAGTCATCTAACTAATCAGTTATGTTTCAGCGTAGGTAAAGTTTTGTCACTTAGAAATTCGGTAGCTAATATTCCTGAGCGAACTGATTTCATTTGCCGAATTTATTCATTTTCAAATGTGTCGGGGATGAAACTCAGATGTAATGTGATAGGGATTTCTTCTGATCCTGCACTGTTAGTATTACCCCATTTAAGAATTTCTAGGTTGTATTTTGCATCATTTGTTTTAAAAAAATATTAAAACTGAATTGGAACTCCGTTAATTGTTCGTTGCTGCCAGTTGGAGTGTTTCGTTTTTTTAAAACTGCCAAATAAAAGATTACAACGAAGTCCGTATGAGACAGTTTAAGTACGTTGCGGCCCTCTAGTTGTATCATTCTCGTAGAGGTCCCTAACCATTACTTTGATTACGCAGCCCGCATCGAACGTCCCATCTGCTAGCCATCAGCAGAACAAACATCGCTCGACTAATTCGCGGTGCGACCACTCGCCGCTAGTTCAGCTGCAGTACCTACATACAGGAAATGCAACAGCAGTTTTCATGAATCCATTCTGAGTTACTGCCTATACCGTTACAAACATCACATAAGGGAAATTCGAATATAGCCAGAAGCTTAAAGCGCTCTAATTTAGTGACTGCCAGTACTGGAATCTCTAACTTTTCTTAATTTTACTCGTGTTTTCAAACACGAGTAAAAATAAGACTTCTACTGTTTGTGAACTTGTTTGCCACCACACCTGTACAGCTTACGGAAGCAATCGGATAAGTAAATTACTACCAAATAATGAATTTTATAAAAAGTGTTGGCAAGCAAATTTGTTTTGAAGCTTCTGTTAAAAAATGTAATCGAAATGTGACTTGGCAGCAATCTGAAAGATATAGGGAGGCTTAGTAGACTGAATAAAGTTTATCATGATCCAACATATAATTTAAAGCGTGGACGTGTGCGTATATCTAAACGTAATTCGATGGACGTATTGCCTATCAGCTTTCTTCTCTCGATCTTAAGGGAGACCTTTGTTTAATGCTAACAAGCAGAAAAACAAGAGACCACGAAAACAACCGCAATTTTGTAACTGCATAGAGTTAATGATAATTCTGACGTGGTAGTGAGGTTATATTTTAGGCATATGAACTTAACAATTTCAGTACGTCTAGTGCCTTTGACCAAACACGGATCCGAAAAAATAAGAGAATAAGGCAAAACTTCGGTGCCATCCGCAGAGCTTTTTGCGACGGTTCGTGATAACCGGTTTGGAGAAGTGCTACTTCACCAGAAGACGCTGCATTCCACACAGCACCAGCCACCAATGGCCTTTCCAGCAGTAATTTCGAATCCGGCTTCCAACGGCCTCATTTTGGTGATTTAACTCAACCATTTCTCCCTGTTCGACCACAAGAAAGGCCAGCGACTAAGGCACTTTTATTAGGCGTGGAAATAATTTGCTTAGGAACCGTGGATGTTTTAGAACCAAACTGTAAGCTCCACATCAGATTTTGCTACTATACTTCGCCTAAATTTGTGCATCGGATCGATTAATAGTTTAACTGCTATCAGATTTCATGCTAGCAATAACTGTATTTTAAACACTATCGCGGTTAGATTTATCGCGTGGTATTAGTCTATATACTATTTGCGAATCTGGAATGCTTCGCAATTGCTTAATATATATGGGAATTTGATACACGCGCAAATTTCGGGTATCCATGGGAATTTTGCCAGGACGTAGATTTCCCTTGCTCATCGGGACTTCGTACACTTTGAAGGTATGTAACTGCTAATTACAATGAATCATAAAATATGAACAGGACTCTCGTTTATTTAGTTTTGTTTCTAAGGGTTTTAAAAACATACACTATTACTAATCAGAACATACGTATTTCGTTTTTTGGACACAAATGGTTTCTGAACTGTCAGTTCGTGAAATGGCAACGTAGAACTGACTGAGCAAGAGGCACTGATCGGAAATCAATTCCAACGTATTTAAATGTGACAGACTTATTCTTACTACAAATGAAACGTGGTTTCGCTTAAATTGTATAGATACATCGGCTGATTTTGTACCTAGTATGAGACTCATCCAGCTGGTGGTTGGTGAGGATAGTGGCTTCAGCGACATCATTTCGCACGGTTTATATCTGTAAACGGCTATCATTACTAAGTTTCGGACGATCTAGACTGCGTAGTGTATTCTAATCAGTTGCCAGGAAGCCATAAATATAGCAACTTTAATACACAGGTTGTCAAAACCTGTTACGAGGAACTAAACGAAACAGCATATTTTCACAACATACTATTTTCTTTTTCACTGTTGATTTTAACAGAAAACCTGTACTTTTTTGTTTGACACACACACACACACACACACACACACACACACACACACACACACACCACACACACACACACACACACACACGTTGGTTCAACAATCTATCCATTGTTGGCGGCGTATCAGTAATAATCTCAGTTCCAATGACGAAACATCCTTACGTAATAATTCCACACTGGCATTCAAGTCAGGTTATTTCAGACCAGTCTAGATGATTAGGAAGATGGTCTGTTCTAAAAACCCATCATTCTTCCACCCCATGAACTTTGTTTTTTGTGCCTGTGAAAATGGCCTCTTGCGATTTGACCAACTCTGTTCTAGCATGCAGTTCCCGTTGCAATGTTCTCTTGGTATCATGTTTGAACGGGCCTTCATTCACAGCCTGCGGCAGTCCCTGTCGGATTTGGAAGCGATTTTGATACAAAAGCCTTGGTTTCGTGGGTACGTCCAAGACACCACTGCTCGCAGACATGCTCCGCCGCGAAACTTCCAACAAATCCAGCAACTTCAGACACCAGACGGTGTGGGCACAACTAAACACGATTGAGCCTTTTTGCCACAGTCACGTGCCTACATTTACCAATATTTATGTACAACTACCGCCTGAAAGAATTGATCACTTCTGTCTTATGCTCACGTTGAGGCACTACTCGCGTGATTGAACACAAGTTGATCGTTGCGCCATCTGTGAAAGCTTAACGATTCGTGTGTGCGTACACAGTGGCGGCGAGTAGTTTTTGTCCAATGAGCTTACGACAGATGCCAAAGAGACGTTTACTAATGAGAAACCTACAGCTCAGAGCAGCATGCCGCCACACCGTGAGCAGTCTACAAAGCCCGTATCACTGTTATCCGAGAGTCGCCCGAGTTTTACGGCCCCGACAGTGACGTAAGCTCGGCAAACAGTTCTGCGCGAGCTTAAACCCGCCTGGCACGGCCGACAAGTACTGGCGGGAAGAGAGTTCCAGTTCCGCGAAGGGACGGAGCTTCGAACTTGGCGACTCGTCCGTGTCGAGGTCATCAGATACCGGCACTGACTGACAGACAAGAATGAGGAAGTTAGCGGTGGAGTTAAACGTCCAATTCGCGAGGCACTGAAGCTTGTGACAATACACTTTATTTTACCATGTGCGAGGGGAGGTCGAAAAGTTTCTAACCTAACAAAGCATGACAAATTTCATATTAACAATTTATTTTTCAATCTAATAACCGTGTACTCTAATACACTTGCGGGCACGCTGAGATAACTTCTACAAACCATTCAAATGAAAGGTCTTCGATTTCGAGTTCGACCAAGCGAGCTATCAATCACTGCGTCATGGCCAAATCATCTTCCTTTGAGGTCTTTAGGTTTGGGAAAAGAAAAACGTCTGATGGAGCCAAATCTGGAGAATATGACGGATAACGAAACAATTCGAACCTGTAGCCACTCAGAATTTCCAGTGTTGAGAGGCCTTTGTGCGCCGGAGCGCTGCCTTGGTGCGAAAGAACTCCGCGCACCAATTTTCCGCGCCATCTTCTCTCAAACGGCGCAGGAGGGTGCAGTAGTATGATGCATTGATAGTTACGCTCTTTAGCATGTAATCCATCATAATTCCCCTTCTGCATCCCAGAAGACCGATGCCATCACCTGGCCGACTGATGTTTGCACACCGAATTTTCGGGTGGGGGCATGGAGGATGTTTCCGTTGTTTTGACTTGTTTTGTCTCAGGATCAAAGTGATGAACCCACGTTTCGTCCATTGTCACGAATCTTGCAAGAAAGCCACGTTCATCCGCTTCAAATTGGCGGGCGATTTCTTCACAACACTGTACACGTTCCCGTCTCTGACCTATATTCAAGTCTTTTGGGACACACCGAGATGAAACTTTCCGCATTCACAAAATATCCATGTCGTCATGAAGAAGTCTATGAGAGATTCCAGATGCGGTTTCAACGCGCTGCGACGATCCTGCAAAATCTTATCGTGAATTGCAGTCACTGTTTCGTCAGTGGCAACGGTGACAGGCCTTTCGCTCCTTGGCCCATCGTCCACACTGTTTCCTACGCCTATGAAGTCTTGACACCCAGCTTTTCACTGCTGCATAAGAGGAAGCATTGTCGTCAAGTGTATTCCGTATGTCCTCCGAAATTTCTTTTGGCGTTATTCCCTTCAAATGAAGATATTCAATCATAGCACGGTTCTTGGGGGGGGGGAGAGAAAGAGAGAAAGAGAGAAAGAGAGAAAGAGAGAAAGAGAGAAAGAGAGAAAGAGAGAAAGAGAGAAAGAGAGAAAGAGAGAAAGAGAGAAAGAGAGAAAGAGAGAAAGAGAGAAAGAGAGAAAGAGAGAAAGAGAGAAAGAGAGAAAGAGAGAAAGAGAGAAAGAGAGAAAGAGAGAAAGAGAGAAAGAGAGAAAGAGAGAAAGAGAGAAAGAGAGAAAGAGAGAAAGAGAGAAAGAGAGAAAGAGAGAAAGAGAGAAAGAGAGAAAGAGAGAAAGAGAGAAAGAGAGAAAGAGAGAAAGAGAGAAAGAGAGAAAGAGAGAAAGAGAGAAAGAGAGAAAGAGAGAAAGAGAGAATGGTATCTCGGGCTAGAAACTTTTCTACCTTTCCTCGTATTAACAATTCCACAGAAAGGCGCTGACACGTTTAAATTTTACCCTACTATCCGATGAGTCATACTTATCGAAGAACGACGACTTATTTACATAACAATGGAAAAACATGATCATCTCTGGGAAGATCACTGGGTTCAGGAGAAATGTAGGCACACGCGAGGCAATACTGACCCTACAACTTATCTTGGACGATGCGTTAAGGAAAGGCAAACCCATGTCATAGCATTTTTGGACTTAAAGGTCTGGCAATGCTGATTGAAATACATTCTTTGGAATGATGCAGCTAAGAGGAGTTAAATATAGTATGCGGAACTTGTGCAGAAACCAGGTGCCATTTGCAAGAGTCGAGTCAACGGGAACCACTTCTCAGATGTAATTCAGTCTGCACACTGAGCAAGCAATAAAGGAAACCTAAGATGTTACTGATGACATTGTAATGCTGTCAAAGAATGCGAATAACCGTAGCTGAACAGAATGAACAGATTACTGAAGGAACTTAAGATGAATAGGAAACGGGAACAAGGGTACTGGAATGTAATCTAATTAAATCAGGCGACTATGATGGGAATTAGATTATGAAATAAGACAAAGAAATCGAGTTTAGCTATTTGGGCAGTAAAACATTAAGGCCAAAGTAGGGGATTCCACGCTTTTACATTTTGTAAAGTACGTAGTTTGACATTTCTCTAAAGAGCTTTTTGTCACTGACCCACGTTGAGATTTTATCGAGTTCTAATTGGATATTGGATAACTTTTTACGGGATACAACTTCCTAGTCTTCTGTCTGCAGGAAACCTGAGATTGCAAGGATTACCATTCGTTAGGACATACATGGATAACTGACAGCAAAGATCGTAGTACACTACCGAGGGACACACCACGTATTACCTCAGTTTCCGTGACTCCATCCAGGATTTACTATTGCGTCATGCCTCACGATATTTTCGATACTGTTTATGTATCTCACAGGTATGAAGTATCTTAAAGGCGCTCGAGAGGTAGGCAAACACATAATCAGATTAGTTTCTTCTATTCATGGACATTACCTTTAAAGAACCATCCCATCCTTCTTAATGAAGCTGCGGTAACCGCTGAAAAAGCTAAATCAGGTGGCGAACACGTTTCCTTGGGGTGCACTGAACACTTCTTTCGCTTCTTTCTGTGCTTCCATTTAAGGACACTTCTGCATACAAGGAAATAAACCCTGCGTCATAACTACTTCGGTATAGCTTAAGTAGTTTCTCACTGAGACTTTAGAGAAATTAAACAACTTAAACACCACTGTACATAGCATTCCGGATCTCGTGTACGGTCCAAGAAATATGGGTTTATCGCTATTGGCACTCATGATCAGTGTTGGTTATCACAGCCTTAGACACTAAACTCGTCACATGAGGCACTATCAGTCCCACATCACAAAAAATTGAAGGTAAGAGAAATCTAAGCCTAGAGTTGCAATTCTGCTCCTGTCTTGCGACCGATCTTTTTATGAAGTAGACAGTACCAAACCTTTTTCTGAACATCGTATGCAACTAGAATGACACTAGTCACCCTAACGCAAAGGCCACACCCTACGTACGGTCGGTAGGAGCGTCTCAAACGTGCATCTAACGCTTTGAGACTTTCTGGTAAAACCTCTTACTTGTTTCAAGACGAACTTTCTGTAAACAAATGCGATAATGGTGAACCACACACTTTATCTACGCTCAGGGTTGAATTACGTGATGGTTGAGGTATTTTTTGTTTTCCGCTGTCGTTAATAGTGAACGTTCATTTACATTAGGGACAAGACGTGTTTATAAGATGTGGAAAAGCATGTCGAGCTGTGATTTTCGATAATTTTCTGGCACACATATCAACTTTTGTAGCTGCTACATTATGACACCTACACTCCCGTTGTACTGGAAAGATCCTTGAGGAGATTGTATGGAGCTTCATGAAATAGTAAGATA
Organism: Schistocerca cancellata; assembly: GCF_023864275.1. Classification (NCBI taxonomy): domain Eukaryota; kingdom Metazoa; phylum Arthropoda; class Insecta; order Orthoptera; family Acrididae; genus Schistocerca; species Schistocerca cancellata. The sequence continues at coordinate 184,328,596 of NC_064632.1, forward strand.
ACAGCGCTACAACCGTCAGAAGTGGTGCCACAAACTTTGCCCTACTGTAACAAATGAAACAGCTAACACCGGTACAGTTTGTGTGAGTTATGACTGTCTTATAAAATCCCAAACTACTCGCCGTCAGCACTGATGCAGGTTATAAAGCGACTCCGGATAATGCAAGGTGAATTTCATCCGTACTTACTGAAGTACATGCTCATGTTAGACAACATGTCATGTCTTCAGGAAGCAGTGCTTTCTTGTAGATCTCTTATTTTAAATTTACCATAGCAGTCTAAGAGATAAAGTCTGTTGAGTGTGCAGACTTTTTTCCGACCGACGTTTCTACGATCTTCAATCGTTAAAGCATGCAATGACAATGCGTAATGTTGGTATCATATGGATTGTGAAATGGGATGTCAACTGCTGCAGCAATTGTTTTAAGTTATAATTAGTTGTGAGTAATCAATTCAATCAATGAAACAGGGACCTACAACGCTAAAAATCCTCACCCCACGTTGACAGAACAAGGTGGTGGTTTATATAATTCTGAGCCAGCACCGTTTCTCAATCGACCAGTGCTGCATAATGCGTAGATTTAGCTGTGTGTTGGTAACTATCATTCATCCGTGAACCAAATTTTTCACAGAAAGGTCGCATTATTTTGCAGTTTCTGTAGACAGTATTAGGAATACTGTGACCGATTTTAGAAGTCTGTGTAGCGGAAGGTGGAACCAGTCGAGTGTGGTTGAAGTAGTATTTGCAAAACACTCCTTTGGCTGATTCTATTCTCACAGTTAACCTGCTTCTTAGAGACATTTGAGTTTTGCGCTACCGTCTATCAATTGCTGCTTTTTATTGACGTACTTTATTCTTCGCACTTCCAGGCCGCCTTCATAGCTAAATGGTTAGCGTCTGCCTTCGAAGCGGAAGAACCCGGATTCTATACCCAGCACCTCAGATTATTCTGAGGTAGGTCATTGTTAGGCTGAATGATTAGCTGCTTGAATAAAACTAGCGGCGTCGTCAGGATGCATCTAGTGTCAATAACGTTTCGAGGAAGTGGCGACATGTTTATCACATGTCCCACGATCACGGAACACTCCCCGTATTACCTTGTAGGCAGGAGTCTGGCACCCAACAAGCCTAACGCTTAATCCCTTAGTGATAACTTATTTCCTGAATAAGTATCAGCACACAAGCTCACCTGAATAGCTAGATAGTCACGAATGGTCCACGAGAAGAACGACTGTTGGTAAGCTCCCGTGTCAGCTCTGAACTGTAACTTTACTTTCATAGTCTATCCGCAACATAGAAGTAGGAGGAAACAATACATCGGTTGGCTCTTCTAGGAACTTCTCAGCATCGAAACAGTAAACCACACTCGTCATGAACATAAACCGAATTCACTTTTTCGACTGTCTCCTACAGTGTGAAATTTTGACTAACCTGAAAAAGTTGGCTAATAGCTACAACTGCAAAGTAAACAAAACTGTTGGGCTCCAAGAGAAAAAGCTAATATGCCAACGCAACGTGGCAGTTTTAGCTGGGGGGGGGGGGGGGGGGAGGCGGGTGTTTTGACGCATGGTTGTGTAATACGGAGGTAGAGATCGGACCTTTTCTAATGCATTTGCAACATTGCCAAAATCGGCAAACAATTGTGGCGTAGCCGTGACCGAATGCTTTGTGCACTCCACTTCGTCGTGTGTTCTGCATTCCTCGGTTTCCTTTTCTAACTTAGAAGTGAATGAATAGACTAATCTTAGTCTGTTCCGCAGATTTGAGTACGCCTCAACCCAAAAGGGATCGGCGCACCATGAGACCCTGTACCAAATCTGCATTCGCAAGAGCATACAACACGGACGTAAGCCGCCAGCCCAGGAAAGAGGTAGGCGTGGCTAGTTCTTTCCCCGCACTATTCCTCACCGCTCGGGCGGTCGCAGCTTCCTAATTGTTTACATTGAACGCCTTATGCCACGACAGTATCCGCACTCTTGAATTATGCGTGTGCTCACATTCAGTGTAGCAGAGCAGGCTTTCGAGGGGTGTCTGCAAATGGAACAGCACTCTGCGGCGGTTATCTTGTTAATATCTGATCATGTTCCAGACGTGAAAATGCATCAGGAATAACAGACATCCGAAGAACACCCAGCTCTTCCTCTACTAACGGTATGAATACTAGGAAAACCTGCTAACTAAAATTCACTGAATTTTAGTCTTTCCGATATTCCTATATGAACACTATTTGTTCTTAAATTTGTTTTTTTTTAACATGTTGATTGTTCCGGCAACGAGAAGGATATGAGCAGATTTCACCTACGTCGTACCTGGCAGAAGTGGCCAGTATATACTCAAATTATGCAGATTCTCGTAAATGGATACAAACGTTATGCGGAAGCAGCTTTCTTCTGTTCACAAACTGTGAAAGAAACTCAACTACCAGGCGATGCTTCCATATTTCTCGCGCGAAACATCCTCTGTTCGACAGACTGTACAATACCCAAAGCAGTCATCTGACTCAAAGCGTTCTGACATTGCTAACTACCGGAATTTGAACGAAGGAATTTGTAAATACATCCTTAACCAAGAAGATCATTACAGTCAAGCAAGAAAGACTGGTCACATGTTTTGTTTGTATTAAGTCTCGCTCTATTATTCAATATAATGACTAGGATGAACTAGTGAGATGCTATGGAAGACCTACGGACACAAAATCGCATACAGACTACCTCTTGCAAATGAAACAAGCTATTTTTCCATGGTAGGAAGAATGGACCGATGGTAAAGGATAGAAAAGCTACGCAGGTATAGTGTCATTCATACTAAGACAGCCATGTTTTGTTAAGTCCATTCTCAAGGAAAATATTTCTCATTGCGCGAATGTTTCCCCACTCCTGTAGAATCGGCGTATCAGACACCCGGTCAATATCATGACGTCAATTTGTGATAGTCACATTCAATTCCAGTGCAAGCGCTATGTGAATAGTCACATTCAATTCCAGTGCAAGCGCTATGTGAAAGGCAAACATTTAAAGGAGCTTTCGTGACTGTCCCCTATCGTAGTTCTTTGGGATACAATCTAAAGTACATATAACCAAGTTTATAGCTGAACACGTAAAAATCAGGAATTATGGGCATCTGTTTGTACACAAACAATTTGATGTCACTTATCTAGAACTAACTGAAAGCTTGTCACACATTCTGAAGACATTTACGACTGTTTCCGCTACAAAGAGTGTGACCAAGGTTAAATATTACCTTCTGTTTGTCACTTTTTAAATTATGGTGGGTAAATAGTATTACCCTAGAGAACGGAGAAAAGACGTTACATCTTTAAATCATATTCGAAGCCTCCAACGCCACAAAAATGACATTCCACAAGAAAGAAGTGCGGTAATTTGGCAGCCACAAACATTTAAAATTATTTGTCTGCCCTAGAAGATTCGCCATGCCGTACATTACAGCTTTGCAAAATCCTCACCTCTAGATCTATATATACATCCATCCACACTCCGCAAACCATCGTACCACTGTTAGGTCCTTTTCTGTTCGATTCGCGAATAGCACGAGGGAAAAGGCTATATATACGCCTGCGTATGAGCCTTAATTGCTTCGTGATCCTTAGACGTAATTATGTTGGCGGCACCAGGATCCTTCTGCAGTCAAACTCAAACGCCGGCTATAAATTTTAACAATTTATTCCTCGAAAACAGCGTATCATTTTTAGTGATTCCCATTTGAGTTCCCAAATCATCTCCGTAGGGCTTGCGTGTTGTTCGAACCAAGCAGCCCGCTTCTGAATTGCTTCGATGTCTTCCTTTAATCCGACTGTATGGATCCGAAACACCAACACTCAAGAATAGGTCGCACCAGCGTACTATATGCTATATGTTGTATCCTTTACAGATGAACCATTCCTTCTGAAATTCTCCCAATAAACCGAAGTAGGCCATTCGCCTTTCCTACCACAAACCTCACGCACTTCCATATCGCCTCGCACCGTTACGGCGTGACATTTAAACGACGTGGCTGTCAGACAATCCACTGATGCTGTATCCTAACATTAGGAGTTTCTTTTTCCTATTCATCTGCATTATATTTTTCTACATTTAAAGCCAGCTGCCATTCATCAGACCAAGCAGAAATTCTAAGTCTGCACACCACGCCGCGCGTCTACGTTGCCTCGGTACATGTGCTGTTGTCAGTCTGACGCTTCACACTGTATAGTATTCGCCAGCGCACGAATAGGACGAGCAGACTAAGGAGCGGTCCTTTCAGTGCAAGGCACGGAGCACAGCCCGCTTTCATTCAGCGGCCGCCGCTGAATTACTTCTAGTTGGAGCCGACACGCGCGGAGCGGGACCCGCCGGTCGATTTCTCGCCACTCGCGGCGGTCGCGCGTCGCATCCCAGCACAGCAGCCATCGACCGCGGCGCGCCGAGGCCGGCGGACACCCGCGTCGCTCTATACATAGCGGCGGGCCGGCAGGAAGAGAAGCGTAAACACCACACACCCGCCTCTGAGGCTCTGGACCACGTGTCTGTCCATTAGCACTGTTTGGGCGTAAGAGGGTACCGCACCTACTTCAAAGCACCCGATCTTTCCATATTATTAGCCGTGGTCTTTTGACTGCTCCATTGCAACGCTCCGCAACAGTACTCTGTGCAATTTTAGGTAGTTTACATCTCTCTATATAAAACGCAGTGTCCCGACTGACTCCCCCACCGACATCGCCCACCCCAAACCACTAAGGATAAATACTCTAAATTTGCAGAGGGCGTTTCTTTTATACTGTTGGCATTCTTTAAGAAGGGATTGTTTGAAACTCCATTCCTTAGAAAGTTAAAGAGGGGATGAAAGTATTTGAAAATATGCCGCTATTAAGGCACTTTTGAAGCTAGGACTACGAAAATTGGTATTTTTTCCTCAGTCAGAAATACGAGTTTCAGCATTTTTGGAAATTCAAATGCTTCATATACGAGTAAAAAAATTCGTATTTCACTTCTCGGTTAGAATCAAGAAGTACCTGTTTCTGGAAATTCAACCCCCTAAGGGAGTGAACTGGGGGATGAAATTTATGAACACATTTGATTGTTTTAAAAAGCTAAAACCATCAAATGGTATTTCACTTTCAGATATAAAGAAATACGACTACAAGAATGCAAAAGCCATGAGTAACAAACATTGCACTTCAGCTACCAGAAACTTTTTGGTAAGAAAGATCATGCTTTAAAAGCCTTAGTGTGTAAATTTTCGAAGTAGCTGCAGTTTTTGAAATAAATCAGAAAGCTAGTTAACGAACACCACAAAAAATTGACTGTCAGAATTTTATAAAAAAGAAACGGCTCATTAATAAATTAAATATTCAGTAGGCCTAATATATCTTTCTTCGTTGCAGCTACACCTGGTCCTTCCATCGTTTTGCAGGTCTTCCAATGCATCTTTTACCTTGTGGGGTATATCGTCAAAAATTTAATGGTAATCTTGATTTGTCCATTCGTAGCGGATGGCATATCCATTTTTCTCGCTTTTCGTCAACCTTACTGTTTATATCGAAAATATTTAATTAGTTACTGATCTCTATTTCTTTTGTAGTCTAGCCTAGTGTATCCTATGTACCCGAGGAATTTCATTTCATTGGCTTTATTTTATCTTTTTCATTCCCAAGATTCACTTTCCTATAGTAATGTTGGTACTGACAACTTTATAAAATATTACGTATGTTTTTGTTTTTACGTTGGAGGGCTCTTTTGATAGTGCCATTTAAGTAGTTAAATTTCTCAATTTTGTCTTTTTGATCTAGGTCTCCCCTGTACGACAGCATGGTTCCCAGAAATTTTATTATCTACTTGCTCTATAATCTTGTCTAATTATTTTTGTTCTTACTGGATTGTTTCCGCAGAAAGCCATGGCTTTTGTTTTCTGCACTGATATTGACATATATACCTGGCATGTTTGGTATAGTTCGTAGACAACTCTCTGCAGTCAGTCTTTATTATTCGAAATTAACAATGTCATCTGCGAATCACAAAGTCGTAATGTAATCTTTTCGGGTGAAGTTATATGTATAGTCCTTCAGTTTCATTTTCCATTGCCGTATAATGAGGTCAACGTATATATTAGAAAGCAGTGGAAAGAGGCTGCAACCTTTTCTAACTATTAAATTAATAACCTTTGTTGTTTCTTCACAATACCCAATTATTTGGATTCTTGTATTAGCACAGATCTTTTGAACTACCTGTACAATGTATATTGGTATACCTCTTCTGATTAAAATTTCCCACAGTAGCTGTCTACTTTATCAAAAGCCTTTACATAATCAAAAAAGGATATGTTTCCTTATTGATTTCCCTTATTGATTTCCTTATTTTTATAATTTTCTGTAGCATAAATGTTTTTACAGTTTCTCCCCGTTTGGTTGTTCTGACAGCAGGCACTGCATTATAGTCTTTCGGTTATTATTCTAGCATAGATCTTATATGCTGTATTTAGTAGTGATGTACCTCTATAATCCAGATCTTTAATTCCAAGAATTAGAACACGCTCTCAAATATATAAAGAACCGAAAGGCCTAATATATGTTCATAAAATTATTTTTGATTAAATTACTATGCAAACGCGAGCGAAGCTTCGGCGGCTAAGCTAGTCCTTAATATTTTGAAAGAAGTGCGTTCATCCTCCTTTTGACAATATGGACTCAGCTGGGGACACTTAGTGACCATGTCTGGAGGAGCGGTCGTACATTCTTCCTGGAGAGCACGTTCGTATGATAAACGCATTCGCTCGAAAATTTCTGTCATTCATACCACCTCTTACCACAAACGACGTGTCACTGATGTCATTTGTACTAAGACTGCAGTGCACGCGAGGTGCCTGTATTTTCTTCCACCGCCCTGAGTAGAATGATTATAAATATTCACCAACCTGCAGTCTTCTGTAGTTGTCGCCGGCACAGAAAACAGCACGTAGATCGTGAGTCCGTTATCTTGAGGGTAAGATAGTCTTAACGAGTAACTGATGTGTGAATAAATTTTCACTTTTATTTGTACGGGGTCTTTTCCAACTTGCCGTACTATTCACTTCTATCGGTCAATTCGGCATTGCATAGTGGTGGACGGGTACTCATATATCAGATAGTGTTGCTGTGCATCACTAATTGTTTCGCTCGAACAACGTACTATCCCTAGGTACAAAAAACGACATACAGGACATGCCTCCAATTGCGACAATCTGCATCTGCGTGAACGTTGTAAAGGGCAATTCGAAACGAATATAGCCATTACAAACGGCTACAACTACTCACGTATGACACACAGGTAAGAATGACATAGAACATCAAGTCCGAAAATTTGTTACGTATTTTATGTGTGTGATTTGCATGGACTTGCTTTTGACAAAAGGCGAAATTCTTTCAGTGTATTGTTCTGATACACATGACCGGCTGCTAATTTTTTTCACGAACTTCTTGTTTCTTCGAACTGACGATGCCACCTGCGAATTTCGTAGGCGTTTGTAGGTGCTTATTGTATCTGACAAAATCTCTTCTGGACGCACACTTCTTTCTGTAAGGGATCAGACATTTTTAGTTACGACACTAAACTTTTCCACTTTTGCTTCACCGCACATTCGTCCCACGAGGACCGACATTTTGACCGTTCCTTTACATTCTCTACATCTTTTCGACGTAACGCTGCGCTTTGAAATATGTATGTAGCCATTTGTAATAGCTATACTGATTTTGAAATACTTATATTAGCTGCATCGAAACTCTGTAACGCAGGAAAGTATATGATATACACACTAGGTAATACGTTAAGAGAGAAGCACAAGGCCACGGTTGATCTCTTGAAAGTAATTAAGTAGTATGTTGTGCGTAGAAGTCAAAAACAGTTACAGAATCTTATATTTTTAAATTTCTGGTGATCTAAGTATTATGGAAATGGCTTTGCACTGCGAAGTTTAAGTTGCATTAGGTCATCTTAAGGACGTACAGTACAAAGAAGAATGTGGGTCTTCACCCTAAGGAAAGATATGGAGTCATGCATTCAGCTAGTGACTGCTTCGGTCAAACACATCCTTTTCCAACGATGTTGACAAGCGTGATACGTTGTGGCTTCTCTCCAAGAGGAAACGCGACTGATTTCGATTACAAACTACAGCGGCACTCACCCATGAAGAGAACGGTGATCCGTGTTGGCGCGCTCACAGCTGACCACAACGTGGACATGCCACCATTCTACATATACATACGCACTCCGCAAGCCACCGTGTGGTGCGTGGCGGAGGTTATGTACCACTACTAGTATTTTCCTTCCCTGTGCCACTCGCAAACCGGGCGATGGAAAAGTGACTTTCTATACACCTCCGTATAAGCCCTCATTTATCACATCTTCGTGGTCCTTATGTGAAATTTATGTTGGCGGTTAGGGTCGTTCTGCAGTCAGTTTCAAATGCCATTTTTTCGACAGTGTTCCTCAGAAAGAATGTCGGCTTTCCTTGAGGTATTCACACTTATGTTCCCACGTTTGCATGTTGTTCGAACCTACAGACTAGCAGCCCCTCTGAATGGTTTCGATGTTGTCCTTTAATGCGTCCTGGGGCGGATCACAAACATCGAACAGTACTCAATGGGTCGCACTAGTGTTCTATGTGGCTTCCTTTACAAATGAACCACTCTCCTAAAATTCTTCCAATAAACCGACGTCTACCATTTACATTCCCTACCACAGTCCTCTCATTCTCGTTCCACTTTAAGTATCGCTTTGCACCGTTATGCCCGAACAAACTATTTAAGCAGGACACTAATCTGTACTCCATTAGGTGTTTTTCCTGCTCATTTGCATTAACTTACATTTTTGTATATTTAAAACTAGCTGCCATTCATCACACCAACTAGAAATTTTTTTCGTTCTACAACCACTCAACGACGACACCTTTCCGCACACCACATCAGTAAACCGCACGTGGCTGCCCACCCTGTCCGCCAGATCATTTACGTATACAGAAAATAATAGCTGTCGTGTCACAGTTCCTTGGGGCATACCTGATGCTCTTGTCTTTCGTGAACACTCGCCGTTGATTACGAGAGACTGGTTTCTGTTACCTAAGAAGTCTTCGATCTACTCACATCTGAGAACCTATTCCGTATGCTCGTACCTTAGTCAGCAGCCTGCAGCGGGGTACGTTGTCAAAAGCTTTTCGGTATTCTAGAAATATGGAATTTGACAGTTGTCCTTTATCCATAGTTCGCAGTGTGTCATATGAGAAAATGGTAAGCCGAGTTTCAAAGGAACGATGCTTTCTATAACTGCGCTGATTCACGAACGTACGGTTTACGGTATCTAAGAAATTTATTACACTGAACTCAGGTTTGAGAATTCTACAGCAAATCTATGCTACGATTATTGGTCTAATTTTGTGGGTCTGCTCTTTTAGCCTTCTATACAGGTGTCACCTAAATTTTTTACAGCCACTTGGGCCACTGCGCTGGTTGAGAGGTTAGCGACAAATGCAAGCTAAGTAATGGGCCAATGTCGTGGAGTACTCTTAGCAAAATCATTTGGATTCCATCCGGATCAGGCGACTTTCAGTTTTTCTCCTACGCCAGAGATGCCTAACTATGTCGTCGATACGGAACTGTGCTATGGTCAGACGACGGTATGTTGGTACGATTCTCCTGCGTGAACGATTTCTTAACCGCGGAATTTGAAACTTCCGTTTCCGTTTTGCTGTCTTCTGCTGCCACACCAGACTGGTCAACGAGTGACTGGATGGTAGCCTTACATTGTGCATGGGTGGCAGTAATGTTGCCTGACTTCTTTGAATGCTTGCGCTCTGAAATTTTAACGCAAAACCACTCCCTTATGCACAACGCCTCCCTTGGGGCGTTTGCCAGTGGAGTTTATGAGTATACCAGTGACACTCCGGCGCTTGCTGAACGAAGTTTTGATAGAAAATATCCAAAAGCTGTATTTCCTATCACGTGTTAATCCGACCCGACAAGAGTCCTAGACTGGTGACCATTACTCAATAGGTATGACGAATATTTCGTAAGCTAGTTCGTCGGGGGATGACATTGCATAAGAATTACCCTAATGACAGCTTCACATCCGATTTTGCCGCAACTACTGCACATGGTCGTTTAACTTTTTGGCGCTCCCACATGATTTACGTTTGATGTTTTCAGTGATTTATGTCACTAATTTAACATTAATCGATTTTTCCTCCGGTTTACTCTAAATACATTTCATGCACACGGAGTCAATTGCCGATTCTTGCACCTAGCCTATCAACTGCACGCCTTCCTAAAGTTTGCTGGCACAAACTTCTCTCTACACAACAGCATCACCGGCTAGCATCCCATGAAGCTTCGTGTTCTCCACTTCCTACGTTTTTAGAATTATCCATAAGTATCTAGTACATCATAAGACGACTGCGCGCAAACTACAAGACATGCGCAGAAGAGATCAGTGGATAGAGCACATTCCACCGTTTTAAATTCACATTAGAGGTAAACAATATAGGCACCATTTATGACCAACGAACGTTAATAAGGGCAGAAGGGCACGTGCATGCAGTTCCTGTAAGCCGCTGCTTCTGCTCGTGCTGCTCTGTCAGCCCGCCTTGACAATCTGTTCGTCGGGTTGCCTGTCTGTAGGTGTGAACTAATTCGATGCGACAATGCAAAGGGGATGATTTCTGTACACGTGATACGCAAAAGGCCTAACTGTGCGCTCTGCAACTGCACCACGGCTCGTATTACGAATGAAATTAAGAGCTGCACTATCCACTTATTTTTGGTCAAATGTGAGCGGGGCGAATACAAGACTCCCGATGGATTATACAACGGGGTATTAAATTGACCAGTGGCGTCTGGTGTTAAGTTGCGCTGTTTGCTAGTAATCAGGGTAATTAAGAATAAACCTGAAGCAACAGTATTTCACAAACAGCTGCTGCTGCTGCTGCTAGCTATGTAAATTGTATATCAAGACGTACATCGTCTGAAGTGTAAGCGTTTCGCGCATAAAAAGATGCAACATTGTGATGTTTAAATGTTCAAACAGCTTCCTTCAAATCAAGTGCTAATTCCAGGACACATCAAGTACAGGAGACACTAAAAAGCAAATGATTAAAAACTGTTTTAAAAGAATGTTTCGTGAAATGGTTTGTGTAAAAATAAGAAATAAAAGATTTGAGTTATTTGACAAGCCTCTGAATGATGCTCCAAATCATACATAGCAAATGAGGTGCTGATTGAGAATGCTCATTGCTTGGATGTTCGAAGGATTTGAGACTTAAATTTTAACTTTTTTTACACCTTGAGGGATAGATGTGTCAAGGCCACACGACGGCAGACTGCACGTCTACACAAATCAGGAGACGTATCCTCCAGTATTCATTAAAATTCTAATTTTCCAAGTTAAATACTGAACTTGGAATTCTCAATCGGCATCTTATTTGCTGTAAGTCATTTCAAGCAGAGTTCGAGGGGCGCTTTACGAGGTAGGGCGTTGTCTAAGCGACTTCTAAACGCACTGTTTGTTATACCCTCTTATCATTCGTGCATCTGCACACCTGCCAATAAATGCTCCTCAACATTAAGTGTACGGTCACAAGTTACCATGTTTTCACGACTGAAAGTCCAATAAATACACTGTTTTTAGTCAGCTTTGAAGCAGGGGTTCGCACCCCGCCGTAGTATTGTTTGTATTTATAGGTAAAGCCACGGATGATGTGCCTTTAAGTGGCAGAAGGTATCCAGCATAACAAATACAGCTCTGTACTCTTTGGGAATAGCAGTGAATAACCCTGCTCAATTTATTATGTATTTCAGGTATAGCGTGAGATATAGGGCAGTAGATATATCAGTTTATCAGGAGGAAAACGATTACACATTTTTATTCTAGTTTTTTTACCTGCGCTTCATATAGGGTTTTTCTCCGAAGAGTCTTCAATTGCAATTTCGTTTTTGCGATATGTATATGGAGTGTGCCCAAACACATGCTACTCGTCGTGTGAACGAAAAGCGCCCGTTAGTTTCTCGTTAGAAACTAAACTGCTTTTTAAAGTGGGATTTTACGTGCCCATTCGATAGCGCGATCCCAAATTTGTCTACATCTACATACATAACGCGCAAGCCACCTTACGGTGCGTGGCGAAGGGTACCACCACTAGTCATTTCCTTTCCTGCTCCACCGTCTGTATGCCTCCAGACAAGACCTGATTTCCCTGATATTCGTGCTCCTTATGCGAAATCCACGTTGGTGGCAATAGGATCGTTCTGCACTCAGCTCGCAATGCCGGTTCTGTAAGTTTCCTTACCGGCGCCTCGCGAAAAGGCTGTCTTCCCTCCAGGTATTGCCGTTTGAGTTCACGAACCATCCCCGTAATTGCGTGCTGATTGACTGTACCGGTAACAAATCTAACGGCACGTCTAGTGCTACATTCGTGTTGTTGGCAGGGACAGCAAAACACTAAGAGTAGCCAGACTCCAGCAGCAGTCCTTGCCCAACTTGCCCCGTCTCACGTGTCGCCCTGACTGCCACCGCAAAGCAGCAGCGCTACTCAGTCGCTACCGGAATACTGGCTATTCTTCAGGCCCTTTCACACGGGAGGCCGTGTATCTGGATGCAGCGAACCGCTTTTTTCCGCCCGTCTTCGGCTCAGAACCGAACTCTCGTCTACTGCTGCCTGCCCCTGTACCAAAAACAACTGCTGCCTGCCCCTGTACCAAAAACAACTGCTGCCTGCCCCTGTACCAAAAACAACTGCTGCCTGTTTCTACAACCATTCAGTAACAAACTTTCTTGTAGAGCAAGTAGTGGTTGTTACTATTGCAGTTACGAAGAAACGCAAAGTACGGAAAAGAAAGCATTGGTGCCACCCAATAATAGGGTGTCTAAGCTGTTCATTGTCTTTATGAGACACGGAACAGATCCTGAAAAATTTGTGTCTTGTGTCGTGTCATTAACCTTATTCGATGAACTGTGTACAATACCGAAACCATTCCTTCGGTTTCGGGACACACATGAGTAAGCATATAACACTGGAAGATATGGTGCTTGTTACTCAGTGTGGTGCAGAACAAACTTCTTTGTTGCAGAAACATTGAACAATTTATAAGAGTTAACAAGTTGTCAGAAATGTCAACATATTACATTCAAATGCCATGGAAGTTTTTCGAAATTGTTCGACAGTTTAAGTGTTTTATTTCCTAACGAAGCAAGAAGTTTTTTTTCAAAGGCTTGGAATTAACGAATTACCAGATTGGTTTTCGATTTCTGGAGTGGATTGGGGAGCACATTATGTGTAAGTGCTATTTACCATGACTGATGATGAACTGGGGGTGGGGGAGGAGAGGAGTTGGGCGATTCGTTTGAAAGCCTTCCCTGGATAACTGCTGGGGTGGGAAAAAAGCAACTGGGCTAACACACTGTTGCGCCATGTTGCTGCAAAACATATCCTGGCTTACGCACAGTCTTAGAAATCTGTAGCTTATATTTAGCAAACAACTGCATTATTTCACATTTCGCCTCTGTGTTCTGGAATAGCTGCTAAGTTCCAGCAAACAAAGTTTATCCTCATTAGATGCTTCCATGTAAAACATCCATTTCGATTTTGGACATTGCTTTGTAATTCTTGGTTTCAAAGGTATCTGTTCGTCACTGACAGTAACTCGCAAATCATCGCTATGCCCTTCACCTGCTTCGTTTCTAACAGTGTCTTCTTCACATAGGTTAGTGTTTTCTGAAAGGAATCATGTGACAGCATTTGGAAGTAATCTGAATGTAATCATACATAAAATATACACGAGTACCGTATATTTTATGTCGACTAACAGGTGATGACAGCTCAGAAGCAACATTTAGCTTTTCAGTTGCTGCAAAACCGCTTCTCTAGATCTTTTAATCTCCGTCAGGTATGAATCTCAAGTTCTCCCACCTCTTGTACACCATCCCCTAAAAATAGGACATTTATGTAAAAACGTACAGGTACTTAGCATCTGGATAAGTCAACAGTGTGTATCGGAAATGCGCGCAGAGGGCGAGAAGAGGCTCACTGCGTCCCGTGTGAAAGCCTCTATAGGGCTCTGTGGAAAGTGAGTAACGGGCGACGCAGTCAAAGCTACACTGCGGCCCAGTGTGCTGCAGTCTGAGTTCAGTGTCTCTTGTGAGGACGCGATAGGTCCGACGTAATGCCAATCGCTTCAGCGTTAGAGCTGGATGCACGGCCTACTGTGTGAAAGGGCCATGTGTGTTTCACTGTTCACTGTTGACACATCGACGAAACGAATATAACGGTTGATTAATTTGGGACAGCTCTACGGAATGGTCACGGAAAATACCGGTGTAGAAGTAATTCCCGTTGACACTGGATGTTGCATTAGGGATGTGACGAGCAGAATGTGAGCTGACTCCTGCACATCAAAAATGCAGTATCTGCCGAAGCCCCAAAGAAAATGCGCCTGAAGACTCTTGGGAGGGGACCGTGCCCTTTAACCAGCGTCGACTCGTCCCCCGGCTGCCGCGGGTCTGATCTCGCGTACAGTACGCGTAGCCGGCAGCTGTGAGCGCGGCTGCCGGCTCTGCTCTCCCCAGACCGGATCCCGGGCTGACCCAGTGGCCGCCCAGTGCCGTTATGACGCCGCCAGCCACAGGCGGGTCCAGCTGCTCTGCCCACGACGCCAGGGACCGGACCAGACCAACAGCGCACCCGGTATCCACTTCCATATACTGCGCCAGTTGCTGCTAGCCGGCAATTTACTGTATCCGAAATATTTCAAACGAACCACCACGGCATTCGCCTAACGCTCCCCAGAATTACCATTTACTTTTACAACAACGATCCCCAGAGATATACATAGCAGTAATTATCCGGCCTTCATTTTAACTCTGCAAGTAACATGTCACCCATAATTTCATTTCTTTAACACTGCTGTAAGATTATTCAGAATCCTTTATTTCACTTAATATTACTAATGCAAAAGATTTTCGTGAAGCAGAATCATCACTTAGAGCAAACCGTGGTTCTTACAGGGAAAAATCCCATCGCTATCCCCTCAGATTTAATGGGAAGATTGCCCAGTAGATAGCCCGACAAAAACTGAACAGATCAAGCATTGAAATAGGAAGAAAGTGTGCTGAACTGTGGAGAAAGAGGCAAAATAGAAACAATGAACGGTCCATGCTCAAGATGTGCAACATCGAGTGAATTTCAAGAGCCACGGCGTCGTGATCATGTGGTCACTGTTCGACTGCAAAGTGGGAGGTCCGTGTTCAAATGTCGCTTGTTTCCTCTTTCATAAAACTATGAACTGTCCTTCCCGTCATTGGCGTTTGTCCTTTCTGTTGTCTTCAGTCCCGAGACTGGTTTGATGCAGCTCTCCATGCAACTATCTTGTGCAAGCTTCATCTCCCAGTACCTACTGCAACCAACATCCTTCTGAATCTGTTTAGTGTATTCATCTCTGACTCCCTCTACGATTTTTACCCTCCTCGCTGCCCTCCAATACTAAATTGGTCATCCATTGATGCCTGAGAACGTGTCCTACCAACCGATCCTCTCTTCTAGTCAAGTTGTGCCACAAACTCCTCTTCTCCCCAATCCTATTCAATACCTCATTAGTTATGTGATCTACCCATCTAATCTTCAACATTCTTCTGTAGCACCACATTTCGAAAGCTATTTTCTTGTCCAAACTATTTATCGTCCATGTTTCACTTCAATACATGGCTACACTCCATACAAGTACTTTCAGAAACGACTTCCTGACATCTATACTCTATGTTAAATTTCTTCAAAAACGCTTTCCTTCCCATCGCCAGTCTACATTTTATATCCTGTACTTCGACCATCAGTTATTTTGCTCCCCAAATAGCAAAACTCTTACCACTTTAAGTGTCATTTCCTAATCTAATTCCCTTAGCATCACCCGACTTAATTCGACTACATTCCATTATCCTCGTTTTGATTTTGTCGATGTTTATCTTATATCCCCTTTCAAGACACTGTCCATTCCGTTCAACTGCTCTTCCAAGTCCTCTGCTGTCTGACAGAATTACAATGTCATCGGCGAACCTCAAAGTTTTTAATTCTTCTCCATGGATTTTAATACCTACTCCAAATTTTTCTTTTGTTTCCCTCACTGCTTGCTCAATATACAGATTGAATAACATCGGGGAGAGGCTACAACCCTGTCTCACTCCCCATCCACTGCTTCCCGTTCATGCCCTCGTCCCTTGTAACTGCTATCTGGTTTCTGCACAAATTGTAAATAGCCTGTCGCCCTCAGAATTTGAAAGAGTGTTCCAGTCAACATTGTCAAAAGCTTTCGCCAAGTCTACAAATGCTAGAAACGTATGTTTGCCTTTCCTTAATCTAGCTTCTAAGATAAGTCGTAAGGTCAGTATTGCCTCACGTGTTCCAATATTTCTACGGAATCCAAACTGATCTTCCCGAGGTCGGTTTCTACTAGTTTTTCTATTCGTCTGTGTTCCTGACAATTGTCATACTGTACACTGATATAATAATGGCGTGTGACGAGGGCCTCCCGTCGGGTAGACCGCTCGCCTGGTGCAAGTCTTTCGATATGACGCCACTTCGGCGACTTGCGCGTCGATGAGGATGAAATGATTAGGACAGCAACACCCAGTCCCTGAGCGGAGAAAATCTGGTGGAAATAAGATCTCGCTATCCACTTTCATTATAGGTACCTTCGTTACACCTCAGAGAATTGCCTTTCCGCAGTGGATACACCGGTTTCAGTGAGATCACCGAAGTTAAGCGCTGTCGGGCGTGGTCGGCACTTTGATGGGTGTCCATCCAGGCCGCCATGCGCTGTTGCCATTTTTCGGGGTACACTCAGCCTCGTGATGCCAATTGAGGAGCTACTCGACTGAATAGTAGCGGCTTCGGTCAAGAATACCATCTTACGACCGGGAGAGCGGTTTCCTGACCCCACGCCCCTCCTATCCGCATCCTCCACCGAGGATGACATGGCGGTCGGATGGTACCGGTAGGCCACTCGTGGCCTGAAGACAGTTTTTTTTTCGTTACACCTCACTGAAGTGGACGTTACACCGCGACAAATTTGGATACAGAGAACAGAACGTCAGTGATCGGACAGGAAGTTCAGTTTTGTGAAAAAGTGTGGCACGAGGGAGATTTCAACACGTCTGCCGTTTTACAGCCCAACACCGTTATCACAGATCCAAAACGCCTTGGCTCTGCAATTTCACTTGATGTTCCACATCTTCGATCGTTCGAAGTTTTTATTTTGCTTCTTTTCGCAGTTCACCGCCCTTTCTTCATGTTTTCATGCTTTATCTGTGTTCAGTTTTTGACAGACTATCCCCTGGGCCATATTACCACTAAATCTAAGAGGGATGCGATGGGGATTTTCCCCCGTTTGCAAAATCCCCGATTCTTTACAGAATCTAACTGCAATTTATGAAACAACCTCATACTTCTGATTACAAATAAGTTACTGCCTTAAATATTTGATTTTGACATTTAAGCGAGAAACGCAACTGTTCCGAATAGGAATTACCGTAATGGTAATGAGTGCTAGGACGTGCTGACAACCGAATGTGTTAGTAGGCTGTTTCGTGAACGGCGAAGTCTCTTCCAAACGGTCGCAATCATTCTGAAGGAAATTCTGTCTAGATGTCTGATTCATGTGCCCTGTCACTAGCTGAACAGATGTTCCGACTTTCTAATACGTGTGTCGTGTGGCGCAGGTTAACCACCCGCGCCAGTGGTATTTTCGGAAACGCGAACCCGTGCGGGCTTTATAGTATGGTGTGTAATGTCAGTGTGCAAGTGCGTGCGCTAAATTATATTTCGCGAGTGGCTTCGCGTTCGCTTCGTTATCGTGCTGTGGGGACTAAATTCATCCGTGTCGCGACGGTTGTGCGCGCCTTCGCAAATAGCAACTAAGTACCACGCATTGTGATATGAACTGTACACATCAGGATCAGCCCCGACAGGACTTAAATACTTCGGGTTTAATGTATTTTGATATAATGGACTGTCTCTAGTAGCTCGTTTTACAGTGATTACGATTTGTGTTTATACCCCAGTTGTTCCTTGGTGTCGACTCAAAAGCACCTGAGCAAACCACTGTCAGCAGAGATGAGATCTTTACGGCATGTCTAAAGGATGTTCGAGGATGTATAGGATACGAAATATTAGCACAAATGTATCAGTACATCATAAAATATTGATTAGTAGAACTGGACCTATGACAAAGGGCTACTAGACTTCCCAAAGCAGCGTTAGATTACATACCGAGGGAAAGAAGAGAGTACGCCACCGCAGGACACGCTGGAGTCAACTGTGAAGCCGGAACGGGCAAGAATGCCATGAAGAAGATAACTGTTTCTGCGAAAATGCCCGGATTGTGCAATCAGCAATATATAAACACACACAGCACCGTAACAACGCACAAACGGATGCAAATTACTCTTATGTGGTTGCCGCTGCCGCAGAAAACAGCTCAGCGTGGCCTTCTCCAGACGTTCTTTCCCTGCACGTTGTAAAAGTTATTATTAAGGATATCCTTAACACTATTGCTCAGACAGTTAACTGTGCCGGAAAACGACTTGCCAACTGAACAGTACTGAATGCAAGGTTAAGGGCAAAGAAAGTGGTGTTGGTGACAGTTGTGAACATCAAGAACTCCAAGTGATTTGAGCAATTATTTCCAAACAAGGCACAACGCATACCGTCGACGTTTGCACTATTATGCAGGTATTGTCGGTGCAGTACAGATACAAGAAAATTGGGGCAAGAAATCAAAGAAAATGCAATTACTCTAACAAGCCTCCTTAGACCAGAAGGCTCACGCCAAAATAATGGGGAAACGTCCCTGAAAAAGGTTTTGTGGCTGGGTATCAGGTTCATCCTGTATATACTCTTACTGAAAAAGGGTCACAGTGCGACTGGTCGATAAAAATTGTGGTTAGAATTCTACAACAAATGCAGCCAAAGTACGAATGATTAAACTTAACACCGCGGCCTACATTTAGGTATGTTTCTGAAGGCTATTTTACCAGACCTATGCGACTTCTGCGGATACTAATATTTCCTAAACAATTTCAATGCGCTCGGTAGTGGCATTGCCGCTGGGCTGAATTTTAGTCTGCTGGATTTACAACCCATTTACTAGTAACAGGGACCAAATATGACCACGTAATACAATATGGCCTACAATATTTCTACGTGCTCCGCACGTTACAAATTACTGAAACGGGTTTTGTGAAATTTTCTGCAGAGCAATGTAATAAGCTTAGCATTGGGTGGTTTTAACTATTACTAACAAACGGATTGCTTTTCTGCAGAATTTAACTGTCAAACAGGAATCAGACCGTCAACCTAGTATTCCAATGGATGGAGCATTCGTAGACCAGCCGGTCAATTTGAGGCGTGCTGTCTGTAATTCCGTAAGTCATCTATGTTACTGCAAGCTAAACAGGACACACGAGGCTGGTACCTATGACAAACGGGACGCAGGTCAAGTTAGCGCAACGAAGAAGGGCATACCGCCTTTTTAAAGGCTGCAGCAGCAACCTTCGCCAGAACATTACAGGGTGGGCGCTAAGTCCCCATACCCCTGTAATCGCTGATATTATGGAGGGCGATAGCTATGCTGCTTCTTAACTGTTAGAATCAATTATTGGAATTTGTTACATGTTTTCGCACTTGCTGTCTAATTTTAATTTGCAACCGTGACATGTGAGTGGTCAGTTACACCATTTAGGAGCCCTTAGTGACAAGTGTGCGGGTGCACGAACGACAGCACACACAGCAGACAATGAGACATTATGGGAGCATTCCAGGAAAGATTTAGTAAGGCCTTATCACCAAAGGCGACACTTCTGGATTGGGAAAGAAGTGCTCTTGTTTTTGGCGGTGAAAGGCCGCAGAGTGAAAGGAAGAAGACACGAAACCTGTGCCGGAGTATCTGCATCGACTGAACAATCTATGGCGTGCACAGGTAAATGTGCTTCGAACACACCGAGGAAAACAGATCACATGGAAGAAGACCTTAAGATCAGACCTTTTCGACCGACTTTCGTAAATGAGTTATCGGGTATAGACCGGAATGAGAGCTTTTTAGCATGTCTTCCTTTTTACTCAATTTCCAAATGCAGTGAACAGTGCCAAGATTATGTTTTCAGATGAATGTGCCGTTTATCGCTGCTCACTTGCTAGAAATATTGCCGTTTGGGCCAAAGAGAATCCTTATTACACAGCAGACTTAGAAAGGAACGTGCCTCGCGCAATGAAATTGGCAGCGATGACATCACATCTGTTTGGTCGGTACGTTTGAACGGGCTGCATGGCGTAAATTTTTTACACGTGTTACAAACATAGTTAATACTTCGGCTTGAGGAACAGGGCCTCACAGAACGCACATGGCCCCAGCAAGACGGAGCGTCTACTCACTATGCTCTTTCAGTGAGCGGGGTCCTATAAGACACTTTCAGGACGGTGGGTAGGTCGTGGTTCACAGCAACTCCAGCTCCCGTGAAATGGCCACAAAGAAGTCCTGACACCACACCAGACATGGCGCTACGGGGAGTCATTAAGACATGTACCTGCACGTCGTAAAGTTACTAACAAAGGCCCGCGCGAAGTAGCTAAGGATGAATTTCGCACTATAACACCAGATATACACAAAAATACGTCAAGAACAAAGTGGACCCATTAGGAAATGTGTTTACATCATGACTGGGAACATACCTATACACTGAACACACAGTACCCTATTTCTTGAGCTACAACAAATCAATTCGCATTCGATGCTAGGGATTCGGGACTTTCACACACCCTGTACAATACAAGCCAATGTAACAGCACTCTGGCCCGAACTGGAAGAAATATTGACAATTTATGTATCGTGTAATGCAAATAGATAATCGTATACTGACAGTCCAACATTTGAACACTAAGTAATAGTTGCTGGGGATATATGCATATACCCGTGCTTATCCACATCGGCGCAGGCTTTTATTCGCAGGTGTTACTGTTTTTCGCCATCCGCCAAGACCTCTAATCGTCCGCCTTCGTATCTGAGATCAGCACGGCTGTCCGCCATACGAAGGACCCGGGTTCGATTCCTGGTACTGCCAGTGATTTTTCCTTGGAAGACAGCGTGCAAACAGCCTCATGACGCCAATTGTATTACGATAAAAGTGGCAATTGACTAATAGAAAGGGTGAAGTCGTCCACATGAGTAATACGAGTAATCCGCTAAATGTCGGTTACATATTAGGTCACAAATCTAAAGGCTGCAAATTCCATTAATACTTAAACGTAAACATAACCCTTAGTAGGCAATGTGATGTTTATTGAATCGTGCGATTAGCTAATTTCTACTAAGCGTCATTGTCAAGCACATTTGTAACATTTGTATTTCATGTCAGATGTTACAAATGTGCTTGACGATGACGCTTAGTCGAAATTAGCTAATCGCACGATTCAATAAACACCATGTGACAGCCTTCTACGGACCATGGTTACGTTTGTTATAATCTGAAGTCTGATCTCGACAAATACAAAATTCCACTAAATACTTAGGGATTACAATTACGAATAACAAACTGGAACAATTACATAGACTGTTTCGTGGAAAGCAAACCAAAGACTGCGATTTACTGGTAGAACATTTAGAAAATGTTATGGGACCAAACGACGAGGTCATCAGACCCGCGACTCTGATGTCACAGAAGAGGGTCTGCGGAAAGTGGACGGATCCAGTCAGGAGAGACAAATTATACACTAAAGAACAGTCAAACACACAGTAAAGGCATAAAAGGTGAGATCAAGTCTAAAAACTGGAAAAGGGGGTGGTCATAGAATCACAGACCGAGAAGACTAAAAAGTCCCAACCACAACCGTCCTGCCCCAAGACTAAAGGAGAACCTTACATCTGGAAATAAAACCCACTTTCACGGAAGAAACCGGCGACCAGCTCAACCATCCGTGGATCGTCTGCTAATTTTAAATTTAAGGAATCGGTAAGACTATACTTAAGACGAAGTGCCGAAAGAAGAGCACACTCCAGCAACGTGAGATATCGTCAGTCTGGCTCCACAACCACATTGGGGGGTGGATCGTTACGTAGGAGGGAACAATGGGTGAGCCGGGTATGACCAACGCGTAACCGGCATAAAACAGTGGACAGCTTCCGAGAGAAGCGGAAGGAACAGCGCCAAACTGCAGTAGACTCCTTGATTGGGCGGAGTTTATTACAATGAGCAGTAGCGTTCCAGATGGCATTCCACTTTCGGGAAAGATTTGACGTAGATCCGCATATCCGCACCTGGAACCGTGAAAGGAAATGGGAGGTAAGTATCTGCTTCTCTAGCCAAACGGTCAGCCAGTTCATTCCCTGCGATGTCCACATGACTTGCGACCCAGAGAGAACTGAACAGGCTGCACACAAGGGCAGAGAGTGTCATGGATAGCGGAGACCAAAGGGTGACTAAAGTAGCATCGGTCTATAGCATGCAGGTTGCTCATGGAGTCTGAACAAATTGGAACACTGGAGGGAGGCCTGAGAAAGGAGAGCCCTGTGAATGGCTAGAAGCCCTGCTGCGAACACACTACATGATCCCTACAAACTTATAGATAGTCTTAGAACCATCAGTGTAGAAGATGTTGGCACATTGGAACTCTAAGGATGGCACAGACTTTACACCAGAAAACCATTGGGGCGACAGAGACCTTAGGACCCTGGAATAGATCAGTCGTAATCCGTAGTTTAGGCACTATCCAAGGGGGGGTATGGGAGAAAGACATGGGGTACAGCGCATTGAGAGGTGGTCTGACAGCAGGAAGTCAGAGGCATGCCAACTAGCAATCCCACCCATGGGCAGGTGTTAGGAGGGATCATCCCTCACTGGCGACGAGCACAGGGTACACAGAATGGTCAGGGAATTGGCGAATGCATAATGAACAAGGAGTTGGCTCGGTTGGATGTGTAGAGGCAGAATCCCCGCTTCTGTGAGGAGAATATCAACATGGCTAGTTCGAAAGGCACCAATAGCCAGACGCACCCCACTATGATGGGCTGGGTCAAGGACTCTCAAAGTGAAAGGAACTGCTGAGCCATAAACCTGACTACCATAATCTAGTCTGGACAAGATCAGAGCACAGTAAAGATGAGTGGAACGGTCTGCACCCCACGATGAGTGGTAGAGAGCACTGAGCTTCTGCATACATGTAGTCTTTAGGTGGCGAATGTAGGGCAGTCATGTCAGCTTATCAAAAATCGGTCCCAAGAAACAGGACTGCTACAACATCGAGGAACTGGTTGCCTAAATAAAGTTCTGGATAGGGTGTACTCTGGATCGACGACAAAAATGTATAACACGCGTTTTGGAGGGAGAAAACGAAGCTGTGGACAGTGGCCCACACATAGGCTCATCAGATGGCGCCTTGGAGCGGACACACTGCAGAGGATATCAAGTGAGAGCTGCACCAGATGCAAAAATCGACATACAATGCTGGGGAACCAGAGGCACAACAGAGGTCAAGCTCACCGATGGCAATGATGAAGATTGTGCGACTTAGCACAGAACCCTGTGGGATACCATTCTCCTGAATTTGAGGGGCGTTGAGTGAAGTGCTAACTAACCCAGAAGAGCTGGCGAGAAAACCTCGCGGATAAAAATCTTAAGGGAACCACCGAAGCCCGTCATGGAGTAACTAAAATGTGATGGCGCCAAGCCATGTCATATCCCTTATGTCAGAAGACTGCATCAAGGTGCCAGCAGTGAGTAAACGCCTATCGGATGGGTGATGCCAATTTGAGTACATGGTCGGTTGGAGATCGCCCTGACCAGAAGCCACAGTGATAGGGACAATAGGCGCCGAGATTCGGGTACTCAATCTGAAGTTGAGCATCCTTTCGAGCAGTTTACAAAGTACTTTCGTGAGGCTAATTTGGTGGTAGCTGTCGAGACGTTGGATTTTTCCCGGGCTTAAGATGGGGCTGCAACAGTTCTGCTGAAGACTACCTAAACTACACTAGTCCGCCCTCTTCTAGAGTGCTGCTGTGCACTGTGAGATCCACACCAGATATGATCGATAGAGGATATCTAAAAATTCAAAGAAGGGCAGCTCGTTTTGTATTGTTGAGAAATAGGGTATAGTGTCATGAATATGTGGCGCCAGTTGGTGTGGCAGTCATTAAAACCGAGGCGTTTTTCTTTGCAACGAGATGATCTTGCAAAACTTGTAAGCAATTTTCTCCTTCGAATGCGAAGGTATTTTGTTGGCGCCCATCTACATAAAGAGAAATCAAAATAAAATAAATCAGAGCTCGTGCGGAAAGATTTAAATGTGTTTTTTTACCGCGTGCTGTTCGAGAGTGGAACAGTAGAGAAATAGCTTAAAGGTGATTAGATGAACCCTGTCCGCACTTAACTGAACTGCAGAGTAATGATACAGGTGTAGATGTGGGGGTACTTCACGGCTACAGGGCACAAAAACTGACAGCGGCCGGAAGAGCAGTGTGCTGACCCCATGCCCTCCATACCGCATCAGCTTGACGCCACTGGCAGAGTATGACACGGCGGTCGGGCAGTCCTGATTGGCCCGTCAAGACCAGAACGCGGAGCTAGATCTCTAGGCACTGGTGCGTACTAGTTCATGAAGATGAGTCAGTAACAGCTGGTTGGAGGGACTCAGAATATCTGGTAACTGCCCTACTACCTGTTAACAGACACATACTGAAATACACCCACAACTTTGAAGTGAACTAGATAACTAACATGACAATCAGTTGTTGGTGACACCGTTCGCTCCAGAAAAAGTTACTGTCTTAATTTCCAAGCTCAAAACTGGAAAGGCACCCGGTCCGATTGGCGTCCATCCTGAGGTCGTGTGGATGGCAGGTCCACTAATCGTGCCACATTTTACAGCTTTACTAAACGAGGCGTCGCGAAAAGCTACAGACCTTTTTGCTTGTTAAAGTTCTTGCGCAAAGTTCAAGAATGTGTGCTATGTGATCGGTTCCAGGCACACAAGGATCTCGTGGGTCTAAACTAGTGTCAGTATGGTTTCAGAAACGGGAATCTATTGACGCGGTTAATAAAGCTAATATTTTAGAAAATTCGACAGCGAAGTATACAGTCGCGCTAATCATTGATAAGCTCATTCGACAGCCATCGGTGACCTGCGATGTTCGCAGGCATTCGAGCTCTCAGTATGCCCATATGTGTAAGAACTTTGTATAATATTGAAACGGACCTAGCGGCCATTGGCTTACGAAACAGCAAGGTAATTAAAGGTTTCCAAGGGGTGTCTTCAAGACTCCTGAAGTGGTCCACTGTTCTGAGATCTTGGTACAGAACACCTATTACATTGTTAGAAGGTACAGATCATACTGATCTGTTGCATACGCAGATGACGTTCTAGTAGTTGTTTCTGCAGACTCCACAGCGTGACTTGAGGAAAGAGGTGAATGATGTGCTTGCTCAGATGAAGCATTGCTGCAAGACACTTGCCTATAGCCGTTCATAAAACCTCATACATTCATCTGAAGGGAAGACTCTTGCCAGAAATCTTATTCTAAGGCTTGACGGACTACCCGTAAAACGCAGCACTGCTTGTAGATATTTAGGCATTCTTCTAGACAAGAGAAACTTTCTAGAACACACAAAATCTGTAAAAGCAGTCAAAACTATGCACAAGACTGCTCGTGCTGGCACTGCCGACTAAATTACCGTTGCTCGTGGTGCGCTCATATCGCGAAGCTATCTTCAACGCTTCGCTGCCCGTTTTTGGGCGCATCGCCTTAGACTAGGCGGCTACAAAGCAATACTGCGACGAATTTAGCGGATCATGCTTCTGAGGCTCACTGAAGCCTTTCGCACTACACATTTAGAGGGTTTGCTGGTAAACTCCGGAGTGTCTCCCACGGATGTCTTACGTTACAGGGCAGCGTTGTATTGGTACGGGCGTGAATAAGACGATCGTGTGTACGAGATCACGGGTACGCACATTTCTGATAAGATTTATGAGCCTGGAAGTCGAACGGCAATCTGACGGGGGCACTAGGAGCACTGTAAGTGCGTGTTTAAAGCATATTTCCAAGCATAAGGAACAGGCTTATACTGTGCGACGTTGTCCCTAGTCGAGGTACGGTGCACTTATTAACAGGCCACAGCCCGTATACTAAACATCTGTATCGAGTTGGATGTAGTAACACCAAACTGACGGCAGAAGGTTTCGTTGATCCTATCTTCCTCAGATGCTCCTTTTTCAGGTAGAGAAATTGCAGACAGACTGCGATCTGTAAATAATTTTAAGTGATCAAACTTTGTTGAGTAAAGTCAATATGATAGCACATTTGATACATAAAAGCCAACTGCTTAACTTTCAGTCAATAAGATCAAGTAGACGCTCTGAATATTAAAATTTCAACAGGTCACAAGAAGAGTTTCCTCAATCATAGATGATAGGTACACAAATTTGAGACTTCGAATAGATAAAAGAAAAAGAATGCTATGGCCGCCCACACGGGTGTGCGTAGACCCAAGGATTGCAGAGACATGCACATACCACCGAGAGTGATGCAGAATAGTGCAGCAACAATACGTTTAGAAGTGGGGTATAGTTGTTAGTCGGCAAACCTGGAGTTTTTCCGAGGCTGCCAGAAACGTATATAGTAATGTAACATGGAAGTTAATCACTTTGAAACTGAATTCATATATTTTTTAAATTATCTCTGAAATGATTTATTTCTGCTTTAGTATTACCAATTGTTGCTGTTAATTTAATACTACATACATAATAAACATTGTATGTCACCGTGATTAGTGAATACTGTTTAAAGTTTGCAGATTTGAAATTCGTAGCAATAAATTTTAATCTACGTCTACATGGATACTCTGCAAATCACATTTAAGTGCCTGGCAGAGGGTTCATCTAACCACCTTCACAATGCTCTATTATTCCAATCTCGTATAGCGCGCGGAAAGAATGAACACCTATCTTTCTGTACGCCCTCTGATTTCTCTTATTTTATCTTGGTGATCGTTCCTCCCTATGTAAGTCGGTGACAAAATGTTTTCGCAATCGGAGGAGAAAGTTGGTGATTGGAATTTCGTGAGAAGATTCCGTCGCAACGAAAAGCGCCTTTTCATATTTCGTGATAGCACAAAACGTGCTGCCTTCCTTTGAACTTTTTCGCTGTACTCCGTCAGTCCTATCTGGTAAGGATCCTACACCGCGCAGCAATATTCTAAAAGACGGACAAGCGTAGTGTAGGCAGTCTCCTTAGTAGGTCTGTTACATTTTCTAAGTGTCCTGCCAATAAAACAGTCTTTGGTTAGCCTTCCCCACAACATTTTCTGTGTTTCTTCCAATTTAAGTTGTTGGTTATTGTAATACCTAGGTATTTAGTTGAATTTACGGCTTTTAGATTACACTGATTTGTGTAACCGAAGTTTAACGAGTTCCTTTTAGTTTAGGGTCAACTGCCAATTTTCGCACCATTTACGTACTTTCCTAAATCGTTTTGCAATTTGTTTTGATTTGATGACTATTAGTCGATAAACGACAGCGTCGTCTGCAAACAACCTAAGACGGCTGCTCAGATTGTCTCGCAGATAGTTTATGTAGATAAGGAACAGCAAAGGGCCTATAACACTACCTTGGGGAACGCCAGAAGTAACTTCCGTTTTACTCTATGACTTTCCGTCAATTACTACGAACTGTGACCTCTGACAAAATAAATCCAGTCACATAACAGACGATATTCCATAAGCACTCAATTTTACTACGAGCCGCTTGTGTGGTAGTGTCAAAAGCCTTCCGGAAATTCAGAAATACGGAATCGATCTGAAATCCCTTGCCAATAGCACTCAGCAAGTCATGTGAATAAATAGCTAGTTGTGTTTCACAAGAACGATGTTTTCTAAACTCATGTTGACTGTCAATAGATCGTTTTCTTCGAGGTAATTCATAATGTTGGAACACTTATGTTCTAAAATACTGCTGTATATCGACGTTAACGATATGAGCCTGTAATTTAATGGATTATTCCTTCTACCTTTCTTGAATATTGGTGTGACCTGTGCAGATCTTTCGTCGAGCGAGCGGTAGTATGATTGTGAAGTATGCAGCTAATGCATCAGCATACTCCGAAAGGAACCTAATTGGTATACAGTCTGGACCAGAAGACTTGCTTTTGTTAAGTGATTTAAGTTGCACACCGAGGGTATTTACTTCTACGTTAATCATGTTGGCAGCTGTTCTCGATTCGAATTGTGGAATATTTACTTCGTCGTATTTTGTGAAGGCATTTCGGAAGGCTGTGTTTAGTAACTTTGCTTTGGCAGCACTGTCTTCGATAATATCTCCATTGCTATCTAGCACAGAAGGCATTGTTTCTTGCCGCTAACATACTTCACATACGACTAGAATCTCTCTGGATTTTCTGGCATAGGCATCTCGCATTGAAGTCTGCGCTAAATTTCGAGCTTCTGTAAAAGATCGCCAATATTGGGGATTTTGTCTGTTTAAATTTAGCTTGTTTGTTTCGTTGTGTCTGCAACAGTGTTCTAATGAGTGCATACACGCAAATAGGCGTATTTTGTGTCGCACCGCTGACAAGATGTAGACGCGCAGAAATTGGTAGCAATGCGTTTACGCTCGGCAGAGCGCGACACGGATGGAGGTGAGCGGCTGGTAGTGCTCCCAACGCCTCGGGCTTCGCTGCAGCCAGTCGCGCGCTTCGCTTTCCGCGGCGGAACCAGGGCAGGCCGCGCGCGCCACAGCCCGGCTGCGAACCCGGACTCCTGTATGCGGGTCACCGTGTCGCCTGCCAGATGCCGCGCGCCGCGCGCCGCGCCGGGCGCTCCCGATAGACACCTTGCCAGGCCGAATCCGCCGCCAAGAGACTGCGCTCTGCCACGCTTCTCCAGTACGGAAGTCTTGTCATATTATATACTGAATTTGCGGCTGATTTAGCCCCTCGTGCAACTATAGGTCTAACAAAAAAAACCGTGCCCAGTTCTTGAAAGAGCTCAGGCCACATCCGTCTGTAAGAAGGGTAGAGGAAGCTCAAAAGTTCCGTCAAATATCCTTGACATCGACATCACGGTCATCAGCGCCCTGACGAAAAGTCAACATGAAATCTCAAGAGTGGGGACGAAGGCTGTCCGCACATGCCGATCAGTTTATAACGTACTAAAGTCTGCCGACCTTCCCCACCAGTTTAGGGATGAGGCCTGATAGTTCACAAAATTTCACCACTCTTAACACTGGTACCGGTATCTGCGAGGACGGTCGGCAGATCTCCAGCGAGACCAAGCGCTGCCTTATCAGTATACACAGTATACAGGACACACGTACCCACAATATGCTCAACTGAAAGCGCCACGCCACAAACTTCACAGAAAGGTGGATCCTATCCTCCTCTCCCTCCCCCCCCCCTCCCGGAGGAGGAAGCCATGTGCGAAAGGGCTATGCCCGACGCGCAGTCTGGTAAGCACAACCTCCTTCCAGCGGCGAGGCTGACACGAAGTCCGCCAAGCTTTTGTGGTCGGTTTGTCAGACACCTGCAACCATTCAGTCTCCCACTGACGTATGATGCATCTGTCAGAAAATGAGATAATGGCGTGCAAGGGCAGCACCATCCCAACATGCTTCCTTGACAGCTTTATCAGCCATGTCGTTACCCTGTATCCCAACGTGGCCAGTCACCCAGCAAAAGATCACCACCTCGCACGGCGTTGGACCCGCTGTAAGCACTCATGGATGAACTGAATCAGCGGGTCTACCGGATACATTTGGTGAAGCGCTTGCAGTGCACTAAAAGGCGGAACAGACAAGTAAAGTCATACGGTGATGTCTGTGAACCCTCTCCAATGCCATTAGAGTGCCATATAACTCCGCAGAGGATATGGAGGGCATGTGGTCAGCACACCGCTTTCCCGGCCGTATGTCCATTTACGAGACCGGGGCCACTACTTCAAGTAGCTCCTCAGTTTGCCTCAGGGGCTGAGTGTACCCCGCATGTCAACAGAGCGCGGCAGACCGGATGGTCACCCATCCAAGTGCTAGCACACGCAGACAGCGCTTAACTTCGGTCATCTGACGGGATCCGGGTTACCACTGCAGTAAGGCCGTTGGCAGAACATATTCTGAGCTGAAACAATCAGAAATAGAAGACAGAGGGATAGAGAAACAATTAAAATCGCTTAAAAGAGGAAAGGCCTCTGGACCTGATGGGATACCAGTTCAATTTTACACAGAGTACGCGAAGGAACTTGCCCCCCTTCTTGCAGCGGTGTACCGTAGGTCTCTGGAAGAGCGTAGCGTTCCAAAGGATTGGAAAAAGGCACAGGTCATCCCCGTTTTCAAGAAGGGACGTCGAACAGATGTGCAGAACTATAGACCTATATCTCTAACGTCGATCAGTTGTAGAATTTTGGAACACGTATTGTGTTCGAGTATAATGACTTTTCTGGAGACTAGAAATCTACTCTGTAGGAATCGGCATGGGTTTCGAAAAAGACGGTCATGTGAAACCCAGCTCGCGCTATTCGTCCACGAGACTCAGAGGGCCAGACAGGGGTCACAGGTAGATGCCGTGTTTCTTGACTTCCGCAAAGCGTTCGATACAGTTCCCCACAGTCGTTAAATGAACAAAGTAAGAGCATATGGACTATCAGACCAATTGTGTGATTGGATTGAGGAGTTCCTAGATAACAGGACGCAGCATGTCATTCTCAATGGAGAGAAGTCCTCCGAAGTAAGAGTGATTTCAGGTGTGCCGCAGGGGAGTGTCATAGGACCGTTGCTATTCACAATATACATAAATGACCTGGTGGATGACATCACAAGTTCACTGAGGCTTTTTGCAGATGATGCTGTGGTATTTCGAGAGGTTGTAACAATGGAAAATTGTACTGAAATGCAGGAGGATCTGCAGCGAATTGACGCATGGTGCAGGGAATGGCAATTGAATCTCAATGTAGACAAGTGTAATGTGCTGCAAATACACAGAAAGATAGATCCTTTATCATTTAGCTACAAAATAGCAGGTCAGCAACTGGAAGCAGTTAATACCATAAATTATCTGGGGTACACATTAGGAGTGATTTAAAATGGAATGATCATATAATGTTGATCGTCGGTAAAGCAGATGCCAGACAGATTCATTGGAAGAATCCTAAGGAAATGCAATCCGGAAACAAAAGAAGTAGGTTACAGTACGCTTGTTCGCTCACTGCTTGAATACTGCTCAGCAGTGTGGGATCCGTACCAGATAGGGTTGATAGAAGATATAGAGAAGATCCAACGGAGAGCAGCGCGCTTCGTTACAGGATCATTTAGTGATCGCGAAAGCGTTACGGAGATGATAGATAAACTCCAGTGGAAGACTCTGCAGGAGAGACGCTCAGTAGCTCGGTACGGGCTTTTGTCAAAGATTCGAGAACATACCTTCACCGAAGAGTCAAGCAGTATATTGCTCCCTCCTACGTATATCTCGCGAAGAGACCATGAGGATAAAATCAGAGAGATTAGAGCCCACACAGAGGCATACCGACAATCCTCCTTTCCACGAACAATACGAGACGAATAGAAGGGAGAACCGATAGATGTACTCAAGGTACCCTCCGCCACACACCGTCAGGTGGCTTGCGGAGTATGGATGTAGATGAACAGAATGACAACCTCCATGCCATCCAGCATGGATTTCGAAACTTCCATCACGTCACACCCAACTCGCACTTTTCTCGCATGACTTACTGAAAGCTTTGGATCACGGCAATCGGGCAGGTGCAGGATTCATTGATTTCCGAAAAGCATGTGACTTAACACCTGTGCTTATAATCCAAAGTGCGGTCATATGGGCATCAAGTGAAATTTGACACGACTGTGGTAGGGTGGATGCAGCGTGTTATGTTGGAGTCATCGCCTAATTAAGTAAATTCGTGTGTTCCCCGTGGAAGTATGTTGGGCCTTTTAATGTTCATGTTGTGTATTAATGACCTTGTGGACAATATTAATAGAAACCTCAGGCTTGTTGCAGATGACGCAGTAATCTACGAGCTCTCTTCACAACATTCCGGAACATTTTCCACAAAATTTTTCTACGCTTAATTTTTATTTGTGATGCATGGTCTCCGAAATACTCTCCTCCACAACAGACACCGCTCCCAACGCCGTCTCCACTTCCGGAAGCAGTAGTGGTAGGCCTCTTGCCGGATCGCGCAAAGCGCTGTCTACAAATTTTCTTTTATGTCGTCTGTCGTTGCAAATCTTCGTCCTTTCAACGGGGTTTTCAACTTTTTAACATTTCCAAATCCCGCAGGGGGCAGGTCTTGACAGTACGGAGGATGAGACTGCACAGCGATTTCATTTTTGTGTAAGTCACGCACCAACAAGGATGAACGTGCGGGTGCGTTATCGTGACGCAAGAGCCATGACTTGTCTCGCCACATTGAGGCCGTTTCCTTCTCGCATGCGTCGCGACACGTCCAGACTGTACCATCGATTAACAGTTTGTCCTTGTGGCACAAATCCTTCATAGTTAAAACTAAAATGGGTTTGGCATTTGAGCTACCAGCGTTTTTTGGTCTTTGAGAACCTTTCATGACCGACTTACTGTGAAGACTGAATCCTTGTCTCAATATCTTAACTGTATACCTACTTCTCGTCACCAGTCACGATTCTCTTAAAGGGGGGTAGGACGTCAAACGGCCCGACTTTGAGCAGGAGAGGCATCACAGGACATTTTAGTTTCCAGTGTATACTTTTACAAATAAATTCATAAAACTGTCACCATCACCAGGAAGGATGAAGGATTCAGGATTCACACTCATTGCAGTGTAAGTATGAAAACATAACAAAATAAATTTTATACGTGTGAAATTTCATTTTTCTCACTAATGGCAGCATTTGTTGCTATAGGTACACTTGTCTTCATAAGTTAGAGAGATTCTTCGATGTATTTTGTACAGCATACATACCATACTTACAGGTGTATAAATCTCTAGAATTTAATTTATGAAAAAACGAATGAGCTGTTTTGAACTTCATGATTAGAAAAAACAAATTTTATAGTTACTTACCTCAATTTTTACCACAGTTTTTAATATATTTGGAAAATTCTAGAGTTTCATACACCTTTAAGTATGGTTTGTATGCTGTGCAAAATTCATCGAAGGATCTCTTACCTAGCTTACCTAGCAACAAATGCTGCCATTAGTAAGTGAAAAAATGATGAAATTTCACACGTAAAAAAATATTTCGTTATTTTCGAAGTTCCACTGCTAAGAGTGTGAATTCTGAATCATTCCTGGTCATGCTGACAAAGTTATGAATTTATTTGTAGAAGTATAGACAGTGGAAATTTCCGGCTCCAAGTCGGCCCGTTTGACGACCTACCCCCTTAAGGAGAGTCATTTGCGCGATCAAAGCTCTTCACAGATTACGAGGCTTAGGTCTTTGTAGTCTTGACTCATGAGCCTTGGGACGAACCTGGCGGCATAACGATGCATTCCAAGACGCTGAGTCAGGATTTCACGACATGATCCAACTGAAATGTTACGTTCTTCTGTAATATCTAACAGTCAGTATTCGACTGGCATGCACAATTTCGTTGACGTTCCTGACAAGCGTCGTCGGTAGACGTCGAAGGGCATCCTGAACGAGGGACATCTTTAACTTCAGTCCGGACATTTTGAAACCCTGTGAACCAGTCGTGACTCAGCACGGCTTAAGCAATCACTGTAGGCTTCCTGCATCATTTGGTGTGTCTCAAAGGTTTTCTAGAGCTTCACGCAAAATTTAATGCAGACGCTTTGCTCCTCGTGATGTGCCATCTCGATATTCGCAAACTGTGCGACATTCTGCTCAATACAGCATTGAACAATAGAGGACATAAAACAATGAAACTTACGGCAGTTACACATTAGACACATACGCAAGGATGCCAAAACGCATTTCGCCTAACACCACTGGCGCGAAATTACGAATGTTAGAGTTTTTTGAGCAGACCTCGTATTATGAAGTACTGTCTGAAAGATTTTGATAAGATTTTAAAGGAGTTCAAAGATTAGCAACTTTAAAGGTTGAAATAGGTAAAATTGTGCACTTCACAAAACGAAAAAAATATCGTATCCTATAACTATAATGAGTCACAGATGGAATAAGCCAACTCGTACAAATACTTGGGTGTAACAGTAGGTAGAGATATGAAATGGAATGATCATATAGGCTAAGTCGTGAGTAAAGCAAGTTGTCGACTTCGATTTATTGGTAGAATGCTGGGGAAGGGCAATCTGTCTCGATTCTAGAACAACGCTGAAGTGCGTGGGACCCGTACCAAATAGGACTAGTGGGAATATTGTACGTGAACAGAAGGGCAACACAAACGGTCACAGGTTTGACCCGTAGGACAGCTACCGAGATGCCGAAGAAAGAAATGCCAGACTATTTACGATAATTTACGTCTATCCGAAAAAATCTACTAACAGTTTCAAGAACTGGCTTTAAATTATTTCCTAAGAGTATATTACAACCCCTACGTATCCAAACGTGAGATTAAGATTAGAATAATTACAGTACGCACAGAGTCATTCTAACAATCTTTCTTCCGCACTCCATACTTGAATGAAAACGGGAAGAAACCCTAATAACTGGTAGAGTGGGACGTACCCTCTGCCATGCACTTCATGCGTGCTTGCAGAGTATAAATGCAGGTGCAGATATGTACAGTAACGCGCTCTTCAACCAGAAGGTTGGTCTGACATCGTGTACGCACACTAGAAGTAATACTCAGCTTACAGTTAATTCTTGAAGAAAGCGTATTAAAGTAAACGCACTCAATGCTTTCACAATTACAGGGATGCCTTATGTAAATACAATTTAAATTTTATCATGAATAATACGTGTTCATGCTGTCGAATCAGCTAAACACCTTTCTTTCCTGAGCCTTATTACGTTAATATAGCGACGGGGCCATAATAAATTTAATAAAACCGCTGTAACCAAATCATTTCATTTGGGTGAAGCCTGCAGGTGTGGAATGAGGGTAAAATATGCCTGATGAACCATCAATGTAATTACCTAGAACGGTAACTATTGGAAATGGAAAGCGGAAGAGGAAAAGGATCGTGACCTTGGTAAAGGAACCGTAGCGGTGTTCACTCTAAGTGGTGATGGAGAACAGCAGGAAACAAATCAAAGTGGCTAGACGGAGATGAACCCTTAAGTTACAAGTGGCAATGTAAAACTTCTAAACTTTCAAATAAAGGATGAAAAATCTCAAACCTCTTCGTTCCGTCGGGCTACAACGCAAATTTATTGTGCGACAAAGCAAGCGCACACGTTTGCAATAATATTTCGCCAAGATATTCCGTCTTAGTTTAACTGCGGTTTTTCGTCAAAATTTCAGCGTTCCTTTGACAATTTGAGTCCCAACCAACGTGACGTCAAGAGGCTGTATGTTACCATCGTCTTAACTACTCCATTTCTCCCACAGATTTCCTGGTTACAAAATTAAAGCTGTCCGCAACGTGAAGGTTGATTTGAACAGCCAAATCCAAAACAATCTGCAACTTGCTTTTTTCCACGTATACAAGTCAGTGATAGAACGGAAAGAAACGATTACTGACAAAAGAATCAAGTGAAAATTTATAATTTAAACCCGAACATTTGAAGTCTTGGCACATTCCAAGACATAACATCTAGCTAGCGTCGGCAGTGAACTATGTTCATTTCTCCCTCAGCTTATCTGAAATCTTATCTTCCCGCCCTGCGGGGAACAGACTCAGACGCATTAAACAAAGAAACATTACTTGGCATCCGATTTACCGTTGAAAACTGTACAGCTATTTCAGTACAAAGTTCTCAACAGAAATGTTCGTTACACCAATATGGACAAGAAAGTTATTCGTACACGACGTGCACTAACACCCAGAAAAAAACGTTTGTTACCATCTATCCGCAGTCAGACGATACCAATCGTGATGCAGGTCAATGAGGGGACGAGACAATGGTTCCCTACCGCCACATTGCGCTATTTTCCTAGGTCAAGTATAATTTTCCACGTAGCGTCCCATTCTGTGATTGTACGTGATTGACTACGTCAAGCACTGCTGTTCCATTGGTATTATGCAACACGAATAGGACGTGTACGAAGACTTGAACACTCATTTATGTACTGTTATTACAGAACACTACAGTCATTCATTCACATGCCACACACGCACTGTACACTTTGCTTAGGAAAGAAAGGTGCCTTAATTCAGCAAATGTCTTGCACGTGATTTACGCGACGTTCAAGGAAGCATTAAGATTAAAGTTCCAAATTTTTTAAAACTAGTTAAACTGACGAACTGTAGAAAATATTGCAGCAACAGGTTGAACGTCACGCGCACGGGAGTTCATCTGCACGCATGCCTTCTAAAGCTATCACCGCCACTTTCAGCAACGGCTTTCGTCCTCCGACAGCACCGAGTAGAAATTACTAATTCTTCGATTTTTGGAAACTATGTTGCGGGCACGATATTTATAAGCAGGATTTCCGTATTTTCAAGTTTTACGGTTTTCAAGATCCGAGGTGAACCCTGTGTATTCAAAATCCCTTTCAACAGAATTTCTAGTGGTCCCAAACAGCACGTCAGAGCTTGTGAAAACGGCTAGAGCGTCTTAAGATACTTTCATTCAGTTTTAAAATTTATGACCAGGAAGTCATTTTGTGACCCTAAAATATCTTCACATATTGTTTCCGCGTCGTGGTGTCCATTGCGTTCTAAAAGAAATGGTTTTCATGGCTTCCATTTAAAAGGCGCCCCTTGAGTATTGGCACCCAACAGATTTCAGGACCTGTGCGTGGTGATAATTTTTATCGGAAGACATGTTCTAGAATGCAGTCTGCTAAGACCGTGAGACCAGTTGAGAGGTTGCTCGAGTAAACATGCAGCTGCACTGATTTCTAAAAGGCTTGTCATTGCTAAGGTTTGCATCAGAATGTAGTAGTCAATGTCAACTATTCGTCGTTTTGGTCCAAAATTTCCTGACTAGTACTCATCCACCACACTGCCTTCAGTCCGTGGCTAGAATATTTGCGTGGCAGTAGTCTTCGCACGCGCCTTGCGAACAGAGCGGCACAGTATGTATTCTGCATACGCAAGCGGTTAGCGAAATGCGGTGTCTACGCGACAAATGGGAACATGCATACACAATGGAGCTGGAAAAACTACACCTGCTCAGTCAGCGATTCAGCTGTTCATGCAGGGTTGCCAACTAAAGAGATTTATCCACAGATTGTGCATATCCCATGTCGGCTTGGGTACCATGGAAATATTTTTCAGATTACCAAAGGATTTTACCTTTAAGTATTTAGATAAATAACCATTTTTCATTCAGACGTTCTGGTAGACAAAAATTAGTTCTCATTCGGAAGGAAGGCCGATAGTAAGAACGTTATTCATAAATCAGTTTTTTTTATTCGCAAACCAGTCCTATGCACATAGGAGCATAATTGTTTTTATGTATTATGTTTTCAGAAATATCTTACTCATTACTTGGCAAGCTTTAATATATCGCGACAAACACAGCAATGAGACGTGGTGTAGCACTGACATTTCCGCGAACAATGAACTAAAATTTTGCCGCCAAAAACTTAGAAACGTTAATTAACAAACGCGGTAATACCTTGATAAAATTTACAAATAGGAAAGTTCTAAAGTGAACCATTCATCGAATTACAGATTTTCCAACTCTGATTCTTCGATGTACAACAAAGAGCTCTTTACACACTCACTGCTCGTATTCCTACCGAGACAACTTTTAAAACTGAAGCATGCTCCAATAAATTGGAGTTTTTACCCTGAACAGCCTAAAAAATTTAGAGCTTTTTCACGCATTGTGCATAATTTGCTACATACATACTTACAGGGTAGGTAGTACTGTCAATTTAATCACTGGAACTATGAACAAATTTTCATGTAGTTATTTACATTATGCGATCTGGTAGCCACGTCCTAGTCGCCGCCAACGATGCACTGCACCAGGCTTCATAGTTTTTCCTCAACCACTATCTTCACCAGAAACTGATCAAAATACCGCAGTGCTTATTCCAAAACTGCGTACCCGTGCCCACTGTGTCATGCTCATGCGAGCATCTTCAGATACTCATTGTCCTGATGTCGACGTGTTAAAGGTTTTATAACTCCACTCGGCATTATCAACTCAAAGGGGTGAGAGCTTAATATATTTGTTTCTTCGTCCAGACGAGACCACCAGACGATGTATTAATATACAGAAGGTTTGTAAATGAACTAAAATATTCATTTCTAAAATATGAAATATTTTCTATTTTGTTAAGTTAGAATTTAACATTTACATCATGTAGTTTATATTTCGGTGGTACTGAGATATTTGCGAATTAGCTGTTACATAGAAGAGAGCTACGCTGTAAACGTATCTTACGGGAACAAGCAGAAAGTTGCTATCTCCAGATAGTCAAGTTAGCAATGGCAACATTCTTCGACTAAACTGAAGGCAAATTCAGTAGGCCAGGGCAATCAACATTCTTACATTCCTCGTCACAGTCATTTGTAATGGTTGACATTTAGCGGCTGGTAAGTCCCATCAGTATGCTGTACATCGACGGAAATTTATAATTCGTTTGACTACGAACTACCGGACTAGGGTATAAGGATCGAAGCGCTTCTAGTGCAAAGCCTGTTGCAACTAACACTCCAACGTACATGTTAACAGTCAATTAGTTTTAGGAATTTAAGGTATTTCCGAAGTTTCATCGTAGGTCTGTGGAAGACTGGTCATTCCATCACGTTCGCGTCTTATCAGGTGTGTAAACTACCGCCCTCTACTGACTGCAAAGCATAGTGAGAAGCTCGCACGATAGCAGAAATCGCAAGGAACGAGGACCGTGGATTATCCTACATTCGCGAACAGCCCAATGGCCACATTCTACGAATGTCCAAAATAGTCCGCGACGTAAAACGATTTACTGCAATGTGCAAGAGCATATGTAAGTAACTAGGAGGAGGGGCGGGGATGGGTGCACTCCGTTTCATGGTGAAGGACGAAATGGTTTTAAGATTTCACAACTAACGGCTCTGGGTACACTAGATATCAGTAAATATCTACTCCATGTTCCGGGTTGTCTACGCTAATGCTGAATTGGTACGGATGTCTGAAGGGGCAATAAACGAGTTCAATTTGTGAAGTTTATGTGGGGGATGGGTGAAGTGGGCATGGGGAAGGAGAGGCAGCTGCTCAGTCTGATCCTCTGTGTGCACGCCCTGTAAGCTGTTGCAGTCATACTCCAGATACATCTAACTTAATGTGGAGAAATTTAACGACTTTTCACGAAACAGCCATATCAATGTTATGGCAGCTTTGTGTTTTAATACGTGACCATGCTGATCGTGTGCTTTTGATGCTCCCTTTTAATCTGACCTGATCAGTATATTTTAATCATATTCAACTATCCTAGGATTTTCATCTGTCGTCACTTTCGCCTCTGGCAACGTTAGTGTAAAAATGTGGAGTTTTACCACAGTTCATAAGTCCACGTTTAACAGTAGGACCCCACGCCATTTCGGAGGTCTAGAAAGCCAAGGACACACCAAACCTAATAGTGAAGCAGTGGCGTTCAAAACCTTTACGTATTATTAGCTTTACTTTGCCATACTGGTTTTCTCCGATAAACTTAGAAACTGCAATTTTCCCAATATCCCATCAATACAGCGGTGCTTGCTATTCTATTTACAGCTGAGCCTATGTGACTGCTCCACTTCATCCCTCAACATGTCAATAATTACATGATTCCCGTTTTAGTGCTGGCGATTTGATTTTGAATCTCAGTTGTCAGAAGATCTAGAAATCGAAATCGCCTGGTTACCAACACCCGCGACACGTATTCATGCACACAACGAGCTCATGGTTTGAGACCGCGGGGCGGCTGCCTTGCAGCGCGGAAAGATTACGCCTC
The DNA here is from genome assembly GCF_023864275.1 of Schistocerca cancellata. NCBI lineage: Eukaryota > Metazoa > Arthropoda > Insecta > Orthoptera > Acrididae > Schistocerca > Schistocerca cancellata. The sequence goes on from NC_064632.1 coordinate 184,368,575, forward strand.
TGTGGCACAATGTTCTGTGGTGACATAGCTAGAATTTTAGTTTGCAAGGAAAAATCAGGTCATAATGCACTAGTCTGTAGGAAGGTGGTAGAACAACCATACCGTTATTCATAGACTTACAAAAATCTAGATTCGTTAAATAAATCCCGGTCCTCCCCAAATACAATTCCATTATTTAATACTGCGCTATCTCGTTTCACTACAGTAGTCTGCAAAAGACAATTCAGTTATGCGCCCCCCGCCTGTATCTTTCGAAAAATATGGAGTTTTCATAAATACAGAATCATCTAAACCATTAAGTACCCTTCTGTGGCTTTCAGAAATTCTACTTTTCAATTCTACGTTTATCCTCTTAGCAAGGGGAGCTAATTCTCTTCGAAGAACACTGCCATGTTAAGTTCCCTGCAGCCTGCTGTGCGATTACATTGTTTATTATGTCATTACTATCGCCTTTTTCTTATTCGCCGTGTTCTTCCAACTACGTCCTGTTTTATTAAAATGAATTTTCATCTTACAGTTGAGTGATACGATTTAATCAGTTTCTTCAGGAACACAAATGTGATAAGAGGCAAAAAATGTTCAATTTGTGCCTACTTCCCGTATAAGGACTTGCATTTGTAACAATTGCAAAATGTTACCTTTCGTATGCCTCATTGGACGGCAACTGTCACAACCAAACAAACTAATGGGAAGTCTACGTGGCACTGTTTTCCTATTTTTATTAATTCTAATTAGTTACGAGGGGAGAAGAAACATCTTAATCTGGCACAGAGTGACCACGCGCGGTAGAAAGAGGATGAGCAAGCGATACATGAGGTTTATCGTGCGAGTGGTAACAGAATTATGCCTTTGGTTAAGGAAAATTTATAAATGGCCCTGACTCAAGGGGAAAACAAAAGAAAGCTGTACGGACGAGGCAGCAGTGTGAACTGTCACTTCCCCTGACGTGCGAAAAGTGGGTTATACGAGAAACAGGACGGGTCTTCGTATACACGATTCTGATGCCAAACGTAAAAAAATCTATAAAAATTATCGGCTACAAACTTATCCTTGCCACTAATTTTAGCATTGGATTTTTATTTACACGATTCGTAAATTTCGATTATTTTGCACTGTAACATCGCATTTGCTTTCATTATTACCTAATCAATATCAGTACGTTTTATGGAGTGTATAAGCAGCACATTTACTACAATAATATCGCAAACTCCGCATATTGCGAATGAGTTCAAAGCGGCACGGGAAAATTTATGCATCGCTGGCATCATTTATCCGAATTAAAATTATACAGAATTAAACGCTGACAATTTCATTGCCTAATCCTCCCCAAAACTTAAGACCTATCCACAGAAAACCGGAACTCCAATAAAAACAATTTCTGCTAAAAAAAGATAGTTTTTGTTCACATTACCTTCTTAGGACCATCCTGGATGATAGCCTCGTATTCCATCCCTTCAACAGCCATTACGACCGCAATTACCTCACGCTGTAAGAAAACGAACCTTGCAGATGCTTCGACTACAACCCAGCACCACGCACCACTTTCGAATGCGACGGCCGGCTGTCAACTCAGCAGACGACAACGCCGTACACCAGCGATTCAACTGCGTGCGTAACTACTGCGCTCTGGCGGCAGCATCACAGTTGCTTATAGGCAGAGGTGCTGTATAATGAGAATTGAATTTTTGTATTATTATCCTTCTGTGTAATTTGCACAATGAAACAAATGAATGATACGTTGGTCATAGCAGTGTATCAACACACAGCTCTTCCTTGTAGACGTATTATTCTGATATGTGACGCGTACAACAGAGATAATGCATGACATTACCCCGACCAAGCGCAAGATCAGATGATAAATATTTGTTTACGTGTTATTTATACGCAAAAAGCAAGTTTTTGTTGACACGTGTCATTTTGTGGATGTCCGCGCAGTAACTGAAAATGTTGAAAGCTGTAATTTTGATAGGAGGGCCTTTGAAAGGTATTTCAAATAATTTTAGATTTAAACATATATATCACAAATATAGATAATGTACTACTAATCTTCTTTCATTTCAGGAACGAGGTTTCGTCCTCTTTCCCTTGACATTCCAAAACCGCTTTTCCCTGTAGCTGGCCTTCCAATGATTCAGCATCACATAGAAGCATGTGTCAATGTACCAAACTTGAAAGAGATACTAATTCTGGGATATTATCCTGCTTCAGAACTTTCACAGTTTGTTGAGGAAATGATTGAAGAATACAAAGTAAACATACGGTATGTGCTGTAGTGGTTGTATGTTCTAAGCTGCAGTTGTATATGTTTGAATCTGTTATATTGTTACTGTACATGTAATTGTTGTAGGTACCTCCAAGAATTTACAGCTCTTGGAACTGCAGGTGGAATTTATCATTTTCGAGATCAAATTAGATGTGGAAACACTGAAGCTTTTTTTGTTCTGAATGGTGATGTCTGCGCTGATTTCCCCTTAGTGGAAATGTTGCATTTCCACCAGGAGAAAGGAGAAAGATCACTGGTATGCTCTTGGTTTTACTTAAGACCTGTTATAGTTAAATATAAAATATTGGTATCACAAAGAACAAAAATGCAGTTTTACGTTGTTGACAAGCTTATTTATAATGCTACGTGCTGTCATTTGTGCTAAACATAATTCCAAGTCAAAGTAGGATGTAAAAGAATGATTCTTGTTTTGTTTATAGTGTTGGCTGTGAAGGTACCTTCACAAACTTATGTTTTTCATTTTTTATAAGCACTAATTTATTAATATGAGAACTCTTGTTTCTCTTATGCCGCTAATCTAATCCAAGCACTGCAGTAGCATCAGATCCCATCCATCTGCTTATTCGATCACTAATTCACTAATTATCTTGTAGACAACTGCCACAATGTGGCATTAGGCTGCAAGCTCATAATCAGGGTCTCTCTCTCTCTCTCTCTCTCTCTCTCTCTCTCTCTCTCTCTCTCTCTCTCTCTCTCTCTCTTTTCTTTTCCCGCACGGATCATAAATTTTTCCTGCCTAGCTCGCTTTGTATTTTATATTACTGCTCCTCATGTGGACATATGACAGCACAAATTATCATTGTGTTACTTGAAGCAATAATTAAGGATCAGGTACAGGTCTGTAGTTGTGAAACAAAAGTGGAACCGTGCAAAATCATTTTATTTTTTGTTGGCACACTTTATACACAGGTGTGCCCGCTTTACGGTTAATCATCTAGGAAGATTAAAAATATGCACTCCATTGCAGAGTGATGAGCGATTCAGAATTTTCAATTTGATAATGGCTACAAACAACTACAGAACTCATTTAAGTTCTTAAACTTTCTATTTCTGAGTTTTACAGTTTCTTTTCACAGATCACAATGATGACTACTGAAGCTACACGTCAACAGTCTGTACACTATGGCTGCATTGTGCTAGACAAAGAAACATGTGAGGTGAATCACTATGTGGAAAAACCATCCACATTTGTGTCAACCCTCATAAACTGTGGTGTGTATCTTTGCTCTGTGGAAATATTTCAGACAATTGCTGCAGTTTTTAATACTAGACAACAAGAATATTACAGGTGGGTAGTAGTTGTAGAAGCATATGTTGTATGCTTTATTTTAAAGTTGGAGCAGTGATTAATAAAAAGAGTATATATTTTAAGAAAATGTATATCAATTTTAATTTGAGCAAACAAACAAAAATTAAACGGCATTCAGGAATGACACACATATATTGGACACAATGAAAACTATGAGAAGTAACTCTAATTCCTGTTAATAATGGAAGGGGCGAAGGCAAAAACTCACTGTCTAGTTGAGTCATTGATTGATCAATAGGTACGACTGAAAGCATTGCTAAGCTTGATAGACAATACCCTTTCTCAGATAAAGCTAACAGCATCATATATATTCAAGTGCATGTTTATGTCGACCTGGATCTGCCGCTTGAATTGGGTCGCAGCTTGCTAAGAAGCTGTAGCACAAGGCAATGTAGCTGACATCAGCAGTGTAGCTGTGCAAATATTTTTGTCACTCGCTTAGCTCCGAGGAAGGGCATTGTGCGAAATCTTAACAATGATTTCAGTAACATTTGTACACCTTGTAACCATTCGATACCTCAGATATGTGGTGAGTGTTTACCTTTTCTCCATTCATTATTTGTATGGCACAGGAGTCTTCCCAGTATCATATAAAATTCTTACCACTGTAAATGCTTATGTTGTTTGAACAAGTGTGTTCTTTCACCATAGTAAATGTGAAGGTAATTGCTAAGGTCTGTGAAACTGTAAAAGTGAAGTCTTCTTGATAGGTCATTTGAGAAAGTGGCCCAGGAGTACTTCTTGTGTTAGGTACATACAGCTGCTTCCCACGAGTGAAAATTTTTTCTTCCACCTATGAAAGAAATCATGTGGGCCCATGTCTGAGACATGATGTTCATGTCTGTGTCTGGATCTGGTGCTCTTCAAGAAATGATTGTTTTGTCAGTCCTGTGAACTGGCTAAAATGATAGCAAAATCTTTAAGGGGGGGGGGGCACTGAAACTCGTGGGAGTACTTTTTTTAGGCTAAGATCAGTGTCCAATGAGCCTACATTTATTGAAATTAAGCTTAATGAGAAGTTCAGACAGGCAGATACTAGAGATATTAAAATATCACAAGATTCTCATAACAGTACAGTGAAAAATAATGTTCGTATGTCACAAGATTCACACGAAAGCACAGTGAAAAATAATTTTAGTATATTGCATCAGAATATCAGCGGATAAAAAACAAAGTAATGAGCTTCTTGTTTGCTTAGAATATTTAGAAACTGAGGGGGGGAATAGATGTACTATCCCTGTCTGAACATCATATAGACACAGATGTGGAAATGGTAAATGTAGGTGGATATATGCTTTCAGCACATGTAAGTAGAGACACTATGGAGGGAGGAGGAGTTGCCATATATGTTAAAATCTGTCAGAGTGTAAAAAATTTGGAAATAAAAAAAATTTGCGTAGAGCAACATACAGAAGCATGTGCATGTGAGCTTAAAACTAAATAATATCACTTTTATAATTGTAGCCATGTATAGGTCCCCATTTTGAAATTTTCATCTATTTTTGAACAACTTGGATTCTCTGCTGTGCTGTCAGACATAGGAAAGCAAATATTTGTTTGTGGAGATTTCAGTAGATTTTCTGAAAGAGTCCGATAGAAAGCCTTGACCTTGAAGTATTACTTGGTTCTTTCAATTTGACATCAGTTACTGGTACAGGAAATTAGCACACCAATAGATAATGTTTTCATAGACCAAGATAAATTTAATGAAATAAAAACTTTTGCTGATAAGAATGGTCTGTCTGATCATGATGCACAGTACATGCTATAGCTCCATACAGTAATGCAAAACAGTCCTCCAAAGTGCGTTCAATTAATGATTTAACAATTCCGAATTTTAGGAAAAGTTTGCAACAGTTAGACTGGGATGAGGTGTACAGGGAACATGATGCTAATTTAAAATTTAACCTATTTCATGATACATTTGTGAGTATATTTGAAAACAGTTTCTGTAAGAAAACAGTGAAATATAACTGTAAGAAACCATGTAAAATGCCATGGCTTACTAAAGGGATAAAAATATCTTGTAAACAGAAAATGGAAATGTATCTTATAGATAGGAGGAGTAATGATTCTGAAACGGTGAAAGATTATAAAAACTACTGCACTGCATTAAGACAAGTTATTAAAAAGTCCAGAAGTATGTGCATTACATCTGAGATTAGCACATCTGATAATAATATTAAAACAATTTGGAATATAGTTAAAAGGGTAACACGGCAACTGAGAGCAGAGGAAGACTGTATTTCTATCAAACACAATGAAAAGTTTGTTAATAAGAAGACAGAAGTAGAAAAGGTTTGTAATATTCATTTTTTAGGTGTTGTAGAGAAAATATGATCCAGCTATTCATTAGAAAATGCAAGGCAGTTATGGAAGAGGCAGCACCTATCCAATTTGATAAAATTGAAATTCAACCCTCCTCTCCTACTGAAATTAGGAAAATAGTAAATTCACTAAAAAGTAAAAGCTGACATGGAATTGATGGCATTTCCAACATAGTACTAAATGCTTGTTCCCAACCAATAAGTAAGATTCTCAGCCACATATGTAGCAGCTCACTGAAACAGGGCATTTTTCCAGATAGACTGAAATATGCCATTGTTAAACCATTGCATAAAAAGGCGGATAGATCTGATGCTAACAACTACTGCCCAATCTCAGTTCTGACAGTTTTATCCAAAATTATTGAAAAAGTATTGTATTCAATAGTAGCATCACATATTTGTAAAAATGAAGTACTAATAAAATGTCAGTTTGGTTTTCAGAAAGGCTTCTCAACAGAAAATGCTCTATATCCTTTCTCTGATCAAATATTAAATGCGTTGAATAACCGAACACCACTCATTGGGATGTTTTGTGATCTCTCAGAGGCTTTTTGTTGTGTTAATCGTGAAATTCTTCTAGATAAGCTCAAGTATTGTTGGTATGAGTGGGACAGTGCACAAATGGTTTAATTCATGCATAACTGGAAGATTGCAGAAGGTTGAAATTAACAGTTCAGATAGTCTGCAAAAATCAGCAGAGTTCTCTAACTGGATTGGTATCAAGAATGGTGTCCCACAGGATTCAGTCTTGGGTCCCTTGTTGTTCTTAATATATGTTAACGACTTGCCACTCTATATTCATGAAGGTGCAAAGCTAGTTCTTTTTGCTGATGATACAAGTATAGTAATGGTGCCCAACAAAAAAGAGTCAGCCGAGGAAATTGTAATAATGTCTTTCAGAAAATTATTAACTGGTTTTCTGCAAATGGACTCTCACTAAATTTTGAAAAAACACAGTTTATCGAATTCTGTACAGTAAGTGGCATAACATCATTGTTACATATAGACTATGAACAGAAGTCTGTTGCTAAGGCAGAATACTCAAAATTTATGGGTGTGTGCATTGATGAGAAATTGAATTGGAAGAAACACATCAATGATCTGCTGAAACGGTTGTGTTTAGCTACTTATGCCCTTAGGGTTATTGCAAATCTTGGTGGTAAACATATCAGCAAATTGGCCTACTATGCCTATGTTCATTCACTGCTTTCATCTGGCACCATATTTTGAGGCAGTTCGTAATTAAGAGAGAAAGTATTCATTGCACAAAAGTGTGTAATCAGAATAATAGCTGGAGCCCAACCAAGATCACCTTGCAGACATTTATTTAAGGAATTCGCAATACATATATTCACTTATGAAATTAGTCATTAATAACCCTTCCCAGTTCAAAAATAACTGTGAAGTGCATAGCTACAACACTAGAAGAAAGGATGATCTTCTCCATTCTGAATTAAACCTCACTTTGGCACAGAAAGAGGTGAATTATGCTGCCACAAAAATCTTTGGTAATTTACCAAATAAGTCTGACGGATAACCAACCAACATTTAAAAGCAAATTAAAAGAATTTTTGAATGACAGCTCCTTTTACTCAATATATGAATTCTTAGATATGAAGTAGTAACTGTAAAAAGGATTTATGTATGTATGTACAGTAGAAACGAAATGCCAACAGGGCCATCTTTCATTGCCTCTAGTAACTATCTTGTAATGATTTGGAAAGCATATTGTCCCATCTCCTTCAGATGTGAGAAAAATGCATGTCTTTCTTTTCCTTCTGATCCTCATTATTTGAACTTTCATTGGAAAAGCAACCACACTTGTGTAACTGTGTAGAACAGCTGACTAGAGCATGTGAAGTGTAGTTGCAATTGTACTAAGAAACAACTTTCACATTTTTGTGAATTGTTTTAGATTATTGTGGAAAACTTAAAACTAGAATGGTGAGACAGAGACTGAGCTTCATATAATAGTGATCCTGTGCCACAGATACAGGAAAGAATCATATTAGTTTTCATTGTGAGAAATTGGTAGTGTGATACAGACAAATTAATAATTCAGGTTTATCCAAAGGCGTTGTTATAAATAAATTGTAAACAGACACTCAGAGAAGTGTGAAGTAGATTGTGCCATAATCTGTATGAAAATGGAATTGAAGAACTTTGATATAACAGTAGTAATGAAACAGGCTCTCCTTTTGAAAAGTTTGCAAGCACTCTTCTGATTTGTTTAAGCCATTTCTATGAAACATTACAGTTTGGTCCTAAAACTATGTGGAGATTATGAAGGGACAGTAGAAATTAATTCTGAAACTTGATTACATCTATGTTCAAACTAAATTAAATTTATTTTGAAAAGTATGCTCTGTAACTAGAAGATTACAGCTACAGTACCCAGCAATTGCCAGTGTGGCAGGAAGTCTTAAGTTTTGGATTATTGTGACAAATCAGGTGAGGTAGCTCTTTATTCAGCTCTCAGTGATCTCATATTTTTTGTGTTTTCTAAGATCCTTCTTTTGAAAGAGGTTGTTTGTTCATCCTTTATCTGCAGGAACTTGATGATGCTTGATATTTCAATTATTTAAATATTACAGCCTCATTTCTCAACTTGAGGTTTTTCTAAGTCACTTCAAGTGAATGTTGAATTGTGACTACTATTATTGGTAATGTGGTATTATCTTTCTCTCTGTTTCTTTATATATGTTTTCTGCCTTCTTATATCTTTGTTTTTTCCGTAGCTCATTGTTAAAAAGGAAACCTGGAGAGATAAGGTTGTCTGACTGCTACATTCAAGCGGGTGGAGTCCTCCAAGGTGGTGTACCCAATCTCACATTGTTTTTCCATTGCTATCAGTGGCATTTCCTCTACAGTCAGGATCCTTGTCAAATGCTCTTTGTTTCTGGATGACTTCGCAATCTTCTACTCTTCCTCTGATCTTACAATGGCAACGAGGCAGCTACAGCTGACCATCAGGAGGCTGGAAACTTAGGACAAGACAACTGGTTTTCGGTTCTCACCCGAGAAGACTACATGTGCCAGTTTTAACCGTGCTCGTCGAACTTTTAATCAACTTGTGCCCACAGTGGGGGACAGTATTTTACATTTCCAGGAAATGGTACACTTTTTGGGTTTATTAATTGAATCAAAATTAAATTATCTCCCACACCTGAAAAACCCACAAAGAAAGGGCTTCTAGTCATCAAATATTCTGAAATGCCTTTGCGGAAAAGCATAAGAAGCTGACAGGTCCTAATTAGTGCAGTTTTATAGGGCATTTGTTCGGTCACATTTAGATTATTGCAGCTTGGTATGTGTATGAGCCTGTATTTCCTCCCTCAAGATGTTAGACACTATTCACCATGAGGAAATTCAAATATCGAATGGAGTCTTTTGGACCAGCCCAGTACAGAGCGTGCGTGCAGAGGTTGGTGAACCACTACTCTGCATTCGGTGACATGTCTTTCGGCTCAACAGGCACAAAATCTCAAGTGTCACCTCATTCATTAGCATTTAGTGCAGTGGTCCAACCCAACTTTGAACAGCTGTTCAGGAATTGATCCCATGCAGCCAAGCCATTCGGGATATGTGCTACTAACTGTCTCAAGAGTATGGATCTACCAGACTTTTGAATACACAGCCAGGGATGGAACGTGCAGCCACCTTTGTGTCTTCAGAGGCCCAAACTTGACAAGCTACAAGAAAACTTGTTCTCCAGATTATGTTTTTACAACTTTGTTTCCTTCTGTTTCAAGTGCATACCACAGTTTTATCAGTGCTTTTACAGATGGATGCAAGAAAGAGAATGTTCTTGGTTGTTCCACTGTTTTTCCAGACAGGGTTTTCAAAGTGCATCCTCTGGGACAATTTATATATCACAATTTATATATCAAATGCGTGGCATTATGAAAGCACTAGAGAGAATTCATAGACGTCACTGTACAAGATTTCTTGTCTGTTCTAATTCTCTTAGTGCACTACAAGCTCTTCTCCTAATGTATCGAGTAGACCAGTTGGTTCAGCTCATCCACAACTCCGTATAGTGGCTCCAACACTTGTGGCAAGTAGGTGATCTGCTGTGGGTACCTGGTCACATTGGGACACAGGGAAACGACATGGCCTACAAAGCGCCCAAGGAAGAATGTCTGAATGGTATTATCCATCAGTATCCCATCCAGTTACACACCATCTGCTCATTTCCTGACAGGTACATCATGGGTCAGTGGGAGACTGAATGGTTGAAGGTGACAGAAAACAAACTGCAGTTGCTCAAATCGACCACACAAGCATGGTACTTCTTGTCAGCCTCACCGCTGGAAGGAGATTCTGATTACAAGGCTGCGCAATGGACATAGCCCTTTAACACATGGCTGGCTTCCTCCTCCGATGGGAGGATCCACTGCTCTGAGGTTTGTGGTGTGCTGCTTTCAGTTCAGCACATTTTGACAACATATATCTTATATATTGATAAAAATGAGGGCAGCCCTCAGTCTCGATTGTTATCTGTCCACCAACGTGGCTGATACTCATTTCGGTCGTACAAAAGTGGTAAAATTTTGGAACTGCCAGGCCTCATCCCTAAATTGGTGGAGAAGGAAGACAAGATTTCAATGCATTTTAAACTTTCCGCATGTGGGGACAGCCTTCGTCTCCATCCACGAGATTGGCATGCGGACTTCTTGTCATGGCACTGATTACCATGAGGTTGAGCACTTCTCACCTAAAATCATCATCATCTGTAACAAAAAAGTCTGGTAAAAGTCTATAATCGGGCCAGTGGCATACTTACACATTTCCTGCAGGAATTTTGTCAGTTCTTGGTGTGAGGTAAGATGGGAACAAAAGAAGGCATGTCAGCTGTTTGTGTTACGCAGTCATTGAGAAAGCAGCAGGCAGACACCATGTTTTGAAGTAATACATTTGGAAGAAATGGTAAAACATTGCTATAAATGAGGATTATAAATTTAATTGCTCCTTTTTGAGTCACAGCTACTTAAACTGTGCTAGTATCTGCAAACCGAGGCCGACGTAGCAACTCATCATATATATATTTAAAAAAAAAAAAAAAAAAAAAAAAAAAAAAAAAAACAGTGAAATATTTCTTTTTTTCTGTGTTGCTACACAATCGATCTGCGGGAGCATAATGAGTAAGTGCATCACTGTTTTAATGAAATCACGGTAGGAGGTTGGTGGATCAGAGAGTTCAATTAAATCATGGGAATAGCTAGGTAGATCAATGTTAATCAATAAATCAATATATAGAATGTGTGCCTCTATTATGAGTAAACATTGATCCACCTGCCTTCACCCATGATTTAATTAAAACAAAACATTGATCCATTTAGTGTGTTTGTGCAGGTGGATTACGTAGTCATTTCACATAACATTTCATACATTTTCATGTGTCTGCAATTAATGCATGAGACATGCACTAATTTCAGTCCACTTTAAAGCACTCACTTCCATAATCACAAAATATTTCTCTTGAGACTCACTAATACGACGAAAAACAAGACGCAAAAAATGATTTCAGTTTCGGCACAAGACATACATTGCCTCTCTTCTCACCTCTCATAGGTTATGCCAAAGAATCATCCCATTGACTATGCAAAGTTCACGCATTGGCAAACTATGAGTGGTAGACAAGCACCGATCTAGACTTTAGCCAAAAATTCTTGTTGCTAAAGGTTACACCCTGTATTTGAATCTGAATGTTTCTCTCAGGTCTGTTCATTATACATTATGAATATTTTGTGTGATACAAAATATCTCTAACCAGACACATTTAAGATTCGATGGAGTCTTTGTAGAGAGTTAACTCGCAGTAGATAATGAAATACAATATAAAATAAGGGATTGGTTATAGATACTTGTGAGTATCAGTTGATTCAAAACTTTATCATTAACTCTTTGGTGTTAGTTCCAACCAGGCTTAACTTTCTTCTGTTGATTAGTACAGAATATTATAACCACTTGACCACGTGTGGGAAAGTTTCCAATGTGACAGTTTCTGGTTAAGGTGCGCTTAATATAACAATTCTTTGGACAGGAGCAGCTAGAAGCAACAGTAGCTCCAATTGCCCACTTCATTGCTTTTTGTACTATTACTTGCAGTGGCTTTTCCCACTCGCCTTCTTTCATTTTGGATCTGGCTCTTCCTCTTCATAAAGAAAGTGGAAGATTTCCATTTGGGAGGAGCAAGGTTCAAACCCCTTTGTTCAGCTATCCAAATGCAGATTTTTTATAATTACCATAAATTGTTGAAGGTGAATTTTGTAACATAGTTGTAGGCTGCTTTCAAAACTGTTTTCCAAAGAAATTCACTGCCGGAAGCAGATTAAATGCACGTAAGTATTAGATTACAAATGGGATCAGAATATCATGCAAAACTAGAAGAAGACTCCACCTGACCGTTAATGTCGTGAATATTGACAGGGTTAAATTACATTATAAACTGTTCAGTAAAATTCTGAACAGAGTTGTAAGAGGATCATAATTTATGTACTTCCAAAAAAGGAAAAAAGTTCCCCAGCAACAAGGTAAAAAATTATTTAGAACAGTGTAAAAAAAGACGAATGATAAATCATTCGTTTAAAGATAGATAATGAACTAATCAAAAATAGTTCTAAAATGGCAGAAACTTTTGATAACTTTTTTTCTGTGAGTAGTAGATAATATACATTTAAACACTTCCATTGCAGATAACCTACAGGTTCCAAGAAAAGTTTTCTTGAACAGTTTTGACAAAATTAAACTACATCAAAATCTCCAAAAAAAGTTTTCTGGTTTATCAACACTCTTAAAAAGAAATCGTCAAGTAGTTATGATGAAATTTGCAGTAAAATAAAGAAATATTGTTCCACTAAACTTGGTAATATATTGAGTTACTTATGTAATGAATCTTTTTCACAACAGTAGTTTTCCAGAGAAACTTAAACATGTTGTTGTCAAGCCATTTCACAAAAAAGAGACAAAAGGTTAGTAAAGAATTATGGACCTACGTCATATACTTCATACACACTTATTTTGCTTTATACACACTTATTACAGGAAAACGTACTTGTTAGCAAACAGTTTGGGTTTTAAAAAGGACTGTCAACTGGACAGGCCATATTTACCTTATGAAAAGACAGGTAACGAAATATTCGCGTTCATCAACAGATGATTCAAGGCAAATGGATTATCATTGAATTTTAACAAGACCTGGTACATACACTTTAGTACTTCTCACAGAAATCCACAAAATTATACAAATAAGTTTCTCAAACAGTGAAATATAAGAAGTAGAAAGTATTAAGTTTTTGGGACTACAGAGAGATCACAACTGCAGATGTAAAACCCACACCCTAGAATTAATGAAGAACATCAGTGTGCACAATTGGTGCTATAAGCAATTTAAAAATGAAGAAACTAGTTTATTCTGTGTATTTCCATTCACTGATGAGTTATGGAATCATTTTCTGGGAAAAGTAAAGTGAAGGATAGTATTTTCGAAATACAGAAGCATTGGTAATTTGCCATTACCAATGTTTTACTCTTTGTAAAAAACAGTTAAGTGCACAAATATGAGACCAAAAAGAACCTCTACAAATACATTAGTAATGAAAGGAGTCAGACACATGGGTACACTTGTCTTTGACAACCTAATGGATTTCAAGACTGAATTGTATAACTTTCTTTTGGGCAACTACTTCTATGGCATTGACAAATATCTTCTCAGAAACTCTTTAAATTTGCTGTATTAGGCTAAAGAATAATTAGAATTAACACTGTCATGTAATATCATTGTACTGTTTTCCACATCCCAAATGCAGTTGTCCACGGATTGCACAGAATATAACTAAGGTAGTGCAATACATTTGTGCAGTTACAGCACCTTTAGAAAGAATGAGGCCAATATAATTTTTCATCTTTATCAGACTTAACTTGTGCTCTGTCTGTAATGAGTCTTTCATGTACCCCTGCAACTACAGTTTCTTTTACCCGGACAGTTGCACTAAGTATTCACTCATGTTTAGGCTTGCATAGCATCAGTATGCACATTTGACTTCTATAAGGGGCATTCAAATGAAACCCAGTCACTAGTGTAAAGTAATGGTAACAGTTTTACTAACTTAAAAATGTAGTTATTCATAGTACACATACTCAAAAACAGTCATCAAAATTGTTGGCACATTTATCCCATTGCAACACTAGCCGGTCGATTCCATCCTTGAAGAAGCTAGTAGGCTGCTGTCAGATCCAGGCCTGAACCCAGTCACACACTTTGTGGTCCGTTGGGAATCGATGTCTGCAATTAGCGTGTTTTAGAGGTGCAAACACATGAAGCCACATGGTGAAAGGTTGGTACTGTAGTGTCATCATCACTGCATTAGCTGTGTCGGGGCAGGCATTATCATGCAGGAGGATAAGAACATTGAACAACATGCCTCGGCATTTTGACTTGATGGCTTCTCTGCAGTTCTGTAAAGTAATTAAAGCATTAATTTCCGCAATCATTTCTGGTGTGATGACATGATGAGCCTGTCCAACACGAGCATTATCTTCCTGTGACTCGCGTTCCTCAAGGAATCGTTTGCACCATTCCACAACATGTGAATGACTCAGACTGTACTCACCATACACAGCCTTCATCCGTCGATACATTTCATGGCCTCCAACTCCATTGACCGCCAAAAATCAAATACTCCTCGTTGTTCCTGCTTACTCACCTGCATGTTCGGTAGTGGACGATAACTTGAGAGACCACTTTCTCTTCGGCGTGAAACCACACTGGCACTATGCAACATAAAATGGTGCACATGTGTCAGTCTCTCTACTACCCATAGATGGCGACACCATACCCACAGTTACGTGGTGCCACCTTACTTGTAAGGCAATGGTAGATGCCTTGACCAGGTTTCACTTGAATGAATCTCATATATTTTTAATTGTTGCAGTAATGTATTTTCAGTAATATAAAAAATAAACACTGTATACTAAATCATATGTGTGTATGGACTTACATTACTTAAAAAGTGAATCTATAATGCACAAAAGTTAATGCATATCATTGTGCAAGCATTGAATAAACTACATGGATGCACAGGTGTGCTGACAATCGTTCTTCGTGTGAACAATTTGCGATTAGAACAGGGGATAAGTCAAGGGAAACAGTAGTTGTGAGACAGGGTTTTTAGCCTGTCACCAATATTATTCAGCCCGTACGTTAAGCAAGCAATGAAGGAAACCACAAGGAGAAATGTGGAGAGGGAACTAAGGTTCAGAGAGAAGTATAAAAACTTTGGGGTTGCTCTCTTCTTCTTCTTCTTCTTCTTCTTCGGTAGTGCTGCACCCCTTGGTGAGCCTTGACTTCTTCAATGACCTTCCTTCACATTTCTCAGTTGCTTGCTTCACATTTCTCAGTTGCTTGCTGCTCTTTTCCACCCCTGGATTCCCTTGCCTAACTGAATGACTCACACCTTTCAATTTTTTTTTTTTTTTCTGCCATTCTCTCCACATGACCTAGCCATCATATTCGCTGTGATTTCACACATTTTACCATGTTCATACCTTGTATTAACACTTGTAATTTGGCGTTGTAGTGTATTTATCAGCCTTCTTCCTCCCTTATTGGACCATAGATTTTGTTTAGTATTTTCTGCTCAAAGGTTCTTAGTACATGTTTGCCATGTTCTGTCAGTGTCCACACCTCTGACCCGTACGTGATAACTGGGCGGACTAGGAAGTTATGTATTAGCAGTTTTGTTTTTCTTGTAGCAAGGCTATTTCTGAAAAGTTGCATATTTGCAAAGTAAGCTCTGCTTCCTGCTTGTACTTTTTCCTTTATAGCCTTTCCTCCAATACTGTTATCATTTGTTATTAGGACTCCCAAGTAGTTAAAAGAGGACATCTTTTGAAGCATTTCCCATTGATGTTTAGGTCTTTGGGGGTTCTTCTGGCCTCAGATTGTGACATTACCATATATGTTGTTTTGTTTTCATTTACCTGGCCAATTTTTATGGCTTCTGCTTCCATCGCTTGGTATGTTTTTTGGAGTGTAATGATATTTCTTCATACTATAGCAATGTCATCAGCGTATGCACATATCTGGCTAGTTTTCATAAATATGATGCCCCTTTTGTTGATTGTATTTACCACACACACTTGCTGGTTTATGCTGTCAAAAGCTTGTTTGAAGTCGATGAGTAGGAAATGCAGATCTACATCATATTCATAGAACTTTTCCATTATTTTTCGTATCACAAATATTTGATCTGTTGTTCTTCTGTCTGGTTGAAAGCCACACTGATATTCCCTTAGTATGTCTTCTGCACACTTCTGTATCCTTTCGTTTAATATCAGGGTGTATACGACCCGGGACAACCGGGAAATCCGGGAAAACCCCGGGAATTTTTTCATCCGCGAGAAAACCGGGAAAAACTCGGGAATTTTTCGGAATTCCGGGAATTTTTCATTGTTTTAGCTTTCAGTTAATTTTTTTTGTAATTTTGGCTGCAGAATTGATTCTCTAGCAAAGAATGTTATTGTACCCTGCTGCTGGAGAATGATACTGCAGCAATAAAATATAAACGAGAGGGGAAAAAAATAAAACTTTAGTGAGAAAGGAAATGTGCAATTTACAACAAAAAGAAACCGTGCACGCACAAGCGTTTGCAAATAGCAAAAATATGTCAAAGGCCGTAGGGCGCAGACTGTAATTCTTCGTTACAATAAACTGTTGATATGAGCATGACGTCACAACTGTTCACATTAGGTTCGTTTGACCATTTGTCAGCGGTCTGTTGCGCATGCGCATTTGGCTCGCGTATGCTTGCAGTACCTTCTCCCGCTACTTGAAGTTTGGCTGTTAGCTGTATCGGTAGCAGGAGCAAGCAGCCAGATGCAAACGAGAAAAATTTTTCTCGCGCGCCCTAGCTGCCAGATTCACGCTTGCACAGAGTTGTAGTGGGGAGGGGGTTAACCTACACGTGACACGTGTTTACGTTATGTGATTTCGCTGCTTCTCTTCGTGTACATCTCCCAAGTCAAATGAAAACAAAACGGATTTCTGTGGCCGGGAGCTATCAAGTGAATTAAAATATATTCACATAATTACGGAGGGCAAAAATATATTATTAATTTCAGTTTTATGATTTTATTTTATTTCCAAGTTAGTAGCAGTCAAGCATCAATCGCCTTGCAGAACAGTGAAGTTATTTTTGCAAGTTTGCTAAAGAAATTTAGCTTTATTAATCTTTTCGCTGAGGCAATCATTTTATTTGAAACGAAGTGTTTCATTCTACAGTATTGGCTAGTCCCAACTTTTCGCTGAATTTGAAGTGCACGTTATCATCTTCTGCCATATATGGCATTATGCCATTATAAAGAACCAAAAATGAGATCGTAGAGTACTGGTACTCCAAGAAAATTTACATCCCAAGAACCACACTGAAAAGCTTAATATCAGATGAGACCTACTTCACTGTGAATCTGGAAAAAGCCAATTCGCACTTCAAGCCGAATTATGCATTTTAGTATGGTTTACGAAATTCCGATGCTCTTTGGAGTACCCTCTGATGCTCTGTTTCTTTTATGGTGTAATGTAAGCTCTTTTAGTGCTTTATACAAACGAACATACGGGCTTCCTACACCACTGCAGTTGCACACGCACAATAATGCCTGTTTTCTGGCGCTCTCTGGAAACGTAAATCGAACCTATTTCTAACAGTCTTCGGATAGTATTCCGAACGGTGGTTAGAAAAGCGTTACTTTCAAAGTAAACTTCTTTTTACGCAAGATGAATTATGTTACGTGTGAGAAAGTGGGATGGATATCTAAATCACAGAGCGTTCGAAACTGAACAGTTTGAGGACCAGCCACTTACAAGAATTTCGAGCCGAGACATTTAGGTCATAATTTTAAACTTACTGGCACATTTGTGTGAGGTATCTTAAAATATAACACACGCAAAAAAGATCAATATTACATGTGAAAGCTTAGCTTCTGTTGTAGCGTGTTAATCTTAGAGACTAATATTATATGTGAAAGCTAGCTTTTCTTGTAGATATACGATACTTTGTACATTAATGTAAACCGTTAACTTTTCCTCTTGCGTATTCGCGCTATGTAACCAGTGATCTTGCCATTGGCTGACTATAACACGTGTCCTATGCTCTGAATAGCTGCTGCCATCGGGAGACGAGATCTCGTGGCTTGAGAATGACTCGCTTACAAAAGGACATCGCAACCTCGGTTTCAACGCTCCGCAAACTAACGCGCTTTTTTTGGTACAATTCGAATTTGTACTTTCGTAATACGAAAATATGGAACGTATATGTTGCTGCAAATCAAAGGTCTTTCCAACACTTCTCTCCTTTTTTCAAAATTAAAAGTCTCTCCAAAACTTCTCTGCCCGTCTTTTCTTTTTTTTCTCGGGAAGTTCTACGCGATTGTATAAAACGGTAACCATTCAAAGAATTGACATGTTTTACAGTTCCGAGGGAAAATCTACGGAAAACCTACTGTCACTTAGCACAGAAAAAGTGTATTTTCACCCGGGAAAAAGCGTATTTTTTAAACGGGATATGCGGGAATAATCCGGGAATTTTTTTTCCTTGTCCCCGTATACACCCTGAATATACTTGTGGAGATCTTATGTGGTGTGCTTAGGAGTGATACACCTCTATAGTTTTCACCTGCTGTTCTGTCCCCTTTCTTATAAATGAGGATTACTATTAAAGTTTTCCATTTATATGGCATAGTTCCTGTTTCCTGTATATCTTATATTAACGTGTGCAATTTATTTATTACAGCCTCATCACCAGTTTTTATTAATTCGGGAATTATGCTGTCTTTCCCTGGGGTTCAATTGTTTTTTGACTTGTGGACAGCCTGGGAGACCTCTTGTAGTGTTGGATTTCTTGCCTCATTGGCATCATTGTCTACTTCCTGCTCCAGTCTTTCCTCCTGTGCAGCTGTCTCTTCATCTTCTAGGCTGGTGCTTAGTGCATCTTTGAAATACTCTGCCCATCTTCCCACTATCTGTTCTTTCTCTCTTATCATTTTCCCGTCTTTACTGGAATGTGCCGTTATTTGTGGCTGAAATCTGTTCTTGATTTTGCCTACAGCATGATAAAACTTTCTTATTTCACTCTGTTCCTTTAACTCTTCTAGTTCTTGAAGTTCCTTCTCAGTACACTCTCTTCTCTTTCGCTTGCACAGTCTGTTAGCTCTTCTCCTTAATCCTCTATATTGTTACACATTATTTCTGGTTTCTCTCTGTAGCAATTTTGTTCTTGTCCTCTGTTGCTGATCTGCAATATTCGTCAAACCATTCCTTGGTTCTTCTGTACCTTCTTATGCCTACTATTTCTTATGCAGCATCTTTAATGGCTTTTTCAGTCCTGCTCCACCTTTCGTCTGCTCATACTGTGGTCTCGTCATTGCTCAACTTTCTGCTTAGTGTTACTTGGTATTTTTTTTTTTTACTTCATCGGGGAGTTTCTGTTGGTTGGTAATCCATTTCATCTTCTTTCCTTTTTTGTTGCCATTTGTTAGTGACAGTTTCGCTCTCAAAACTGATTTTATCACAAAGTGGTCAGAGTCACAGTTTGGTCTTACAGCTCCATACACCAAGAACTCACGTGGAGTGGTGTGCAATCACTAAAACATGGTCAGTCTGATTGACTACTCCATTGACTGCAGACTTCCAAGTACCCAGATGGATCCTTTTGTGTGGGGAGCAGGTACTTTTAATAATCATATTATTCCTTGCTGCAAATTGGCATAGTAAGTCTCCATTCTCATTGTGTTCTTCTTTGTGTAGTGAATATTTTCCAGAAACTCCTTATGGATGTTCATTCCCCCTTATTTTTGCATTAAAATCTCCTATTATTAGCATCAGGTCATATTTAGGTACTGTGCAGCATACCTTTCCACGTCTTCGTAGAACCATTCTTTAATTATATCCTCTTTTTTCCTCTGTAGGCACATATGAATTCACTGTTGATATATTCCTAAATTTCCCTCTTAGTCTGAGTCTGCACATCCTTTCATTTATGGGTTCAGATTCTAATAGGCTTTTCCTAACTTCCGTAGTTATTATAAACCCTGTTTCAAGTTGACCTGTTCTTTCTTCTAGTCCACTATATACCAGTGAGTACTCAGGTTTATCTATCTGCCCATGTCCTTGCCATCTTATTTGCTGTAGCCCTACATCACCATACTTGGCTATTTCTTTCATTTTTCCAGGCTGAAGCATTGTTCTCACATTCCGTGATGCTACTGTCAGATCCTTTATGTGTTTCTTGTGCTGGGGTTGTGATACATATTTTCCATGCAGTTTCCAAGGCTTCTGTTGAATTTCTGTAAAGCTGTAAAGGAAACCACAAAGAGAAATGTGGAGAGGAAACTAACATTCAGGGAGAGGTATAAAATCTTTGAGGTTGCTGATGTCATAATTCTGACAGAGATGGCAAAGGACTTTGAAGATCAACTGAACAGAATAGATAATTTATTGAAAAGGTTTATAAGATAAACATTGACACAAGTAAAAGTAGGTGAACATAATGTAGTCTAATTAAATCAGGTGATGGTGAGGGAACTGCATTAGGAAATTACACACTAAAAGTAATACATGAGCTTAGTTATTTGAGCAGCAAAAAAACTGATAATGGATCATGTAGTGAGGATATAAAATGTCAAATGGCAATAGCAAGAAAAGTGTTTGAAGAAGAGGAATTTGTTAAACTTAGTGTTAGGGAGTCTTTTTCTGAAGGACTGAGGACGACCATTATAATCATAAACACAGGGTCCAGCCCCTGTGTATAAGAATACAAATACTTTACATATTTCTACAAAATAGAAATTTATTTTGATATGTTTGAAGAGTACTAAGCATGAGGTGCACTGGACATGGACATGAGCTGTAATTAAAAAGAACAATGTTAATATGGTGTAACCAATTATCTGCCAGTAATTGACCTAATTTCAATTTATATATCCTGTAAATTTTTTGGATGTTACTCGAAGTTCTAATATTCATAATTTGAGAGAGAGAGAGAGGAAAAGTTGTAGCAAAAGGGGTGACGGCATGTGTTCAACACACAATAAAAGTCTGGATTTGTAAGTTAAATATTTATTATTTTACACATGAAAACATTTCGGCAAGCTGTTTGCCTATTGTTTCTATTTTCTGTCAAAAGCGATGTGAATATATAAATATTATTTTATCTTTTAGCAGTGAAGACAATGGTGGCGGCAATGGCAGAAGTGGAGAACTGGCAGTGATTCAGCTTGAAAGGGATATACTAATGGCACAAGCGGGCGGTGGTCGTCTGTTTGCTCTCCAGACATCGCGATGGTGGTCACAGCTGAAGACAGCGGGATCTGCCATCTACGCTAACCGCCACTACCTGGAACTATATCGCACTCGAAGGAGGGACAGGCTTGCTGGGCCAGGACGTTGTACCATCCTCGGTGATGTCCACATCCATCCTTCTGCCACTGTACACCCTACGGCAGTGGTGAGTTGTGTTATTTTTATTGTGCAGTCTCATTCACTTATAATTTTTTTTAGATTGTAGCTGGCTCCTTTATACAGTCTTCTGGCAGCCTATAAAAAAAACATCTCTCTCTCTCTCTCTCTCTCTCTCTCTCTCTCTCTCTCTCTCTCTCTCTCTCTCTCTCTCTCTCTCTCTACACACACACACACACACACACACACACACACACACACACACAAATTGTCGTGTATCTGCATGCCATTAGATGTGCTAGCAAGAGAGAACTATCTGATTAAATGTTAGACAGAATAGCTGCCCCTTTTTAAGCAGCACACCCTTGACATAGTAAAGCTCATAAAAGTAGCTTGGCCATTTTGCAAAAATGCATTCTTGTTCTCAGCATCATGTGAGTGAACTCTTTGTTTCAAAGGGGCAGCCACCTTGGTTTGTTGTCCTTTGCTGGGCTGTGCTCTTCATTGCATGGAACATTGTGTATACACTTTGGCACAGTTATAGTTGACTCGCTACACTGCAGGAAGTGTGGCTGCACAGGCTGGTTGTTCTGCAATCTTTCTTACAGAATCTTAAGGTAACTGTTCGGTAAAAAATGTTTACTATTGTGAATCTTGTAGCATATTTGTCAGCTTCATGGTGAACTAGTTGTTTCAGTAATGGTCATAATTACTGTGGTCTTTCTAAATTAACCTATCACCCAAAATTAGAGTAGACTGCAATGAAAAAGTGGAGTCACTATGAGATTACATGTGGCACAGTTTATGTCGAACATTGCTGCATATGAAACATTGCTAAAATATTGAATTTTTATTTAAACTGGAGATCAGTATTGATCTCCAGCCTTGAGCAAATGGATTGTATGTAGTGCACTCACTTCTGTCTCTCTCACACACAAATGATACTGTGAGAATGAAATATTCATAATATCCCTCATATCTCCTAAACAGTTTGAGATATTGAACTGAGTTTTTGGCAAATTATAGTATGTAAACAGGAAAGTATTTTACCATATAGTGAACATGTGCAACTTCCATATCTGCTGTGGTGTATGTGTAACTGCAGATTTTTTTGATGAAATACCGTTATGTGATTTTTTTTAAGGACCATCAGTAGCTGGTGAAATGAGAATTACTATGGATTTTCAACAACATGAGTGAAGAATTACACATTTTTTAACCTACTAGCCTGACTTGTCCTCAGTCGTTTAATTATACACTGCTGTACTACTCGGTGAGGTGACTGCTTGCATATTTGCTACCATTGTTCTATCCCCTACCACACTGTATTTCAGATCTACTGTGATTTACAAGTAACTGCAGTGTTTTTTCGATGAAATAATGCTCACTACAGTGAGATCTGTCATGCATTTGTACAACCAGACTTAAATTTAAATTGTGAAAATGAAGTATAGAAAGTTAAATTTAGTTCTTAGCAGGATATCGATGGTAAGCATTGAAAACCTTATAACTCCATTTTGCTAAATTTTACAAAGAGAAGGAAAAACAGTTTTTTTTAAATATATGAAGTGATACAGATAAAGTACTTACATGTATAATTATTTAGTAGAAGCCCAGTTACTAACATATTAGAGAAATCTATACACTTTCTGATCTATCTTTGTTAGATCTGGAATTACGAGGTTCTGATAGCCGAAGTAGAGAGGATATGAAATGTAGACTGGAAATGGCAAGGAAAGCGTTTCTGAAGAAGAGAAATTTGTTGACATTGAGTATAGATTTAAGTGCCAGGAAGTCTTTTTCAGAAAGTACCGTATTTACTCGAATCTAAACCGCACTTTTTTCCGGTTTTTGTAATCCAAAAAACTGCCTGCGGCTTAGAATCGAGTGCAAAGCAAGCGGAAGTTCTGAAAAATGTTGATAGGTGCCGCCACAACTAACTTCTGCCGTCGAATATATGTAGCGCTACACAGGCATCCTTTGTACGTGCAAAGATAAATACTGGCGCCAAACCTCTGCGTCAGTAAATAAAATTTTAAAAAAAATTGGAAGACGAGTTTTTTTTCTCCGCCCGAGTTTCGACCACTGCTTTTTCATACATTATCCAACGAAGTAAATACAAATTCCGTATTGTTCATCTTCGAATTTCAATGTACTACGAAAATCCGACTGGTAATACTGGGATTTTTGTCAATATGGCCAACTCTACGTTCTAAATTTTTTCCTACCTGTGAGAAGAGATGGTTGCTAATAGGAACCTGATGAAATGTGAATCACATGCAGTATTCTCTTCACCATAAGAATAATACGAATATAAACATTTTGCCATGTATTCTTTCGTGTTTGCTTCTATCTCATTTAAATCCTGTCTGCCAAATAAACTACGAAACTAGAGTGAGACAACAGCAAACGCGGAAGAATATACGTATCGTGTCATGTTTATATTCGTATTACTCTTATGCCTAATACTGATACAGTCAGAAATGAAGCACGGCAACTGACTAGATTTCTAAATCTAATATGACTAATTTCTGTGCAGAATTTGATGTACTAAAGAAGCGGCCGCAAAGAGTTTCAAACGGAGAAAAATTTTCGCCAAACTCTCGTTCAGAACATGTTCTATCATACGCAGTCTATTATTTAGTTCTTGTTGATCATTATCAAAGAAAGCAGCAGTGTAAGTAACAACAAATAGCAGTCTCTTGCCATTGTTTCGCTAATGAGACGATTCCTCTCTTTTTTTAATTGTAGGCGGCGGTAGCGCGCACAAAAGCAAGCCATGCCGCGAGCAGCGACAGGCCGTAAACACGCACTATCGAATGCGTCAAACAATGCATGACACAGTATAGTAATGCATTTTCAGCTTAGAGTGACTGACGTAAACACCTATAACATAGAAAACGGCACTTATCAGATCAAAGCAAAATAAGCAATCGATTCAAACCAGACGAAGCACGTGAAAAAGGAAGGGTATCCGTATAAATACGGACGGAGCGCCTGACGCATAGCAATGGCTACCTGGTAAAGCTTAACTGCTAAGCTTTCGACTCAAACCAATCTACTGTAGCTGTATCGTCATTCATTCGACCTAAATTGTGTCTCATATTACAATGGACCAACTTTGTTTCGATTTGGAGGTGCGGCCTAAAACTTTTCTCTCCCCTTGAATTTCGAGTCTCAAATTTCAGGTGCGGCTTAGATTTGGGATTTTTTTTTCCCTTTATTTCGAGTCTCATTTTTCAGGTGCGGCTTAGATTCGAGTGCGGCTTAGATTCGAGTAAATACGGTATTCGTATGGAGTGTAGCCGGAAGTGAAACATGGACAATAAATAGTTTAGACAAGAAGAGAATCAAGGCTTTCGCTTTTTGGTGCTACAGAAGAATGCTGAAGATTAGATGGGTAGATCACATAACTAATGAGGAGGTACTGAATAGTACTGGGGAAAAGAGGAATTTGTGGCACATATTGACTAGAAGGAGGGATAGGTTGATAGGACATATTCTGAGGCACCAAGGGATCACTAATTTAGTATTGGAGGGCAGCATGGAGGGTACAGATCGTAGAGGGAGACCAAGAGATGAATACACTAAGCAGATTCAGAAGAATGTAGGTTGCAGTAGGTACTTAGAGATGCAGAAATTTGCACAGGATATGGTAGCATGGAGAGTAGCATGAAACCAGTCTATGGACTGAAGACCACAACAAGAACACAGACAAATGGAGTTACGAGGTTTTCACTGCCTACTATCGGTATTTAAAATCACATTTTGATAAAATATGGAAATTGAAAATGTAAACATTATTATAATAATATGACAATATACTGTGCTTGACACAGGCATATGCCAGTTATGGTTATCTGTCCTTTGTAGGAGACACAGTAGAGTGTGTTCACACCTCAGTTTTAGATTTTTTTTTTTTTTTTAATTAGATCTTAATTCTTTACCGAGTGCTCGCATGATTCCTGATAACTACCTAGCAGTTTACATTTCAAGTCCACATTAATTAAAAAAAAACCCTTATGTTTTATGTGACTATTTCTGTGACACTTTTGGGCCCTGAATGTCTTCGAGGCCCCAAATTGTTAGACTGTTGTTTGAAGGTCCAGCATGTGCAACATTGCTGGACACAGGCATCTATGAATAAAATGTTCCTATATAAATTTTAGGATACCAGGTATTTTTATGAATTTCTTGTTAAAAATTACTTCACCATGTACTTCCTTGATTTTTATTTTCTTTGCGCAGTACTTTCTTTTGACAAGAAATAATTTAGACCATTCACTAGTTTTCTGGATTCTTCTGTCATTTGTTTTTTTTGGGAAGGAAATTGACATATTGAGGTAATCCTTTTGCTATGTCGGACTGATAGATTTAGCTGCAATTGTAAACAAGACCAATCATGTCTTTTATTTCCACATCATAGCTATATGTACACGTATATGTGCAGTCATCATCATCCTCTGCAATTAGTGACTTTACATTTGATAAATTACTTTCAGTTTAGTTTGCTTGGACAGAATTAAAATCTTGAGTTGCCTGTCTCTAACTTACTTTTTATCATATTGTGGGTGAACCTTTGGTGATAGTTCACTGAGTTGCTTAAAGCAAATGCCAGGATTGTTCCTTTGGAAAAGACACAGCCGATTTCCTTCCTCAGTCTGAGCATGTGCTCTATCTCTGATGACCTCATAGTTGACTGAGGATGTAAAATTAAACACCTTCCAACCCTCAATTTTCAACGTTATTTTATTGGGCAACCAGTTTCAGCATTTTACTACGCCATCTTCAGGCCCCTGACTGACATGTAGGCATAATCTTCCTCAGTTGTGATTAAAACAGGGGCCAGCAATACTGGTATTAGTAGATATTTGTTGCAGTGACCACTTCAACCATCACCTGGTTGCCCAATAAAATAAAGTTGAAAATTGATGGCTGAAAGGCATTTAATTTGACATCCTCTATAGAACAGCCGAGTCCCACAACCATCGCTAAAAAGATAGACATACAGAGTCGTATTTGACTGGTTGTTAAACCTTAATCTTTTTCTTTCAATTGTGAGATGTATAAGAATGAAAACACAAACAAAAAATTACCATCAGAAGTCAAACAATAATGAAAATTATTGTATGTGGTAATATGAAAAATAAGGAAAAGGCAACCACTCACTCACAATGGATCAGTGCATGGAGCACAGTAATACATAACAGAAAATAGCATTCACACAACAGAAAATAGCATTCACACTAGCTTTTGAGCAGTAGCTCTTTTTCCAGAAATAGCACACACATTCACACACACAACCACACAGACACCCAAGAACATACTCCTGTGGCCACTACAAGAGTCTTGTCATGGCCATACATATGTGCATTTGGGTGTCTGTGTGGTTGTGTGTGTGTGTGTACGTGTAGGTGGATGTGAGTACTATTGCTGGAAAAAGAGCTGCTGCTTGAAAGCTAGTGTGAATGCTATTTTCTGTTGTGTGAGTTACTATGCCCCATGCATTTCCACTATACTTGAGTGCTTGCCTTTCTGTTATTTTACATATTGCACAACCACAATTAAGAATTTTGAGACTGATCACTAATATATGATCATGAAGAATCTGGTGTATAGCTCTTTAAAAATGTGTTTGAATAAAATTTACTGCTACACGTTTTCACATGAGTTAATATCCATTTTGTATCTCAATTTTGAATTGCTTTATAATGGTGCACAGACATTTTATTGTTTTATAATGAAAACAGGAAGAGGAATATTTGAGAAATCTGTGTTCCAAGACCATAAGGGATTAGAATGATTTGTTTGCAACCTAAATTTGATAAAAGTATTTAAAAAATACCCGGTGCTTTTAGGAACAACCCAATCCCAGGACATTACAAACAAGCATACCACATTATAACGGGGTGTGTTTTCAGACTGTAGACAGTGGTGTGAAGGCCTGTAGTGAAAAACACAAACACAAATAAAGATGGAGAACTGTGTAGTCACTGATTTGAAGTAAATTTTGAAAAGGATAAACATTCACCTGTAAAATGCATCTGGATCTTTATTCAGTACACATGCTTTACTTTAGTGAATGTCATTAACATAGGGTGTTTCACCTAATAGGTGTGGTGCTCATACTGCATCCAACAATCCGTTACGTTGTTGCAAATGTCAGAGTTTTGCCAGCACAGTTTTGGCATGTAATAGCCAAACAACTTCTTTTGGAAGTGAGGAAGGTGCTCAGTTGAGGACAGTGGCTTTTGCTGCATGTTGAACTGATTTACAATTCTCAAGTGTTCAGCTGAGTGGGTCGTCTTTGCCAGAAGATGATGGAACTGAACCTCATGGAAACATTGCATCCTTTCAGTGATGTAATTTGCCTGGAAACTCTTTGCTTCACATTAATTGAAACACAGATTAATTCTCTCGCCCCACTTCCGCAACTTCTTACAAAAATAATTGAGCAACATTGATGCCTAACTGCTACAAACTTCATCTCACTCAAAAATACACTAGCTCGAGAGAAGTGGAATAGTGTGTATCAGTTAGAACTAGTGAGTGATAAAAAGAATGAATTTTATTCAGTTCTGTTAAGACATTTTGACTCCCGTTGCTCAGTTAAAAAAATAAACGTGTACTTGCCACCGGATTAGTGTGGAAAAAAGGTAGATTAAAACTGCTGTCTAGCTTAGTCAAGCTCAGACAGAAAGTGCGCAACCTGTATGAATTGTATAAGGGGCAGTCATATGAAACCGAGACAGATGGAAAAAAGCAAGTGAACTGTTTATTATTTCAAAAGTAGTCATGGTAACTGTTAGTTTATTTATCCCACTGTGGGACAAGACGATCGATGCCTTCATGAAAAAATGTTTGCAGTTACATCTAGAACCATGTTAACATCCAGGCATTAACCTCTTTATCAAAGCAAATCAACGGCCACAAATATATTTCTTCACGTTTCCAAAAAATATGGAAATCCCATGAGGGGAGATTGGAACCATATGAGTGTTGTGGAAAGGCTTCCCATCGAAACTTCTGCAGCATCGTGGAAACAAACCGGGCAATATCTGTGCAGCAGATGTGCGCTTGAACAGAATACTATAGCTACAAAAATGATTTGTTAGGCTGATACATGATCTGGGGTACAGGGTGACCTGTTGTGATGATTTATCCAAATATATATCTCACTGTACATTCCTTGTATTAGAGACACTTTGTCTCTCTTTTTTTAATCTGTCAGGATGATACACAAAAATATTATTAAATACATAAGAACAACACAAGAAAAAAGGACAATACAATGAAAAGATTAGATTGCTCCTCACCATATAGTGGAAATGTTGGGTCACAGACAGGCGCAATAAAAAGATTGCTGAACAAGTAAGCTCTCGTACAAAAAGGCATCATTTCCACTATATGGCAGGTAGCAATCTATCCTTTTGACAATATTGAACAATTGAAAATCTAGGATGGAATGTAACAATATAATACTCACCATAAAGCAGAGATCCCGAATCACAGAAAGGCACAACTTAAAGACAGTCAGAAAATTAGCTTTCGGCTTTGTCAAAAATTGACACACACTCGTGCAAACACAACTCACAGACACATGACCACAGTCTCTGGTAGCTGGAGCCAGACTGCGAGCAACAGGGCATTATGGGAGAGGCAACAGGATTGGGGAGTAAGGACGAGGATGGTGTAAGGAGGGGGAGGGATATAATGAAAGGGGCATGATAAAGTGTTGCTGGGAGCATGCGGGGACAAAGTGGAAAGTGTGGCAGCTAGATGCAGTCGGAAGATTAGATGGAGGGCAGGGAAGAGGGGGGCGGGGAGGTGGGGGATTAGTGGAAAAGGAGAGAAGTAAAAAGACTGGGTATGTTGGTGAAATAGAGGGCTGTGTAGTCCTGGGATGGCAACAGGAAAGGGCTAGATGGGTGAGGACAATGATTAATTAAGGTTGAGACCAGGAGGATTACGGGAACATAAGATATATTGCAGAGAGAGTTCCCACCTGCACAATTAAGAAAAGCTGGTGTTGGTGGGAAGGATCCAGATGGCACAGGCTGTGGTCCAGTTGTTTCTTGCCCACAGTTTATCAGTGGTCATTCATGCAGAAAGACAGCTTGTTGGTTGTCATGCCCATGTAGAATGCAGCACAGTGGTTGCTGCTTAGTGTGTAGATCAAACAAGTAGTTTCACAGGTCTCCCTGCCTCTGATGGCATAGGTGAGTAGTAGTGGAATAGGTGGTGGTGGGAGGATGTATGGGACAGGTCTCGCATCTAGGTCTATTACGGGGATATGAGTCGTGAGGCAGGGGGTTGGGAGCAGAGGTCATGTAGGCATAGATGAGGATGTTGTGTAGGTTTGGTGGACGGGGGAATACCAATGTGGGAGGAGTGGGAAGGATAGTGGGCAGGACGTTTCTCATTTCACTGCGACGAGAGGTAGTCGAAACCCTGGTGGAGAATGTAATTCAGTTGCTGCCATCCTGGGTGGTACTGAGTCATGGGGGGATGCTCCTCTGTGGCTGGACTTTTCATTTGAAGGCATTACGTACAAACAAATGCGTGGTACGGCTATGGGCACCCACATAGCACAATCCTATGCCAACCTATTCATGGGCCTTTTGGTGAATCCTTCCTAAACATCCAGAATTCAAAACCCCTCACCTGGTCCAGATTCATGGCTCATATCCCTGTAATAGACCTAGATGCAAGACCTGTCCCATACATCCTCCCACCACCACCTACTCCGGTCTTGTCACAGACATCACCTATCCCGTCTGAGGCAGAGAGTTCTGTGAAACCAGTCATGTGATCTACAAGCTAAGCTGCGAGTACTGTGATGCATTCTACATGGGCATGACAACCAGCATGCTGTCTTTCTGCATGAATGGCTAGCGACAAACTGGCCAAGAAACAAGTGCACCATCCTTTTGCTGAGCATGCTGCCCAACATGATGTCCTTCATTGCAGTGACTGCTTCACAGCCTGTGCCATTTGGATCCTTCCCACCAACATCAGCTTTTCTTAATTGTGCAGGTGGGAACCCTCTGCAATATATCCTATGTTCCCATAACCCTCCTGGCCTCAACCTTTGTTAGCCATCGTCCTTACCTATCTAGCCCTACCCTGTTGCCATTCCAGGACTACACTGCCCTCTGTTTCACCAACATACGAAGTCTTTTTACTTCTCTCCTGTTTTGATAGCCCCCCCCCCCCCCCCCCCTCCCCTGCCCTCCGTCTAATCTTCCGACTGCATCTAGCTGCCCCACTCTCCAACTCATCCCCAACGCTCCCAGCTCCCAGCAGCACTTAACCATTCCTCATCCCTACCCTGCTATCCCTCCCCCTCCCCGTCTGAGCGTCCTCCGTACCCCCACCCGGGTGCCTCTCCCATAATGCTCTGCTACTTGCAGCTGGCTCCAGCTACCAGAGACTATGGTCATGTGTCTGGGAGTTGCGTTTGCATGAGTGTGTGCGTGTGTATATGTTGTCTATTTTTGACAAAGGCCTTTTTGCCCAAAAACTAGCTTTCCAACAGTCTTTTTGTTGTGCCTTTCTGCGACTTGGCTTCTCTACTTTATGGTGAGTAGCAACTGTCATTTTCATTAGATCGTTACTTTTCATAATATTATGATTATTCCATCCTGAATTTCCTATTGTTTGAAGAAATAAGGCCAGTTATTTCAGGCAATGAACAAAATTAAAAGTAACATACCACAGTCCATATATCTATGGCTCAATGTGGTACAACAGATTGCCAGAATCCAGAGAAGTACATGCTGGGGACTCATTGAAAACAAAATTGAAATCATTTCTTATAAGTAAATGTCTGTAACCAGTGAAAGAAATATCTAGTTCCTTGAAGTCCCAAAGTAGCTGCATAGTGTAAATTATTTGTTTTCCATTGAAATTGTTGGAAGCAGATATAAACTGTTATAAATCAACATAAAACCGATTATTTCATTATGCATGCTGTAATTGATTAGTACACTTATATTTATGTACATAAACCATGAATCATGGACCTTGCCATTGGTGGGGAAGGTTGCTTGCCTCAGCAGTAAAGGTAGCTGAACCATAGGTGCAACCACACTGGAGGGGTGTCTGCTGAGAGGCCAGACAAACATGTGTTTCCTGAAGAGGGGCAGCAGGCTTTTCAGTAGTTATGGGGCAACAGTCGAGATGATTGACACACATGGCCATATAACATCAACAAAAATGGCCTTGCTGTGCTGATATAACAGCGGAAAGCAAGGGGAAACTACAGCTATAATTTTTTCTGAGATTATTCAGCTCTACTGTATGGTTAAATGATGATGGCTTCCTCTTGGGTAAAATATTCCAGAGGTGAAACAGTCCTCTGTTTGGGTCTCTGAACAGGGGATATTCAAGAGGATATTGTCATCAGGAGTAACAAAACAAGCCTTCTACAGATCGGAATGTGGAATGTAAGATCCTGAAAGGTAGGGTGGAAAATTTAAAAGGGGAAATGGATCGGTTAAAGTTAAATATAGCAGGAGTTAGTGAAGTTCAGTGGCAGGAGGAACAGAACTCCTGGTTAGGTGAACAAAGGGTAATAAATACAAAATCAAATAGGAGTAATGCAGAAGTAAGTGTAATAATAAATAAGAAAATAGGAATGTTGGGAAGCTACCACGAGCAGCATAGTGAATGCTTTATTATAGCCAAGATGGACATGAAGCCCACATCCAGCACAGTAGTAAAAGTTTATATGCAAACTAGCTTTCCAGGGGATGACGCCCATATGCAGCCTTAATTATCTCTCTCACCTTTGTTTGTTATTGACAGTTCAACTGATGCCCATTACACTTTAAGCATTTTTTTCTTTCATTTTTCTGGATCTCTTGACTACAAGTCATTCTTCACTCTGCAGCTGTCTTCGTCCTTAATTGGATTGGCAGGAGCTTCTACAGATGGAGCTTCTTGTGCCATTGCTGAGCCCTGGGAGACCACTTGTCTCCTCTGTCCTATGTACTGATCCAGTCTATATACTTTTACTTCCCTGTAAATGGTTTTTTTCAGCTCTGGCATCAGTATTGCCATCAGTGCCTCACTTTTACCACTCTTAAGTACTTTCCTCATCCTAGCACAAACCTGGTGGACGTCACTATCTTCAGATGAATGCGCCCTTGACTGAGGGACTGATGACCTCACTGTTGAGTCCTTTACCCCCCCCCCCCCAATCAACCAACAAACTGTAAAAATCTTTGACCACTTACCTGGTGATGTGAAAAATATGAGGACCATCCAGAAAGTAACGAACGTTTGCACTTACAATCTGTGCACCTGTTTTGTGGCAGCCGCTCATTTGTTTCTGGTGTTTAGTGCGATATGGACAGTTACCATGTGCAGTTGTATGTCGGGCCTTGTCACGTGGTAAGTGCAGAGAGAACTGTTACCATCGTGGTGCCAATAGTGAATCCTACCGACTGTGAGGTGGTTTATTTTTCTGCAGGCAGAAAATGTTATAAACCGTAATGTTCACCACAGACTTGTTAACATTTATTGTGAAGGTGTAATGAATGCAACCAGTGTCTGAAAGCGATGCATAATATTTAAGAAAGGGAGAAGAGATGTTAATCACAAAGAGAGATCAGAGTGACCCTCCATCATCACAGGTGCACTGAAATGGGAGATGGACTGCATCATTCAAGAGAATCATTTGTTCACCTTCAGTGATGTGCATGAACAATATCAGGAAGTCTCTCATTCAGCTGTGCATGAAATCGTCACTCAGTTCTTAAGGGTACCACAAAATCCCTGCTCGGTGGGTGCCATGCACGCATACTCATGGATGACAAAGGGGCAAGGATGCGTGCTGCATTAGTGCCCTTGGAGTGTTGTGAAATGGATGGCAACATGTTCATAGACTAGGGTGTCCATTTGTCCCATTTTTCCTGGGACAGTCCCGTTTTTTACCAAAATGTCCCGCTGTCCCGAAAGTTTTTTTGGGGACGTTCAAATGTCCCCTTTTTTTTTATGATTCCACTTGGCTAGAGTGTTTTACATTACTGGTTGTTTGACTTGCTATTAACTGCACAATTATTTACGCTAGGAAGCGTGTGATGACTTTCAGCGTACCCCAAACATGTACCGAACTGTCAAAAATCGCAAGTAATTTTAAAAGCACTATAGGTTACGAATAACAACGAAGATATAGAATGAAATTTCTACTCTACAGCGAAGTGTGCACTGATATGAAACTTCCTGGCAGATTAAAACTGTGTGCCGGACCGAGACTCAGTCGGTAGGGCACTTGCCCGCGAAAGGCAAAGGTCCCGAGTTCGAGTCTCGGTCCGGCACACAGTTTTAATCTGCCAGGAAGTTTCAACAGCGAAGATTCTTCTTTTCTAAATCGACCCACTGAATCCGTCCTTTCGGTCCAGAGATACTCTACACCACTGATACTTGCTCTCTGGCTTCCGTCATCACACTGTTAATGTTTTGCACTGTGCAATCACTGTTTCATTATGCCAAACCAAAAGTGTAATTTTAACAGCAGTATAAAAAGCGAGTTTCCTTTTATCACTGGTAGTGGAGAAACTGTAGAATGTACGTTGTGCAGATCAAAATTTGCTATTGGTCATGGTGGAAGGTCTGACATTGTGAATCACATTAAGATGAAGAAACATCGCATCAGTGATCAACCGAAAAGAGCAAATAAATGCATGAGTGACTACTATGGAAACTTAAAATCAGTAACAGAAATGGATAGGCAGTTGGCAGCACAAGAAGCTATCATGTACTGACTTTTATGATACAATTTCAGACAAAAATGCACTTGTCGATAAAGTACATAAAAGTGAAAAGTACGGTGATAGTGTGGCAGAATAATTGTAAAAAATGATTTGGGATCATCTGAGTGCACGTTCTAAAGGTAATCTTTTATGTGTATTAAATTTAGTCAATACAATATTTATGTCCCGTTTTTTTCTTCATTGTCCCAGGTTTTTCTCTAATTTATTTTAAATGTCCCCTTTTTCAATGAAAATGAAATGGACACCCTATCATACACCAAATTGTTACTGGAAATGAAACAGATGCTGGGTCATTGTCTGGATAATCTGTGCACAGATTTGAAATGCTATACAGTGCTATGTTAACCAGGTCACATCAGTGCTCCTCCAACATGATTTCTTGTGATAATGAGATTTATACCACTGTAAAGTGCTGCAGTACATTTCATGAAATCTTAAAGAAACTGGAAGTACTCATCAACGGCTTGATTGTGCAAAGTGCCAGTTGCTCAATATCTGCAAACTCGAATATCACTACCTTTGGGCAGTATTTCAGATGTATAGGTCCATATTTTTCCTAAATACAGTTTATGCCCAAAAACTGAAGTTCTTTTTATTATAAATGTTAGCTTTTAAATGTGTGTTTTGTTTTTCAGCTCGGTCCAAATGTGAGTATTGGCAGTGGAGCAGTTGTTGGACCAGGTGTTCGTGTACGTGAATCTATCGTCCTTTCGGGTGCACACATTGCTGACCACTCTCTAGTGCTTCACAGTATCATTGGTCGCGGCAGCAGAGTGGGAAAATGGACTCGGGTAGAGGGCACTCCCTGTGATCCAAATCCAAATAAACCATTTGCAAAGATGGACAATCCTCCTCTGTTTAATTCAGACGGTCGTCTCAACCCTTCCATCACTATACTTGGTGAGTTGAGTTGTTCCTTTGAATTTCTTGTCTGGATAGCTATAAGGAAAGATGCCCATAGATAAAATTACAAATAAAGTCTTGTCTTTAATTATATTCTTTTGCAAGAAGAAATTTGCTGTGTCATTTATTTAAGAGAAAAATGTATTATTGACTAAAAAAAGTAGGTGTAGTTACCAGCCATAAGGCTAGAGAAATAGCAGTGTCTCCTGAAACATCAGTCCCAATTGTTGTAGAAGTGTACTACTGAAAGAAGTTAACATATAAAATGCTAGAATTAATAAAGTTATTGTTCCATGAAATTATATGTATAACATCAGATGTTACAGTTTTGTATTTGTGTGTGTGTGTGTGTGTGTGTGTGTGTGTGTGTGTGTGTGTGTGTGTGTGTCTTCCATAGTACTAATTTGGGAGTGCATTGCTCTCTCTGTTTGTCACAACAATGGGCTGGGTTTATAGGTGCAATAGCATGCCGCAGTAGTTTGCAGGAGCGTGTGTCTGATCGGGTGCGAAACATGAGCTCAGAGCACTCGTCCATCTTTGCTACTGTGAAACACTTCTATTGACCAACTGTTCAATGCTCTTTTGGTATGTATTTTAGAGCTCATGTTTACCAGACACTTTTTCTTGTTTAGGTGGGTAGTACCACATCTCAAAATACTTGACACTTCTTTTGACACCCTGCACATGTCATGTGAGATGGAGGAATAAATTTCATATTTGGGCAACATGTTTGTCCGTGTGTATCATTCCAAATAAAGTTTTTGGGCTTGCTCCATAACAGAATAATGAGGTTGAGTTTACAATGACAAAAACTTACTACCACGATATTTTAGTGCGGAGTTTACTTGTCATCTTCATGTGTGCAAGTACACCGACCTCCCCTATTCAAAATTCCTATTGGCAAGTGTGTGATGTACCTAGTTGTCACTGCACAGGTGCGTCTATTGCAAGTCTGAGCACTGCTGCGGACGCCCTCTATGATGAGAGCTCACCTCATCAATATCAGACTTATCAGCTTCACAGGGTAAAATCACATAATGATGTTAGCTACCCACAACACAGAGTTTTTCTATAACAGGATCCAATTAATTATCTCCTGTCCTAATTGATAAAGGCCTGTCAGGTTTATTTCCGTTGATAACAGAGTTCCAAATTTTGAAACATGAACACAATTTTTGTTTCATTGTATTTAATCAGAGGACTAGTAGAAATACAGTGTGCTGCAATAGCATATTTGCTAGCTTGGAGGAGGCAAGTTTGCCACTAGCATTCCACAATGTGCTCCTGGACATGTAAGCCATTTTCCATATGTATGATTTGCCGCGATCACACACAATCTTATAAATAGCTGCCTTGCACAGCTCTAAGTCGTCTCAAACTGATATCACAAGTGGCAAGATCTTTGATGTAGTACTTCAGTACTCTGCTCTACTAGGCATAAGTAGACAGACATGATTAACAAAATCATGTCTTATCAACATCAAAATCTGAGATTATATAATGCAGTATTGCTTTTTGGTTAATATGACTGTTATAGGCATGTTGGTGAC
This sequence comes from Schistocerca cancellata, assembly GCF_023864275.1. Lineage (NCBI taxonomy): Eukaryota > Metazoa > Arthropoda > Insecta > Orthoptera > Acrididae > Schistocerca > Schistocerca cancellata. The sequence goes on from NC_064632.1 coordinate 184,405,181, forward strand.
TACTGACCCATTGTTGAGCCAGCAGGGGATATTTAATTTCCCGACAATTCCATGTGATCAGGGAGATGTGCACAGTTACCATCTTCAGATGTGTGTCCTTGGTCTACAGATTTGCGAAATGTTTACCACATTTTATGCCACGGCAGTTGGCAAGAAAGCAGCAACCTGAAAAACATTTCTTCTTAGTGTAATCTTGTTGATGCATAGAGATCAAGTATGCAGACCCTTTTTGTCACCTGGAAAGTTTCTAAAACATACTTTAAACTGTTGCAGCAACTTAAAATCACAAAGATTAGGTGCAGAAAGTCTACATTTCGAAGTTAATTTTTCGTAGGTAGCACTTAATACTTTTACTTACAACTTGTAACTCTGTGCTTGTGAAAGCCAAAAATTTCTTTCTGTACAGAGTTATGGGCCCAGGTTATAATTTTCTCTCTCTCTCTCTCTCTCTCTCTCTCTCTCTCTCTCTCTCTGTGTGTGTGTGTGGAAAGGGGGGAGGTGGGGTGCAGTCAAAACTTCAAACTTATGGTTAAGTAAGTGCTTTTGTTTCATTTTCATCTGCAGGTGAAATTTTTAAATTCATGTTCACATCTGTATTTAATAAAATCTCAGATTCTTCATCTCAAATTTCTGTTTCAGGATGCAGTGTAACAGTTCCTTCAGAAGTAATACTTCTGAATTCAATTGTGCTACCCTACAAGGAACTGACACGGAGTTTCAAGAATGAAATTATCTTGTGAAGCACAAAGAATTAGTTTTGTAAACAAATCATCTGATAGCACAAAACTATTAAATATATTTTCTAAAATGCCTCATTCTATTCATTGTGCTGTGTAACTTCTATAATAATCATTTGTGTGCAGTATCTGACAACATTCATCACTTCTACCCTGCTTAAGCTAGTACACTAGTACTAAAAAATCAGATTTCAAATTTTGTTGTATCAGTTACTAAATAACACCAGAAGCTAACTCCAAGATAAGCCGTATACAAACAGCTATTGGTAAATGTGCATTTTAAGAATTTTCAGGAATATCTGTGATGGCAAATACTTGAACAGAATATCGATAAATACCTTTTTTATGAAATTCATTTGGTAAATAAAATAATTGATGGTCCGAGATGGAATAACAACAATATGGAAAGGATGGGTTGCTATTTACCACGTAGAAGAGGCATTGAGTCACAGACAGGCACAATGAAAAAGCAGCTAAAATATTAAAGCTTTTATCATGACGTGGCTAAAATATTAAAGCTTTTATCATGACGTGGCGGGCAGAGGAAACAGTTGGCAGTTGCAGAATTGGGAGGCTGTGCTTGGGGGAGGGGGGGGGGGGGTAGGAAGAAGGTAGAGAAGAGAACTATGTGTGTGACGGCAGATTACGAATGTGTAGTACTGGAGTAGAAGAAGGGAAGGGATATGCAAGTGGAGGACAGGGACTAGTGAAGATCGAGGACGGAGTTACAGAAGCGTAGGATATATTGTAGGGACCACCTGTGCAATTCACGAATGTTGGTGGTGTTGGGAAAAATCCACATGGCACAGGTTGTGAAGCAGTCATTACAGTGTAGTACATTATGTTGGGAGTGTCATGTTTAGTGCCATCTGTTTCCTGGTCACAGTCTGGCTGTGGCCAGTCATGCAGGTATGAGGTGCAGCTAAGTTTGTAGATTATGTGGCTGCTTTCCTTCACAGATGGCCTATGATGGAGTAGGAGATGGCAGTGACAGGACCGGAGGAGGTGATAGTGAGAGGATATAAGGAAAGCGTTTTACGTCTGGTTCTATTGCAGAGATGTGAACTATAAGACAAGGAGTTTAGGCCCAAGGTGAAGCAGAAACAGACAAGGATGTTGCGTAGGTTGGGTGGGTGGTGGAATGCCATTGTGGGAGAGGGATGGTTGGGGGGAGAATATTACTCATTCCATGGCAGCAGGATGAGAGGTACTCAAAATCCTGGCAGAATATATGATTCACTTGCTCCAGTCCTCTTTAGTACTGAGTCACAAGGGGGGAAGGGGGGGGGGGTGTTCCTTGGTGGCTATATGATAGATGTGTGGTTGATGGTAGGTGGCTGAAGAGATAAGGCACAAGAGATCAGTTTCTGGACAAGTTGGAAAGGGTAATTTCAGTTTGTGAGGACCTCGGTGACACTAATGGTATATTTAAAGAAAAATGCTTGTCATTGCAAATTCCCTGACCATAGGTCATTAGCTCGTATGGAAGGGATTTCATTGACATCTGCATCTACATCAATACTCTGCAAATCACACTTAAATGCCTGGCAGAGGGGTCATCGAACTACCGTCACAATAGTTCTCTATTACTCCAGTCTCGAACAGTGCGCAGAAAAAACAAACACCTGTACCTTTCCGTGTGAGCTGATTTCCCTTATTTTATTATTATGAAAGTTTCTCTCTATGTAGTTCAGCGTCAACACAATGTGGTCACATTCGGAGGAGAAAGTTGGTGATTGAAATTTTGTGAGAAGATCCTGCAGCAAAGATAAATGCCATTGTTTTGACGATGTCCACCCCAAATTCTGAATAATGTCAGTGACACTTTCTCCCATATTTCTCAGTAATACAAAACATGCTGCTCTTCTTTGAACTTTCTCAATGTACTCATTAATCTTATCGGGTAAGGATCTTATACCATGCAACACTACTCCAAAAGAGGACAGACAGGCATAGTGTAGGCAGTCTCTTTATTAGGTCTGTTGCATCTTCTAAGTGTTCTGTCTTCCCCACAACATTTTCTGTGTGTTCTTTCTCATTTAAGTTGTTGGTAATTGTAATTCTGATGTGTTTAGTTGAATCAACAAACTTTAGATTTGACTGATTTATTGTGTAATCAAAATTTAACAGATTACTCTTGGCACTCATGTGGATGACCTCACACTTTCCGTTATTTAGGGTCAGTTGCCAATTTTCTCATCGTATAGATATCTTGCAAGATTTTGCAATTTGTTTTGATGTTCTGATGACTTTATTAGATGATAAGCAACAGATCATTTGCAAACAACCTAAGACAGCTGCTCAGATTGTCTCCTAAATTGTTTATATAGATGAGGAACAGCAGAGGGCCTTTAACACTGGCTTGGGGAATGCCAGAAATCACTTGTGTTTTACTCGAAGACTTTCCATCAGTTGCTAAGAACTGTGACCTCTCCTTCAGGAAATCACAAATTCAGTCACATAACTGAGATGATATTCCATAGGCGCGCAATTTGACTATAAGCTATTCCTGAGGTACAGTGTCAAAAGCCTTCTGTAAATCTAAAAATGAGGAATCAATTTGAAATTCCGTGTCAACAGCACTCAACACTTCCTGTGAGTAAAGAGCTAGTTGTGTTTCACAAGGACGATGTTTTCTAAATCTGCGTTGACTGTGTGTGTCGATAGACCATTCTCGTTGAGGTAATTCACAGTGTTCATATCTGTTCCAAAAATCTGCTGCATACTTACATTAATGATATGGGCCTGCAGTTTAGTGGATAACTCCTACTTCCATTCTTGAATATCGGTATGACCTGTGCAACTTTCCAGTCTTTGGGTACAGATCTTTTCTCTAGCGAGCGGTTGTATATGATTGTTAAGCATGAAGCTATTGCAGTCAGCATACTCTGAAAGGAGCCTTATTGGTACACAGTCTGGACCATAAGAGTTGCTTTTGTTAAGTGACTTAAGTTGCTTCACTACTCTGAGGATATCTACATCTAAGTTACTCATGTTGGCAGCTGTTCTTGATTTGAATTCTGGAATAATTTTAGAAGGCTCTGTTTAGTAGCATTACATCAATAGTATTTCCACTACTATCGCCCAGAGAAGGCATAGACTATGTCTCGCCAGTAGCATATTTTACATATGACCAGAATCTCTCTGGATTTTCTGCACGGTATTGAGACAAAGTTTCGGTGTGGAAGCTATTATAAGCATCTCGCATTGAAGTCTGCACTAAATTTTGAGCTTCTGTGAAAGATCACCAATCTTGGAGATTTTGTATTCATTTAAATTTGACATACTTTTTTCGTTGTTTCTGCAACAGTGTTCTGATCCATTGAATGTATGAAGAGGGATCAACTGCATCGTTCATTAATTTATTTGGTATAAATCTCTCAATTGCTGTTGATACTATTTCTTTGAATACAAGCCACATCTGGTCTACACTTACACTGTTAATGTGGAAGGAGAGGAGATCGTCTTTCAGGAAAGTGTCAAGTGAATTTTTATCTGCTTTTTTGAATAGATATATTTTTCATTTATTTTTGGAAGATTTTGGTGTTACATTATTCAATCTTGCTACAATCACCCTGTGTTCACTAATCCCTGTATCCATTTTGATGCTCGTTATTATCACAGCATTATTTGTTGTTAAGAGGTCAAGCGTGTTTTCTCAATTGTTTATATTTGAGTGGGCCCATGAACTAACTGCTCGAAATAATTTCCAGAGAATGTATTTAGCACAATTTCAGATGATATTTGATGCGTTACTCTGGATTTAAACATGTATTTTTGCCAACATATTGGGGGAAATTGAAGTCGCCACCAACTATAATTGTATGAGTCGGGTACATGCTTGAATTAGACTCAAGTTTTCTCTGAACCTTTCAACAATTGTATCATCTGAGTTGGGAGGTTAGTAAAATGATGTGATTATTATTTTATTCCACTTGCCAAGAATTACCTTCTTCCATACTAACTCACAGGAATTATCTACTTCAATTTCGCTACAAGATAAACTACTTCTAACATCAACAAACGTGCCACTGCTAACTGTTTAACCTATCCTGTTTGAACACCACTAGATCCTTCACACAAATTTTGGCAGAACTTATCTCTGGCTTTAGCCAGCTTTCAGTGTCTGTAGCAATTTTACCATCAGTGGTTTCTATTAGTGCTTGGAGCTCTGTTACTTTCCCAACACAGCTATGACAATTTACAACTGTTATATCAATAGTTCCTGATCTACATTCTTCCTGTGTTCAATATGACCCTTTGAGACTGAAATCCTTTTTGAGTTTTCCCCAGACCCTCTAACCTCAAAAACTGCCACGCCACACAGTCTCTGCTAACCAAGTAGCCACCTCCTATGGTGCAAGTCAAAGAATTTGCAGAACTGTCTGAGGCTCTGACTCATGCCCTCCACTTGGCTCTGTACCAGAGCTCCGCAGTCAGTACTGTCAACTGTGTCGCAGATGGTGAGCTCTGCTGTCTCGCAAGCGAGACTGGCAGCCTTTACCACTTCTGATAGCCACTTGAAACCACAGAGAATATCTCCCAATCCAAAGACACACACATCATTGGTACCGGTGTGGGTGCACCCTGTTCTCAGCATGTCATCTGGAAGGGCCCGTTCCACATCTCGAATGACTCCACCTGGTATGCACAGAGTTCACAATGGCTTTCTCTCCTCCTGGGCAGCCTTGTCCTTAAGGGGCCCACTGGCAGCTCCAACTACCAGTATTCCCACCCTCTGTTACTGCCTGGATCTTGCTGGCTGAGGCGTTTACTTTTTATTTGAAATAGGTGGCAGCTGTGTAAGTAGAGAGATATTAGGATTGGTAGATTTGATGTGCATGGCAATACAGATGTAGCCATCTTTGAAATGGAGGTCAAGATCACGGAATGTGGCATGCTGAACTGAGGATGACCAGGTGAAGCAAATGGGGGAGAGAATGTTGAGATGCTGAAGAAATGTGTGTACTGTGTCCTCACTCTCAGCCCAGATCATGAAGATGTCATCAGTGAATCTGAATAAGGTGAGGGGGTTCTGATTCGTGGTGGTTAGAATGTATTTCCCTGGCTGGCCCATGAATAGGTTGGCATAGGATAGTGGCATGTGGGTGCCCATTGCCGTACCACATTGAATCCTACTCTACACCACGGTTTTGAGCATCTTGCCCTGAAATGATAAATATTTTCCCTACACCTCACACAGTGGTATTTCACTGCCCAGCCAACCTACACTATATCCTTGTCCCTCCCTACTTCACATCTGCTCACAACCCCTTGCCACACAGTAACATCCCTAAAATAGATCCAGATGGAAGACCTGTCCCATACGTCATCCCACTACCACCTACTCTAGTCCTGTCAGTGACATCTCCCATCCCATCAAATGCAGAGCCACCTGTGAAAGCAGCAATGTGATCTAAAAACTTAACAAATGTGCCATATTCTTTGTGAGTATGACAACTAGCAAGTTTGTCTGTTCAAAGGCCACCATCAAATTATGTCCAATAGACAGCTGGACCACCCAGCACAATGTACTTCACTTTCATAACTGCTGCGCAGCTATGAATTCTCCCTACAACGTATCCTTCGTTTTCATATCCCCCTAACCTCAAACTTTGCTAGTGTGTGCCCTCCATATGCCTATCCCCTTCCCTTTCCCACTTCAGTAAATCCCCACCAAACAGCAGTGTCTCCTAATACTGCATGTATCAGCCCTATCCTGTCCCTGCATGCTCCCACTGGCTGCAGTAGCTAGTATCTCGCTCCACCTCTGCCCTGCTACACCTGTCCCTCACCACTCCATGCCTCTTCCTTACACTTGCCACTCATCCCAGTTACATTATTGCAGCGGGCCTTAGTGCCTGGATATAACAGCTGTAAGTGTCATTAGTAGCAATTTATCCTTTCCATATTGTCATTTGAGGAATAGGTAGTTACAACATAGGCATTTCCTCTTATTACCTAGTAATTCATATTTTGTCAACCTTGTCTCGTCTTATGTGCTGAAAAATAATCTTTGAGCATTTCATTGAAATCGGACAATTCAATAGTTATTTTTCAAGAGAACACATTGCAAGTGCTCAGTCTCACTTAATTTGTAGTATATCAAATTCAAGTTTCCAACCATTTTAGTGTAGACAAGCACAATTTTGCCTCTCTAGTTGTGATTCTGAAGGCTTCTATTAACTCCAGTAGGAAAAGCCTTTGCCAAGTAGTTTTCATAAAGAAAGTTCTTTGAAGCACCTGATGTGTTCATGGAACCTTTGACTGTACAGCACATTCACTTCACGACATCAGTCTGAAGAATGTAATCTAAAAAAAGTAACAGCTGGTTTTAATTCTTCTTCTGGGAAGACAATGTAATGTTTCAAGAACAATGGCAGCTCATACTCTTCTGCAAATAATGTGATCATTAAAATTGAATCAGTTGGTAACCTGAGTCATGATATCCTGTGCACACACCTTTCTCGATTCCATCAAATGTCCCCATATTGCAGTTGGCTCTGGCTTGCGGCCATTGAGGCCCTACATTGCTGCAAACTGAGATACATATTCAATAGTTTTCTCTGCATCAGTATTATTCTGCTCAAGTGTATTGAACATCATGCCACAATGAGGCATAACATAATTTTGTTAAAATACACCTCAGCAGAAGAGGAAACCGTTGTCCCGCAGCCTTGTTTATTGTCATGTAATCATTAGCAAATTCACCAATAATTTTTCTCGTGCACTCGATCATTTCCTTTTCGTATTTGTATACTAAGTTTACATTCTGCGATTTGAAATTCCATTTTGCCAGACTGAGCACAGGTTGTGAAATGTTTCTTCACTGTCTAGTCTAGAACAACTATGTGTTTAGGAGACTGGTAAAAATAGATATTCCTTTCTAGTAGGTGAAGAAGACCTGCATTTGCTAATTGCCTGTTACGTCACATTCCGCAATTAAATTTAGCAGACATAGAACTTAGTTTCATGTTTTGTGCATTAAATCTTAATGATGCGGAACGAGTAGTTTTACTTTCACATTGCAAATTAATCTGTAAATTCATTTACATGCTGAACATTTCTATGTATTTCTTAATATGCAGATGTGAGTTAGTAATTCCTACCCACCACCTTTTACTAAATAGAAAGCCCTCTGCTGAATAGGGGGAGTTGTCAAAGAAAAACTTTTAGTTTTCAAATTTTATTTTACTTTCTGTCAGACAATGGGTAAGTGATCAAAGATTTTTGATGCACCATTGTGCACCCCTTTTTGTGAAAAAGACAACGTTAATATGGAGTAATGTATACCCTCCTGGTATTGAACTGTAGTTGTTATTTACAAATAACTTTGTGAGGGTGTAAATACACTGTGAAGCAGTAGTCAGAATACCCAAAACGAGATGATCGGGAGTGAGCACCACATATTAGTCTCTTACAGCACACCTTTGAGCAATGAAGACTTTCTTTCTTAAAGATGAGTTACCCTGGAATGTCATTACTGAATAAAAATTGGCCAGGTGCGATTAGGACTCCTGCACTAAGATTTGGAATGATTGTAAGTACAAATGTGGTTGAACCAAGTTGCTTTAGCAGTTCCAAAATGTGTGGTTTTTTTTTTCCAGTTCTCATCAATATGGAATTTCATCATTTCCACCATACTTATACTTGATGAGAAAATAATAACACTTTATCATTAATATAGTACTCCTGTATGTGCAAAACTAAATATGTTGTCTTTTTAAAATTAAGGGTGAGACCATTCCCAGAAAATCAGTCATTGATACTTTTAAGAACATTTTTTACCATTTCTTCTGTTTCTGTATATATGCATGGACTGATTACAATATTAGTGTCCTCTGCAGAAAGAATGAATTCTGCTTGTTGTATATTAGATGTAAGATTGTTTACATAAATGAGGATTAATAGTGGGCCTAAGATTTCGCCTTAGGAGCCCCAGACATGATTTCTTTTTAGTCAAAGTTATTTGTAAAATTTGTTGAGTGAGTGAACATGTAAATGGCATTCTCAATAGAGCAACGCTTCTGAACCCCAAGCTGATTTGCTGAGAATTTATTATTGCTGAGGTGAGGTGAGGTGTGTGTTACAGCATTAAAACTGTAAAGATATCAACTACAGATAGTCACAATTAACAAAATATTCTGGGCTATTATTTTGGGTTTAAATGTGAAATACATTTAACCACGGAATAATAGCCCAGAACATTTTATTGATTGTGATGTTTCTGGCCATGAAAGTTTACAACTACATATAGTGTGTGTAACGAATCTGTAATAGTTGCTGGAAGACTAACAATCCTATACTCTAGGTATGTTAAGTGTGGCTCAGCAGGGTTATGACTGTATTCCTTCTGTTGATCATAGAAAATCGTCAAATGCCGTTGTTTACAATGTGTCACTTGCATGGGGTAGGAAATTACATACACATATATGAAGTTGGTTAAAACTGAAATACACAGTAAGAAATCTATCCACTTAGGGTAGAAATATTATTTGTAACTCATTAGGTTAAATATGGCTACCTACAATGTTGCATGTACTTAGTCCAACTAAGGCAAGTATGCAGTCTGGAGTGGGATTCCTATAAGCGTGGTGTATTCTAACAATTTAGAACCTATTAGTAGTAAAGCAACAGAGTAAATTGTATACCTGTCCCCAGCTACACAGTACTGATACCTGTTTCCACATACTGAACTGTAGCTATACATGAGAATGATGCCTAAATGGAAAGCCACATGCTATGTAACAACATCATTTGGGGTAGTTTATACAGGCATCTGTGGGCTAATCATGTTATGTGATGGTATCAGATGTGGCTTAAAATCTTAATAATTTCTAAACTGCATTATATAATGCATTATTCTATGTTTATCTATGAAACAAAACTGTAAACTAGTAAAGGCATAAATAATTCTACAAGTGTTTCAATCCAGAAATGGACACCTGTCTAAGAAACATATTGAGCTTGGCATAAACACAGCATGCGGCAATAACAGCTGTAGGTTGACATTCATGAAGTGTAGTCTATTTAATATAAACAGTACAACACTCAATATTAAATCCTGATGCATACATTCATATGAAGGGCCAAAGAAATTGCACATTTCTAGAGCTCATGGCAAGTCGTTTTAATGGAAAAAACACCGTCGTACTTACGAGGGCTATCCACTAAGTACATTACGTTTTGGAATTAAAAATAAATAAAGTATTGGAAATTTTTTTTATTATATACGGATGAAAGCCACACTTCAATACTACTTTTCTACATAGTTGCCATTTAAATTAAGGCACTTATCATAGCGATGGACAAGCTTGGAAATTCCTTCGTCGTAAAATTCGGCCGCCTGCGCCTTCAACCGCATGGTTACCTCTTCTTGAAGCTGTGTGTCGTCATCAAAACGCTGCATAACCAACCACTTCTTCATTGCTGGGAATAAGTAGAAGTCGCTCGGTGCAGGTTGGGACTGTACGGCGGATGAGGAAACAACTCCCACTTAAAAGATTCGAGAACTTCACGAGTGGCATTTGCCGTGTGGGCCCGGGCGTTGTCGTGAATCAGCAAGATCTTTGAGCCCAACTTTCCCCTGCGCTTGTTTTGTATTGCTCTTCTGAGGTTGTGCAGAGTTTGGCAATACCTTTGAGAGTTTATTGTAGTGCCTCTTTCCAGGAAATCCACAAAAACCGTATTTCTACCGGGTTACTGATTAACCACGTGGTTGAAGGCGCAGGCGGCCGAATTTTATGACAAAGGAATTTCCAAGCTCGTCCATTGCTACGATAAGTGCCTTAATTTAAATGGCAACTATGCAGAAAAGTAGTATTTAAGTGTGGCTTTCATCTGTATATAATAAAAAAAATTTCCAATACTTTATTTATTTTTAATTCCAAAACGTAATGTACTTTGTGGATAGCCCTCATATAATAAAAGGTCCAGGACCATTGATGTCCACAAAACTGATGCATAAAGCAACATGTCCAACTATAATCATGCCTACCTGTTACAAGTAATACACAAGGCTAATCACAGTACCCCTCATGCAAGCGACATGTTGTACACCACAGCACACAACAGGAACACAGTCCTAAGGTAAGTCATAGCTTCATTTTAGACCCTGTCAAATAACCCTGTATACTTGTAGTATACGCAGTTTCATTTTCCAACAATTGTTACAGTGAAATCTCTTTAGTTTTAAAACTATACTTGTCCCACCATATATATAATGAATATGTTGTCTCTCTAAAGTGACATTTCATCATTTAAAAATTGTAATTATGTCTTTCGTAAAGTGTGATAAATAACATTTGCAGTACCTGAGAGCCTGAAGATTTTGCATCACCAAAACCAGTCACAAATAAATAAAAACTACCACATGCAGCTCAAAAGTATTTTCATTATTTCACACTAAGAAAGCCTGGTTTTCTGACGTTTCAATGAGCTGCTTCAAGACCTTTTCCAATCCTGACATGGAAAAATTCCTAGATAATGGATGTTGTGCCATGAATCCTTAAGGCAAGCTCAGATTTAATGCAATCTATCAATGTGTGAATTCCTAAGGGATCAAACTGCTGAGGTCATCGGGGTCCATAGACTTACACACTACTTAAACTAACTTATGCTAAGAACACCACACACACACACACACACACACACACACACACACACACACACACACACACACACCCATGCCCAAAGGAGGACTCGAACCTCCAATGGGAGGGGCCACGCAATCTGTGACATGGTGCCTCAAACCGCATGGCTGCACTCTATCAGTCTGCCAAGTAAGTAACAGTTCTTTGACACATTTGCATTGTACAGGGTGGTCCAAAAGTCCAGAAACACCCTGATAAAATCCAAATGGAGTAGCAAACAAGGAAACTGAGTCCCTATACATGAGGATCGGGAAGGGGGAAACTTTATAGAATATGCCACCAACACGGTGGCCATCTTGAAAGCTGCCATCTTGGATTCAACTCCAAAATATCAGACGGGAATGTGGTCGTGTGACATATCAAACAGAGAGAGAATTTCACCAGAAAAACAATGCCGTTGTTATTTTAAACATAGCTTTATTCATTCTCGGGTTATAGCCAATTACTTGCAGCAGCAGTGGGACGCTCGGCAGCGTGAGTATTATGTACTGAGAAGTCATAAAGTGGAGTCTGAAATGGTGCAAAGTGACTATCCCATGCCTGATATGTTACACGTGTTTAACTATTAGGTATTATTTACTCATGCTAATGTTTAAATCATTGTTTCCTTATTCACATGTTACAAAATGTCCTTAACACATGAAGAACGCATTGAAATCATCTTGATATCAGGAGAAAGAAGCACACGGGTCATTGCTGATGATTTCAACTGGCGTCACCCAACCAGACAGCCCATCAGTCACAGCCGCAGTTGCCAAGCTTTTGGCCAAATTCCGAGCGGATAAACCTAAGGCTGGAAGACCAAAATCCGCCACCGATGAAGCAACAACAGTGAGCATGTTGGCATGATTTAGCAAGAGTCCGCAACGGGGTACTCGTCGCCTGTCACAAGAATGTGGGGTTAGCTGTACCTCCATGCTGCGAATTTTATCGCAGCATCCATGCTGCGAATTTTATCGCAGCACAAATGGCACCCATACAAAATTCAGCTGCTCCAACACCTGAACGAGGATGACTCAGACCATCGGGTACAGTTTGCAGAATGGGTGACACAGCAGCTGCAGATAAACCCCCATTTCCCCTATCAGGTGCTGTTGAGTGATGAACAAGCAGAATCACACATACTGGTCACACACAAATCCGCACTGGATTGATGCTTCCAAAATGGTCAACTCACAAAAAGTGATGGTCTGGTGTGGTGTTTGGGGCACCAAAGTCGTTAGACCTTTTTTATTGATGGTACGTTCACAGCCAATAGTAAGCTGAGGTTATTGGATGAAGTGTTTCCCTCATTGTTAACGGAGGACGGGACATTTCCGGAATTCTTCCAGCATGATGGAGCCCCACCACATTATGGGCACAATGTGCGAGCATACCTGGATGTGCAGTTCCCTCAAAAGTCGATTGGTTGTAGGGGTGCTGTGGAGTGGCCACCACTTTCACCAGATTTGACTCCTTTGGATTTTTATCTTTGGGGTCATGTCAAAGCACTGGTTTATTCTGTGAAAATATGGGATTTGCAGTGCTTTGTTGATGCATGTGGTCAAATTCAGCCAGATGTGTTGGTCAAAGTTCATCAGGACTGGGTTCGGAGGATAACATTAACAATCCAACATAATGGACAACTTATAGAGCCATTCCTATGACTGTCTGTGGTCTCTCGGGACTGTGTAACATTGGCGTAATGTCTCTTTGGCACATAACACACATGCTGCCGAGCGTCGCACTGCTGCCGCAAGTAATTGGCTATAACCCAAGAATGAATAAAGCTATGCTTAAAATAACAACGACATTGTTTTTCTAGTGAAATTCTCTATCTGTTTGATATGTCACATGACCACATTCCCATTTGAAATTTTGGAGTTGAATCCAAGATGGCAGCTTTCAAGACAGCCGCCATGTTGGTGGCATAGCCTATAAAGTTTTCCCCTTCCCGTTCCTCGGGTGTAGGGCCTCTGTTTCCTTGTTTGCTACTCCATTTGAATTTTATAAGGGTGTTACCGGACTTTTGGACCACCCTGTATATCTTTATGTTAAGGCAGTAAGCACTCTAGCTGGCACGAAAGGTCCACTCTCCTTAACATTAAAAATTCAATAAAAACATTTAACTATTTTTCAGTTAAATTATGGTTTTCCTCTTCACATGACACCATTCCTAATTCAGACACTATCACTACAATTTGTAGTAAGACAGGTGGAACAAAGATGCATTTTTCTCATCACAACCACTCAGCTGAATTGTATATTGTTTGTTGAAATTAAGTATATATGCTTGCCAAGATTTGCATTGTTTTTGATCTGATTAATGTTAAGGTTGGATCTGAGAGCACCAAGTTCCATAAATTTCAATTTAAGCTCTAGTTCCAAATTTTCGCCTAAAACATTGCACAGTTAATTCATATTACGTAATTTTCAGACTCGGTATTCTGCAGTTACAAGAAGGAACATACTAATGATGCACTTAATCCCACATATGCTATTACTGAGCTCAGAAATTGCTAGTAACTGAAAGTAAACACATATTATGCACCTTTATTTCCTCTATCGTTTGTGAAACACTAGGTGGTGGATTATATTTCAATGCTCTTGGTGAGGCATTTATGAACTTAATATGTATTTCCTACATAGCATACTGTTGCTGTTGCCAGAAACAAAAGTGTTATCAGACTTCAGTTACTGATGTATAGGAGACTGGCACAAATCGCTTAGTGTCAGTAGACTGAGCCACTAAAAGCCCTTAAGATGAATAAGCTGTACAAACTATGCCCCCATAACTCTACAACAGGGAACTAACGAGCAATTCACAGGGCAACTTTACGACTAGCTACTATGTACTTTAAAATCTCACTCAGTTTCAACAGTTCCAAAAATTTTGACTTTTAAATCCACAAAGGGAAATATTCAAAATGTGATCTGATAACGTCAATTCTGTAATTCATTACTCCTTAAAATACCTCTTGGGGTGACCATTTCAGAGCCTGAATTTCAACCTTTGCATGGTCTTCCGTGTATCATTCATTTCTGGAGCATCAAATTTTCCCACAGCCTATTAGTAACTTGAGACAGTATTCACTCTGCTATTACATAATTCATGTAATAGAACAAAATTAACTCCATTTTCTGGTGCACAGGAGTGCCATATTCATCCTTTCTGTACTTTTTCAATACCTTTTACAGGTGGTATTGGCTGATTGGAACCTCGCTATTGTTGTTTACAGGGCTGTCAGGTGTCCAGCTGGATGCGATCGTTGAAGTCCCACAATGTTTCGGCGAATAACCTTTCTGCCATCATCAGGTGGTTCTGATGGAACGGTTATTTGCCGAAATATCGTGGGACTTCAACGATTGCATCCGGCTGGACACCAGAGAGCCCTGGAAACAACACATACGCCAGGAAGCCCTCCGATCACGTAACTCGCTATTGTTGTCAACTGGATAGACACTCTTAAATATTATTTGTCACCAACATTTAATTTAAAGGCTTCGGTCTTTAGTTTATTCTGTGTACTTTTTAAGCCTTACTGAGTACAAAAAAGGAGCTTCAGACAGCTGCACTTCTTATTACCCGAAGAAAAAAGGCAATGCATGTGACTGCAAGATGTTGGAGTTTTGTTTAGAGTATACAGGTAATTTTCTTGAGAAATTTCAAGCAAGAATTATTTTAAAAAATACTATTAAACGATTCCTGCAATAAATGAAAAGTGAACTTAACCCTCAAGGGAAAACTATTTTATGAACAAATTGAGGAAGACCTGCATTTATGGTAATTTTGTAGTTAATGCTTTCGTGGGCTATGGGGGACACATTTTCCAATAAATGTATTTCTTAAGTGATTGAGGGAACGCAGCTTGCCAAGTATAGTTACCACAAACTTAATCTGTCATTGTGGCCCTTGGGAAGCATACTTGCCGTCAACTTAAGAGGTATCCCAAAGCTTTTGGGAACATGTCTTACCACCTCTGCCTATGCCTGACATCTTGTGGTAGTACACTTCACCAGATGTATAAAAACTAGTACAACAATCCGTTTGTTGGTCGTGTGATCACTAATGTTGTCAGAACACATTGCTTTGCTTCTGCAATATATATACCTTTATTTCACGATAAAGTTTCCAGTACTGTTTTCACATTGTAGTAAGTAAAATTTAATATTGGTAACAAATATTTTAAGTGAAATAAAAACAGACAACATTTCAATATTTCTTTTACATGTAATAGCAGCAAAGTTTTAATACGTCACAAAGGTGCTGTGGTGATACCTGATAAAAAAAAAAAAAAGCGCCTGCGAACAGGTTAAGTTGGAAAAAACCAAAGGAGAAAGTAAAATATGTAACCACGTCAAGCAGGTTACTTATTACCTTTATTGTTAACCATCAACAATTTCAGAATAGTGCATACAAATTAAACATACAGAATATTAGGAAACATCTAAATAAAGTAATTGTGAAATGGTAACGTTAAAGCAGTGGAATAGTTTCGAGATCACAGTTTTAGTTCCTACAAAGGAAGTTTGTCAGCCAAAGAACAGGAAAGCCCAGTACCATCAGGCTCAACATTTAATGATTTCACCACACCATTTTCAATTATCATTGAATACCGCTTCGAACGGGTGCCCCCCAAAGGTGGTAAATTTGTATCCAGTGCCAATGCTTTTGTGAATGATGCATCAGGATCAGCCAGCATCCGGACCTGCAGATAAAAGAATTTATATGAGAAACGTTTTTGCAATGACTGCAACAAATTGACTAGTCTCACAACAACAAAATAGGCAATTTCTTCTTCTGTAAAGAAAACAATAATGGATCAGTATAATATGATGGTTCCATCTTAAATTTTTCCATTTGTGGGCTCAACATTTATTAACTGATCTCCCTTGAAATTGCCTGTACTGGGTACATGCCCCAGTCAGAACATGGAACATAAAGTAGTATGTGAATTACAGTAACTCTTCTGCCTATGTGACCAAGTCTTGATGTGATAAAACTGAACAGTTTGGTTGCTAGTTTTCATTACCTGCAATAGTAACCAAACTGATGTCACACAACCAGAAGAATTTTGTTGAAAAGTTCTCTCCCCACAAAAGCCTGCATTTTTCTCTCTTTCTACACACTTTTATACGAAAACTGCATAACATTGGTGATCAACTGATGGTGAAAATCTTATACGACAATCTGAAAGTGAAAGCTTATTTTTTGTTCCCCCAACCTTCCAACATATATACAATTTAATTAAACATATATACAATGTTAGAGCCTTAGTATACTAAGCTCTGACATACCAATAACTTGAGTATAATACAGAAAAAACACAAGTTTAAGATCATACATTCAATAACTAGTTGCAAAGTTAGAAATTATTACTTTATTTATTTCAGAAAACACACTACATCTGTTAGTTGTACACATCACACAAATTCTTAAAATTTAATTTACATCTCTGATCAATAATTAAGTATAATGACAGCTACCCAGTTCTCAAAATAAGGAGACAATGAGACATCATGTATAGTCAATCACTTAACGATGTATTGGCAAAATCTAACCATTGTGTATAAATCCTATCTGAATGGTACACATAAAAAAAACACACACTTAGTACAACATAGCTTGTAATGACATTTTTTACATTACATTTTCAAAGAAATATATGGGCTATAATGTCCAATGTTCATTTTTATTTGTTACGTATTTGGGGATTACTAAAATTAAGTAATGCTTACATCTGAACTCTTTATTTGTACAGTCAAATCAATATGGGTCAAACAGGCATTGCAAGGAGTAGAGATTTTAATACTGAATGAAAGTCACAAATGATAAGATGATTATAAAATAGGGAAACAAACATCAGCATCGGAAAGGAATTGGGGTGTGTCACACTCAACGATGTTTACAATTTGTGGAGACAGAAAATATAGTCTCTACAAATGACAAAGAGATGTTCATACTAATGCATCGTCAAATGCAAAATGCATAAGCACATCTTGAGGGCAAAACGCAAATAAAGATAAAAGATTACCTTAAGTAAGACATTATACTGTAGTACACATTAAGATATTGCATTTTAAATCTAAACAACACAGTCTTCGCTGTCGTCATAGCAAATTAGAAAATTAGTTTCCAATGTGTGTTACTTTTTTTTAAAGTACAGAAGTAGAATAATAGTGTATTCGTTTTGTGGTTGTGCTTGTTGGATATTTTCAGTGTGTTAGATACAGTACATTACATTTGTACAACATTTTAAAAGGAAACATACGAAAAAGTACAAGCCTTTGTCTAGTTTATGTACAGAATACTATCTTTTCATTTTGGCACAGCTGATTAATTTTTTAAAAGATACGGTAACTGGAATGAAGTTTTGTCATTCACAACTATTTTACTATGCAGCACTTACATTAACTCTCAAACAATTTTAACATTTTATCTCATTCATTATGAAGACTGTGTTCGACATTACCAAACCGTTTATATTGTTGTTAGTTATTTCTTCACTTATTAAAGATTATTACATTTTGCCAACATTTTATTGCTGTATGTACTGCATTAACATAAGAAAAAACTGTCTTCAATATTGTATTTCTGCTTAAGTTTTAACTATGGCAGCTTAAAATTTCCAGATATAATCTTTTTTTATCAAAAAACAAAGCAGAAACCCACTTAGAGCAATTATTGGCTACAATGATTGTGAACCACCAGTCCCTTCAATGTATTATAACTGGTTTCTACTGTATATCTGCACCAAAAGTAGTAGATCTACGAGTTAAACACTGAGCACATATTCAGGCAAATCAACTGGGCAGTCAGTCTCCTCCACCTACTTGCATCCATCAGAGAGTGTACTACAACTGTACAGTCTCTCAACAAACAATTCCTTTGGGAGCAATTTATGGCATATCATCTTACTAAAGTGCTTTGCTAAGGTAGAGCATGGGAAAGTAAGAATTCATTAGGAAAACATATGCTCTGACTGGTCCCATACTGACAAGAGAGCAGTGAGGAGGAGGCAGACAATCACTCATGAGCATCTGTACCACGTGTTACACATTTGGCTGGGTGCCAACAGGACACTCTAGTGTGGCTGAATAATAAATGGATTTACCATAGCAAAGGATTGACTATCTTCAGTACATGAAACCATGAGGAACCTTGGTGCAGCTGGGAGGGTCTTTGAATCATTAGCCTCGTTCCGTTTACGTTTTGTAGACGCTGACCGTGACGATGATGATTGACTCATTGTGAGAAAATCCCCCATAATTGCCAGGTTTTCCGATGGTGCGCTCCTTCCATATGAGGAGCCCTTTCAGAACAGGGTGCACCCACATTAGGTGACTTCACTCCTCAGGCACTTGCCCCTACTCGGGCCTGGAGTGTACCAGGGAGTACGTGCGAACCCTACCTGCCAACTCGGTGTAGTGTCCCTTTTGCAATATTCACCCTTATCAAGGTGAAACGTAAATAAAACTGTCAGTATGTGACTCAAAACGAAATGCAAACATTGATTTAACTGTAAAAATATACAATATATATATATATATATCGATAAATGCAGAAAAGACATTATTTTTATTGTATGAGATTATAATGTGATTATCTTTGTTAGAGTATAAAATACAATGCAATGCTCATTCTTCTGTCTAGTCTGTTTTGTTCTGTTCGTTCTGGTGTGAGCTGGAATAAGGTACGCAAGCTATTGTGCTGCGCTAGCATTTGTTTCTGTCATAACGTAATTGCAAATATTTAATGGTGTAAACTGTGTCCTAGCAAGAATATATTAGTATAAAGTGATCTCCGTGTGTTATTTCAAGAACCTACGCCACATTTATCTTATGAAAAGAATATTTAATGAAAATTATTTAGCATGTTTCCAGCTGCTGCGGAGCGAGTAACAGTAATCTCTGACTTAACAATTAGCCGCCATTACGCGGTACATTTAAAAATATTTTTTCACAGCACAATGTCTGATAGCCAGAGTGAAAGAAATTATGTAAAAATATTCTGTGAGATTAATTGAAGTAATCCAGTGAAATAATTTTAATAAAACTTGTCTATTTTCTGTGATAGTAATAATTTCAGAGCTGAGTACTACTATGCTATTGCATTTACAGTAATTTGTAGGGAGCCTGGCGCTCGATAAAACCAGATATAATACGTAATTGGCAACCTACGAAATTCATTATTTTGCTTACTATATCTCTTTTGTATTTTCAAACAAATTTACTAGGAGTTGTTTCCGCTAACTAAATAAACAACATAACATTATATTTCTTTTAAGAGATATAATACCGGGGCTGGGAATTACGCGTTACCCAGTCACCTGTTACGAGTCAGATGCATGAGGTGTCTCCAAGAGCGCACAGGGAAGAAGAAAAAGAGGAACCTCGAACACAGAAGCGGATGAAGGAATGAAAGAAGAAAGGAACAAAAAACAGTGGAGGGACTGTCCTGATGCTGACTACTGAAAATGCAGAACACATTTCCAAACACATTCCAGACATGCTCCCCAAGGTAGGGGAAAAAGAACAGCAAGAGGATAGATATGCAGCACAGAATAGAAAAGATGCTGCAAATGTTGGGGGCTTGTTGTAGCCAAGCATGAACCTGCCAACAAGCTGCAAGGCCCCTCTATGGGAAACAGGTATTGGGCATTATATGTGGTATGCCTGTTCAATGGCTCCATGTGTGAAGCACCACCACTCCACCTCACAAGACAGCAACCACACGCGCGCGTGGAGTGGTGGTGCTTCACACATGGAGCCACACACACACACACACACACACACACACACACACACACACACGGACAAGAGCACATAACTGTCAGTCTCTTCCCACACATAATAGTCAAAAATGTTCTTCAAGCCAACTGGTATCTCATCACTCAGCCCAGAGAACTGCCACAATACCATTAGCCAGCAGTTTCAAGCCTGTGACTGTCTGGAAATTGGAGTGTCATCTTCATACCAGAAAGATCCTTGAAAATTGAGAACCAAACTATCAAACACTCTTGCTTCAAACTTACTTGTGTCAGCTGGCACAATCTGAACTGAATCAGACGTGGGACACGGAAAACAGATGCCAATGGTGAAGGCAAGCCTCTCCATGCTGTGACGAGAGTGGTGGTGGTGGTGCAGGCACTTCCACACACTGTTCAGCACAACATCTTAACATTTCTGATGGATTCCTCAAAGAATTACATTTGTAGTGTTTCGAGAATTTCTGCGTAAATTCTAGAACCACTGAGCCTTCTACTGTCTAGAACACACAACATTTTAGATGTTAGAGTGGGATGCTAGAATCCTACCTAAAGTGCGCCACGTTTGTGTGTGCAGGTGTGAAATCAGTTACGAGCAGAAGGTAGAAGCGGCAGACATAGCACCAACAAGTGCTTGTCGGGCGATCCATTGAAGTTCTAGTGAAAGTATATGGAAGAACTGTGGAACTTCTACGTTATTCTGTGCTACTTGTATCAGTGACCATTGTTATAAAATAAATAAATACATACATTCTTATCTTGGACTTGCTGGAGGCAAGACGTATTTTACGATTTGTTTTTAATAGAGTGTTGTTTGTTATGCCAACTCTTTGCTAAATGTACTTCAATCTGTTTCAAATGTGAGATGATACGCGTGACTTACAAGAAGTCTAATGTTTGTGTGTGAAGTGTGAATTTTGTTCTTTACAAAGCTCAAATATACCAACAGTTATTGAAAAGTATTCTTCAAGTACCTAATTATTTCCCATGTAGAGAGAAGATTCCTGTAACTAGCATCATATTTGGTGAAGAAGTTTGTTTATAGAGATTCCAGAAGACGGTTATCCAGCGAAGAAGATTGGTTGTGTACATGAAGTAAGTCAACTTGTATAATAAGTGGGAAATTTGCACATACACTACAGACACTCTTAGTCGTCAAATGGATAGAACATGGTGACCGGTGTGAAAGGACCGAAGGAAAAAAGGGATTTTGAGACGAGAACGAGAGAAAAAGCTATTAAGTGTTGCCATAGAAGCCGAGCATAACAAGACAAGAGAACCATTTCATGGAATTGGATTCTGCCCAAATATCTGATTGAGAACATTTGTAAAGGCAAATAAAGGAGAGGACGTAAGAAAGTCACAATGAGAAAAACCAGAGAGACGATCTCGATGTATTAGACTAAGAAGAGATACGCCTAGAACGACACTACTAAGAAGATCTGGTGGGGAGTATACAGCTCTCACACGCATCGCAGGGACGCAGACGTGAAAACCAGCCTACATCCGACGTCAATGGAACCAGCTGCTGTTCACCGGTGCTGACCTGCCGTCACATTCGCTCACCTACGCTGCGAGAATTCTATGCTGGGTGAGCGCAAAACAGAACTTTAGTACCTTAGCAAGAAGTGATACAAACTACTTAATGAACTTTATTAATGTAGTTATTCTACTTAAAGTTGGGTTTTTTTTTTTAAAAAAAAAAAAGGTCTAAAGCTTGCAAAATGTTCAGCAAATTGGAGGGACGTCAGAACCAGTAATGGCTATGAGAATTACTAAAGAAGGGCCTGACTGGTCTGAATTAGTAAATCTAATCAAAACTCTAAATGCTGCTGTAAGTAAGGAACTAAGTTCAACTCTAAGTAAAGAACTAAGCTTAGTACATTCTAGTTTAAATGTCAGAATGAAACTTTAGGATTGTTAAATGCCAAAGTCGACTCACAGAGCAAAGAATTTAGTAATCTATGCAAAGGCATGGATGTTTTAAAGACTGAATTTGACACCCTAAATAGTAAAGTAGAAAATTTGAAATTAGGTTTAAAGAAGGAATTGACTGATTCTTTAAACATTCGTGTAAATCAAATGTTCACTGACCTTAGTAGTAAACAGAATGATAATTTCCAGAAGTTGTCACAAAAGATAGAATTTGAGATTGATGACAGATGCAATAATGTAGAATCAGAAATCAATGAAAAATTAGGATCTTTCGAAAATGTGTGTAATATTAAATTTAATGCTCTAATGCAGGGTCTGAGTACTTTGAAAGAAAGTGTAGATAAGCAGAGCGAGTTAATGCCTGTCATTCAATCGCAAATTACAGGTGTAAGTACACGAGTGGAGAGAAAATAGCAGACTCTTATATCGTAAATGTAAGTAATTTGGAAGAACAAGTCGAAGAAATTATAGAAAGAAAAGTTACAGAGAGAATAATATCCAGGAACACGTCGCCTATAGCTTCTTCCAAACTTGCTGATACCAGGAAGGGCATAGATGAACTCTGGAGAAAATTCAAACTTATCCAAGAACAAGTAGAAAAACAAGTAACTTCACCTACTGTGGTGTTAACCAGTGAAGTAGTTACGGATTTGCAATGGGGAGCTAATTCGGTGTTATCAAGACAATTCCCTACATTTAAGCCCGATGGAGAGGTAAATCCGACATTTTTTGAAAAGGTTTAACCAAGCTTTACCAAAAAATTGGGAAGATTCTAAAAAGATTGAATTTGCTGTGGGTACTTTCTAGGAGAAGCCTCCAAATGGGCAACAGTAAATATGGCGAACTTTTCCTCTTGGGAAGATTTTCAAAAGAAATTTGAAGAGAAGTATTGGTCTGCAAGTGCCCACGAGAAGTTAATATCAGATTTGTGGGACCCAAAATATTACAATATTTGGGGTACAATGAGGAAGTATTTCGATAGGTCGATGGAGGAAGAAGGATTAGTGCCGATTTTAATTAGACGTTACCCATATATGCAAGGAAAGATATCTTATGTAGTGGGTGAAAGACTTTAGAAGAGCTGTTGTCCTTTGTAGACACACTTGATGCCTTAAATAAGGACCGCAACGAAAACTTGCACCAAACTGGAAATCCGAACTACAAAAGGAGTAGTGGTAATAACGTCAAAAAACATTAGGCAAACCTAGCAAGAGTACACCAATGCAACAGGAAAAATAATAACGACAATTCTCAGAAGAAGCACCCACCTTCAAATTTTGGTTCAGTAGCTTCTCAGGAATTTGTACTGAGTAACAATAGAGCACAAAATGGAAGTGCGATACCTCGTTTCGGTAACCAGTCTGTAATTAGTAATAATGAGGAAAACTTGATGCGATCTGGATCCAGGGCCAGGGCCCAGGTCATGGAGATATACATTAGGAGGTCTTGTTTCATGTAAGTATGTTAACTTTACCCACAAAGGAATGGTTACAATTTGAAGAACTGAGTTTAGATACCAATAACCCACAACCTATAATAACAGGGACAGTGGAAACTGCAGAAGTTAACATATTTATAGATTCAGGGAGTGAGGTATCACTCATCTCCAATGCATTCTTTAATTCATTAAGACTAAACAGCACTTACCGCTACTGCCAGTAACGGGAGTTTACGTAGTCAGGGTAACAGGAATGAAGAGTAAAATCATGAGATATGACACTAAAGTGAACTGTTGTATTGGAGATGACATAAAAGACAAAGTTAACAAATCCCTAATATTAACTGATTAACCAACGCGAGCTTTATATAAAATTTACATGGAGTATGAAGTAGTATTTTCCGACTGTCCAGGTAATATCAGCGACTGTATTTGTAAATGACACTCCATTCTTCTGTAAGCCGTATCCAATATCGGTAAGTTTGAACCAAGCAGTTAGGGATGAAATCAATAAAATGATTAATAATAATATTATAGAACGAAGTTCTAGTGTCGTGAAGAATCCATTAGTTGTAAAGAAAGCTACAGCCAGAGTACGATTAGTATTAGACACTCTTACACTGAATCGGCATACAGAAACAGAGAGAGAGAGAGACCTATTAATATTGACGAATTGTTATCCAAATTTGAAAAGGCAAGATTCTTTAGCACTATGGACCTGACTGGGGGATATTGGCAAATAAAATTAAACCCAGAATCCAAAAAGTTTTTTTTTTTTTTTTTGGGGGGGGGGGTGGGGGGGCAAAACTGCTACGGTCATTAGCACCTGGTCTGTGACTTAGGAAAAGCTAAAAAACGAAACTGGAAACCAGCAGCAATGGGAACAAAACTCAAAAAATTGGAGAAACTAAAAACAGTAGGAAAGCTTTAAAAAACCACTATAGAAGGGGGTTGGTTGTCCCCAAAAAGAGCTTCAAATAACTGACGTCATCTCACTGGCCAAATAAACTCGAAAATGCAATTGGCTGAGCACGTGTCATCTGCTAAAATGGAAGATATATCAGGCGACAGCTGTAGACGGGCGCGTAACGGAGTAAAATAGAGGCATTCAAGTAAAAGGTGTCTTACCGTCCACAGCTGAGAGCAGTGGGGACAGAGTGGGGGAGGATCGCCACTTAAAAGATGTCGATGGCTAAAAAGACAGTGCCCTATCCGGAGTCTAGTTAAAATTACCTCCTCCCGACGACGCGCTTGGGAGGAAGAGGTCCAAGCACAGGGAAGAGCTTTCACGTCCCGCAATTTATTATGGGGAAGTGTCAACCAATGTGCGTGCCATAAAAGAACAACACGACGACAAAACGCTCTGTAGATCGGCGACGGGAATCGAGTGAATAGCTGGCCGGGGAAGAGAGACTGCAGCCTTGGCCGCAATATCGGCCGCCTCATTTCCACAGATACCAACGTGTCCCGGGAGCCAGAGGAACGCCACCGAGACGCCCCCCAGGTGGAGCAAGTGCAGACAGCCCTGAATCCGGTGGACCAGAAGGTGGACAGGGTAAAGAGCTTGGAGACTGAGGAGAGAGCTAAGAGAATCTGAGCAGATAACGTAATGTATCCGCTGATGGCGGCGGATGTAGTGGACAGCCTGGAGAACAGCGTAAAGCTCCGCAGTATAAACCGAACACTGGTCGGGAAGCCGAAAGTGATTTGGGGTGTCGCCAACAACATAGGCACTCCCTACACCTAACGATGTTTTCGAGCCATCGGTGTAAATAAATGTGGCTTCCTTCATTTGTGCACAGAGAGCAGCAAATGCCCGACGATAAACAAGTGAAGGGGTACCATCCTTGGGAAATCGACAAAGGTCACGAAGCAGGCAGATCCTGGGACGGAGCCAAGGCGGTGCTGCACCCCAAGTTGTCAAGAAGGTTTTAGGAAAGCGGAAGGAAGAGAACGGAGCAGTTGACGGAAGCAGACTCCCGGTGGTAGTAGGGAGGAGGGGCGGCCTGCGTACCCTACATCAAAGGAGGCGTCGAAAAAAATGTCATGGGCTGGGTTAGCAGTCATGGAAGACAGACGGCTAGCATAACGACTCAGAAGGACTGCTCGCTGATTGGATAGCGGAGGTTCAGCAGTCCCAGCATAAAGGCTTTCCACAGGGCTGGTGTAAAAAGCTCCAGACACTATACATAATCCACGGTGGTGGATAGAGTCGAGATGACGAAGAATAGATGGCCGAGCAGAGGAGTAAACTATGCTTCCATAGCCCAATTTCGATCGTACTAAGGCGCAATAGAGGCGGAGGAGGGCCACTTGGTCCGCTCCCCAGGCGGTACCATTCAGGACACGGAGGGTGTTGAGGGATCGCAGACACCGAGCCGAAAGATAGGAAACGTGGGAGGACCAGCACAGTTTTCTTTCAAACATAAGACCCAAGAATTTAGCGACGTCCGAAAACGGAAGGTTGACATGTCCTAGATGTAAGGAGAGTGGAAGAAACTCCATACGACGCCAAAAATTAACACAAACGGTCTTACTGGGAGAAAAGCGGAAGCCGGTTTCGATGCTCCAAGAGTGGAGGCAATCGAGACATCCTTGAAGACGCCGTTCAAGAAGGCTGGTCCGTTGAGAGCTGTAGTAGATCGTAAAATCGTCCACAAAGAGGGAGCCTGAGACATTAGGAAGGAGACAATCCATAATGGGATTTATGGCAATGGCAAACAGTACAACACTTAGCACAGAGCCCTGGGGTACCCCGTTTTCTTGGGAGAAAGTACAGGAGAGAGTAGTGTTCACCCGCACTCTAAATGTGCGCTCTGCCATAAATTCGCGAAGAAAAAGGGGCAGCCGACCTCGAAAGCCCCAAGAGAACAGTGTGCGTAGGATGCCTGTCGTCCAACAGGTATCGTATGCTCTCTCCAGATTAAAAAATATTGCTACCGTTTGGCGTTTCTGGAGAAAATTATTCATGATATAAGTGGAGAGGGCAACAAGATGGTCAACTGCAGAACGATGCTTTTGGAAACCGCATTGGGCAGGTGTAAAAAGACTGCGGGACTCCAGCCACCAAGCTAAACGGCAATTCACCATTCGCTCCAAAACCTTACATACACTACTCGTGAGAGAAATGGGGCGATAGCTAGAGGGGAGATGTTTGTCGTTTCCAGGTTTCGGAACAGGAACGACGATAGCTACCCGCCACTGTCTGGTAAAAGTACTGTCGGTCCAAATTCGATTATAAAGGTGAAGGAGGTAACGCAGACTATGGTATAGTAAATGCAGCAACATTTGGATGTGGATACCGTCTGGTCCTGGGGCGGAATAGCGAGAAGAAGAGAATGCATGTTGGAGTTCCCACATGGAGAAAACAGTATTGTAGCTTTCGCGATTTTGAGAGGAGAAAGCAAGAGGTCGCAATTCCGCTGCACGTTTCTTCGGGAGAAATGCTGGCGGGTAATTTGAAGAGCTCGAAATCTCCGCAAAGTGTTGACCCAATGAGTTAGAAATTGCGACAGGGTCCACTAATTGATCATGCGCGACAGTGAGCCCAGAGACCGGGGAGAAACTAGGCGCTCCAGATAACCACCAAATCAGACTCCAAACTTCCGAGGAGGGAGTGAAGGTGTTAAATGAGCTAGTCCAAGCTTGCCTTCTTGCTACTGCAGATGACGCGATGGCATCGCGCACTGAACTGCTTATAGCGGATATAGTTGGCCAATGTAGGATGGTGTCTGAAAACGCGAAGAGCACGCCGCCACTCACGTATTGCATCATGGTATGCCTCGTTCCACCATGGAACTGGGGGTGCGCCGGGGCAATTCGGATGTGCGAGGTATTGAACATTCCGCAGCTGAAAGAATAACGTCTGTAATGAGTGACCTAATCGTCGACGCTAGGAAAGTGATGGTCATCGAATGTCGCTAGAGACGAAATAAGTGTCCAATCGGCTTGGGCAAACTTCCAGTGTCGCGGGCGCATATATGGCAGGTGTGACTGCAATCTAAGGACACATGGAAAGTGGTCACTTGAGTGTGTATCAGCAAGGGCGAACCATTCGAAGCGCCGAGCTAGCAGAACAGTACCGACCGAAAGGTCCAAATGAGAGAAATTTGTCGTGGAGGCAGACAAAACTGTAGGTTCCCCAGTGTTGAGGCAAACAAGATCCGCTTGGTGGAAGATGTCTATCAATAGCGAGCCGCGCGGACAAGGATGTGGAGATCCCCAAAGCGGGTGGTGGGCATTGAAGTCCCCAACCCGCAAGTAGGGGGGGGGGGGGGGGGGGGGGGGTGGAAGCTGACCAAGAAGATGAAGGAGATCAGCTCGTGCCATTGGTGTGGACGATGAAATGTATACAGTACAAAGAGAGAAGGTGTATCCAGAAAGGGAAAGACGGATAGCGACAGCTTGGAAGGAAGTGTTTAAGGGGATTGGGTGATAATGGAGAGTATCATGGAGAAGAATCATTAGTCCTCCATGTGCTGGAGTTCCTTCAACAGAGGGGAGATCAAATCGGACTGACTGAAAATGGGGGAAAACAAAGCAGTCGTGGGGACGCAGCTTTGTTTCCTGAAGACAGAAGATGACCGGCGAGTAGGATCGTAAGAGGATCCACAATTCATCCCGATTGGCTCGAATGCTGCCTGTATTCCAATGGATAATGGACATAGGGTGGACAGAAAATGGAAGAATGTGACCAAGATTGCCCTCAACTCAACGACAGCTCAGAGCTTGCAACTGACAGCGCGGAACGGCAGTCAGCCGAAGGCAGAAGATCCTGATCCATAGGTTATTCAGGAGCAACTCCTGCCACCAGCGATCGGCCGGTTGATCGGCCACCAGCAGCGCACCTCGGCGACACAGAAGACAGCCGAGGGCGGCTACCGCCAGGTGGTGCTGTAGATGAGACACGCCGTGGCGGAGAAGGAGAGGAACTGGGTTTCTTATTAGCCTTCATGGAAACAGGATGTTTAGATGAAGGAGGAACCGATGGTTGTGAAGTTGGGGTACGTAGAACATCTTCCCAAGTATTCTCTTTTTTGGAAGTCCGGGTGTCTGACTTTTGGGCTCGAGATTTAGCAGAACCCGATGAAGGGTGAGCCTTAGAGTGAGCAGGCAAAAGTGGGGAGGTTGAACGGGCGATCTTTGCGCTGGCCGATCTGACGACTGTGGCACTAAAGGTGAGATCAGAAGTCTGCTTGGCTGCCTCGTTTGTTGGTCAAGGAGAGGCAAGGACAGTGCTGTATTTACCTGTTTGAGGCACAGTGGGCTTTCGACTGGCGAATAATTTTCGAGCAGCAAAGGTCGACACCTTTTCCTTTGCTCTGATTTCCTGAATGAGCTTTTCGTTTTTAAAAAAGGGGCAATCTCGAGAGGAAGCAGCGTGGTCACCCATACAGTTAATGTAATGAGGGGATGGAGGTGGACAAGCACCCTCTTGGACATCCTTGCCACACGTAACACATTTGGCCGGATTGGAACAGGACTGGCTGGTATGATTGAACCCCTGACACCGATAGCAACGTGTAGGGTTTGGGATGTAAGGGCGAACGGAAATTCTCATAGCCCGCTTTTATGTTCGATGGGAGTTGAACTCTGTCAAATGTCAAGAAGACAGTACGGGTTGGAATGATGTTTGTGTCAACCCTTCTCACGACTATGAACAGCCGTTACGCCCTGGTCAGACAGGTAGTTTTGAATTTCCTCATCGGACAATCTGTCGAGGGAGCGTGTATGAACGACACCACATAATGAATTTAAAGTGCGGTGCGCTTCACCCGGACAGGGAATGTGTGTTGTAGCAGTGAAGTACGCAGCAATTTTTGTGCCTGGAGGGCACTGACTGTTTCTAACAACAAGGTGCCATTTCGTAATCTGGAACAAGACTTTACAGGACCTACAATTGCGTTGACACCTTTCTGAATGATGAAAGGGTTGACCATGGAGAAGTCTTGACCTTCGTCAGACCGAGAAACAACAAGGAACTGTGGCAACGATGGAAGAACTGTCTGTGGCTGAGACTCATTGAACTTACGCTTGTGAGCAGACATAGTAGAAGATGAGGAAACCATTGCGGAAGTATCCCCCATGATTACCGGCATCTCCGATGGCGTGCTCCTCCGTTGTGGGGGCCCTCTCTGAGGGCACTCCCGCCTTAGGTGATTGTTCACACCTCAGGTCACCCCTCCCGAGAAACGGAGGGAGGGACCAATCGGCACTTTCGGAAGGTATCATCTCAGGTAATCACCCCTCCCTGGGCCTGGCCATTACCAGGGGGTACGTACGTGTCCTACCTGTCTACCCGGGACGGGGAATTATGCATTACCCCGTCACCAGCTACGCATGGAAATGCGTGGGTCTGCCTTCAGACGTGCAAAGGGAGGAAAAAACAAAGAAGGGGAAAGGAAAGAAGAGAGGTCTCAAACGCCGCAGCGGAGAAAGGGTAAAGAGAAGAGGTAAGGAAAAGAGAAGGACAAAGGAAGGACGAAGACTTGCAAGCACAGAAAGCGAAGAATGTGTTACATTTTTGAGCGTCCATCTCCGGACGTAGGCACAAAACATACTCCCAGAGGGGGAGAAAGGGAAGGAAAGTGGTGGGGGTGACAAGGGGGGCGAAGATGGGGGATGGGGAAGGATGCAGTAAAGGAAGGTATGCAGCCCAGAAAGGAAGGAGAGCCATATTAGCTCGGGGTCCCATGCTCACTACGCACGTATCCACAAAAGAGTTGTGGACCCCCTGGGGGGGCCGTTCAGACTTATATCTATGTGTCCGTATTCATATGGGACATAGATGGTGTACTAGGGAGAGAGTTATTGAAGGATTTGATAATATACGTAGATGATATCCTAATAACAACAGCTTTTTGGAAAGAACAATGTTTAACTTTATGCAAAACTTTGAATTTTTTTTTGAAAAAAGGTATTATGGTGAAACACTAAATCTTACTTTGGATGCCAAGAACTTAAGTCCTTAGGTCATATTATAGGGGTACAAGGGATGAGACCAGACCCTGACCGCATCAAAGCTATCAAAGAATATCCACAGCCCAGAAATGTACGACAGTTAAAAAGATTTATAGGGATGGCCAGATACCATCGCCAGTACATACAAGGGCAAGAACTAAATGACCCGAGAATTTTATGTTTCTTAAGGAAGGGACTGCCATGAACTTGACATCAAGGTGCCAATGACGCATTTGAAAATGTCAAAAGTGCGCTTGTTGAATCACCCATTTTACATCATCCAGTCATGGCGAACCGTTTAAAATTTTGACAGATGCGTCTGGTTACGATATTGCTGCAGAACTTTTCCAAGGAGAGTGGGATCTGAATAATGTAGAACACCGAATCATAGCTTTTGTCTAATAACCATGAATTAAATTACACGGCTACTGAAAAAGAACTATTAGTGATTGTGTTGGCTATTCAAAAATAACACTAGTATGGGGGATCAGAAACCCACATTTATACAGACTATCAAGCTTTATCCTTTCCAATGAGTAGTCGTTTACTGCATAGTAGGGTAATTTTCCTACAAGAATACGATATTAAGTTACAGCACGTAAAAAGTTCCGAGAATATTGTACCTGATGCTTTGTCAAGGTTACCCATAGGAATGGAAGGACTGAAACGCACAGAAGGACCCAGCATTGTTTTGGCCATTAATTTTATATCAGCAGAATATCCCAACATCCAAAGAAAAGAAATAGCGCAACTGAAAATATCCATCATGGTCCTTACTTTACAGAAATGCTTTCTATGTGTATCCAGAATTCCTTACCTCCTAATCAAGTAGGAAAGTGGAAAATAATAGGTCATAATTTGTTTTGGAGAGATAGCATAACATCGCAATGTTGCCGCTTATGCATTCTGACGGTAATGGAAGACGCACGTGTGTGGTATGTTCGTACAGGATATGGACACTTCGGAATCAAAAAGTGTATGACCCATATGAATTCTATTATTTTAAGAAGTTAGGGTACAAGATAGCATCTTTCCCCCTCCTTCCCTCTTTCCTGACGAAGCAACCGTTTGTTGCGAAAGCTTGAATTTTGTGTGTATGTTTGTGTGTCTATCGACCTGCCAGCGCTTTTGTTTGGTAAGTCTCATCATCTTTGTTTTTAGACACACATACATGTAGAAGAAAAGTATATGGTTATGACATGTAATGTTGTTATGGGTGATTTTATTTACATAATCATTATGTAAAAAAATATTGCGTG
Source organism: Schistocerca cancellata (assembly GCF_023864275.1). NCBI lineage: Eukaryota > Metazoa > Arthropoda > Insecta > Orthoptera > Acrididae > Schistocerca > Schistocerca cancellata. The sequence goes on from NC_064632.1 coordinate 184,436,909, forward strand.
TTCGATCTGAGGGGGAGGGGGGATAAGTAATGTTTTGTGAATTTCTGTGTAAATTCTAGAACCACTCCGCCTTCTACCATCTCGAACAAAAATCTCGAATTTTAGATGTGAGAGTAGGATGCTAGAATCCTACCTACTGCGTGTCACATGTTTGTGTGTGCAGGTGTGAAATCGGTCACAAGCAGAAGGTAGAAGCGACAAACAAATGTCAATGACAAGTACTTGTCGGACGATCCATAGAAGTTCTAGTGGAAGTATACGGAAGAACCGTGGAACTTCTAGGTTATTTTGTGCTAATCGTATCAGTGACCACTGTTATAAATAATATCAACAACTGAGATTCTTAAGTCTAAGAAAAAATAAAATTTTTTATCTTGGACTTGCTGGAAGCAAGATGTATTTTACGATTTGTTTATTGAGTTATGGTTGTTAAGCCAACTCTTTGCTAAATGTATGTAAATCAGTTTCTAATGTGAGATGATACAAGTGACTTACATGAAGTCTAACGTTTATGTGCGAAGTGTGAATTTTGTTCTTTATGATAGTTATTGAAAAGCATTATTCGAGTACCTAATTATTTCGCAATTGAAAAGCATTCTTCGAGTACCTAATTATTTCGAAAGTAGAGAGAGTCTTTAAGGTTCCTGTAACTAGCATCATTCTTCGAGGAAGAAGTTTAGAGATTCCAGAAGCCGGCTATCCAGAGTAGATCAGCTGTGTACACTAAGTAAGTCGACTCTCTTAAGAGAAGTGGGAAGTTTGCACATACACTTCACATACTCTTCGTCGTCAAGTCGTTAGACATTATAAGCTGGCTCTAAGGCAATTGAGTGATTGGTAAACCTGGACACCAATCTTTGAATTTTTCTTTTTATTTATTTAAATACACTGTTAGTGTAGTTGATTTAGCATCCATAGCCAAATAAAATAAGTCCAATTCATCATGGGCTTGTAATACAAGGAAGTAAGGATACAGTGGCAACTTTATTAAAGGCATTTCTCAAAGAGTTGCGAGCTCTTAACAACCCTCTGAAGGCCCGATGGTGCAGACCAATCACTGTGTCATCCTCAGCCGATAAGCGTCACTGGACATGGATGTGAAGCGGCATGTGGTCAGTACACTGCTCTCCCAAAGCCGCTACTTTTCAATCAAGTAGCTCCTCAGTTCAGCTCATAAGTGCTGAATGCACCACAGTTGCCAACAGCGCTCAGCAGACCCAAAATGTCACCCATCCAAGTGCTAGCCAAGTCTGACTGTGCTTACCTTCAGTACCCTAACAGATACCAGTATTACCACTGCGGCAAGGCTGTTGGCTCTCTCAAAGATTTAAGAGGGTAAAAAATGGGAAAAGAGTAACAGAATGTGAAACTAATCCTTTGATCGCCACAGCAGTTCAGCGATGAAAGCCCTTGGTGTGAGTGACTGCTGTACATGTTTTGAGACACATGCATGTTTACTGGCTAGTGAGTTTTTAGATTGCAGCACTACTAACAAATTGTCACGACACATGACAAGCTCCTAACCTCCAACGAGATGATACCTAGCCTTGGGGGGTGGGGGGGGGGGGGGGGGGGGGGGGGGGGGGAGGCGAAGTTTGGATACAAAGTTGTGTTGCAGTGTACTTTCGTACTTCTCTGTGCTTCAAAAGGGACAACAACCAATTTCAGCTGTAAATAATCACATTTATGATTATTTAGTCCCATTTTGAGAATGTATGACGGTCACAATCATAAAAATATTTTTGTATATTATTATAAATATCTTCTAATGCTCCCATTGCCAACATGCACGTGATGTGGCATCAAAGTATTGAGCACCTGAGGAACGGTTGCTGAGCAGCTTGACATAGCAGCTGAAGGGTTAATATGGATTTTAAAAGACAATAAGCTAGGCTACTTTTGTTTGTAATACACATACGGGTCACTCCACAACAGAAGACTAGTTGCACCCACCTGACCAGCCCCAAACTGATAGAAATTTTGCAGGGATGATCCTTCTGCAAAATGTCATGAGAGCTCTATGACAGTTTTGGTCACATTTAAGAGGACTTAAAATTAAAACTAGTAACAGTCCAAAGGGGATATTTGAATCTGATATACAAGTTTCAGTACCCAACACCATGTTAAGTTTAAAGTCCTGTCTGCTAACATAAGAAGAAGGATTTCAGCTTCCTTTGAAGAGGAAGATTTTAGCTGGACTGAAAATGTATTAAGTGGACCACTGTGTGTAAAAATAACAAAACTTTCTGTAACAGCTGTAATTTATAATCAGTTTAAGGAATGTAATTTGTATATAAATATTTTTAGGTTTCTTGGACCAAATGAACTTGGTAATGGTTTGCAAAATTTTGACAATAGCATTTTCAAGGTAATTTTTTAAAATCTTATCTCCAATGTCTCCAAAACAAATTATTTTCCAGATAAAAAAACAGCAGAACTGTCTCCAAAGAAATAAAAGTAAAGAAATAATTAGCTGAAAATATTTAAAAATTCAGTCTCAAATTATGCACAAATTTTATTCAAAAAGTTTTGATACCATCTTTATACAATAACTAATGTGGTTTGACTGAATTGATAACAAGTAACTTCAATATTATGAATAGGACAGATTGCTACTCACCACAGAGGAAATGTTGAGTCGTTTGTTGTGCCACCCTGTGACTTAACATCTCCTCTGTATGGTGAGTAGCAATCTATCTCTTTGAAAATACTGTTATTCTATCCTGAACTATCCACTGTTTGACAAGTAACTTCTCTGTACAACTACTGAAGGATACCTAGTACACTTAGCTTCTTCAAAAATTATTGTCACTGCAAAACTGTTGGAAAATTATTGCTATCAACATTCTCCCCCCCCCCCCCTCCCCACACACACACACAGTTCAAGCACATGTTGCACAAAATTTACTCTACATTGAAAAAGTTAGTACTAGTTGCAATTTTAAGACCTCTTAATAGTTGCCAAAAATTTGTAGAATTCTTGCATTTTGCAAACCTCTACTGAAAGCCTTCTAAAAAAAACTTTAAATTTATGTTGAGCTGAAATTTCGCACAGCCAAGTTTTATTCTATACTTGTGCAAACTTTCATTTAAACTGAAAATGATAAAGTGGGGAAGATTTCACTTTACGTGGAATAACCAATAATATAATCACTAAATTAACAGATTGAGATTCACCAATGGCTACGATACATCTACTAGACATCCTGGTACACTGTAATTTTATTGCATTAACTTATCTGTCACCATGTCTTTATTTTCATATTACAATAACCATAAGTACTGAGAATAGTAACTAACCTATGGAATGTAGTATGTTAAAAGAACCTTATAAGATGATTGAACAATGTTATCACTGTATAAACAAACTTCACATTTATAATATGCTGTGGGGCACCTTTATTTGTATAAAATTACAGAGATTTGGCATTGGAGTTGGCATTATTGTCAAAAGGATTTATTTTACAAAACTTAAAATAGGAAAAGCTTTTTAATTGACAAAACTGTTACTTGGTACCATATTTATATTTCTACTTTACCTTAACGCCATATATAAAGTTAATTATATGACCGACTTCTCATTGTAATTGAAATCAAACATTAAACATACTGGAATTGGAAGCTATCGTCAAAATTCTGAATAAAGGCCATTGTTAAGTCACTGCAAGACAGCAATTGTTGCTACCGTATGTGAATTACTGGAAATGAAAATGTAAATAAATGAGAAAATTGTGAACCTTTGATGTCAAAATTTATCTGACAAGCGTAAAACCTATTCCATACATTTACATCTAGATACACACTCCTCAAGCCACTGTGTTGTGCATGGTGAAGGGTACCTTATATCACTACTAACTCGTTTCATTTTTTGTTCCACTCTCCAACAGACCAAGGGAAAATGGCTTTCTTTACACCTCTGTATGAACCCTAATATCTTAACTTCGTGGCCCTTGCACATTCTGCAGCTTAATTCAAATGCTAGTTCTCTATATTTTCTCAATAGTGCTTGACAGAAAGAACACGATCTTCCCTCCAGGAATTTCCACTTGAGTTCATAAGGCATTTCTGTAACACCAGCACATTGATTGAACCTACCGGTACCAACAAATCTGGCAGGCCGCCACAGAATTGCTTTGATGTCTTCCATCAATCTGACCTGGAGGGGTTCCTAAACACTTAGCAGTACTCAAGTATGTGCAGCACAAGTGTGTGTTCGCTATGTGATATCCTTTACAAGTGAGTCACTTTTCCTAAAATTCTCCCAACAAACAAATTTTACCATTTGCCTCCCCTACCACAGTCGTTCAGTGCTTGCTCCATCTCTTATAGCTTTGCAAAGTTAACGCCTAGATATTTAATGTCTGTATCAAGCAGTACATTATTAACACAGTATACAAGGTTTTCTTTTCCTACTCATATGGATAAACATATTTGTCTATGTTTAGAGCAAGCTGCCATTCATTACACTATTTTGTATACTCCTACAGTCACTCAACAATGACACTTTCCCATAAACTACAGCATCGTCAGAAACCAGCTGCAAATTGCTGCTCACCATGTCCCTCAGATCATTTATGTATATAGAGAATAAGAGTGATACGATCACACTTCTCTGGGCACTCCTGATGATACCCTTGTCTCCGACAAACATTCACTGTCTAGGACAACATAATGCATTCTACTACTACAAGTTTTCAAGCCACTCATATATGTGGGAAACTATTCCATATTCTCCGACCTTTGTTAACGGCCTTTGTCATACTTTCTGGAAATTGAGGAATATGGAATATGCCTGTTGCCCTTCAACCACGATTTGCAGAACATGTGATAAAGGGGCAACCCAAGTTTCGTACAAGCGATGCTTTCTAGATCAATACTGATTGTGGACAGAAGCTCTTCTGACTCAAAGGAATTTATATTTGAACTGGGAATTTTGTTCAAGAATTCTGCAGCAAACCATGTCACCATCAATCTTTTCAAGTATATAAAAAATAATTTCTTGCTTCAATACTTATGATATTGCTTTACTCTCATTACTTGACCAAACAATTTATGGCTAAAATTTTGAGCCAATTTTTTAAATACTTTTTGAAAGCACGAGTATTACAGATCCACAAGTAACATATTTGCACTATTATTTTTTCTAATGTCAGTCCATTTGCAGATGATCTCTCAGTTTATCGTGGGGTGAAGCAAATAAGATCTAGCAGCAGACTGTTCAGGCAGACGTTGCTAGAGTGTACAATATGAACAATAGTAGGGAGAATATAAAAAAAAATAAAAATAAAGCAGTAAATTTCCTTGCCAGAAAATCCAAGTAATATTTTAGTACAATCCACAGGATTACACACACAACCCAATATATTAAGAATAAGGGTAACATTCAACAACGAACTACACTAGAGTCTACAGGTGAGTAAGGACTGGCACATAACAATCAGTCACAATCCCATTAAATTTTATTACTCTTGCACATCTAGATTTCGACTATAAATAGCAATCTTTAGCGCATTTCAGTTACAATCCAACAAACTCATAGCAGCACATGTCACCATATTATCTTACTACAGTAAGATGCGCAGAAGATAACTATTTATAGCCAAAATCTACATGTACAAGAGTAATAAAATCTAATGGGATTGCAATTGATTGCTGTATGACTCTCCTTCCTTGTAGACTCCGGTCGCTGTGCACAATTCCTTATGGAAACAAAGTTCATCTACAGGTGAGTTGTGTATTCCACAAGGTAGACCATGTGCTTCTCCATGTAAGCAAACTTAACAAATTCTTCCAGGAGAAGCAAAGCAAGAAGTATTTGCTGAGCCTCGTCTGGCATACTGCAGTCCTGTAAGGGATCCATAGCATTTATGGCCAATACTGGATTATGCGGCCACATGAAGGGGAGCTACAAGGGTAGTTCAGATATGTTTCAAGTATATAATGAAAGAGCAGACACTGAACTCATTAACAGTTCAAAAGAAGCAGCATGCATTAGAGGCTGGGTACAGTTCTGTTGCAAATTTCAGTGTAAGAGCTAATGACTCGAAACAAGCTAAATGTTGAGGAATGGATGAGAAGCCAGAAGTTTGACCATTCTCATAAAATAAATGGGCTCCACTGTCACAGAGTCAATGACAGGAACTGACATGACAGTATTGTAGAAAGGAACTGTGCGAAACAACAAATTAACAGAATCAACACGTTCAGTGAAAATTTAAGAGTGAAGTCTATATTTAGAAATATATATTGCTACAGGAGCATGAAAACTTCACTGCAATTTAATGTAATAACAAAATCTTGGTACAACCATCTGTAGTGTACAAAATGGAAGAAGTATATATGGATCTAATAAAGTCTAAGCTGGGTTCAGTGGGGAAATTGCAGACACACAGCTTATTTGTGAAGGAACATATATTACCGTGTAATCAATATTTGAGTGCTGTTTACCTGTCTAGGGTACCTAACAACTTAGAATTGCAGGTCAAAGAATACTGGTAAAAAAAAAAAAAGTTCAATTTATTCAGTATATGTGAGTATTAGTATTTGGGTCAGTTCTCAAATGAGATGTTGAGCATGATTGGTCGCTTGTTAAATTATGTGAACATGACTACAAAGAGGAACTGAACATATTGTTCCACCGAGACATAAAGCTTTAAAGACCACAATGATATCAGTAGCAACATTAGAAAAAAAGAAGGGTGGGGGGGATTAGATCTTTTCTTCAAGCAGCTTTCAGAGGAGAAGTTTGAATTCACATATTTTGTGATGAAGTCAGTGATACAATAATAATGGCCTTAGGAATCTCCAATGTAAATGTAAATCCAGGTACTGGTAATCAAATAAATTACAGTAACAAACATCTTTCTGTTTGTCATCAAAATACTCAGTCAATAACAAACAAAGTTTTTGGTGTAGAGGACTCAAACCCGGGATCTCCTGCTTACATGGCAGACGACCTACCCATCTGAGCCACTGAGGGCACAGAGGATAGTGAGACTGCAGGCTTGCGCACACCTCCCGTGAGACCCACATTCTCACCTTATACGTCTACACACTACATTCGTAATGTCTCTACCCAACACACTCATTACTTCTGGAAGACATTCTTACCAAGTCCCATAAGAGTTAGGGGAATATGTGTGCATCCACACAGAAGGAGGTCATGGCCAGTATAGCCATTAACTATATGTCCGAAGGAACAGACACCATATCCATATAAGTATATAGAACTATAAAATTACTATAACAGCAAGGCAATTTAATACACACAATATAGAAACATTCAACTCCCTGTTATCAGGAAAAAGGTGGGAAGAAGTTTCGCAAACAGATGATACCAACAAAAAGTTTGAGAAATTCTCTAGCATCTTCATTGATTACTTTGATATTGCATTCCCTCTCAAAACAGATGAAATAAGAGGCACAACTAAAAAAGAAAAACTATGGATAACAACAGGGATCATAATATCACGTATGAGTAAAAGAGAATTACTCGAATACAGGAAAAAACAACATACCCCCTTCTAAACAGTTACATACAGGAATACATTCAAACCTACAGAAGAGTGATTCAACAGGCAAAAAAATGGCCAATGATGAATTCACAACAGAATCAGCAAATAAAAGCCAAGCAATACGGAAAGTCATAAAGAAGGATGCAAATAGTGTGTCCCATAAAAGGAAAGTATCACTTAACCATGAGAACGGGAGTATAACTGATCCCCAACACATTGCAAATCTTTTTAAATGGCACTTTGCAGAGATCACTAATAATTTGACAAAACAGATACTAGAATGAAACAGAAAAACAAAGTGCACTTGTGTTCTTCAGTCTACATCAATGAAACAACCCCAGATGAAATTATCGGTGCTGCATCAGCTAATAGGAAAATGTCATCAGGGATTGATGGTATTCCTATTAAATCATAAATCTATGTATTAAAAACATTTCACTTCTTCTTGCAGATATAGTAAATTCATCTTTTCTGACAGTTTAAAAATTGCTAAACTGGTCCCTATCCATAAGAAAGTAGACAAAACAAATATAGAAAACTATAGACAAGTCTCATTATTATCAGGCTTTAGTAAAATCTCAGAAAAAGGTACTGTATAATAGGTTAATGAAATTCTTAGAGAAAAAAAATTCTCACCAAGTCTCAGCACGGATTCAGGAAAAATAAAACAACCAGTGAAATTTATGATTTTATAGAAATTGCCCTGCACACAATAGACAAAAAAAGGCCACTGGCATTTTTTTTAGACTTAAGTAAAGCCTTTGACATACTGGACCACAACATATTGTTGGAGAAGCAACAAGTATAGGCTATAGCATTAGAGACACTGCACTAAAATGGTTCACTTCGTACTTGTCGAACAGGAAACAAAAAATACAAATAAAACATGAACTAAAGGAAAACACCAGGACACGCTTCTCAGATGCAGAAGTTCTAAATAAAGGGGTCCTTCAGGAATCCATTCTTGGGCCAATCCTCTTTCTCCTGTATATAAATGATCTAGACCTGAACATTCGCAGATGACACAAGCATCTTAATTACGGGAAATACCCCAAGTCAGCTTCAAACAGCTGTTAATAAGACTACTGAACAGCTAAATAGATGGCTAGAGAGGAATAAACTTATAAAAAAATAATAAAAATTCCTAAATTTCTGTTTAAAAGGTGATGCGTGCTGTACCAGTGTGACAAACTCCAACAAAATTTAGTCTTCTATGGAAACAAAGTTGCGCGCGCGCGCGCGCACACACACACACACACACACACACACACACACACACACAGATATAAACAAAATTAATGAAACACAAAAGAAAATATGTCACAGTCTGCGTTTACTCTCTGTCAAAGTCATAGCACTGCCCGAACTGCCTACTTTGCCAAATTCCACAGCATCCTACTGTATGGAATTATTTTCTGGGTTAATACGCCACCTAGTTTAGTCATCTTAATGCAAAAAAGAACTGTACGAGCAATGCAACATGCTCGACAAACAGATTCGTGCAAACCCCTCTTTCAAAAGTCATCAATTCTCCCTCTTCCCTGTATGTACATACTAGAAATCTGTAAACATATTAGAAAGAATTTAAAAGATGTAAATGAAAATTTTAATATCCATCAACTTGATACGAGACAAAAGGAAAAGTTTCATGTCCAGTCAATAAGGACATCAGCCTATAAAACCTCCACAGTACACAGTGCTATACAAATTTACAATAGTCTTTCATATAAAGTAAAAGATACATCATCATTCTTACTCTTTTGTAAAAAGCCCAAGGGCATTCTTATTGGATCATTGCTTCTATTCAGTAGCAAAATTTCTAGATCATTTAAGATACAAAAGAGTTGAAATAAGACAGTGAAGCTACTGCAAGAACCTTTGTGGATAAAGCTACAATTCATGTATCTGCTGAAATAATTACTATATATATGTGTGTGTGTGTTTTCTGTATCCCACAATCTGAGATTTATAGGATGAATCAATAAACCAAAAAAAAGCCAAACCATTATCAGGCTTCATAGCTGGACCAATATACAGCTATTTGTGAATCAGTACTACTAATAAACACATTTGTACAATGCAAATTGATAAACATGGAAATTTGTCTGCTACAGTATAATCTCTACCATTTGCAAGAACAGTATTCCTGTAATTAAATAATTCACTTTAGCTTAGTTGTACTATTAAGGACAGTGACATACCTGACAACAATATACACCATTGTAACAAGTGAAATATTACATAGAATCTCAATGATACAATATGTAGCCTTGATAATGGATTATGTGTCAGAACTTGCTCCCAAACAAATCTATTAGTGTATCCATCTGTTGTCACCTGTATCTCAATATGTTCACAGACACACTATTAGAAATAGTGTCTATTCATCCCCCATCTATGATTCATAATAGAGTTTCATAATTCGAATTAGAAAGGCTGTCACTGGTTACCAGCAGACATTAAATACGAAATTGAAAATTGCAGATACTAATAAAAAGTAAAAATACACTTAGTAGATTTAACACTTTATCAAAATATTCGACTTGGGTATACATTCTGCCAAATCTGACGATGAGTACGAAAAGATATAGGCTTTGTATTTATACAGCTGACAGTGTTCTGTATGCTTTTACGTGTCATATGAAAGCAACAGTAGAATAACTAACGAGAAGAGAGAGTAGCCATTTATCACTAAATGTGTTGTGCAGTCCTGAAAGCTCTCCATTAGGGATCTGCGGATTATGTGAGAAATAATGAATATGGATAGTACTGAAAAAAAGGCGCCATACGAAAAAAGGGGCATGTGCCATATTTAACTAGTGGAATAACACCGGATTTGACAACTGTCGGCTAGGGCCCCGGAAACCTTGAATGTGGTGACAGGCTTCCCATTTTCTCCTAAGACAGTCAAAAATCTCGATCCAGTTTTAATTTCTCCCGCTTGTCATTATATAATACGAAACATACCTTTCCAGTCGCCTTGTGCTCTTTGCCCCAGGCTTCCATGACAAATGGATCATTTACGGACACACATATGATTTCATCAATTCCCTTCTTCTTTATCTCGTCTGCTTTTTCCACGTATCCCGGAAGGTGTGTCTGAAACAAAAAAATAGTTAAATAGCAGGTACAGTCTCATTTTAATTGCGGAGTACCAGTGTTAGACAATTTTATTCGATGGTGTTTCCGAAACTCACCTTTGAACAACCAGGAGTAAAAGCACCAGGTACAGCGAATACAACAGCCTTTTTGTTACTGAGAAGCTTTTCAAGATTAACTTTATTCGTAGGGTTGTTCTCATACAGTTCAATCGATGGCAATTTGTCGCCGACCTGGAAAAATATGTTATTTTAACACTAAATCTACAGTCAACGGTGAACCTTCCACAGATTTATATTTACCTTCAGACCCATTATGCTGCTTGCGTGAAACGACCGACAAAACTGTTTCAACAAAGCCTTCGTAGTATTGACGCCCGTCAAAGAGTAAATCGACAGCATTTATATAAACCGGGAAATCGACCTTGAAATCAATGCTATGAAAAGTTGCGCGGTAGTTGTGGTTAAAGCGCGCAAAAAAAAGTGACACTGCGTTGTTCAGTAGATGGTCTGAAAAATAGAACTGATTATGTTGAAACTTTTATAGAAACGAGTACTGGAAAAGCTAAATACTCCTACATCATGTACTGTTGCGTTTATTTATGTTTTCAGACCAATTAGATTAGTCAGTGCAGAGGTGTATATTAAACAGACTTTTGTACACTGTACAGCATTTCGATTTAGTGCTGTACAAAAAAAAAAACTTTTTTGTGTGTTATTGGTGTGAGAAATATAATAATAAAATTACCAGTTAATGTAAAAACATATAGTTCGGATTGTTCAAACAACCGTGACAAGCAAGTTTTATTTTCACACTGCTGAGGCAGTACTGCGGTTTTTAAAACGGAGAAACCAGTGAGGTCACATGTACCACAAAATGACGCGTTTCACATTTCCCAACAGTATACGTGAGTGATGACACTGGTATTAAAAGCAATCAGACATAAAAACTACTATTGGAATCAAGATCTTCGGGGACAGTGTCAAATGTTCTGGGAGAGACCAATGAGAACATCTTCAGGAGATATATGACTTTCTGGTATGATTGTAACCATGGACGTAACAACAATTTGTAAAGCAGTTTGAACAGAAATTGTAACTGTATTTCGATCATTGGGTGATTTCAGTTAAAAATAAAGTAATAAAAGCAGAATTTGCCGTCGGTCTGTAGTTTCAACTGCATCTACGTTTAACAGCAACGATAACTGACAAGTGGCGAAAGCTCAATAATTTTATTCGAATTGCTAGAAATTCACAATATGAGAATGATCTGTCATACTATGCTTAAATAAACACGTATTGTCATTGCTCCACAAATGTCTCTCATCGGAAATAAAAAGACGACACGAACAGTAAACGTGAATCTGTGTTATAAAACTATTTCTGTCGTTGAAAAACATGTAGAAGTCTAAGAAGACTCAATTTACTGTTTGAATTTTTGCAGTACAGCAATGAATTATTGGGAGTGTTCCGTTTCCTATCGACTGTCTTTGTTTCACCACTTTATTTATTTTATTTTTGTTTCGTTACTTATGTAGCGCAATTGGCGGCACATTAAGCCAAAATGTTCAAGTGTGTAGATTGTAGGAGGTGACAGTGATGTGGTGCACACATCAGGTCGGTACGCCGAGGGAGGAGAAATGTCTTCGAAGAAGCGCAGATTGTGACGTTTTAGCGACTTGGAATCCATGGAAACCGATAATTTGGTTGCTCTTCACACACTGCTGTCTTCAGTGTGATTCAGTATTTGACGAATGCCGGTGAAACCGCTATTAGGGAATGCACTGAATCTGTGCTGTATCAGGTAACTGGACGCCGAAGGGAAATGGCTCCAATATCGCATTGTATTTTTTGGCGAGACAACTATTCCTATCGCAAGAGTGGTGGCCCCCAACAAATACGCCGGATATTAATGCTGTGGAATATATTTAGGATATCATTAACACGAACTTATTACCCAATAAATTACTACACATGTATGTGTAGAACAATAGAATTACCTTGATTTAAGTTTCTCTATACAACACAGTTTGAATTGTGATCGTAGTCTCCCTGCCAATTTAGCGTAAGCACAAGTTAATGTTCTTCGTCATAATAGTATGTATCACTATAGCAAAAGAAGTGTAGCCTTTAGTATTAAATACATGTAACAGTAACGGATTAAATTATGCTAAGCCTGTAATGTAGCAGTATCATGAGCAACAACAGCTGTTGTATTGACTGGTACAAGAAAGTTACTTTGAATCCATAAATAGACATTGTATAATTTGGGAGGAGGGGGGATTCAAGTCACACGTCAAAAATCCTGCAATTACAGAAAAGAATCGTTAGAAAAATGTGTGCTGCCTTACCAAGAACATTCTGTCGCCCACTCTTCAAGAACCTAAAAATATTACCCATCCTCAGGTTTGTACATACTTGAGATTGTGAGCTCTGTACACACTAATGCTGAGGTAATGGAAGAAAACCACTTAAGACATACGTACAACACGAGACACAAAGAAAATTTCTTGCATCCAACACATTGCCTAAAACTCTAACGACAAAAATGGTTCAAATGGCTCTGAGCACTATGGGACTTAACAGCTGAGGTCATCAGTCCCCCTAGAACTTAGAACTACTTAAACCTAACTAACCCAAGGACATCACACACATCCATGCCCGAGGCAGGATGCGAACCTGCAACCGTAGCGGTCGCACGGTTCCAGACTGAAGCGCCTAGAACCGCTCGGACACTCCGGCCGGCCTCTAACAACAGATACCCAAGAAAATGGAAATTAAAGTCTACAATAAACTTTATGGGTAGGGATATACTGAGCATGAAAATAGGTTCAGTGAAGCGAATCTCCTGGTTGAAAAGTGCTATTATTCAATTGAGGAATTTATGAACGATCATTTGAACAGCGTGTTTATTTAATATCGTAGTGTTGTGGATAATATTGTATATATAAACTAATAACTGAAAATGTGGACACTAGGTACTGTACGTTATGAGAAAAACAGTTTACTAACGTGCTCAAACAAAAAAAAACTATGCTGGTGAAACTGATACTAAAAATGTTGTAAATATGAATACATCACGTGTCTCCTGTACAACATGATCAGATTATCTGTAAAATGTGTTATGAGACTAATACAAATGCAATACAATGCAAATATTACTTCGTCACGCGGGAATATATTCAGCGATGAGATATCACATCTCTGGAGGAAAAGGAGAAAAACCACTACGTCCTTATCGTCTTCCTTCTTCCTGACTCTTCATAAATATGTTGTAACTTGCTCGAACAGTCCACGGGTGTACTGCCGGTCCATAGTGTTCAACGAGCACAATATTTCGGCGATCAGACATGTCGCCATTGTCAGCGCAACTTGTTTTGCCTTGACTACTATTTCCATACAGATACTGACATTTCCATTCATTAGAAAGGCAATCACTGCTAAGAATGACGTCAAATTTGAACAGAGCATTACTGACGCAAAGGGAAACGTAATGAAAATAAAAAGAAACTAACGAATAATTGGCGCTGTAAGCGTCAGAATAACCATATCAACAGACGTGCTGCACACGAATGTTCATCAGTTTGCAACCGAGATGCCGAACATGGTTGTCTCCATGAAGCATCGCGCGCTGCTGGTAAAGCTACGGTGACAATACTTAGCCCTGCAGAAATTCTGGACAGTCAACGGTTTGAAAAAAAGCTGCTAAGGGTCTGGAGAAAATGATTGCAAAATTCTAAAATACAAGTTGAAGTGCAATGTGGCAAAGAGAGGGAAGCAGTCGGTCCGACGTCGATCGAAGATGTGGCCACAGATTAGCAGGAGGGTCGAACGGCGGTGTGAAAACATGCAACGCAGGAAACAACCTGCATAGCTATCCATACAAAATAACATATTCCTGCTGACCTGCCAGCAAGACAAACGCTCGCTTGTTGCTCGCATCGAAGTGGACAATGAATGACCATGGAACATTCTGTGGACAGACGAAGCTCATTTTCATCTCCAAGGATAAGGTGACCAGATGCAGACATATCAAGAAAGAGGGCAAGCATCTTCAAAAAGGAGGACGAAGAAAAAAGAACGGCACATTTAATAAATGAATGAATTAATAGACATAACACACATTCCTTAACTTTTACTGTTACTTCCCTGAAGATCCGATTTTCTGTAGAAGAGTAGTCTCGCTTACCAGATAGCTGTAAAAAGTTACACAGGAAAATTCTTTTAAATTATACTGAACCATCAACATACCTTTAACAGATTCGTGGTTCAGCCTGTTCCTGTCATCAGTCCACTGTGTTGTAACGAGCGAAAATTTCTTTCTGCATTTGAATTGTGCCCTGATTTACTGAAAAAGTATTCGGCAAGTTTTAAAGAATCTTAACGACAGTCAACAGCCCTACTTTCACAAAACTACCTGGTTCACATTTTTAAAGAAAAGAGCAATAGAAGGAAAATAGTTGCAAATGTAATTTTATTACGGTCAACTTTGCGAGAAAGGAGTACAATGTAAAGTCCGCACGGACCCCGAACAAAAGGACATGTCCGGAATTATCCGAACGACTGCTCACCCTGTCAATACGCAGAATATTGGTAACGTAAAATCCACATACACATCAACTGGTACCACTGCATTAAGTAAAAGTGACTGTTTTGCAGGTTGATGGCAACGCTTATTATAGAGCTGTATGTTTTCAGGGGAATGAGTACTGCGGGTCCTGTTACCTACACCGTTACTGGCAAATGCTATGAGTGTCTTTCGCACACCAACATCATTCCAAACCATCAACAGCACGGATGTCTGGGTAGGAACATTTTATGCAAGATGGCTCTCCGCCGCACATTGCAGAGGCGTTTCGGAAAAGCGAGAATTATCAGCCGTCATTTGTCTACACCCTGGCCCTTCAGGCCAGTTGATCTTAACCTGTTTTACTTCTGGCTATAGAGTTCACTGAAAGCTGATGTGTTCAGTGCTCCAGTTACGAATGTATCTTAATTGAAGGCATGCATTACGCAACTCATTCTGAACGTGACCCCCGAGACACTCCGATCTGTTGTGTAACATGCTGTTTCTCGATTTCAACTTGAGGCAGAAAACAGTGGCCAGCATACTGAGCACGTCTTACGCCAGTCTCACGACAATTTCATTTTGCTTTTAATACGGTTTTTGGCCTCAGGCAATTAAAAACCGATTTCTCCCATCCGATGTGGTATGACCTTGCCGTGGTGGTTGGACTTGCCCAACTAACAGTGCCACAACTGTTGACTGCTAAACTCGTGCAGTCATGCACTCATTTGTAGCCGACCTCATTTACGTTAAGGCGCTTACAGCACCATGTATATGGCGTTTCCCCCTGCGTCAGTATTATGCTGTTCAAATCTGACATCATCCTGAGCAGTGGTTCTCTTTCTACAGCGTTTTGAAACCTGAACTTTAATTACAGAAACCCTGTACGGAAGTACACACACACACACACACACACACACACACACACACACACACACGCCGGGCGTCTCTCCGATGGGCCATCAGGAGCATTTTCTCTGGTGCTTTGAGAGATATTTGGTTTCGTTTTTGCAATGTTCTTTCATACGATGCCCAGCGCTGAGGGAAAGCGTCGGTTTGTTTCCCGTTACAAACAAAATGATTTTTACAGTGAAATATTGAGTGCTCGTTCGATAGAGCGCTCCCAGATTAGCCTAGTGTGTAATTCATTTTATTGATATGTACCTATTAACAGGAACAGTAAGACACGAAGAATAATCAGAACTCGAGCAGCGACTAAGCAACACTTTTGCCTGTCGGTAGTAGTCAGTGCAGGCCAGTGTGGTGCTACTGGAGTACTCGTTCCTCGTGTTTTACTGTCCTCTTAATAGAGATCAGTAAAATGAGTATTGCACTAGATAAATCTGAGGCTGTTCTGTCGAATGGGCACATAAAATTCCACTTTAAAAGTCATTTTATTTGCAATGGGTACTAAGCTGATGCTTTCTATCGACACTGGATGTTGCATGAAAGACGTGATGAGCAGTATCTGTTTGGGCGCACCCCAGTTACGGGTTGCAGAAACGAAGTTACAAATATCTGCTGAAACATCGGAGAAAATGCGCCTGATGACTTGTAGGAGAGAGACCCTTTATAGACAGGGTGATTCTTATTAACATTTAAAAATCTTCAAAGTGACGTAGATGTCGCTGAGAAAAGTAATTCATTGTAAGACACATGGGGTCGCAAATTTCGAGAAAGACCCCAAAAGTATATCACAAATGTTGAACATGTGATGGAGTACTTCAGGGAAAAGTAATGTTTAAATGTTCTCTAACACCAACATGAAAGTGTCGTTGGGTCTGGTCATGCTGGAGCTAGAATTGTTGTCTGACTGCTAGCAAGACACTCTCCAAAATTTCTGGTAGTACTTCATGAAGAACAATACAGTAAAAGACACAGATTGGCTATGGATCATGCACCAATAGTGTTGTTGTCCTCAGTTTGCTGCAACACAGCTTCCTCAAACTGAACAGTCCATACACTGCAAAATCTACCAGTTTCCCATCAGTCTCATCTAAGGGATACTTTTCCATGAAGACCACCATCAAGTCTTTGAAATGTGAATGATTTAGTAACTTCCTCCTTGGAAACTGTTCTGCAACAGGTGCCTTTCCGCTCGACTTGCCTCCACATAAATAAGACACATGTCAACTAACACGGTTACAGTGTAATCAGCCATAAAAAAAAACTGTAAACAAAAGCAGAAAATTTCATGTAAAGCGCATAGCATGATATAAACAATAATAATATAATTCTTTATACAGGGATGCGGACATTGCTAGCAGTAATGAAATCTTGCTTTTCCTAACAGTAAGATGTAATTGTGTGCAAATCGGATCCTAATGTCAACAAGTTATATAAAAAGCAATCAAAACAAATGTGAATGTTGGCCTGAGGGAAGTCCGATTAGGGTTTAATGTCCTACTGACATCAAGTTCATTAGAGACAGAGCATAACCTCTGTTTGTTTCAAGGACAGGGAAGGAAATTAAAGGAACCACCCTGGCTTTTGTCTGGAACAGTTTAGGAAAATTATAGGAAACCTGATTCAGGATGCCTGTACACAAATTTGAACAATCATTCTCCTGAATGCGAGTCCAGTGTGCTAAGCATTGTCACCTCATTGGGTAGAGAGAAGAGAGGGAAAGTAAGAGTCTCTCTCTCTCTCTCTCTCTCTCTCTCTCTCTCTCTCTCTCTCTCACACACACACACACACACACACACACACACAAACCATGAGCCAAGACGACTGCTCCATGCCATGAGATTGAATGCCACCTGGTAGTGTTGTGGGCACATGCCATAGTAAGGAAACTAAATAAGTGGATTTGACAAAGGGTAGATTGCTGTGGCATTGTAACTTGAGAATCAGCATCTTGAAAATGATAATGCTTCTCGGCTGGTCGCATGCTACTGTCTTGAGCATCTATGGAAAGAGGTTGATGTATGGTGAAATGATGAGTACACGATGAGATATTGAATAACTTTGTTAGACTTTCCAGATGATTCATTGTCATCTTGTAGAATTGGGTGTACTGCCTGTGTTCTGCATCTTCCCAACACAATATTTCAACATCATAACATGGTGTCTTCATCACGTGTTTCCTGAAACAGACTCATGCAACACATGATGAAGATGGGGACTCTGACCACAGTTTATTGGTTATGAACTGTAGATTAAAAATGAAGAAATTGCAGAACAGTAGGAAATTGAGGAGATGTGACCAGGATAAGTTGAAAAAACCAGAGGTTGTTGAGAGCTTCAGAGGGAACATTAGGCAACAACTAACAAGAACACAGGGAAAGGACTACAGTAGGAGACAAATGGGGAGCTCTGAGAGACAAAATAGTGAAGACAGCAAATGATCGAATAGGTAAAAAGACAAGGCCTAGTAGAAATCCCTGATTACAGGAGATGTTGTATTTAATTGATGAAAGGAGAAAATATAAATATGCAGCAAATGAAACAGGTTAAAGAGAATACAAACATCTCAAAATGTGACTGACAGGAAGTGTGAAATGACTAAGCAGGAATGGCTAGAGGACAAATGTAAGGATTTTGACACATATTTCACTAGGGGAGAAACAGAACCACCTACAGGAAAATTAAAGAGATTTTTGGAGAAAGAGAAGCAGCTGTATTAGTATCAAGAGCTGACATGGAAAACCAGTAATAAGCAAAGAAGGGAAAGAAGAAAGGTGGAAGGAGTATACCGAGGTTCTATACAAGGGAGATGAAGGCAATATTATAGAAATCAAAGAGGATGTGGATGAAGATGGCGTAGGAGGTATGATATGGTGTGAAGACTTTGGCAGAACACTGAAAGTTCTAAGCTGAAACAAGGCTCTAGGATTAGACGACATCCATCAGAACTACTGATAGGCTTGGGAGAGCCAGCCATGACAAAACTCTTCCATCTGGTGTACAAGATATATAAAACAGATGAAGAAGAATGAAATGATTCCCATTCCAAAGAAAGCAGTTGCTGACAGGTGTGAAAATTATTGAACTATCAGTTTAATACGTCATGACTGCAAAAAACAAACTTAAATTCTTTACAGAAGAATGGAAAAACTGGTAAAAGCTGACCTCAGAGATCAGTTTGGATTTTGGGGAAATTTAAGAACATACAAGGCAATACTGACCCCCGCTTATCTTAGAAGATATGTTAAAAAAAAAGACATATTGTAATTTACAGCATTTGTAGGCTTATAGAAAGCTTTCGGTAATGTTGACTGGAATACTCTTGCTTTGAAATTCTGAATGTAGGCCGAGGTAAAATACAGGGAGCAAAAGGCTATTTACAACTTTTATAGAAAACAGACGGCAGACATAAGTCGAGGGGCATGAAAGGGAAGCATTGGTTGAGCAGGGAGTGAGACAGGGTTGTACACTATCCCCGATGTTGTTGGTTTGTACACTGACCAAGCAGGAAAGGAAACAAAAGAAAAATTTAAGAGTAGGAATTAAAGTTCAGGGAGAAGAAAGAAAAACTCTGAGGTTTGCCGATGTCATTGTAATTCTGTCACAGACAATAAAAAACTTGGAAGAGCAACTAAATCAAATGGACAGTCCTGAAAGGAGGGTATAAGATGAACATCAACAAAAGCGAGACAAGGATAATGGAACAAAGTTGAATTAAATCAGGTGATGCTGAGGGAATTTTATACATTAGGGAATGAAACACTTAAAGAAGTAGATGAGTTTTGCTTTATAACTGATTATGGCTAAAGCAGAGAGGATATAAACTATAGGCTGGCAATAGCAAGAAAAGATTGTTAACATCTAATATAAATTTAAGTGTTAGGAAGTCTTCTATGAAGGTATTTGAATGGAGTGTAGCATGGAAGTGAAACATGGAGAATAAACAGTATGGATAAAAAGAAGATAGAAGCTTCTGAAATGTGGTGCTACAGAAGAATGCTGGAGATTAGATGGGTAGATCATGTGACTAAAGTGAACAGAATTGGAGAGACAAGAAATATGGTGGAACAACTTGACTAAAAGAAGGGATCAGTTGATAGGGCACTTTCTGAGACATCAGGGGATAAAAGATTCAGTACTGAAGGGAAATGTGGGGGGTAAGAATTGTAGAGGAAGACAAAGAGTTAAATACAGTAAGTGGATTCAGAAGGTTGTAGGCTACAGTAGTTATTCGGAGGTGAAGAGGCTTGCAGAGGATAGAGCAGCAAGGAGAGCTGCATCAGACCAGTCTTTCAGTCGAAAACGTGAATATTGATTATGGTGAATGTCATCAAACTATTAGAAATGTTGTGCAGTTATACACTGAAGAGTATTCACATTGTACCAAGCAATCATGATCTGTCTTTGCAAACATTATAAAACAAATTTCTAGAAACTGGAAGTGTGGAGAATGAAATACGCCAAGGAGAAAGAAGAGCAACTGATGAAAAAAATGAAACAGACATTTTAGCAGCATGCTACTACAAGGCACCTCAGAATTACGAGAGGGATCATCCAAAGGAGTGTTTTGTGAACACTGCATTCCATCACATTTCATCCTCTTCACATTTTGTTGCATCTACAGTTTCATGGAAGTTACTTCAAATATTGTTTACAGTTCTCTGAATGTGCTCTATGAAAAGACCAAAGTGATGCAGCATATATATGCAAAATTTTGTTTAGCGAAGAAGGATCATTTACAAAGCATGGACAAGTCAATCTTCACAATACACTTCAATTGTCAGTTGAAAATCCATGCTGTCTCACAAAAGTGGATAAAAACAATGCTCTTCGCCCATCAATGTTTGGTGTGTTTCTCAAGATCCATACCATTAGTCACTGTTTTATTGATGGGAATGTTAATACACTGAAGTATCTCAAATTCCTAAGATATACTGCTGCTGTATTTATTAGAAGATCTGCATCTATCAATAGTTCACCATTAACATTTCTAATCCCAATGCTATGCGCACCCATATGTTCAAGCCCTTCATTTTCTGAACCAACTTTTGCATTCAAGTCACCCACTAAAATTTTTATGTCCCTAGAATGTGTTGGTCTAAGGACTCCATTAAGCTCTATATAAAATGCATATTTTAATTCTCCTTTAGCTATTTCAGTGGGTGCATAGCATTGAATTACAGTGACATATCGCACATTTGTTTTAAAGCATGCAGTTATTATCGAGAATACGTTTGGAATCATTATCCAGAGGCAGTTGTAAGTAGGTTTCTGACAAGTCTGTTTTGGAAAAACACTGGCCACCAGAAAACCATGCTAAGCATTCATTCTGATGGGGTAAGGGATAGGTGTCAACAGTAGACCAAATATTACAGGATTTTTAAAATCACTACAGAGCCAAAGGTTGCCATTAGTTTTTGTGACAATTACCAATGAAGTAGACAGTTCACTAGAGGAGGTAGCTGTGACAACACCCAAGGGTGTAAATGAGTTGAGTTCTGATCTGATTTGTTCCCATAAAGCAATTAGTATGTGGCGGGCATGGGGAAAAGAAAGTAGGACCTGTTGGTTCCATTGTGATGTGAGACTTTAAACTAGTAGCACACTCTAAACATTCCAAAAAGAGAGAAAAATTCCGAGGAGAGTGCATCCAGTTGTTGATATGCAGCTTAATGCAATACCAAACGCACTTTGTCAGAAATACAGAATCCAAAAATTCTGAAGGCGTTTCACCCAAACAAGCTTTCAGTGTTGGCACCATCCACCACTGGAAAAGTCAAAAGGTCAAAAAACTGCTTTATGCACTATGGGAGTAGAAAACTGTCCCAACAGGGTATTTATTTGTTTTTCGTAACACACACACTGATGAGAGATTGGGATCCAAGATCAACAAAGGTTTCAGAATTTAACAAAGTCACTGTCTCATCTGTGTCTACTTGCATTTTTAACATCTTGTCTGTAAGATATACTTCAATATAAAGTTTGTTTGGAGCTAACTTCATTTGGGAAACACTGTTCACATTCATAATGTGCCACAGAGACCATGATTACGTGGGTGCAAAATCATCTCCCCCCCCCTCCCCCCATGGGCTAACCAATGGCAGCAGAGGAGGAGATGTAATGGTAGCTACTCCACATTGAGCTTCTATCTATTTTCTCGCTTCCCTGGATATTTCAAAAGACATTTTTCAAGGCATTGTTCAAAGTCTCTATGAGAGACAGATTTTCACACTGTAAAGTGCATTCACAAACTTCTATATCAGGAGCCAAGCATATTATAGTATAACAGACCATCAAATTAGTACACGAGCCCTGGTGAGCTTCAGTAACAAACTGACAATGATGGCTAAGTCCATGAAGTTCTGCTGCCCAAGTTCTATATGACTGTTGTTTCCACTTTTGACAATGGCAGAACTCAATGCAAGCAGCAATGACATATGTTTGCAGTCATAAGCAGAGAATAACGGACATATTTCATCAAAAGACTGACTGGCAAGTTCCTGAAGAGAAGCTAGCCAATGCAAAAAGTGATAAACAAAAGGAGAAATCACTAACATAATGAAAGCCTTAAATATGTTGGGGCTGAAGACACCAAAAGCTTGCAAATGTTGCCAGCGGCATTCCTCACGTGCATCTCAATCTTCCGCAGAATCATCATACGGAGGTACTGGTGGGGGCTGCATAAATGGTGGTGAACCCGTGGGTGTCAACGATGCTGCTAAATGGTTTAGTGCCAAAAAGAGAGCTCGCTGCGGGTTGGCGAGAGCTCGTCGCTGTTCAACACTGACAGATTTACCATAGTCAACAGCAAAATGATACACCTGGAGTAGAGTACTATACTTGTCACCATAAATATTCTAACTCTGCACAAGCACAATATCAGAGTTCCCACCATCCAATTTTTATTCCACTTCCACATGAAGGCATATACTAAGACTCTGAATGACATTACATTTAAGTCCGTGAATGAGTTCGTGGAGGTGATGCAACTGGTTTAGTATAGCTCAGAAAGGTTGACGAGAACAATTTGAATCTTTGTCCTGCAGTTTCTTGACTGATGAAGCACCAATGGAATTCAGTCTTCTTCAACAATTGTTAGCACTTCACAGTCACTTGCACCAATGATATTCACTCTGTACTGTATGTTGCCTATGTCATTGATGCAACAAAAAATTGAATAAGTCACAATGGCATCTGCAGTTGCATGTGCTGCCAGCCATTCTAAATAGCCTCGCATCACTAGAATTGTACTGGTTTCCAAGGTCCATTTGATTTTCTCTTCCTCAAACCTTCTCAAACAAATCTCTGTCCCATTTCATCCATTTTCTTTCATTCTTCTTCCTACTTGCCTTTTGCTCTGGAGAATTTTTGTAACAGACTTCGACACTTATATTTTCACCTCTTCCATCTCCAGCATCCACTCATTTAATATAGGAGGAGAACCAATTCTTCATACACCTCTTGTATGAATGAAACATCATAATTACCCAGAATATTTAGTGAAGGGTAATCAGTTTTAGAGTAATAATCATGATAAGTTTTTCGCCTCATGACACTGAATTTCTGTCTTCTAATTCCTGTATTTCCTGTCATACTTGTTTGCTCAGTTCATATTTATATGTTTTGTGACCCGATTTAAACTGCCGACTTTCTAACCACTTCTTTCTTTCTTCTTCCTAAATTCATTTTGGCTCCCTTCTCATCTCTCTCTCTTTCCTTGTCGGCATTCTTCTGTACCCTTCTAGCTTATTTCTCTTTATTTTATGTCACCCTCTCTATCCTATATTTACTGAAATGCACCAATAACTTAGCAATTAGCTCCATTTTATCAGCACTAACTTCTGACGTTTTACTTACTTCTTGTGCCCCTTTGCTTTCACCTCTCTCTCTTTTTCTCTCTCACTCCTTTCTTTTCCCAATGCCCCCATTGCACCACTTTTTTCTCCTTTTAATGGAAAATTCTTGAGACAAGTCCCAGAAGCCCACTATGTAAACAGCCAACACGAAGTTCAAAATTGAGCACTTAAAGCCCAATTACTGCTCAAAACTCCACTGCTCTGAGCTATAGGAGTTACCTTACTGAACTGTGCAGCCAATGATTGATGCTTCCAGCCAGTGAAGATGAAGTTCAGTGTGGTGGTTGAAACCTTGGCAGGTGCTGCCAAGTGAAATGTTGTTTCTCATCTGTCCTTGACACTTCTGTGGTGCTGCACAAATTCCAAATTGAACTAGCAGCCATAATACTCATATGCTTATGCACTGTGCGGCACACAAGACAAATTATCTATGTACTGCTCTGCACACTTGCTTGCAAACATTTTTCTTTCTGAATAGCTACAATACTACATCAGTCTAAATGAGGATCACCAGCCTCGCTTTGACCCAGCAGACAGGGTTAAAATGCCACCACTCCTGTATCACTAATAAATGCACTGTAACCATGTAACTACTTCCAAAAAAAATCTCAGTTCATACCACTACACTGGAAAACTAGAGAGCAATGCATGCAGCCACTACACCATCTCTCATTGGAGTCTCTCATTGATAATATCCTTCATAAAAAAAAACAAGTGCAGCAGTCTAAGGTCAAAAAAGAGGAAGATACATAACAACGCAAAAAATTCATAATTTGAATTTCCACTGGAACAAATGGAATTTGTTGTTTTCTGTTAGACATTGCCAAGACTATCTTGCTTGTTAAACAATACTCCAGCTAGGACCTGGCTCCACACACTACTAGCTGCCTCTTCCTACCAATTACAAGCATGCCCATTATCTGCAATACTCACCTGCAAAAAGTGGTAAATGACTACAGCTGGTTCTCACATCAATACATGGGAACACAATCGTGAACTCTTTTGTGACTTTCCGCAAGGGGAGAAAACTTTTATTGAGCACTGACAATCAGGAACTACTGATATCTGAAAAACTTTTCGAAAGGTCGCCACCTCTTCCCCCACAATACAAAATTTGCATGCCCCATTTTACCATTTCACATTTTGTGAGCTCCAAAAGGCATCCCATGAATTTATTTGATCAGTCAGGCACTACTATCAGTCAGCTAAGAACTGCTTCTGACCAGGATTTTTCAAAGCTAATTTAAAACACTGGCCACCTTGGGGAAATTGCTTACCACTGAAAACAGCATAGTTGGTCCAGACTACCACCCATTTAGTAGAATTAAGGCAAGACTGGCCCGTTCTCTCCAAGAAGGACAAATGCTTCCTACCTCTGGATCCCAAAAACCAGCTGTGGTTTAGATAATAGCAGCAGCACTAGAATGGCCAGGAAATGATATGTTCAAACTGATTATGATTTTAAGGGGCAAACCATCACAACAATGTATTACTGCAACCTTCTGATGAGATTATGGGAGGCTGTCAAGAAAAAACATTGCAGGAAGCTGTTTGAGTGTGTACTTTGGTCCATGACAATGCCCTAGCTCATTCAACACCGGGCAGACACACATGCTGCTTCTTTGGGCTACAAATTGTTTAGTCACTCCTTCCATCTACCTCAAATTGCACTCAGTGATGTTTTCTTTTTTCCATTTCCAGAATGAAGAGGATTGAATTTTGAGATGCAACATTTTCTGAACAATGGAAATGCTGAGTTTTACAACCAATATTTCCGCTAAGTCATTCACCACTGGAAGTGCTCATTGTCGCAGTCTGATTTTATTTATTTATTTGAGATGATAGTTAAAACTTTAGGAGTAACCCTTGCAATTAATTAATGTATTCATTGTGTTCCACAGATTCCGTCAAGAAGGAGAACTTTGAGAGATATGAAACAAGTCCAGGTGTACATTAACAAAAGACAAGCAAATCATATAAACTTAATATAAGGGGCAATTAAAAAGTTTCCATTTTAAGGCCAAGCATTTCAGAATCAGTATACCAATCATGCAAAATCACCACGAGCACTGAGGCAATCATCCCACCCGATGCACCAGGTTTAAGATACCTGCTTAGTGAAACACTGTGTCCCGCTGTATGAAGAGTCGGTAAGTGCCTGCTGCACATCCTCATCCAGCCAAAATTGTTGACCCTCCAAGGTCTATTTTAAGAGATCAAAGGCATGATAATTGAATCGGGTGAGATCAGGACTATAGGGTGGGAGCCCAAGTGTCTTCCACTTGAGTTTGTGTAACTTCTGCACTATGATATTTGCTAATGGGGATGTGTGTTATCATCAAGCAGCAGCACCTTTGTTGCACCAGTCCACAATGGTGCTTTTAAACAGACATGCTGCCCCATACATATTCTACATTCTCTGATGGATGTCAACCAGTGTTTATCCTTCAGCAGCAAAGAAAAGGATAACAGTATGTTGGTCTTGATCGGTCACATTTGGTAATAAAGCCACCTTAGTTCACATTTCTGCAATTAACCACATGCACATCAGAAAGACATGGAAGCCACACTAATCCCTTGCCCTCATGTTGGTACTTACACCTGCATCAGAGTTGCACTAAATTTAATATATGCTGCAGAACTGCCCTCAAACAGAAACTTTTTGATTGTCCCTTATATGTATACTGCATTAACAATAAAAAATCACCAAAGTGCTTAATATTATGCATGCTTACACCAGGTAAATATAATAAGGCAAACTGGAAAGAAAACTGCTTCTTTTAAAACAGCTGTTGCTTCCTCAGTTGTACTAAATAGTTGTTGTTTGTCTCCTATTGCTAGCTTAATGCTTATTTGAATAATCTGGTATTTTTCAAAGAAAACTTACCAACATCTGTAAATAATGAGTCCTGTTTAAAGTACAGTGTTACATGTCATGCAGATTTACAAAAAACACTGCAGCTTGTCATGTAGCTAAGAGGTCATTTCAGTTTTTGAATTTAGATAGACAATTAATAGGAAGAGTGGCTAATGAGATGTGTAATTAATTTTATTTTTCAGTGGTAAGAATGCCAGTTTCTTGATTTATGTTAGATGGGAGCTTTCTGAATACCTTCACAGTAAAGTACAAATCTCCACTCTAAACTGTAGACAAAATACATACGAAACTTAATTTTGTTTGGTTGCTTCTGCTTAACAAATGTGTAATTTATTCCGTCTTTGGTTAGCAACCAAATAAACAAGAACATTGTCATTAATTTTATGAAGTTAATTTGTGATAAATACAGAAAAAACAAATTACACTCTTCCTTTCTAGTGTGTGAACTATTTTGTTCATCAGGATCACAAGTTTTGTATAATTTTTGATAGCTATGATGCAAGAGACATGGACAGTGGACCTTTCGGGGAGGGAGGAGGTCCATCCCCCGATGTTGAAATACATGCTCGTGAGTTGCAGGGGGCAGAAGCTCTTATAAGTTTGAGACCAAATGTCAAGACGGGCATCAAGGCATATGCTGGACCAAAATGTAAACCTGAGGGAGAAGAGAATGCCAATCCCAACTCATCTTCATCAACAAATAAAACAGATATTGAACCAGGCATCATTCAATGCAGGCATGACTGATACTTATTCCTTAAACAATCAGGGAAGTTCCATTTCCCAGTCAGATATGATACCTCCGCTGTCGGAGATTAGTTCAATCAGAGTACAAGTATTGAGAGAAGTGCAAGTCTCTCAGAGAGAAACTACCAGTCCTCAAAATGTGTCGTCTATCAATGATCAAAATAAAACTAACATATATGAGGCTGACACTGCTGGTACTTTCTATGTGGTTGTCGAGGGAATCAATGGTAATGTTGGGTAATACCATTCCATGACTTTGGGAAAATTATTATTCACCTCAGAAACGGTATTTAAAAATAGTTATGAATCTCAAGGGTGTTGGGGAGAACAGAGTCTGCACTGATTCGCTACAGGGGAAACTGCCAATAAATTTATAGAAGACAATCCTGTGGGTGGGAACTAACAGGGCTGCTTATACCCACCGCCAGGGAGTTATAAGAAACATACATGCTAATCTGCGAAAGCTGGAGCTGGAGAAAGCCATTCAGTCCTCAAATCCCTGTGACTCATGTATGCAGCAGGTTCAAAAGACTAAATCACTTGGATACAGTAAGCAACTTCCTCGACAAACACGTGTTACCACATTCTCATCACAGTACTTACCAGAATATATTACAATCTGTGATGTGAGATGTGCAGTTAGGCCTTACATTCCTCTAGTTAGACAATTCTTCCATTTTCTAGGATATGGCCATTTAAGTATTCAGTGCCAGTCAGAGGTATGTTATAATAAATGTGGAGGTAACCCTGAGGAGTCAGCATGCGCAAGCCAAACTACATGCTGTGTACATTGCAAAAGCAATGACATGTCAACAGACAAAAATTGTCCAATGTATATAAAACAGTAAGACATTAAAAAAGCTTCAGCTGTCCTTCACATTTATTTCTAAGAAGCCGAAGAATATGTTAAACACAGACATATGCTTCAGTGGCCGGACACCAAAGTACAAGTAAACTTGACTGGGATAAGGAATTTCTTTCCCACAAAATACACAGCAAAGATTCACGATAATCATCCACCCTAACAGATCTGAGCCTACAAAACCTACACCAACTCCTACCCCCCTCTTTGCCAATATAAATTTACCTGCATACCCCATTACAGAAAATCCTTACGCTCTCCGGCTACCAGACACATGTCAACAACTTCTATGATGGGAGGACAAGAACTCTGCATTGATTGATAAGCTAGTATTTGGAATAATATATTTAATAACTCATTTAACCTCTTCCAATACGGGCAATGTAAGCAAGCAGAAATTTACAACATGGTTTCCTCAATTTTATCCAAGAAATAAAATGTGGTTCATAACTAGAGAGAAGCATCTTCTCACTTCAGGATTTAAGTGAGTTTGAACATGGTGTTATAGTCAGCGCATGAGCAAAGGGACATGGCATCTCCAACGTAGTGATTAAGTGGGGATTTTCCCATGTGACCATTTCACTAGTGTACCGTGAATATCAGGAATCTGGTGAAACGTCAAATCTCTGACATCACTGTGGCTGGAAAAAGATCCTGCAAGAACAGGACCAATGACGACTGAAGAGAATTGTTCAACATGACAGAAGTGCAACCCTTCCGCAAATTGCTGCGGATTTCAATGCTAGGCCATCAACAAGAGTTAGCGTGTGAACCATTCAACGAAACATCATCGATATGGGCCTTTGGAGCCAAAGGCCCAATCGTTTACCTTTGATGACTGCAAGACACAAAGCTTTATGCCTCGCCTGCGCCTGTCAACACCAACATTGGACTGTTGATGACAGGAAACATGTTCCCTGGTTGTATGAGTCTCATTTCAAATTGAATCGAGTTGACGGATGTGTACAGGTATGGAGACATGGACAATGCATGTCAGCATGGGACTGTTCAAGGGGTAGAGGCTCTGTAATGGTGTGGAGCATGTGCACCTGGAGTGATATGGAATCCCTGATATGCCTAGGTACAACTCTGACAGGTGACACATAAGCATCTGGCCTGATCACCTACATCCATTCATATCCATTGTGCATTCCGATGGACTTGGGCAATTCCAGCAGGACAATATGACACTTCACATGTCCAGAATTGCTACTGAGTGGCTCCAGGAACACTCTTCTGAGTTTAAACACTTCCTCTGGCCAGAAACTCCCCAGACATGAACATTATTGAGCATATCTGGGATGCACTGCAACGTCCTGTTCAGAAGAGATCTCCACCCACTCGTGCTCTTACGGATTTATCGACAGCCCTGCAGGATTCATGGTGTCAGTTCCCTGCAGCACTACTTCAGACATTAGTCGAGTCCATGCCATGTCGTGTTGCGGCACTTCTGCGTGCTCACAGGGGCCCTACACAATATTAGGCAGGTGTACCAGTTCCTTTGGCTCTTACCTATTAACACTTATCTATTAACACTTACCTATTAACATAATGTTAAATAGCTTTAAGATGAAACAGAATTAACAAGTGTCTTCAGCTGCTAATTTTGTGCTCATAATCTAACCGATTTTCCACTCACACATCTAAAAATTTTACATGCTGGTATTCATTAATTGCTACCCCTACTAACCATAAAGCAAACAAGTTAACTTGCAGGCAGACACTATTACAATACAAAAGAAACACACACACACACACACACACACACACACACACACACACACACACACAAAAAGAAAAAAAAAAATCTCCAGCAGTACAAGCCAGATGATTCGGGCCTGAGCTGCCGGGGTTGGCAGTCATGTGTGCATGAGGTGTGTTTGCTTTTGTGCACGAATCGTGAGTGTGTCTGCTTCTCTTTTTTGATGAAGGCTGTGGCCAAAAGCTTTGTGTAAGTGCCTTTTATTTGTATCTGTCTCCAACTTAACGTGTCTTCCTGAAGGTAAGTGGCCCTCATCTTTTCCTACATTCTTGATATTCCTCTGTGGAATTTCCACTGCTTGTTTTTTTAAAATTTTATGGTTAATCTAGGTGCTGTAAATCATCTGCAAACTTATTTCATCAGGAGCATTCATGAACTTATATCCTGCTCTGTCGAGTTGAGTCACATTTTGTGTCATTACCAAATACCAATATGACTGTGTGAATGCTAACAATGAGAAATCAGTGGTGTAAAGCAATGGCCCACAGATGAAACATGGAGGACTCTCTACTAGTCCATTCTGTACTAGTCTTTTGTGTTAATTAGGTGTGTGTGTGTGTGTGTGTGTGTGTGTGTGTGTGTGTATGTGTGTGTGTGTGTGTGTGGCAGAGAGAGAGAGAGAGAGAGAGAGAGAGAGAGAGAGAGAGAGAGAGAGAGAGATAATCAAAATACACACAAGAAATATTTTCCAAAAACAAGTAGCTGCTCTTTTACCATTAATACCAAGTGTTCCACATAATCTGTCACAAAGAATGACATTCACAAAAGTAGAATGAATCAAGGTATACGTTACTGCTGTTAACATTTCATTACCTGTGCTCTAATATTGACGAAGTTATATCACACATTTTTGATATCTCTTATGTTTGAATAAAATGTTATTTATGGACTGAGACAAATAAATCGAAACTGTCTACTAATGGCCACCTGCTAATTTGCCCTCAACTGTTCAACCCTGCACAACACAGGACCTGATTGAGGGAAACAACAAGGCCATCGGAGTTGCTACCTTCTGGAAATGCTGACCGGACACAGAACTGAATGACTATTTATGAGTACAAAGACAACTTAAAAAGACCATCAATTCTGTAATCACTATTAATAAGATGTTTTTATTCCTCAAATATAGGTTATCAAATAATTTTCAGGAATACCTAATAAGATCTGTTTTAGGGTTTCTTTTTCTTTAATTTTCAGGTATTTCATATTTTCTGTTGTATAAGTTAGTTAAAGGCCTTTGCACAAGAATATACAATGCCACACTGAACCCTAAAAAAGATGGAAAAGTATGCACAGATATTATTTGACTGTCTTGTATCATGGTTTTGTATAAGATAGTTTATGTGAAACTGAGTTTTATTGGCTTTTGTCTTTAGACAGCACCAATGCTCATGGATCAGAGAGTTATGAGGGTTGGAGCACTTGAGGCTGACTAGAATATCTGACATATGTAATGTACTGTGAAAGTGGCAACAATTAAAGTGATTCTGTTAATACAGTGAAGAATGTGCGATATGTAATCTTTGCAGTTAATTGTTATCATCATCATCATCATCATTTAAGACTGATTATGCCTTTCAGCGTTCAGTCTGGAGCATAGACCCCCTTATACAGTTCCTCCATGATCCCCTATTCAGTGCTAACATTGGTGCCTCTTCTGATGTTAAACCTATTACTTCAAAATCATTCTTAACCGAATCCAGGTACCTTCTCCTCGGTCTGCCCCGACTCCTCCTACCCTCTACTGCTGAATCCATGAGTCTCTTGGGTAACCTTGCTTCTCCCATGCGTGTAACATCACCCCACCATCTAAGCCTGTTCGCCCTGACTGCTACATCTATAGAGTTCATTCCCAGTTTCTCTTTGATTTCCTCATTGTGCACACCCTCCTGCCATTGTTCCCATCTACTAGTACCTGCAATCATCCTAGCTACTTTCATATCCGTAACCTCAACCTTGTTGATAAGGTAACCTGAATCCACCCAGCTTTCGCTCCCATACAACAAAGTCGGTCGAAAGATTGAACGGTGCACAGATAACTTAGTCTTGGTACTGACTTCCTTCTTGCAGAAGAGAGTAGATCGCAGCTGAGCGCTCACTGCATTAGCTTTGCTACATCTCGCTTCCAGTTCTTTCACTATGTTGCTATCCTGTGAGAATATGCATCCTAAGTACTTGAAACCGCCCACCTGTTCTAACTTTGTTCCTCCTATTTGGCACTCAATCCGTTTATATTTCTTTCCCACTGACATTACTTTCGTTTTGGAGATGCTAATCTTCATACCATGTCCTTACATTTCTGATCTAGCTCTGAAATATTACTTTGCAAACTTTCAATCGAATCTGCCATCACAACTAAGTCATCCGCATATGCAAGACTGCTTATTTTGTGTTCACATATCTTAATCTCACCCAGCCAGTCTATTGTTTTCCACATATGATCCATAAATAATATGAACAACAGTGGAGACAGTTCAAGCTGCAATAATTCACTTGTACTTGAATGTTTATAAGTAAACTTAATGAAATCGACTACTTTGATAAAAATGTGTTCTCTCCAATATTGGAAGCAGCTGCATGGTGTGGTACGTGTATATTATTTTATTTGGTGGATGTAGCACATTTACAAAGAAACATACACAGAGTATAAAATTGGTCATCATCAGCCATTTAACACTCTCTGTACCAGGCCTGTTTTATGTACCCGTCCCTAGAAATCAGGCAATTTTGCCAATATTTAAAAAAATCACTGCATAAAATCTACTTTTTGGATTGTGGCTAATTTGGTACCATTTTGAAGCTGCACTTTTCTCCTTTAATTATGTGCAAAAGAAACTACTTTGGAACGCACAGCTTTAAGGTAGAAATCACATAGATGTTTTTAAGAATTGAGAAAAGTCATGTGGATAAGAGAATGCAATTGTTATTTATTTTTAACTAATATTATGGCACTTAAAGTAGTAAAGGAGTTTTGCTATTTAGGGAGTAAAATAACCGATGATGGTCGAAGTAGAGAGGATATAAAATGTAGACTGGCAGTGGCAAGGAAAGCGTTTCTCAAGAAGAGGAATTTGTTAACATCAAGTATAGATTTAAGTGTCAGAAAGTCGTTTCTGAAAGTATTTGTATGGAGTGTAGCCATGTATGGAAGTGAAACATGGACGATAGCTAGTTTGGACAAGAAGAGAATAGAAGCTTTCGAAATGTGGTGCTACAGAAGAATGCTGAAGATAAGGTGGGTAGATCACGTAACTAATGAGGAGGTATTGAATAGGATTGGGGAGAAGAGAAGTTTGTGGCACAACTTGACTAGAAGAAGGGATCGGTTGGTAGGACATGTTTTGAGGCATCAAGGGATCACAAATTTAGCACTGGAGGGCAGTGTGGAGGGTAAAAATCGTAGAGGGAGACCAAGAGATGAATACACTAAGCAGATTCAGAAGGATGTAGGTTGCAGTAGATACTGGGAGATGAAGAAGCTTGCACAGGATAGAGTAGCATGGAGAGCTGCATCAAACCAGTCTCAGGACTGAAGACCACAACAACAACAACACATAACATCTTTCTGTCATTCTACAATATTTGCATGCAAATTTCACACAGAATCATATTGTTTTTTAGTGTGGAAAATTCTGAAGCAAGGTTCCAGGCAGAGTGAAACACCACACTGTTCACATTCATACCATGCCTCTTTGTGAGAAGCTTTGCCATTCTCTTTCTTGCTCCTGGCACTGCACACATGACACATATGGGCAGCATATTTCTTTGTAGTTGGAGGTACGTGCTGCAAAAAATGTCTTTTTGTTAGCCGGCCTGCAGTTCCTTCATTCCTTTGTATGACTTCAAGTGTATCATCTTCAACAAGCTGAGCTGCAAGCACTGTTATGAAGTCTGTTATTGTGGGTTTCTTGTTTTACACTGCATTGTATAGCCAAAAAGCATTTGATACTCCCATCAGCAGCAGATGGAAATATAATTTTCACCACCATTCCATAATTCTGTGCCAGAATGGATTGTACTGCAGGTGCTGGTCACCAATATCCACTCCAATTTTATTCAGATTGTAATCCAGTACCTGAAGTGGTTTCATTACTACAGGCCCATTTTTCTTAGTATGCGTACCAAATGTGGCCTGATGCCTTGTAGACAATGTATACACATCCCTCTTATCCTTCCACTTCATTACTAATACATTATCTTTACGCCGAAAAGATATTTCGCCCTTTCTCAGGTTATTAGATACTAAATCTATAGGTAATCCTTTCCTTCATTTGTTCACAGTACCAACAGCTCCAATACCTTTGTCAGCCAGTCGAAAAAGCTCTGGACTGGAATAAAATCAGTCTAAATACACAGTATGACCTTTATTCAGTATGCCGCTGTCAGACAGCAATTGCAATACAACAGCGGACGAAGGATTGTCAACAATATGCTTACCAGCATAAACTTCATAGTTTGCAACATATCCACTACTGGCTTCAGCAACAGCATAACCCTTCAGTCCATACTTATGAGGCTTATTTTACATGTAAACATGATAGCTCACTTGACCTCAAAATGGGCATATTCCTTCATCAATTGTCAGCTTTTCTGAGGGACGATATGCCTGGATACATCGCTCCTTCAAATTCTTATAATAAGGTAAAACTTTATAAAGTGGGTGAAATAGTTCCTCACCTGGTTTTTTTCTGTTTAGAATTGTCATCAAGATGCAAGCACAACAGTATCTGAGTAAAACACAAACGACTCATAACTTGGGGACAGAAGTTACAATGAAGAACAGGATTAGTGCTCCAGTGGTCCACAATTTTTGGCTTTCTTGAAATACACATGTAGAAAAGCATACCCAAGAAATGCCTCATCTCACTTGTAGTCACTGGCTTCCAGGAACTCAAAATTGAATTAGGCTTCGTGTTATTTCCTCTTCTTTTCTTCTGGATTGTCTGTGATGCATAAAAATTTGTCTGTATCTTGAGGTCTTTTACATCACTGTCAGTAAGGAACACTTTACTGAAATCCAGTACAGAACTTGAGTCATCAATATTCACTAGAATCTGCCTGTGTGTACTGTTGACCGGCAGGAGTAGGTAGGTGTCAAATTCAGTCCAGTCAACATCTTTTGGATATGGCACAGCCGCTGGATTTGAAGTAACACCTTCAACATCATTATTGTCTGCATTTGAAGACATGCTGTCATCGATCTCACTCTCTAAAAGGAACATCACATTATATGTAACTACATATATCTCTTACAGAAGACATGTTCAGCAGAAATGTGCGTACTGCACAATTACGAGCAGTGATATGCCGCTTAAAATTAGGAAATATGTACCTTCAAACACACCATTGCATTCAGAATCATCTGAATCACACTCTACAATATCCAGAGTGCTGCTATATTAATCAAATATGTGATTTCTGTGTCTGATAAACTGCACCAAGACATGATTACAAACATGAAACAACACGACATAAGGAAGACTGAGAATGCAAAGATAAATTTTAACATGAATTACAGTGCTGTAAACAACACTGCTGTGTCATCTATGGACGCATTTTGCTAATAAACATCATGTGGGACTAAACAGAATAAAATGATTTCTCCTAGCTCCATACAGTTTCCTAATCCTATACAGATAGTGCTGAAAATTTGTACTTTTGAATTTTTAATAGCTACAACTATAGTTGTAAGATTTATTATGAAAAACTTGTGGCGCATGCAATGTGTAATTGATGTACAAGTAGATTACCTCCTATTATCTATTGCAAGTGCCTCACATCCTTTGTCATAAATCTTTAAAAGTTTTGTCATTGTTATTAAAAATTCACAAGCACATTTTCACGACTGTCTAGGACTAGGAAAAGTTGTTTTATACTTTGTAGTCCAATTTAAAGATGTATTACATCTAAAATTTATTTAAATAGTTATTTTCTTCTTTTTAGTCTTGTACATGTGAAATTTCTCAATGGATTTTAAACATTTTGAAGAGATTATATTTTTTATTTACATAATTATTTGTATGTCTGTGCTAGCTTTTTACCCGTGGCATTGCCTGTATATGTGTATGTCATATTTACTGCACACATCTCCCCACCTCTCTGTCTACTTCCTCTGCCCATCTCACTCTCTGCTCAGCCATACCCATCCGCTTGCATACCGCCTGGTAAACATTCCCATACTACCCACACAAAACATCACTCCTGCAGGGTGCCCTTGATGTCAGGTATTAACAACCTTTTTCACCCTCACTTCCCCTTCCCCTTACAAAACAGACAAGAAAGCAAGTTAATATTGCATCGTCATTCATTTCTGAGCTCTGTTTAAAGTTTCAAGTCCTTAGCTGAATGGGAGGTTAGTTTAAAATCGAATGCAAAATTTGTACTGAAAATTTGTAGACAGACAGGCACGCAACTTAATAAAAATGTGTTAAAAAGGTAATATACGCTGATTGTTAACTTTTATTTTCAGACACATCAGAAGATTAATTTTGGAACCCTACTTAGTTTACCACATGCACTCTAGGTCACTTTTACTCTTCTCTTGATCTCTTTTCCTGTCCCTCCAGTCATTGCATTCAATGTTCTCAATAAAAACTCATCAAATGGTTCCATGACTACACATTAATTTGCACTATTTCCTTCTCAATGTGAGTTACATTATTTTACAGTTGATTATCAGTACTACTTTCAACCTTTTCTTATTACATTGTTCTATTCGTGCTGAAATTTATCTCCAGCTAAGGCAAAAAACATTATATTAGCAACAAAATGAAGGTATTCCATTGACATGCATTCCTTCTTTTCCCAATTTCAGAGTCTGAAAACATCCATTAAGACTGCTGAAAATGTCTGTAGTGATACTGAATTCCCTTTCCTGACATGTAGTCTAGTACTGAGATACACTACATGTCTCTCCTAAGAACATTTCTCTGGACTTTCAGCAGATGTTTGCAATTTTGTTTTTTTCAATATACATGAACAAGCCTGAACAAATACTGCTCACGGCCCGGGTCATAATATGAGGCATGATGGCCTAGGAGGAAATGGCCAACAAATACTTAGCAATCTTTTTGAACCTGTATGTTATTGACTGCGTCAGAGACTGATCATGAGATGTAATGTTATAGCCACAGAATTAGCAAATCTCAAAACAGATATTAATTTCAAGATTTTATGGTCTGGTATTTCCATATCCCTAACATGAAAATATCTAATTATTCATCATATATTCCTTCCCCAATTTTATCTATCTTATATTCTGGCTTGTGTAGCATTGCCTACCTGTTACTTCCATGCAAGAATTCTGATTATTCCTTAACATCTTCTAGTAATCATTAACACATATTGTTAAGCAGAATATTGCACAATGCCAAGTTTGGTTCATTCTACCAAACAAACACTTAAAGGTTCATTTAAAAAACATTTTGTTAGTAAAGAGAAGCAAACTGACATTTTCTCCTGGTACTGGGCATCACAAGAAACCATGATGGGGAGGAATTTGCTTAGGTGGTTCCATCTACAAACTGAAAAAGCAAAATAGCAAATATCTGCCAAAACAGAGTATAAAATGCAGCCAGTGATTCTTAAGAGTGACACCAGCTCTATTCTTCTGTATATTAACAAATACTGAATCAATGCTTCGTTTCTCAACAGCTCTCTGTTAGATTTGTTGAAACTGTGTCTAAAGTGTCCTCAAGATCTATGAAACCAAGACAAAGTGGTAATTCACAGTCATTGCTCCATTCTATTACTGTGTTCCTGACAAGCGAATGGTTGACTCTGATATATCTACTTTAAAAGCCAGATTTTTACTTTTTCTGGCAAAAGTTTCAAAGTCTGTTCATTGTGGTTGACAATGATTTTAGTTCATATCTTGAGACTGATAGGTCTATGTTTTTTTATTTATTTATTTACTGTGTCTCTTTTCTTATGAAGCAGAATAATTACAAACATGTTTAGTTTTGTGTAATTGTCTTTGTCTACAGATATTCTGTAAACAATTTTGCAGATTAATTTTGTATTGTTGAGAGCCCTGTGTAAATTATTTATGCTACTATGTATATATTTTCCCTATTTAATAACATTTCAAATTGTAAAACTAAGAAATCATACACTTTAATGCACGCAGCCAAGATATAATTATTCTTCAAAGACTTATAGTAAAATCTGTAATTGTTTTTGTTTTCATAATGTAGTAGACTTGAGAACCGCTTCTGGTAAGAAGTCTGAATGAAACTGAAACAGCTATTATGTATAATGGAATATGTGTCTCAACAAAGCACTTATAACCATTGGTTCTTCTGGATGTAATATTGTAGTGCTTAATGATGCAATAATGACATTACAATTCATACTATTTAGATGCATCAGATAATGCTCAAAAGAAATTATTCTCTCATTAGGGGTATATTTAAAATCAGCTTAGAATGAATAATTACAAGAATATAAACAGTTAAGAAAATATGTACATGAACTATAGTATTCTAAAATTATTTTTACACTTACATATTGTAACCAATGTGTCATGTTCAAAAATTGTCACAGATATTATCAACAAAAATTATAAACTGGAATTGCACACATTCTGAAATCCAACTTTGAACCACCCATTCGAATTTAGCTGTACTCGCTTATATGTAATCATAAAAGAAAAAAAATAATTTAGTTCACAACTGAGTGTTCATACTTCTAACAGAGCTCCACATTAGTCTTCACTAATAGCAGTCAAGTGACAAGTTCCTCCAATATACTCAAGATGGATGTTCAGTAATGAGAGTTGTATGACACCTGGGAAAAAACAAAAAGAAATGGAAACAAACAATTATAAGACTGTAGTTATTTTGAGCCAATAAATTTTTTTATATAAAATACATCTGGGAAGAAACAAAAAGAAATGTAGACTGTAGTTATTTTGAGAAAATAATTTTTTTTATATAAAATACTGAGACATTATTGTCTTAATAATAATAATTATAATGTGACTCTTCAAGCTTTCCTGGCAGATTTGTTGTAAATAGTCTTCACGGGTTTGCTGCCGGATTATGTTGTGCAAATTCCACAATATTTCCTGGGAGCAACTGTCCGACATCTTCAGGTGGTTCAAACTTGCTGGTGGCTAGGTACGACTGACAGTATCTGTATGTCGATGACCCCATTTCTAGAACAGGTGCGCGAAGAATGCGCAAGTATGGAAATCACATATGCAAAATGATTTGCAGAAAGATGGTGCCATACTCGAACACCCTCTGCCGAAAATCGCAGAGTGGCTGTCCTGCATGTGTGCTGTGTTTACTAACAGTGCAGCCAGACATTAGTCACTAATAATGTTACCAATGTTAAGACGGGTCTGTTATAAAAAATTCTTGCTTTTCATGTCGTGACTTAATAGCAGCCAATGCAGGATTCCAGGCTGTGCTCAGTTGAAATCCCGCATCCCTGGTGGTGAGATTATCAGCTGTACAGATAGGTTTCTCAGTTTTGCTGATGATTGAAAGCCACACTTAATGCCATATAATGGAAGGAAAGCAGATGGAACCTTGGGACACAGCATCTACTGCAAGCCACTGCATATCTGCAGGCCACAAGCTGCTATCATCCTGCACAATGCAGTAGTGCATTACATATGTTAGTTCACAGAGCACAAGTGGTATCAGATCCTGAGAGCCTGTCGAGTGAAATATAACATTTGAAGACAGTGTTCCGACAAAACGGTTATTCTGAGAGACAGATACATAATGCATTCAGGCGCAGGCGAGTTCAATCTATGGAGCAGAATGAAGATACGAAGACACCCACCACTTTGGCCTCTTTGCCGTATTTTGATGCCATGTCGTCAAGAATCGGAAGAGTTCTCGGAAGATACGGAATTAAGTGTGTTTTTCAACCATCTGCAAAACTGAGAAACCTGTTGGGTTCGGTTAAGGATGATCTTGGACTGAAGAAATGTGGTGTGAACGAGATACCTTGTCAGTGTGGGACAGCGTATATAGGCCAGACATGCCGCACAGTACATTCTGCGATGAACATCGGCGTCATACACGCCTTCGTCAACCGGAAAAGTCTGCAATTGTGGAACACTGCCTGAATACAGGACATCATACGATTTATGAAGAGACAGAAGTTTTATCCCCAGCATCATCTTTCTGGGACTGCATCATTAAGGAAATAATACACATCCGTACAGCTCATCAACAAGGACATGGGATTTCAACTGAACACAGCCTGGAACTCTGCATTGGCTGCTATTAAACCATGACGTGAAAATCAAGATTTTTTGATAACAGACCCATCATAACAATTGTCTAGTAAGGTTTTTTAGTGAGTAAAATCTGGCTGCACTGTTAGTAAACACAGCGTACAGCGCACATGCAGGAGAGCCACTCTGCGATTTTCGACAGAGCGTGTTTGAGTATGGCACCATCTATCTGCAAATCATTGCATATGCATGACTTCCACACCTGTACATTCTTTGTGCACGCGTGTTCTAGAAACAGGGTATCAATGTGTGGATACCGTCAGTTGTACCTAGCAATCAGCAAGGGTGAACCACCTGAAGATGTCGGACAGTTGCTCCAAGGAAATATTGTGGAATTTGCACAACATGATATGGTGGCAAACACTTGAAGACTATTTACAACAACAACACTAATAATATAAAAAACATACCAAATACATGATATGGAGGGCTACCCAAAACAAATTAGAATCACTCTATCACACATTTTGTATTTTACAGAACATACACAAAACTTAAACTTTATGGCTGATTAAAACTGTGTGCTGGACTGAGACTCAAACTCAGGGCCTTTGCCTTCTGTAGGCCAGTGCTCTACGGACCGAGCTACCCAGTCACAACTCATGATCAATCCTCACAGCTTTACTTCAGCCAGTACCTCATCTCCTAGCTTTCTTTCCCGTGAAAGGCAAAGGTCCCAAGTTCAAGTCTTAGTCTGACACACAGTTTTAATTGGGCAAGAAGTTTCATATCAGCATAAACTTTGCTGCAGAGTGAAAATGCCATTCTGGAAACATCCCCCAGGCTGTGGCTGAGCCAGGTCTCCACAATATCCTTTCTTCTATGACTGCTACTTTTACAAGTTTCACAGGAGAATTTCTGTGGAGTTTGGAAGGTAGGAGACAAGGTACTCATGGAAGTAAAGTTGTGAGGACAGGTCATGAATAGTGCTTGGGTAGCTCAGTCAGTAGAGAACTTTCCCGCAAATGACTAAGGTCCTGAGTTCAAGCCTCAGTCTGGCACACAGTTTTAATCTGGCAGTAGTTTCATATCAGTGCTCACTCCACTGCAGAGTGAAAATGTCATTCTGATATACAAAACTGCATCACCTTGAAAATACTGTCCATTGGAACTATTTCAGTTGTCCAGTTGTGACGCTCTATTAAATGATGGAATGTCTGAGATGTAATATGACTGTTATGCTCTATTGAGGGAAACAGGTTTATAAAGTCGCTTGTAATTGAAGAGCACAAGGCAAAAATAATGATAGTCAATTTTTTCTCATTTTCAGGTTAGGACAGGAATTTGTAGCTCAAATACGGCCGAATTTGTAGGGGCGGTGTACACGGCAAGAATGCTGGCTGTTACTAAATTATTTGCCATTTTATTTTTGTTGTGCACAGTAAAACCAATGAATGTCATCTGTGTTCACGGCACATATGATGAGAGTCATTTCGTAAGGTTAGCGAAACCTGCTTGATCAGGAGTTCAACGTGCTGTCTTCATTCTTTTGTTTACTTTGTGTTTGTGATTAGAAAGTTGCCAAAGTTTATAGCTTTGTGTTCTTGGTAGTAGTTTCTGTGAAAATGAGTGAATTAATTGAGTCAAGTGTGGATGAAGATTGTGAAAATGGCAGTAAACCTAGCACAAAGAAGAGAAAATCCCATGGAAGGGTAAGAGATTTGATGAAAAAATTAAAGTGTGTACTCACGAAACTGGGCCCGATTGCAGATGTAAAAGACTACAGTGTTTTGATAGAGTTTGTGAAAGTGAAAAAAAAGATTAATTTCTCATTTTAATAGTTTAGAATCTAATGATGCTCAGTCCACATACTTGGCCGGGCTTATCAATGTTTATCACGTCAAAAATCGCAGACCAAGAAAGCCTGAAAATGAATCATGTTTTAATGATAAGAGCTACACCTACAAAGTAAGAATAAAGGATGGTGATAATTTTATTGACACCCCTGTGTGTTATAAAGCATTTTTGTCTATTTTTGGTGTAACGGGGAGAAGGGTTCAAGCTATTCAAACGAGTCTGAAAGAAACAGGCGAACCCCCAACAGACAAGACAAGAAAGTATGACCACAAACATTG
The DNA here is from genome assembly GCF_023864275.1 of Schistocerca cancellata. Lineage (NCBI taxonomy): Eukaryota > Metazoa > Arthropoda > Insecta > Orthoptera > Acrididae > Schistocerca > Schistocerca cancellata. The sequence goes on from NC_064632.1 coordinate 184,479,429, forward strand.
TAGGACCTCAGAAGAAGTTAAGCAAAGTGTCATTGTCCACATTGCATTGTTTAAGTGCCGTACAAGCCATTATAGTTTTTATAAAACTAAAAAAACATACTTGCCAGGCACTTTAAATTTGAAAAAAAAAAAAAATGTACACATTGTACAAGACAGGTAGGCCTAGTGGTAATATTGTGTCCTATGAATATTATAGACAGATATTCGTATCCAAGTTTAACGTAGCTTTCGGATATCCCAGAAGCAACACCTGCAGTACATGTGACGGGTAGCAAGCAGAAATGAAAGCTCTAAACCTCCAGCTGGAACAGAATAATGATGACAAGGAAAAAGCAAATATTTTAAGCAGCATTAAGACAACACAATGTGAGAATGAACTACACTTGAGGAAAGCTAACATGTTTTATGACACAAAGAGAAAATATAGGAAAATTTCAAGGAAAAAGGAGCATACTGAGGCACTTACCATCGATTTTCAAAAAAATTTAAGCTTACCTAATTTGACCACAAATGACGTTTACTACCGTTGTCAATTGTCATTGTATTTGTTCAATGTCTACAGCCTATCTAGTGGAAATCCAACATTTTTTGCTTACTATAGTATAATAAAATAATGAAATAGATGATAATAATATGCGTGGCTTCTTAAAATGTATTGAATTAATGAGATTAATTTTTCGGCGTGAATGACAAGCACAATAAGCTGAGCTGTGCCTGGAAATAAGTCCGTATTAGTTCATATTATTTTGCAGGGCGGAGTAGTTTCTTTCTCCGCTGTAGATTTGTGCTTACCATTCTTTATAATACTATGTTTGGTCGCCGCGTTCACCTTTGAAGTCTTGACCGTGTTCCTATTAAGCTTATCGGATCTTCGTAATTTTCCAAAGTACACAGGTGGGCTTCAGTGGTTGTAATTATTGCACTATTTGAAATAACAACTCACACGACCTTTCTGTTAATAAAACAATACTGTATTTTTCTGAACGGTGCACATATAAAATCCACACTCCTCACTTATTCATAGCGACCCCAAAATGGCGGTCTACAATTACTCGCTAAAATATTGACGTGCTTCTCACTCTTTCACTAGCCGAGCGCGAATCCCTCCTTGCTCCTACCGGTACCAGAAAAAATCCTCTGTTTATTAACAACTGAAAGTCAAAAAATACATGACGGTAGGCATAGGCTCTATGATGGGCTACCGCTTCATCTTGTCTCTTTGCCTTTAAGGAAGACAAAAACATAAAGAAAATGCAAAAGGTTTATCACATTACCCAGAAACAGAAGGAGGTAAAGGTGCAGACGAAGTAGTATCAATGTTGCACTATTATGTCTTCACCAAGTTACAGTCCAATGTCAAAAACTTGTACATATTTTGCGATTCTTGTAGTGGACAGAACAAGAACTACACCATGTTTCGCTTCTGCCATTATGTGGTACAAATCCTAAAAAAACTAGACTGCATAACAATCATATTCCCTATTCGCGGCCACTCTTACCTAGAATGCGATAGAGATATGGCCCTGATAAACGGCAAATTTCCTATTAGACCTATTTAGAAAATGGACTGCTTTTTTGGAAAATCACTATCACAAGAAATGCCCATTTGCTACATGACCAATTCGTGAAATAAAATTTTCAAAAGACCATTGCAGGTTAGTTGAACACAGATCATCTTACACTGGGTACTTTCTTATGTCACCGATCCTAACACAACACCAACTTACGAAGCTTTCAAGAGAGACAGAAGACCATGGTGATAATATGTCCTTCTCTTTACCATGAATTCTGCGTGAAGATAAGAGAAAATAACTCATCCCTTTAACTTTGCTTTCATATATCAATAATCTATACACCTATAATGAGTTATAGAATAACATCTCATAACAATAGCGTAACCTTGAAAGTAGTGAAAACTTATCAGTTCAAATTGTTCAAATGGCTCTGAGTACTATGGGACTCAACATCTTAGGTCATAAGTCCCCTAGAACTTAGAACTACTTAAACCTAACTAACCTAAGGACATCACACACAGCCATGCCCGACGCAGGATTCGAACCTGTGACCGTAGCAGTCCCGCGCTTCCGGACTGCAGCGCCAGAACCGCTAGACCACCACGGCCGGCAAAACTTATCAGTACAGGAAATATTTTTGCCATTATTGCAACAGATATTTAGTTAGGTTATTAGTTAAATTCATAATACGGTACGTAAGTAGGTAGGTTACTATTTTATGACAAAACCACCAGCAAGTTCCCTTGTTTTAGCCCAAAAGTTTCCTTATTTCCAGATCTGATTAAAGTAAAACCTGAAAAGTACCAAGGCCTGCAGCACCTGAAGCAGTTTTGCAGTCCATCTGCTCAAAAGTACTTTGAAGAACTTCCTCATTGACAAACATAAGTTGTAAGTAACAGTATTAAAATAAAATCTATATGGGCCTAATGTGTTAAAATCAAGAATATTATAAATTTTATAAAATAAACAGTAAACGGAATCTGTTTACAGGTTACAAGATCCACTGAAGAAGCACAGAAAGATAGTAGACTTTCATCGTTTTTACCAAGTTTTTTATGACTACCATCACTTTTACCACATTTTTTGTGTACTTATTTAAGTTCTTAATTAATAAAGCACCTTAAAATTGAAAATGTGTTTGTTGTATTACATTTATTACCTAAACAAATAGATATAGAAAAATAAAAATGTTGTTGTGATAATTATACAGCGAACATTTATGATGTATGAGAGACTAGAGCAGAAAATTCGTCGTCCTGAAAAGTTACAAAAAAGTGACTATTGTCATTTTTGCCTAGTGCTCTTCAATTATCAAACAGACAAAGCAAATTGGAACATGTATTTCCCACTAATATAAACATAATTCATCCATCAGAAAATGAAACTTGAAGCTGCCATAAATTTTTATGTCACTGTAACGTGGACATATAACTGAATATCTATCCCCACAGAGAGATTTGCTTCCTTTCAAGTGATACTGCTGTACCTATGTATTGTTTAATCTTCACAATTTCAATGCCACCTACAACCAGACGAGAATGTCCCAATATCATTTGAGATCAAATTAGTGTATTTTTACAGTTCTTAAAAAAAAAAAAAAAAAAAAAAAAAAAAAAACCTCTCTCTCTCTTTAAAAGCAGACAGGTACGATGAAAAGATTGCCAAACAAGTCAGCATTCAGCCACAAGGCCTTCTTCTGAATTAGACAACACACACACACACACACACACACACACACACACACACACACACACACGGCCACTGTCTCTGGGTGAGGCCAGACTGAGTAGAGTCTGGCCTCAGCAGTGGCCATGTGTTTGTGAGTTGTGTGTGAATGTGTGTGCGTATGCTGTCTAATTCAGAAGAAGGCCTTTTGGCTGAAAGCCAACTTTTTTAACACAATTTTTCTTGTGCCTGTCTGTGACTCATCATCTCCACTATACGGTGAACAGCAATCTATCCATTTCATAATATTGTCATCATTCCATCCTGGATTTTCCATTGTTTGATTGTGATTTAATCATCAAATGTACCAGCTGTGTGAAATGGTTCAGGCTGTCTGGTATGTACACCAAATGTCAACTTGGAAAAGGTTTTCTGAGACTGCAGTTGTGCGTGTTGAGTTGCGTTTGCATCAGTGAGTGAGTGAGTGTGTGTGAGTGTGTGTGTGATCTATTTTTGATGAAGGCTTTACTGGTCGAAAGCTTTATTTGTGACAGTCTTTTTGTTGTGCCTATCTGCGACTCAGCATCTCCGCTATATGGTGGGTAGCAACTTTACTTTTCATAATATTGTTACATTCCATCATGCATTTTCCATTATTTGAAAAAAGAAAATTTATACTTTATAGTGTGATAGGAAATTTTTGTTTCACTCATCTTGAAAATACATCCTTTTACACTCTGATTTATTTAAGGAATCAGAAAAGAGACGCAGGTGGGAAATTCCAGATCTAGCAAGTACTGCAGACTTGAAACAACTGTCAATTTTGTTTTTGCCCCATAACGGCCTGATACTCAATGCTGTTTGACTGGGAGCATAGTCCTGTTAAAGCAGCTACACTCTATGGCCATAATGCGGACTGTTTTTTTTTAATGTGATGCCTAATATAATAACTGTTTCAACACTTCAGAATAATAATGCTGATTAGCTGCAGTACCTAGCACATGTAAATCATTATGCATTACCGCCTTCAAGTCAAAAATGCAAACTGAAGTCATTTTTTCATTGGTTTTCACCTGTTCAGTCTTATAGCAGTTAGAGTGTTGCTAGATTTAGGTGTTGGTTAGTATAATAGTTTCATGTTTTATGGATCTTACACACAATAAATTGTAATGATATGGAACGAGACATTTTACATTGACACTGCAAATTAATTTGTAAATGTGGCTATATGCTGAACATTTATAAGGTATTATTATTATTATTATTATTATTATTATTATTATTAGTCGCAAAGCTCCCAGAGAGGAAGATGCTAAGTAAAGCTGGTTCATTTTCTGTTCTTGTTCTTTTTATTTGCCCACCAGTTTTTCATTGTTTGCGAGAATTTAGCTCTTCTTTCTTCGCTCCATTTTGTTCCAGTTCTTCAGACTTTTATCTCTGGTTTAACCTAACATTTTTCTACTTTTATTCTAAAATTGTTCCTTATGTCTATTTCTTCTTTGGTGATTCTGGCTAGTTCCAGGTCTTTTTTTAACATTTTGGATCCATTCTCCTCCATTAGTGAGGGAATCTACATATTTTACTATTCTTTTTGTTAGTCTGTGTTCGAGAAGTATCATTATGTTGCCATAGAATTTGAGGCGTCTTTTCCTCATGTCTGTCTCTACGTTAGAATATTCTTCAATTTTGGACGTTTTCTGTAGTCTCCATCCATTCTCGGTCCATCTTGGTCCCAAAATTTTCCTAACTATTTTTCTTTCTTCTTTCTTTATATTTTCTATATTAGTTTTCCTGTTTAGTGCCAAGGTTTTGCTGGCATATAACATTGATGGTTTAATTACTGTTCTGGAATGTCTAATTTCGGCTTTCAAAGATAGCATTTTTTATTATAGAGGTTTTGCACAAATCCTAAACCTTTACGAGCTTTTTGTATTCTTTCTTGTTGTGCAAATTTTTCAGAGTTAATTTCTCCTAGATATTTAAAGTGCGATACTCTGTTAACTTCCCTGTATTTGGTTAGTAATCTGAAAATTTCTAAATATGTTGTTGTAAACACTGTCTTTTCAAATGATATCTGCAGGCCGACTTTCTCTGCGCATTCTTTTAGAGTTTTTATCTGTTTTATAGCCATTTTATTATTATTATTATTATTAAATGCACAGACCTGAGTTATCAATTCCTAACAACCACCCCTTACATGTTACAATGATGGAAATTATTCTACAGAATAGATGGTGTTATACACACCTGATTTTTATGGCTGATTTTCCAAACAGGTAACAACTTGATTTTAATATCATGCTATACACGGCAATAACTGTAAATTCCCCAAATATGAGAAACAGCATTTAAAAAACACGGACTTTGACCTATTTAGTTTTTATTGAGAGGGACAGATGATCGAATGATTGAAACGGTGTGTAGGAGAGGTCCTTGTGAAAGCAGCTGTCATTACTAACCTGCAGTCACAGAAAGGCAATTTCTTTGCTTTTGGATATTTCCACATATTCAGTCACCTCTGACAAACAAACCATCCTATCCATAATTTCATGGTAAATCCTTCTGATTTGATGAGGTCTGCAGCATGCACTGTTACTAGTAGATCCAACTGACAAACTTACCAAACAATTCTTAATATTGACTGTATCTCACAAGGGAGATGAATACAGCTACGACAAGGACTGGCAGGAAAAGCCACAGCGGTGCCATTACCCAGTACACTGACAGCTGCCAAGAAGGGTACTCCAGAGCCAAACAGAGAACAACCTGGGCTGTCATTTTCAGTGTAACGGCTGCAACCGACCATGCACGTGTTGCTGCCGCTCTCCCACCACAGTGGCCCTGTAGGGAAATAAATGCATGTACTGAAACAACTCTTAAGGCTTTTTACTGTGCTTTCTTAAAACTGATCAACAAGGTAAAAAAATATCTTTTAATATTTTAAATCTGACACTACTTTGTTCAGCATCATACTAATTTTGATCAGTTCCTCATGGTGCCATTGGAGAATGCTATGAAAGGACTGTGAATGAAGTAATGTGGAAAGCAGGCACATGGCAACATTGAGTGGGGGGAGGGGGAGGGAGGGAGGGAGGGGGAGGGGGGGGAGATAGAGGGGGGAGACTGGTTGGTCAGATTGGAGAAGGGACCGAACTACACGGTCATCAGTCCCTCCGACCTTGGAATAACTAAAACAGATAAAACCTCACACTGTAAGAGGGAACTGCAACGGCCATAAAATTACAAACGATTGACAGAGAAGGAAGGAAGAAGGCAGAAGAAGAGAGGATGGAAAGAAAGTGATGAATGACAGGAGCACAAAGGGTGAAGCACAAGTAGCCAAGATAGACAGACAAAATAAAACAAATCACATAAGGAAAGGAGTGGGAAGGCAGAGGGCACAGGTGAACGACCAAGACCAGTCGAAGCCAGTCCAATCGGGGCAAAGGGGCCAGCAAGATAGCCTGCCATCCCCTCCACCCACCAATAAGGTTGAAGGTCCCACCCTTAAATAAAACTATAAAAACCCCCATCACGAAGAAACCATAAAACAAGATCAGCCACTTAGGCATTGTCAGCTAATGCCAGGGGTAGCGAGTCAGGACAGCTAAGAGTCTGTCGCAGGGCGGTTAAGTTGGGACAGTCCAGTAAGAGGTGAACGACAGTCAACATCGACCCACAACAACACAGAGGGGTGTCCTCACGATGGAGGAGATAACCATGAGTCAGCCAAGTATGGCCAATGCGGAGCCGGAAAAGGACGACAGAGGCCTTACGAGAGGCCCGTAAGGAGGACCGCCACATAGTTGTAGAATCCTTTATCGTAGTCAATTTAGCCAGTCGATTGGCAAGTTCATTGCCAGGGATCCCAACATGGCCTGAGGTCCAAATGAAAACCACTGAGCATCCATGTTGATCAAGGAGAGAAAGGGAGTCCTGGATAACTATGACCAACGGGTGGTGAGGTAAGCACTGGCCAATAGTTTGCAAACTGCTCAAGTCACTACAGATAGTGAAGGACAGTCCTGAGCAAAGTGGACAAGGTCCAGTGCATGTAAGATGGCTACCAATTCTGCACAGCAACCATTGTGCCTTCACTTCTGAACCCTGGAATGAACTGAGGAGACAGAAGACTTGGTGGTGAAGGGCGTCCGGAGTGACAGAATTCTTTGAATTAATGGAGAGATCAAGACAGATCTATGGCCGAGAGACGCAACACGGAGGGGTACATGCATGAGCAGAGAAAAGAGGTGGTAAAGGGAAGTGCTAGAGCTCAGAAAAGATTGATTGAATGTGGGCAGCCATGGTAAGCCCACATCGTGTTCACCGCCACGGGAGGTTGATCTCCGTATCTGGATAAAGGAGACCACAATTAGGGTGCTTTGGGGAGCAGCGAATGCGGAGCACATAAGATATCAACTGTTGTTGGCACAAAACTCACAGTGGTGTAATCCCCGCCTCTGTGAGAACGCTAATCACGGGACTACTCCAGAAGGCACCAAACGCAAGTCATAACCCACAATGGTGGATGGGGTCTAATATCTGCAATGTCAAAAGTGACGCAGAACCATAGACAGGACTACAATAGTCTAAACGAGACTGGACTAGTGCTTTGTACAGTCGCAGTAGAATGGAGTGGTCTGCACCCCAGGTGGTATTGCACAGACATCTAAGAACATTGAGATGTGACCAGCACGTCCTCTTCAGCTGGTGAAGATGAGGGAGCCATGTCAACCAGGCATCGAAGACCACACCCAAGAAGCAATGGGTGTCCACCATCTCGAGGGATTGGCCATCAAGGAACAATTCCGGATGGGGATGGACTGTACGGCGATGGCAGAAATGCATGACACACAACTTGGCTGCCGATAACTGAAAACCATGGGAGAGAGCCCAAGATTGCACAAAGAGGGGGGCACTGTTGGCCCAGCAGCCACCACCAGTCCATTAATGGCTACGAGAAAGAGAGGGACGCTCAGCATGGAACCCTGTGGAACCCCATTTTCTTGCTGATGGGAAGTGCTGTAGGAGGAACCAATTTGGACTCGGAAAGAGCGACATGAAAGAAAGTTATGGATAAAAATGGTAGAGTGCTACGAAGGCCTCATTTGTGAAGGGTGGTGAGGATGTGGTGACGCCAGGTGGTGTCGTAGTCTTTATGCAGTTCAAAGAAGACAGCAATGAGGTGTTGCCGATGTGCAAAAACTGACCAGATAGCAGACTCCAGGTGGACCAAGTTATACACCGTAGAGCGGCCACAGTGAAAACCACCTCGAGTTGATGACAAAAGGTCGCAGGATTCAAGGATCCAAAACAACAGCCGACTCACCATGTGTTCAAGGAGCTTGCAGAGGGTGTTGGTAAGCCTAATTGGACGGTAGCTATCCAACTGAAGACGTGGCTTCCCAGGCTTCAACACCAGAATAACAATGCTTTCCTGCCACTGGGTAGGAAATACCACCTCACTTCACAGATGGCTGAAAAGGGTCAGTATACGACAGTGACCAGCCTCCGATAAGTGTTAAGAGTATTTGGTTATGCATCTGATCCGGTCCAGGAGCTGTGCCAGGACAAAGGAGGAGGGCACTGGCAAATTCCCCCTCGCTAAATAGGGCATTATAAGGCTCCAAGAAGCAAGCAGCGAAAGACAAAGGCAGTCGTTCCAAGCCTCTTTCAGGAGCAGGAACGTGGGCAGATACCGAGTCGATACAGAAGCTTGGGCAAAGTGTTGAGCGAAATGCTCTGCGACAAAGTCCGGATGGGTAAGAACAACACCAAGCACAGAACCTTCTGCAATTTTGGTGGGAGGACGATGGCCAAAAATTCGCCTGAGTTTCGCCCAGACTTGTGAAGAGGGGGTGTGCGGTCATATGGCAGCCACATATCATTCCCAGCAAATTTGTTTCTGAAATCTGATTAGGTAACAGGCCCGGGCATTGAATCGTTTAAAGACCAGAAGGAGAACAGTAGAAGGGTGCCACTTGAAGTGTTGAAGAGCATGGCAGCGGTCTTTTATGGCTGCAGCAATTTCTGGAGTACACCAAGGGACCATCTTCTGACGGGGGGGGAATCCAAGGAAGAAGGGATGGCTGAAACAGCTGCAGAAAGAATGGTGGCAGTTAAAGTCTGTGTAGACTCATCAATACTGCTGTGTGGTAGTACCGGGTGGGGGAAGGGGGGAGGGGATGGGAGGATGGTAGCAGAGGAGAAGGATCCCCAATGGAGGGAAGAAGGCCGGGACTGCAGATGGAGAGGTCAATGGCAGAGAGAGTACTGTGTGCCACACTAAAGTGTATAGGAGTGCCGGTGCTTAGTAGACAGAGCTCAAGCCCTGCCAGAACAGCTTCAACTGTCCTGCCCAGGGCAGTAGTTGTGTGACTACCCCAAAGACAGTTGTGGGCATTGAAGTCCCCTAGAAGCAGGAAGGGAGAAGGGAGTTGTTGACGAAGGGTGGTTAGGGCAAGGGATGTGGGTGGCCTGTCAGGCGGGAGATAGATATTACAGATTGTGACTGGAGTGGCCAGATGGAACCTGGCAGCAATTGCCTCCAGAGTGGTATGGAGGGGAACCCATTTACTAACAATGTCCTTGTGGACCAAGGTGCAAACACCACCAGAAGTCCGCAAGGGGCCAATGTGGTTCCGACAGAAAGCATGGAACCCATGAAGGGTGGGTGCGTAAGAACTGACAAAATGGGTCTCCCAGAGAGCAATGCATGCAGCAGAGTAGGAGGAAAGAAGGGGCTGCAACTCCAGGAGGTGACGCAAATATCCATTACAACTCCACTGGGGGATTCTCAAGCTGGAGTCCAAATGGGAAGCGAACGGACCGGAGCCAGTCACGCCGCTGAGTCACCATCCGTCACCGATAAGGATGGGGTAATGTCCATATAGGTGGGGTCAGACTCTGTTGGTTCATTGGCTGGAGGAGGGGAAGGCAGCACCTCAGGGGGTACCAGAGGGGCCTTGCCCTTGTTCTTGTGTTTCTGCTTCTTCTCTTGGGAAGGAAGAGAAGGGCAGACTGCAGCGAGGTCGGGCACGGAATTACACCCGGCAATCCTGGCGTCCACCGGCTGAGGATCGTGCGGCCGATGTGGAGCTGCAGATCACCTGTCAGGGGGGGTGCCAAGAAGAGGAGTCCCAGGAGGGATTTCCAGTACTGGCGGCTGCCGAAGAAGAGGAGCGCTTCTCTGGTGGGGGAGGGGGAGCAGCACTCGAAGAGGTGGGTATGGGTACTGATTGGGAGGGGAAAGGAGAGTGGGAGAGGGAGGGTGAAGCGAAAGGTGTGGGGTGAATGGGGCAGGGCTGGGAAGAGGAGGGGGAATGGACGTGACTGAAGCAAAAGTAGAAGTTATAGGCACAGGATGGAGCTGGTCATACTTTCGACAAGCCTCAGTGTAGATACGTCGATCTAAGGTCTTGTACTCTTGAATCTGTCGTTCTTTCACATACACCGGGCATGCTGGTGAGCATGGAGGATGCTCCGCATTACAATTTACGCACACTACCCTCATAGTGGGGGCCCCCACAGTCACCGAAGAGCAGATCATTGGTGCAGCGGGAATACATATGTCCAAACAGTAAGCATTTAAAGCATTTCATCGGTGGTGGAATGTAAGGTTTTACATCACACTAATACACCATCACCTTTACCTTCTCTGGGAGGCTATCCCCCTTGAAGGCTAGGATAAAGGTGCCTGTATCGGTGTGATTGTTTTTAGGGCCTCGTTGTACACGGCGGATAAATCGAACTCCTCACCGCTGGAGGTTTGCATGGAGCTCCTCGTCAGTTTGGAGTAGAAGATCCCTGTGCAAAATGATGCCATGTACCAAATTCAAAGATTGGTGGGGTGCGATGGAGACTGGGATGTCACTGAGATGGTCACAAGCACACAGGGCTTCAGATTGGGCAGCAGATGATGCCTTGATGAGCAAAGAACTGGACTGCATTTTAGTCGAGGATTCCACTTCACCATACTTATATTCTCCATGAAAAACAAAGGCTTGGTTGTGGAAAAACTTTCACCATCTGTCCTGGTACAAACCAGGTACCGAGGGAAAGTTGTCAACCCAATCTGGCGAGCTTGACCCTCTTCCCAGAGGGAGGCCCGGGAGGGGAAGGCAGAAGGATCAGAAGAAATAGTGTCATCTCTTCTATCACTCTAAGAGACGGCCACAGAATGGCCAGGATGTGGACACTTTTGTCGCTTCATGTGCAAGGCATCTGCCGTAGTACCACTCTCTCCGACCAGGGGCTCACCCCTTGAGCACCATCCAGCCACAGCAAGGGCTGCCTGGCACAGCGGCCATTGCCGGGAGTTCTGATGCCCCAAAGTGATGAGCATCGACTCCTTGGCATACATGAGGCGTTAACAGCTCAGGTACTAGCAGTGTGATCCCTGTGTTGTCAGGGGGCTCAGCCAAGAGGGTACTTAACAGCCCCACCACATGCACTGGCTACCGTGCTGGTGACCTAGCAGGAAGGGGACCAGGTTGCAAGGGCAAAAGGAAGGGGAGGGGGAGAGGAGCCTGCGCCATGGAAGCTAGGTTGGGAGTTCATCCCCAAATGGCTCACACTGACCGGAAAATTTTGGAAATGGAGATCAAACCCCTAGGGGACCAAAAACGCCGAAAAGGAGATGGAAACAGCAAACTAAACAATAGCACATACTAAAAACAAAGCTGTACTAAAAACAAAGCTGTGAGTATAGCCAGGTCGATATAAAGAAGTCCACCAAAAGGGAAGGGAGGGGGCTGGGAGAAAGGAGCAAGTGCTGTGAAGAAGAGGAACAGGTATGGCAATGCAGTCTGGAAAAAGGAAGGAGACTGCAATAGCTCGGGGCCCCGTGTGTGCCACACACGTACCCACAAAAGGGGGGGGGGGGGGGGGGGGAGAGAAAGAGAGAGAGAGAGAGAGAGAGAGAGAGAGAACAATTACAGACTACCTTCATGCATTGTTAAGAAATATGTCTTTCAAACAAACTTTCAGAATGATGATCCCCCCCCCCTCCCCTTTTTTTTAAAGAGACAAAAGCTCTGAGGAAAGATTGTCAAGACTCAAAGTATCTATGAATTTGAAACAAATTATCAACTAGTTTATAAGTGTTATGAAACAATGAAGCAAGGACATCCACTTGTAGGAGAAGAAGGAGGAGGAGGAGGAGGAGAAGGAGGGGGAGGGGGAGGAGGAGGAGGAGATTAGTGTTTAACATCCCATTGACAATGAGATCATTAGATATGGAGCACAAGCCTGGATTAGGGAAGGATGCTGAAGGAAAGTGGCCATGTCCTTTTGAAGGAAACATCCCAGCGATTGCCTTAAGTGAGTTAGAGACATTGTGGAAAACCTCAGTCAGGATGGCCAGATGTGGGATTGAACTACAGTCCTAGCAAATGTGAGTCCAGTGTGCTACCTGACTCTGTAATTTGTTGGAGGAGGGGGGGGGGGGGGGAGCTACACCTACAGGTATCGAGTATTTTTAATATTTTGAAACACAAATGGTAGTGTGTAAGTAACCATAAAAAAGTTCCAGTTCTGATCTTGTTAAAAAACTGCAAATTATTACTTTTAAATAATTTTCCTGAATGAAAAATGCCTGACTACACTACATTTTTTTCTTTCCCTGAGGGCTAGTGGGGCATCACTGCAAGTTTGCTGTCCTTGTGTTTATGTAAAAAGTACTGTATTCTGGCAGGTTCATTGTGTGACCAGAGAAAATTACAAATAAATGTGGAGGAATACAGTTTTCTACTGAATGAAAATGTGTATCAAACTACAAACATACAGGGTGATTCCATGACAATGTTACAAACTTCCAGGGGTGATAGAGAAGGATGAATGTATCAAGAAAGTGTAGTACACATGGCCACTAAAATACATATCTTATGAGCCACAAGCACTTCTTTATCTTCCATACTGTGAAACAAATGTCTTCTACTGCAAACTTTTTGCTTTCCATGTGTGAGGAGGAGGTACTATGGACCAAACCAAGAAAAAATGCCTGGTAAACATGGGCTCTAAAGTGCGTAACTTAAGAGCTATGAGCAATTGACAGTAGAAGAACTGTCTTTCAGAGCAGCAAAGAGAAACAATTGCTCACAACTGTTAACTTATCCACTTTTGAGTCCATATTTACAGTACATATTTTTTTCTGGTTTTGGTCCATACTAGCCCTTACCAAAATATAGAAAGCAAATTGAGCTAGCAGTAGAAATGTGTTTCACAATATGAGAGATGTTAAAGTGTTCAGAGCTTTTAAGGTGTGCATCTTACAGTCCGTGTTTGCGACAGTATTTTGATGCATTTACTCTTCTCCATTATCCCTGAAAGTTTGTTACAGCATCATGGAATCATCTGGCATATCAAGAGTAAGGGGCAATGCTAGCCATATTGCTTACGGTTTCTGATGTGTAGGACAGCAATGTATCCACTTTGTGTAGCCAATGGGAGGATACTTTCAGAAAACGAATGAATTAGGGTAAGAGGCCACATATTTGAGTGCTGAAATGGAAACTATTTGACATTCTTTGCAGATTATTCACTGTTACAACATCACAGAATTTATTCTTCTCTACAAGTTCTAGGCCAGAAGACAATAGGCCAAACCTGGATGTGATTAGAAAAAACAAAAAAGTGATGTTATGCAAAAAACGTTTGGATACAATTAGTGAATAGTAGCAGTAATGATTCAGGTCCACATCATGAGCCCCCAAATTATTTTTGGTTGGTTATAGTGACAGACTCATGAACTTTTGGGATTACATATGCTGCTTTTCAGAATATATTATGTATCCAGTGGTTATATTCACATCATAATTTGGCACAAATAATTACAACTCATTGTTATGAAACATGTCTTCAGCCAGATACTTGCTCATTGGTTACCAAGAACCATCTGTAGTAGACCATGGTGGGTAGTCTCTATGGTGGCAGGGTTGGGTAGCAGCAGTGGGTCGTCGTCAGGATGTTGACTGTTGCAAACATACAAAAACAGCATGAATAGTCAAACATTTTATTCAGATTTAAGCTACAACACTCTTAGTGCTGCTTTGCTATGACCATGTCCCCTATACTGCGTGATGAGGACAGAACGCAGAGAACCACTGTGATCAACTGTGACATGAGTGACTAAAGGAATGCTGACACCTGGAATCCGTGCAGCAGCATATGCATCAGCTACACAGGAGGTGGCTGCTTGTGGCAAGGCATGCCAGCAGAGCAAAGGACAGCTGTAATACTTGCAAGGGACGTCAGCCTTCAGAAGTAGAACTTGCTCTTACGAAAAGAGACACACAGCACCCAGATGTCCACACCAGGGTACGAGGGTAGGGGCTACCCCACCCTGGTCTCAAAGGGTGAGTCTTCAGGGCAGAAGTCTGCTGTGGCCACAGTGAGCCAGAAGGTGGCCTGCCAGTGGGAAGACGCCAAGTCCAAGAAGGTGGACTGGAGCCTGCATAGTCAGACTGATAGTGGTAAAGGCCCAGACTCCTGGTCGCTGCTTGCTGAACCTAGGATAACCTCTCCTTATGGTTAGTGGTGCTAGACAAATACCTGTGGCTATATTGGTTAGGACCTCATTTGTTGTGCTAATGTACCATTTCTAATCACGTACAAGAAGTGAAAACTGGCCAACCACAGCACCAGTAGACCTGTCCTTTTGCTGTGTTGTCGACATTGTAACGCTATGTCCAGCTCAGCCCACAATGTGTAAAAACTCTTCATTTCTCACAAATATTGTACCATATGCCCAACAGCTAATCCCGTCTGACAGATGGTGTAATAGGGGGCATGTGGCTGTCAATGTAAGGTAGATGAACGCTGCACAGAAGAGAGTTAGAGCTGTTATGGCACTGGATACTATGAAACTCATAGTGAAGGATGAGTGACACTGTTTTTCCCAGTACTGCTGCACATACTGAAGTACTATTCTGCAGAAATACGCTCCTCGTGGGTTGCTATGAGTTGGTTCAGGGAGAGGATGTCAGGATCTAGCATACTATTGAGGAAGGTCAGATGCTGTGCACAGACCTCTCCTATCAGTTTGTCTGGCCAGTACAACTATGGCTGCACTATGTTCAACCCAGTGGTCCCCATAACAGGGGCTTGAAGGTGAAATGTTGGCCCTGTTATATTGCAAATTGTCCCACTACTTTGCAGTCTAGCTCCAGTCATTTTGCCCCTGTGAGGTTATCCTGCTCATAGCAATCTGCTACCAACACTGTCACACTGTATACAGAATAGGCAGGTAGGTTGGTTGGTTTGAAGGCAGGAGAAGGGACCAAACTACGAGGCCATTGGTCCCTTGTTCCTAATAAAACAATGCCACAAATGTGAGAATAAAATGGATGAAACATATAACACAAAACGGAAAGAAAGGAAAAGCCACAAGACTGAAGGGAAGGCAACGGACACTAAAAGGAACAAAAGAGGACAAGAAAACAACAGAGAGACGTTAGAAACATTAGAAACAGAAGAGAGTAAAACATGAAAGCAGATTACAGTGGCTGGCCAACCACGAGAATAAACATGGAAAGCCAGCCACTCTGCAACACATAACAACCTCCACCCTAAAAGCACTAGGGTGGAGGACACAGAGGGACGAAGCACATGCGGTAAAACCTACATAGAAATATAAAACCCACTCTCATGGATAAAATATAAAACTAAAGCTGCTGTGGAGGCATTGTCGCCCAACACCGAAGGCAGGGTGCTGGGAAAGTTAAAAGTCTGCCGCAGAGCGGCTAAAAGTGGGCAGTCCAGCAAGAAGTGGATGACTGTCATTTGGGAGCCACAGCGGCGTTAGCCACGTATGGCCAATGCGGAGCCGGCAGAGGACAACTGATTCCATGCGAGAGGCCTGCATGGAAGACTTCCACACATTCATACATACAGAGTAGATCCAGTATAGTCCTGCACACTGGAAGTAGGGTTACAGTTCTAGGATGTCCCATGGACACCTGTGATCATGTGCTTTGCCCACAAACAACAGAATCTTGCATGTTTCTGTGCTAGTCTGGGTTATCTTGGTCAGGCATATAGTAATCTTTTCTGCCTGACAGTGCTGGAGTTGCACTGTTGTCACTTCTGCATGCCTATTCCCATCGTCCAAAACTGGTAATACTTATCCTCTGCGCATATTCCTCTAAGGTTCTCCACCTTACTGGAAAATGGTAAAACACTTACATCATGTGTGATCATTTGTAATTTGGAACTGAACTAGCACACAGAGCTGTGCTTGGTCTGTCCTAACTTCTAGTGTTGGTGTATGGAAGTAAAGTGGAAGATTTTGTTTGTCTGGTTCTGTGATGGGCCCGAACAACGTTGTCGGCTAGTGATTGTAACTGCCATGCGATCAATACTTTTGTATCCAAAACATCCAATCAGGTCTGTATAAACCCCAGATCCTGGTTCATGGTGTTCATCATTTTCTTTGCAAACTCCATTAACTCCACCGTTAACTTCCCCAAGGTACACATATGGTTTAGTGCCTGCCTGCTCCAAAATTGACAACTGTGTAATATGCTGCTTTGATACTCTTCATAATTTCCTTTATCCTTCTCATGATGCCATTCAGCTATCAGATATTGTCACCAGCATACAGAACACTGCTTTTAATATCCTCTTACCTAGTAAATAGCTTGCCACTTTCCAACTGCTGATCCTACAATGCTTCCACTCCACCCTTGAAAGCACAGCAATGATTAGGATTCCCCTGATCCCCATCTCTGATGTGCAGCAACCTGGAAACAGGAAGCTGTAATTACTCCCCCTCCCCCCACCGAAAGATCCTACATATCCCGACACAATTCCTTGAATACATAGATAATACACCCTAACATAAAACAAAAAAATTGTGGCAAGAAAAAAGGTTATTTCCTATAGCCTCTCTAACAACGAAGTCTTGCTGTGCAGCAATCAGATGCCTTCCTTCAATAGGCACACACCCAAAACAACACAACTAACTTTACAGTCTAGCCCAACCTTACAATCTACCCTCAACAACTGTAGTATCATGATACACAACATCTTCCTTGGTGCTTACTCGGCCTTAACCCATGTGGTATCTCATATTTGGGTAGCACAAGATTCTTGTGTTCACCCTGTTCTTATTTCTTTTGGCCCTTTTCTTGGTGGCTGATGGCAATACTTGTGGCAGTCTGCCCTAAAACGGCTTTAGGCATCCAACATAAATTATCATTGTTTTAGTTGGCAACTGAAGCTTGACATTTACCAATGACTTTATTTCTGTCACTTTGTATGGCCCTTGGTACCTTGTAATCAAAATCCTTTGGGGTACAGAGTCTGGGTAACCTCACCCACTGTCCTATCCTGTAATGTGGCAGCTTCCCCGTAAGTTTTCCTACCTCTTCCTGATGTTCCACGGCCTTGGTGCTTGCACATTTCCACACTTCTTTCAGTATCTTGGCAGAATTCTGAAATAGCACCATGCCTTCTTGATTTTTGGTCTGTCAAGTGGTAAAAACATCTTCCTCCACAAACTCCCTATTATGGGAATAGCACAGTATTAGTGTGAACGTTGGGTGCTATGGCATATGACAAGTAAGTATCCCAATCATTGTGATGGGAGTTGAAGTAATAAATCAATATTTTACCAACTGTATAATGCATGTGTTCTCTTCTGCCATTGGCTTGCGGGTGCAGGAGGCTAGTTCATAGTTTCTGTGTCAGTAGCAAGTGACATATTTACTTCATCAAGTCTGATGTGAAATTAATACCTTGGTGTGTGATTACTGTTTCAGAGACACCAAACTTCACCAACAAATTGTTTACCATCTCCTGTGCCACTGCAGTTGCTAGCTGATTAGGGACGGCAATAATTTCCATGTATTTCTAGAAATGGTCAATAATCATTAAAACATAACAGTTTCCCATTATAGACCAGTTAAAGGCCCCTACAGTATCTACTCCTATCATTTCAAAAGGTTTGGTTTCCTCTGGTAACCTTTGTAGTGGTACTTGCTGATGGTACTTCTTGTGCACATGATCCAAAAATTTTCTTTTACGTACTGGTCTATGTCTTCTTTCTTTGTTTTCCACAAGTTATGCTCTGCAATCTTTTGATTCATCACCCTTCAATCCCCATGCCCAGATGGCACACAGTCGTGTTCTTCCTTCAGCACCTCTACTCTCAGCTTAGAAGGTACTAACATGCATGGCCCAACTTAGCTGATCTACATAACAGGCCACTGTGCACAGTTAACCATGGCTGTGTTGTGTACAGCTTGCATTCAGTGTCAGCAGCTTGTGCTGTCTGCCACTCTGCAAGGCTATGACCCAGTGCTTGCATTACCGTAACCTTGCTGCTTAGAACATATGCATGTCCACACTCCTTGCCTGGCTTATGAATAACTTCATAGGAAACCTCACATAGTGCATCTGTTTGAAAGGTCTTTAAAACCAAACAAACACTTCAATGCTGTGTGATCAGTCAATATGTTGAATTTCTTGCCATTCAAACAGTATCAAAAACACATAATCCCATATATTACATTTAGCATCATCTCCTCCATTGTGTGGTAATTCTTTTCCGTGTTGCTTAACTGCCGTGAAGTGTAAGCCACAGGATGCTCTTCACAATTTATCACCAGGCACAAAACACACCCCAACGCCTGACTAGAAGCATGACATGATATTACAAACTCTTTCTCACAATCTGGAAAAATCAGTACTGGACTTGATGTCAAAGCTTATTTCAACCCTTGACACACTTTTGCTTGCTCAAATTCCACTCCTTTCCTTAGCAGTTGCAGAAGTGGCTATGCAGGATTTGCAAACCCTGTAATGAATTTTCTATAATAATTGGGCAACTCCAAAAATGACTAACTCCTTGCTTGCTCCAGGAGTCGGAACATCTTGTACTTCTTGCCTTGCATGAGCCTCAGGTCTTGTCTTCACTCCCTCTCAGCTAATCATATGCCCCAAACAACCGTCTTACTCCAATGACACTTCTCACTGCTTAACACAAGACACTGAGCAAGTAATCTTTTGAAAACTTCCTTTAACCATTGTATATCTGCTTCACATCCCTTGACAACAGAACTACATCACTGAAGTACGACATACATTGTCGAGGTTTCAATACCATTAGTATCCCGTCCAACAACTGCTGAAATGTTGCTGGCATATTTTTTAATCCAAATGACATCCTTTGGTATTGGTAATGACCCCAGGGAACCGAGACCACCATTTCTGGACAATCCTCTGGAAGCACCTCTAACTTATGGTACCCTCTCCACTGGAACTGTCCCAAGTTATCAATGGCCTCCATGACGTTGGGTACTGGGTATACATCTGTTATTGTTTTACTAATTAGATGATGATAGTCGCAACAAACCCTACACCTTTATAAACTATCTGCTGATTTTCTGGGTAGGACCATGACAGTTACTCCCCTTCCCCTCCCATGGACTACTGCTCTCTTCTGTTATAGCACTGGCTAGTTACTGGTTAATGGAGTCCTCCATAACTAGCTGTACATGCTGAGGTATATGATATCATTTTTGTTCCCTGTTGGTATTCTATGCTGTGTTATGGACATTTTTGGCAGTGTGCCCTGAGGATTAAAATGGTTCTTGAATTCTACTAACAACTTTTCCATTTCTATTCACTGCTCACTTTAGGTACTCTGTCTGCATATGTAGTGCAGTTTAGTGGCAGTTTGTGTATGACCTTGGCTCACATATGACATGTCCCAATCATCCTCATCCAGGATGTCTAAATTCGTTACCAACATCCACTTGGTCGGCTTCACCTCATTGGCGCCAAAATTATCTAAAATGATGGGTACTATTCTCCCATCATCTCTCTCCCGTATTTGTACAATGTTTCGTTGCACCAAACAACATGATCTGTTTAATACATCATTTTTTTTCCTAGTGGCTTAACTACACACACATTATGTCAACAGGTACATTCATCCAGTACAACTTTCTGATGCCTCTCGCCACTATATAATGCAAATTACATCCTAGTGTTTTCATCTGTAGTTTAGACGATTTGTTCTTTAACATAGACAAACCCTGCAACAGTACTCCACTGATGATAACTTCCACTAGCCAAAAAGTTCCACTGTGTGTCACCAAAGGTCAATTTTGGCATGATGTTTGAGTAGAAAAACTAACCTCACGATTGCGCAGCAACTTTCTTTCGTACAAGGTGCTTCTTCCACACACTCCTGAAATTGCTTTGTCCCAACCTGAATACTCAACACCGATGGACCAAGTGATTGTACATCATTGTCTTCCACTTTCACCCAATTTATGGCTTGGCGAGTTTATCTGCTTCCTCCCTACAAGGTCCACCTCTGTGTTGAACACAAATTTATTTTTCTTACTGCACACTATTGTTACTAGATAGCACTCTGCCTCTGTAGACATACTTGTAGCATCAAAATTTAATAGGGGTTCCCATTTGGGTTTAATGCTTGTCTGCTTCCCTCTTTCCTATTCCATCTTTGCTTCTACAATCTGATCACCAGTGTCCACCCTCATCATGCTTTTCACATAGAGGCTGACAACATTGCTTCTGGACAAGCCATGACCATCCATATCTATAACACATTATGGCAGTGGAAAACACACCTTGCATATCAAGTACCCCCGTCACTATACCAATCTCCTGTAACTCTGTAGCCTACATGATGGCAACATACAGGTCTTTTGGGATGCCTGACCAAATGTTACTAGACATTTCCAGAATGCAGTTTTTACTCTACAGCGGACTATGTGCTGATATGAAACTTCCTGGCAGATTAAAACTGTACGCCAGACCTAGACTTGAACTCGGGTCCTTTTCCTTTCATGGGCAAGTGCTCTACTGTCTCGACTGGACGGCAGCATGATGACTTACGGTTGAATGCCTCGTGAAGTATTCCGTGGGCTTCCTGGATACAGCGGTTGCAGTATCGTCCAAGATGCACCAGATCGACTCACTTCTTAGTGCT
This sequence comes from Schistocerca cancellata, assembly GCF_023864275.1. Classification (NCBI taxonomy): domain Eukaryota; kingdom Metazoa; phylum Arthropoda; class Insecta; order Orthoptera; family Acrididae; genus Schistocerca; species Schistocerca cancellata. The sequence goes on from NC_064632.1 coordinate 184,500,570, forward strand.
GCTTTGGGATCCAACATCCTTAACACCTGAAATTCATTATCTGCTGCAGCGCGCAGTGTCACAATGTGTGTTCTGGTGTGCCCACACTGCCGCAGGTGCAGCTATCATTCATCTGTCTTCTGATTTTGTACAGATATGTGGCATAAGGCTCATGGCTAGTCAGGTAATGCATCAATCCACTCAATGGGTTAAGAAATCTCATTTTTAATCTCTCCCTGGTGTTAGGAAGAAATTCGTATGTTCTCCTGCCAGTGCCTGAAGTGTCCCATTTATTTTGCCACAGTTGTAATATGCAATCTTTTATTGCCTTTTTCGAATTGGCCTCAGTTCCAAGCACCCTTTGTACTTCCGTTTGATTGCCTTTCTTTCACCAGAAAAAGGCTCCCCTTTTCCTAATTTCCAAGTCCAGTGGGCATATTCCTAGAATTATAACTAAGCATCATCTGGGGTAGTGCCGTAGGCCCCTGTTAATTTTAGCAGCATGCCTTGTTGAACTCTTCTCACCACTGAGGCTACTTCACTAGCTGCAGTCTACGAGTCCAAATGCTTGCACCATATCCTACAACTGATGCTAATATAGATTGGAAGTATACCGTAATTGTCGTCGAGGGAAGCTGAAATCGCCTTTTTTCAATGGTTATAATTTTATTCATTACATTGAGCCTTTCCTGCCTGCTACCTCTACATGATGTGCAAAGTTACAACATTTGTCTACAAATACCTCTCGATATCTCGTTACTGTGCTTCTTGTAATCATTACATCACTTGGAGCAGGAGGTATGTTGTTTTGTGAGGTGCTACTGACAAATTAATACTTTGACACCAGCCCTCAAGTTCATGGAGAGCTCCATTACATTTGTCTCAAACAATTCTTCTAGTGTCACCACTTACAATGAATAGCATGTCATCTGAATATGCCACCACACCACTTATGTTATCGCTATCATGTAACTTCTGTAGTATGGGCTCCAATCTCTCGTGCAATTATACAGCGCTTCTGGACACTCCACATCCCTAAGGCGACCAAAGAAAGGTGGCCACCATAGGTTACTAAAAAGCACCAGCAATAACAATCATCATCACTAGAGTGTATGTAGAATGAGTATCTGTCGCTAGTGAAATCGCCTTGTTAATTGCATCTTCGACTGACTTACATCTTCTAAACCCATAATGGTGAGGGCTCATCCTGTGTAGTAGTCTGTGATCTTGTAATCTTTCGCATAATAGTTTTTCAAATATCTTGCCGACAGTGTTCAAAAGACAAATTGGTCTGTAGGATTTGGGTATCATTGGATCTTTATCTTGCACTTTACTAATTATTACCACTTCAGCATTCTTCCACAGTCCGGGGACCCTTCCTTGCAAGAGACACTTATTATGCAGATCGCACAATTTACTAAGTGGTCACACAACGCTTGTATTACTTCGGCAGGGACACCGTCCGGTCCTGGAGATTTCTTCTTTTTCAGTCTTAAAATTATATGCCTTATTTCTTCTTGTGGGAATGGGTACACAAGTTTATTATTCCTATTTTCTTCCCATAACATGTCCCATAACCTACACTCTATCTGTCTCACCTTCTTCCCCAACATCAGGAACTAGTGTTTCCATTAGTAGGGCAGCTGACTGTTCCCAACTTTCTGTTACCATCCCACCACTCCTTCTGAGAGTGGATAAGACTGTTGGTGATTGTATTTTCTCACAGACTATTTTATATGGTACACCCCAGGAATCGGTTTCTAAGTTAGCCTCCACAAACTGCTTCCATTGTTCCATTTTCGTTTTCCACAACTCTTCCATAAAATGTTTTTTAAAATATCTGTATCTATGCAACCTTTGGACTCTTTCTTCTTGACTCATGCTGCTCTGGTATAGCTTCCGGGCTCTTCTTGTTATGCATCTTAATTATTGTAGCGCCTTGGTCCAGATGCAAGGTACTCCTTTAGAATGACCTATGCTGATAGGTATCCATGCCTCCATTGCTCTATGTATAGTCACTGTCAGTTCTTGCACTTTAACATCTACATTATCACCCAGCAATGGAAGTTCAGTACTACAGAACAATAGTTTAAACACTCCTAACTATAGCATAAGTACTCACACCTGATTTCTAATTGTTAACCATTTTGACATGGTACACTGCATAGCAGTACAGCCATGACAGCATCACGTAAAATACTCCACTGACGTAAACTCAGCACATGATGTACTGTGCCCTAGTAGACTGCTCTGCAAACACCTTACTGGTTGCAAATAGTGCTCACTGCCACTGCCACAAAATTATGATAAATCAGCTGGTCCAAATGCCTCGCAAATGCCACCCTTAAACTCTGATGACAGTCCCACCTTGAACACATCTCCCCTACACACAAAACTAGGAGGATCAAAACAATTCATTGACTCACACCAGTGTATGTTTATACTGGGAACTGCAGGTGTAATGTGATGCTGCAAGTGGCTGCAAATGTCACCCATGGTTGACTCTTCTGACACCAACTGTAGTGGTCCAGGGCAGATGGCCTCTACAGTAGCATGGTTGGGTAGTGGTGATGGGTCGCTGTCAGGATGTTGATTGTTGGCAACACATAAAAACAGCATCAACAGTCAAACGTTTTATTCAGGCAGAAGCTACAGCATTTGTAGCACTGATCCAGGAAACTAAGCCCCCCTGTGGCATGCTGTGAGGATGGCACATGGAGGACCGCTGTGGTTGGTCAAAAGCCAACTGTGACTTGCGTCATCGAAGGAATGCTGATGCACTGGCTATGCACGGTATGCCTGCTTGTGTCAAGGTGTGCCAGTGGCACAGAGGCTTGCTGTGTTTCCTGCAAGGGATGTCGGTCTTCAAAAGCAGAACCTGCCCTTACAATTTAAGGTGCACGGCACTAGCATCACCGCACCAGTGGAGGGAGGCCAGCAGCTGCACTGCCCTGGTCTCAGAAGGCTGCCCTCCAGTGCAGAAGTCTGCTACGATTGGAGAGAGCTGGAACATGGCTCAACCAGTGGGAACGCACCAAGTCCAAGGAAGTGGACTGAAGCCTGCAGTCAGACATGGTGGTGAAGGCCCAAATTTATGGTGACTGTTTGCACAGCAAAATCGCCCCAGCACCCGTCGTTGCCCTCTCCTAGTGTTTAGTGCTGCCAGACTGGTGCACTTTTGGCTAGAAATTAGGGTATTTATAGCAGTTATGTGCTCAAAACTAACCACATATGGTATAACACATTCGTCACTCGAAAGTATGGAAATTGGAGAGCCAGGCCTGCTGTAGGCTAGTCCTGTCCTTCTGTTGTGTCATCGATATTGCAATGCCCAGCTCGGCACGGCTTGCAATATGTAATCAGGCTGCTTGCTGCTGCAGTCATGATTATATTTCAGCTCCCAAAGATCTCTGAGTTTCCTATAACTAGATTGTCAGAGATGCTATTTTGATGGTAGTGTCCAAAAGGTAGTGAGTGCACTAAACAGCTGTTGATAGATGCCCTCCACGTTCCTGTCACTCACCATGGCGAGTGCTATCAATACTGCTCCACAATAAATGTACATAACAGCATTGTACTTGATCAAGATTATTACCTGTCATCAATATCAATCATGTGTGTGTGTCTGATAACTTAGCTACATATGGATACACAACAGTAGAGTGAATCCTTGAAACCAGCTGAAATGTAGGTAGCAAAATAAGTCATTTTTTCCACTAATTAGGGAACCAGTGTACATGAACAATTATACCATACAATTGCTATGTCTTCTACACTTAGAACTGCATCTTCAGCTGTGTTATTTATAATATTTACTTTTTGATTTCCTGACTGTTCAGAATCACATATTAATCTCTACTTTTTTGCTGTAGTGCCAGCATTACATCTGGAATGTATATTTTACTCTAGTTTCAAACCATGATGGAACAAAAAAATATGACAAGGATAGATTGATACTCACTACATAGAGAAGGTGTTGAGTGACAGACAGGAGCAATGAAAAAGACTGCCAGATATCATTCAGCTATCACAGTAACGCCTTATCCAGGCATAGACAAAACAAAACTCTCTCTCTCTCTCTCTCTCTCTCTCTCTCTCTCACACACACACACACACACACACACACACACACACACACACACACACACACACACACACACACAGAGAGAGAGAGAGAGAGAGAGAGAGAGAGAGTCACTTTCATCTTCAGAGGCTATGCCTTAGCAGTCTTCTTTATCGTGCCTGTCTGCAACTCAATACCTCCTCTATGTGGTGAACAGTAGTCTATCCTTCTCACATTGCTGTTATGTTTCACATCTTTGGATTATTCCCATAACACCAAGTGCTGCTCAGATTCATCCACATGCTGATATTGTACCCTAAGGTATACCGCTCCATTCTTTCCTATTGCCAAATCTTTTCAGTAGCTCTTTGCATGCTGAGCTTTATGTAACACAGACCATTCAGACTTCAAATGAGAGGATGTTACTGGACTTTTGGTGTCACCACTAGCTTAGTTAGTTAGTTAAGTGTTCCATTGACCAATAGCATGCAAAACCGTTATGATGTGGAACATGTCAAATGCACAAGGAATGCACACAGGAAACAAGTTTTTTTGTTTACATTATAGTGTTGTACTTAAATATTTCTATTATCTATCCCATTCCCTTAAATGGCACAAAATGCATATATTATATCTCCAGATTTATTTACTCATATTCAAGAATTCGTCTATGGTATAGAAGGAGTTGTCAAGGAGGTATGATTTCAATTTGTTTTTGAAACTATTACTGCTGTCTGTCAAACATTTTATTTGATTTGGTAATTTATCAAAAAGTTTTCTAGCAGCATATTTTACCCCTTTCTGTGCCAAAGATAGGTTAAGTAAAGGATAGTGTACCGTAGGTCTTTCTTTTTTCTGGCACTGTAATCATGAATGTTGCTGTTGATTTTAAACTGGTCCATGTTGTTGAGAAAAAATTTCATTACTGAGTAAATGTACTGTGAAGCAGTTGTAAGAATTCCTAACCTTTTAAACAGATGCCTACAAGATGTGCGACTATGAACCCCACACATTATTCTAACTACTTTCTTTTGAGCAGTGAATCCCTTTTGCCTAAGTGTTGAGGCAGAATATTATTCCGTATGACATCAGAGAGTGGAAGTATGCAAAGTATGTTAGCTTACCAATTTCTACATCCTCAAAATTGGCAATTATTCTGATTGCAAAAGTTGCTGAACCTAGTCACTTTAGGAGATTCAAAATATGAATTTTCCAATTAAGATTCTCATCTATATGTACACCCAAAAACTTAGTATGCTCTACCCTGGCTACTGACTTCTTTTGATGTGTTTGTTTATTGAAGGAATTATAATTTTTGCAACAGAAAATTGGATGTACTGTGTTTTTTCAAAGTTCAGAGCAAGCCCATTTTCAGAAAACCAATAACTTTTCCAAAGACCTTACTTGTACCATTTTCTATCAGAATTTCTTTTACTGGATTAATAATTATGCTTGTATCATCAGTAAACAGTGTCTGTTCAGCATCTTGTTTCACATAAGAAGGGAGGTCATTCACATATATCGAGAAAAGGAGAGGACCCATGATCAAACCTTGTGGCACACCTAATGTAATTTCACCCCAGTTAGATGAAGTGGCAAACTCCTTTGAATCACTTGAAGCATATAAAGAGACCTTTTGCTTCCTGTTCTGTAGATATGACTTAAACCACTCATATGCTGCTCCATTTATACCACAGAATTGTAATTTCTCTAACATAATGTCATGAATCACACAATCAAATGCTTTGGATAAGTCACAGACTATTCCTACTGGTGACATTTTACTATTTAAAGACTCTGTTATGTGGACAGTGAAATTATATATTAGTGTCTCAGTGGAACAGCATTTCTGACATTCGAACTGTGATTTACTAAGTATCCCATTATTGTTGAGATGGCTAACCAGTCTTGGATACATTACTTTCTCGAAGATCTTTGAAAATGCTATAAGCAAGGATACTGGCCACTATAATCATTTGCTGCTGGTAAACTGTTCAATAAATCCTCCAAATTTGGATTAATTTGGGGAATCCTTTCTGGGTGTTGTAATTTTAACAGACATTGATGAACATTCACACCGATGTTTGGTTGAGTTTATTAGAGGTTCAAAGACTGGGGCAAGCTGGATGCAACATAGTATCTTGTACTGGCACCATCAATGGACAAAAAGATAAAATTGGGAGGTGTACCTTGATCAATACTGTAAATGTATGACAGTGAATGTGGTATGACAACGTGCAGTGACTTGTGCAGAAGCAAATAACAACTACCTTCGTGCATTTCATATCTAAATTACCAGTACACATAAGCAATAAGTATCATGTGTATGTATTAATTACTTAATGAATACATGTGTACTGTCCTTTGTTACCTTCAACTTCATTGTTCATTTGTGTACAATACTTTCTGCAGATTATTAAGAGTAGTTGTTACTTTACATTCTAGTTACAAACAATTACTGTACTAATTGCCTAGTAGAATGGCTACTACATAAATAAATAAAAGCATCTGGTGTTTACATCACATAAGGAAAAGCCCGCAGTATATCTGTGTGTCACTGAGGCACAAAGCAGAAAGGAGGTGGAAACTTCTGCTGCTAGGTAGCAACCAAGAGGTGTGGGCCAGTTTTGCAAGGCAAATTAGGAAAGAAGTACCAGGTCACTAATTCTTCAAGCTAAATGCATGTCGTACCTAAGAGGCAAAAGATATACATTCTCATAGATTTTGGGAACGAGAATCTTTATGTGATAGTAGGTGGAGCAAGAATAACACTGAAAGGGATAAGGACAACAGTATTGAAAGTGACCTGGTAAAGATATCTTCAGCAACAAACCAAATCAGTGTTGAGTTTGTTCCTGTTCTGAAGTGTTGCGATTGGTTCCAGTTGAACCGCTCTATGAGCTGAGTCAATCTAGGGTTATATCACTTGCTTCAGTCAGGTAAGGGGTTTGGTTTATGTTGATGTCATCAGCAGGTGGGATTTTAAATGCATGGCGCAGATTTCAAAAGCAATGGGAAACTGGGTGGACTGAAGGTAAAATCTTTAAAGGAGGACAATGACATTCAAGGGTGTATGATTGTGGTTTCTGGTGGTGGAAGCTCTATTTTTAGGGAACACTCAGATTCCAGATAATCTGGATTAAAAATAGTAAAGGTAACTAAAAGTTTCACTCTCAAAAAATGTGAAGTTAAAAAGTAGAATACACTGAGTGCGTCAAAATAGTAAAAGGTTAAAAAATGAAATAAGTGAAGTTTCAGCAGATTGTAAATCGTGGTCAGGAGAGTTATGTGCCTCCTAAGTGAATGAAGGATGGAAAAGACCCATCATGGTTTAATAACAAAATTTGGAGGATGCTGAGGAAACAGAGGCTGTTGCACTCTTGGTTCACAAGCGAATGCACAGATGACAACAAGCAAATATTAGTAGTAAAAAGAGCTATGTGTGGAGCATACAACAACTACCACTGTCACACCTTATCAAAAGATCTGGCAGAGAACCTAATAAAATTCTGGTCTTGCGTAAAATCGCTAAGCAGGTCTAAGGCTTCTATTCCGCCCCTTGTTAACCAGTCTGGTCTGGCAGTTAAAGATAGCAAAACGAAATCAAAGTTTTACATTTCATGTTCAAGAAATTGTTTATACAGGAGAATCACAAAAACATACCATCATTTGACCATCGGACAGATTCTGATATGGACAACATAGTAATAAGCATCCCTGGTGTAGAGAAACAGCTGAAAGATTTGAAAGTAAATAAATCACCAGGTCCGGATGGAATCCTAATTCGACTTTACAAAGAGTACTCTACAGCATTGGCCCCTTACCTAGCTTGCATTTATCATCTCTTGCTCAGCACCAAGTCCCAAGCGACTGGAAAAAAGTGTAGGTGACTCCAGTATGTAAGAAGGGTAAAGGAATGGACCCACAAAATTACAGATCAGTATCCTTACCTTCTGTTTGCTGCAGGTTCCTTGAACATAGTCACAGTTCGAACATCATAAACTTTCTTGAGACTGAGTAGCTCAAGTCCACAAATCAGTACGGTTTTAGAAAGCACCACTTGTGCAAAACTCAGCTTGATATACTGCAAACTATGGATGAAGGACAACAGGCAGATTCCATATTTCTAGGTTTCCGGAAAGCATTTGACACGGTGCAGGTTGTTAACGAAGATACGAGCATATGGAATACATTCAAAGATATGTAAATGGCTCGAAGATTTCTTAAGTAATACAACCCAGTGCATTGTCTTGACAGCGAGTGTTCATCAGAGACAAGGGTATCATCAGGAGTGCTCCAGGGAAGTGTGAAGGACCGCTGTTGTTCTCTATATTCATAAATGGTTTGGCAGACAGGGTGGGCCACAATCTGCGGCTGTTTGATGATGATGCCGTGTGCAGTATGGTGTATGGTACGGTGTCGAAGCTGAGTGAGTGTAAGAAAATACAAGATGACTTAGACAAAATTTCCAATAGGTGTGATGAATGGCAGCTAGCCCTAAATGTGGAAAAACGTATTTTGAGGTGGACGAGTAGGAAGATCAAACCTGTAAGGTTCAGATACAGTATTACTAATGTCCTGCTTGACACAGTCAAGTTGTTTAAATATCTGGGCGTAATGTAGCAAAACGATCAAGTAAGAACTGTGGTAGGGAAGGTGAATGGTTGACTTCGGTTTATTGGGAAAATTTGAGGAAAGAGTGGTTCACCTGTAAAGGAGGTTGCATATAGGACATGATACAACCTATTCTTTAGTACTGCTTGAATGTTTGTGGTCTGTATCGTGTCGGATTGCAGACAGACAGCGAAGCAATTCAGAGGTGGGCTTCTATATTTGTTACTGGTAGGTTCGAACAACACGTAAGTGTTATGGAGATGCTTCGGGAACTCAAATGGGAATCGCTAGAGGGAAGGCAATGTTCTTTTCGAGAAACACTATTGAGAAAATTTAGAGAACCGGGATTTGAAGCTGACTGACAAACAACTCTACTGCCGCCAACACACACTGAGCCTAAGGATTATGAAAAAAATTACGAGAAATTAGGGCTCATACAGAGGCATATAGATGGCCGTTTTTCCCTTGCTCTACTTGAGAGTGGAACAGGAAAGAAAATGACTAGTAGTGATTCAGGGTACCCTCTGCCATGCACCGTATGGTGGCTTGCGGAGTATCTATGTCTATGAAGATGCAGATATAGATTTGTGTAGATGAAACACAGCCAACAAATTAAGGAGGTGTAATTTGTTTCCAAACTTTAGTGGGCCAGTTATAGGTGGAAGATGAATATGGATGGATATAACTCGGTCTCATGTTACTGCAAGTTAAGTAGTTGTTACTTACCATAAGAAAGTACACAAATATAAAAACACTGACGCCTTTTGAGTTTGCAATAATCAGCATTTTAAACTTGGGCTCTAGAAGTATATTTTCTACATTTGCATCTACATCCATACTCTGCAAACTACCATGAAGTGCATGGCAGAGGGTATGTCTTTCTGTACCGGTTATCAGAGATTCCTCCCATTCCATTCACATATGGAGTATAGGAAGAATGATTGTTTGAATGCCTCTGTGCATGCTGTAATTACTCTAATCTTGTCTTCACAGTCTCTATGAGAATGATATGTAGGGGGTTGTAGTATGTTCTTAGAATCATCATTTAAAGCTGGTTCTTGAAACTTCATTAGTAGACTTTCTCAGGATAGTTTACGTCTATCTTCAAGAGTCTACCAGTTTAGTTACTTCTTGGTAACATTCTCCCATGGGTCAAACAAACCTGTGACCATTCATGCTGCCCTTCAGCATAAAAACTGCAGAAACTTTTGATAAACCTTTCTGTCAATAACAGATCATTTGGGTTTGAATACTTCCTTAGCAGAGGGTCTACAGTCCCGCAGCATAAAGCCTTTCCAAACAAGGTGATAAAATATTATAACTTTCTTAAAAATAAATATTTAAGTGGTAAAATAATAAAATGTTGTTCAAATGAACTTAGCAATTTTCTTAAATGTAAATATTTAAGTGGTTAAGATAAAACCAGTAGTAAAATAATGAAATGTTGTTCAGCTGAACTTAGTAATTACCATATATTAAGTTACTTACACACTCAATTTCAGTGATAGACTCCGAAGACACAATTATACATACTGTTGTCAACCAGTTTCATGAAAAAGACAAGACAATAATAAAGGGGTCTAATGAACAACATGATCCATAAAAGCACTCTCCAAAGTGAGATGTCGTATAGGTGTTAATTTCCGACATAGCCAGAAAGGAGGCAAGCAGTCTGAAGTTTTACAAAAAGTTAAAATTTTTAGTAGTTAAGACAGCAAGCAAATAACTTTAAGTGGTGATTACTTTCAGCTGATTATACTGCTGTTCTCAGATCAATTATAAAAACACATACTCACTGCTCGTAAATGTCTGCATCACAGTGGATGTTCATGTAGGAGATGGATCTCAATAAAATAATGGCACATACCACTGAGATAAAATATTAGTTATTCAAGACTTGTAAGATGAGTCTTTAATAGTAATACTTTTGTCGTATAGAATGGAGCCACTGCTCTCCTGAATATGAGGCCAGTGTGTCAACAAATTCTTTAATTACCTCATTTGGTTATACCTAATGTAGAGTTGTCTTATGTTTGTACATATTTGGAATGAGTTATTTTGCTAACATAATAAATAATTATACACTGTTTGTTTCATGTATCATTCGTAACATGAGGAAGTGAATGCTGGCTTTCACTAAAGACGTAACTGTGTTTTGCTGTGTGATATTGCAATTGCAAGGCGCATTTGAAATGGATTATGCCTGAAGAGAACATCTAGCTGTATGTGGTGGCACACACTAGTGTTGAACGTTGATGGTTCAGTGTTGTTTGTGAGGAGTTATATCTTACTTGTCACCTTTATACTGCAACTGGGTATTTGGAGCTTTGTTAGAGAGTTATTTTAGTGTCAGTAGTTACTGTCTACAGATTTGTTTTCAGCTTTGGAACTTTTACTAAGGGTTGTTATTAATAGTTGGATTATTTTTACTTTGCATTTGTTATTAGTTGTGGATATGAAGAAGAAAATCACTAGCATGACGTTGCATGCCACAGTAGGTGACAACTATAATGATCCTCTAGTTGTATGGTCTTATAGACATTTATATCAAGTGACATTTATATCAAGTGCCATGTTTACATGGGAAATTTATGAAGTTAACCAAAATTGCTGCCTTTTAGACCAGGAATGAGTATAAGTTGTGATGTCGCCATGACAATGTTTGATAATCTACTTGGAGGAGCTCCTGGTTAGAGAAGTCTGACTCTTCATGACATTAACTTGCTCGCAGATGATGGTTTTTGTTTTGTTTTTTGGTGTGTGTGATTTTTCTTTGTGTGACACTAGATTCAACAAAGGATTAAACAGTCAACTGGTTGCACATGAATGGTAGATACATTGACCATGGTAGGTACATTGACGTAGTCCAGCTCCAAATTCTGACTATTGCTTTTTAGCAATGTAATTTTATGATTTAGCAACATTTAATTCTGATGAAGACACCTGTGTTGAAACCTAGGCCAATGTACCTACCGTTTATGTGAAACCAGTTGGCTGGTTAATCTTATATTGAAACTGTAGAATACGGTTGCTGAGTAACAGCCATGTTCAAAACTATAATATAGATTTGTGTGTAGGCCGATTCTGTGTTATTGGTTGCAGTTAAGAATGACTAATTAAGATTGGTGGGTATCAAGGAGTTTGTTTTGGCTATTTTGGTCAAGTTAGGTTTTCAATAATACTCACATCAGCAAGTTTTAGTTTTTGGCATTGTAAAGTTTGTTCTAGCAACCCAGGTGAAGTAATGTTTTTCATGTTTTCAAAGGCAGTATCTGTAAAGAGCTGTACTTTCTCGGTATCTAGGACTTCGGCTCGAGCTATAAACACCAAGTGAAGTTTTCGATATCAGTTTTTTGATTGAGTTATGGTTTCATTTGAACAATATAGGTCAGGTGAAACTTCTGAAACTAGTTGTCTGCACATTTGTGTTGGTGTTGTACAGCTGAGTTTATCTGTTTAGGTTAACTGAAGATAGTGATACCAATTTTGTGGATTGTTTCATGTTGGCTTACCGGACTTTAGCGTGAGGTTTTGTTTGGATATGTATTTTATGTTAGGAATGTCGTACATAGAGCTGAGTTTTTCTCTTCGAGTTAATCGAAGGTGGCGATACCGATTCTGTGGATTTTTGCGCGAGTTTTTGTATGAGAATGTTTTTTATGTTAGGAATGTCATACGTTTTGTTTGTTCCTGGCCAAAACTACCTACTTACTGTGTTCCTTTAGTTTCATGTTCTGCTTCAAATTAATTTGATATATTTTGTATAATGGGAGTGTTTCCATCTTGACTGTGTGACGTAATGGTCACAGTATTGCATACAGATGAAAAGCCGGTGTCCGCCATCTTAATAATGTCACAGGTCAAAGCAGACAGCTGGTATCGGACATTTCGATGTTCATCTAAATTAAATGGAGATCTTTGACTACATTACACATACTTTATGTTACATATCTCCAGTGTGACAAGTTTGTCGTGGATGTCAAATAATATGTTACAAAAAAACGATATGCTAATGTTCCTTCCACAGTCGCCAAATAAATTATATTCAAGGATGTGGAATAAGTAAAACCGAAATCTTAAACATAGTCTCAATTAAGTGATGATAATCAACTTGTCACAAAACATATAAATGTACAATAATTGAGGGGAATATGATGATTCTTTGACTACTGTAACCATTCCTCACTAAAGAGAGAATTTGTTTACAACATTTATTTTTATATCCATCTTAGCACTTCATCAAAGATGTGCTGAAATCAGATTTTACATAGGACATTATTTGATGTTATTAATAATACACACATGTAATAATATATACACATCAACTCCGCCAATGCCGGTCCCAAGCCCGGGGCCACATCTCGCAAGTGATGAGGAAGGAGGAGGGGGAGGAGTAACACCTCGTAAAAAAACCTGTGTCCACCTGGCTCTGGATGGTAACACCCTGTGAGGGGCCCTGCCTCGGGTTACAGGTGAAACCCCAAAATCCACACATGTCTGTGTGGTAGCCACCGATACTCTGGTCAGTGTCTGTTGGCTCTGTGAGCTCGGTTGTGATTGAATCTTCTGGAACTCAAAACTCCAGTCGAAAATATGTGAGATCCTTTGTGATTTTACCACCAAAACCTCAACAAAAACCAATAACCATGACAGAACAATGGGAAAGAATCCACAACCCTGGGCTCCAGTTAGTAAGACTGGGTAATAAACCTGATCATCGGATTTCAGGAGATCACGCATGTCATGAAGAGAAGAATCGGAGCTTCTCAAAAACCCTCATGACAAGGAGAATATTTTTACATGGGAACACTCAACACAAACATACTACTGAAGCCAGGTAAATTGAAACAATTTACAAACACCATGGATAAATTCAACATGAAAATTATGGCAATACAGGAAACATGATTCGCAGATGAGAACCACTTTGATTCAGAAAATTATAGAAAATATAAGAGAAAATCTGATATAACCATTCCATGAAGTAATCTCAAACTCTTCGGAACAGGATTTGTAGTACATAAATCAATACTGGACTCTGTAATAGATTTCATCTCAAAATCAGAAAAAATTTCAACACTAACGATATGATCTGGAAACAAAGCCTATACACTAATTAGTGCACATGCCACCACAAATAATTATAACAAGAAGAACCCAGAGATGATAGAGGAATTCTGGGAAGATCTGGAAGAAACTATCAGCAAAATCTCCGAGAACCATGTAAAGGTGTTACAAGGAGATTTCAATGCCCAGTTAGGCAACGAAAGAAAATTCCGAGACATGACAGGGAAACACACGGCCCATAAGAGAACAAACAAAAATCAAGCAAACTTGATAAATTTCTGCAGGAATTTTGAGCTGAAAATCATGTCAATGCAATTCCAGAAAACCAGTAGCTTGGAAATCCCCCAACAATAGTCTAGGAGAATTTCAGATAAACCACGTAGCAATATCATGAAAAATGCTGGAGAAATAATGAACGTAAGAACTACGAAAGGAGTCTTTGAGTATGATCACCTCTTCCTCCAAGTCAAAGCAAAATTTATACCAGACAGACAAATCAAGAGAACCAACAGACCTTCCAGAACAGATCCAGAGTACCTGCAACTAAACAAAAAAAGAAATAATAGAAGAAATTACAAAAATGAACAGCAACAACTGGATAGAACTGTCAGAAAAAAAGAGAGACCTTATAAAATTGGGGCAACCACTGGTAAAAAGGAAACATCAATTGTTGAACATGACATGCAACAGAGCCATAGAAGACAGAATACAAGCCCGAAAAAAAATTTAATAGCCATAGAACACAAGAAAAATGGGAAGAATTCAACAGAATACAGAAAAACACTTCAAAAGTAATCCGCAGAGGAACAAGAGGTTATGAAAACAGCAGGTTGAAGGAAATAGAAGAGGACTTCACCAGAAGCATATGAAAATTTTACAAAATATTCTGAGAAAATATGACAGGCTATCAACCTCCAAGCTTATGCTTCAAGAGACAAATGGAACACAGGAGACAAATCTGAAGAAAAACTGTGAAATATTATCTCGATACTTTGACACATTAATCATCTGCGCTGAACCAAAACAGAGATTACAGTTTACAAAACCAAAACTTAACCAGGACTCTGAACCTCCAACACATGAAGAAATAGTGAAAATAACAAAATCATTGAAAAATAACAGAGCACCAGGAGAAGATGGACTGATAGCAGAAATATGGAAATTAGACCATGAAAACATTACACCCAAAATACACAGAATAATCAAAAACATTTGGGAAATAGAAAAGGTGCCAGAAGAATGGAAGTCGGCCCTAATACACCCTCTCCACAAGAAAGAAGACAAAACAGACCCTAATAACTACAGAGGAATTTCATTACTGTCTGTGACATACAAAATTCTATCCAAAGCTCTATTAAATTGCCTAGAACCTCAGATAGAGCCACATATCAGAGGGTACCAAGCAGGGTTCAGGAAGGGAAGATCGTGCAGTGAACATATCTGGTGTCTGAGAACAATATTAACAATGAGAAAGCCCAGAAACACCACAATAACATTTGTTGATTTAAAGAAGGCCTGCGATTCCATAGACAGAGAAACAGTTTTCAATAACTGGAAGAAACAAAAGATGACAAGACCAGAAAACTAATCCAGGAAACATTAACAAATACAGAATCAAAAATGAAGTTCATGGAAGAGATCTTGGAACTGTTCGAAATCAACAAAGGAGTGAGACAGGGAGCTAACCTGTCACCCATTTTATTTAACTCAGTTTTAGAGAAAAATAATCAGGACATGGGACAAAGGAGTCAATGTGGTAAAGATGGGGGAGAGAGAAAAATAGAACCATCAACATAAAATGTCTGGCTTTTGCTTATGACATAGCTATCATAAGAAATAAGAGAAAAGAAGCCAAAGAAGCCCCAGAGACACTACATGAAATTGCGGCCAGAACAGGACTGCAAATTTTCTTATGAAAAAACCCAGTACATAGACACAAAATCCACAGACAGAAACCCATTGGTAACAAAGTGTGGAAAGATAGCACAAGTAGAAAGTTTCAAACACCTGGGAGAGATTATACAGAAAAAAAGGACTAAATTTGACAGCCAATGAAGAAAGAGTTGCAAAGCTACAAAAAGCTTGCAGACTTATATGGAACCATTACAACAAAAGAAGTATTTCCGTTAATGCAATTTTGTCATATGTTGACATGATGGAGACAATGGCTGTTGTTTGGAGACAAATGTTGATGGTGTTAGGACAGCAACCAGCCACAAATTTGTGGCTGGTTGCTGTCCTAGCACCATCAACGTTTCCGTTAATGCCAAGTTAAGACACTACAAAACAGTAGTCTTACCAGAAGCCTTGTATGTCTCGGAAACAACAGTAATCAAGGGAAGAAAAAAAATCAAGGAAATGGAAAAGCAAGAGAGGAAAATTCTGAGAAAGATATGTGGGTAAGTTCAGAGGCAGGGGATCTGGATAAAAAAAGCTGGCAAAAGAACTGTACAAACATACAGAGACAACTACAGACAACATCAGCAAAACAGAAGGGTTAAATTCTATCGGCACATTTATAGGAGGAACAAAAATAGGCTGATCCAGAAGATTTTTAACATAGTGATGTGTAATTTGATGAAAACTAACTGGGCAAAGGAAAACATGAAAGACCTCAAGAAACTAAATATCTCCACGGAAGAAATAACACACTGAGAAAAATACAGAGGAAAAAATCAGGAAACAGAAATTCGAGGAAGCACCAAAAGAGAAGAAGACAGGGAAGACATCGACAGAAGGGAGGAAGAAGAAACACAGTGAATACATGAGGGGTTTTCGGGAAGAGATGAGACGAAAAAAGTGCCGTGAAAATTGATTGTATTTTAACGCACTCCTCAATGGGGAATTAAGAATGATGATGATGATGATGATGATGATGATAATACACACATTAGTCAGGTCTACTACTTGCAGGCGTACGAAACTCTTCAATTGAGTAGGAGTAGTCTGTTATCAATAAATCATTTGGGTTCCTCTGGAACTGAACTTTTTATGGCTGTTGGCAAGTTATTGCAAATGTGTGGAACTCAATAACGGGCACTTTTCTGGACAGAAGTAAGAGACTGCAAATGCCTGTAATATTCTTACTTTTAGAATTGATTCCAAGAACTCAAATGTTGGTTGGAAGAAAGAGCTATTTTCGACTTCCACTGACAACGGAATCTATCCAACGTTTCCAAAAGTTGTTAAAGTCATAGCAGTTACCTTGCATTGTGATACTGCATAAAACAACACGTACACCAGCAGGATCAAGTCGTAGAGCCACAGGGGTACGAAAACAATGAACCAGTTCCAATGAGTTCGAGAATCAAGCCGCAACACCAGTAAAATGAAAAACACGAGTAAAATAAACCACGTAAATAATGCACGATGCAAAACAGCCATAGTGGTGAACTATTTACAATTCGTCGCCAGTTTATTTACTGCTCATTTGTTTGGTAAATTATCCATCTGAGAGTATGAGATAAATTCCTGAGACGCTTTACTCCGAAACTACTCATTTCACACCGTATCAAAGTGACCGCGCAGATTCATCCCTCCTGTCTAGTCTGCGGAAGAGTAATACGAGGATCATGAAATATGTTACACACGCAAAAGATGTTTAGTGAACGAATTATGTCATCAGCGTTGACACCTTGTGGTTTCTGACATACTTCATGGCATTCTCCTCTACGAATAAACAACACACGACTCCTAAGCGGCATGACAACACACCACAGTCCACAAGCCCGCAAACTCCGAAACTAAACCGAACACAAAGATATGACGAGGAAAATTGTGTTCAGTCCATCACAATCGGTCTTTAGCATCCTTCCACTTAAAACTCCGAAGTGAATTGTGGATACATTTCGATATTATATCATCCCATTTGAAAATTATTGATGAAGACAGTAATCTTTAGTCTTCTTAGACTCGGAGGCAAAATACTTATACAATAATGAATAAATAATACTATCTGTGTCGGCAGAGAGAGTATTGTCGAACCAACTGTTCGGCGTTTAATGTTTATGTACATCTCATGATACAGTGACACGAGAAGCTGAAGGAATAGTCGTGTTAAACTTTTTTAATCGTTTTTTCACTGTTGAAATATGGTCAACGATTGGTCACCAGAACCGCCGAGAGAAGCGGAGGAAGTGTCATGTAATAATTCAGAAATTGCGCCCTTTGGCTTAACTAGCTCAGACAGCGACGATGACAGCGTTCATCCTGATGGTTATGAACCACTAACTAATATGGCACTTGAAGAAGCAGAGAACGAAGTGACTGATACCGTAAGTTTACTGAATAGTTGTTCTTCGTGACTAATGAACTCACGAAAAGTGGAGAAAACTTAACTATTGCAGCCGTATGTAGCCCACATGGGTACTTAAGTGTGCTCTTTGGTTTCTGTTAAATCTTGTAGTATACCATATCTTTATCAAGTTAGTCTTTTGGTCAAGTTAGTTTTATTAATCAAAACTATTCGCTATCAGTGTATGGCACAATCTTTCATGGGATCTGACTTGTAGAGATGATTTTTTATCAATGTTTAGTGAACTTACAATAACACTTACAATAATTGAGAATTATTTCGTACTCTCATTCCCGATATCGTGGTTTATTTCATTTTTCGATGTAAACACTTTGCTAAAGCACTGCAGATCTTCCATTCACTAAACTGCGGCAGCCTTGTGCACAAAAGGATAAGAATTTCACTCTGCAAGGCATTTACAGGTCAGACAATAAGACTGTGGTTATTGCATGTGAACTCTTCAATGAAGTGTGCTGCAAAACATTTAGCAGTGACTAAGGGATCAGTGCAGACATTGCCATTGAAGGAGATGTCATGAACTGTTGTAGAGCCTTGGTGGCTGTAGACGTAGCAGAGTTTAGTCCATTCTTGAGATTATGGGGTCTGGGCTCTGACAGAAGATACACACTCAAGCACTCCTGTTTCCACAGTACTTCCGAGTCTCATGTGTCCAAGGCATTTCTGATTTCTTGTGTTATTATCCATGTCTTGCCTTCCCACATATCTGTAACCATCCTATTAGATTTTTGGAAGATTAAAGTTTCCTCTGAGCACTTTAAATTTTGGCAATTAGATGTGAATCCTTTGTTAGTTGGTCACAAGGATTTTCGTACTCACATCTCTGCGGGGCATTGCTTTGAGTCTTCTGCTAATACTTTGTATCTCTTATACCTATAATTGCCTCTATTGGATTGAAAGTCGCCTAATATTAAAAACCCTTGTGTGGATCCCTAACACAGTCAGCAGCCTTTGATCTTAAGTGCGCACCTGACCCAATTAGAGGGACCCTAAAGTCCACAATGGCACAATTCTATGGAGTCGCAGTGTACATCATCACATACCTTTCGAACCTTTTACTCATGCCTTCCACACAACTACAGACTAGGTTGGGGGGAGGGACATAGTTATGCAGTTATGGGGACACACTACAGATCATGAGCTTCATTGTGAGCAAGATTAGTCCCCTCAACTGTCTCTGCCAGTCAGTGGATTATAGTACTAGGACAATGATACACATTACTCATTCCAACACCACCTTGTGCAAACAAGTTGCATATCATGGAAAGGGAAACATTACCTACACACACAAAATTCGTCACTGAATGACACGATTTTAGAAAATCTATGCATCTGACTCCTTGTAAAACTGCCACTATTTAATCTCACAGGTAACTTAAACATGCAAATTTGTTGCTCATCCATTTAATAGCACAAATGAGTTTCAAGTGTACATTCTCAGCATTACAGAAGCATCCGATTCAACCCGTCAGCTTTGGCCCATAATGTCATCAATATGGCAGAAACATTTACTTCTAGCATATAGAAAATGGTGACAGTGACAACACTACATACACACACCAACAAACATGAATAAAAATAGAAATGACACCATGTCTCAGTCCAAAAATAAAATGAAACTATTAGGACAACCACAGAAAATTGGGGGTTTGGGGGCGGGGACAAGCTAAATATTCAACAATAAAAAACACCGCATCATCACAAAACAAATAATATAAAAAAAATCGAAACTAACAACATTGCGCTACATCAACAAAACCACTGGAATTGGACATTTCCCTTCACCTATATAGCTCAACCGCCGTTACTGACGCCAAAAAACCAACACCTACAACTCTGAAAAGTGGAACCAACAAATCAGAAAGCCAAATAACCCATGTTAACTACATCAATTTTAAACACAGCTGACCTACCATAAATATGCAATAGACAAAATATCACAATTAATATAGAATAAAATGAAAACAAAAATTATTTACCAACAAAAGCCTCTGCCAATACCACCTAGGTTGGTCGCCAATTGCACACATGCATGCATCCGAACATCAAAAACAAAAAAATCTCCTAAAACATCCACAACCTGCCAGCCATGAACCAACCCTCCACCGGATTTCACCCCTCGAAAAAGAAACACCACCAACAAATGTAAACCAAAATCAATCACACCTTACAAAAAAACAAAAACTACAACCAAACTGGTCCCCTCAAGTATAATCTGTAAACACCCCCCCCCCCCAAAACCAATAATCTGTCCCATTAACCCCACAACCACACCCAACCCCCTCAATTTACCATCTTCAGCCTATACATGCTCCCCACAGCCCTCAAAAATATACGAAACATGCAAAAACTCTTAGGGGCACTCTACCACCAGCATGCTAGCAATACTCATCTAAATGAGATTGCAGGTTGGAAGAGCAGCTCTTTCCCCTCCCTAAAACTTATCTAAATGCCCCTCAAAATCCCTCTATGGTGTTACTACAAGCCTCAGTATCATAATCCTTAAACTCGGTACTGTGGTTAACTACTAAATGATTATAACCATCTTCCTCAAACCCCTATGAGACAAAAACACATCATAAATTATAGTACTACCTTCCCCAATCACACCCACTAGTTCCCTCCTACTACAACCCTGCAAAACTCTAAGAAGACAAACAGGGTAAACCCCCCCCCCCCCCCCAAAACACACCAACAAACCAACTCGAGAACTGCCCCTCTCATGCTTTCTCTTAAACTCTGATTCATCAATTTCAACCACAACCACCAGCCCACCCATCTCCCCCTATACTTCACATACTCCGAACAAAACTCTTGACAAAAAGAAAACCGTTCTCTTACTCACACCAGTGTAATGTGCACAAAACTTATAAGAGGACCAATAACAACAATAATAACTAAGCAAGATAATCTCCCTCATGGCCAACCTAGACTTTCTTGAACCACGTACCACGCCTTATTGAGTGCCAGATACTGATGCACCGACAGTGCCACCAAGACATGTACCTGGTGCGAACCACCAGAACTCTCGTCAACGTTATGTTATTGCCACAAACATGACATTTAACATATGCAACAATGAGACCGAATATCTGCAGAAACTGTTTGACATAAACTCAAAGTAACATTAGCAATCAAAGCACAAATGAACCCTACACCACACAAACCAGCACATCCACATTCACCACCAGAAGGCACCATCAAATACAATAATATGACATCTATAAACACAACCAACTCGGGAAAGGTCCCGAGTTTGAGTCTCGGCCTGGCATACAGTTTTAATCTACCAGGAAGTTTCATATCAGCGCACACTGTGCTGCAGAGTGAAATTCTCATTCCTCTTGCTGTTTCGTGTGTCGTGTGAGGCTTCCAGCTGTTTTCTCTTCCTGCATTTTCATGCATTTTTACATTACTATGTCCATATGTTATTTATCGTATTGAATCTAATGACCCTTCTTGATGTATCCTTGAGAGATGCTGGAATGGAATGGGTGTGGAGGGTGCACTTCCCACTGCAGAGGCGACTAAAAGGAGTTTCACACGTTTATATGATGGTCCCCTGTTGGGTTTGACCTCCATTCTTCAAAATTTTCCCAAAGAGCAAGCCAATTGGGGAAGGGCACCTTACATGGTGCATTGTGAAAATGGTGCATTGAGATCTTTAGCCCACTTTCTCGTTGTCACATTGCAGTCCCACCTATTCTCCATCTCTTGGTCGAGAGCACATTCCTAGGTGCGTATTTCACCATGCGCTATGCAGTATTGCTTTCTGTTTTGGGGAGGTGGAGGGCTTGTCCAAAATGAGATCTGGGTCAGTCTTGATCAAAACAGCATTCTCTGCCCAGTCACGGGGGTTACTCGCGTGTGACAAGCTGGAGGATGTTTCTGTAACCATCACGCCCCATAAGAGCTTAAATATGGTCCAGGGTATCATGTTTCACAGGGTCCTTCTTTTGCAGTCTGATGATGAGTTGCACACCAATTTAGAGCGGCGTGTACATTTTGTCCGCCGTGTTCACTGGGGTCCGAGGGATAACCAGGTGCCACCGGTGCCTTCATCTTGGCCTTTGAGGGTGATACATTGCCTGAGAAGGTCAAGGTGATGGTCTACCTCTGTGATGTAAAGCCATATATCCCTCCCCTGATGTGGTGTTTTAAGTGCTGGAAGTTCGGCCATATGTCTTCCCACTGTACTTCCAGCATCACATGCTGAGATTGCGGATGCCCATCACATCCCAATACTCCATGTGCCCTGTCTCACATCTGTGTCAACTATGGAGAGCACCATTTGCCTTGCCACACTGCAGGATTCTCCAAAAAGAAAGGAAAATCGTGGAGTACAAGACCCTGGATCAACTGACCTACACTGAGTCTAAGAGAAAATTTGAACACCTGTACCGTTGTATATGACATCGTATTACGCAGTCGCTACAACAGTTCTGGCACTATCAGCTCTGCCAACCCAAGTCACCTCTTAGAGCTGGAAGACTGCAGAGCTTGATCGTGGGGTGCATTTCACTCCCAGTTGCTCCTGCACCACCTACTTCAGGAGCATACCCCCACAACCATTGGGGATGTCTGTCCCCACTTCTAAGTTGGAGAAGCGTAAGTCTTCTTCGGCTTCTCTCTCTAGGAAGGGGTCCCTTAGGTCATTCCCTTCCCATGTTTCTGCTAGCGGAAAAAATGACACCCGCCAGTGGCTGAAGAACCCAAAAGCAGCTGGTTGTAGGGCTTCCTGCTTATCCTCAGTCCTAGAAACGGAGCCAGTGAAATCCTCCCAGCCAGTGATACCCAAAGAGCAGCAAGAGAAATCCAAAAAGAAAACCCCTAGGACCAAGGAAATTGTGGTGGCAACCACACCACTGCTACCTGCAAGCTCTGCGTCTGAGGATGGGGTGGAGGTTTTGGCGTCCGCTGAGGACCTAAAACCTTAGGCAAAATGGATATCGACTGCTCAGGAAAAAAGTCGGTGGCAGCAGGTGACCTTGAGGGATAGACTGCCCCATTGAATGTTCCATGCCTTCCCAGTCTCATGATGACGTCATTCTTCAGTGGAATTGCGGCGGTTTTTTCCACCGCTTGGCTGAGCTACGGCAACTGTTAAAGCTTTACACCTGCTATCTGCATTGCCCTCCGGGAAACCTGGTTCCCGGCAATGCGGACCCTTGCCCTTTGCGGCGGATATTACAGGAACCGGAAAGACTATAATCGGGTGTCAGGTGGAGTTTGCTTTTATGTTCTAAACTCAGTCCGTAGTGAACATGTGCTTCTTCAAACCCTTCTTGAAGCTGTGGCTGTCAGAATAAGATCGATGCAGGAAATAACTGTCTACAATGTATATCTTCCTCCAGATGGTGCAGTACCCTTGAATGTATTAGCTGCACTGGTTGATCAACTCCCTAAACCTTTCCTACTTTTGGGAGTTTTTAATGCCCACAATCCCTTGTGGGGTGGTTCCATGCTTACTGGCCGAGGCAGAGATGTTGAAACTTAACTGTCTCAGTTTGACCTCTGCCTTTTAAACACTAGGGCCACCAGAAATTTCAGTGTGGCTCATAATTTATCAATTTGCAGCCCAGGACTTCTCCCATCTATCCACTGCAGAGCACATGATGACCTGTGTGGTAGTGACCACTTCCCCATCTTCCTGTCACTGCCAAGCATCAGGCCCACAGATGCCTGCCCAAATGGGCTTTGAACAAGTCGGACTGGGAAACTTTCACCTCTGCTGTCAATGTGACAGTTGAGTAAGTGATTACAGCAATTGTTTCTGCAGTAGAAAATGCGATCACTTGCTCTTTAGGGTGCCCGAGGCGTAAGGCAGTCCCTTGGTGGTTGCTGGAAGTCGCTGAGGCAGCAGCGAGCTCTACAGTGACATAAGCAACACTCTTCCCTAGAGCATCTGATAGCCTTTAAGTGGCTCCGTGCTGTGTACGCCAGCTTATAAAATGATGGAAACAGGAGTGTTGGGAGAGGTACGTGTTGACCATTGGGTGCCATATGTCAGCTTCCCAAGTCTGGGCAAAGATCAAACGTCTTTTCGGGTACCAGGCCCCAACAGGTGTCCCCACTGTTACCATAAATGGCATGTTCTCTACAAACGCAAAAGCGATTGCCGAGCACTTTGCTCAAGCTTCTGCGTTGGAGAATTAACCTCCAGCACACTCAAATGGTTGCTGCAGTGAATCCTACAACGCCCCATTTACAGAGTGGGTGCTCCTCAGTGCCCTTGCACATTGCCCCAACACAGCTCCTGGGCCTGATCGGATCCACAGCCAGATGATTAAACATCTCTCATCTGGCCACAAGCGACACCTCCTCGTCACCTTCGACCGGATTTGGTGCGATGGTGTCTTTCCATTGCAATGGCGGGAGAGCACCATCGTTCATGTGCTCAAAACCAATAAAAACCCATTTGATGTGAATAGCTATCAGCCCATCAGCCTCACCAACATTCTTTGTAAGCTGCCGGAATGTATGGTATGTCGGCTGTTGGGTTGGGTCCTGGAGTCACATGGCCTGCTGGCTCCAAGTCAAACAGCAGCTTCCGCCAGGGTTGCACTACCACTGATAATCTTGTGTCCGTTGAGTCTGCCATCCGAACAGCCTTTTCCAGATGGCAACACCTGGTCGCCGTCTTTTTTGACTTACGTAAAGCACACGACATGCCCTGGCGACATCATAGCCTTGCCACATTGTATGAATGGGGTCTCCAGGGTCCACTCCCGATTTTTATCCAAAACTTCCTGTCGCTCCGTACTTTCCATGTCCAAGTTGGTGCCTCCCATAGTTCCATCCATATCCAGGAGAATGGAGTCCTGCAGGGCTCTGTATTAAGTCTCTCTCTATTTTTAGTGGCCATTAATGGTCTAGCAGCAGCTGTCCGGCCTTCTGTCTCACCTTCTCTGTATGAAGATGAATTCTGCATTTCGTACTACTGCTCCAGTACTGGTGTTGCTGAGCGGCGCCTACAGGAAGCCACCCATAAGGCGCAGTCATGGGCTCTAGCCCACAGCTTCCAGTTTTCAGCCGCAAAGTTGAGTCATGCATTTCTGTCAGCATCGTACCGTTCATCCGGAACCAGCACTTTACCTTAATGACAATCCACTCACTGTAGTGGAGACATATCGATTCCTAGGACTGGTTTTCGATGCTCTATCGACTTGGCTCCCTCATCTTCATCAGCTTAAGCAGAAGTGCTGGCAGCACCTCAATGCCCTCCGTTGCCTGAGCAACATCTGCAGCTCTATAGAGTCCTTGTTCAATCCCAAATTGACTATGGGAGTGTGGTTTATGGTTCGGCAGCACTTTCAGCATTGCATTTACTTGACCCTGTGCACCACTGTGGAGTTAGACTAGCGACAGGAGCTTTTAGGACAAGTCTGGTGACCAGCGTACTGGTGGAGGCTGGTGTCCCTCCAGTGCAAATAAGACGTGCGCAACTGCTCGCCAGTTATGCAGCACACTTTTGTAGTTACCCTGAGCATCCGAATTACCGTCTCCTTTCCCATCCATGGCAGTCCATCTCCCTCATCAGCGGCCCAGGTCTAGGCTAATGATTATGGTTCGCGTGTGGTCCCTTCTCTCAGAACTGGAGTCCTTCCCTGTACCACCTCTACTTGCAGTCCGTTCACATACTCCTCCATGGTGTATGCCTCGGCTGCAGCTTCATCTGGACCTTTCACGTGGCCCTAAGGACTCCATTAACCCTGCGGCTCTCCGCTGTCACTTCCTCTCGATTCTTGACATGTTCCAGGGCTCTGAAGTGTTTGCACCTATGGCTTAATGGCTGATGGTCGCGTTTGCTTTGCCTACGTACACGGCGGCCATATTGAACAGCATTCCTTACCTAAGGGCTGCAGTGTATTCACTGCAGAGTTGGTAGTCATTTCTCGTGCACTTCAGTATCTCCGTTCATGCCCTGGGGAGTCTTTTCTTTTATGTACTGACTCCTTGAGCAGCCTGAAAACTATCGACCAGTGCTACCCTTGTCATCCTTCGGTAGTGTCCGTCCAGGAGTCCATCTATGCCCTGGAATGGTCCAGTCATTCAGTGGTGTTCGTCTGGATCCCTGGTCACTTAGGAATCCCAGGAAATGAACTTGCTGACAGGCTGGTCAAACAGGCTACACGGAAACCACTTCTGGAGATCGGCATCCCTGCAACTGACCTGCATTCGTTATTACACTGCAAGGTTTTCAGATTTGGGAGACGGAATGACAAAATATCAGTATGCACAACAAACTGCGAACCATTAAGGGGACCACATATGTGTGGAAGTCCTCGATGAGGGTGTCTCACAGGGACTTTGTGGCTCTCTGCCAGCTCCGCATTGACCATGCATGGATGACCAACGGCTACCTCCTGCACTGTGAAGACCCACCTCAGTGTCGGTGTGGTGCCTGGTTGACAGTGGCCCATATTCTTCTGCTATGCCCTTCTTTGGCTGCCCTGTGACTTCATCTTTGGTTGCCGGACTTGTTATCATTGATTTTGTCAGATAATGCCTCATTGGCTGATTTGGTTTTATGTTTCATCCATGAGGATGGGTTCTATCATTCGATATGAGTTTTAGCGCCTGTCCTTTGTGGCTCTGTGTCCTCCACCCTAGTGCTTTTAGGGTGGAGGTTTTAATGTGTTGCAGGGTGGCTGGCTTTTCCTTTTTATTTTCGTGGTCGGCCAGCCACTGTAATCTGCTTCCTTTTTTACTCTCTTGTAACTATTTCTTGCATGTCTTTGTTGTTCTCTTGTCCTCTTTTGTTCCTTTTTAGTGTTCATTGCCTTTCCTTCGTTCTTGTGGTCTTTCCTTTCTTTCTGTTTTGTGTTATATGTCTAGTTTCTTTTATTTTCACACTTGTGGCATTGTTTTATTAGGAACAAGGGACCGATGACCTCGTGCTAACTGTTGAGTGAGTGCTTGTTTGGTAGCTTATATACTATGGAGGAATGCTGTCATTAGATATGAGTGTGAAGACAAGGTATCAGGTGTTCTTTTATTGGTCTTTGCATTGAGTGTTGTCATTGGCAGAAACAGGCATTTTCCATTGGACTTTATTTTATTGCTTGCCATTGGTGGAAATTAGCAAATGGGAAACTGAGGGGCAACTGCAGCATAGCATTGTTTACTAACTGCCTAGTATTGACTAGGGCACGTCAGCAGTCTGTACCCTCCGTTGCTGTGGCCTACCGCACGCCTGTTGCAAAGCAAACCCAGAAGAATTTAATGACTGTAATCCAAATGATGACTGAGAAACGGAGATAAGATGACTCTTTTGTTCTTGGGCCTGAAAATCCCTGAAGATGAAGAGTCAGCAATAATTACCAACAAGGAGATGAAGAAAGCAACAGAAATTATCTCCATAAAGAAGCGACCCTCACAGTGATCCTCTCTCTAATCTTTAGAATTTCTTCAGTCTTGCATTTGTTTTGCAGCAGATGACACTGGATCAGGTGGTCCAGGTATGAGGTGCACCATTGTTACAGCAAATGTAAATCATCTGGCAGGAAGTCTCAATTGTGAAACTAGTACTGAGCCCTTCCTGTTCAGTGATCATTGTAGGTGTCCACTCACCACTAGTTTTTCAGTAGTGTAATTCTGTGTTCTCCAAACTGCTTCTCCAGTTCAGTATAACTTCTTGCAATCTTTCCAAAATTTTGATCCAGTTGAGCAAGCTGTCACTAGGTGATAACCTTTTTACTATAGATTAGCAGTGTTTTATGCATTTGGTATTAGGGGCTACTTTTTGTCATAGATGGTTTCCATATAGTCAGCAAATTTTCCATGAATGTGTGTTAACACTAGGCCACATTTTCCCCCCTTTGGGTGATTTTAATTTATGCCCAGGAATTAGTCTGATGAATTCCATTCTGTTTCTGTCAATTCATTCTGAAAGGTGCACATCTTCTTTGCACATCAGTGAGCACTCCACCCAAGGGCAGTTTACTCGGGAGAAGGAATACACAGGGCCAAGAAAAAAATTGTTAGCAAATAGAGATGTGCCTTCACATTCTATCAGTAAGTAATGTTATTGTGAGAAGTCATATTTGCTCTAGTTGCTTCACAGTGAAACTTGACCCTTGCCAGCCTAGGTCATGTCCAAAAATAGATCAAGCATTGTAGCTATCATTCCAATTCCCGTATCACATTTAATTCCTCCATTATTCTCAAGATTGAACAAATGCACTGATTTACATTTGTTCCAAATTGAGCTCAAGTTGGTGTGACTCTTAGCAGACATTAAGTATTTTGAAGATCCACATTAGTCTCTCCTCATCCCAAAAGCACTTTATTTGTAAAGGTTATGTTTTGTGGCCAGAAAAAATTTTGCACAAAAGTTTAGTAAGGTTGCACAATAAGGTGTCAAGGGTCCAAAAATGAGTGCCTTAGTTGCTGTGGCATTGTGAACCAAGGAAGTGAGGGATGTGTGGGCCCAGAAAAGGGCAAGAAGTCTCTCATTGGTGGAGGAGTAACGAGGCAGTTTGAAATAGGATGTTTCTAAAGTAGTGAAGGAGTACTAAAGATGTTAAATTTAACACTGACAAAAAGGGGAAGTGTTAGATACTGAAATAAACTAGGAAATATGAAATGTAAATTATTTTCTGAATCAAGTGAAGGTTAAATATATTAAAGAAAATGAAAGTTCGAAAAATTAACTGATGAGAGCAACTCTTTGTGGGGGAGGCTTGGAAGACAGCACTAATGACAGAACCGCTGGAGACGCTCATATGGCTTGTTGACAGCGATAGCAGCAGGTTGAGGTGAACAACCTGGGGTGACAGTGCTGCCACTATTTATCTTCGCCTCAGGGAATATGGTCCAGCATTCCATCATCAGACACCATTGTTAGCAAAATGTCAGCTGTCAAGTTAGGAGCTGGAAACACAAGACAAACCAGCTTTGGCATACAAGCTTTGTGGGGAAGAGCCCTAATCATAAAGCTATCAGCAGTTTACTGAAACATAACTTCCTGTCAAGTTAGGAAGGGCAGTAACTTCAGAGAACATTGCTGGAACATCAACTAACAGCAGCCAGTAGCAGTATAACTAGTTGGTTCTGAACTGTTTTGCCAATTAATGGGGAATATAGTGTTCTTACTTGGTTTCTTGAACCACTGACTTATTTCAGCAAAACCTTAAATGTTCCTAGCTCTGAACTTGAATACATTGGGTTGTACGAATTAAAAAGAAAACATCCCCCGAGTAGATTCTCAGAGCAAAACAACATTCTCTGAAAAAGTTCTCAATTTCATATGAATAAAAAAAATTTGAAGCATATTCTCTGATGAGGGAGTTGCTTCTCACTACCTCCCCTCCTCCTTGAGACCTGTGTATCATCTGCCATGTCTAGCACACGATGCACTCACTGAAACAGCCAAACTATTCAGTGTGCAAATATGGAACTCCCATCAGTGTGTTATGGAAGAGTTGCACTAAGTTTTGATTTTACTTTTATGTGCAGCAATAAATTATTAAGACGATTACTGACAGTTTACGAAAATGCTTTTTCTAGCAATGATACTCTTACTTTTATGTGCAGCAACAAATTATCAAGATGATTACTGACAGTTTACGAAAATGCTTTTTCTTGCAATGATACCGAACTTTCGACATGCAGGAAACTTTGTTGTTATTGATGTTAGATGTACAGATCTTAAGATTACATGACATTTTCTTCTTCTACAAACTGGAACTCCATCAGTTTTCTAACACGAGATAATTTTGGTTAAATACAGTGCATAATGGTCTGCTTCTGTGTTAACTACATAAGTGGTTGCCTGTGCTGTTCTTTGCAAGAAACAGATCACTACTATGTTTGTAAAGAATTAGTTGCTAATTTTTCTGATCCACCTACTTATTCCTAACATAAAAAATTATAAGATTCATGCTGTGAGAAGACATAATGATGAACATCTGGAAATGTCAAGCACACAATTGTTTGGTGTATACATAAGTCTTCTCATACATTAATCTGGAAACTGGGGTCTGCTAAATAACAGCAGAAATGTTTTAATTTTCACTTGTTTCACAATTTTCCTTAAGGAAGCTTCTCAGACAAATAATGTTTTTATTGTTAAACTTGTATAAACTTCTGCAGTTTCTCTCTTCAGTATATGTATATCTTTTCTTTGCCATCAAATCAACATAAATTCTGCCATTACTACAAAAAAGTCAGTAAAACTTCAACAGAACGTACAGAGCTCACTTCAAAAAATGTAGAATCTTCTCTACTTTTGAGAAGCTCTTCTAGTTTTATTCGTATGAAATTGGAGAATGTTCTTCCTTTTAAGCAACTTCCCCCTCGCTTTCACTCATGCTGTGAATGTTCTCGGCTGAAGCATATTCTCAGAGTCACTGTATTCGTGTTAACTTGAAATTGTTCTCAGATATTTTGAGTATAAACTATATTCTCAGTTTTATTCATACTACCCATTGCTTGGGGCACAAGATAGGAGCAGGCAGGACACAACCTGACTTCGCTGCATTGATAGCTGCATCCTCGAGCCAGTGAAAGGTGAGGGGACATTAACTGTGTCTGTAACTGTAGTAATGTTCATTCATTTAGGCTATTCCTTTCTGTTGCAATTTGGTGCTGGAGCTGCCCATCAGTTAAGGAGTCTCTCTCAGTATTAAAAGTAGTGTAAAATTCAGTAGACACTACAAGTAGTTTTGATTCTTAGCATATAATTAATTTAGAAAGATCTCTCTAAGTTAATTATTATGCCTCTCATTTGGGGGTGTCTTACGTGACAAATCTTGTGTTTAGTGTATAAGTCGGGGAGACAAATGCGCCAAACTAGGGAAATAAACAGAGGTTTACATGTATTAATAAATAAATAAATAAATGGACATAAAGAACCAAATTAGTTTAGGATTTTTAAAGAATTCTTGTTAGGAGTCTTAAATAGTAGTCAAAATGAAAACATACAATGGATAGAGCAGTGGAAACCTAACTAACTAACAGATAACAAAGTCTGATTGCAGTAACAGGAAGCTGGGAGACTGGTTGCAACATCATCAGCAAAAATAAAATAAGATACACTGAGGTGACAAAAGTTGTGGTATACCTACTGTCCTGCCCAGGGTAGTGCAGCAACTCGATGTGACATGACTCAACAAGTTGTTAGAAGTCTCCTGTACAAATATTGAGTTATGCCACGTCTGTAGCCATCCATAAGTGGGAAAGTGTTGCTGGCGCAGGATTTTGTGCAATTTTGTGCACAGACTGACCTCTCAGTTATGTCCCATAAATGTTTGATGGGATTCATGTTGGACAATATGGTTGGCCAAATCATTCACTCAAATTGTCCAGAATTTGTCTCAAACCATTTGAGAATAATTTAAGCCCTGTGACATAGAGCATTGTCATCCATAAAAACACCACCACTGCTTGGGAACATGAAGTCCATAAATGGCTGCAAATTGTCTCCAGTTAGCAGAACATAACCATTTACAGTCAATGATCAGTTCAGTTGGATCATTTGCTCCATTCCACATAAACACAGTCCATACCATTATGGAGCCACCACCAGCTTATACATTCCCTTGTTGATAGCTTGAGCTTATGGCTTCAAGGGCACCTTGCCCGAACCCTACCGTCTCTTACGAAATGAAATTGGGACTCATTTGACCAGGCCATTGTTTTCCAGTCGTCTGGGGACCAACTGATATGGTCGTGTGTCCGTGCAAGGCACTGCAGCCTGTGTTGTCTTGTTAGCAAAGGCACTTGCATCGGTCATCTGCTGCAGTAGGCCATTAACGCCAAATTTCTTCACACTGTCATAATGGATACATTTGTAGTACATCCCACATTGATTTCTGCAGTTATCTCAAACAGTGTTGCCTGACTGTAAGTGCTGACAGCTCTGTACAAATACCACTGCTACCAGTTGCTAAGTGAAGGCCACCAGCCACTTCATTGTCCATGGTGAGGGAAACACCGGAAGTTTGGTATTCTCATCACACTCTTAACACTGTGGATTTTAGATTATTGAATTCCCTAATGACTTATGAAACGGAATGTCTCATGTGTGTAGTTCCAGCTAGCATTCAGCAGAATCCATTAATTCCCGTCATGCAGCCATTATCACGTCAGAAAACTTTTCAAATGAATCACCTAAGCACTAGTGAAAGCCCCTTCATACCTTATGTATGTGATTAGCACCATCTGTACATATGCATATTGCTATCCCATGACTATTGTCACTTCATTTTATGGTATTTGATGTTGATTTTTTGTTTAGTATACTTTTTTAACAGTGTTGATCCTGAGATAGTGTTCTGAGATAAATCTTTCTTCAAAGACTCCCCCCCCCCCCCCCTCCTCCACTCAGGGTGATGTTCTTATGTAAGAAGCCACCCACTGGCAATATTAATTGATAATTCCTTGTCATCTCATGTAGCTGACAAGGGATAGTCATAATGTTTTAACTATCACCTTGGTAAAAATCAAGTTGCGACCATAAAACTTGTTGATGTTAATTCTTCCCTACATATGCGTGCTTCACTGTGACTCTTTTCTCCCATCAGTGGATGATTTGGTGGAGACTTTGTTTGTAGAAGTCTGCATTTTGGCTCTTCAGGAAGCGTTCCATCTTGAAAGTCACCTTGTCGTCATCTTTATTAGAGGAAAGAGAAAGAAGTCACCCTGGGACCATATCAAGAGAATATGGGGTTGCGGGTGAGGCAAAATTAGATAGCCCAGAGAAACATCACTTGTGATTTTATTTTGTACCAAGTGAGCTGACAAAGTCATGTAACAAAAATACATCCTTGGAAAGCTTCCAGCAGTGCTTTGTCTTGACGGGAGAAATTGGTAATATGCTCCTGTGCCATTTTGCCCCATTCAAGCATAATCTGTTAGCATCATACTGTGGTAATACCAATAAACACTCTGTGTCACCTTGGCCGAAGGATCATATCTAATAAAATCAGTTGGACTGGCCTGCTAACAGCTGCAACATTTTCATTATTTCATCAGTTTGGCAAGCTTTGTGGATGGGAGTGAGCAGTCACAGAAAACTGTATGTTGTGACCTTTTATCACATTCAAGGTGTCACGCAAGATGTTGAAAAACTGGTCCGTTACTGATTTCCACATTTCACACTATTGCATTGGTTGTCATATACTTGTCTTTGAGCACAAAGGCGTCTATTTCTATTGTGAATCCTGGTTCTTCAGTTTGATGTGGTCTTCCACTATGTTGTCGTCACTTGGACATGTTTTGACACGTTCAGAATGTTAGCCCCACTGAACCATGCTGTCATACAATCGTGCTGTGTTGCTGTACAGTTTCATTGACACGTGGATAGCCACAGTGTTGTTCCCTTCAAATGCAGGAAGTGAAATTGCCACTCAATGTTCCACTTTATATATGGGCTGTACCATTTGGTTTTGGCATCTTAAGCGGTTTTCTAGCTACTGTGGTGTGGAGATTTCAATGTGTATGAGGGCTGCAGACATGTATAGGGAGGGGGAAAAAAAAAACAGAAACCGCCTGCCCACCAACCCCCCCCCCCCTCTCTCTCCCTCTCTCCCTATCTATCTATCTATCTATCTATCTATCTATCTATCTATCTATCTCCCCCTTCCCCTCCCCCCCTCACCAAGGTGGAAATTAGCATGTTTTGACTACTCCTCTTATTCAGCAACAGTTTGTGCTTTGCAGTAATCAGGAGCAGCTGTAGGTTAATGAACATGACACTGATGATCTTGTGTCCATTCTCAGTAATTTAGTCTTGCTTAATACTTTCTCTGTTATCATTTAATTCTTCTCCTAGAATCAGTGAAACAACCCCCTTGGCATTCCTCCAAATATTTAGGATTCTCATGCTCATGGTGCAAGCAGATGTCATATCATATTAATTATGAAGACTATTGGTTAAGTATAGGCAAAGTTTGGACATCCTTTCAAGGACAGTTGAGGTATAAAACGTAGCTTTTCATTGATTAAAAGGATATTTATTCCTTGTTTAGAATACATGTGTGCACATTAAGGTTGGTCTGTGAAGTTGTTAGCAAGTCATGGAAGTCTTCAGGTGATGATAATTTGTGCCAGGACAAAATACTGGGTGATCAAAAAGTCAGTGTAAATTTAAAAACTGAATTAATCACGGAATAATGTAGATAGAGAGGTACAAATTGACACACATGCTTGGAATGACATGGGGTTTTATTAGAACCAAAAAAATACTAAAGATCAAAAAATGTCTGACAGATGGCGCTTCATCTAATCAGAATAGCAATAATTAGCATAACAAAGTAAGACAAAGCAAAGATTATGTTCTTTACAGTAAACGCTCAATATGTCCACAATCATTCCTCAACAATAGCTGTAGTCAAGGAATAATGTTGTGAACAGCACTGTAAAGCATGTCCAGAGTTATGGTGAGGCATTGGCATCAGATGTTGTCTTTCAGCATCCCTAGAGATGTTGGTCGATCACGATACACTTGCGACTTCAGGTAACCCCAAAGCTAATAATCGCATGGACTGAGGTCTGGGCACCCGGGAGGCCAAGCATGACGAACATGGCGGCTGAGCACACAATCATCACCAAATGATGCGCACAAGAGATCTTTCATGCGTCTAGCAATATGGGGTGCTTCTAATAAAACCCCATGTTATTCCAAGCATGTGTGTCAATTTTTACCTCTCTATCTACATTATTCTATCGTTTATTAAGTTTTCAAATTTATACTGACTTTTTGATCATCCGGTACAAGAAAAAGTTGTAGGAGAGAATTCACAGCATTGTTAGTTGGAAGCCAGTGTCGGGGAGTATCCAGCGTGGTACTGACATTCCAGGTAGTAGCTAGCAGTTAACATGTGATTTCTCTCCCTCACTTCCTGCTCACTACCAAGAGTATGTGCATAGTGAGCATGTTGTCAGCAGACCACGTTTCACAGGAGCAACCAAACTTCGCTAAATTGATGATCCTACTTGTCGCTACTCTCTTTCTTGAGTTAAGTGCTTGGGTACCATGAAGCCCCAGCTTTTGCAGCACTAATATCCTTTCTGTGCTGCAAGTCTATCCTTCTGCTATTCTTTCATCTTCTCTGTTTTCCCATTGGACAGTCTTCTTGGTAATGATTGTGCTTGGATCTGGTTTGTGAGTTTGGACATTCGTTTTCTTCCCTTCTGGCATTCTACAACTTTTCATTCTGAGCTATATGGTCCCCGTGTTGTGTTTTACTTGCTTCTCCTTTCCTAAATTTTACAGAAGTTTGGATAGTGCAAGGAAGGTTGCCCACCATGACATATATTCCACCTCTTGTGCCTTCTTTCTTTGCACCGTACCTTTCTTGCAAAGGTACTACACCCAAAACCCAGCATGTTAGCCACTCCATTGTTCAGTGTGTTGTCAAGTACCTTCATGGTGATAGCCCCCCTGATGATGCAGATATCGTACTGTTTGTGCCTGAGCTGGAGAATCCCTATGCAAGCCAAGGAGTATGTGCTGTCATGGCTGGTGCACAGGGGCTCAGGGCAATGGTTTACTGGCCGCGTAACTAACTGGCTGGGTCAGCCGACATTCAGACGGGATGGTACTACGGGGGAAGATTCACTCGTGAAGTGAATTAAACTATCTTCCACTGGGAGCTGCAAGGCTCCAGCAGTTATTTCAGTTGGGAAGATTATTGTAATGCTGAGAGGTAAAGACTTCATGATGTTTCCTTCCCTGGCTACGCCCTGGGAAAGAAGATCAAGTCAGTTGTCTGGGACCGAAATACTTCGCTCAGAACTTGGACTGTACTAGAACTGGTAGGGATACTTTTACTGCAGTAAAATCACTATTTCTTTGTTGAAAACACTGAAGAAAAGTTTGGGGAAGTTGAATCTCTGGGGAAAACATGACATGGTTCATTATTGATTAAAACTTCCTTTGCTGTCCAATCTACAGCTCTTCATGCATGCAATCATCTAAGTGACATACCTGTGACCAGTTTCCCACAAAAAACTTTGAACATGATCCAAGGAATCATCGTCCATAGAGATATTGCACTCCATAAAAGTGAGGAACTCTAGACTAATCTCTAGTGGTGAGGCATACATTTCATCAGATGTATACAAAAATGGTCCACTGAAAATTGTACGGATACAGGTGCCTTTATCTTAGCCTTTAAAGGGAATGTCATCCTTTCAAAGTTAAGGTCATTGTCTACAGGTGTGATGAGAAGCTGTATGTCCTACCACCTATTGGATACTTCAGACATTTACGCTTTGGGCATATGTGAACCCACTGCACGGTGAACATAAAATGCAGCAACTGTGGACACTTACTCCATGAAGGTAGTCCTTGTGAACATCCACCTCTGTGTGTCATCTGTGCAGTACATCACCCTCTACATTCGCCAGTTTGCCCAGTTTTCAAGAAAGAACAGAAGATCCAGGAATACAAATCTGTTGACTATCTGTCATATTTTGAGGCGGAGAAGAAATAGGAATGCCTACATCCTGTGGCTAATAACAATCAATTATGCTAACATCATTACCACCTTGCCTCCCCCCCCCCCCCCCTTCTGCACACCCACCCCCAGCTTTTCCAAACCAGATCTCCCACCATGCTCCTCTCCTGTGGTTCCCCTATTACCGTCATTGGGAACAGCTTACTGCACCCATCTGGAGAAGCATTCTCTTTCCTTGGCATCTACCGGTGACAGGGCTTCCTCTCCCTGGCAGCCCTTGTGCCAGAGGCCCAACGGTAAACAATGACTGAAGAAGCCACTCTTCATCTGTCTCTGTGCTCAATGTGGGTAGCCCCTTGAACAAACCTTGCGCTGCTGTATTCTTAGCCAATGTTTGTGGATATGGTTTCATCCCCACTGGTGATGAGCAGTGATCCTGTGACATGACTGTAGGACTGGTCTCCTGGCCCCTTCTTGTTTAATCTGGCTTCCAGTCATTTGATCATTCAGTTGAATTGTAATGGGTACTACTGTCATCTAGCAGAACACCACCACCTTTTTTCCTCTTCTTCTGCAATTTGCATTGCTCTTCAAGAAACACGCTTCATTGGTGAACTTTGTTCAATGCTTTGTAGTTGTAGTTTGTTCTGTCGGAACCGCACTGGTCTCGAGAGGGAATCTGGAGTGAACTGTACCTTTGTTCTTACATGACATTGGTGAATGGATTTCCCTTCATGCCTATCTGGAGGAAATAGTGGTCTGGGTGCATTTGCAATGTTTACCTAGCTCCAGGCAGGCCACTTACCCTCTCCCCTCTCCCCCTCTATTCCCCTGCTTGGGGCTTTCAGCATGTACCATCATCTGTGTGGTTGGGGCCTTCTAAAAGATCGATTTCTCACAGACCTGTGCCTTCTCAATGATGGTCCTTCTACCCACTTCAGTGCCACCCAAGGCATGTTTTTCAGCTAATGATCTTACGATCTCTTCCCTTGATGTTGTAGCTTTGCTACATTGGTCACTACATGATGACCTTTGTTACAGTGACCATTTTCCTAGTGATCATATTGTTTCCTTGCCACCACCAGACTGACTGATTACTGCATTGGGTACATCAAAGAGCGTGCTGATCTTTGTACGTCTCTGTTGTTACATTTGCCACCCCTCTGTTGGAATGCATTGACGATGTCATGTACGACTTTGTACACAGTGGTAAGGAGCAGTGGGCTACAGAGTGGTGTGGCAACTGTCGTCGTAGGAAAACTGGACAGGAGCAGATATAATTAGCGAACTAGTTAACTCTAAAAAACAGAAGATTTACTTACTTGTATTTATCAAAGTGTAAGATGACTCGTTACAAAAGGGGCAGTAAGAAACAAAGTCCAGCTATCACCATGTCCACAAGGAAAACTCTCTCTGTACTGAAGCACAAACGGTGAAGACAAAGCCATGACCAGGCGGCATCCGCATAGCATCCCGTTTTTAAGTGGCTCCAAATGCGAAAGTACTGAGTTGCTGCCACCGGCCCACTGTATTGTGGCAGCAGAGGGCACTCAAAGTATGTAGCTGCTGGAGGTGTGGCTTAGCAAACATGCCCTGTTGAGTGTACCCAAACTATCATGACCACTATCGATGTCGAATGGAAACTTGCAAATCTGCTATCAACGTAATGATACCCATGGACATGGAGTGATATCAGTATGTGATACCACATCCTCCCCCCCCCCCCCCCCCCAAAAAAAAAAATCCCAAATCTCCTCACTTTTGTCTTGTAGTGTAGATGAGCAAACAATGATGGCAGGGAGGTCTGGATGCAGGTCACGATGAAGAGACGGGAGCCCAAACTGAGGCTGACACCAAGCTCCCGTCCATCCTCCAGCATACAACCTGAGCCTGCTCAGGAATACCAGCCAAAAAACTCAGCAGGGAGTGTACACCCACATCCAGAGACAGAGCAGTAAATGAAGGTAGAGGCATCTTGATGACTGCAGAGGGACCTGAGGCAGACAGCATGTGGGACAGCTGCTAGGAGGGGGGCCCATCTCCAGACAGTTGTGGCCGTTGAGACGATGACTGCAAAACGATGCCGACTTCCATTGTCTCTGGGACTGGTGGTGATGGCGTGGTGCCTGTGGGAGCCAGATGCAGCGAGGGCTGCTGAGTCCAGGCAGACATGGAATCTGAAAGTGCAAAGCCTGCAGGATGATTACACAATTCACAAGGACAAATTTGATTCTGGTGGCACTGAGGCAATCATCTTGGTCCCCGTAGGAGAAACTTGGAACATCCAATACGTCATAAACTGGTGCCTCACTACTAGTGCCTCCATCTACTATGCAGTCTGCAAAAGACCAGATTGTTTGTTTGATACTTTGCCAGTCTGGGAGGAGTGGGTGCCACCTGCTGTCGGCATTGCAATGACTGAAGAAAAGGTCAGTGGTGCCATCCATGTAACAACTCCACCAGTGATGGTCCATCACATGGCTGGGAGTGGTA
The DNA here is from genome assembly GCF_023864275.1 of Schistocerca cancellata. NCBI lineage: Eukaryota > Metazoa > Arthropoda > Insecta > Orthoptera > Acrididae > Schistocerca > Schistocerca cancellata. The sequence continues at coordinate 184,539,505 of NC_064632.1, forward strand.
GGAGGGCCAGAATACCAACCAAGCTTGATCCCATGTATGGGAGGAACAGAGTTTGTCCATCTGTTGCTTAAATATACATACAAAGGTTTCAGCTTCACCATGGAATTGTGGGTGAAACAGAGCACTTGTGGGTGATGCCGGAAGTGGTGCAAAACTGTTTAAACTTGGCAGCAACAAACTGAGGTCCATTGTCTGTCACAATCGCTTCAGGCAATCCCTTGAGGCAAAAGATCAATGACAAGGCTTGCATTGTGAAATACACTGTAGCAGAGTGCATTGAAAAATTTGTTGAAAGTGTCAACGACAATGAGCCAATATGTATTAGAGTAAGGACCAGTAAAATCCAAGTGCAAAAGTTGCCAAAGTGCTTGAGGGCTGGGTCCATTCAAAGAATTGCTGAGGTGGGGCTGACTAATGCTCAGCACAGGCTCAGCACTGAGAAGTCATCTGTTCACTTTGTTCGTCAAGACTGTTCCAAGTGCAATGAAGACGCACCAGCTGCTTGGTGCAAATATTGCCCTAGTGACACTTATGTAACAAATGAAGCACGTCAGGCTGGAGAACCTGGGAACCACAACACATGACTGATTATTAATGGTGTAAAGCAAAATGACACCTCGGTAAAATGCAAGGGTGTGCCGATGGGCAAAATATGGGTGAACCACAGAGGTACAAATTTGTCTAGCTGAAAGTTGGTAACCAGTGCCAATGCAGTGCAACAGAAACTGCAAATCAAGATCCACTGCTGTGGGCTAGGTAATTTTCCAGTGATAAAGTGGAAAGCTGTGCAAAGCATCTGTGCCTTGTGCACCAGTGTAGCAACAAGAAGAGGACTTGTCAAAAGTTGAATATGGGCCAACAGAGAGGCAAGCAAGAACATCTGCATTGACATGCTTAAAGCAGGCCAATACACTGTCTCATAGTGGTGATTTGAGAAAGAAGAGCCTGCTGTTGCAGCTTTTGCGCTGTGCAAGTTGGGACTTACTGAGAGGGGCTAAATAAAGATTGTAGAAGTTTATGGTCAGTCACCAAGTAAAATTTTCTGCCAGAAAGATACTCGTGAAATTTAGTGACACCGTAGACAGTGGTGAGAGCCTCATTTTCTGTTTGGGAACAATTACATTGAGCTTTATTCAACAACTTTGAAGCAGTGGCAGTTGGCCTGTCAACAGCATCAAATTTATGTGAAAAACTGCACTGATGCCATAAGAAGAAGACAGAGAAAACAGCAAAAAGCAAGCAAAAAGACTATAGAACAGGAAGAAAGCAACAAGATGACTGCCTCAAATAGTAGTACTACAGCTTGTGGCCAGATGTGTATGACTTTGTACACAACAGTAAGGAGAGGTGTTCTACAGAGTGGTGCAGCAATTGTCATCATAGGAAAGCTGGACAGGAGCAGAAATGATTAGTGAACTAGTTAACACAACACACAGAAACTTTACTTTACTTCTACTTCCCCAAGCATAAGACAGCTCATTACAAATGAGGCAGAAGAAACAGAGTCCAGCTATCACATTGTTCACAATGAAAAGTTTCTCTGTACTGATCGTGATCATATCACTATAATCATCAGCAAAGATGGTTAATTTACAATATTCTGTACGAAGAGGTAGATCATTAATAAAAATAATAAAACATATGGAGTCCAGAACTCAGCCCAGAGGCACTCAACATGTGATGGTACCCCTTTATGAAATGTTGTGACACCTTCTCTACTATCCAGTACAATTTCTGACAGTCAAACACCTGTGTTAGATCACTCAATTTTAACCATCTTTATTTTTCTATTGCACTACAATACTTACTGGTAATCCATTACACTTGAGGTGTCAGCTGATAAGATTTTAACAGATATTGTGAACTTATTTAACATAAAATGTATTTGATTCCCACAGTGAACATATAAACCTGAGTATGGTACCGAAGGGAGTCCATGGCTGTAATACTTTTAATGCCCTTGATTCACGATGGGTTCCGCATGACTTGACGGAAATGCAGAAATGGATGCATTACGACACTGCTCAGATGCACTTGGAGCGCTATGAGCATGAAGGAGAGGCTTTCTTATGCCGTATCGTAACACTGGATGAGACATGGGCCACATTGTACGAGCCAAAACTGAAATGCCAATCCAACAAATGGCGTCATTATGGGTCGCTGTGAAAGTCAAAAGTGCGTCAGCGCCCCAGTATGGCGAAAGTTATGGTGATTCTCGTGTATGACTGTGGTGGTGTTATCCTAATGCATTACATTCCTCCACAGCAGACCGTCGGTGCACAGTATTACTGTTCGTTTTTGGAGCATCACCTGCAACTACCTTTGCGAAAGAAGCAGCGACACTTTCTGCTTAACCCACCCGTCATTTTGCACGAAAATGTGCGGGCGCATACAGCGCAAGCTGTAGCTGATCCGTCCAGTCGATGAGACTGGGAAGTACTGTACCATCCGCCATACTCCCCAGGCTTAAGTCCTCGTGACTTTGATTTGATTCCGAAGATAAGGAACCATTTCGTGGCATTCGCTTCAGAACTGTTCCAGAGATTCTACAGGCAGTAGACCGCTCCATTCGCACCATCAACAGAACAGGCTCTGCTAACTGTATACTACACGTACCATATTGCTGGCAAAGGATTCTACACAACACTGGTGACTACGTTGAAGGACAGTAACAGGTGCAAACATGTAACTCTTTTGTATCAGTTGTGAATAAATAGTTGCTTTATTTAAGTTCCAACTATCGTAATTAAAGCATTGTGTTTTTAGTGGTTGTGTATATTCTTTGCTATACCCTACTATCGGCAGTCAGTTATGTTGATGAGAAGTCCATGTTGTAGCTCAAACTATGGAATGGAACACAGTTTTTTACGTCACATGTATATATATTCACTCATCGTTTAAAAACAGCATCAAAATTCCAAATAATGCATTGGTGACTAATACAAATCTACTACATTACTAGTACAAACATCAACTTCAACTCTCCGCAGTTCTTCCCCAAAAAAAAAAAAAAAAAAACACAATAACCTTTGGCCTCAAATTGACCCTTATATAATTACAACCTTCCACTCCCAGCCAGATTCAAGACTGCATTTGGCAAGTAATTGTAATCTGCCAGGAAGTTTCAAATCGGCAAACACCCCTCAGCAGATGGAAATTGTATTCTGAATTACCAGTAAGTTTTTACATTGTTACAATTTCAATTGATCTTCATTTACTATGAGGAAACAAAAATTCACAAAGTCATAATTATGACATAAGGACACATTTGAGATAAAGATTTCGTTAAACGCAAAATTATTCAAAATTTTCTAATATTTTATTTTTAACAGTGATATGAGAAGTATACAAATTTTTGAAAAATATAAAAATATATAAATTAATTTTGTTACTACTCAGTACAGAGGTTCCAGTATTGAAATATTGTTGGTTTATACATTATAATGTCTTTAAAATCACATTAACAATTTAAACTATTTACATTTCGAACAATTGGCTATGAAGTTTTAGTGTTTTCTAAAATTTGTGGAACATGTAATAATGATGCATAATGAATGATGTTTTTAAAATGTAAGGTTAATGATTTGCATATAACTGCTTGTTGTGTGTGTGACAAACATTAATTACTTTAAATCCTTGCAGGACTCCTTTGGTGGTGACACTGAATGGTTTGAGCAGCAGAATGGTGATGCAGAAATAGAACTGTCAAGAGATTTACTGCCACAAGTGAGTCCAATGTGAAAATTTTATTGATTCCCTCGCTAATAGCTGTTGTTTTCCTATTGACACGTGAACACCTATTAGCAAATTTTGTGAAATAGTAGATACATTATTGCACTGTGTGTTTGTACTGCACATTGGAACATTTCTGAATCATCACAGTAAAATTATTTTGGCTCAAGATTGGAACACAAGCATTGCGTAATCAGTGTTATGTAGGGAGCTACTACTATTTCACCTAGAAAGGAGGAAGATAACTCACTTGGCACTACATCTTGTAGCCTCTGCCTGGTTGCTCAACCCTGCACTGTATGTGGATGATATCTGTATTTGGGCTAGCTCCCATTCAGTGGACTCTGCAGAACGACAGCTCCAGGATCCCATCCAGTGTGCTTCCACACTCTCACATGGTTTTCAGTTCTCTCCCCTTAATTCAAGGGTGGTGCATTTCTGTCATTGTACTATAGTCTGTCCTGATCCGGAGCTCTATCTTGACACCTAACACCTGACGATGGTCCCCCAGTTCTGTTTCTTGGATCATCTATTTCACAGCAAGTGTGCTTAATTGCCCCAATCTACCTTCTGAAGGCTGGCTGGTTTTGTAAACTCAATGTCCTTCACTTTGTTGCCCACACCTCTTGGGGCTCTGATCATTTGATCATTCTCTCCCTTTATCGGACATTAGAGCTGTCTTGCCTGGACTGTGGTTGTCAAGTTTATGGATCAGCTGCCCCTTCCACACTGCTCCTTTTGGTCCTGGTTCACCACTGTAATATCCATTTAGCCACCACTGGCTTTTCACTAGTCTTCTGGTTGACGTCAGGAACCCTCTCCATTTGGTTCAGTGGTCCCAGATCCTCACCACTTCTATTCTACTCTATGGTGGCTTTGGGACATCAGCTGCCTGGTGTCTGCCCTCAGATGGGTTTAGTGGTTGAGCTTCACCTTGCTTCTCTCTGGCACGGTTTCAGTCTTCCTTTCTCCTATTCCCCACATTCTCTCCTGGCCACTCCTCCTTGGTTAGTTCTTCAGCACCGGGATCTGAAAGCTTCCATCACTCCAGTGGTGTTCCATTGTTTGTTCTGCTATCCTTACTAGAGTTTTAGGATGCCATTGGTGTTTACACTGATAGCTCTAAATTCACTATGCATGTGGGATATGACTTCACATCTTCCTCTGGATCGGAACATCATCTCTTGTCTGCCACATCTGGGATGCTTACAGCAAAATTGAGAGTCATCTATTGGGCTCTCTGCTTTATTAAATGGCCCTCCCTCACCAGAGTTTCGTTGTGTATGGTCTCAGTGAGTGGCCTGCAGGCTATCACTCAGTGTTTCTCCTGCTACCCTTGGTCTCTGCCACCCATGACCTTCTCGCTGAACCTGGCAATGCTGCTTGTTCGGTTGATTTCCTTTGGGTTCCTGGCCACGAAGGTATCCCAGATAAAGAGTTTGCTGATCATCTGGCAGGGCTGGTGGCCACCAACCCCCCATTCTCTGTAACCCCTCCTGCGGGAGAGGGAGGGGGTGGAGTTGCAGCTTTACGTCAAATCCATCTGTGCTAATTATGGACTGACTATTGTGGGGGCAGGAGGTCTAATAAAATTTGTGCAATCAAGGAGATTCCCAATACATGGCATTCTTCCCTTTCTGTATCAGCCATCCTAGATTGACCCATGGTTTTTTTACTCTGCAGTGAGCCTCCCCCCCCTCCCCCCTTTGGTAGTTGTGGGCCCTCAGTCATGGTGATCTGTATTTTGCTGTACTGCCCCACCTTTTGGCCCTCCGCACTAAATATGCCTAAATATGCTCTTCCACCTTCCTTGTACTGGCTGTTAGCGGACGACACTTGCGTGGTTAAGTTTGTCCTAGGTTTTCTTCACGAAAGTGATCTGTCCTCCCAGGTTTAAGTCCTTGAATTACTCTCTGGAACTGCAATTGCTCGGTTGGCATTGGCGTTTCTTACGGAGGCCTTGGCCTTGCCTCCATACGGGCCAGACTCTCTCTCTCCCCCCCCCCTCCTCCCCCTCCCACACACTGCCCTTTTCCTATATATTTTGTCTGGTCTTTTGTGCTGTTTTGTTTCGCCTTTTCTTGTGTGTTCTTTCCCTGGTGTTGTCTCTTTTGTGTTGTAATCATGGTATGGTGTGGTGATCAGGATGGGTCAGTGGTTCTGCTGGTGCCTCAGTGTGCTTAGCTTAGTGTTTCTGGGGTGCCCCTGCTCTCGTCGTTTGCTCCCATCCCCCTCTTGTTTTTTTTTATTTTCCTGCTGCCCTGATGTTCCTTTTACATCTTTATTTGCCCATTTTACTCCCTGACTGGACTGTTTCCCCTTGACTGAACTGTGCTGTTTGTGTTGTTATTCCCCTGGCCACCTTATATCATGGGATCGATGACCCAACCAATGAACTAACCAACCCCCCCCCCCCCCAACCCCACACACAACCTTGTGGAACTTCACAGTTGAGAGTCTGTATTTAGGACCTTAGGACCTTCCTTTCATTTTTATAACATCTCGGAAGTAAGAATTTAAGAAATTTAGTGCCACTCCTTGTATACCGTATGTTTCTAATTTGCATTAAGATACTGAATGAGCCACGGAATCAAAAACCTTAGTAAATTTAGAAAAATTGCAATAACTTTGTTTCCTTAATTAAGTTTGCCTAGCAGTGAATGGAAAAAAGTTGCTACTGTTTTTGTTGTTGATCGCACTTTCCAGAATCTGTGCTGTGAGTTGTTTATTAGGTTGTATTCAGAGGCAGCTGCTGTGTAAGAGCACAAGAGCACGTGAACACCCTAACTTCTGACCTCTTGCCGATTTATTGGTTAGTTTTCTTTGGATGACGTTAAACGTGACATAGGTGTTGCAATCTGAAAGATATAGCACCTAAATGTTCCGTGCTGCTGCTGCTGCTGCTCTATACTCCATGAAACTTGTCAATAGGGTCGCAACACACCTTCAGTTATGCATGTTTCAGGCAGCTATTGCACATGCACAACTCGTGTGACGTAATTGCCTTACGGGCCAAATACATACAGATTTGATTAATAACATGCACGATTCAAGATGTGCGCTGCTAGCCCTTGGCACTCAAGCACAAGTTTGTCATAGCCACCAGTTGGCAGCATACTGTGGCAGACTTTTATCCCCGTTCGCTCAGCATAAATCCTGCTTGATGATAACACATTCCTCAGATATGCTAAGTCACTCACTACATACCTTAGTAAAATCATATGAGATGTCAGTATATGTCAAAGCTGTACTGAGAGTAAACCCATTTGGTATGTTTCTGAATCCATTTTGCATGCGTCTGAATAAGATATGGTATATTAAGTTATGAATTTTATCATACAGTAATCCATTTGAGGCGCTGAATAGGGAAACTCCCCATCGCACCCCCCTCTGATTTTGTGGTAAGAGGGCCCAGTTGACAGCCTGTCAAAACCTGAACACAGATCAAGCATGAAAACAGGAAGACAGTGTACTGAAATGTGAAAAAAAGCAAAATAGAAACAGTGAACGGTCCAAGGAAAAGAACTGCAAAATAGAGCGACCTGAGACAGCGACAATGTCATGGTTACATGGTCACAGTGTTGGACTAGCAAGCAGGCGAACCGTATCTAGACCTCTCGTGTGCCTACATTTTTTTATTTTTTACTGCTGTTCACTGTATTCAAATTTGTGTCTGTGCCATGGCATAATGTCCCTTTGCAAAAGTTAGGTGTAAGGAAAGAACCTATAATGACAATTGATTCTGCACAAGTACTTTATTAGCAGCAGAAAGGAAGTGGCTTTCGAACAGGAATTGCAGTGTTTGATGGCAAGGCAACAAGTCAGCCGAATCCTCCATCGATAAACAGGTCCGGTGTATCATAAAGGCATTAATGACAGTACATATATCATATGATAGGAATCTCTTACCAATGCACCTAATTTGTACACCTGATAAGTGAGTGAGATACGCCTCCTTGCTAAATTTAGGAGTTCATGTGAATGTGATCACTCCTGGGGAAATGATGAAATTATAATAGTTTGTCACATAAGCTGCATCAAATGAATGCAACTGTTTCACAATCACACAGTTTCTCTATACTATGACAAAACACATTTTTTTGATGTTACATTCGGTTTTGGAAGTTTTGACTCTTGAATTCCTTTGCTGTAGCATAATTCACACCCATTTATTTGTTGTTTTCATTTCTGTGAGATATGTATGTGGTATATCACCGGTTCTCACTATTAATCACATTTACTTATGACAGTAATGTATTCTCACCACATGGCTCATATTCTATAACCAATGTATGACGGCAGTTTTATATTTACTTAATATTGCACTTCTTAAGCTCAGACGGTTCACTGTTTTCTTTGTGTGTGTGTGTGTGTGTGTGTGTGTGTGTGTGTGTGTGTGTGTGCTGTAGGCCCACATTGCACACATGAAAATTCACGAAAAACTGTATCACAGGTTTCTCTGATATTCACTTAAATGTGGGATCGATGGCCATATGCTTTAGGCCCTTATGGATCTCAGTGCCTCATTTATATTGTAATAAAGTGACCATGTTGGTAGACATACTTGAGTTTAATCATTTGCACAAACACCACATTATTGTTGGAGTTGGTTGTTTACTGGTTGGGAATTGGCTTTCATGTTGAATCTATTTTAAATTCTAACAGAAAAGTAAAGTTGTGTGCAGGTAGTCATGAGTCATGCTTGGGTAGCTCAGTGAGTAGAGCACTTGCCCGCGAAAGGCAAAGGTCCCAAGTTCGAGTCTCGGGCCAGCACACAACTTAAATCTGCCAGGAAGTTACATATTAGCACACACTCCAATGCAGGGTGAAAATCTTATTCTGGGAACAGAAAAGAAAATTGCCAGGAATTAGGGCCTCTGAGAACAGAGATTTTGATCCCCCTGCACGTCCAGGGGTTAGAATAGGCCCGAGGTATTCTTGCCTGTCGTAAGAGATGACTAAAAGGAGTCTCTCACTTTTTGGCTTTATGAGTTCAGGTCCCATTCTTTGTTTTGACCTGCCACTTTCAGAATTCTACAGAAGCGCGGATGATATGGGAAAGGATGCCCTACATGGTGCATGAGTTATCCATAGTGCCCTCAGATTCGATCCCCTGAATCTCGTCATCGCTTTGGATCCCCACCTGCGAGTCAACTATTTGGGTGCGGACACTTTCCAGGGTATGTCATCTTCTTACATTTTCTCCTGCCCTCTTTTGCCCCCATGACAATATCGGATTTCTCTGTACCCAATATCCAGCATGGTAGCCAGCCGTTGTCGTGGGGCCATCATGTACCCATTTGGGGGTAGCCCCCTGACAACAAAGGGATCACACTGCTGATGCATGAGCTGTAAACTCGCCATGTATGCCAAGGAGTAGATGCCTGTCTTCCTGGGGCATCAGGACTCCCGGCAATGGCCATCATGCACGTTGGCATTTGCTGTGGCTGGGTGGCACACGTGGGGAGAGCCCCTGATCGGAGTGGGTGGCATCAGGGCGAATGACCCGCAATGATGTGGTCTAAGTCATCTCTTGCTGGTGACCATGTGGCACCAGCAGTCTCTAAGAAGGGCAAGATCGAATACAATGCCGACAGGTATGACCCTAAATCGTTTCCCTCCCTCACTACACCATGGGAGGAAAGTAGGGCTACAGAACGGAGACAGCCATATTCGCCTCAGTTTTTAGCCTGCAGCAGAACTGATGGTGACTTTTTTTTACATTCGAAGCCTCAGTTTTTCATTGAACACCTTGAGGATAAGTTTGGAGAAGTGATAGTGCTGTCCAAGATGCGAAACGGTGCAGTCTTGATTCAGTCAGCATCCCCAGTCCAATCCCGAGCGTTACTCGCCTGTGACAAGCTGGGTGATATTCCTGTTTCAGTTACTCTCCATAAAAGCCTCAACATGGTTCAGGGGATCATTTTCCATCGTGATCTCCTCATGCAGGCTGACGACGAGCTCCACGCCAATTTAGAACGAAGGCGTGTTCATTTCATCTGGCATGTTTACAGGGGAACCAAAGACAACAGGGTTGCTACCAGTACCTTAATCTTGGCCTTTGAGGGTGATTCATTGCCTGAAAAAGTCAAGGTGATGGTTTACTGCTGTGACGTTAAACCATATGTCCCTGCCCCTATGCAGTGCTTTAAGTGCTGAAAATTTGGGCACATGTCTTCCTGCTGCACTTTCAGCACCACATGTCGAGACTGCAGACGTCCACTGCACCCAGATACTCCAAGTGCACTACCTCCCACTTGCATCAGCTGTGGAGAGCACCACTCCCCCTGCTCGCCAGACTGCCCAGTACTCCAAAAGGAGCAGAAAATCATGGAGTACAAGACCCTGGACCGGTTGACTTCACAGAGGCTAAACATAAATTTGAAAGATTACACCCCATTTTGTTGACGTCGGCATATGCTGCAGCTACTACATCATCGCCGTCCCAAGTGTCAGTGGTTCCTCACTCTGCGCCACGAACAGTGGCCCCTCCAGGCCACCAGAATACATCCGTCCCCTTGGTGGTAGGGGGCAAATCTTCCTCCATTGCTCCCAAAGCACCTACTTCGGGAGCAAGACCTCCCTCTCCCCAAATGCAGGGGCAATTGGTCCCCTCCTCCTTGCCGGAGAAGCAACAGCCTTCTCCGGCTCCTCTCATGCGGAAGGGGTCCCTTGGGGCCCTCTCTCCCAAGGTCTCCTCTAATGGCATGGCGGACACTCGCCAGGGGCTCAAGGAGCTAAAAGCTGCTGGACGAAGAGCTTCACAGTCTTCCTCTGTGCCTGAAGCTACTTCAGAGAAGTTCTCCGTGCAAGCAAACTACAGTGAAATCTGCTTTAAAACAGGAGCCTCTTGTGGCCCCAACACCACCACTCCCTATCAGGTCCACATCTAAGGATGCGGTGGAGATATTAGCATCCCCTGCAGACCTGGATCTCACTGATGCCTCATCCACCATAGAAATATTTACAAATACTCAATCGGTGGCAGCAGGTCACCCTGAGGCATAACCTGCCTCCTTGTGCACGTCATGCCTTCCCAGCCTCACGATAATGTCTTCCTCCAATGGCATTACGGCAGTTTTTTCCACCACCTGGCTGAGCTACGGAAACTCTTAAGCTTTACACCTGCTTTCTGCATTACCCTTCAGGAAACCTTGTTCCTGGAAATGCAGACCCCTGCCCACCACGGCTATAGGGGATATTACAAGAACCATAGTGACTATCATAGAGTGTCAGGTGGAGTTTATGTCTGTGTCCTGAACTCAGTATACAGTGAGCCTGTGCCCCTTCAAACACCTCTTGATGCTGTGGCTGTCAGGATAAAGACAACACGAAATAACTGTTTGCAACATATATCTTCCTCCAGATGGTGCAGTACCCCTGAACGCATTGACTGCGCTGATTGATCAAGTCCCTAAACCTTTCCTACTTTTTGGAGATTTTAATGCTCATAACCCCTTGTGGGGTGGCACCGTGCTTACTGGCTGAGGCAGTGATGTCGAAAATTTACTGTCACAACTCAACCTCTGCATCTTATATACAGGTGCCCCCACACATTTCAGTGTGGCACATGGCACATATTTGGCCATTGATCTCTCGGTTTGCAGTCCTGGCCTCCTCCTGGAGAGCACATGATGACCTGTGTGGTAGTGACCACTTCCCCATCTTCCTGTCTGCCCCGGTGTCTGGCCCCTCGGACACCTGCCCAGATGAGCTTTAAACAAGGCAAACTGGGAACTCTTCACCTATGCTGTCACTGTTGAATCTCCCCCACATGGTAACATCGATGTGGTGGTTGAGCAGGTAACTGCAACGATCGTTTCTGCAGCAGAAAATGTGGTCCCTCGTTCTTTAGGGTGACCCCAGTGAAAGACAGTCCCTTGGTGGTCTGGTCGCCAGAAGTCTCCGAGGCATCTAAGAAGTTTCAGCGAGCTCTACAGCGGCATAAGCGGCACCCTTCCCTGGAGCACCTCATAGCCTTTAAATGGCTCCGTGCCCACATTCGCCAGCTTATCAAATGATGGAAACAGGAGTGCTGGGAGAGATATGTCTTGACCATTGGTCACCATACTTCACCTTCCCAAGTCTGGGCAAAGATCAAACGAGTTTTAGGGTGATAGTGTCTTTCCATCGCACTGGCGGGAGAGCACCATCATACTAGTGCTCAAACCCGGCAAAAAACTGCTTGATGTGGATAGCTATTGGCCCATCGTTCTTTGTAAGCTGCTGGAACGTATGGTGTATTGGTGGTTGGGTTGGGTCCTGGAGCCATGTGGCCTACTGGCTCCTTGCCAGGGCGGTTTCCACCTGGGTCGCTCTACCACTGATAATCTTGTGTCCCTCAAGTTTGCCATCCAAACATCCTTTTCAAGATGCCAGCACCTTGTTGCCGTCTTTTTTTTTATTTACAAAAAGCTTATGACACCACCTGGCGACATCATATCCTTGCCACATTATATGAGTGGGGTCTTGGAGGTCTACCCTTGATTTTTATCCAGAATTTCCTGTCACTTTTTACTTTCCGTGTCCAAGTTGGTGCCTGCCATAGTCCCCCCCTCCGATCCCTGTATTCAGGAGAATGGCATTCCGCAAGGCTCTATATTGAGAGTGTGTCTATTTATAGTGGCCATTAATGGTCTAGCAGCAGCTGTATGGCCGTCCGTCTCACCCTCTCTGTATGCAGACGACTTCTGCATTTCATACTGCTCCACCAGTACTGGTGTTGCTGAGCGGCACCTACAGGGAGCCATCCACAAGGCATAGTCGTGGGCTATAGGCCACGGCTTCCAGTTTTCGACCGCGAAGTCGTGTGTTATGCACTTCTGTCGATGTCGTACCATTAATCCAGAACCAGAACTTTACCTTACTGACAATCCCCTCGCTGTAGTGGAGAGATATCAATTTTTAGGACTGGTTTACTGGTTTTTGACGCCCGATTGACTTGGCTTCCTCACCTTAATCAGCTTAAGTGGAAGTGCTGGCAGCACCTCAGTGCCCTCCGTTGCCTGAGCAACACCAACTGAGGTGCAGATCGCTCTATGCTGCTGCAGCTCTCTCTATGCTCCTGCAGCTCGACAGAGCCCTTGTTCAATCCTGCCTTGGTTATGGGCGTCTGGTTTATGGTTCGGCAGTGCCCTCAGCATTGCGTTTACTTGACCCAGTGCACCACTGTGGCGTTCGACTAGCGACAGGAGATTATAGGACAAGTCTGGTGACCAGCATCCTGGTGGAGGCTGGAGTCGCTCCATTGCAGGTCAGGCATGCACAACTGCTCGCCAGTGACATTGCACATGTTCGTAGTCATCCTGCGCATCTGAATCACAGTCTCCTTTTCCCACTCACAGCAGTTCATTGCCTGCATCGGCAGCCCAGGTCAGGACTTACAATTGCAGCTCGCGTCCGATCCCTTCTATCTGAATTGGAGTCCTTGCCTTTACCACGTATGCTTGAGCTCCACTCATGTACACTACCATGATGTACACCTATGACACGGTTTTGCCTGGACCTTTTACATGACCATAAGGACTCAGTTAACCCCGTGACTCTCCGCTGACACTTCCTCTTTATTTTCGACATGTACTGAGGCCATGAGGTAGTTTACTCTGACGGCTCGATGGCTGATGGTCACGTCGGCTTCGAGTATGTCCATGGAAGGCATATTGAACAGAATTCCTTGCCTGATAGCTGCAGTGTTTTCACTGCAGAGCTGGTGGCTATATCTCCTGCTCTTGAGCACGTCCGTTCGTGCCCTGTTGAGTCATTTCTTCTGTGTACTGACTCCTTGAGCAGCCTACAAGCTATTGACCAGTGCTACTCTCGTCATCCTTTGGTAGCGACCATCCAGGAGTCCATCTATGCCATCAAATGGTCCGGTCGTTAAGTGGTGTTTGTGTGGACCCCAGAACACGTCGGAATCCTAGGCAACGAACTTGCTGACAGGCTACATGGAAACCAGAATGAGATTTTCACTCTGCAGTGGAGTGTGCGCTCATATGAAACTTCCTGGCAGATTAAAACTGTGTGGCGGACCGAGACTTGAACTTGGGACCTTTGCCTTTCGTGGGCAAGTGCTCTACCAATTGAGCTACCCAAGCACAATTCACACCCCGTCCTTACAGCTGTACTCCTGCCATTATCTCATCTCCTCCTGAGGACGGGGCGTGAGTCATGCTTGGGTAGCTCAGTTGGTAGAGCACTTGCCTGCGAAAGGCAGAGGTCCCGAGTTCGAGTCTCGGTCCGACATACAGTTTTAATCTACCAGGAAGTTTTACATGGAAACCGCTTATGGAGATTGGGATTCCAATAACTGACCTGCGTTCATTTTTACGCCACTAGGTTTTTGGGTTTGGGAGACGGAATGGCATAGTCTCAGTAGGCGCAACAAACTGCGTGCCGTTAAGGAGACTATGAATGTGTGGCAGTCTTTCATGCAGGCCTCTCACAGGGACTCTGTGGTTCTCTGCTGGCTCCGCAACGGCCCCACTTGGACAACCCACGGCTACTTCCTGCACTGTGAAGACCTGCCTCAGTGTCACAGTGCGCAATTGACAGCGGCCCATATTCTCGTGCACTGTCCCACTGTGACTGCCGTGCGACGAAATCTTCGGTTACCAGACTCGATGCCGCTAATTTTATCTGACAGTCAGTGCCTCATTGGCTGATTTATTTTTGCGTTTTATTCATGAGGGTCAGTTTTATCATTTGATATAAATTTTAGCATGTGTCCTTTGTCCCTCTGCATCCTCCACTCTAGTGCTTTTAGGGTGGGGGTTTTAATCTGTTGCAGAGCAGGCAGAGAACTGGCAATGCCTCATACGACTATTGGGTGAGTGTTAATGTGTCATTTGGTCTATAAACCATACAGACCACAATTAGTGCAAGCTCTACCAATTGTTGATAAAAGGAAATGCATTGAATTCAGCAATGCCCTGCTACAGGACATGGAAGGTGATACATTTTTGCCACAGTTAATTTTCAGTGACGAAGCAATATTTCATGTTAGCAGTAAAGTTAACCAACATGTGTATATGGGGATTCCAGAACCCTCATGTCATTATCGAGTACGAAAGAGACTAATCAAAAGTGAATGTTTTTTGTGCCATTTCTCGTGAAAAAGTGTATGGCCCTTCTTTTTTGAGGAAAACACCATGACTGGAATGAGCTGTCTTCAGTGAGGCAGAATTGGCTTTTTCTACAACTTCAGGAGGACTCCAGTGACTTCAGTTTCCACCTCGATAGAGTTTCACAGCACTGGTGCTACCTCAGTGCTGGATAGGGAGGGTGTAGGGTGTACGGGACCCTGAGACACTTGGCCTCAAGGAATGTTAGGCATGGCCCCACTAGATGTTCTTTATCTTTTGGGGGATGTGTGAAGGAAAGTATGTTCATGTCCCCGTTTACATTTTGACACAAAACAACTGAAGAACAGAATAACAGACACTTTAACTTCTGTAAAAGCAGATACATTGTGTAAAGTTTATGATGAATTTAGCTATCATCTTTATGCTGTTGTGCTGCTGCTGGTGGACACACAGAGCATTTGGGATAATATAGCTAAAACTTCAACATTTTGTAAGTGTTATGCAATTTATCCTATTTTTGTAGTATGTTTTTATCAATAAAGAGGGAGTTTCGAAATCCGGTCATTCTTTTTAGAACACCCTGTATTAATGCTTCCCCATTTGTGTTCCAAGTTATGACATTAGAGCATACCAGGTTGCTTTAATATGAATATCAGGGTTTTAAGGCTTGCATTTATTACATTCAGCTGACAGCTATAATTAATACATCAGATGGAGGAGCAACTCAGTTTTGTTGTGTACCAATAGGAGAGAAGGAAAGTTGCTACTCACCATATGCTGAGCTGCGATAGGCACAATAATCATAGCTTTCGACCATTAACGCCTTTGTCAGCAGTGTGTGTGTATATATATATATATATATATATATATATATATATATATATATAAAGATGATGTGACTTACCAAATGAAAGTGCTGGCAGGTCGACAGACACACAAACGAACACAAACATACACACAAAATTCAAGCTTTCGCAACAAACTGTTGCCTCATCAGGAAAGAGGCAGCCCAAACTCTTCGTCTTTAAATATGTCTGCTTGTGTCTGTATATGTGTGGATGGATATGTGTGTGTGTGCGAGTGTATACCCGTCCTTTTTTCCCCCTAAGGTAAGTCCTTCCGCTCCCGGGACTGGAATGACTCCTTACGCTCTCCCTTAAAACCCACATCCTTTCGTCTTTCCCTCTCCTTCCCTCTTTCCTGATGAGGCAACAGTTTGTTGCGAAAGCTTGAATTTTGTGTGTATGTTTGTGTTTGTTTGTGTGTCTGTCGACCTGCCAGCACTTTCATTTGGTAAGTCACATCATCTTTGTTTTTAGGTATATTTTTCCTACGTGGAATGTTTCCTTCTATTATAACCATATATATATATATATATATATATATAGACACACACACACACACACACACACACCTGCTGTAGTTTCAGCTCTCTGACACTGCAGATGTGTGTGCAAGTTGCGCTTGTGTGTGTGTGTGTGTGTGTGTGTGTGTGTGTGTGTGTACTGCTGACAAAGGCCTTAATGGCTGAAAGCTATGATTGTGTGAATCTTTTTATTGTGCCTATCGCAGCTCAGCATCTCCGCTATATGGTGAGTAGCAACTGTCGTATTGTTACATTCAATCCTGGATTTTCCATTGTTTGATTTTTGTTGTGCACATGCTCTTTTTTGTGTGTCATCTGTTAGAAAGTTTCAGTAGCAAAGGTGGTGGCTAGTGAGTCATTCATGTGTAGCCTGAAGAAATCATTTCAAAAGGATAGTTGTGAACTAGCAATTCCAGTGACATCTATGTGGAAACTTTTAAGGAGATGCCTACAGCTATGGCCTTACAGTTAAGTTACTGCAAACTCTAGAGCCTACAGGCCGCAGCTTACCTGCCAACTTAGCAAAATAAATGTTGCTGCATGATGAAGATTTTCTGTATCGTGTCACCTTCAATCATGAATCGACATTTCACGTGAGTGAAAATGGGGACACACATAATGAGTGCATCTGGGGGGTCAGCAAATCCCCATGAGATCGTGCAGTTGCATGAAAGTTGGCTAAATCGGACATTTTTCTTTCTTTCTTTCTGGTGAAGCAACTATAACTGGTGTTCATTATCTTGATGTACTAGAAGTATGGCTCTTTCCTCAATTGGAAGAAGCTGAACCACAGAACTATATTTGGCAGCAAGATAGTGCTCCACCTCAGTGGCCTAATTCAGTATGCAATTTTTAAATGATGGCGTACTTGACCACTGGAGTGCTCACAAGGGACCGGATAACAGAGCTTGTTTCCCGTGGCCTCATGTCAGCACGATTTGACACCGTGCGATTTTTACCTTTGGGGGTTCGTAAAGAATTGTGTGTTTGTGCCTCCACTACCAGCTGATGTACCTGAATTGAGAAACAGAATTGAAGCAGTTATTGCGACAATTAGGCCTACTCAAGACTCACTGATCAGGGTTTGGGAAGAACTCACATATTGACTTGATGTGTGCTGTGTGATGAATGGTGCTCACATGAAACACTGGTAAGAAAAACTGTCAGGGTTGCTCTTTCATTCGATGTATTATTTATAGTTGTAAGTTGACTGTAAATAAATGCAAGCCTTAAAACTGTGATATCCATATTGAAACAATCCATTATTTACAACTTTAATTTATTTATTATTATTTATTTGAATGAAGGAGGATTGGGGGGGGGGGGGGGGAGGGTCCAGTTAATAAAGTTATCAAGAATTCCACCTTCCAAAATGAGATTTGTAGTTCCACTTTTGTTGCTAAGACTTCTAGTTTCTCAGTTTGATGTTAAGCCTCTTTCACATCATTTGCCAGTAGTGCAGGATCATGTGCAAATTGTAGGCAGTGAAATTGTACATTTCTACAAGTTGTGATGTTTGGAATTTGGTAGACTCTCCTTTTCCATTCTCATATGACTTTCCAGAATAACAGTATCACTTCTTTGTAGCTTGGGGCTGGAATATTTTCTAGTGGTTCTTGTTTTCTGGATTTGGGCAAACTAGATTTCTTTTTTAGTGTATACAGTTATGTTATTTTTTTAAATATTGTGCCAAGATTTTGTTTAAGAATATCACATATATTAAAATTATTACTTAAAGCAATAATTTCTTTTTTTCCATTACTCAAATATAATTTCTTGCATCACCATTTGGTGTCAGTGATTCTTTTCCTCTGCTGCAGGCAAGTAATGGCAGCATCTCACAGCTTTGGGCCGGCCCAGCGAGGGACATTGCGTTGGGAACAGAGGGAGCGGCTGCTGTGCGAGCTGCCATGGAGGGCTTCAGCCTGCCTCCAACTGCAGTGCCTGCTTGGGCATCCACCATTCCAGAGGAGCAGTGGACAGACATGCTGCGGCAACGGATTACGACCTTGCAGCAGCACCGACAGCAGCGACAGACACAGGAAGAGTCACCTTCTGTTTGAGTGTCAGTGTGTAAAAGTGTTTGACTGAGAGACCACAGTGTGCAAGATTCTGAACTCTATATGTGAAGCTTTTAATGGATGCTCATTCTATAGAAATGTTTGCTGTTCTGGACTATTATTGCTTCCTGTATAGTTGGCTCAGGTGAGGAACCTGAGGGACTGATTTTATTTTAGTTTTACAAATATCGGTTGTTTGCAGACAGCTTTGTGAACAGACTGTGCAAATAAGCTGTATACACAGAGTAGTATATAGAACCTTCTTTGACCAATCATTCATTATATGCCATGTTACACAAATAAAATTGGTGAATATATTGTAGTGGTTGGTCCAAATATTTAAAAGAAGAAATCTAAAGAAAAACTGGCAGTTCAGTATTTATGTCTGAATGCTAGTGTGAACGTAATTATCATTGAAATTCTCATACTGTACTGAATGTTTGAAGTTGTTGGAATTGCCGTTTTGTCATGCGTGGGGAAAAGCGGCGGAAAACATTTTTTATCCAGACATAAAGTTGAAAACCATCATGCCTCCTTAAATGTGTTAAATAATACAATAACATTATTCTCTTCTTTCTTCATCTGCGTTAAACAAATAGTATCAACATTTTGTCATACAGTTGTCATCATATGTAGTTAGGATTATTTATCTCTACTTTGGACAAATTAGGTATCATAACTTATTTATGAGCAGAAATAATTTCCTGCTATATTAATACAATATTTATTTTGTGTACTTGTGTTTTGATTTCAATGTCATTATTAGAGGTGCTTATAAAACATCTCATATGAAAAGCGTGTTGCAAAATTCATTAAATAAAAGTGAAAGATAGAGTAATCCTTTGGTGTAATACAAGAAGTTCATAGATTAGATTTTTGTGAAAACTACAGTACTGCTCATTAATTTCATTAAACGATGGCTGTTATCTGATATTTAAAGTATGACCGCAAACAAAGGTTTATTCCTCCAAAAATATAATTATATACACGTATCCATGTATAATACAAACAAAAATATTACACTTTACTTTCATCAAAGTATTCTCCTCTGGATTAAATGACTACCTCTCAAACTTGAGGCATGTAGTCAATAAGTTCTTATAGGTATTGCGAGTCTGTATGATTCCACACATTCTAAATGATATTCCAGAGATGTTCCTTGCTTGTTATGTGAAAGTTTTGGATATGTCTGTCGACTAACTACACTCCAGACCATTTCAATAGGATTATAATCAGGGCTTTGGGACGGCCACACCATACCTTCCTGTACCTTGTGTTTTTCCTTCAGTGCAATGTACTTCTTATAGAACATCGACCAATGTTCAGGTCGTTATGCTGTTACAATGTGAACCCTTGCCCTATTAAGTGCCACGTGTGTGGTATCATGGGATATTGAAGTAATGTGATGGTAATGCTTCTGGTCCATACACCTGTCTGGTTTCACAATGTCCCCAACTCTGGCCGAGGCCAGCCAGAGACAGTGGTCATGTGTGTGTGATTTGTGCTTGCATGAATATCTCTGTGTGTGTGTGTGTGTGTGTGTGTGTGTGTGTGTGTGTGTGTGTGTGGTTTAATCCTAAAGAATGCCTTTTGGTGAAAGCTTACTTGTTAAGTCTTCTTGTTATTTCTGTCTGCGACCTAACACCAACATCTCCACTATATGGTATCAGTATTGTCATTATTCCATCCTGGATTTTCTATTGTTTCTTATTAAAAATGGTGCATTTTTGAGACATCTGTAATGAGGTTCATCATTTGAGCTACAAATAATAATATACAAGTATAAATACGAAAACCAATAAATGCAGTGTGCTAGCATCACAAACAAACCATCATGGCAGCTGCTCACTCTGCTTGAACTGTTAGCCAGTCACAGCATTCGACCCATGGCATCCCGAAAATATCACTATTCCATCTTGTGAACTCATAAATGCCATAGATTGAACACACACAAAATATTAAAACACTCATGTTTGAATCTGAAAACACAAAACATTACAACCCTTAAACTACCATTGGCCTCAGAGGCCCATCCATGATTTTTATCATTTTGGAAAATAATTATAAAAATTTACTTCTGGAATTGTCTTCAGTGTTGGTTCACATTTCCTCTCATAAGGACCCCGCAATCTTGTGCGGTTAGAAGCACTTTTTGAATAATGAGATGTCTGTCTGCACAGCATCTGTTACATTTGCTATTGTTGAGTGGCATTGATATTCTTTCATTGTTCAACAGTCCTCCTAGTGAGAAACACGTCTATTTTGGTGCATTATTTCATACCTGTTGGCTTTTCTACCAACTGGAAAATTTACAGAGAAGAAGACTATCAGATGAGGAGATAAGGGCATTAGTGGAGCAATTTCTAACTCTGAAAACCCACCTAGTGAATATGAGTTTTCCATTGATAATGATGTTGATGGTGATGATGATGATGATGATGATGATGATGTAGCTGAAAATTTAAAATCTAGTCCAATTCTGTTGCATATGTCTTATTGTGTTCTCATAATGGGAATGAAATATGAGCTACAGCCCATCAGGCTGGAATTTCTGGTAGACGGAGCAAAAGTGATGTTTTGAAAGAAGACCAAGGACCTACAAAGCGTTCGATTAGGAACTGTGATAATGGAGGGTCTTGTTATATGTTTTTGTTTTTCATACCCTTCACTGAGAAAGTGTGTATGTGGACCAACAAGGTAGGTTGAATCGCGTACAAGAACTGGGTAGTTAGAGATTTGCACAAAATGAAAAAAAAAAATCTTCAGGTTCTGATCCTGACTAGTCTTTAGAAGTCAAGAAATGAAGGTGTCAGTCAGTTTTGGAGATTTGAGAATGGCCGAACTGCTGTTCAATGAAATTGTCATGCAACCATTTCCATGCTACTCTGAGGATGTTGCACTTCGACACTGCAGCAGCCCGATGTGAACAGGGCCTGATCTAGAGGTGGACAACCCAAACATTTGCCCAGGGTGCCACAATTTTGGCTGTAGGTGTGAGAAAAATGTTGATATGTTCTGTACTCAAATCATTTAAAAAAATTACAACTTGCAAATCTAAAAAGTAAGCTGTAGTCATGCGAGTAGTTTCTGCCACGTCAGCTATCTACAATTTCGTAATTATGATAACTTCTCTCGATGTGTGGTCTGTTATGTGCGATCGAGTGTGTCTGATTGATTTTCACAGTTTACTGAGATGGCAAAGGGTCTCTGCTCCCTCTGAGATGCCACTTTCACAGTTGTGCGAGCTATTATGTGGCTCACAGTAAAACAAGCAGCAGCTTTTTTTTTACATTTAAGTACGTGTATAATCCAACTGTTGTTTAGTTTGATGGATACTGGTTTATTGTAAATAGATTGTCAAATAGAAACAATGAAAGCATCTTTAAATAAAATAAATCTGTAACTTATCCAGAAAGACTGTCTATTGAATCAACAGAATATTGTATCAAATTTGATTGTATGGTATAGGTATAATAATTTATATTTTTGTTTTTGAAAATAATTTTCTAAATTATTGATATAAGCCAATTATTAAGTTCAGTGCTTTGATAAAATGTGATTTATAATAATATATTTCAACAACTGGGCTGAATGAAATCTCAAAATCAAGAATTATAAAATTCTTTTTATTGATTATTTATGATTTGCTGAAATATTTGATGATATAAAACACATACATAACGATACTATACTTTCAGACAGCGGAAATTTCAGCTAGGGGTATCAACAATGTAGGAAAAGATTGGCTTACTTACCATAAGGAAGACAAATTAAGTCGCTGACAGGCCCAATTAAAAGACACTTACCCTGTACATTCTTTCATTCACAGGACGTGAAAAACATTTTGTGTAGGCAATTCACAGAATATAACTTTTAAGCTATGTTAATTGAGAGTTTGTTGTTTAAAAGATGGAAAAACCTTTATTTTTTGTAGTTTAATTTAATTTATGTCCACACCGTTTTCAGAATGAGTAGTGGTCAAGGAAAGCTGTTTGACGGAGATACCAACATCAATTATAGTTATAAAAGAAAATATGAAATCTTCAAAGGGTGACAAATGACAAACAAATATATGAATTTTCTAAATCAGTTGAGACTGATGACACACTGACTCTACCATCACTAGAAGAATGCACCAATGTGACACCCATAGAAAGCATTCTTACAGGCTTTGAGTTCAGGTCCAGCATTGTGGCCAAGAATTTAGTAAGACAGCGTCCACTAAAACTACTGCACATTTACAAATTTTGATCCAGTGACACTGGTTGACGTTTCAGTGCAGATTATTATACTCAAATTTTAATCAACAAAAAGCAAGTTTTATGAGACTGGCTAGTGTACTCTCTTCAGAAAACTGTTTACTGTTCCTGTTGCAACATTTTAAAAGTTGGAAGTACCATGGTGAAACTTTAAGAGCACAAAATTTCCAAAAAACATTCAAGCCCCAAAAATCATTGCCTGAAGTGAACCAAAGGTTGATGTAAAACTATATATGTGGCCAGTCAAAGAATTGTTAGCACTGAAACAAATTATTGAAATGTGTTTCTAAGAATTGTAGCAATTACTAAAATGCTTGGTAAAAGTGGTCTAGCTTTCCAAACTACAAGCAACAAGTTGTTGGAGAACAACACAGTAATTCCCTAAAAATAATTGAGTTATCTGGATTTGATCCCATTATGGAAGACCTCATCTGTAGAATGCTAAAAAAAAGAACAGTCTAAAAATCACTGTATTAGGAATAATATACAAAACGAGATAATATATCAGCTGCATCAAAGTGTTTTCTGATATTACCGATGAAACATAAAAAAAAAATCCAAATAGTTTTCCATAATTTTAGACTGTACTCTTGACATTAGTAATTTAGAGCAAATAACCCTTGTAACCAGATATGTCACAAAGAATAAATTTGATACTGAAATTAAAATTAATGAAAGCTTTTTAGGCTTCTTACCAATTGCCAGATCCACAGGAAAACTAATGTCTGATATAATACGAGAACTTTAACAGAGGGCACAGACATTACAACAGTTGCATTATGAGGGTTGTTGAAGCATGAATGCAATCCAGAATTAAACAATATAAGTCAAATTAAAATCCATGGAGAAGAAATAAAAACTTTGAGGTTCGCCGATGACATTGTAGTTCTGTCAGAGACGGCAAAGCACCTGGAAGAGCAGCTGAACGGAATGGGCAGTGTCTTAAAAGGAAGATATAAGATGAACATGAACAAAAGCAAAATGAGGATAATTGACTGTAGTCTAATTAAATCGGGTGATGCTGCAGGAATTAGATTAGGAAATGAGACACTTAAAGTAGTAAAGGAGTTTCGCTATTTGGGGAGCAAAATAACTGATGATGGTCGAAGTAGAGAGGATATAAAATGTAGACTGGCAATAGCAAGGAAAGCCTTTCTGAAGAAGAGAAATTTGTTGACATTGAGTATAGATTTAAGTGTCAGGAAGTCGTTTCTGAAAGTATTTGTATGGAGTGTAGCCATGTATGAAAGTTAAACGTGGATGATCAATAGTTTAGACAAGAAGGGAATAGAAGCTTTCGAAATGTGGTGCTACAGAAGAATGCTGAAGATTAGATGGGTAGATCACATAACTAATGAGGAGGTATTGAATAGAATTGGAGAGAAGAGAAATTTGTGGCGCATCTTGGCTAGAAGAAGGGATTAGTTGGTAGGGCATATTCTGAGGCATCAAGGGATCACCAATTTAGAATTGGAGGGTAAAAATCGTAGGGGAGACCATGAGATGAATACACTAAACAGATTCAGAAGGATGCAGGTTGCAGTAAGTACTGGGAGATGAAGAAGCTTGCACAGGATAGAGTAGCATGGAGAACTGCATCAAACCAGTCTCTGGACTGAAGACCACAACAACAAGAAGTCATGAGCATTCTGTGTTCCATATAGTAGCCAGTCTTTCAATCTTGATGGTAATGATATACCAAAAGCATCCTTGAAAGCTGCTAATTTTTTCAAAATTGTCCAAAAAAAGAAATTTATTTTTTTGCCATCTACTTTTCAATAGGCAGTACTTTTAAAACATGTTCAAGGTTTAACTTTCAAAGCAGTGAGTGACATTATATGGAAGAGTACGAATGAAGCCTTAAAGCCTTTGAGATTCCAATTGGGAGATGTATATGATGCCCTGCTAAGTAAATTGTTAATTTAAAATGGGAGAAGGGTTTGGGTTCATTAAACTATATTAAACAATTTAAGTATAGCATAAAATTATATAGCATTAGCATAAAATACTAAATTCCATTAATCGAGTAAGAAAGTTGATGCAAATAAAGATTTTGATCTAGCCTTTGCATTTGCAGTTCTAAAAAACTACATAAGATGTTTTACAAATTTTAAATTGGGTTCATTCTTTGATGAAACTATTACTGATGCAAAATAACTTGCTGCCAAAACTAATGTGGAGGCTAATTTTGGATCAGTGACAACATGACACTGCGTTAGAAGAATAGAAAGGAACTTATACGAAATACGAGATGAATCCATCAAACATTCAAAAGAACATTATAAAATACATTTTTTTTTACAATTGATCAAACACTAAATGCAGTAGATGCTACAGTTGAACAACTTAATAATCAAGTAAATATTTTGAAATCTTATATTAAACAATGGAAACTACAGGCTGGAATAAGAATATATAGTAATAGGATAGATTGCTACTCACCGTAAAAATGACCCATTGAATTGCAAACAGGCACAACAAAAAGTCCGTTACACATGCAGCTATCAGCCAAAGCCTCCCTCAGCAAAGAAAACACACACAGGCAAGCACATTCAGCCACCACCGCTGGCAACTCTTGATTGGAATGCAACTGTCATGTGAATAGCAAGCTGGAGTGGGGTGGAGAAGGGGGAGGGATAGTAGGGTATGGGTGCTGGCTGCCTGGGTATGCAGGAACTGGAGACTGTCAGGTGAGCATGAGGAGGTGGATGGGGGGATGAAAAAGGAGGAGAACAGAAAAGTGGGGGAGCAGGGAGAGGGAAAGGATGGACAGGTACATTGGTAGAGGGCAGCACACAAACACCGTGAGGAAATGTGAGAGGGTAGGACGTGATAGGACAAGGAAGCAAAAAGTGTTGGGTGGAGGATGTAGGGGCAGTAGGTTATCATAGGTTTGGACAGGATAATTTTTGGAGTAGAGAATGTGTTGTAAGAATAACTCCCACCTGTGCAGTTTGTAAAAGCTGGTGTTGGAGGTAAGGATACAGATGGCCTGTGTTGTGAAGCAGTCATAGAAATCAAGCATGTTATGTTCAGCAGTATGTTGTTCTACAAGATGGTCTTCTTTGCTTTTGGCCACAGTTTGCCACTGGCCATTCATCCTGGTGGCAGCTGGTTGGTAGTCATACCAATATAAAAAGGAGTGCAATGGTTGCATCAGAGCTGGTGCAGACCATGGTGCTTTCACAGGTTGCCTGGCCTTTGATGAGATAAGATAAGCCTGTGACAGGACTGGAATAGGAAGTGCTGGGTGGGTGGAGTGAGCAGGACTTGCATCTAGATCTTCCACGGAGATATGATCCCTGTGGTGGTGATGAATTAAGATGATGTTGAGGTTGGATGGGTGACTGTATACCACTTTAGGAAGAGTGGGAAGCATCTTGAGTAGGATGACCCTCATTTCAGGGCATGGTGATAGGTAATGAAAGCCGTGACGAAGGATGTGGTTTATTTGTTCCAGTCTGGGGTGGTATTGAGTGGCAAAGGGGGCACTGTTTTGTTGCTGTCTCCTAGGGATGGTGGGAGGATTGGTGGTGTGTGTGGGGAAATGCCATGGGAAATCTGTTAGTGGACTAGGACCTGCATATAGTGCCTGTCTGTGAAGGCCTTGGTGAGACCTTCAGCATACCAGAAAGGGAATTCTTGTAACTGGACATATGCCGTCCCCAGGTGGCAAGGCTGTGTGGGAAGGACTGCATCTGTCAAGATGCAGATATTGTTGGTGGTGGTTTCAATGTGGACAGAGGTGTGGTTGGAGCCATCAGAGAGGAGGTGGTCAACATCCAGGAAGCTAGCACACTGAGTTGAGCAGGACAAGATGAAGTGGATGGGAGATGTACTGTGAAGGAATGAGGATAGGAAATCTTGGCCCTGAGTCCAGATCATGAGGATATCATCAATGAACATGAACTAGACCAGGGGCATGGAGTTTTGGGAGGCTAGGAAGTTTCCTCATAGGTGGCCCATAAAATTGTTGGCGTAGGAGGGTGCCATCCAGGTGTTCATGGCTGTGGCGCGGATTAAATTCTGAAATGGAATTCCTTGCTCTCCAGTACCATGTTGTGTATCAGATCTGCTGCAACCATTTCACAGCTTTCTATATTGGTATGACTACCAACCAGCTGTCCACCAGGATGAATGGCGACTGGCAAACTGTGGCCAAAAGCAAAGTAGGCCACCTTGTGGCCCTTCATGCTGCTGATCATAACATGCTTGATTTCAATGTCAGCTTCACAACCAGGGCCATCTGGGTCCTCACCTCCACCACCAGCTTTGATGAACAGTGCAGGTGGGAATTATTCTTACAACACATTCTCTGATCCTGAAATTATCCTGGCCCCAACCTATGGTAACCTACTGCCCGCACACCCTCCACCCAACAGTTTCTGCCCTCTCGTCGTATCACCTCCTCCCCTCTTGCATTCTCTTATTGTGTTTGTGCTGTGTCCTCTGCCAGGGTACCTATCCGTCCTTTCCCCTTCCCTGTCACCTTCCTGTTTCGCCCCTCTCATTTTCCTCTCTCCTCCTTTTCCACTCTCCTTCTCCCCCCCTTCCAGACACTCTGCCTGCCGGTCTCTAGTCTCTGCACACACTGCCAGACAGCACTTTTCTGTGCCCCCCACCCATACCCTGCTATCCCTCCCCCTTTCCTACCCCACTACAGATTGTTATTCACATGACAGTCATATTCCGTTCTGAGATGCTGGTGGTGGTGGCCAAGCGTGCGAGAGGTGTGCTTGCCTTTGTGGATGTTTCTGTTTTCTTCTCTGAGGAAGGCTTTGGCCAGTAGGTACATGTGCAACAGTCTTTTCGTTGTGCCTGTGTGCAAGTCAACAAGTCATCTTTACGGTGAATAGCAATCTGTTCAATTCTTATCTTATATATACTATTTAAATACTATGTCCAGAGAAATGCTGCTAAAACATGATCAGGGTTTTGAGTGTATTTAATCTGATAATGAGTCTATTGACATAAATGGGGTAAAATGAGTAGAGGAAATGTCAACAGTACATGCACTTTTAGGTAAAAAAAGAAAACCTAACCAATATACTGAGCATAATTACAAAGTTAAATTTTAAATGATGGCGAAACTTGTCAGGAGCATACTACAGTAGAATGATCTAATAGAGTCTCATCCACCACAACAAAACATAAACAATTTCAGTCTATGCCATTTCTGAAACATGACTCAAGCACACAGAGGACTTCCACTTCCCTGAGTACATGTCATTAATAGCAACAGAAACAATGGATATGGAAGGATAGCTATACTTCTGAAAGAAAATATGTATTTGTGAATTTAACTGCACCAAGACATACACGCTGCAGCAGTATCCACCTGCATCTCAGAATCTGTTCTAAATATACTGGTTACCACAGGTCACCTAACACAACATTACATCTCTGTTATGATAACTTGACCATCAACTGCTTCTGTTGGGGGACTTAACGCCCACCACACATCATTGGAATGTGTGTACGATGATCGTAATGGAGAGCTCTTACTGACAATCCTAGAAGATAAAAACCTAGAATTGCGGAATGATGGGTCCCCCACAAGAGTAACCCCACCATTACAGACATGATCGGCAATAGACCTCATCTTTGTGTCACGTCATGTGGTACTACTAACCAGCTTGGAATTAAAGTAGATCCTTTTGGGTTCCAGCCATCTGCCAATTGTTTTCACTTTATCTGGCTCAGAGGAAGAACTATTCTGGATGTGACCTGCATAGAGATCGAGAATCAGTCAAAATGACTGGAATAAATGTGTTGGCAGATTAAACGTGAGCCTCCTACAATTACAAGCATCCAAGGGTATAGTTTCTGACTACTCCAAACAAACACAGTGGATTACTGAGGCCACCATGGAGGCAATTCCTCAACAGAAGCAGTTTTGTATTGTCATGATCTAACATATACAGTCACAACATTCACTGCTGCGAAAACTGTTACTGTCTGCCAGTTGGTGCAACACACAGCACCCGAAGCAGTGAGAAAGCAGCCGTAAAGTTAAAATTTGCTTTTAATTATTTTTACATTTAATTAGCAAAATATTTATTATATTTTTGCATTCCAAGTGTTAGTAAATTATTAAGAGACATGAATGATCATAAAATAAAACAACCAAATCTGCCTGATTCAGTGACATAAGCTATAATTTAATCAAGAAGGAATACTTTCGAATATATGTGTAATTACAGTTTATTCCGCTGAAAACGAGCATTTTAACTCATATTTCATACATGAGAAGAACATATTCATTTTGTTGTGTGTTCTTATTATGACAGACACTTTGTGTTATAACATCAAGTTTAACACATATATTTCAGAATGACACAACACATATAAGTCACAGAGTAAGTTGACAAGCAAGACATGTGTACACGTTAGCATTCGAATGAGCAATGAGTCCCAGTCTAGCAGCCACTGCTCGGCTGGCCGCTTAGGTGGCGCAGCTGCTGCATGGCTGGCAGACAGCGCTGCACATAGAGGATGTGCGTAATTGCGCGGCGGCGCTTTGAATGATCGGCGAGTCACAACACTTTTCCCCCCTTTGAAATTGTTGCACTGGTCTTGATGGAGGTGTCCTGGAGATGGCTAACGTCCATAGGCATTGTTTGAATCGCCGTAAAGTCTTGAGGAGGAGGCTTCCCGTACGGACGGAAGTGTTCCCGATGATAACGGGTCGAGATGACAGGAGACGTAGGGATCAAATCTGCTGGGGCCCCATGCACCAATCTGCCCATTGCGGCAAGTCCAGTTGATATGACAGGAGACATGGGCGATGTGTCGGCATCCATTGGAGGAGGAGGCGAGTAGATTTGCTCTGACAGAGGATGGTCATCCGGTTCCTGCATGGGCACGTCTCCTGGTGGCGTCCGTTCTTGTGCTGGCATCGCGATGACAGTGAGAGGGCTGCATTGTGAGTATTGAGACATGCCAAGATCCTGAGTGTCAGGTAGAGCCAAAGGTGGTGTAGCGGCATTCGAAACAGGCATTGCTGGAACACGAGGCCGAAGCTGGTCCGAATGACGCACTGCAACACCCGTGTCCGTCTGGATTTCATACAGGCATCTGCCACGGTGTCTTAAGATGCGGCCCGGGCTCCATTTTGGCCGCCTGCCATATCCCCGTACCCAAACAAGGTCGTCAGCGGTGAACTGGCCAAGTGAAGGCACCTGCGGCCGTGAGGTGGAAGGCCGCAGAAGATGAAGTAGCATGCGGGTCTGTTGGCCATGTAAGAGCTCAGCCGGGCCGTGGTCGCCAATGGGGGTGAAACGGTAAGGCGCCAGAAACCGGAGAAGCGCATCATCAATCAGCAACAGAAGAAGTCAGAAGTTTCCGCATCTGAGCCTTAAATTTGCGGACCAGTCGTTCAGCCTCATCGTTGGATTGTGGATGGAACGGCGGGGCCGTGACATGCATAACGCCGTGACGAGCACAAAAATCCGCAAATTCGGAAGAGGCAAATTGCGGACCATTATCAGTAACAAGAGTAGAGGGGAGGCCTTCCAAAGAAAAAATGCGGGCGAGAGCACTGGTGGTTGCCGCGGTGGTAGGCAACGTCCAATGGACAATGAAAGGAAAGTTAGAGTAGGTGTCAATTACGAGGAGCCCGGACGGGCGATCTGGCCAACCCTTCTGAATACAGCGTAAAACCCGGGAGAGGGTAGGGTCAGAACCCGTAGCAGCCGCCAGCCTGTCCCCAGTGATGTGGAACCTGTCCACAACCTGCTGCTCGGCAACATCCAGGTGGAAACACAAAAGTTCGTCCCTATCGAATGCCTGATCAGGACCCATGGGAAGGCGAGACAGAGCATCAGCATTTGCATGTTGAGCCGTTGGTCGGAAATAAATGTCATAATTGAAACGAGACAAGTAAAGAGCCCAACGCTGGAGGCGGTGTGCAGCCTTGTCGGGAAGTGACATTGATGGATGAAACAAGGAAACAAGTGGTTTGTGATGCATAACAAGATGAAATTTTGAGCCATAGAGAAAAACACCAAACTTATGAAGAGCATAAATAATGGCCAAAGCTTCTTTCTCGATTTGAGAATACTTTTGTTGGGCATCCGTGAGCGTTTTGGAGGCATATGCAATGGGTTGTTCCGAACCGTCAGAAAAATGGTGCGCAAGGACTGCACCGACCCCATATTGGGAGGCGTCTGTGGCAAGAACAAGATGTTGGCCAGGACGATAAGTAGCCAGGCACGGGGCCTGTTTCAGCACAGTCTTCAATTTCTGGAAAGCCACTTCGCATGACGCGGACCAGTGAAAAGGCACGTTTTTATGCAACAGGCGATGCAATGGCTGAGCCACCGAAGCCGCAGACGGTAAAAACTTGTGATTGTATGCTATTTTCCCCAAGAAGGCCTGCAGTTCCTTAACAGATGTAGGGCGAGGAAGGGCATCGATCGCAGCGACAGTTTGGTGAAGCGGACGAATACCATCCCGAGAGAGTTGAAACCCCAAGTACGTGATAGATGCCTGAAAAAATTGTGATTTCTGAAGATTACACTTAAGACCGGCAGTCTGTAAGACATGAAATAGTGTGCGGAGATTTTGAAGATGTTCTTCAGTGGTGGAGCCAGTGACAACAATGTCGTCCATGTAATTGATACACCCAGGGACAGGGAGCAATAATTGTTCCAAGAATCGCTGAAAGAGAGCAGGGGCGCTAGCAACCCCGAATGGCAAGCGTTGGTATTGATAGAGGCCGAAAGGCTTGTTAAGGACCAGAAACTGCAGGGGAAGCAGCGTCGAGAGGAAGTTGATGATAAGCTTCTGACAGGTCAATTTTAGAAAAATACTGGCCTCCAGCAAGTTTAGTGAACAGTTCTTCAGGACGGGGCATAGGGTAAGTGTCGATGAGGCATTGAGCATTTACAGTGGCTTTGAAATCGCCACAGAGACGAATATCACCATTTGGCTTAGCAACGACAACGACAGGAGAGGACCACTCACTGGAAGTGACAGGAAGCAAGACCCCTGAAGTAGTGAGACGATCCAACTCCCATTTTACCCGATCATGAAGGGCCACAGGAATGGGCCGAGCCCAAAAAAACTTAGGCCGAGCAGTGGGTTTGAGCGTGATATGAGCTTCAAAGTCGTTTGCACGGCCTAACCCAGGAGAAAAAAGGGACGAAAATGTTGTCGACAAGGAATCCAGTTGAGCATAAGGAATAGCATCAGAGACAATATTGACAGAGTCATATATGGAGAACCCAAAAACGCGAAAGGCATCGAAACCAAAAAGATTTTCCGCATTACTCTGGTCGACCACAAATATGGGAACAGTGCAAACGATGGATTTGTAAGATACCTCAGCATTAAACTGTCCCAAGAGAGAAATCTTCTGTTTATTGTACGTCCGTAATTGCCAAGTGACAGGTGACAGGAGTGGAGAACCCAACTGAATATTAATTATAGTGGCAGCAGAACCGGTATCCACTTGCATAAGAACATCTCGACCATGGATTTGGACAGTGAAGAATAACTTCCCTGAAAGGGAAGAAGTGCAATTGACAGACAACACAGAATCAGAATCAGCGGCATGTTCATGAACATCATGTATGCGGTCGGATTTGCAAACGGAAGACACATGACCTTTCTTTTTGCAATTGTGACACACAGCCCAACGTTGGGGACAATCCTCGCGTGAATGTTTCGTAAAACATCGCGGACATGAAGGAAGTTGCCGGGGGTTTTGCTGCAGTTTCTTAGCGGTTTGTTTACGGCTAGGCCGAAGCTGCGCGTGGGAGCGCACTGCGGCCACATTGGCCGGCGGGGACGCGCCGCACGCGTCGTCAACAGCGCACAGAGGTTGTATTTCCCCGACGTCACCCCACGCCTCTATTTGCACCCCAGCGGTGCGAAAAATTTCAAAAGGCTGCGCAATGGAGAGAACTTCATCTAGAGTCGGATTCGCCAACTGAAGGGCACGTTGCCGAACTTCTTTGTCGGACGCCGACCGTATAATAGCATCCTGTACCATGGAATCGGCATAGGATTCTTTGTGAACGTCAGTAACAAATTGACACTTTCGACTGAGGCCGTGAAGTTCGGCAGCCCAACCACGATAGGATTGATGTGGCTGTTTTTGACAACGATAAAAGGCAACACGAGAGGCTACCACTTGCGTTTGCTTTTGAAAATAGACAGACAGAAGTGAGCACATTTCAGCAAAGGACAAAGATGCAGGATCCTTCAAAGGAGCCAATTGCGACAACTGATACATTTGAGGTGAAATCCAGGAAAGGAACAGAGACTTACATGGTTGTTCGTCTGTGACATGAAATGCCAAGAAGTGCTGTAGAAGACGTTTTTCATAATCAGACCAGTCTTCCGCCGTCTCGTCGTAAGGAGGAAAAGGAGGTATAGCCAATGACGAGAAACGCCCCACATTTGACGCCGCGTCGAAATTGTGAATCGCCGCTGTTAGAAGCGTTTGCTGTTCAAGGAGATTTTGCAATAGTTGCTCGACAGTAGCCATGGAACATTGTGGGTCAATGGTGAAAAGGAAAAATCCACTACCTCGTCGCCAATTGTTATAACATCAAGTTTAACACGTATATTTCAGAACGACACAACACATATAAGTCACAGAGTAAGTTGACAAGCAAGACATGTGTACACGTTAGCATTCGAATGAGCACTGAGTCCCAGTCTAGCGGCCACTGCTCGGCTGGCCGCTTAGGTGGCGCAGCTGCTGCATCGCTGGCAGACAGCGCCACACATAGAGGACGCGCGTAATTGCGCGGTGGCGCTTTCGAATGATCGGCGAGTCACAACACTTTCCTTGACATGTAACCAAGTAGTAGGGAGCCTAATGTTCACACAGTCTTACACTTCACTCGACTTCCTAATACATGAATACTTTTGTAAATGCAATTACTCTAGCTTCAAAAGCAAAAGTGATTAAGATTCTTGTTATTTGTTGCTCAGATGAAGCAACAACTTTTTTTTTTGAGTCATCAATCTTCTGACTGGTCTGATAAGGCCTGCCACGAATTTCTCTCCTGTGTCAACCTCTTCATGTTAGAGTGGCACTTGCAACCTACATCCTCAATTACTTGCTGGATGTATTCCATTCTCTATCTTCCTCTACAGCTTTTGCCCTCTGCAGCTACCTCTAGTACCATGGAAGTTATTCCATTGTGTCTTGACAGGTGTCCTATCATCCATTCCCTTCTCTTTGTCAATGTTTTCCTCATATTCCTTTCCCAGAACCTCCTCATTCCTTATCTTATCAGTCCACCTAATTTTCAACATTTGTCTGTAGCACCACATCTGAAATGTTTCGATTCTCTTCTATTCTGGTTTTCCAACAGCCCATGTTTCACAACAATAAGTTGTGGAATTCGCTCTTCTGTGTTGGGAAACAGTTTCATTGTTTTTGTTCTTTTATCATCACGTCTGTGTGGTTTTTCTCCAGCTGCAGTTGTTATAGGTTATCTACTATGTTAAATAATGTACGTATTCCATTCCATACATGTTTCCAATGTTCCACATTTATTGATTTGACGGGAAGTATAATGAAGAAAACTTCATGTTTTTTAGTATGAGGTGGATTACCGGGTTGGTTGCACCAGTAATAACTCCCCTTTAGCAGTAGTTCATTTATTAACCTTAACACATACAAGGCTCACAAAGAACTGAACTAAACATGGCGGAAGAGCCAAAGATAATGCTTAGAGTCCAAAGATGGATGCATATCAATGTTGGTATCGATTTAATTGGCACCACATAGCCGCCCCCCCCCCCTCCCCCGCAGTACAGAGTACTCTTGAGAGGCCAGGGGGGGGGGTGACTATGGCGTTGGCAGGAGTGGTCCACGGGAGCCGGACCATGGTCAGCTCGACAGCGTTGTCGGGGAGCTGTGTGGGTAGGTGTCATGAAGGAAGGTTCGGCAACCGAACCTGGAAGTCGTTGAAGTGAGCCGGGCGTTGTACTTGGCATGCTGGTCGTGTGGCGACAGGTAGGCTGGCGGTTTCTGGGTGGAACAGAGCGATGATGACGATGTCTCCGGTGGGTGTGGCGAACACACGAAGCATGTCCAGGTCGACGTCAGGTGAGAGGGAAACACATTTCACCAGGGAATGACGGAGGTTGTGTCATGAGCACTGGATGAAGAGAAGCACATGACGAACAGTGTATAATCACACAGTATTATTGAGATGTAGTGGATTATGTCTGGGGGGACAGGCACAAACACCTTGAGCGAGGGCACGTTCAAGATGGGGGATCGTGAGAAACTTTGACAGGGCGAGGCAGGCGACAGTGGAGAGGTCGAAGGGACCGGTGAAGGGCCCAGCGGCAAGGGCGTGATCATAGGTAAGCTCGATGTGGGGAGCATGTGGTCCCTCGACGGAGTGCATGAGACCGGAGTAGAGGGCGAGGTCGGAGGAGAGCTCGATGATTAGAGCTGGAAGTTACTCGATCGAGTGTGTAAGTCTGATGTGGAGGGACTGGTCGAAGCGTTGTGAGCCACTACAGTGAGTGGCACGGTTGTGGCCTGAAGGAGGGTAGAAGAAGGCTCGACATGAGCAGGCTTAAGTCTGTTGAGAGAGACTGTAACAGCTGAATCTTTCATCTGGATGTCATAGGTGTTGGCTGAGCGCCGGAGAACTTGGTATGGGCTGGTATATGGATGTTGGAGGGGAGCTCAGACGGTGTCATCTCGGAGCATGACGCACTCACAATTGTCCAGAGATTTCGAGACGTGAACTGTAGGGTGGGAAGGGCTGGCAGACGGAGGTTGATTAAGTGGCGTCTGACGTGGTCCACGAAGGAACGTAAGTCAGACTGAGGGAGAGAAGCGGAAGGGCTCACAAGTTCGCCAGGGAGAACAATGTTCTGGCCATATACGAACTCGGCTATTGTGCCTTTGAGGTCTTCCTTATAGATCGCACGAATGCTGAGTAGCACAAGGGGAAGGGCCTCCGTCCATAGAGAGTTGTGGCATCGAAAAGCCGCCTTGAAAGTGTGGTGCCAGCGCTCGACTAGCCCATTACTTTGCGGGTGATATGCTGTGGTATGGATGCGCTGGATGCCGCAAATGTTACAAATCTCGTTGAAGAGGGCCGACTCAAATTGTCTGCCCTGGTCAGTCGTGATGATAGCTGGACATCTGAAACGCAATACCCATGACTCGATGAAAGCTCGAGCAACAGTTTCTGCCATAACATTGGGGAGGGTGACAGCCTCGACCCAGCGAGTTATTCGGTCGATAGACGAGAGAACATAACAAAAGCAGTTAGAGGGGAAGAGAGGGCCGACAATGTCAATATGAATATGCTGGAAACGCCCAGGAGGGATCGAAAAGGCACCGGGGGGGAGGGGGGGGGGAGTGAAGTGTGCTTGTGTACTTTGCAGCGTTGGCAAGCGACGCGGAGCGTGCCCATTGCTGGCAGTCCTTGTTGACATTTCTCCACACAAAGCGCTCCGCTACAAGGCGGGCGGACGCACGAACACCGGGGTGGGCTAAATTATGCAATGCGTTGAAGACAGCTCGACGGAGCTTGGTTGGAATGAGGGGGCGTAACGACGTGCCCGTACTGTCGTCGCACCAGATCTCACCAGAAATGCCAGGGAAGGTGGTGCGGACGAAGTGTAGTGAAGAAGTAGAGTCTGAAATCAGGTTTTGTGTTTCCTCATCGGCAGGTTGGAGGTCAGGCAGTTCAGAGAGGTCTAACAGTGAATGGACAGTGTCGACTCGTGAAAGTAAATCAGCAACTGTATTGTCACCACCCTTTATGTGTCTGACATCGGTGGTGAACTGAGATATGAAGTCCACATATCTCAAGCAGTGAGGAGGCGGGTCAGCTGGCGGGTTTGTAATGGCCGCAACCAGGGGTTTGTGGTCCGTTAAAACATAGAAAGGGCGTCCCTCAACGTCAGTCTTAAAATGCTTGATCACTTCGTAGACCGCGAGCAACTGCCTGTCAAATGCGAGATATTTCCGTTGTGCATTGGTGAGTTTGCGTGAGAAGAACTGCAGAGGTGAAGTTTGGCAGTTGATTGTCTGGTTAAGGACAGCGCCAATGGCAGTATCGCTCGTGTCTGTGGTGATGAAAAGCTGCGCATTGGGATGAGGATGCACGAAGATTTATGCGGGCAGTGAAAGAGTCAGTCATAGCAGGGGTCCATGGAACAGGCCGAGATCCAGAAGTGTTGGTGCCTGCCAAGGCGTCCATGAGTGGAGCCTGAATCTCTGCAGTCCAAGGTAGATGTCAGCAATAATAATTAACCGTCCCCAGAAAGTGCTGGAGCTCTTTGAATGACGAAGGTCTGGGTAGGCTTAGTATCGTTTGTACTTTCTCAGGGGGCGGTGAAATGCCGTTGGCAGAGACCCGAAAACCAAGAAAAGTGACAGTGGGTTGATGTAGCTGCAATTTGTCCTGGTTGGTCTCGATGCCTGCTGCCGCAATAGTGTTCATGGCAATTTCCACATGTCGAATGTTGTCCTCGATGGAGGAGCTGAACGCAAGAATGTCATCAAGATAAGCAAAGCAGAATTTTAGGTCGAATAGCACTTCGTTGATGAAGCGTTGCCAGGTCTGGGTCGCGTTTTTCAGACTGAAGAGCATGAATCGAAACTGAAATAACGTGATCAGAGTGGTGATTGCTGTCTTCTCGATCTCTCCAGGTGCCATGGGGATCTGGTGGTAGGCCCATTTGCAATCAATGACAGAGAACGTGATCGCACCTGCGAGGGAACTGGTAAAGTCAGCAATGTTGGGTATGGGTAGGTGTCCATAATTGTTCGTGCGTTTAGTCGACGGTAATCTCCGCAAATGTGCTAGGACCCGTCTTTCTTGGGTGTCATATGTATGGGTGTAGACCAGCTACTGGCAGAGGGTTCGATGACGCCGGTGCTTAGTAGTTCATAAATCTGATTTTTAAGGTCGGAGAGGCGCTCGTGACAAAGTCAACATGGTTTACTGGAGATTGGGGGACCTGGCGTGAGGCGAAGCTTGTGAACCGTGGCGTTGGTGACGACGGAAATGTTTCCAGCGGCACAGGACGCGGTTTGTTTACAATGTGTGGCAGGCGAGGCAGGCAAGGCGTGGTGTTCGGAGCCACTCGGCGGATCCAAAGGGAGCCGAGGCGGCGAAGTGTCCCAGGAGTCAACAGGACAAGATGGCTGCCGGCCTGAAGCAGTGGCTCCGTGGTCAGGTGAGCTTGGTAGAGCACGTGAGCAGTTAGTGAGTCCATTGTTCGAGGGTGCAGCCTGTGGCAGCACGGTCGCGGGTGAAACACTTGGTGTGAGTGCACTGTTTGTGTTGTCAGTGGCGGTCACACGGTGGCGCACAGAAGCCGAAGTTGCATAGTTAGAGGTGCTGTCCATGAGGGGCGGGGTAGGAGCTGTCAGTTCAGGAACATGTGACGCTCGTCTCACATGCGCACTTGTGTCTGGCCGAGTGTCAAACGCTGCCATGTTAGGAGGGTGTGGCCCTGCAGAACTGTCAGTGCACGTTATGGCAGTCTCGATAGCACAGTTGCGAGGGGTAGCATGAGGTAAACATACAGAGGCTCGATTGCTGGGATTGCAAGCAGATTCAGTGCACCTACTGACCTTGCTTTGTCATTGCTGTTGTGTCTGCAATTCTTTTGCTGCATCGGAGAGCTGGAGCTGTGTTTCATGGAGTCGGAGGGAGAGCTCGAAGTTTTCCTTGTGTAGGCGAGTGACATGTTCAAGCTCGACAAGGCACTTGTGCGTGGTTTCTTGTAATGTCGTCGACAGAGACGAGCATGGGAAGAGAGTCTTGGACGGATGATGAAACATGGTGTTTCGCACTAGGTCCAGTGAAAATTTGTGGTGTCACAAGAAGTCAATGCCTATTATAGGTTTGTCAATTTCGCACACTAAAAAAGTCCACTCGAGTTTGCGGTTTACGGAGAGTGAGACAATGTGGGAAGTTGAACCCCAGCATTGTAGTTTCGTTGAATTTACGGCTTGCAGTGAAGTATGATGAGGGCGGATGTTTGACGATGCTAAGGACGTAGGCAGCAGCGAAACTTCGGCGCCTGTGTCCACTAGGAAAAGGTATCCCAACGAAATATCTTTAATGTAAAGTCGTCCACAATTATCCGGTCGTTCCCAGACAGAATGGAGCACTGGGGGGGTGCCTGTCATGTTGTGCGCAGGAGGCAGCACCCGGACTTACCTGCGACTGGCGTTTGGGAAGTAGCACGGTGGTCTGCAGTTCCATGCCACCTCCCCAAACTGTGTGTGCAAGTAACAGTACGGGTAGTGCGGTTGCATTTCCTGCGAAAAGTTTGTTGCCAGTGGTGGTGGCTGAGGTTAGGTGGCCACAGCAGGTTCAGTTGCAGGAGGAGACATGACTGTGGGCAGAGCTGGTGACGTCCCAGTTGCTTCTTTACTGCTTCTCGGAGCGAGCGGAATAGTTGGCACAGTACGGCCCCAGCCGCGTCCGGCCGCAGGGTGATGAGCCTGAACCTGAGACTTGTCAGGTAGGCAGTGGCTGGCAAAAGAGAGCAGTGATGCATCGTGTAGCTTATCAGCAATTGTCATTCTTTGCTCGACAGGTGCAGGAGACCTTTGAGCCAGAGCAAAGCGGATGTGAGGAGATAGTTTATCTGACCAAACGGCGAGGAGATCTGTGTCAGAGAATAGATCGGCACTGACCAGGACACGTAACCATCTCCAGAGCTGGGAAGGTTTGTCATTGCCTAGTTGCTCGACGTGGAGCACTTGCCGTATTGCTGCCTCAGTTGAGCGTGCAAGCCGACGTAGAACTGTCTTTTTGGCTAGAGTGTACCGGGTAGATGAGTCCGGGGCATCGACCAGGTCAGCAATCAAGTCTTCCTGGTCGTGCAGGTGGGTGATGAGACACAGAAACCTGGTTGACTCGTCGAGTTTGTAATTGTCGAACACTTCGTCCACAATTTTGAACCAGGTTGTTGCTCTGATGGGATTAAACAGCGGCAGCATTGGTAAGCGTTAAAGAATGTTCGGAAGAACAGGTTGAGTTGAGTTCGTCAGGGCACTGCCTGAATCGAGCTGTTGTTGCTGTAGCAGGAAGAATTTGCCTCCAGGGGATGTGGCAACGACGGCTGTTCGGGTGGCGGTGTGAAGGTGACACGTTGTGGTTGAGCTCGATCCATCACGATGCGGAAGGCCGACGTGGGTGAGACACTGTAATGTGTTGATTGCGGTTTCAGAAGCTCAACACATTGTGTGTGTGTTCGGATTGACACGTTGTGGAAGACCAACACGGATGAGGCACTGAGATGTGCCAGGAATGGTAGCAGAAGCTCGACTGGAGCAGGCGCGGGGAGGGGGGCCCGTGAGAAAAAGTTCAAAGTTTGAGAACGCGTGTTAGTCTGCGGTAAGCTCGACGTATGATCAGAGCCGGGGCCATCTGTATTGCAGGGAGGCTGTGGAGGTGCGGGCTGTCCAGAAGCACAGTGTGGGAAATGATGTCGAACGTGGGACGGAATCTGTGAATGTTCACTGTTCATAGTCACTCCACTGAAAACGGTGTGCGGATAAGGTGAATGTCGTGGCACAAAACACTGAGGCTTAGCAGTGGGCCAGAGGTCGAGGTCAGGCACAGGTAACAAGTTACTGTTCCTGTTGCAGGCCGAGGTATCGAAGTAGGAAGGCATGTGCTGATGCTGAACCGAGACAGTTGCGGGCATGGTCGGATGCTGAGGAGGTAGACCTATGAACGAAGCAGTTCCAGCCATGTGGTGCGTATCCACGTGGTACTGCATGGATTGCGGTGTGGCAAATCGTTGTCCTGGCGGTAGTAGGTTGTCCGACGAAGCATTTGCAGAAATCGGCATTGGTCCCGCACTCCATGGAGATCCATGAATGGTAACTGCACAGTCGATGAGGGAGGGCACACATGGTGGAAATGAAGGCGTTTGATAGCCGGAGTCATGCGCACTCCTAACCTCACTTATTGTTGCAGGCTCGAAAACGTCCAGCGAAATCAGAGGAATCATCGAGTGAGAGGCATCATGTTGCAGTCCTGGAGGGTGTACATTGCCCGCAACACGATGCATGTCGATCACAAAATCCGACGTTAGGTGCTGGGCCGAAGTCATTGTTCGAATGCTATGTTGATGTAATACACGCAAAAATAACTGACGTTGAGGTCGGGACACAGTAAAACGGCGAAAATGGAAGACATTACAACACAGGGTCACTAGTGAGGAGGATTACCGGGTTGGTTGCACCAGTAATAACTTCCCTTTAGCAGTAGTTCATTTATTAACCTTAACACATACAAGGCTCACAAAGAACTGAACTAAACATGGCGAAAGAGCCAAAGATAATGCTTAGAGTCCAAAGATGGATGCATATCAATGTTGGTGTTGATTTCATCAGCGCCACAAGTACCTATACAATGCCTTTCTGCAAAAGGTCAGGTATTCTGCTGTTTATTAACAATTTTTTTGCTCTCAAAGAACATAAATATCTGTAGGTCACAAAAAAATCATAAATAAATTGTTGTGTAATGTAGTGGTTCACACCTCCTAGGTAACCTAAAGAAGACAAATTTGGAATCTTCTTCTTGTTGTTGCTGCAATTTTTTGTGCTACGGACACTCCCCTCTGTAAAAACCATTCTACAGACCAGAATGAACATTTACAATTCGCTTTTGCTTTCACAACATATCTCCAAACTCAACAGTATAACTTCCTGTGCACTTGGTGCTCTGCAGCCCCAATGGGTGCTCGTGGTCGTGTGATAGCGTTCTCGCTTCCCACGCCCAGGTTCCCAGGTTCGATTCCCGGTGGAGTCAGGGATTTTCTCTGCCTCGTGATGACTGGGTGTTGTGTGCTGTCCTTAGGTTAGTTAGGTTTAAGTAGTTCTAAGTTCTAGGGGACTGATGGCCATAGATGTTAAGTCCCATAGTGCTTGGAGCCATTTGAACCCAATGGGTGACACAAAAAAGAGGTGGAGTTCATGACTGTTATGATAGACTGTGGTATTACTAAGAATCAGTTCAGTTCTGTGTGGTGGGATACTGAATGCCAGAGAGCTTTAAATGAACATAAGGAAGCACTAAGGAAGTGAGGAAGTATAAGAGACATATTATCCAACAAAACTACGCAATCCTGCAAAAAAACTACAAGCAGAAACCAAGAGGTTTTTGAAAAATAAGACGACTAGTTGGAAAAACCTCTGCAGCTCTACAGAGTGAAAATTATTTAAACCATCAAACTCAAGTGACTGATCGGATTTTAAAAACAACATCATTTCAAGTGTTCCCGTTGATGTCTCGGTAAACTCAGTAAGCCAAAACCCGGAAGATAAATATAAATGGAAGGTGGTGACATACAGCAAAAGGAAAAACAAGGCAACAGATATGCAACAAAAGGAAAATGACTTTTTAATAATTGGCGATTCGCTGCTGAAGAATATTGCTGTCCCCAATTGCAAGATTGACGTATGACCTGGAATTAGAACGCAACAGCTCGGTAAACATTTTAAAAATATGGTAAATGCAAGACAAGATACTACAGAACCAGGTTCTGAAACCAGACATAACTGTAAAGGGGTGTTTATACATGTTGGAACGAATTCGTTAAGGAGCAGTAGTGAGGAAGAAATGGCAAATGAAACAAGAAACATGATTTGTTCTGCAAGAAATATGTATGCAGGATCTTGGCTGATACTTAGCGGAATCATAAACAGAAGGTCGGTGAGTGAAAAATATATCGCCAAAATAAACTGTGCTCTTAAAGAACAATGTGATCATCTTGGGGCAATTTTTATAGACCCAAACAAATTCCTATGTGAAAACTCACTAGTGAAGGATGGCTTGCATTTAAATAGACTGGGGTCTGTAATGTTCAGCAGAATGTTTGCAGATGTCTGCAAAATCATTAGAAGCAAGGGAAACTAATATGGCCTGAAGGGGGTGAAAAATCATACACTCTAACTGGAAAAGAAAAATATAAGCACCATACAAAAAAAGACAATACTAAAAAATTTGCCCCAGAATACAGCTCACAACATGTAAATCAACAAAAGAAAAATTACGTAAAAGTACTTCAGCAAAATATTCAATACTTTGGTAACAAAAAATTAGAAGCAGCAGTACTCCTGAGTGAAGTAAGACCAGACATATTATGCATAAGTGAATATGGACTAACTGAAAGTAAAATACATAATGTTGCAGTAAAGGGCTACAAACTAGCTAGTTACTTCTGCAGATCTAAATATAAGGGTGGTGGTGTTTGTATATATCTTAAAACAGGTACTCTATCAAAAAATGTAAACAGTAAAGCTGCTAAATTGCCCATAGCTAGAGAAAAAGACTTTGAAGTTACTGGTATAGTGGCAGAGGATTTTAGAGTGTTTTGTGTGTACAGGTCACCATGTGGCAATATTAGCATCTTTCTGAAAAAAATTGCTAGCTTATTGAGAATGAATATGAAGAGAAATCTTATTATATGTGGAGACTTCAACATTGACACGGGAAAAGACACAAAAATGACAGGATTTTGAAGAATTGTTAATACAGCATAACATGAAAGTAACAATAACGGCACCAACAAGAGTGACTTTACAAAGTTGGACAGTTATTGAC
Source organism: Schistocerca cancellata (assembly GCF_023864275.1). Classification (NCBI taxonomy): domain Eukaryota; kingdom Metazoa; phylum Arthropoda; class Insecta; order Orthoptera; family Acrididae; genus Schistocerca; species Schistocerca cancellata. Next base: position 184,582,579 of record NC_064632.1, read on the forward strand.
AACATAATTACTAATATGTGTAACTATGAGTCACATACAGTTTGTACAGAAATATCTGATCATTATGGACAACTAATCAGCTTTTGCAGAAGTAATGACACAGTATCAGAACCAAAACAAACAACCAAAGAAATTAGGATCATCAGTGAACAAAATATCAACATCTTTAGAACAATGTTAAGTAAGGAAACCTGGAATGAAACCCTACAGGCCCAGAGTGTAAATGAAAAATATGATGCATTTATTTCAACAATTAAGTACCATTTTAATGTAGCATTTCCCAAAATAAAGAGACAAGAAACACAGCAAGATCAAACACAGTGGATTACCAGTGAAATACTAGAACAGCGAAGGAAGCTTCAGGATGTGAGACGGATGGGCGAAGCTGAAAACTGTTGTTGTTGTTGTGGTCTTCAGTCCTGAGACTGGTTTGATGCAGCTCTCCATGCTACTCTATCCTGGCAAGATTCTTCATCTCCCAGTACCTACTGCAACCTACATCCTTCTGAATCTGCTTAGTGTATTCATCTCTTGGTCTCCCTCTACGATTTTTACCCTCCACACTGCCCTCCAATACTAAATTGGTGATCCCTTGATACCTCAGAACATGTCCTACCAGCCAATCCCTTCTTCTGGTCAAGTTGTACCACAAACTTCTCTTCTCCCCAATCCTATTCAATACCTCCTCATTAATTACGTGATCTACCCATCTAATCTTCAGCATTCTTCTGTAGCACCACATTTCGAAAGCTTCTATTCTCTTCTTGTCCAAACTATTTATCGTCCATGTTTCACTTCCATACATGGCTACACTCCATACAAATGCTTTCAGAAATGACTTCCTGACACTTAAATCTATACTAGATGTTAACAAATTTCTCTTCTTCAGAAACGCTTTCCTTGCCATTGCCAGTCTACATTTTATATCCTCTCTACTTCGACCATCATCAGTTATTTTGCTCCCCAAATAGCAAAACTCCTTTACTACTTTAAGTGTCTCATTTCCTAATCTGATTCCCTCAGCATCACCCGACTTAATTCGACTACATTCCATTATCCTCGTTTTGCTTTTGTTGATGTTCATCTTATATCCTCCTTTCAAGACACTGCCATTCCATTCAACTGCTCTTCCAAGTCCTTTGCTTTCTCTGACAGAATTACAATGTCATCGGCGAACCTCAAAGTTTTTATTTTTTCTCCATGGATTTTAACACCTACTCCAAATTTTTCTTTTGTTTCTTTTACTGCTTGCTCAATATACAGATTGAATAACATCGGGGAGAGGCTACAACCCTGTCTCACTCCCTTCCCAACCGCTGCTTCCCTTTCATGTCCCTCGACTCTTATAACTGCCATCTGGTTTCTGTACAAATTGTAAATAGCCTTTCGCTCCCTGTATTTTACCCCTGCCACCTTTAGAATTTGAAAGAGAGTATTCCAGTCAACATTGTCAAAAGCTTTCTCTAAGTCTACAAATGCCAGAAACGTAGGTTTGCCTTTCCTTAATCTTTCTTCTAAGATAAGTCGTAAGGTCAGTATTGCCTCACGTGTTCCAGTGTTTCTATGGAATCCAAACTGATCTTCCCTGAGGTCGGCTTCTACTAGTTTTTCCATTTGTCTGTAAAGAATTCGTGTTAGTATTTTGCAGCTGTGGCTTATTAAACTGATTGTTCGGTAATTTTCACATCTGTGCTTTCTTTGGGATTGGAATTATTATGTTCTTCTTGAAGTCTGAGGGTATTTCACCTGTTTCATACATCTTGCTCACCAGATGGTAGAGTTTTGACAGGACTGGCTCTCCCAAGGCCGTCAGTAGTTCCAATGGAATGTTGTCTACTTCGTGGGCCTTGTTCCGACTCAGGTCTTTCAGTGCTCTGTCAAACTCTTCACGCAGTATCATATCTCCCATTTCATCTTCATCTACATGCTCTCCCATTTCCATAATATTGTCCTCAAGTACATCGCCCTTGTATAGACCCTCTATGTACTCCTTCCACCTTTCTGCTTTCCCTTCTTTGCTTAGAACTGGGTTTCCATCTGAGCTCTTGATATTCATACAAGTGGTTCTCTTATTTCCAAAGGTCTCTTTAATTTTCCTGTAGGCAGTATCTATCTTACCCCTAGTGAGATAAGCCTCTACATCCTTACATTTGTCCTCTAGCCATCCCTGCTTAGCCATTTTGCAATTCCTGCCAATCTCATTTTTGAGACGTTTGTATTCCTTTTTGCCTGCTTCATTTACTGCATTTTTATATTTTCTCCTTTCATCAATTAAATTCAATATTTCTTCTGTTACCCAAGGATTTCTACTATCCCTCATCTTTTTACCTACCTGATCCTCTGCTGCCTTCACTACTTCATCCCTCAAAGGTACCCATTCTTCTTCTACTGTATTTATTTCCTCCATTCCTGTCAGTCGTTCCCTTATGCTCTCCCTGAAACTGTATACAACCTCTGGTTCTGTCAGTTTATTCAGGTCTAATCTCCTTAAATTCCCACCTTTTTGCAGTTTCTTCAGTTTTAATCTACATTTCATAACCAATAGATTGTGGTCAGAGTCCACATCTGCCCCTGGAAATGTCTTACAATTTAAAACCTGGTTCCTAAATCTCTGTCTTACCATTATGTAATCTATCTGATGCCTTTTAGTATCTCCAGGGTTCTTCCATGTATACAACCTTCTATCATGATTCTTAAACCAAGTGTTAGCTATGATTAAGCTGTGCTCTGTGCAAAATTCTACCAGACGGCTTCCTCTTTCATTTCTTAGCCCCAATCCATATTCACCTACTACATTTCCTTCTCTCCCTTTTTCTACACTCAAATTCCAGTCACCCATGACTATTAAATTTTCGTCTCCCTTCACTATCTGAATAATTTCTTTTATATCATCATACATTTCTTCAATTTCTTCGTCATCTGCAGAGCTAGTTGGCATATAAACTTGTACTACTGTAGTAGGTGTGGGCTTCATATCTATCTTGGCCACAACAATGCGTTCGCTGTGCTGTTTGTAGTAGCTTACCCGCATTCCTATTTTCCTATTCATTATTAAACCTACTCCTGCATTACCCCTATTTGATTTTGTGTTTATAACCCTGTAGTCACCTGACCAGAAGTCTTGTTCCTCCTGCCACCATACTTCACTAATACCCATTATATCTAACTTTAACCTATCCATTTCCCTTTTTAAATTTTCTAACCTACCTGCCCGATTAAGGGATCTGACATTCCACGCTCCCATCCGTAGAACGCCAGTTTTCTTCCTCCTGGTAACGACATCCTCTTGAGTAGTCCCTGCCCAGAGATCCGAATGGGGGACTATTTTACCTCCGGAATATTTTACCCAAGAGGATGCCATCATCATTTAATCATACAGTAAAGCTGCATGCCCTCGAGAAAAATTACGGCTGTAGTTTCCCCTTGCTTTCAGCCGTTCGCAGTACCAGCACAGCAAGGCCGTTTTGGTTATTGTTACAAGGCCAGATTAGTCAATCATCCAGACTGTTGCCCCTGCAACTACTGAAAAGGCTGCTGCCCCTCTTCAGGAACCACACGTTTGTCTGGCCTCTCAACAGATACCCCTCCGTTGTGGTTGTACCTACGGTACGGCTATCTGTATCGCTGAGGCACGCAAGCCTCCCCACCAATTGGAAGGTCCATGGTTCATGTTAAAAAAGAAGTATAGAAAAACAATAAGAGAAGCCAAAGCAAGATTAATTGACACCACCATAGCGAACTTAAAAAACAAGGCAAAGGCAGCTTGGAATGCAATCAATGCTGAAAGAAAGGAAAAAGATGGGTCAAACAAAGAAGAAGGTATTAGGTCAATTAAAATAGACAACACAGTAGTCACAGATGGTATGGAAATAGTAAACATACTGAATAATAACTATATTAGTGTAGTGGAAAACTTAAAATTGGAAAGAAATAGTAAAAAAAAACAGAATGGTATTAAGGCACCAAAATGATCATGCAGTACTACGTTGTTAAGACCAGTCACGGAAGAGGAATTGCGGAAAAATATAAAGAAACTGAAGTCCAAGAAGTCAGCTGGTGATGATGAAATATCATATCATGTAATAAAGCTGGTATGTGAGGAGCTAATAACACCACTGCTGAACATAGCAAACTGTTGTTTCGGAGATGCAATTTTTCCAGAAAAACTGAAGGTAGTGCCAGTGTACGAGAAAGGGATAAGGATGATCCCAACAACTACTGACCAGTTTCACTGATATCAGGTTTCTCAAAAATCCTAGAAATGCTTATGTATACCAGATTAGTTAACTATTTGGACAAACATAACATTCTCATACCCTCACAACATGGTTTCAGAAAGGGTAAATCTACAGAATCAGCAATTGCCAGTCTAACAGAATACATTTCACAGTCCTTAGATGAGAAAAAGGTTGTCTCTGCAATGTTTCTGGATCTTTCAAAGGCATTTGACACCATTGACCATGAAATGCTGATACAAAAATTAAGCAACTATGGCATTCGGGGGCAACCAGGTGAATGGATAAAATCATACTTGTGCAACCACAAGCAGTATGTATCATTAGGAAACTCATACCAATCAGAAACCAAACCCATTAAATATGGAGTGCCGCAGGGTTCGGTAATGGGGCCATTGTTATTTAATGTGTTTGTTAATGATATAGGTGTTGAGGAGGAAGAAAAGAAAATATTGTATGCTGATGACATGACAGTACTAAATAGCGACCAAAATATGGAACAGCTTGAGAGAAGAGCATACATATCTGCAAATGTCACAGCTCAATGGCTGTTGGAAAATGAACTGATTATAAATCTAAAAAGGACTATGTATGCAGTGTTTAAAAACAAGGAAAAGGCTGTAGACATGGATTTAGGTGTTGATGGAACAAGGCTGGAAGAAGTAGAATCTGCTAGATTCTTAGGTATTATTCTTGTGGATAATGAACTGAAATGGAAAAAACATATTAATAATGTCTGTAAGAAACTGAGCTCTGTCATATTCTTAATGATGCAGCTATCACAGTATTCAGAAAAGAACCTTCTGTGTACAGTGTATCATGGACTTTTCGAACCATACTTACAGTATGGAGTGACTGTGTGGGGAAACTCAGACAAACAAGAGACAAAACGAGTTTTCACATTACAAACAAAAGCAATTAGGACCATTTTAAGAAGAAAGACCTCTGAAACATGCAGAAACTGTTTCAAGAATTTAGGTATCTTAACTTTTTCATCGTTGTATATATACAAAACAATAATGTACATCACAAAAGGTAGTGAGGACTGGATTACAAATGCTAGTGTACACAGCCACAATACAAGAAGGAAGAATGAAGTACGGAGCATACCCTACCGACTGGCAGTGCTAGAAAAAGGACCCCAGTACTCTGGTATCTGACTACTAAGAAGTCTGTCCCAAAACCTGCAAGATAGTGTACTTCACAATGACTTTCCAAAGAAACTTAAAGACTTTCTAATTGAAAAAGAGTTTTACAGTGTTGCAGAATACTTATGCCATTAAATTTGTATATATTGTTATTCATTATCAGTGATGTAAAAATGTAAGCTAAAGGTGTAGAAAAATAAGTGATAATGAATGTTAATACTTTGACAGGTCCTATATTACACGTACATTTACTGTACAAAATGTAATCTTACGGGATCAAATAAAATTCAATTCAATTCAATTCAATTCTGGAGCTTGCACAGACACCAAAACAAAGTCACTAGTGTCAAAATTTTCTGTGAGAATTTTTTAATCTGGTAGGGTACATATTCACTTTTGACTTGTAATGACTGACTTGATGTTGTAATGGTTCCTATTGCACCGTGTAGAGGGCATATTTCGCTCTTCAGTTGTAATAGTTGTTTCACACTCTCATTTAGTTGCACATCTTGACCCAGCACAGTACTTGTTTACTTGTGGAATGATACACTGGTGTGGTTGGTGCTTACTACATAGCAAACCATAATGCAAAAGCAACACTTCAGGTTTACCAACAACAATATCTGAATCACTGCACCCCACATCATTCGATGTTTACTGTTGTGTATCAATGTCTGCATGAAACTATATCATTTAGAGACAACATTGTCAGGAATGAAGTCACACATATGAACAAAGCAATTTGGGAAATCTGTTGTTCAGCATGTGTAGCAACACCCTTCCATGAACACTTGTGGAGTTGGGCATAACTTGAGATGAACTAGATGAATGTAAGAAATGTCTGATGTGTGCTGTTTAGAGATGAAGTACATTCAGGCATGATGGAGTCTTCAAGATCCACAGTTCACATGTTTAGAGCAAGTTTAATCCACATGCCACATTTAATTGTACTCATCAAGTGTGGTTCTAGATGAATGTGTTGGCAGGTTATGTTGGTCACTAATTGGGTCATATCTCTTGCCTGTGCCATTAAATGGGAAGCATTGCCAGAATTGCTGGATGACATGCCACATACTACAAGACAGCATATGTGATTCCAGCATGATGGGGTGCCAGCACATTTCAGTCATCCTGTGCACTGATTCTTGACCCAGCAGTTTCCAGAAGTGAACTGGCACAGGTGTTCCTGTACCATGCCCTGCTCCATCCGAATTCAACCTCTCTGGAATTTGTTGTGTGGGAAAGATGAGCAATCTTTTTACAAAACCCCTGTTGACTTAGAAGATCTGGTTGCCCAGATAGCAGCAGCAGCAGGAGAAATTAAGGACACTTCAACAGTCTTTGACTGTTTAGACAGAACATTACCTCTGAGGTAATTTCTGTTTACAAGTCAATGAAGGCAATTTTGAAATTGTGCTGTAATCAAAGTAATTGTCTTTTGTTAATGTTGTTGTCTCTTGGTAATAAAGATTTAAAAATTCTGTTACTTTTTGTTTACTGTATGTAAAATTTGATGTTCCCGTAAAATGGTGCCTCACAGGAAAACGCATTCAAAAAAGTGTTTTCAGTGTTCCATGCAACATGCATGGTCCTGTTGGTTTCATCAATTTTCATTTGAGGAAAACTCCATCAGAAACATATGAAATTAGAGAAAAATATATGACTTGGTGTCCAGAGCAACTGCCCTGAAATTGTTTCTTTACATGATTTTCATCCTGTATAGCGGAGGACACTACAATGTCCTGTGTGCAGGAAGACAAAGTGATTTAAGAAACCCTTGATAGCTCATGATTAAAATCACTACCTATGAGTTGTGTTATGGAACAAATGTCACAAAAGTAAACACATCCCTCCATCAAACATCCAACTAGCACATAGCATTCCAAGTCCTGAGAACAGCCACTGTCTTCCATTGCCATATTCAATTATACGGTTGCAGAGAGCTTTCATCTCTGCTAAAAATACTGCCCACAGCCCAGATAACATCCACTACAATATGCCATAAGAAGGCAACAATACCTTCTGCATATTTACAATAAAATATGGTCTGAACATTACAACATTGTGTCTATAAAGTTAGGCAGGATTATACCTATTCTCAAACCAGGGCAGAATCCTGATTTGGTGGCAATGTCCCAACCAATAACATTACAATGTCTTTACAAAGTGTTGGAAACAATGGTCAAATTCCAATTAGAATGGTGGGCTGAATATCCTAAGTCCATAACCCATTCCCTAATATTGGATGAGTTTTCGCAAAGGGAAAAAGAATTGGAAATGTTCTCATGCATTTGGTTAATGGCATACAGCTCTGCTTCATTTGTAGCACATTTATATAGGCTTTGTTTCTAGACCTAAGCAGCACTTACAAATGCTAGTCACAGAGTAATACCCCAAATACCTGCAGAACGCCTATCATCGTTTCTCTCTAATCGGCTGCTACGAGCCGTACATCAAAGATATACAATAGGATCACAAACTATTAGTGTGGGTTGCTGCAAGAATCTGTTGTGGCACCTCTTCTGTTTAATATCCACATCATTGACTTAACATAGGATATTTCTGGAGAAGATGAAAGTTTTGCAATATGCAGGTGGTATATGTATATACGTGGGAAGTACTGCATGACACAAGTGGCAGCCACAATGTTGATGCTCCAACAGAGGCTTACAAGCAATAGACCAGATGTATCCACAGTGAAATCAAATGCAGGAATGTTTTTGAGGCACAGAGTGAATCTGCCATGGGAAATAGCTATAAGCTCCTGCAACTTCCTTTTGAAGACAGTAATCAAATCCCTTGGACTCTTCATCATCCATAAGCTAACCATGAAGTTGCACACAGAATATGTGGTCAAGAAATGAAAGATGGCTGTCAATATAATCAGATCTATGACAGGACATGTATGAGGTTTGAACCTCAGCACAGCACTAACTGTTCACCGTACAATGATATGTCCAGTTACTGATTATTGATGTGGTTGTCATGGATCTGAAACTGACATCAACCTCAACGGAATTAATGAATGCCAATATAAAGTGCTGAGAGCTTGTTAGGAGCAATGCGCTCCATCCCTACCAACACACTCTTGGTTGAAGCACACAAACCTCCTATTGATCCACACCAGTGCTATCTTTGTACCAAATTTTGTCTTACAAGGAATCAATATGAACACAACAATCTGAAATTGATTGCCTCAAACAGTACAGTGCTTAACTGAACACTTCTGGATAACTAGAACTCTTCCTCTCCTAGCCAAAGCATATTTAGATACCAGAAGATTTCAATAGAGATCATTACAGCACCTAGACTAAATAGTTTGTGTTCCGTTACCATTGAAATAGCCTAAGGTGCACATAATAACTGGCATTACCTTTGAACATGAGGTTCACATTAACTATAAAACTTTGGTGTGTTTTTAAGACAGTGTCCAGAGACAATACACGGGGTGCCCCAGCAGGAATGTTCAATATTCAGGGTTATGACAGGAACAATCATTTGAAGCGAAAAAGTCCAGTAAATGTGGGATATAAGACGCATATCTTAAGAGTTATGAGCATTTGTTCATCTTCACTAATGTGAAACACATCTCTTCTACTGAACAATTGCTCACAGCCCTTAAGGTATGTATTTGAGAGCCCATGTTTACTAGACCTCTTTTGCTTCGAATAACTGTTCCTTTCATATCCCTGGATACTGACCTTTCCTTCTGGCACACACTGTATATACTGACAGCTCCAAATTCAGTGACTCTGTCGGAAGTGTGTACTACATACATGTTTGCAGAAGTCTGGGCTATTCATATTACTAACAAAGGCATTTCTGCTTGTGGATGACAGCATCTCTATATTTCCTACAATATGACTCTTTATGTGCTCTAACACTGCTTAAAAATTTTAGCTGCTGTTTGTCTGAAAAGTCCATTGTATAAAAGGTTATTGAAGTGTTGGAATCAGAGCTTGAAGACCATTCCATTATTTTAACTTGAGGTGAAATCACATTGTAGGGTCACTGGCAGTAAAGTTGTTGACTACATGCCAAAGAAGCTGCTGTGACAGGGCATACCACCTGGACTGCAGTCTGAAGTACAACTAAACTAAACTAAACTACATCCGAACAGGCCATGAAGGACTACTGATATGTCCTACACAGATACACGATAGGCAACTTGCAATGGGAATGGCAGGCAACAGCAATTCATCAGTCAGTCCCTTATTCCATTACTTTTCACATGATTTCAGTGCCTAGGCATCTCACCCCTCTAGTAGCCAGACCCAATATTATTCACAGGTGTTTCTGTAAACATCTTCACAGGCTGTACATCATAGATATTTTTCTGCTCTATTTGTGATGAAGAGGACGCAATCACCTTTTCTGTGGGTGCCACAGGATACATGGGGAAGTACTACAGTCTTGTTACAAGAACTTACATAGGTTGGTCATCTGTTGCCCATGTGACTGCTTTGTTAGCATTCGCATCTAAGACCAATACTTCACTGGCAGTGAACTGCATAAAAGTGTTCTATAACATTTGATTTTACAATCACTATATACTCTATGTATGGTGCTTACTGCACACTTACGTAAAATAAAAGTTTTTTTAATTAGCTTCATTAATTTAGAAGATTATTCTGTTGTAACAGTAAAGAGTGAAAGAATGTGAAATAAGCTAAAAATTATCACTGCTGGCCGATGCAGTGACAGATCTACAAGTGCAAAACATCCAGAAATGAGCTTTTTGTAACCTTATCCACATGGTTATACCTCAGTTTATTATCCATTTGGATGACTAGGACCTTTGCACTTTTTGTTTCCCCTATCATGTGATGGTATTTTTAAGTCACTTTTATTTGTTTGAAACTTACTAATATGAATATCTTTTTCTTTGAACTAGTTGCGGAGTATTGAAGAAAGGGATACAATGTGTCGGCTTTGACCAATGACATCATAAATTACCACAGATGATGTATTGCAAAGATTCAAAAGACTAGCTGCATGTTGAGAAACAAACGATTGTAGTCCAGAGAAAACAGATTATGGACATTTATCATGTACATCCATATTTTGAACATAATGTTACATGTATCACTTTTTTCACAGTAAAAAAGCCTAGTATCCTATTCTTTAGTTGACCTATGTATGCCAAGTGAAGGATAGGATTCTAGTTCTAGTGAAAGCAAAAAAAGTAACATATGTAAAATTGGCATGGAGTACTTCACTTGAAATATGTAAAAAATTTTATGTATGTCAGTTTTTTCTCTTGCACTAATACTACATTGGTTTCCAAAATAAAAGCAACAAATAGAAATTTTGCAAAGTTGCATTTATTTTGCCACAAAACAGTATACACAAGTGATAGAATAGTAGAAACAATGTAAATAATACAGAATGTAAACAATTGTAACATGCATAATGATAGACAAAAATGTTCATCATTTTTTTCCAACTTAACAGATTTGCACACTCATTCTGACAATTGCTTAATGTGCTCAGTAAGGGGTGTGACCACCTCTGGCACCAATACAGGCCTGACAACGACGTGACATGCTGTGAATGATGTCATCATCTCATGTTGAGGCAATAATGCCCATTCTTCCTGCAGAGCTGCTCACAAGTCTTGGGAGAGTGGCTGGCAGATGCTGATGTGATGCACCCTGTCTCCCTAATGCATCCCAGGCTTGTTCTATGAGATTCAAATTCGGAGAGCGAGCAGGCCACACCATGTGTGCAATATCTTCCATTTCCAAAAAAACATCAACCACCTGTTCTCTATGAGGTCGAGCATTATCGACTATCAATAAGAAGTCTGGGCCCACAGCACCTCACAACAACAGTGCATGAGATCCCAAGATATCCTCACAGTACCTGACAGCAGTAAAATCTTGCTGATTCACCCGCACAATTTCATGAAGAGGTGTTCAAGTGGTCAACATAACCCCTGCCCACACCTCCTCGATATTGGTCTCTTTCCACAACATTTGTGTCCCAAAATCATGTTCCATGTGGCCTACAGGTGCAAATCTGTTGAGAATCACTCTCCAAGTAAGATCAGGACTCATCTGTGGAAAGAATGTTGGTCCACCGTTCGACCGTACAGGTGGCATGTTGATGGCTCTAGACATTCCCTTCTGTGAAGACACTCCAGAGGTAAACAGTAGAGCAGGTCTCCAACAACAAAGGCCACTCTGGTGAAGCCTTCTGTACACTGTTTGCCTCAATACAACAAATGCAGAGGATTCTGTGAGGTCAGATGCCAGTTGCAGTGCAGTACTAAGGTGATACACTGTCATGCCCTTACAGCCAAATAATGGTCCACTCTTTCTGATGTCACATATGGTCAGCCCTGTCCTGCTCTCCGGAATACAGTTTCGGTCTCTATAAAATATTGCCTCATCCAAGAAGCAACAGAACGATTCACATTAAGCCATTGGACCACTTCAGTTTGTGACACTCTTGCTTGCATTCATCCAATGGCGCCCCACAGCAGAGGGTCTGTAGGCGTCTTCTCTGTGCCATATTGAACTGTCTGTGACTCTGTACACAATGATTGTGGATGTGGGACTATCCTGCAAACACTACCCCACTTGATATGTGCCCTGCGTCATTACTGGAGTGGTTGTCCGTTGATCGGAATGCCATCTTCCGTGCAGAACACGATCATAACGACATCTGTTGACAGTTTGTATGATTATATTGTGAGTAAGTCACAGGACAGGGAAATAGCAGTTTGTTGCTTTAATTTTGGACACCAGTGTAGCATCAACTGAAGAATGGGACACTAGTACTAGCAAAGGCCAAAAAAGGACCAAACATAAAATTTGCATCCCATACTTAAGCTGATCTATATAGGTCAGCTGAAGAATAGGATACTAGTCGTAGCAAAGTCAAAAAGAGTAACAAATGTACAATTTGCATCCTGTATTTCAGCTGATCTATATATGTCAACTGAGGAACAGGATTCTGGTACTAGTGAAGGCGAGAAAAGTGACAAACATAAAATTTGTATCCTATACTTAAGTTGATCTTCATGGTCAACTGAAGAATAGGATACAACCTTCATAGTTCAGCTGAGCCGCAGGATGCCAGTGTTATGTACATTGCCTTTTTTTCTTTTTTTTTTTTCGCTAGTACTAATCTCCTATTCTTCAGCTGACCTACATAGTGCAAGACACGAATCACTGGCCATTGGAACAACTCACTGTCAATCAGACAGAGGTATAATTCAAAACATGTACACAAATGATTTAAAATTACCACAAGCGACAAAAAGTGTACACAATATCTGTCTTTTAATAACACATTCATTTATTTCTATTTATGATTATGATGCTTCACCACAAAAGATAATCAATTTATTATCTATGATTAAAATATGATGTCACTGCTCAAAGCCAATGAGTTGTATTCCATTGTTCAGTTACCCACTAATTGTAAACTGTTCCATTATTCTACTGTTTGTGTCAGCATACAGCTTTTGAATAATCCTGATAAATAATTTATGCAGGTCAAGAATACGAGTGGGATCAGTACCTGACCTTGGGGAACACCATGTTTAAAGTTTTCCCACTCTGAATTTAGTTTATCTTCTGATGGTATCATCTGTTAATTTTAATTTGTATTTTCATGTGGATGTAACATCTTGGTGGGACGTAGCAATAAATTATAGCATATGTTTACTGTTGGTAAGATATAACTCCATCAATGCAAGACAGATGCACAGTTTTAATCTGCTATGTAGTTTCATATATGCGCACGCTCTGCTGCAAAGTGAAAAATCACATTCTGGAAACATCCCCCAAGCTGTGGCTAAGCCATGTCTCCACTATATCTTTTCTTCCAAGAGCGCCAGTCTTGCAAGCTTCGCAGGAGAGCTTCCGTTAAGTTTGGAAGGTAGGAGTTGAGGTACAGGCAGAAGTAAAGCTCAGTCCATCACATAGTTTTAATAAGCCAGAAGTTTCTTATTGGTTCACATGCCACTGCAGAGTAAAAACCTCATTCTAGACATAATATTATACATTTCTTACCTTTTGCAAAAGTATATATTGCTCTCGGGTGTCCGACTGGGCACAGTCATTTAAGTAACACAATGTTTCGATAGCATACCTTGCCATCACCTTCAGGTGATACATGTGGAATGTGTGTCTTCGCTACATTGTGCCTCCTTTACATTCTTATCCCTCCCCATCCCTATTCTTGCTACCTGGCCATACAGGGCAGTGCGGTGGAGTGGGGCGGGAGAGGGATGCAATTATAATACGTATGTGCGAACTCAGTTTCTCAGTGCTTTTGCTGCCCCCATCAGGTTCGACTGTCACTCACAGTTGAAACGAGAATGAAGCCACTATTTATTGATAGAGCCGCTGGCCATTTGGATTTCGACAACTTTCTTTAGAACACAGTCCCAAAATGATAAGGTCTGTCTTAGCACTTTCTTTTGTTCATATCTCATTGAGTACCCTGTAGCCATACAATTTTCTGCAGTCACAGATTTTATTGGTCACTTACTAGTGGTTCATGGTGTGGGTTCCTGTTGCCATGCCCTAGTTCATGAACCACGGGTAATGTATGAGTGGCCAAGTAAGTGGTCCTGACAGTCGGGATACCAGTTACTTTGGAATAAGGCTAGGCATCTCGGACATATTCTGAGTCGTCGTCACCTCTGTGCTCAGACAGCAAACACTACCAAATCCACCGGTTAGTCCCTCAACCATTAGGGGTAAAACTCAATGGGACCCAGGGCAAGTAAGGCTAGCAACCTGCTTCCCTGGTACTTTAAATATGATTCTGGAAACAATCAGAGCAAAATGCCTCGGACCTTTGGAGGTGACCGAGTCCCACCTCTAATTGACAAACCAGGGACTCCTAAGATACAACTCGGCAAACGAATGGTAACAAGATGGGGAGCTATTAATATCAATGGGGGCTACTCTGGGAAGAAGGTAGAGCTGGCAGAGGCTGCAAGTAAGATGAGGTTGGACGTTTTAGCTGTTAGTGACATTCGGGTAAGGGGTGAGAAAGAAGAGGAAGTGGGAGAATACAAGGTCTACCTGTCAGGAGTCAAAGCAGGAATAGCACAATGGGGTGTAGGGCATTACATCAGGAAAGAAATGGAACCCTGCGTAGTTGCAGTTAGGTATGTAAATGAACGACTGATGTGGATAGATTTGACAGTGTCTAGCAAGAAAATTAGGATTGTCAGTATATTCGCATTGTGAAGGGACAGATCAAGATAAGATGGATAGTTTTTATGATGCACTCAGTGATGTAGTTGTTAGAGTAAAGGACAAGGACAGTGTTCTGCTCATGGATGATTTTAACGCCAGGACTGGAAATCGAACAGAAGGGTATGAAAAGGTTATGGGTAAATTTGGAGAGGATATGGAGGCCAACAGGAATGGGAAACAAGTCTTGGATTTCTGTGCCAGTATGGGTTTAGTAATCACAAACTCCTTTTTTAAACATAAGAACATTCACCGGTATACTTGGGAAGACAGGGGAACCAGATCTGTCACTGACTATATAACAACAGATCAAGAATTCAGTAAGGCTGTGAGGGACACACGTGTATTCACGGGATTCTTTGATGACACTGATCACTATTTAATCTGCAGTGAAATTGGTATTGTGAGGCCAAAAGTGCAGGAGGTCAGGTCCATATGTAGGAGGATAAGAGTGGAGAAACTTCAGGATAAGGAAACCAGGCACAAGTACATAACAGTGATCTCAGAAAGGTACCAGTTACTTGAATGCAGTCAATTACAGTCATTGGAAAAGGAATGGACAAGGTACAGGGACACAGTACTAGAAGTGGCTAAAGAATGTCTTTGAACAGTAGTGTGTAAAGGTAGGATGAGGCAAACAGCTTGGTGGAATGACACAGTCAAGGCAGCCTGTAAAAGGAAAAAGAAGGCATATCAAAAATGGCTACATACTAGAATGCAGGTAGACAGAGAAAGTTATGTTGAAGAAAGAAACAAAGCCAAACAGATAATTGCAGCATCCAAGAAGAAATCTTGGGAAGACTTTGGAAACAGGTTGGAGACTTTGGGTCAAGCTGCTGGAAAACCATTCTGGAGTGTAATTAGCAGTCTTCGAAAGGGAGGTAAGAAGGAAATGACAAGTATTTTGGACAGATCAGGAAAACTGCTGGTGTATCCTGTTGATGCCTTGGGCAGATGGAGAGAATATTTTGAAGAGTTGCTCAATGTAGGTGAAAATACCATCAGTAATGTTTCAGATTTTGATGTAAAATAGGATAGGAATGATGATGGAAATAGGATCACATTTGAGGAAGTGGAGAAAATGGTCAATAGATTGCAGTGCAATAAAGCGGCTGGGGTGGATGAAATTAAGTCGGAACTCATCAGTTACAGTGGAATGTCAGGTCTTAAATGGCTACACAGGATAATTGAAATGGCCTGGGAGTTGGTACAGGTTCCATCAGACTGGACAAAAGCAGTAATCACACCAATCTTTAAACATGGAAACAGAAAAGATTGTAATTACTATAGAGGTATCTCTTTAATCAGTGTTGTGGGTAAAATCTTCTCAGGTATTGTTGAAAGGAAAGTGCGAGTATTAGTTGAGGACAAATTGGATGAAAATCAGTGTAGGCCTCTTAGAGGATGTCAGGACCAGATCTTTAGTTTATGGCAAATAATGGAGAAGTGTTACAAGTGGAACAGGGAATTGTATCTATGCTTTATAGATCTAGAAAAGGCATATGACCGGGTTCCTAGGAGGAAGTTATTGTCTGTTCTACGAGATTATGGAATAGGAGGCAAACTTTTGCAAGCAATTAAAGGTCTTTACATAGATAGTCAGGCAGCAGTTAGAATTGACGGTAAATTGAGTTCATGGTTCAGAGTAGTTTCAGGGGTAAGACAAGGCTGCAACCTGTCTCCACTGTTGTCCATATTATTTATGTATCATATGTTGAAAACAATAGACTGGCTGGGTGAGATTAAGATATGTGAACACAAAATAAGCAGTCTTGCATATGCGGATGACTTAGTTGTGATGGCACATTCGATTGAAAGTTTGCAAAGTAATATTTCAGAGCTAGATCAGAAATGTAAGGACTATGGTATGAAGATTAGCATCTCCAAAACGAAAGTAATGTCAGTGGGAAAGAGATATAAACGGATTGAGTGCCAAATAGGAGGAACAAAGTTAGAACAGGTGGATGGTTTCAAGTACTTAGGATGCATATTCTCACAGGATGGCAACATAGTGAAAGAACTGGAAGCGAGGTGTAGCAAAACTAGTGCAGTGAGCGCTCAGCTATGATCTACTCTCTTTTGCAAGAAGGAAGTCAGTACCAAGACTAAGTTATCTGTGCACCGTTCAATCTTTCGACCAACTTTGTTGTATGGGAGCAAAAGCTGGATGGATTCAGGTTACCTTATCAATAAGGTTGAGGTTACGGATATGAAAGTAGCTAGGATTATTGCAGGTACTTGTAGATGGGAACAATGGCAGGAGGGTGTCCACAATGAGGAAATCAAAGAAAAACTGGGAATGAACTCTATAGATGTAGCAGTCAGGGCGAACAGGCTTAGATGGTGGGGTCATGTTACATGCATGGGAGAAGCAAGGTTACCAAAGAGACTCATGGGTTCAGCAGTAGAGGGTAGGAGGAGTCGGGGTAGACCAAGGAGAAGGTACCTGGATTCGGTTAAGAATGATTTTGAAGTAATAGGCTTAACATCAGAAGAGGCACCAATGTTAGCACTGAATAGGGGATCATGGAGGAATTTTATAAGGGGGACTATGCTCCAGACTGAACGCTGAAGGACATAATCAGTCTTAAATGATGATGTTGATGATGATGACTTGAGTTCACTGTGTCTCCGGCATTCCTGGCAACACTCTCCAACTGCCCGCATAGTCTGCCATATGTAAGTAAGCACATGACCCAGCACTCTGCCAAATGAAGTCACAATGTTGGCCAAGTGTGACTTTGTGCCTGACAGGGGTAGCAGAAACACTGAGAGACCTCAGTTCATGTCCAGCATTTGGCAGTTGCATTGCCCACCACTCCACCTGAAGCAGTGTATGGTTGGATAGTGAGGGAAGAGGTGGGGGTTGATATGTGTATAAAGGAGGTGTGATGTAGTGAAAATGGTCAGTCTACGCAGTTGTCAAAATATTGTTACATAATTATTGCACCTGGCTGGACACCTGAGACCAATGTAAACAGGTAAGGCATAAATTAATTCAACCACGTGGAAAGCCAACGAAAGGTGCCACAAGCACAGGAACAACCACTAAAATCTGCAGTTTTGAACTTTGCATAGCTGTAGGGGGCTCAACAAAATATGAACAAACGGAAGTGCTAAGACAGATCTTGTTGTTTTGGGACTGTGTTCAAAAGGAGACTGTTGAAATCCGAAAGACTGACGGCCCGCAATACAGACAAAGGCTTCACTGTTAGTCAAGTGTCGGACCCCACACTCAGCCAACTGAGGTCACAACACTAGCTGAGAGTGACTTCCACACCCAATGCGATGTGTTGCCAGATAGAGAGGGAAGATGTAGGTAGTGATAAGAGTACAAAGGAAGTGCAGTGTAGTGAAGACACTCATTCTAGAGGTATCGCCTGAAGACGGCTGCAAGGTACAATGCTGAAATATTGTGTTACATATACGACAGCACCTGGCTGGACACCCAAGCACAATATAAACAGTTGATTCACAATGAAAGTTTAAGACCACACCTCATACAAAACATTTTCAATGATAGACTGAAAAAGTGTAAACTTTCTTGTGATTTTATTGTGTTTCTCCTGAATTGCTTGTGAGGAATCCAAAGCCATTTGCACTCCATTAAAACTGCTTCACTTTAAACTCGTATAAAAATTAAGCACTGATGAAACATTTTAAAGCTCAGAAGATTCTTTTCAAGTTCCCTATGTACTGATAGTTAGTACCGAATGGCAGAATTAATGTGACATTACATACTATAAATTATACCATTTGTGGTCCGACCACTCTTATCTCTTAAGCATCTATTGGTTTGTCAGTTATTTAACACTACTATACTTTGAAATATTTGAATATTTCAGGAATAAGCAGATACTTCCTTTATGGGAATGATAGTTTCCAATGAATGTAAGCAATATTCATGTTGAGCTTGGTACATTCCTCTTACATTTTACTGGAGAAATTTAAATGTAATGTCATTGTGAGAAGGTGCATGAAACATGCTAGAGATCATCTGTACTTGCCTAAATGATAATAGTTTGTTCAACTTTATTAAGATGATAGTGCACACTAAGGAACCGTTAAAAGAGAATGTTAAGATTTATACTTATGAAATGAAAATTATGTCAACGTAGGTATGTAACAAACAATTGAAAGCCCAGGTTGGAATGTTATGAAAAGGATAGATAGCTTC
Organism: Schistocerca cancellata; assembly: GCF_023864275.1. Lineage (NCBI taxonomy): Eukaryota > Metazoa > Arthropoda > Insecta > Orthoptera > Acrididae > Schistocerca > Schistocerca cancellata. Next base: position 184,601,360 of record NC_064632.1, read on the forward strand.
TCATCCTAAAGATCACACACTGAGTTGCAGACAGGTGAAGTGAAAAGATTGTTACGTATAGGCTTTCAGTCAAAGCCTTATTCAGAAAAGAAAAATACGAACCATCCACACAAGCAAGTGCGCATGCACCTGCAGCCATGCCCACGTGCGTGCACCCACACACCTGCTACATCTGACCAAATTGATTGACTGATTAATTGAGAGGGGTTGTGGGACCAAACGGCAAGGTCATCAGTCCTGCAGTTTCAAAGTTAGTCACAAAAGAAAGAGGGTTCGCTAAAAGTGGACGGACCCAGTCAGGGGAGTCAAATTATAAAATATTGAACATTACACACACACACACAGTAAAGACATAAGAGGTGAGACCACATCTAAAAACAGGAAAAAAGCGGGTAGTCATGGGGTCACAGACTGAGGAGACTGTAAAAGACGTCCCAACAACAACCAACCTGCTCCTGCTCCAAGACTAAAGTAGAACCTTATTTCTGGAAATAAAAACCACTTTCATGGATGAAACTGAGGACCAGTTCAACCGTCTGTGGATCGTATGCTAATACTTAACATGAAGTGCCGAAAGAAAGATTCCACTAATATGAGAGATATCGTCAGTCTGCCTCCACGACCACATTGTGGGGGTGGGTTGTTGTGGGTGAGTCAGATATGACCAAAGCATCTCTGACCATACCACAACAAGAACTCTTCAAACAGGAGCAGGGTCGGAAAGGGGGAGGGATAGCAGGGTATGGGTGGGGAAACAGGAACTGGCACTGTTTGGTGGAGTGTACAGGGACTACAAGTGGCAGGGCAGGGCTGCCAGGCACAGCATCAAGAGGCTGTAGAGGAGGGAGAACAGGGGAAAATGGGGAGCAGATAGGAGAGAGGCAGAGAAGGGGAAAAGACTGATGGGTGCGCGCTGGCAGGTAACAGTACGTAATGAGAATGAAGGAAGGTGACTTGTAAGGAGGTAACACGACAGATGGGGCAGCAACAGTTGGTTGGTGGGGGGGAGTGTGGAAACCGTGGGTTAGTGCTGGCTGAGGCTGGGATGATTTTGGGAGTGGAGAATATGTTGTAGTTGTACAGAGTAACTCCCATTTGCATAGTACAGTAAAGCAGGTGGGGAGGCTCCAGATGGCCCATGTCATCTTTACAGATAGCAGCAGCCCATCCTTTTTCATAAAATGGTTTCAAGATACATAGATAGATTAGATAACACAGAACCAGTTATGCCTTGGGAAAGAGACAAAATCTGATCACAAACTATCATTTTGTGTTGAAGGAAGACAAGAAGGAAGCTTGGAGTTTGACATCTCAATAATGAGGTCATTGGAGAGAGCACTGTTTGAAGAGTGACAGGGAAGGGTATTAATTGTTAACATGATTTTGGGAAAAACACAGAAAACTTAAATTCGAGTAGTTGGACAGCGATTTGAACTCTGCTGAAAGAAAATCGAGTGCCACAACTACTGTGAAACATACTTAGTACACTAACAAAAGCCCATTTTGCTCTTGTTCAAGCTCACTCATTGAACAGGAGCCATAGAATGAGATTATTCTACCACTTCATGTACACATTTTAATACTTGTGGTTTGAGCACTAGGTGCTACTGACAGTGATGATCTTAATTCATAATTTACACACCAAGTGCTGACAAGAGAACACAGACATTTGAAAAAAGGTTTTACTTATCCAAGCCTTCGGAGCCAGTGGCTCCTTCTGCCGGCAGAAGGGTTGAAGAGGAAGGAAGAGGGGTAGAGGTTTAAGAAAAGGGGTGGAATTCGGAAAAGTCACCCAGAACCCTGGATCAAGGGAGACTTACTGGAAGAGATGAGAAGGAATCGTCAAACATTGATTATTTTAATTGTTAATTAATAATTTGCTGCTACTCAATCTGCCGTCTCACGTTTCGCAACACTGTCCTCAGTTCACTTGCCATGTCGTATTCTATTCTAACACTTGCTCATTCTGATTTACTTACTGTCCAACAGGATGTGACTTATTGTTAACTGTGTGTTAAGACACTTAACTCTTCTTTGAGACCACAGTAAGCTATTAATGTCTTAGATGTTTGCTTAGCCTAACTCACAGACCACATGCATCTATTTGGTGTTCTCTGTTGTACGCCCTGCTTTAATTTTTAACTTACTGGGAATTTTTAAATCAATATACTTTTGAGAGTGATAAAAAACAGAGGTGGAAAAATTCTTGCCAAGGCACACAGGTGGAAATTAAGTCAATAAAAGTTTGAATCAAACAATGGAAATGTAACAATACCAGAGAAGGAAAGTTGCTACTCACCATATAGCGGAGATGCTGAGTCGTGATAGACACAATCCTCACATCCAAGTGTTGCCTCCCAGTCCTTCTTGAAGAACATCCCAACAACCCTCAACATCACCCCAGGTGAATCCCGTCCCATTAAGGAGCTGAAAACACACCGCTCTATTGTCATCCTCCCGGCGGATAAAGGCTCCACAACTGTGGTACTTGACTGTGTGGAGTATGTGGCAGAAGGACTGTGTCAACTCTCCAACACCTCAACCTACAACGCTGTTACCCAGGATCCCATTCCCTCCATTCAGACTGAGCTGCAGAAAATCCTAAAAAATCTAAGGTCCCTCACAAGGCCTCAAAATGGCTTCCATAGACCTACTCACTCCACCTGAGCCACGTACCCCTACCTTCTACCTATTACCCAAAATCCACAAAGAGAACCATCCAGGCTGTCCCATTGTGGCAGGCTTCAAAAGCCCCAACAGAATGTATCTCAGCTCTGGTAGACCAACACCTGCAACCTATCACCCGCAGTCTCCCATCCTACATCAAAGACACAAACCACTTCCTAGAACGCCTCAAATCCATTCCCACTCCCCTCCCACCTGAAACCTTTCTTGTCACCATAGATGCTACATCCCTTTACACAAACATCCCACATACCCATGGTCTCTCTGCCTTTGAACACTACCTCTCCCAACGCCCACCTGAAGATCTTCCAAAAACCTCGTTCCTTATCACACTTACCAACTTCATCCTCACCCATAATTACTTCACTTTTGAAGGCCAGACCTACAAACAAATCAGGGAAATGGCCATGGGAACCAGGATGGCTCTGTCCTATGCCAATCTCTTCATGGGCCACATGGAAGAGGCTTTCCTGAAGGCCCAACAGCTGCTTCCCCTGGCCTGGTATAGGTTTGTAGACGACATCTTTGTGGTCTGGACTCATCGTGAAGAAACACTCCTTAATTTCCTCCATAACCTCAACTCATTTTCAAATCTGAATTTCACCTGGTCCTTCTCCAAAACACAAGCCACCTTCTTGGATGTTGACCTTCATCTTGTTGAAGCTCACATCCACACCTCTGTCCACATCAAACCCACAAACAAACAACAGTACCTTCACTTTGATAGCTGCCATCCATTCCACATCAAATGCTCTCTTCCATACAGCCTAGGTATTCGTGGCAAACGTATCTGTTCCAGTGACGAATCCCTCAACTATTACAATAACCTGACTAGTGCTTTCCTCTACTGCAACTCTCCTGCAGACCTCGTCCACAAATAGATCTCCTGAGCAATACATTCCTCCCTGTCCAACAACAATGTTCCTACTCCCAGACCACACAGAAGCATCCCCCTTGTCACCCATTATTATCCTGGCCTCGAATACATCAACAAATTACTCTGCCAGGGATATGACTTTCTCAAGTCAAGCCCTGAAATGAGATCATCCCTTGACAATATTCTCCCCACACCACCCAGAGTTGCCTTTCGTCGCCCCCCTAACCTCCGTAACATCCTTGTCAAACCCTACAATATTCCCAGACCACCTTCTCTACTCAGCGGTTCCTACCCCTGTAGCCGACCTCGCTGCAAAACCTGCCCCATGCATCCTCCCACAACCACTACTGGTAAAATATACACAAATTCAAGGCAGGGCCACATGTGAAACAACACGTCATTTATCAGCTGACATGCCTGCACTGGACAGCCTTTTACATTGGAATGATGACAACTAAACTGGCTGAGCGCATGAACGGGCACAGACGAACTGCCCGCCTAGGAGATGTCCAATACCCAGTAGCAGAGCATGCCCTCCAGCATAATTCTAGGGACCTAGGAACCTGCTACACCGTACGTGCCATTTGGCTTCCCCCACCCAACACCAGTCCCTTGGAACTGCGGAGATGGGAACTTGCACTCCAACACATTCTTTCATTCCACCATCCCCCTGGACTGAACCTACATTAACCAACTTCACTCCCATTTACTCTTCAGTCTTCTCCTCTTTCCCTTTCCTCTTTAGCCATTGAAGCATCTTTTCATCCTACATAGTTGTGTTCGTCTTTGTACTATATACCTCTTTACTTCTGTATGCATCCTCTTTGGTTTGAAGCTGGCACAGTACTTACAGAATACCTTTGGCTTCCCTCTGACACCCATGCCTCCATCTTTGCTACCCTCCCTGTTTACCTTTCCCCTGTTGCTTCATAACCTGGGTTGTGAGTAACTGAATCCACTTTCCCTTCTTCCCCTTTTTCCCCTCTCTCCTCCCTGACGAAAGAACAAAGTTCCAAAAGCTAGGATACATAAATTTTCTGTTCTATTTTGTGTATCTATCGGCTGTACTGAGCTGAGGTAAGTACTGGACAGCCCCTCTATCTCTTTGTTAGTATTTGTTTCACATCTTTATATGATATTTTCCATTAATCATTTAGCACAATAAAAAGATTCACACATTAAAAGCTTTCGGGCATTAAGGCCTTTGTCAGCAGTAGACACACACACACACACACACACACACACACACACACACACACACACATAAACGCAACTTGCACACACATCTGCAGTCTCAGAGAGCAGAGACCACACCAGGCCTTAAATGGCCGAAAGCTTTAATTGTGTGAATCCTTTTATTGTACCTATCGCGACTCAGCATCTCCGCTATATGGTGAGTAGCAACTTTCCTACTCTGGTATCAATAAAATTTTGTTTATATGTGTTGGGCAATAACTTAAATGTCTGCTACATCTGCTGAATATTTCTTTTTAAAAAGGTGTAGTAATTAATCTAGTCTTCTTTCATGCAGAAAGCAGGAATTCCCTCTAATCATGGAATTCTTCATTTTGATTGGTTTAGTACCAATGAAACCATTGAAAGTTGGTGGTGACTTAGGAGTCTGTACCTTCATTTTTAACAGTTAAGAAATAGGTGCTGAATTCAAATGCAGTTTTCCTCTTCTTGCAGATTATCCCAAAACTGCAACCCCAGTTGAAAACCTTGGGCGATCAACTGATTTCAAGGTGTACGGAATAGGTGACATCGTTGCTATATCCCAATGACTACAGTATATTTTACATAAAGAATTAACTATGTGAGAGTTTTGTGCAAATAGTTGTTTGCATTTGTGGGATATTGGCCAAAAGTGCAGCCACTGTTTTTTAGAGTGTGAAATGTCCTTTTTTTTGTTGATTACTGTTCGAAGGATAAAACTAACTTGCATATTCTGAACAGAGGCATGTGCTGTACCTGAAAATCACTCCTTATAATATCCTAAGTATTTCTGCTGAGTAATCAGACATTGCAAATAGCCTGGTATACAAGGAGTGAGGAGAACATGGAGAAACAAATAATGCCAAAGACTTTGGAGAGAAACTTTTAATTCCTTGTTAAGTAAAACCCAAAATTAGAGGAGCACATGGAATACACAAATTTTGGCTCATTTGTAAGCAAAAATACAAAGGTCGTGCTATATTAGTCAATGCCATCTGCCACATACAGTACACACTGATTGTGAAAGCAGTGATTAACACAATACAGCTAGCTCTTTACACATGTTAACAAAACAGGCAGTGACATCATAGAAAAGAATTAATACAGAGGACCATCCATCAGTATTCATTTAATTTCTTCTAATCTTCTTTGTACCACAAACATCATCTGAAAAGGCTTTAGATGGTGCAAGCTGACGCAGCAGTGCATCTTCTGAAAATCCACCAAACAATGTAAGCAAGAGCGCAACTCCATAACCAGTGGCACGTTCACCCTGAAAGACAAATGGAGCTTTACAAACCAGTTTCAAGAATTTCTGAGGCTGAAGGTTCTTTTTATTTTGATATTATGCAATTAGGACATATTTCATATACCAATATTATGATAAGAGTAATTCTGATTTCCAAATAACCATCTTGATTTGAATAAATTTACAGCAATATTTGCACCATTTGGTATTTCCTCTAATTGTTTTGTTAGGTTATACACCTACATATATGTGTTAGTTGCATAATTTAATTTTTCTTTCCACTCCATTCATGAATGAAAAATGGCAAGATTGAGCACTTGTACGGTTCTGTGCATGCCATTATTTGCCAGCAACGTATCTATGGGCTAGATGTCAAACTGGCTGAGGATGATTTGTTCTTTTGGACCTAAAAGAAAGTCTTTTAAGAAGGTGTACATTATCTTTAAGTGTCTGCCAATTAAGATTTTTCAACATTACTATTACATTGCCATCTTCTGTGCACATGCCTGACGTGCTCTGTTGGTCGGAAATGATGCAGGTTTTCTTATTTACAAGACAGTCCATGTGATTATTCTGCTTCATATCTACATCCACTTCCTTAATCTGCAAACATCTGAAGTGCATGGCAGAGAGTACATCCCATTGTACCAGCTATTAAGGTTTCTTCCTGTTACTCACATATGGAATGTGGGAAGAATGATTGTCTGATTGCCTCTGTGCATGCAGTAATTATTCTAATCTTATCCTCATGATCCCTATGTGAGCAATACATAGGCTGTTGTAGTATGTTCCCAGAGTAATCAAGTAAAGTATGTTCTCTAGGTATTTGTTGCACCCAAATATTTGTAGATAGCTGACTCATTCATGTCCTCTCTTACTGCCTGTGCTCTTTCACCAGCAAGTTGTATAACTAACATGACCTCCCCACGTTATGTTCCTGTTTTTTATTCTTTTTGCATCTTAAAAGTGGCTGGTAGTTGATTCTAATAACTGCATATTATCATGACAGAGAATGTTGTAGAAGGACAGAACTCTAACAAGGTGGCCAATTTCAGACAAACGCTTTCTGTGTAGTGATCAACACAAATAGCCAAAGTGTGTACAGCGCACAGAGGCTTTGAAGGGCACTGAGAGTCTGAGCAGAGGTCACAATAGAAAAGCCTGTGTCGCTGGGTGTACTCTGTGGCCTGATATTGGGCGAAGAGCTCTGCTGTAAATACTGAGCAGTGTGACGGAAGCCTATACCGAAAAATGTCAGCGCCAATGACGAAGGCACACCCAACACCAAGGTCACTCTGAGAGCTATCAGTGTACACAATGGTACTATCGCGAAGGTGCATGTGAAGGTCATGAAACTGAAGGTGATAGAGTGAGGCTGGATTAGTGTCCTTAGGAAGTGAATGAAGGCCAAGGTGAATACAGGCCGCCGCACGAAACCAAGGTGGTGAAGGGTTCACACCCACTGGGAAACTTGCAGGTAGCGTGAAGTTAAGCTACTGGAGCAAGAGCTGAAAGCGAATTCCAGGAGGTAACAGAAGAGGGACGCGCCCCACACTGGCGATCAAAGACTCTATCAAAGAAGGAGGCATAGGATGGGTGGCCATGGATGGCAGACAAACGGCATGCATGCCTTCTGGGGAGAAAGTCATGGCAGTAGGACAGTGGTAGTTCAGCAGCTTCTGTGTACTGACTCTCAACTGGGCTAGTGCGAAAGGCGCCAGTGGCCAAATGTACGCCACAATGGTGGATAGTATTGAGATGGTGTAAGAGGGACGGATGAGCAGATGCATAAACAAGCACCCATAGTCTAGTTTCGCATGGACAAGGGACCAGTACAAACAGAGGATTATGGTTTGATTTGCACCCCAGGAAGTACCGTTGAAGACACATAGGACACTGAGGAACCGTGTACAGCAGGGTGCCAGGTAAGACACGTGGGAGGATCAAGAAAGTTTCCTGTCGAGCATGAGCCACAGGAATTTTGTAGTTTCAATGAATGAAAGAGCAACAGACCCAAGATGTAAACATGGTGGGAGAAACCAATTGCACTGCCAGAAATTCATACAAACAGTTTTGTCAGTGGAAAAACGAAAGCCATTGTTGATGCTCCATGATTAAAGACGACTGAGACATCACTGAAGATGCCGCTCAATGAGACAGGTATGTGGAGAACTGCAATATATGGCAAAATCGTTAACAGAAAGGGAGCTGGATATACCCAGCGGGAGACAGGCCATTTCAGGGTTAATAGCGATGCAAAGAGGATTACACTCAAGACGGAACTCTGAGACACACCATTTTCCTGGATAAAGGTGTCCGACAAGGCAGAACCCACATGGACCTTGAAAACTCGATCTTTTAAAAATTCCTCAAGGAAACAGGGCAGGCGACCATGGAAGCCCCCATGCAAAGAGTATGGATTATACCAGTCCTCCAGCAGGTATTGTAGGCTTTCTCCAAATCGAAAAACACTGCCACAGTATGGGATTTCTGAAGAAAACCCTTCATGACAAGGGTGGACGAAGTGACAAGATGGTCAACTGCAGAACAGCGCGTTCGAAATCCACATTGTGCAGCGGTGAGTAGATTGCAAGACTGGAGCCACCATACCAGCAGGGCATGAGTCATACATTCCATCACCTTGCAAACACAAGTGGTGAAAGAGATGGGGCAGTAGCTAGAGGGAAAGTGTTTGTCCTTACTGGGCTTAGATATGGGTATGGAAGTGGCTTCATGCCTGCATCTGGGAGATGTGCCCTGTGCCCAGATGCGTTTGAACATATTAAGCAGAAATACTTGTACACAAGAGACAGGTGCTGTAACACCTGAATGTGAACAGTGTCTGGCCCTGTGGCGGAGGATTGGGATGAAGTGAGAGCATGGTATAGCTCCCTCGTAGCAAAGGCGGCATTGTAGCACTCACGATTCTGAGAATAGAAGGGTATCGCCCGAGCCCCCACCACTCGTTTCCAATGGAGGAAGGCAAAGTGATAGTAGAAGGAGCTTGAAATTTCCGCAAAATGGCAGCTCAAGGTGTTGGAGATTGCAATACGGTTCACGATGACGTTGTCTGCTACTGTCAGGCCAGAAATTAGCGAATGTATTTTGGTCCCAGAGAGCTGTTGGCAGAGGTTGGCCCACCCATCAGAGGAAGGGCTGGAACTAGTGAATGAAATCCAGCTAGTTCTTTTGCTATCCTGAAGAACGTGATGACACTGTGCAAGCATCTCATTATAATAAATGAAGTTTGGAATCGTAGGATGACATTTAAAAACACAAAGTGTGTGTCTCTGCGTGCGAATTGCATCACGGCATGCCTCAGCCCAACAAGGGACTGGGACATGGCGTGGTAAAGAGCAAGTGAGAGGAATGGAATATTCTGCAGCAGTAAGGATATGTTTGTAAGATATTCCACCTGGTCATCACAACTGGGGAAATTTTGTTCTTCGAAGGTCATCAGGGAGGAATAAAGCCACTTGTTGGCCTTAGCAAGCTGCCATTTGGGTGTGCATTAAGGTGGGGTAGGAGTCAGGAAACAGATAGCATACGGAAAATGGTCACTTGAATAGGTATCTGAGAAAACAGACCATTCGAGATGATGTTTTGCTCCTATGTTAAGGCAGAAGAGTTTAAGCTGATTAAGGTCAGCCAAGAGGGCACCTCTCCGACAGATTCAGGGAGAACCTCAAAGGGAATGGTGCGCATTACAGTGACTGAGCAGCAGAAATGGGTAAGGTAGCTGCCCAGTAAACTGGAGGAAGTGTGTCCTGGTGACATCGAAAGACGGAGGGATGTAAATGGTACAAAGGGAAACGGTCAAGCGAGGAAGGAAAAGGTGAACTGCAAAAGCTTGAAGGCGAGTAGTCAGGGAGATGGGCTGACTACGAATGTCATCCCATATGAGCAGCATGACTCCCCCCATGAGATGGAATGCTGACCTCAGGGGGTAAGGTCAAAACGGACTGGGAAGAAATGTGAAAGCTCAAAGTGGTCATGAGGACACAATTTTGTTTCCTGAAGGCAGAGTACAAGTGGACGCTGCAATTCTAAAAGCAACCATAAATCCTCTTTTTTGGATCGAAGGCCGTGAACGTTCCACTGGAGGAGAGTCATGATGAGGAAAAAATGAAGAGGTGTCACCTCAGCAACTGCCGAGAGCCAGCCTACGAAGACATGCTGCTACAGGGCACAGAGGCAGGAGGATCCTGCTCCCTGGAGGTCCACACAAGTGTCAGCTTTCTTGTGCTGTCGGCCTGCAGAGTCCAATGCAGAAAAACGGTTGGAGGTGCGCACCGGCGACATGGAGGTGAAGGTATTACGTGGCGACACTGTCGAAGAGGATCTTCGAGTTGGTGAAGGAGAAGACTGTTTGGCTTTGTTGGACTTCTTCAAGCCTTTCTAGTTAGCAGAGGAAGACTTGGTTGTCGGCTGGCTGGTGGTACATAGGATCTCTTCATGGGAATATTCCTTCCATCCTTTCTGGCCTGCTGATTGTGTAGCTGGTGACTTTGACCCACGAAGCAAGCATTTGATAGCTTGTTGCACAACTGGATGAGGGGACGGCGATGCTACCGTGATACTGGGCAATTTCACAAACCTCGGAGCTGAATTTGAGGTCACGTCTGCATGGCCACATTCTTCATGGAGCGAGATGTAGGAAGAACAGTACTGAAAGTGGCAGACAGTATAATGCAGGGTTTCGGACTAGCCAACATCTCGCGACTGACTGGGTAAGGCACATTTTCCTTTACCCAGATCTGTTGGACAGCCCACTCATCAAGATAATAGGACAATCTTGAGAGAAGGTACATGGTTGCCATTGCAGTTGATACAGTGGGGAGAAGGAGGCGGAAAATCGTCCTCATGCGCATCCCTACCACAGATTACACATTTGGCTGGGTGTTGACAAGACATTTGAGTGTGGTTGAAATGATGACACTGGTATCAGCACATCAGGTTTGGAATGTATGGTCGGACTGTGATAACTTCATAGCCTGCTTTGATCTTGGACGGAAGCACCACCCTATCACAGGCGAGTAAAAGAGTGGGTGTGGGCACTAAGGAGGCATCTACCTTTTTCATTACCCGATGGACGGCAATGATACCCCGATCAGAGAGGTATGTTTGGATTTCGGCCTCGGTCAGACTGTAGAGCAGCTTAGTGTAAATAACACCACGGGAAGAATTCAGAGTTCTATGGGCCTTAACATGAACAGGATAGCTGTGGAGAAGTGAAGCGGCAAGCAGTAGTTCTGCTTGAGAATCAGAAGTAGTCTCTAAAAGCAAACTGACATTCCGTAAATGAAAGCAGGATTTCTCAGAGCTGGCAACTGCATCAACACCTTTCTGAACAATAAACGGATTTACCATTGCGAAAGACTGACCGTCTTCAGTATGTGAAACCACGAGGAACTGTGATGCAGATGGGAGGGTCTTTGAATTGGGAACTTCATTCCATTTACATTTGGTAGACGAGGACTGCAAAGATGATGACTGGCTGATTGCCAATAAATCCCCCATGACTGCCAGCGTCTCCGATGGTGTGCTCCTTCCAACCGGAACGCCCCCTTCACAAGGGGGCACACCCGCTTCAGGTGACTGTTCACACCTCAGGTCACACCTCCCGAACACCTGATAAGAGGGACCAATTGGCAATTTGGGAAGGTAGCAGCCGTCTGAACCCTACCTGTTGAACTGGGGCTGGGAATTATGTGTTATCCAGTCACCAGTTACACATCATACATGTGGGCCGGTCTTCAGGACCACACAGGGAGGAAGAAGAAAGAGAGGAGCCTCAAATACTGAAGCAGAGGATGAGGAGAAGGTGAACGTAGAAAGGAAAAGGGAACGAAAAACAATGGTGAGACTTCTTACGTCAGCTACAGACAATGTGCAACATTCCCAAAAACGCTCCAGACATGTTCCCCAAGGGAGAGACAACAAATAGGAAGAGGATAGACGTGCAGCATGGAAGCAAAAAGATGCTGCAAAGGCTGGGGCCCTGTGGTAGCTAAGCACAAGCCCGCCAAAGAGTGGCGAGCAGTTTGACGTCGAAGCAGTATGGCTCTGTCCCCAGCTTTATTCTTTGGTCAGCATTATATCTTTGTACATTTTTCCTATTTTATGTGCACAAACAGCATAATTTATAAATCACTTGCATAGTAGCATCTTGTGTGAATACACTGCCATTTTCATGCATATGACAGCTTGTATCATATAACTCTTTCCATTCAGATACAACAACATTATGAAAAGATCAATTACTGACAATATAATGTAAATGGATAGATAAAAAAATCTGTTCACCATGTGGCGGCAGGGAACACACACACGATGGTTTAACTTTTTCAAGCTTTTAGAGCCAGTGGAGTCTTCTTCTTCTTCTGGTAGAAGAGTTGAAGGAGAAGGAGAAGGAGAAGGAAGAGCGGTACAGGAAAAGGATGGAGAGGTTTAGGGAAAGGGGTACAGTTCAGAAAAGTCACACAGAACCCCGGGTCAGGGGAGACTTACCAGATAGGATGAGAAGGAAAGACTGATTGTTGGGGACTGCAATGGATAGGATTTGAAAACCCGAGAGCTTAAAGGTGGAAAACAGGGTAAATATGCAAGACACAGATTACTACTAAAACATTGTGCATGAGTTAATAAGAGTGAAAAATAGGCATAAAGTGTATACAGGCAACACACAATATCCTGTTGCAGAGCATGCTCTACAACATGACAGTCATGACCTTGGTGCCTGTTCCACCACACGCGTCATCTGGATTCTTCCTCCAGACACCCGTTTCTCAGAATTTCACAGGTGGGAACTAGCACTACAACATGTCTTTGGTTCTCGTCACCCACCTGGCCGTAACTTATGTTAATTCCTTCCGTCTCAGTTTTTATTTTCCAGAGTAACTACTCCTTTTTTCACTCCATTTTAGTTTTTTACATCTTTCATTTTCTGACCTGTCTACTTTTCGCCATTTCCCCTCCCACCTCTGTTACATACAATGCACTTAGCTTTTCACTCTTGTGCATGAAGTTGTAGTAGTAATCTCAGTCTTGCATATTTATCCTGTCTTCCACATTCAAGCTCTCACGTTTTCAAATCTAGTCTGTAGCAGTCCCCAACAATTAATCCTTCCTTTTCAATCCCTCTGGTAAACCTCCCCTGACCCGGGGTTCTGGGTGACTTTTCTGAACTGTACCCCTTTCCCTAAACCTATCCAGTCCTTTTCCTTCACTCCTCTTCCTCTCCCTTCAACTTTTCTGCCAGAAGGAGCCACTGACTCTGAAAGCTTGTAAAAGTTAAACCCTTTTGTGTCCATGTCCTCCTGCCACCACTTGGTGAGTAGATTTTTTATCTATCCATTTACATAAAATTATGAAAAGGATAGATTGTTACTCACCATATAGCAGAGATGTTGAGATGCAGACAGCACAACAAAAAGACTACTAAACATGTAAGCTTCCAGCCAGAAGGCCTTTTTCTGAAATAGACAACATACATACACATTCACACAAACACAGCTCACACACCCATAAACACTGTCTGGTTGCTGGGGCTCCAAAAGCTAGTGTGTTTAGTAGTCTTTTTGCTGTGCCTGTCTGTGACTCAACATCTGTGCTGTATGGTGAGCAGCAGTCTATCCTTTTCATAATACTGCCATTATTCCATTCCAGATTTTCCATTGTTTAATTTTTCATTAAGTTTTGTTTGTACTATGGTATTCACATTTAATGGCAATAATGCAATGTACTTTTTAACCCAAAATTAGTTATGTAACAAAGAAAGTCTAAGCAGAACTTAACTTTTACAAGCTTTCAGAGCCAGTGGCTCCTTCTGGCAGAAAAGTTGAAGGGAGAGGAAGACGAGTGAGAGGAAAAGCAGAAGAATGTTGCCTTTAGGTGTCTGAGATGAAATGAAGCAAGCATGAGTCAGCTATTACTATTGATGTAAGGATTCTAGAACAAGCCTGCAAAGCAAGATCTGTCATCTGATGTACAATGCACATCAAAATTTAATTTTCATTTTATTTCCAACAATCCAGTGGTGCTATGGTTCTCTCTCGTGAAAACCAAAAATTAATTTACTATGTTTCATCCAACTTCAATGAGTCCCTCTACCAACAAACTTTTGATTATTTTAAATATATAATTTAACTTTCTTGGGCTAAAAGTTTCTCCACTAAACTTTACTTTCAGTAAAGGTGACCATTTCAGCTTCATGTGCAGACAGTGGGATTTGTTTACCAATAATAAGCATAAAACTGGAGTTAAAACTAACTGCTGTATCTTAAACATGCAATCTTATCTATAACATTAAAACCAGATGCACAGTGAAACTTGTTAATCAATACCGATATCTGTGTTCCTGCACTTCTTACATAGAAAAGCAAACACTAATACACAAAATGTATTATAAAGGTAAGTGAGACTAGTAACACTGCTACTTCCTCTCCGCATCAGTTATGCTGAATTGTGCCCTGAAATCCATACCTGGTTGAACTTGCTGCAGTTGCTTAACATTATGTTGAGAGCTTCTGAAATAATGTTTTACAAAATAGACCAATAGAAATACGACCAACACTGCACTATCAAATTCTGTTTGAAGCCATTACTGGCACTTACGAAAAATTGCAAGGGACATGGGTATTTGGATGCACCAGTTCTTTTTAGGAGGTCAACAAATAGTGCGAGGCAAAGTGTGTGTAGGTAGACCATTAACTTCAAGAATGGATGATAATGTGGAAAAACTGAAGTGTCCTTTCTCCCTTTTCCCCAGCCAAACTGCAGTCACGGCACTGTGTATTCCTACAGCACAATGTAGCCATATCTGTGTGTGTGTGTGTGTGTGTGTGTGTGTGTGTGTGTGTGTGTGACTAAGGTCACAGGAACTCACCAATATCACATGGTTTTTGTTGACCTCTCTCCAATGGTTACACATTCTTGTTCAGGTGAGAAAGGCCTTTCAATTAGCTATTAATGAAACTGATATATTTACTGTATAGTTCATCATGTTTGTCAGGACTCTGCTCACGATTCTATTTATTGTGAAGGTAAATGGCAGATTCTGTATGATGTTTAGCAACTACCCTCTGCTAGCTCTATGTTTTTATATGAATCCTCGAACTACAAATTCTCCATTACAATTTGTTTAGTAGAACAGTCAAAAATTTGAGCACATATTTATTGGAATAAGATCTATACTGGACAAACAAGATGAGTCACTGCAATATTTAAAAGAGTAGATCTGTATAGAAAACAACACATTTTTTGGATGTACATAACAATAATAAATAATAAGAAGAAAACACATTGTCACAAGCCTACATACAATATGAAGTCTTGCATAGCACTAAAAAGGGAAAACTGATTACCATTCTTAAAGAATTGGACATTTATGTTCATTGTGAACAGATTCCAAAAAAGTTTATCAACAAACCAGGTAATTATACCAAGTAATATTATTTATGAACTGTACTTTAAGATTGGTCAGCTGGGAACTGATTCATAATGGTATATTCAATTGGAGCTACTTGTGGAGTGTTGTAAATGGCTGGTGTCCACGATGTCAAAACACCTGCAAGTGGCTCACAACGCTACAGGAAATCAACCACCACTACAAGGCACATGCTCCAGCAGCAGCAATGTATAGTGCTGCATCATTTATATTTTGTATGAAACTACCAATTACTAATTTTTTGTGCCTATGTGGTTGTACTTTGACATTCTTTTAAACAATGGGTTAATATTTTTAGTAAATGTTTTGTGTAACTGCCAACATTATAAAACAATGAGCTATAATTTTAATATTCCATTACACCAGCATGTTTTTCTGGTTTGTTTTAGAATATAAAATCTCCATTGAGATGTTCAGTTCATTGTTTTAACACAATCAGCTCCATATAACCCAATTTTACAGGGTACCACAGAAATGTTGCCGCTAACTTCTAGGGGAGGTTGGGCACATTGTTAGGATTGGTAACTGCATAGCAACCTATGGCCACAAACATCAAAGGTGAGTGGTAGCAGATGTGGATGATCGGAAAGGAAACAAGAGAGTGATTTTTTTGAAACTTTATTGGACATATGAGTACACATAGTGTACGACATGAATAGAGCTCTAATGCTGCAATTTTGCACTGTCAGATGTCATGCATGTCTGACACTGATGGAGTATTAACTGCCAGCCAAACTTGAACATACCGGGAGTTTCTTCGATTGGAGCAGCTGTGCAGATAATTCTTGCGACGAGATCAATTTCAGACTCCACAGGATCATGATACATGAGAGGTTTCGTGAGTGCCACAGAACCAGTCCATTATGCCCAATCAACGAATGTGGGAATGACTTGTTCAGGTACCTATGAAGAGCCAATAAAAATGAATGCTTCTCTCTTGTATTGTTATCCTAATGAGTCTGAAATGGATCTCATCACATCATCGTCTGGGCAGCTGCTACAATCAAATAAACTCCCAGTGTGTTTGAGCATGTCAGGCACTTGATGCTCTATTGGTATCAGTATGCGTGACCTCTGATAGTGCAAACTTCAAGCATTTGTTGTAGCATTAGAGCTGTATTCATGTTGTACACAATGTGTACTCATTATGTCCAATAAATGTTTCAAATGAATCACATACTCGTTTCCTTTCCGATCTTCAACAGCATCAAACACGATGGAACAGTATTGTTTGCTGATGACATTAACATTCTTCTAAAAAAACGTATTAGTTTCCACATAAGCAGAAAACCCAAAAATAACTCTATAAAAGTGAAAGATGAGCTCACAGAATGTCTATCACAAACCAAATTTCTAGGGGTGCAGGTTGACGCACAACTAAAATGGACTGAGTATGTTACTGTCCTCGGGAAATGAATAGCTTCAGCATGCTTTGCACTTAAGACTAATAAATTCTGATTGAAGTAGCTCATGCACTAGAACACCTTACTTTGCATATATTCATTCTGTGATGAGTTACGGGATAATGTTCTGGGGAACAAATGAGCAGAACAGACAAACACTCTTTAAGCTACAAAAAAGGGCTGTACAAATTATGACAAAATGTAGCAAGACAACTCGCTGCACTGAGCTGTTTCAATCTATGGGAATCTTGACTCTTTGATGTGAGTACATTTTGCAAACAGTGATCCACATTTTTAAAAAAAAGAGAGAGAGAGAGAGAGAGAGAGGACACTGATCAGTACACAACGAACAGGTCTCCACATGAACATGGAACCAGTTACAGCCATCACTATATATATATAATGCTATATAATGGAATTAAACATGCCTTCAGGAATGGCCTAAAAATTATTTGTTAGAAAAGTGTATTTATATTAGACTACCTAAAACAATGTGTAAATTTTGTTCACAATAATTCTAATAATTACTTACTGAAATTAAGAGGCATTTTACAATATGTTCAATAGAACAGTGAAATATAATGTCAAAATGGGTAACTCAGTAAAGCAAGACATATGTATTTATGTGTTGACATATCCATAGAATTTACATTGTCCATGGATGGTTCAAATGGCTCTGAGCACTATGCGACTTAACTTCTGAGGTCATCAGTCGCCTAGAACTTAGAACTAATTAAACCTGACTAACCTAAGGACATCACACACATCCATGCCCGAGGCAGGATTCGAATGTCTATGGATGGATAGATGGATAAATAAATAAACCTCCGGTACCAGTTACACATGATGTTTGTGTTCTGAGCTGTTATGCAATTCTCAATCCTTGTGATGTGCCACACCTCCCTAGAAGTCTGTCATGACATTTCTGGACACATTGTATATACTCAAAATGAATGTGCTATGCCTGTCCCATTCCTTTTTTTTCCTTCCCTATCTTCAGCAGCATTATGGTGGTATATCTGAGATAATTAGCTACAGCAGAGCATAGTGAATTGCTGTTGCATACTATATCTAACATCAAAATATTGCTAGAAATAACTGAAACCAGTACTGTGTATTACATCTTGTGGTTGTGACTGAATAAAAATATTTGTAAATGAGTCAAATTTCTGTTTTTCCATTAGACAATATTTACAATATAATGAAGATCAACATGACTGCTTGCCCTAACAAGACAGAACTTTAGAATATTCTTACTTTGTTCTGTACTCATTTCTTTCTTGTGATAATGCTATTGCAATCAAGTCTTTCTCAGCAAGCAAGTGACTATGTAATCAAGTGGTGGTGTTAGTAACATTATTTCTTGAATGTGTATGTTAACAATTATTCTGATATTTGAAGGCATACATTAACAATTATTCTGATATTTGCTGACAAGTCCTAACATATGGCACACTGCTTAAAGATTATGTAACTTTACTCGGGTTGAGGAAAAAAGTACTCACACTATGCACAGGATACGCCATGTCGACATGTATCCAGGCTCCAGGATAATCAAAGCCAAGATGCGCACCAACAAACAGTCCTGCACATGAAGACTGGGCATTGCTCCGATCCTGAAAAGAGGAAAGAATATTTCTGAACATTGAAACAGAAATAAAATAAAAGTGAGGAGTAAAAGTTATTCAGTTTGTTGGTACTTGCCATCTTCTTTTAAGTTACTATGGATTATTGCAGAAGACCTACAAAAAATTGTAAGTAACTTTGTCAAAATGTTGTTTGACATTTCACTGCAGTGCACACCACTGTGCATGTACACAATGAACACAAAGTTACAAAAAGTTGTAACTGGTAATTTAGGCTTGTTTGGAAGAGATTACACTACCACCACCTTGAATCATAGACATTCCTCTTAAGA
Source organism: Schistocerca cancellata (assembly GCF_023864275.1). Classification (NCBI taxonomy): domain Eukaryota; kingdom Metazoa; phylum Arthropoda; class Insecta; order Orthoptera; family Acrididae; genus Schistocerca; species Schistocerca cancellata. Next base: position 184,620,155 of record NC_064632.1, read on the forward strand.
AGAGTTTTGTAATGAAACCATAAAAAACAAAGATTGTTTCTGATTGACAAGTGACATCTGTTGCTCTACACCCCTTCCTATATATTGTGACTTCTATTGTTTTCTGTTAATTTAATTTTTCTTTTTGATTTATTGTTTTTAATTTTAGTTTTTTGCTCCTTACAACTCTGACTCGAGAACTGCCATATTAACATGACACGGAAAGAGAGAGATACTTGGTTGGTTGATTGGGAGGGGGGGGAGGAGACCAAACAACGAGGTCATCGGTCCCACAATTCCAGATGGCAGAAACAACAGGAGGAACAATGCTAAGAGCATAGTCCTGTTGATGAGATAGGGAACTGGGCAAACAAAGACGCAGAATGAACATTGGAGTGGCAGGAAGAGTAAGGAACAGAAAAGGAGGTGTGGGGGGCAGGGGCGAGAGCAGGACGCATCCCAGAAGCACTATGCATGCTGGGGTGCTGGCACCACCACCACTGCTGCAGACAAATCCCAATCCCCATCTCATACCATACCATACTATACCATTACCATGACACCACAGGGAGACAACACAAAAAAAGGAGAACAAAATGGCACAAAAGACTAGACAAAATACAGGGAAAGGAGAGGGGGGGGGGGGACACCTGGTTGTCGTGCAGGCAAGGTCAAAGGCCTCCTAAAATAATTCCAACTGGGAGACTCCAGTTCCAGACGACAATGCAGGAACTGAAATCTGAGAGGACAAACCACTTCTGCAAAGAAAACCAAGGACAGACATAACCAAGTGAAGGTCATCCACTAGCACCCATGACGTGCAGAGTGGTAGGACATATTTAGTTCAAAGGGCCGAAAGGTGGAGGCAGTACAGCAAAATATGGATCACTGTGAGGGGGACCATGCAACTACAAAAAGGGGAGGGGAGTGGCCCCATTACAGACTAAAAGAACTGTAGGTCAACCTGGTATGGCCGATACAAAGATAGCAGATGATGGTAGATTCCCACTGGGAGAGGCAGAAGAAAGAACAGCACATAGAGGGGGGGCCCTTAGTTTAACAAAATTTGTTGGACGGGAACAAGTGCCAGCCCACCAATGAGCAAAAACGGAATTTGACAAGAAGCTGCAAATCCACCCCTGAAGGAGTCACAGAGAATGGGTGGTAGGTGGTTGCCCTCCCGGCCAGGTAATCGGCAAGCTCATTATCTGGGTTACCCAAGTGGCTGGGAACCCAAAGGAAATCAACCAAACAAGCAGCACGGTCAAGATCAGCAACAGCGTCGTCAATGGCAGAGACCAAGGGGTGGTGGGAAAAACACTGAACAATAGCCTGAGGGGAACTCATTGAGTACATACACAACAAAGTTGGACAAGGGAGGACCGTTTAATAAAGCAAAGGGCTCAGTAAATGGCCACTAGTTTGGCAGTAAACACCATACACATGGAAGGTAGGAGATGGTGTGCCATGCCAACACAAGATGTGAAAGCACATTGGTGGATTTGGAGGATTTAGAGCCACAGCATAAAAAAACTATAGGACCCTGAAACTCCCGTAAAAGTGGGCAGAACAAATGACTGAACACCATCAGATAGATGGAGGCTTTTGGATCACAAGAGAGATCCATCTGAATCTAGGGCTGTGGAACTAGCTGGGAGGGGTGGAGGGTGGACAGGAAGGGGGGGGGGGGTTCCAGGAGAGAAAGTGGCCTTAGGAAGGGAACAAGAGGGAAGATGGAATTTGTGATAGAAGTGTGGCAGAGCCCAACTAGTAAATTCAACCGAGGTCAGGCAACTTCCTGGAGCCATGAAAAGAATACAATAGGAGGGGTAAGCATGGAAAGAGCTGATAGCACTTGCTCAGGAAACCATGCGCTGGGACTGCTGAACCAAAAAAGGAGGGGGGCGGGGCGGGGGGGGGGGGGGCGGGGGACAGGACGGAATCCCAGTGCCAACCAGAAGACTGACAGTGCTAGAATAAAAGGCACCAGTTGCCAAATGGGTACTACTGTGGTAGACTGGGTCCAAGAGGAACAGTGTGTAAGGGGCAGATGAGCCACAAACTTGACAACCACAGTCCAGATGGAACAGAACTAAAGCCCAATAAAAGCAGAAAAGAGCCGACAATCCGCACCCCAAGATATGTGGCCAAGGAAGAGAAGCACACTGAGTTTACGGAAACAGCAAATCTTCAGAAGGTGGATATGGGGCAATTAAGTAAGTTTGCTGGGGACCACAGTCAGGCATTGAGCAATGAGATAGAGCTCCAGATCGAGATGGACTGTAGTATGGCGACAGAAATGCACCACTCATGGTTTGGGGAAAGAATTGAAAACCATGTGAGAGAGTCCACAAAACAGTATGTTGGATGGTGCACTGGAGCTGTCACTCTGCAGGGGCCACCAAAGTTGGATCTAGCCCAAATAAACACATACCGTCCGACGAAGCCCACGAGTCCATTAATAGTAGCAAAGAAAATAAGGACACTTAATATAGAACTCTGTGGACTGCCATTCTCCTCAGTCCGCGAAGAGCTGAGAACAGTGCCAACCTGAACTCAGAGCAACCTGTGGGACAAGAACAGGTGAATAAAAATGGGGCAGGGGTCCCAAAGATACTACTTCATGGAGTAGTATCTCATGAAGTGTAAGAAAGATGTGATGGTACCAAGCCATGTCGTATGCCTTACAAAGATTGAAGAAAACTGTGAAAAGATGGTTATGCTGAGAAAGTGCCAGCCAAACTGCAGTTTCCAACCAAAGCAGATGATCAGTCAGAGACCATCCCTCCAGAAAGCCCCAATGGTAGCAAGAGAAAAGGTCATGAGATTCGAGGATCTGACTGAGCTGATGAGCCACCATCCCTTCAATAACTTGCAGGCGATGTTGGTCAGACTGATTGCTTGGTAACTATTGATGGATGACTTATCCTTATCCTTATCCTTAAGGAGGGATCCACAGTGCTGTTCCTCCAGTGACGGGATAATGCCTTGCAGCCAAATAAGGTTAAACACCTGCAGGAGGTATCATCGTCATGGAGGACTGAGCTGTTGAAACAATTGGTTTTGGATGGAATCAGGGCCTGGGGCTGAATAGGGGGAAGAGGAGAGGGCCAGTTCCCATTCAGTGAAAGGTTCATTGTAGGATTCTTCCTGACATGGGGTAAAATGTAAGTAGGAAGCTTCGGTTCACTGTTTCCAGAGGAGGAAGGTGGGCAGATAGGAGGCTGGCGCTGAAGTGGATCGCAAGGTGTTCTCACTGATCCTTACATGGAAGGTGGCTTCCGACAACCGTGGAGGATGCAGAGTGTAGCCCACACTCATGACAGAAGAATCTATGGAAGAGACAAAGAGTCCCCATTACACCGGCTTGCTCTGTTTGATTAAGAAGTAATGGGTTTTGGTGCAAAGATGTTTAAACAGTAATAAGATGAGAGGAGGACGGGTGCCACTTAAGGTGTTGCAAGGCTCGACAGCAATCACAGATGGTGATGGCAATGGCCGTGCTCCACCATGGGGCTGCTTGGGGCTAAAGAGGCCCGTCATGTGAGGAATGGCAATTCATCGGCGTAAATAATTGTACATGTCATGGATGACTTCATCAATACAACCTGACAAAGAGGGGATAAACACAATCTAGGAGGTATATGGATGCCAATCAAGGTGATGGAAAGTCCTGCGGGGTAACCTGACCATCGGGAGGCAAGAGGGAATGAAAGAATTAACAGGAAGTGGCTGCTATTGCACCAGTGATCAGTGTAATGAGGGGAGAAGAGGAGGGGAAGTGAGCAAAGATCAATGGCAGAGAAAGTGCCATAAGCAGCACTAAAACAGGTAGGGGAATCATCATTAAGAAAGCACAACTCGTGATCTGCAAAAAACTGGTCTATGAAGAGACCCCAGACTAGACAGAAGCACTGCCCAAAAGAGGTGATGGGCATTAAAATCCCCGAGGAGGAGGAAGGGAGGGGGGAGTTGCTGAAGGAGGGCAGTGGATGAGGTTCATGTCAGGAGAGAGAGACAGAAATGGCAAACTGGGACCACAGAGTCCCAATGGACCCTGATGGTAACCACTTCCAATGTGGTACAAAGGGGGGTCCATGTACTAACAACATCTGTACGCAGCAATGTGCAAATACCACTGGAAGCCTTCAAAGGGACGACCCTGTTCTGACAAAGCACAGAACCCACGACGCGTCAGCGAGTGAGCATCGGTAAAATGAGATTCCTATAAAATGACACAAGCTGCAGAGTAAAAGGAAATAAGGGACTGCAACTCCGGAAGGTGATGGCAGTTTTCATTAAAATTTCATTGAATAATCATGGAACAAGGGTCTAAATGTGAGGTGAATGGGCTGGGTCTGGTGGTCACACTGTCCGGTCACCACGAGTCACCAACCAGGACAGGGCAGCATCAAAAAGAGAGAGAGAGAGAGAGAGAGAGAGAGAGAGAGAGAGAGAGAGAGAGAGAGAGAAAAGAAAAAAAAAGGGGGAGGGGGCAGTCTGACACTTGTGTTTCTTCTTCTTTTTTATTTCACAGGAGAAAGAAAGCAGGCTTCAATGAGACCTGGAACTGACAGAGAGCAGGTGATCTTAGGGCGCATGTAATGTGGTCCCATGGCTGACATGTACCAACAGACCTCTAACCTGGAAGACGCCAGGAGAAGGGGTTCCATGAGAAGACCCCATCACCAGCAGACGCCGAAGTACAGGACACTTCTCTGGCCGGGTGGGGTGGGTGGCACATACAGGGGAGGGAGTCAGGACTGGGATAAGGAGAAGGTGCAAAGGACTTAACAGAGGCAAAGTTAGATGTCATAGACACAGGGTGAAGACAGTCATATATCTGATGAGACTCAGTCTAGGATAAACACTACTGTATTTTATTGTAAACCAGGAAATGCAGCGAACGTGGTTGGGGGGGGGGGGGGGGCCTCAGCCAAACTGGGTACGTAAGACCCCACCACACGGAATGGCTATCTTTCTGGTAATATAGCATGAAAAGGACAACTGCATTTATAATAAGATGGAAAACACAGTAAGGCCAAATGCCGAATACGCTAAGTAAAGTGTTCCTCCCCAGTTGGCTCACACTACAGAGAGAAAATTTAGAAGGGGAGGTCAAACCCCAAAGCAGGGAGGGGGAGAGAAGAGGTCCCAAAGCACATGGGATAGAAGATCCATGAGGATAACCAGGCTGATGTAAGCAAGGACACAGAGAGAGGGGAAGGAGCAAGGGCAGAAAGGGAGAGGCACATTGGGGAAAGGAATGCAGTCCAGGAAGGGAAAAAGGGCTGCAATAGCTTGGGGCCCAATGTGCACCACACACAAAAGAGCCATGAGCCCTCTGGTGAGCAAAATACTTGGTGATTCAACTGTTTGCACTCTGACCAGTGCAAAGAAATTATAAATTTGTAAATATATGTTGAAGTAAGAAAAATGGGCTATCATTTTATGGAAACTTGGTATATAAGTGCCTTTTTTTTTTACTAATGTTAACAAGAGTCTTAGAACTTCTACAGGCTTGATTACTGTACAATGGTTGTCTCACAGACTGCCACATGCAAGTAGGTTTAGAAAGATACAGAGAAAATGGGGCATTCAGTAAAATTATGGATGCAATCAATTGTCTTCTAAAATATACACTGTTTTTAGAACTAATCTAATAATAATGCTTAAATATACACTGTGTTTACAACTAATATAATAATAATGCAACTCTAATCTGCTAACTGCCACGCACAGCTTCAGATCTATTGACAACTAAACTATATTATGGATAAAACTTACGGCCACTGAATTCTTCATGTCAGCCACTGCAGATGCAAATTCACTAAAATGTAGCTCAGGACAATATGGTATAGGGAAGACAAGGTCACCTGAGATGCGGCCTGCAGTCACAGTAGCTGTCTCCCATTGTCCACTGTTAGTTAAAACAGCAGCATGGTACTTTCCAGTTGATATACCCTGCACAGTGAAAATATGATATTACTCCATTGATTATATAAAGTATTGTCACAATTTAAGTGTCAAGTTACCTAACAGTGCAGTTTTTCCACCTTTGACAAAATTTTTGGGAGACAAATGTTACAATACTGAAAATTCAAATACTGATCATATAGATAGTAATTTAAATTTTTATTCTCATCCCCATTCCCATCTCTTGAGAAATCACACTAAATTACAATTTATCTATTTTCATTTACTTTTAAATCATATTTCTAAAATACAACTACAGCAGAACAAAAGCTATAGTTATATTCCTGAATACCAGTACTGTAAAAAATGAATATACCAGACATCTTCAAAAGATACTAATCTTTTTTATCCAACAATTTAGGTATAAGAATGAAAACAATCAATTATTGACAAAAAAATTTAACTAGATAGGTAAAAAATCTACTCACCAAGCGGCAGCAGAACACACACATAAAAGATGGTTGTAATTGGCAAGCTTTCAGAGCCAGTGGCTCCTTCTTTAGGTAGAAGGGGAAGCAAGAGGGGTGAAGGTAAAGGACTGGAGAGGTCTAGGAAAAGAGGTAGATTTCGGGAAAGTCATCCAGAACCGAGTGTCAGAGATGACTTACCGCATGGGATGAGAAGGAAAGACTGATTGTTGGGAACTGAGTCTTTCCTTCTCATCCCATGTGGTAAGTCTCCCTGACCCACGGTTCTAAGTGACTTTTCCAAAATCTGCCCCTTTTCCTAGACCTCTCCAGTCCTTTTCCTTCACCCCTCTTGCTTCCCCTTCAACCCTTCTGCCTGAAGAAGGAGCCGCTGGCTCCAAAAGCTTGCCAATTACAACCATCTTTTATGTGTGTGTTCTGCCGCCACTTGGTGAGTATGTTTTTTATCTATCCAGTTAAATTAATTTATGTATAAGGCTAGACATCAGACAAACTTTAAAATGAAGTAAATTTGCTGCATGCTAATATCTTGGCATCAGCTGTGTTAGTCACAGATGCACAATCTGTAAGTGACATATGAAAATTTCTGCCAGACTGGCTCTCAAACTCTGATTTCTCACTACCACGAGCGGTCGCCTTAGCCACTTTGGCTATCCTTGACCACCTCTCAGACAGATCCAAAACTTCCACTCGTCATACTGTCTACGTCTTTATACCATAGAATCCTACAGTCATTACCTAATGCTTGTAGCTTTACTCTATATTGCCACACCAGTGCAAACAAGACTATAGGAACTGAGACACATTATATTACTGTCTTGTGCCCACTATGGCATTTTGTATTTATTTTCTTGTCTGTGTGAACAGACATTAATGACGACTGACAGCCAGCTGAAATATATTCACTGAATACGAATATGCTTACATCAACTCTGTAGTTATAGTTGTACTACCTGTTAGTAACATATAAAAATTTATGCTGGACTGGGATTAACCCAGATCTCCTGCTTATTGTGGTCACATAATGATATCATTCACAGTATAGGAAACATACAAGGTTGTTCAATAAGCCCTTAGAAAACCCAAGGAATGACATGTACTACTGAAATAATTTGCTGGTAGTAAGGATTATATGTCGCTAGAGAATAGGTAAAGTTGCAATCGTATCCATGACTTGGTTTCACTGTCCCGTTTCACTGAAGCAACATGGAAAAAAGTTAGTTTCGATCAGTGAATAAACACTTCGGTTTCAAAGGGTTAACACCAAAACAGATCAAATCCGAGGCAGATGAAGTTCACGTCACACCTCACCTGCTTCTGTGTTTACAATTGGATAAATGAGTTTCAATGTGGCCATACATCCACAAAAGATGAACTGTGTTCAGGATGCCCAGTGAAAATGACCATCCCAGAAACGATTGACAAACTCCAAAATATGGTTCTGAGCGATGATGAATCAAAGCGCATGAAATATTAAGGCTGAGGCATATTCCAAGGTATTTTCAATTTTGCATGAATATCTGAGTGTGGAAAAAATCATGGCAAGATGGGTCCTGCATTGGCTCTCAGTAGAGAATAAATGCAACATTGTGATTGATGTTGAGGCTGTTTTTGCACTTTTCCATCGAAATTCTATCGGATTTGTCAGTACGTAACTGTGGTCAAAACATGGGTACACTACTATACTCTGGAGACTAATAATCAATCAAAACAGTGGATTTTTGAAGGCAAATGAGCTCCAAAGAAGGCAAAGATGGTGAAACCTTCTAGCAAGGTGATGGGCACTGCTTTTTGGGATGCTTGTGGAAACATCTATGTCAATTAATTGAAAAAGTGACAAACAGTAACTGGAGAGTGTTATACGCTGTTATTGTACCAGTTGTCCAAATAAATAAAGAAGAAGCCTCATTTGAAAAAGAAAAATCATTTTCTTCCATCACAGCAATGCATGCATGCAGTTTCAATGGCCAAAATAATGGAATTAAAGTTTGAATTACTGCAACGTCCACCGTATTCACTGGATCCGGCCCCAGTAAGTGTTTATTTAATTTCCTAACTTGAAAAAAATGGCACGGCAGTTCACATCAAACAAAGTGGTCGCCGCTTAAGCAGATGCCTGTTTTGCAGATGTTCTGGAATCCTACTTTTTCATGGCTAAAATAAGTTGGAGCAACACTTGGAAAAATGTATGGAGTTGAATGACCATCTAACTTTAAAAAACATCCAGAAAGACAATTTTCTCTTAATACAATCTTCTGTATAAAACAATATCATTTATTTGAAGAGGGGAAATGGGAGGGTATCTCTGGATGCCTCAACAGGGGTAATTATTATGAGAAGAGTTGTTTGCATAGGAATGTCTATATTGCCATTACAAGTACCACCAGCTTATCAAGAGTAGGCAGCTACTTCCAGAGGCCACAATGGAAGCAATTAACTAAATTCCTGTTTCGGAGGGCTCAAATCAGATGCTGGTCGAACGAGAGTTTCTAGGTGTTTCCCAGACAGTCTGTGAGAGCAATGCTAAATTCTGATTTTAAAGCATGTCAGAAATAACCCAGCTGGCTGAATTTTATTTAGCAATTTGCTGATTTCTACCAACTGGAATACTTCAAAATTTTGAAGTTAGTGCCAGGCTAAGATACAAGTTAATTACTCCTTTTCTTTGTTGGAGATCTGACAAGAGATGCAATATTTTAATGAGCATAAATTCAAAATTGAATCCTTATAAAATCCATGGGCAATCATCTCATGTGCAAACTGGGTGCAATTTTACAAAATATGGCGCAGTAACGTTTGTACAATGCATGTTATATCACAAATCGGAAAATATTTAACAGTAAATTGACAGCAGCTCTGAGGGCAGTGTACAGGAGCTGGCATCAGGAAACATTAAAAGTACCCCCACCACACTCTCAGCAGCCATGCCTCCAGAAGTCCTGACTCTTGAGATAAATAGCACAGCCCTTCCATAGGCCAGAAGTTCAGCTCACTCCACGGATGCCAGCACATCACTTATGGATAGATTAATAATGACTCGGTTTCACACCAGGACTCTCATGAGATGAATGCTTGGATTTTCTGTGAATTTTGGTTTGTGGACTGTGTGTGTATCACTGACTTATTTCTGGACCAATCAGCGACTATCAGAGTTTGAACTGTGTGTGTGTGTGTGTGTGTGAATTTTTCCAGTAGAGTTGTAATTCTTGGAATACCAAAACACAATCATGGACACTAGAGGATCCCCCTATTGGAAACAAAATCTGTGCTTCATGATAAAGTATCCTTTTTGGAGGCACTTCTTCTTATATAAATGGCTGGATCCACCAGGGCCCAGTAGAAAGTTTTACTACGCAGCTTCTTGTCATTTGTTTTGAGTCACTCTTACCACTGATGCACTTCAGAGGAGTCAAAGACTTCGGAGTGTGATGCAGTGTGTATCCTCCATACCTCCTTAGTTGCTAAATCCATCACTAATTCCTCCAAATTTCTACCTGTCTGGTATCCATCAGAATACCATCACCTAGCCTAGTTGTTTTAAACAAAGGAGATGAAAAACACCTTGGAATATGCCTGCAGCCTTAATTGGCTCAAATGGCTCTGAGCACTATGGGACTTAACATCTGAAGTCATCAGTCCACTAGAACTTAGAACTACATAAACTTAACTAACCTAAGGACATCACACACATCCATGCCCGAGGCAGGATTCGAACCTGTGACCGTAGAGGTCGTGCGGTTCCAGACTGAAGCGCCTAGAACCACTCAGCCACACCGGCTGAAAACATGCGCTTGATTCATGATGTTATATACCAATTACACTCCAATTACTGTGCACAGCATTCTCTGTGGGCGTGACACATAACCAACTGTCTACTTCCAAGAATGGCCACAGTGAAAATTGACTGTACAACAGCCAAACATGTTATGCATCAAAACTCAAATGATCAGCAGCTGCTTCACTACGTTTGGCATTTGGATACTCCTTTCCATCACAAGCTTTTCTGAGCTATGCAGATGGCAATTCTCTCCCTGCATACTCACAATCACCCAGCCTACACTTCTATTTCTGCTAACCTGTTTCCCACTGCCTCATCTTGCCTTTTCCCTTTTCTCTCTTTTCATTATCCATACCACCCCTCCCCCATTCAGTTCGTGTACGGTCTTGTCCCCACCATTATTCTTCCTGCCCCCCCCCCTCCCCGTCCTGTCCGCACGTGGGCTCTCTCTCTCTCTCTCTCTCTACCCTCCCCTCCTTCCCATCCCTCTCCCCTTCTCTCTGTCTGCCTGTCTGTGTCTGTCTCTAATGTACTCCCTCTGTACCTTTATATCTCTTACATGCTCTACTTCCTCAGAACTCCTATTGTCTTGTTCTGCAACTCCCAAGTCATTTGTCTTTGCTGGTACTTCCTGGTATCCCCTCCTCACCTTGTGCAACCTTCCCTACCCCTTCTGTACATCAATCAGATCAGGCAATTGCTCTCTAATATTCAGTGTCTCTGTGGCTGCAGTAGTGCGGATTTGGGTGCCTGTGCGTACTTTCTGCCAGAAGAAGAGCCAGAGCTCAAAACCTAGTTAATATTGTGTTAGGTAAGGGAGGGATGCATTATGTTTCAGTCTGCTGAAAGTTAATCGTTTCCTTTCTTTATGTTACATATTGTTCCATCCATCCACAAATTTCCATTATTATTATAGTTTTTAAGTTCTTCACATACAGTAACAATATCAGTTTCAAATGGAACAAGAATACCTGAAATGTTGCAGACTCTTTCACACTCAGAATGTTGTTGTTCATTCAAAATGCTGATTGACTAAACACATGATGGACTAAACACATAATTTGAATCCTGCATATGTACAGTCAATTCCACAAACTGATTTAGTGTTTTGTCATCACATTTTTACAGAAAAGAACAAAACAGTTCAAAAAATAAGGATTACTGGCTTTCTTTTTGTGGATGTTTTACTACTGATGGCATTGGCAAAACAGTGACATTTGGGGGTTACCATTCTTCCATTCAAAAGTGTCTCTTAGGACTTCCTGACTGTAGGTGATACTGTAGTCCTCCTCAATGCAGTGATATTGAAAGAAACATGTATGAGGCGTTGAGTAGGTAAAAATGTTTTTATTATGGCCATTTCTAGCAGGAGCAAGTTATGAATGGTGGAATGGTACCTTGTAACCCAAACCTGAAACAACTAAGGAGTTGTCTATATTTGAAAACATACGACAGGATGACAGTTTAGCCCATACTCCGATGTCTTTGTTATAAAGCTCATGAATGGAGCACAACAATAATACAGTTTGTTTCACTTTGTAGGGAATTGTTACAGGTACACTACAGCCAAGCTGTAGCTGCTAAGAATTTTTCATTGAAATTTCAGAAACTATTTATTGCAAAATGTGCAGGCAGCAAATTCAGATAAAATAATGACTCTTAAAAAGTGAATAAACAAAGTAATAAAGTGGTTTCTGAATTTTTCATACAAATATCTCTAAACAGCCACCACTGAAGATATTCTACCGTAAAAATACTTACAAAAATATCAGTCAGATGATTCGATTCCAAATTCATCATTATGATGAACAGGATCCTAAAAAATAGTTTTTATTTAATTAACAGCTTCAGCAATGCAATTCTGAATAGAAGAATGGACAATGTAGCCTGTTAAAAAGTAGTGAAGTTGGAGTCAGCACTTATGAAAAATTATACCCTGTTAATGTAGCGAAAATTTTATTTACTATGATGTACACTAAAAACAACTTTTAAAATTACTACAAAAATTTCAATTAAATTAGTTCACAGTATATAGGACATGACCTTATAGAAGTCCATGATCATTCTTAGCACTTACATACAAACTTTGTCTAGATCACAATGTGTTTATTATTCCTTATGACAACTGTTAATGCACTGGTCACTGTAATATATGGTAGAACTGCCGATGTGACACATTGTATTTATGCTTCAGATTCTATTTTGATCTGATGATGGCAATGACTGAAAATGTATCAGAAGAAATCAAACACATTGTGGTCCACACAAATTCTGTGTGTAAAATCATTCTGATATAGCTATAATAGTGCCAATAGTAACAGATTCCCTCATGACAGCTATTGTGACTTTGCAGTAGGTTTTATCATTAGAGTAAAATAGTATATATAGTCAGCACAATCCAAGAAAATGACCACACTGTCATGATACTGAAACTGAAAGTTGAGGATTTTTTAGTAGTTAACATTACCTGAGCACCTGTGAGTGTAGCCATATCAAGAATAATATTTGCTTTTAGATCCTTATGGGCATAGGAAACACCATCTGAAAGCACCAACCGCCCCTCAGCATCAGTGTTGTTTATTTCCACTGTCCTAAAATATGACATAAAATACATGTACTTTGGCTAAATTCTTAATTAGAACCACAGTATCCAGTATATTTCCAGCTAAAAATGCTACAGAAAGCTATGGACACAACAGCAGTACTCAGTGTAAATACAAAAACAAACACCTCTTATTTAGTTTAACATTACATCACCACTCATGCGCAGTGTAGCATGAGAAACGTGATTACGGACACTGACAGGAAGCTTGTGTAATGAGTACTGACTATTATGGACACAGGTCACCTGTATCATCATAATAGTACACTACTAAATCTCATGCTAACAACTATTTAAAGTTTTCTGGCACCATTCTTTCTCATTAGAAATATGCAGTAATGAACTCTAACTGTAAATATGCATAAAAGGGGAAACAGTCTTCATATGCAAAACATTACATTGGAGAAGCAGAGAAATTTTGTTGCATGATTCACAAAAGAAATTAAAGTTTGTAGTGAATTATATTAAGCTTCTGCAATGAATAAGAATCACTAGCTGATAAAGTAATAAATATTGCTAAAAACTGTGCATTGGAACCCTTTTTATGGCTAGGTAATAACATTTAATGGAATCAACAGCTTGTATAATCTAAAATGAAAATGCATCATATAGGAGCAAATATGCCAAACAGGATGCATGCAGCACTGAGGATAAGGTGGGGGGGGGGGGGGGGGGGGGGGAGAGCTATTAGTGGTTACTTTTGGTTGTTCAAGTTGGAGATATAAGCTATCGGGATATGCAAGAGCAGGATACAGTTCAGAAAGTAAATTTGTTAACGTATCATTATCACACTAGGTCTACAGTTCAGCACTGTAAAAAGTTGCTCGCAACTTAAAAAAAAAATAAAAAAAAAATAAAAAAAAATAAAATAAAAACCTGGAAATGGTGTTCATTTCCTCCTTGAAGAGAAATACATTAATGGATTGGTGTTGAAACAGCAGGTACTTGTAATGTATCTTAGAATTAAAACAACTCAGCCGCTGCAAATACTCCCTAAGGAGATCAGACAGACAATTTTTTTAATTATTTTTCTATTTAATCCTACGTTCAACAGACTGTTGCTTGCCACCTATAAAACCAGCCATGTCATATACCACCAGCCTTAGTGCAATTGTTGCACAGCTTTTTGTACTGGTATGAGTACATAGGACAAATGGCCCAATGGCTGTGGACAAAAGAAAAGTGGACCACCCTGCGGCACAACATGCAGCTGAATGTAACATGCTTGATTTCACGGATTGCTTCACAACCAGGGCCATATGGATCCTCCCCTCCACCACCAGCTTTTCTGAACTGCACAGATGAGAGTTAACCTTACAACATGGTCTCCGTTCCCGAAATCAACTCTGTCTCAATCTGCGGTTATGTACTCTCTCCCCACACCCTCATCCAATCGTTTCCGCCCTCTCTGTCCTATACCTCTTCCCAATTTATGTCTCCTCACTCTCCCTCTGTGCTGCTCTCTTCCAACACATCCATCAGTCTTTCCCCTTCTCTTGTCCTCTCCTTTTCCACTCTCTGTATCTCATTCCCTCCCTCACAGCTTCCTGAAGCTGTACCTGGTAGCCTTGTCTTGCTACCATCTAGTTTCTTCAGGCTCCACCAGGCAATGCTGACCTCTCCACACCCCCGGATCCAAGTCAAGCTTTGCTATCCCTTACCCTTCCCTGCTCCACTCTGGATCGTTGCTCCCATTCAATGTGACAGCTGGAGACAGAGGGTTTTTTGTGTGTGTGTGTGTGTGTGTGTGTGTGTGTGTGTGTGTGTGTGCGCACGTGCATGTGCTGTTGATATTCCAACCTTTACTTTCCATTGTTAATTTTTCACTGCTGACAGAAAACAACTCAATGCAATTTGATTTTCTGTTAGATGTTCACAGGGGAAACATAATATGCTGCTATTGAGAAAGCCAAATGCCTTAATTAAATCAAGTAACCAGAAACTGCTTACAATTTCTGAAGCCTTCTCACTGCCTCCCAGAAACCCACACACTTGATTATGCAAATTACATATGAGTACTGCTTATACAATGATTCATCAAATGCCTCTGGCAATGTAGATAATAGGAGTTGCTGGATATGTACTTTTACAAGAGAAACTGTTTTAGAAAGTTAATAATCTCCCCGACCCTCCCACCCATAGTATAACCTTCAAATCTTGTTTACAAATAGAACTTACCACACTAAGATATATGTTAAAGATTTTGCCATAATCACAAAATCTGCAGAGCATCACATAATAATGGGCTAACTCATACCTCCATAGAGCCTGCCTATTTAATAAAGGTATGCTTATTGCCAGAGAAAACTTTCAGCAACAGAGATAGCTGTGACCTATTTTCACTGTAAATAAGGATTTTCCCTCTTATTAGATAAGACAGTGATTTGGTTTACAGTTACCTGGCACTTTTACACCAAAATATTACTTAGAAAATGTCCCTTCCCAGCCACTTTCATATGTTAGGCATACATACTGAGACAGAGGTCATGGAGAGATTTAAATGATCTCACTGCAGTACTTCAGCATCAGCAATTTCCACAGTACTCTGGTAACATCTTTTATGAAACATTTTATATGATATAAACTGTGGTCTGAAATGCAAAACTGTTACTTCAAGATGACATTTTGTTCTGACCATCGCTTCTGTATTCCTGTAAAGGACGTTTGCAGCCATCCTGTTACACCAACTGGATCTCCTTCATAACCTTCTCACCTACTAGTTTTCAATCTGGTGTTAAACCACTCTTACGATAATTTTGGTAGCATTGTATTATTATCCCCTGAGCTCGCTCACAGTTTTTAACAAGCAACAAAATTTTCTATTTCGTTATCTGTGACTGATTCACTATTTTTCCCACTCTATAAGCTGTGTGAAGTTCATTTTCATCACACCTTGACCATGTGTATACATGACATCAAATCACATTCACTTTCTGAATGCCTTTTTAACATTTTCCAATATTCTTTAGCTTCTCAGACTGTTAATTTCCTCTCTGACATCCACTATCATATTTCTTTAAGCTCTCCCCACATTCTCTTACAAACCAAATTTTACAAGATCTGCAGATCCAACAGGTGAACTGACAGCTAATATTACTGTCAACATAAATTTAGACCACACAACTGGCAAGCGCCAAGTATTTTTGGAAAGCCTGTCACCATCTCTAATTTTCTTAAGTGGGACTGGACCACCAGCCTTTGGGGTCAATAAAGTATCCAGGCCCATGACCCCACCCAAAATGTTCCAAGACATGCCCAGCAACAGACTGTTGGATGCTACCAACAGAAAGAGATTAAGTGCAGCCATTCATTCTAAAAAATAGGTCTGTAGTGATCATGCCAACATACAATACAGTGCAAATTGTAATTGAGCTGCTGTAATCCAGAAATTGTTTGTGTGTATGGTAACTGCCCAACATCTGTTCTATATGGTACAGAGTTGTCTTTCCTTGTAAAATTGCTTATATTCTACACAAAATTTTCCTCCATTTTCCTCAGTTTCATAAACTGAACCTTAATTTGTCTGTAAAAAGCATTTTCTAATAAAAATGCCTAGTGGATAATTGGTTGGTTAGACTGGAGAAGGGACCAAACTATGAGGTCATCAGCCCCTCAACCAGGGAATAACTAAAACCGATAAAACCTCACACTATAAGAGGGAACTGCAATGGCCACAAAAATTACAAACTACAAAAACAGAGAAGGAAGGAAGAAGGCGGAAAAGAGAGGAGGAACAGAAAGTGATTAATGACAGGAGCATGAAGGAAAAAGCACAGGTAGCCAAGACAGACACTCAAGATAAAACAGACCCCATAAGGAAAGGAGTGGGAAGGCAGAGGGCAGCGGTGAACCACCAAGCCCAGTCGAAGCCAGTCAAGTTGGGGCGTAGGGGGGAGCAAGACGGCCTGCCAACCCCTCCACCCAGTGATAATATTGCAGGTCCTACCATTAAATAAAGCGATAAAAACCCCCATCATGAAGAAATCGTAAAACTAGATCAGCTGCTGAGGCACTGTCAGTTAACGCAAGGGGTAGCGGGTCAGGAAAGCTAAAAGTCCATTGCAGGGCGGCTAAGTTGGGACAGTCCAGTAAGAGATGAGCTACAGTCAACATTGATCCATGACAGAGAGGGGGTTCCTCATGACGGAGGAGATAAGTGAGTCAGCTGACTCACCAGGCTTTCAAGGAGCTTGCAGAGGGTGTTGGTAAGGCTAATTGGATGGTAGCTATCCAACTGAAGAGGTGGCTTCCCAGGCTTCAACACCGGAATAACAATGCTTTCTTGCTACTGGGTAGGAAATACCCCTTCACTCCACAGACAGTTGGAAAGGGTCAGTATACGACGGTGACCAGCCACCGATAAGTGTTGGAGAATTTGATTATGTATCCAATCTGGCCAGGAGTCGTGTTGGGACACAGGGCAAGGGCACTGGCGAATTCCCACTCGCTAAATGGGGCATTGTACGGCTCCAAGCAGTGAGAAATGAAAGACAAAGGCAGGCATTCCAAGCACTCTTTCAGGAGGAGGAACTTGGGCGGATACCGAGTCGATGCAGAGGCTTGGGCAAAGTGTTGAGAGAAATGCTCTGCGACAAAGTCTGGATGGGTAAGGACAACACTATGCACAGAAATTCCTGCAACACCAGTGGGAGGATGATGGCCAAAAATTTGCCCGAGTTTCACCCAGACTTGTGAAGAGGGGGTGTGCGATCCTACGGCAGCCACATATCATTCCCAGCAAATCCGTTTCCGAAATCTGATTAGATAATGGGTGCGGGTGTGGAATCGTTTAAAGACCAGAAGGAGACCAGTAGGAGTGTTGAAGAGCATGACAGCGGTCTTTTATGGCCACAGCAATTTCTGGAGTCCACCAAGGGACCATCTTCCGACGGGGGGCAACCCAAGGAAGAAGGGATGGCTGAAACAGCTGCGGAAAGGACAGCGGCAGTCAAAGTCTGTGTAGACTCATCAATACCGCTGTGTGGTAGTAGAGGGGAGATGGTAGCAGAGAACGCACCCCAATCAGCTTTATAGAAGACCCACCTGGGAGGGTGATGGAGCGAGATACACTGAAGGAAGGCAAAAAAAATCGGGTAATGATCACTGTCACGTAAGTCGTTGTGGACACCCGACTGAATGGAGGGAAGAAGGCCGGGACTGCAGATGAGAGGTCAAGGGCAGAGAAAGTGTCATGTACCACATTAAAGTGTGTGGGAGTGCCGGTGTTTAGTAGACAGAGGTCAAGCCCTGCCAGAACAGCTTCAACTGTCCTACCCAGGGCAGTAGTTGTGTGACTACCCCAAAGAGGGTTGTGGGCATTTAAGACCCCTAGAAGCAGGAAGGGAGAAGGGAGATGTTGAAGAAAGGTGGTTAGGGCAAGGTATGTGGGTGGCCTGTCAGACGGGAGGTAGAGATTATAGATTGTGATTGGAGTGGCCAGATGGACCCAGAGTGGCATGGAGGGGAACCCATTTACTAACAATGTCCTTGTGGACCAAGATGTAAACACCACCAGAAGCCTGCAAGGGGCCAATACAGCTCCAACAGAAAGCGTGGAACCCACGAAGGGTGGGTGAGTAAGAATTGACAAAATGAGTCTCCTGGAGAGTAATGCAAGCAGTAGAGTAGGAGGAAAAAAGGGGCCGCAACTCCAGGAGGTGATGCAAATAACCATTACAATTCCACTGGAGGATTCTCAAGCTGGAGTCCAAATGGGAAGGGAACGGATCGGAGCCGGTCACACCGCAGAGTCACCATCCGTCACCGAGAAGGATGGGGTAATGTCCATATAGGTGGGGTGAGACTCTGTTGGTTCATTGGCTGGAGGAGGGGAAGGCGGCACCTCAGTGGGTACCAGAGGGGCCTTGCCCTAAAATGCCTAGTGGAAAACAGAAAAGTAATACCTCTAAAGATTTGATGTAGAAATGTAAAATATGCATAGGCTCTGATCGAGGGCAGTAACAGCAAGGATTTAAAGCAATAGGCTGTGGATGGTATAGTTCTGAGCTCTTAACTATGTAATACTTTCTGAAGGAATTGTCTTATTTTGAGCACCTTAGTGCAATGGTGGATATGCCAAATTCATTTCAGTGAACCCAATTCATGTAGTTAACTGAATTTCGGCAAGGTTATATTGTGGAACTGCCAAAGACCAGGTGGCCCATCAAAGAAATGTTGTGTGTAGCTCTCAGTGGTGTATTAATATCAGTGCTGGTAATTCAAGGATCCTCGCAGATTTGATTCTGAACAGCAGCAGCATACAGAGCACACCTTGGTTGCAGTATCAGATGAACAGCCATAGTTGGAATGTACATTTACTGCAGTGCTAATGTTGCCTCAATAGTATCAGCTAGGAGCATCAGAAATTGTTGACTGAAAGCAGGGCAATGAGAATGTGGATCATTAACATGCTTCCTCTCAACCCCACGCATCCCACATCACGATGTGTAGCAGAAGAGAGGAATGAAAGGTTAAAAAGTACAAAGTTGTACTTAATGAAGAGACCTGGCTCTCTTTGGTGTCGGTGACTGGCATTTGTAGGCATGGTGCCAAGCTAATAGAGCAGAAACTAGTACACTGTATCAAGAAGTCATGTATGGGGACAGCTCTTGGGCATCACGGTATGGGGAGCAGTGACTGTCCACTTCTGGTGTTTGCTGAGGGAACACAATAGCACAGAATCATCCACCCCCTTCTGTTGTTGCTACTAAATCTGGGAAATGCACTCTTTCTCAGTATCAGTTTTCAGATTTGCCTTATTACTTCACACACTCTCAAAGATTTTCAGCAGCACCATTTATCATATGTAACAACAATGAACTGGAAATTTGTCCAACAATGTGTAATACTGGCAACACCCCATGACAAACTGTGACAAAACACATGGAAGCAAAACAAAATAATACAACCTACAATTATTCATTAATTCATCATGTGCTGCAGATAAGATAAAGAATGAGAATATTCAGGTAAGTGGAATGCGTCAAGGTACACATAGCAAAAGACAAGCAAATCATAGTACTATAGTATTGTATAGCTAGTGCCTATGATTCTACTAGCCTTCAGACAGCTGTATAGCAGAAGTGATCTGCATTCCTCGCTTACTCGCTATAAGGACTTCGGCAATCACAAGGAAACAATCCAATGTAAATCTAAAGCTGCGGGATTGAAAGTCTCTTCACATTTGCAGCCAGATACTAAAGTAAATTAGATTCAATACTTTGAATGATTAATGGAAAATCTCATATAAAGATGTGAAACAAATACTAACAAAGAGATAGAGGGGCTGGCCAGTACTTACCTCAGCTCAGTACAGCCGATAGATACACAAAAAACGGAACCGAAAATTTACATTCCTAGCTTTCGGAACAAATGTTCCTTCATCAGGGAGGAGAGAGGGGAAAGAAAGGGAAGAAGGGAAAGTAGATTCAGTTCACAACCCAGGTTATGAAGCAACAGGGAAAGGAAAACAGGGAGGGTAGCAAGGATGGAGGCATGGTTGTCAGAGGGAAGCCAACTGTTGCTTCATAAGCTGGGTCTTGAGTAACTGAATCTACTTTTCCTTCTTCCCTTTCTTTCCCCTCTCTCCTCCATGATGAAGGAACATTTGTTCCGAAAGCTAGGAAGGTAAATTTTCGGTTCTGTTTTTTGTGTATCTATCGGCTGCACTGAGCTGAGGTACATACTGGCCAGCCCCTCTATCTCTTTGTTAGTATTAGATTCAATACTTTGGTAATCCTGCTGTTTGCTATCTTCAGGACTGTTTTCCTCCACATCTCCAGCAGTAGCCCCAAATCCTGGGGGTGCAAGTCTCTCATGCAGGTGTCGCTACCAGCACTGGCACTATCTCGCTGCAGGCAGTCACGTGCCTCCAAGCGCTGGTCGTTGTATACTTCTGTGACCTAGCTATGAAGGCTGCGGCTCAGCCGATCTATGGCAGTTGTTCACTGGAGCAGCACTGTGGCCAGGCGCCAAACATCTGCAGTTTTTCAGTATGGACCTCTCCTCACCAAGCACAGCCGCAACTCAGTAGGAATGACACCGTGGCCACCTTGCCACAGTTCCTCAAGCATGGAGTTCCTATTGAGGAGTGCACCAAACTCGCCTGACTGACATCTGTCTGCATCAAAAGTCCAAAGAGCACCTCGCCTGCTGCTTCCAAGCTGTTGACCCTCACCAAGTGCTGCCTCCAGACCACATCGCGAGACATCACCATCAACTTCGATGTCAAGCTCCCAACCTTACACAACAACTACAACCAGATCAAGGACATTTTACTAAAGTAACAGACAATAGGCTGGCACCAAGCCACACATCCAAGATGCTTTGTTTTGTTATTCATAGCGAAACAAGAAATTATTGTTTTCTTTATTCACAGGTCAAATAAACTTCTACTGTTTCACTTAACAGGTTTCCCGTACCTTGTAGCATGCACTTTCATCACACGGATACTTAGTAACTTTGTCTGATCAGTATATTAACAGAAGAATTATCGCTATCCTGCTTGATAACATTCACTCTTACATCTGCTGTTTCCCCAATTATATTAAAGAGCTGCAGGTTATCTCATATCTTAATATTTACGTTATTACACTAGTGTTTTTCACGGTGAATAGTTACCTACATCTGTAAATACCGAGTCCTGTTTACAGTACCTTACTATTTGTCATGCTGCATTACAGTGAACACTGGTATTTGCCCTGTACTAACAGAAATTTTCAATCTTTGAGTCTCAATATTCAGATAATTTATAGAAAAAGTGTTAATGATATATATTATTAATATTCATCTGAACTTGTAAGGATTCTAAGTGTATTGCTTTGTGTGAGATGGGAGACCGTCATGCACACAACTATGCTCTGAACCCTACAAAAGAAGGCAAAGTCAAAGTGCAAATAATTTTTGTCTTCCATTGTGATTACACAACCCACTTTCGGGTGAAGCTGATTTTTACCAGCACGATGTATTAAAGAATAGATGTAGCGGGAAGGAACTATAAAAATTCATAAATCCTTAAATCGAGTTCTGCAAAATGTTTGGTTAAGTACTTTACACAATATCCTTACTGCTAGTGCCAGGTGAATAAATAGTTTATTTACATTAAGTGCCCTCTCCCTGAAGCTAATCCTGCAAGACAATAAGGAGTGAAAATATGTAAATAAAGCTAACACAGTCTCCTTGTCCTTAGCTCAATGTAATGAGAGATCCAAGGGTGTTCTGTTTATTGTAACTGTTTCACTTCCATATATGGCTAAACCCTATACAAAGCCTCTGATCACATAATTATACAAAATACTTCATACACGGCTACAGCCCATACAAATACTTTCAGAAAAGACTTCCCAATGCTTAAATCTGTATCCAATGTTAACAAATTTCTCTTCTTCAGAAATACTTTTCTTGCTGCTGCCAGTCTACACTTCATATATCCACTCAACTTCAGCCATCATTGTTATTTTGCTGCCCAAAAAGCTAAACTCATCTACTGCTGTCAGTGCCTCATTTCTTAATCTAATTCCTTGAGCACACCTAATTCAATTTGATTACATTCCATTACCTTTGTTTTGCTTTTGGTGATGTTAGTCTTTATCCTGCTTTCAAGGCACTATTCATTCTATCCAGCTGTTCTTCGAAGTCCTTTGCTGTCTCTGACAGAATTACAATCTCACTGCCTAACTTCAAAGATGTTATGTCTTCTCTCTCAACTATAATTCCTACTCCAAACCTTTCTTTGTCATGGCTGGCTCTCCCCTGGTTATCAGTAGTTTCGACAGAATGTCTTAGCTCCTGGGGTCTGGTTTCGGCTTAGGTGTTTCAGTGCTCTGGCAAATTATTCTTGCAGTATCATATCTCCCATCTCCTCTTCCATTTCCATAATATTGTCTTCAAGTATATTTCCCTTCAGTAGGTCATCTATATACTCCATCACTTAGCTTCCCACTCTTTGCTTAGGACTGGTTTTTCATCGAAGCTCTTGATATTTATACTGCAGCTTCTCTTTTCTCCAAAGGCCTCTTTAATTTTCCTGTGGGCAGTAACTATCTTCTGCCTAGTGATATACACCTCTAAATCCTTCAAAATCCCCTAGGTTACATAATTCATTCCAAGATTAGTTTCATGCCCATGACAGTCTGTCAGAAAGACAATCTGCTTTCTATTATGAAGGTCAGGCTCCGTCTATGCAAGTGGGATTTTATTAATGCCATAACATTTTAGTATACCGAGTAGAATTTTGTAACAAGCCTATAATTGTGTTTAAGCTCAATTGCAGGGTTGCACTGTAACTAGAGAAAGTTATACAAGATACTGATTTGTTGCTCAATATTATCTATCAACTACATGTGCAATGCCAATACTGTGAGCACTGTTAATAACATTTAATTCACTGTGGATCTTTGCTTCAGAGAACTGATTTTTAATTTTCCTCATTTTTTCTTTTAAATTTTTGTGCTGAAAAGTTAAGTTTTTATTATTTTATTTTTTTGTCTATATTTGCAGGGTAGTAGCATACTATAGTGAAAGAAGAATATTTCAAATATATAACAAGGAAGCATTGAGTGATTTTCTGTATCCCTAACTTATTTACATTCGAATGTATATTCTCAAGAGTACAGATATACTAAAATGGCCTATTTTTCCACTAAACGCTGAAATGCAAATACATAATAATAACTTCTTTCTGAGGAAATACAAATAGAAAATTTTAAGTTGTTTTACATGGAGAAATGATGCTCACCTGCCAGAATAAAGAGTGTGGACATCATCTGGACGTGTTGCATCAGGACCCACAGCATTTTCTGCTAGACAGAAAACAGCATGTAAATTCTGTGCAAAGCCCCTCTCAACTGCTGCCATGAACGCACCAAGTATGGCAGCTGCTCCACCACAGTCACGCTTCATGCCTGGCATAGTAGTCTGGAATCAAAGAATTAACATATTCATACAAATATTGTACATTCAGCTCCTCGTGAATGTGAAATCAGTGTCACTAAAGCTAATGTTATTATAGATAGTACTTCATCTACACTAAATATATTTCAGTCCCATTACACTTAGCAAAGCAGAAATTATTATCTATCTTTATCTTTGCATCATATTTTGACAGTCATGAAGATATAAGGCCAGTTACTCAGAAATGTAGAGCTGACAGTTACTGACTATATGGGCTGATGTTTGGTTAGCATTTACTGCCAATTGTGTAAGCGAAACCTCTTCCATACACCATTAGTTAACCAACTTCTAATTTCTATGAGTGTCAGGAAAGATAAAATATTTCTGAAATTTAAATAAAACACATTTAATCTTAATTCATGGTTTTACACTGGCTTATGTGCTCTTTTGCGTTGGGATTCCCTATCTCCCCCCACCGATAAGCTATGATGCAATGAAGAATACTAGTGTACTCTCCCAGAAACCTCTAGCCACATGATGAAGTATTTTTTATCTTCAATACCTGCATCTATCTATAAAAAATGGTCAGTATACTACGTTGAGACAGTAAAATGATCTTATTAAGTGTGCCTTTTCATTTTCACCATTCATCTACAGTTACGCAGTTGCCTGCCAGTTTCTTCCTTTTGCAAAATGATGAATACCCATCACAACTAAAGTTTACATGCTGGAATATTGTAACATTGCTCAACAATCGATTATGCTGAATTTATTCTGTTATGGATGGAACTTAGATTGGGACAATGAGAGAGAATTATTGAAAAAATGTGTCTGCCTCTAAAAAGAAATCCTTGACAGATATGCTAATGGTGTCTTCTTTATAAAATGGATGGTGAGCTTTTCCACTCCCCCCCCCCCCCCCCTCCTCCTCCTCTCCATTGCTAGACAGCAGGAGGTTCTCTACTTGCATTTTGATAATATCCATACCAAACACATAATTGGATGTGATAGAAGTTTCAAACAAGAATTCTATATACAGACTGAAATGAGACCTCCTGTCCATATCAAACACTACACAGACTTCTGGATGAATTTTCAGTATTAAAGCCATCCCTCGAAAATTCACCCTTGCTAGTTACTTCATCTCAAATGTGCCCACTTTTAAAGCATAAAAAAAAAGAAGAAACAAATTTTACACCAAAAAGACGTAATTTAGAAATAATGTGATGTGCCTGTCTCCTCAACTTTTTCTAGTCGGTGTTCTGTTACTGAGTTCTTCTCACCTTACCCTTTTGACGTCAGTTCTGGATCACTCACTTTTCCCTTGATGCTGAGTCCACCGGTGTCATAAACGATGCCCTTGCCTACCCAGGCAACTGTCTCAGTCGCACCCTGCGGTTCATGGGACAGCACAGCAAGAGCTGGCCCAACAGCTGCTGCCTTTCCAACTCCGTAGATTCCACCAAAACCACGGGCCTCCAGCTCTTTGCCTCGAATGACAGTTAGTCGCACTCCTGGGTATGCAGCAGCTACAGCTCCCACTTCCTGAACAAAAGCAATTTGCAAAAATTTCTATACACATGCTGTTGGTAGATTTTCACAGAACATGGTGTCTGTATGTGCAGAGTACACATTAGAAAGATATAGCTTGAGCAGAAAGTCTTGCCCTGAGACAGCTTACATGAAATATTCATACAATGGTCTTTTGTTTATCATTAAATAAGATTACCATTTGCTTACACAGATAAATGGTCTGTAACATTTTTACATGAGTGTGAGTTTTTTCTTTCACTTTATTATGTTTACATCAAAATGTGATCATATTTGACCACTACGAGAAAGTCAAGGATTTCTGTATGTACAAGGGTGGTGAAGCATTGTGCAAAACAGCAGCTGGTATCACAGGAATGAATGTAGTAGAGAAATTAGGGGATTACTTTCTTGAATATACAGCAGGTTTTGCAACATTTTCTACATCTTGTATGCTAGTGTGCCTTCCGAGTACAGGGAATTCTGCTGACAGCTATGTCTCCACTGTGGTTTGAGTTTCAATTCTGAGACCAAGAAGAGATAACTGAGTGCTGTAATCACATACAGACATGTATGTGAGAGCTGTGATAGTTTGCTAATTAATTACAAATTCTTACAGAAAGGCAATTCACCAAACAGTCAGGTAAAAATAGGTAGACTCATATGTCAACGTGTGTAGGTTAGGGTGATTAATTTTCAGTGAACTGTGACAGAACAAATTTGTGTTTAACAATCCAGATATCATGGAAGTGGCTACAGATACAAGTTTAAAAATTATGGCAACACAAAGTAACAATCTAGCCTATTTAATTGAAACTTTAAACAATATGAGCAATGCCAAACTTTAATATGAATGGAGAAAGTATTACTTTTTGATTAAGTGAACACTGAAACAGACAAGTTAGGAAGTGCACTGCTCACTTTGATTAATAAAGCACCAGAGGCTTTCTTTCCTGAACCATTTTATTCAAATAATTCTTACTTACTCAGAGTAGAAGTTTAAAATTATAAAATATTAGGCATGTTTGCTTTAGGCAATATGATCAGGTAAATTATACTATGTTTAAAAGGTGTTAACCATTTTTGTAATGCACCCAACCACCTACAAATAACAGACAAACTCCAAAAATACGGTAAAGGGAAGTAACACAATGCAATTCTTTATGTTTTCTGTCGTTCCCCTATTTCTTCTATGTAAGTGACGCTGCCGCCTCCACCACCACTACCTACTTGGAGACGTGGTCCACCTATGCAACTAAACGAAAGGCTAAATTGAACAAGGCCTTCTATATATCATTCTCAAAAGAACTGTGATGACAAGATTAGCCCATGAATATTGGTATTTTAAGCAGCAAATCTTCCTGTACTCCAAATGCATACGGAATAGAAACACTAACACACAGTTCTGTGGGTCATACAATCTGCCATGCACTTCATAGTTTTTGTACAGTATGGAAGTACATGTAATCACAAAAAATGCAATATACACTTTCAAAGATCAATACAGAGTGTGTGTGTGTGTGTGTGTGTGTGTGTGTGTGTGTGTGTGTGTGTTTACTAGTATAGGAGATACGAACAATCAATTCTCTCTTCATCTGTTGTTTTAAGGATGTACGTCTCTTCAACAGAAATGGCATTAGAGAACAAGCTTTAAGAATATATGCCTCTTAAACAGAAGTGACACTAGAGAAAAAACAAACAGAACTAACTACAACATTCTACATGTAAATGTAAGGCATTAAACCTTACATATGTTTCATACCTTGAGGAAGTGATCCACATTCATTACATTGCAAGGCATATCAACAATTTTGGCTGCAAGTCGAACACCAGATGCTGCACTTTCAAGGCAACGCAAATCTTCTTGGCTTAAATGCAGATCTTCAGACTCACTTTCATCTTCAGCACCATTCGCCCCATCAGCAATAGACTCAGGAACCAAGAGGAATTCAACGTTTACTACAGTTGGTGTTTTACAGTCCTGTGATGAACCTGGCGACTTTGCAGAATATAGTGGATAGGCACGCGCCACTGCACACGCTGATGCAAATACATCCTTCCGCTCACATACGATCTGCATACATAAATGACATAGTAGACATTTAAAATTCTTATCTAGAAGGTCTGGATACAATAATGTAATCAATGTTAGATACAGCATGCAAAACAATAACACACTAATGTACTTCTGCATTTGACATTTAATTTCAATGCAGAATAGTTAGAGGTGTCCATAATACTCTTTGTGAGGATCTCTCTCTCTCTCTCTCTCTCTCTCTCTCTCTCTCTCTCTCTCACACACACACTCACACACACACACACACACACACACACACACACACACATACACTCACACACTCAACTACACCGTGCCATCTCCTGCTTGGATGCAGGGTGAGGTGTGGTGTGAGGTGGAGGGGATGATGGAAGAGATAAGGTGGGGAGTAAGAAGGACAGTTGGGAGTTTGGAGGCAGGCAGTAGGTGCATAGGATGGGAATGCGACAAAGAGCGTAAAATATAGGAATGCAACACGCCGGTGGTGAGGTCTTGTGGCACGCAATGATGATGAGTGAATTTGAGGGGCTATAGAGAAGAAGGAGACACCATGGGGATGTGGATGAGCATGCAGCATGAGCAGAATTAGGGTTCTGGGGCACAGTGTAAGTGGGTGAAGGTGAGAGGCAGGAGGCTAGCAGGCACTGTGCCAGGAGCATTATGAGAACAAAGAATATGTTGCAAGGATCACCCCCATCTATGTATCTGAGAGGTGGTGGGGGTGGTGGGGATCCAGATGGCATGGTCTGTGAAGCAGCCACTGGAATAGAGCATGTTGTGCTCAGTGATGTATTCTGCCACTGAGCATTCAGCTCTTTTCTTGGTCACAGTTTGGTTGGTTGCCACTCATTCAAGTACACAGTTGAATGGTGGTCATATCCACATAAAATGCTGTGCAGAAACTGCACCACACCTGTATACAACATGACTGCATTCTCAGGTGGCCCTGCCCTGATGGGATAGGAGAAGCCTATGACGGAACTGAAGGTGTGCTGGATGGGTGTATCAGACAGGTCTTCCAAAGGATATGACCCATACAGTAAGTGTTTGGATGTTTGACACGAGGGCCCTAATATCATTCAACCTGCACCCAAGCCATCTTCCCCACAGTTTCCTCTTTCTCTATTGTCTTACTTCCTCCCAGTTCACTCATTGGCTAAAATACACTTATGTCAGGTCTTGAATGTTGCTTGTTGGTACTGGTAATACACTGACATTGGTCAAAGCCAATGATAATCACTGAGTATAATGGCTTCTTTCAGCAAAAGATACAAATTGATTACATTTGTTTCAGATATTGAAAGTGCTAGAATAATGTTAATGACCTGGTTATATTAATATTAAGGTTGATTACTGTCTAAAATCTAGTTATGTACCCACAGTCACTAAGTGCATTGCCACTTAATTTATTTATTATGTAAAAGAGGCAAATTGGGAAGTAAAGTACTATCATAATGTGGGAGTTGTTTGTCAGGGACAGTTAGACAGTAAAAACCTTCAGCATGCAAATCCTATGGACACAAACAGTGCATACTGATGAGTAGTCAAGCCGGGTCAACAGAAGCGTCTGATTCCACTTGTCTGCTTTGACCCATGGTGTAAGGATGTTATGGTATGCGACGTCATTAAGGCGCAGAGTTTATGACTTGGCTGTGTTTGTAGATGTTGTCTTGTTGCGTTTGATGGTGCCGCGTGTGTGTGTGTGTGTTATGGTTTTGTTTTTCGTAGTTGTAGGTGTTGGTTTTTTTCTATTAATAGCTATGGTTGACCTATATAGGTCAAGGGAAACGAGCAATTCTCATTTTTGTAGTTTTATGTGTAGGTATTGGTGTTTTGGTATCATCAGCTGTGGTCAAGGGAAATGTCTGATTCCAATTTCCATAGTGTTTGCTGTAGGCATTGGTGTTTTGGCATCATCAGCTGCAGTTGCCTATACAGGTCAAGGGAAGTGTCGTTCATCATTTTGTGTGTTTTGGGAGTGTGGAGTGTTTTTTTTTTTTTTTTTTTTTTTTTTTTTTTTTTTTTTTTTTTTTTTTTTTTTTTTACTTAGCTTGTCCCCTCACTAAAACTGCCCAGTTTCCCGCAGTTGTCCCGTTAGTTTGATTGTATTTTAGGAGGGAGATGTTATTATCTTATTTATTTATCGTTATTTTCATGTTTGTTGCTGTGTGTATGTAGAGCACATCATTGGCACCATACTGGAGACGCTTAGAATAGCCATTTCCACCATATTGATGATGTCATGGGTCAAAGCAGATGAGTGGATTTGGACACTTACATAATTCCGTCAAGCCAGAAAAGTCGTCCTATTTAAAGCAGTTAGTATGCACTACCACACAGTTGTTATCACTTAAAATTCGTAAAATGCAAAGAAATATTCTGATGTACTGTTTATAACAACTTATCATAAGTTAAGTTGCAGCCTAAACAACCAGGGCAATAATTATTTTACCCAAACTTCGTGTCCTGAAGTCATGTTCAGTGCAAGTCACTACAATAAGGACTCTGTTGATACTGGGTGACTCACAAATACAATTTATCAACAATAGACACTTCATGATAAATTATGACTGCCTTTAGTACAGAGAATGGGAGTAGGGCCAATTCTAAAAGATCCAATTCAAAAACCTTGTTCCATAATAGCAAATTCAGTAAATACTTTTCAGGGGAGTGCTGCTTCCTGCAGTCAATCGCTCCTTTTAGTGCTAAATGCAACCTTAATGTGGCATAATGAATGTCATTTTTTCTTCGTGTATAGTCATTATGAACATCATTACTCCTTTTGAACTGCAGTGGATTATTTGCAACACACTCCATGAGGAAATAAGTATACTGTGAAACATAGTAAGAATGTTCAAATCCTTAAACAGATGTCTACAAGATGATCGTGGGGGAGTCCCACATATTATTCATACAGCATGTTTCTGAACAGAACATTATTCTGTATGATATTACTGAATGAAAAATTGCAAAATATATCAACATACTGATTTTCTCTCCCTAACATTTACAATGATTCTAAGTGCAAGTGTGGCAGAACTAAGTTGTTGTAGGCATTAAAAGATTTGCTTTTTCCAGTTTAAATTCTCATTAATACAACACCTATGAATTTTGAAATTGTCAACCTATTTATTGTTTCCTCGTCATATTACACTTATCATTGGTGTGTCACCCATATGTGTGCAGAACTTGTTTTATATAACTCAGGGTGAGACCATTCACAAAAAACCAATGATACTTTTAAGAACTTTGTTTACCATTCTTCTGTTACTGTAAGTATGCATGGTTACATATATGAGGAACAATAGTGAACCTACGATTGAACTTTGGAGAAGCTCATTATCTGGCTTCTCCCCATTCAGAATTATGTCCTCTGACTATATGGCTTGAATTACTAAGTACAGCTCCTTGCATTCTTTTGGTTAGATATGATATTATCCATTGGTTGGCTACACCATCAATACAAAAAAAAAAAAACCAACTTCAATTTATCTATGAGAATACTGTGATCCACACAATCAAATGCCTTTGACAGGTCATAGAAAATACCAACTGGCGCTATTTTATTATTTAGCACTTGTAAAATTTGCTGAGTGAACATGTAGATGACATTCTCAGTAGTGCAACTCTTCTGAAACCCAAACCATGATTTGCTGAGGATGTTGTTGTTGTTACAATGAGATAATATTCTAGAATAAATCACCTCAAAATTTTGGAAAATGATGTCAGTAGTGAAACAGGTTGGTAGTTGTTGACATTGCTCCTATAATCTTTATGATAAAGGGGTTTAACAATAGCAGTTTCCTGTCTTTCTGGAAAAATACACTAAGTTAGTGATGCATTACATGTATCAGATAAGAATGGGCATACTGTAAGGGTACACATCTTTTGTACTCTATTGGAAAAACCATCACAGCCAGACAAGCTTCTATTTATGAAGTGATGTCAGTAGCAACTGTAAAAGGTTACATTGCTGAAGAGAATATGTATGGTTTTTTTTTCCCCTCGGGAGAAATCAGTAGTATATTTTATGACTGAATACTATGAGAGTTGCTTTCTCAACATACTGCTGTGGTTGTTCTTTTGAACTGTTAATCCTTTTATTTTCTACTATATTTCAGAAATGATTATTAAACACATTTGCTACTTGTGACTCATCATTTGTAGCACTTCCATTCCATGTTTTCCTTGATCTGTAGCTTGTTGTACTGTCTCTCATTTCATTAAATTCCATATACCTGTAAGTCTGTTGGCAGAATTACTGACATAATGTGCATATTCCTTGATTTTTATTAGCTTTTCTTAGTAATTTTGAGTAGTTTTTGAATCTTGCAGATACTGCAGATCTCCTCTTGTTCTTGCCAAAAGATACATTTCCCTTTTCTTCCCACAGGATACATTAATCCCTCTAATGATCCAGAATTTTTTTTACATGTGTACAAAAGAGCACTGTCAGAAAAAAAAGAGGAGAGTAGGACATACTAGTTGCTTTCAGTAGAGCATTAAACATGGTCTGATTACTGCTCTGATCCCTAAATTTTATCAGAAACATGTAGAAATAGCGGTGTCCAGCCGCAACAGAAATTAATAGTTTCAAACACTGGTACTTACATACCTTGGTAATCAACGATTTTTCCAACTGAGTTTTAGTCCCATACTGTCAAACACGGAAAATACAGGGCCTTAGACGGATTTTTGTTCGAAAGGAAGTTTGAACATGGCATTTCCATTGTCGAGCAATTTTTAAAGTGTCCGAGGTCTTAATGAACAATCAACAAATAGGACCAACTATAAAACAAATAAGAAGTATTCACCACAATCGATTCTTCAACTCCTGCCGTCGAGCTACGAATCAGCTTTGTAAGGGCATGTGATCTCGACGAAGTGTTATGACGGCTACATTTGAGAGGAAGAGCAGCAAGTGTTGCTAGGTTGAGATACAACGAACAGCTGTCTGTTGGTGACGGATGCAAACTTGCTAAGGCTGTCTTGTACACCTGAAAGAAAAAAAAAAAATCACAAACAGATCGTAAAACCAAAATAAAAGAATTAATATAATACGGTCAAACCAAGCTATTTACCTCTTCT
Source organism: Schistocerca cancellata (assembly GCF_023864275.1). Classification (NCBI taxonomy): domain Eukaryota; kingdom Metazoa; phylum Arthropoda; class Insecta; order Orthoptera; family Acrididae; genus Schistocerca; species Schistocerca cancellata. The sequence continues at coordinate 184,652,482 of NC_064632.1, forward strand.
GTCACTCTAGGTTCTAACTTTATTTTTATATCGTTATATTTCACTTTTGCCAGATTTTTTAACTGGCCTACAATTAATACTGGTTTCTTTTGCGGATCGCTTGGCGTTAAACCATCCTGGAATTCCAGCTTCACCGCAGGCATAGCTGATAAGCAAAGTCTGCTGGTGCCAAACCGTCTTTGTATTACTAATCCTGGAATTGTACAGAACCGTAAAAAATGCATGTCACGTCAATGATAAGGGAAGGATTAAATAAAATCTTCTTCTCTGACCCACGTTTGAAATACAAGAAGAACGTCCACACTGTTACTTTACAGTTAGCTCCACGATTTCTAAAGCTACTCTGCTTAAAAATTGAACACAAATATCAAACACAAACGCTAAAGTTCCGTTAATCCAAGTAGTAGCAAATAGAGTCTGTAAACAAAATCAGTGTTGTTAAATCTGTTACTTTTGCCTTCAATATTTTTACAACACAACTCAGTTAACGTCACTTATGTAAGAAAAAAAAATACTCATATAATATCTTATCAGTTCAAGAACACTGTAGTCATCAGATAAACATGATGTAAACTAAGTTGTGAAGGACTCTGGTAACCATGGAATTTAAATTACATGGCGTCAGTAGTGTCTCGTGTTTTTAATTTACGTAAGCATTGCTTATTAGTCTGGATTATCATGAACAACAGTATGGAGATTCAATAGCTAAGTAAAGAAATATAATTACAATAGAAAACTAAATGTGGTGAAGGGGGTCCTTTGTATTATTTTTCCTCTATGCTGCGGGATCTCTTCCTGTAAATCTTTGACCCCTATGCGTCATGTTTTTGTTTTGAATGTGCAGTGTATTCTCTGGAAGTGTTAGTAAGGTTGTTGACAGTATTTAGTTGCAGGAAGTTTTAGAACTCAGAATGTTTAATCAAAGTACATTGGGCAATACATCGGGGTATGGCACAACGACTACTCCATCGTCAGCTAACCCAATGAAAGATTTTGAAGTTACGTCCCCTCCTGACGATTCAGTGTCGTCTTTAGCGTTCAGTCCCGCCACAATTCCACAAAATTTTTTGATAGCTGGAAGCTGGGACAATAACGTAAGTGCATAAGACGAGAGAAATATTGTGGAAATCGTATAATTAATTTCCTTTAAGTCGATGTATTGTGCAATATGACATATATTTTGTAGTCTGAATAATGTTGAGATTTTTCACAAAGGTCCGCTGCTGGGAAGTTGAACAGACAGGAAAAACAATTCCTAAGTCAATGCAGACCATGCAGGGTCCAGTACTGGACGTATGTTGGAGCGATGTAAGTGTTAACATTACATTTCGGATGGAGATTTTGCTGAAATCTCAGAATATGTTTCATGTAGGAAAACATTACATTGTCATTTACCAAGATGTACGAAATTTAAATTTGAAACTATTATTTTATTACAGGACGGGACTAAAGTCTTTATGGCGTCTTGCGATAAGATGGTAAAATGTTGGGATCTGAATAGCAACCAGACAGTGCAAGTTGCCCAGCATGATGCACCGGTGAAAACGTGTCACTGGATAAAAGGAAACATGTATTCTTGTTTAATGACAGGATCATGGGACAAAACTCTCAAGGTTTGTGGAATAGCAAGAGTATTTGTTAGTTTTGAAACATTTGAAAGCTCTTGGATGCATATGTATGATAAAATTATGTGTATGTTTTTTCAGTTCTGGGACACGCGAAGTGCAACCCCCATGCTAAGTATCACTCTTCCGGAAAGGGTATATTGTGCAGATGTTGTAAGTATAGTTTTGGATTATCCTGTGGTTAACTTCTCTTTTTGTTGGAAGATTAACATTATGTGCATGAGACTTGCCTTTATATTTCATTAACTTCGTAGCTGCATCAAATATTTAATCAGAATGTTTGGTATTATATGTGCTGTCATATACAATCTACTGATGCTGTCACCAAAACTAAAAGACACAGGTCTACGGAAGTCTCAGGATTCCATCTGTCTTCTTTGATCCATTGATGTATTGGTGTTACAGTGTGTGACGTCACTGAGGTGCGGTGTTTTTGAGTGAGCGGGTTTGTTTTTGTAGATTTCATGTTATATTAGGTGTTATACTGTGGTGGTGGATGTTGACATGTAAAGTTGTTCTTGTAACTTGTGGTATTGGGTTGATTTGAGTCTTGGTAATCTGTGAATTTGAAAGTGTGTGCTTTGTTTCCATTGAGGTATTATGATTTATTGGTTTATGTATTTGGCATTTTTATTAGGTGTGATGAGCTTTGTGTTTTGCATGTAGAATGAAACTTAATATTTTTAATGGTTTTTTTATTAGGCATGGGCATGACTGATAAGTTACAAGCTAGACCCGTTCTTTGGATTTGGATGGAGACTGTTGTTGACCATTAAGGTTTGCAGTTTTTTGGACTGATAGTGGAGTATGTTAGGTGTCATCCTTGTAGGCAGTGTATGAAGTCGACCAGAGTTCCGGTGGTCCATACTAGGAACGTGTGTATGTTGAAGTGGTGTTGTGATAACATCTGGCAATTTATTCTGTGTGGTACCTAGCATGAGAAACCTAGGTTGACCATGGGGACATTGTGTTGCTTATTTATTATTTTGGTTTAAGGTTTTGTGTGCATACACTGGAGTGAGTGTGAGAGCTGGGTTGATTGATTCTCTTTTTGTAAGGAGCTGCGTTCAGAATATGTTAAGTAAAGGGGGAAGTTGAGTGGACCAAGAATCACATTTGAAATTGATGACTTCCATGTCAGAAAGTGGTAGTATGGGAGGGGAGTTCATGGATTGGTTTGTTAGCGTGGGCGGCTGTTATTTCAGGGGGGGGGGGGGTATTCTGATTCTATTTTTGAGGTTTTACATAGTTGCAGGAATAGGGAATTTGTGGGGCTTATTGACAAGGGTAGTACTTTGATGTCAAATGCATTTTCGTGTT